>NC_046297.1:62012831-63335748 GCF_004115265.2 Rhinolophus ferrumequinum
GATTTATTTTTAAAAATCTTACCAAAATCTTCATCCTCAGAAAGTTTCTAGGAAAGAATAGGAACAGCTGTCCCCACATCTGTTTGAATGATGCAGCATGAAAAGATTTCTAAAAATAGTTGGATTTGAGTCAAAAGTACTTCCCAGCTGTACTACAAAGTGTCAAATGGAACTGGATCTGAAGGAGCTTATCATTAAATAACCTAAAACTAAAATGGCATGCTTTGCTCTAGAAAGCAACAAATATTTACGTTAAGCAATCTTTGTTAGGAAACTTGAAATCTAACTGGTCCATTCTCACTTGCCAGATGGAGAGAAAGGTTATATCAGAGTGTAGAGGAGTCAAAATAATTCACATCCACACAAGAAAGTGGTTTTTACAAAAAGTCTTCATCACATTGAATAGCTCAGGGCCACCTTGTGTCTGTTTTTCTCAGTCCTTGAATTTCATATCGTCTGCGTTAGCAGCTTTCAACATCCATCCCTCCTTCCCTCCATTTTCCCCTCCCTCCCTCTCTTTCTTCCTTCCTTCAACAAATATTTTTTAAATACCGCTCTTTGCTGGGTACTTTATTATACCCTGAGGATCCAGCGAAAAATAGGATAGACACAGTTTTTACTGACCGAGTTTTAAAGGTTAAGTGACATAATAGACTTTGTACTTTCAATATGTATGTTTAGATAACACCATACCTATAAAGCTCTTAGTAAGTGTCAATAAATAACAATTATGTATGAAAGCAATACAAGGATTTTGAGGCCTGTAACAGCAGACCCACTGTAAGAACTACCTTAGTGGAACACTGCAATATGCCAGGAATTTCTCTCACACACACGCACTTACATAGATAAATCCACATTGTTGTATTTCATCGTGACAACCTTCTAAGGGTAGAAGTTATTATCCCAATTTACAGATGAGGAAACTGAAGCTCAGTGAGGTTTGGATTGTCCAAGGCGACATGGCTAATAAGTGACTGAGTCAGGATTTGAACTCAGGTTTGTCTTGGCTAAACCTGAGGCCGAGAGCAAAGTAATTGCCCAAAGGCAATAGTAAATTTCTGTCAAAGTGGAGACTCAAACTCAGATCTGACTCGTTTGTCTCCTAAGAAAATCATGTGTGTGTGTAGTGAATGTCATCCCCTGGGTGGCGGGGTATTTTTCACTGCTTATCCTAGAACTGCAGGAGACGCCAATGGCGGGGTGAAGGGTGAGCTTTTATCTAATGCCTCTCCTGTAGGGTTTTACCGAGCATGGAAGAAACCTTTCGGTTAGTAAAATCCAGAATTCGTCTTGCGCTCACTCTAGTGTTACTCCAAGATCCTGGTTACTGGTTGTACCTGCTGCTACTGCTTCCCAATAGACACTTGACCATGGGAGCTCGACAACTCACCTGGCTAGAGACGATTAGAAGCTGACATTTGTTAGCATAGAGCGTGCAGTAAGGACATTTTCTCCTTCAAGACCATTTCCTTCTGTTATGTCTTCTCCCCAACATCTTCAGTCTCTTCATCTTTGCCAGCTTTCCTCTCAGCCTCAAAACCCACTCAAGTCTTTCCGTCTTTCCTTTTCAACTGCTTGACAGATACATAATCGAGAGCGAGAGACTGAGATTGTCCTGCATCTGGCAGATGTCCCTTCTCTCGCTTCCCCTTCTCAAGCAGGCTCCTCCAAAGAGTGGTCTCAATACGCAGGGACCACTTCCTCTCTGCCGTTCTCTCCTCACCCGGACAACCTGATCTCTTCCAACTCTCCAGTGAAACCTCTCTGGAAATTACTTCCAACGCCCCGCAGATTGCAACAGCTTTCAGTCCATAAGTTCATAGCTCACTGAGTCTCTTTGCTTCATTTACAGTTTTTGACTACACCATTCTTCTAGAAGCTCGTTGCTCCCTACACCGTCTCCTCTGTAAACTCACGTGTAAGTGAGTTTCTTCTTGGTCCTCTGCTCGGGCCAGTTGTCCCCCTTTATACTGACTTCCTTGCGTCCTTTCAGTTGTTATCACGGCTTCAGCTCCCACTCCTTGTTTATGCCGCGGAGCGAGACCCCGTAATCTTGTTCTTATTACTCATCTTTCCATTGGATGTGGCAGCACTGCCGCTTCCACGTGACCTTTTTTCTTCCCAATCAGCTGTTCCTCCTGCAATCCCTGCCTCAATCAATGGATCATCCACTCCAGCAAAAAACCTGCAGTCATAAGAGACTGACTCCCCCTCCTTCACTCCCAGTAATCACAGTTGAGTTATTTTGCCTCCTCGATGTTTCCCAAATCCATTCTGTCCCCATGCTCTGGTCCCTTTTCCTGGCAGTTGTCCTTATTGATGTTCTTCCTTGTGTCTAAAATGCTTCTCTCACTTGTTGTTGTTAACC
Source organism: Rhinolophus ferrumequinum (assembly GCF_004115265.2). NCBI lineage: Eukaryota > Metazoa > Chordata > Mammalia > Chiroptera > Rhinolophidae > Rhinolophus > Rhinolophus ferrumequinum. Next base: position 62,015,203 of record NC_046297.1, read on the forward strand.
TGGCCAGTGTGTTCTTCTTTATCCTTAAAGACTCATTTCAGGCTTTCTTGCCCCTGTATTTCTGCGCATGTATTTTTCCTCACATTCTCCGGCACGTGTCTCTGTCTTCCCCTGGGCAGAGCTTCTGTAGGACAAGTACCGTTCCCTAGTCTTACTCATCTTTGTGCCCCCAGGACCCACATCAGTGCTTCCAACTTCCTAAGTCCTCAGTAAATACTTGTCAAACTGAATCAAACTTTCGAGAATAATCAGAACACATGAAAAGCATTGCGATGGGATCTTTGGAGGAAACTACACACAATTACCCAAAGCATCTTGTTCGTGCAGCCATTTCAGGGTTATGGATGTTTACATCCTGTTCTCTCACGTCTTTGCTTCGTGCACAAGTATCACGTGCTGCTTTCTCCTCCCAAAGCTGTTGGCCTCTACTCGTCGTCAGCCTAACTCCTGCCTATTCTCTTGGACGCAGCTCAAAGGCCTGGCTCAGGGTGGATTAAATGCCTCTCATCCATGCTGGTATCTCTAGTATGGCACTTATCAGAGGGCATTATGGTTTCCTGTTTCCTCGTCTGTCTTTCCCAGTAAACTGTGAGCTCATTTCGGACGGAGACCAGGTCTTACTCCCCTTACATGCACAGTGTCTGATATATCTGTGATGAATAATGAAAGAATATACTTTAAAAGTAGCAAATGTTTGTAGGGATGCTGTTATTGAAATCTCCAAAGTGTATCCTTCCTACTCCCCCCTCCCCTGGAAAAAAAAAAGAATAAAGCTTAAGTTTCTTCTCTTGATAGGACCATAAAACCATGTATTTTAGGTGTGTTCAAATTCTGGTGTCTCCAGTTGAGTTGTGAATCAGACTAGCTGATCAACTACTGGGCTTAAATCAAAGCAATCATTATCAAAGGCTTTTTGTTTATGAGTACAAATACACCATTGATGTTTATAAGAAGAATTACTCTCTCCCCTGAATGTTAAGTAGCCACAAAAGCTGGTGTACACATGTGATAGTGTTTTTCACGGAGTTTAAAGAATGTTGGCCTTTGATATTCCGCCCTTGAATGGAAATGAGTCTGCATTATAAAATCACCAGTGAGGAAAATGGGAAACTTCTAGGCCAGCACCTGAGAAGCATTGTTACAATTCTAAAATATTAAAATCCAATAGATGCATTGTTTATAACAGGAAAAAAACCTACTTTTTTTCAGTAGTAGCCCATATGTCGTATGGTATGAAAATGAGTGAGATTAAATAGAATCTGTGAATATGTCATATCAAGTAGAAATGTCTCAAGTTAAGACGTGGTTGAAAGCAAAAAGACGCAAACACACGATATCTGTAGCAGCAGCAATAACAACAAAAAGCTATAAAGAAGTAGGGGTGTCTCATGGGAAGAGGGACTAGAATATGAAATGGGCTCTTTAGGTCTTTCTCAGACAGTAAACTCTCATCGCTGCTTCTTTCCATGACTTGCTTCTTTTTTTCTCTCTCTCGACTCGCTTTCTCAGTATGCCTTGCCACCTGGCAGAAGATGACCACACGTAGAACTCTAGGTTATATATCCTCTTTCAATTCAGCTGGAGAGCACAGACTGAATTAGAATATCTCACTTCCAATTCCACCCTCTCAGAAGAGAGAAGTTGGTTGATACAGCATAGGTCAGAAGTCTACTGTGATTCAAGCAACTTGATCAAGTGGACAGAGCCATGTGATGCAAATATGGTTACTTTGGCGCACTCATATGAATACAAAAGAGACAGTTTTCAGACAGGATGGGCCATCAGGAGCTAGACAGACAACCCCTAGTACCACCAAAAACCAAAGAAGCGTGAAGTGAAAAGTAAAACGTAGTAGCACTCATCCCAGTATGTATTATTTTACAGGCTTTTTGCCTGTTTTCTCCACCAAACTATGTGCACCTTGAGGCCAGGTGTGATATCTTCATTAGGTGTAATTCTCTAATACCTGGAGCGTGCCTGACAATAGGCATCAATAAATATTTAGAGGGTGAACAAAAACTGATACGAGCTCTGCCTTCATGGGAATTATAGTCTGATAATGAAACCAGGCAATGAACAAACAAGCAAATAAAAAGCTATAATTGTAGTAAGCACTAAGACCATTAAAGAAAGAGAGGAGAGAGAAAGGAGGAGTTCCCAAGCAAGACTGGAAATTTTCAGAACGTTGTTGATGGGTTTTAAATGCATGGTGGCTACACTGACTGCTTATTCATTCCAGGAGACAGTATTCATAAAAGATTCCATTTACACTTCACTTCATCTACAATTTTAATACAAAAAAATTGTGATTTACATTAAGTACATGTTCCACTAAAAGATTGCTATAAAGAGCTATATAAAAATTATAAATGTAATTAGTGTTTGCTCATAGCTTTTTTGCATTTAATATTTTTTAATTTTTTTATTACAGTTGACATACAATATTATGTTAGTTTCAGGTGAACAACATAGTGATTGATTGGACATTTATATACGTAACTTATGACGTGATCACCCTGATAAATCTAGTACCCATCTGACACCATACGTGGTTATTATATTATTGACTATATTCCCTACGCTGTACTTTATATCCTCATGACTATTTTGTAACTGTCAATTTATAATTCTCAATCCCTTCCCCCTTTTCACCCACCCTCCCAACTCCCCTCCCATCTGTCAACCATCAAAATGTACTTCATATCTATGAGTTTTGTTTCTGTTTTGTTTGTTCATTTATTTTGTTTTTTAGATTCCACGTATAAGTGAATCATGTGGTATTTGTCTTTCTCTGTCTCACTTATTTCACTTGGCATAATACCTTCTAGGTCTGTCCATGTTGTTGGCAGACAGCAAGATTTCTTTTTCTTTTTAATGGCTGAGTAATATTTCACTGTATATACGTGCCACCTCTTCTTTATCCATGCATATGTTGATGGGCATTTAGGTTGCTTCCATAGCTTGGGTATTGTAAATAATGTGAAACAAACATATGGATGCATATGTCTTTTCAAGTTAGTGCTTTGGATTTCTTCACATAAATACCCAGACGTGGAATTGCTGGGTCCTTCTTTGTCTTTTGCTATCGCTTTTTTTTTAAAGTCGATTTTGTCTCTTGTAAGTATTGCTACACCAGCCTTTTTTTCATTTCCATTTTCATGAAATATCTTTTTCCATCTCCTTACTTTCAGTCTATGAGTGTCTTTCAATCAGAAGTGAATCTCTCGTAGGCGGCATATGTAAGGGTCTTATTTTCTTGTCTGTTCAGCCACCCTGTGTCTTTTGATTGGAGCACTTAATCCGTTTATATTTAAAGTAGTTATCAATAGATATGTAGTTATTGCCTTTTATTCAAGTTTTTCATCTTTTTTTCTCTTTTTCTTAAAGAAGTCCCTTTAATATTTCTTGTAATACTGGTTTGGTGTTGATGAACTCCTTTAGCTTTTTCTTGTCTGGGAAGCTCTTTATCTGTCCTTCGATTCTAAATGATAGCTTTGCTGGGTAGAGTAGTCTTGGTTGTAGGTCCTTGCTTCTCCTCACTATGAATATTTCATGCCAATTCCTTCTGGCCTGCAGAATTTCTGTTGAGATATCAGCTGACAGTCTTATGGAAGCTCCCTTTTAGGTAAGTGCCTGCTTTTCTCTTGTTGCTTTTAAGATTCTCTCTTTGTCTTCAACCTTTGGCATTATAATTATGATGTGTCTTGGTGTGGACCTCTTTGGGTTCATCTTACTTGGGTACTCTCTGTGCTTTCTGGGTTTGTATGTCTATTTCCTTCACCAGGTTAGGGAAGTTTTTCATCATTATTTCTTCAAATAGGTTTTGAATTTATTGCTCTCTCTCTCGCTTCTCCTTCTGGTACCCCTGTGATGCAAATGTTGGTATGCTTGAGTTGTCCCAAAGGTCCCTTAAACTATCCTCATTTTAAAAAAAATTTTGTTTGTTTCTTTGTGCTGTTCTGATAGGGTATATTCTGCTGCCTTATTTTCCAAATCACTGATTTGATCCTCTCCTTCATCTAATCTACTGTTGATTCCCTCTAATGTATTCTTCATTTTAGTTCTTATATTTTTCATTTCTGACTGGTTCTTTTTATGTTTTCTATCTCCATTTTTATGTTTCCTATCTCTTTGTTGAATTTCTCCCTGAGATCACTGAACATTCATATAACCAGTGTTTTAAACTCTGCATCTGGTAGATTGCTTGTCTCCATTTTGTTCAGTTCTTTTTCTGAAGTTTTGTTCTGTTCTTTTATTTGGGACATGACTCTTTATCTCCTCATTTTGGCTGCCCTGATTTTGTTTATATGTATTAGGTAGGGCTGCTATATCTCCCAGTCTTGGTTGAATGGCGTTATATAGTAGGTGTCCTCTGGGACCCAGTGGTACAGTCTCCCTGGTCACCTGAGCTAGGTGATCCCGGTGTGTCTGTTTGGTTTGTGTGTCCCTTTCTGTTGTAGTTGAGCCTTGATTGCTGTCAGCTTGATTGATGTCAGTAGAAGGGATTGACGCTCAGGCTGATTGGTTGTGAACACTGCCCATGAGTACGGTGGAGGAGCTGTTGTGCAGGGACTGACCCTACGGAGCAGGATTCACTTTAGCAGGGCTCTGGTGCCTGCCTAATCTGACTTTTGGGTGTGTCATTTGTGGAGGTGTTTGGGTGGTGTGCTGGTGTGATCTGAAGCTGGCCACCAGGTGTGCTGTTTCTGGGGTGTCTTGGGAGGGACTCCAGTTCAGGCCAAGGTCAGCTGCTGCCTGTGCCCTGCCCAGGGTCATTTGGTATGAGCTGCAAAGTGATCTGCAGATGGCTGCCACTTGTCCTGGGCTTGGAGACACCTGGGAGAGGCTAAGCGGTACACTGAGGCCTTTTGCCACTTGTGCTGGGCTTGGGGCTGCTTAGAAAGAGATACGGGGCACACCAAGGCCAGATGCCTCTTGTTTGAGGTTTGTGGACCTTTGAGAGATTTTAGGAAAGTTCACAGCATGAGCCAAAACAGGCTGTTTGTATGGGAAAGCCACTAGAAGCAGCTTGTGTGGACCAGCAAGTTGGGTGGGGCTGTTTCTCAGGGAACCACCAGGGCAGCCTGACCCGTGTTAGCCAGGTTGATGGAGACTCAGATAAGGGGGCTGTCTGTGTCTGCACACTGGGCGAGGGAAGGCTTAACAAAGGAACAATGGCTTCTGCCAGCACTTCTGTGTGGGGAAAAAGCCTCTCCCTCCTCACCCCAAAGCCAGACAATTCAGTTCCTCCCCATATGTACCGGACACCTTCAAAATGCTTCCCCAGTGCTGAAGCTCAAAGCAAGTGAGTCCGTCAGGAAGTCCATTCGCATGTCCTTTAGGAGGAACCCAAGCTGGCCCGTTTTCTCAGGTGGTTGGAGCGCTGTGCGTCTAACGCCGAGGTCGCCGGTTTGATTCCCACATGGGCCAGTGAGCTGCGCCCTCTACAGCTAAGATTGAACAACGGCTCTCCGTGGAGCTGGTCGGTGTGAGCTGCCGTAGGCTGCCATGGGCTGCTGTGTGCTGCCGCGGGCTGCTGTGCTGCCGTGGGCTACCAATGTGCTGCCATGAGCAGCCGGCAGCCATCGTGAGCGGCCGGCAGCCTGCAAGAGCTGCCAGGAGCTGCTGTGAGCAGCCGGCCGATAACTGGCAACTGACTGCCTCGGCTGGGGAGAGTGCAAGGCTCATAACACCAGCATGGGCTAGGGAGCTGTGTCCTACACAACTAGACTGAGAAACAATGGCTTGAACTGGCGTGGGGGGTGGGGGGAGGTGGAAGACGGGGGAAAGAAAAGAGGAACCCCTGGGACTGCAGCCGCCGTCCACCTCACCAAGCCACAATCTCCACTGGTTTTCACAGCCAGAAGTTACAGGGACTTCTCTCCCTGGCACTGGAAGCTTGGGCTGAGGAGTCTGGTGTGAAACTGGGACCCCTCACTCCTCAGGGAGGGCATCCACAGCCAAGATATGTCTCCTGGTTTTTAACTGCCACAAATGGGTGTGGGACCAGCTTGTCTATGCCCCTCTTACCAGTCTCGACATGACCTTTTCTGTGTGTCCTTAGTTATAGGACTTACGTTCAGCTAGACTTCAGGCGGTTCTCAATGATGGTTGTTCTGTAGTTCAGTTGTAATTTTGATGTTGTCATGGGAGGAGTCAAGCACAGGTTTACCTACTCCCCCATCTTGACCGGAAGCCTACTGACTGATAGCTTTTAATTTTTATCTGACAGTTTTAAATTAGCCAAGTCCTAACTCGGAGCTTCTTGTAATTATAAAATAATTCTCTGAGATGGTGAATGATTAATTAAGAACACAATAAAAGATATACTTTGGCCAGCTCTTCAAAGAGATCTGGATTAAGATTACAAGTAACACAATGCAGAAGACCTGTTTTCTAAAAAGGAATCCAGCAGGATTAGATGATACACCAGGATGTATTTTATGGATATGATTGAAAGATTGTATCCAGTGATCTTTGTGATGGTAAAAGAGACTAAAGGAGAAGAGATCTAGAAAATGTGTTTTATTGGTATACTTGTTGCCAGTATCTAACAGAGAAGGAACTATTCTGGAAGCAAACCACATCACTAAACAATAACAAAGTTTTTACCTAGCTATATTAATTAGAGTTACTAACAGATGCTTCCATATAAACAACTCCAAAGCTTCTTGAACTTCAAACTGTACTGTTAGGAAACAAGCAAAGCAAATAATAACAAACACAATAGGCTACATGGGGATTTTCCTTACATTAAATATCATAGAGGTAGGGAAGTCTTAGCCACAGCAATCAGACATGAAAAAGAAATAAAAGGCATCCAAATTGGAAAGAAGTAAAACTGTCATTATTTGCAGATAGCGTGATTCTATACATAGAGAATCCCAAAGATTCCACCAAAAAACTATTAGAACTAATAAATGAATTTAGTAAAGTAGCAGGATACAAAATTAATATTCAGAAATCGGTTGCATTCTTATACAAAAAAACAGGAATAAATTTAACCAAGGAGATAGAAGACCTGTACTTGAAAAATTATGGCATTGAAGAAGACATAAATAAATAGAAACATATACTGTGCTCATGGATAGGAAGAATTAACATCCTTAAAATGTCCATACTACCCAAAGCAATCTAGATTCTATGCAATCCCATATCAAAATACCAATGGCATTTTTCACAGGACTAGAACAAATAATCCTAAAATTTGTATGGAATCATAAAAGACCCAAATAGCCACAATGACCTTGAGAAAGAAGAACGAAGTTGGAGGTATTCATGCTACCTGGCCATACTACAAGGCCATCAAAACAGCAAGGTAATCAAAACAGCATGGTACTAGCATAAAAACACGCATAGATCAATGGAACAGAATAGAGAGCCCAGAAATAAACCCACACCCATATGATCATTTAATCTATGACAAAGGAGGCAAGAATATACAATAGGATAAAGACAGTCTCTTTAATAAATGATGTTGGGAAAACTGGACAGATCCATGCAAAAAAAAAGGGGGAAAAAAAGACACTGGACCACCTTCTTACTCCATATACAAGTAAAACCTCAAACTGGATTAAAGACTTACATGTAAGACCAAAACCATAAAACTGCTAGAAGAAAACATAGGCAGTAAACTCTCTGACAATGCTCTTAGTAATATATTTTCTTTGATATAGCGCCTCGGGCAAGGGAAACAAAAGAAAAAATAAATGGGACGACATTGAACTAAACAGTTTTTGCACATCAATATGTAGCATAGTTTGATATTGGGTAGCATAATACCTACAACCTAAGTACCCAATCAATATATGATTTGATAAAGAAGATGTGGTACATATATGCAATGGAATATTACTCGGCCGTAAAAGAGAATGAAATCTTATCATATGGTCTTACTTATATGTGGAATCTAAAGAACAAAAGAAACAAAAATGCAAAACAGAAACAGACTCATAGACACAGAGAACAAACTGATATTTACCAGATGGGAAGGGAATCGGGGGCCTGGGTGAAAAAAGTGGAGGGATTGTGAAGTACACAATGGTGGTTGTGGTGATACAGAATACAGCATAGGGATAATAATATTGTAATAATATTGTAATATTGTAATAACAATAATATTGTAATAACTATGTATAGTGCCAGGTAGGTACTAGACTAATAGGGGATCACTTCATAAATTATATAAATGTCTAATATATAAATATACTATGCTGTACACCTAAAACTAATATAATACTGAATGTCAAACAAATCCTTTATATCTCTAAAAATATATGTGACTTAAAAATATATATATATATCCATATATATATGTGTAATAGAAATATTATGCTGTTGCAAAAATAATCGCGGTTTTTGCAATTTTTAACCTGTTAAACCGCAATTGCTCTTGCACCAACCTAATAGAATGCCACCCTACCTGGTCCTCTCAGGGAGCTTGTCTTTTATTAATAATTCGCATTGGAACGTACAGATTTTATCAAGGGAGATACAAACCAGGCAATAGGAAAACATGAATCTTACTGTTATAACCAGGACTCACTAATATTTGAAGGACATACTTGCACTTCAGATGCCCGAAATTTCATTTAGCAAATAGCTGTCGTGTTGCTGTTCGGCTTTCCTCAAACAAGGCAAAAATAGTCTTGGTTTGACTTTTATTTACTGACTCTAATTGTTTTTGGGTTTTTTTTGAAATGTATTTGAATTCAATTCATCAAATGATAACTGAGCATCTACTATATAGACAGTTCCATGGGCATCAATGTAGGGAATACAAACAGGATGAAGCTCCATCCTCAAGGATTCTGATTAAGAGAAGCAGCAGGATTAAACAGCAGTGAGCTCGCTGAAGCTTCTGAAAGCCATTCTTTAGGTCTGCAGCCTTTAGCTGATAGGTGAGTCACTGAATGTTGTGAAAGAGGATGGCATTAGGTCCCTAAAGAAGCGATCCTTGCTGTAGTTGGATTTTCATATTTCCTCCTATCTGGTACGTTACTATTCCTTTCTATAACAGTTTTATTGAGATATAATTTACATACCATAAAACTGACCCATTTAAAGTGCACAATGCAGTGATTTTTAATATGTTCCCCGAGTTGTATAACTCTCACCACAATCAGTTTCAGGACATTTTCAGAAAAAAACCCTGTATCCATCAGCATTCACTTTCTACTTTCCTCCAAGCCCCCCAGGTCTAGGTAACCGCGAATCTACTTTCTGTCTCTATATATTTATTTGCCTATTCTGGATATTTCTCATAAATATGCATATGTGGCCTTTTGTGACTGGCTTCTTTTACGTAGCATCGTGTTTTCAAGGTTCATCCATCTTGTGGCATGTATCAGAACTTCATTCTTTTTAGTGCGAAATAACATTCCGTGGTGTAGTTGTACCACATTTTATTGATCCATTCATCAGTTGATCGTCATTTGAGTTGTATCTATCTTTTGGCTGTTATGACTAATGCTGCTGTGAACATTCGTGGGAAAATATTTTCATTTTCATTTCTCATTGGTATTTGTCTGGGAGTGCAATTGCTGGGTCATATGGTAACTCTATGTTTATCCTTTTTAGGAACTGCCAGACTGTTTCCCAAAGCGACTGCGCCATTTTACATTCCCACCAGCAGTGTGTGAGGGTTCCAATTGCTCCACGTCCTCGCCAACACTTGTTATTATCTGTCTCTTTGATTATAGCCTCTAGGCATCCTAGTGGGTGTGAAGTGGTATCTCATTGTTTTGATATGCATTTCCCTGATGGATTGATATTGTGATATTTATTTTACCTACCTAAGTCAAAAGCTTCAATCTGATACTTTCTTCTGTGCACAATGGAAACTGCCTTACATTACTGGATTGCCTTTCTAAAACAAAACCATAGTTCTGTACAAGACAAATGTCATTTATGAGGTTGGAGTCATACCTGAAAGAACACGAAGGAAATGGCATGGAGTTAGGGTTAGGCACTCCATCTGGGTAGTTTGTTTTGCAGTCTGTGTTCATTCACAATGTTCCCAGGCCTTTATCGAAGGTACTCAAGTACTATTACGTGACATTTACCAGAGACAGCACTTTGATTAAATCCACAGTGTGATGTCATCCAGTAAACACTTGAAAGTGGAGATGCATGTCTCTTCTGGTTTTATCAGTCAAGATTAGCAGTGGTTCATAGCACAGCGAACTTTTTCTCCTCCGTTATCCATCAGTCAGTGTCTCATCATGGACCGATGATCTGACACCTGAAACTACTTAAAATAGGTTGGACTTTCTTAAATGTCGTGTTGCTGTGATGACATCAGGTTTGGCTGCAGAAGAAGGGAAAGCACCTTTGTATGACTTTGGTTTGCCTCCATCTCCCTTGTTGTCAGTAAAAGCACTGTGATTTTTGAGCCCTTTGTTTACATACCTAGAGTTGATTCCGGACCACTTGTACCTTCCATCTCTGCTTTGTGGACGCTCCTAGGGTGGTTATGGGGTTTCTGTCTAAGAAAGAAGAAGCAGTGGTGCTTAGAAGCTGTCAGAGTTTCACCATCTTGATCTCACCAGCTAGCAGATGTGTAAAAAGAACTTCCACAAAAGCCAGTTAGTGAGAAAAGAAAACAATTGAAAGTTCGTTAGAATTCAGAGGGTGCTTTCTTCAGAGAAGGTCTCGGGATGTCTCAGAAAGTATTAATACCTCCAAAAAAGAGACCCTAACGGTTGACTGATCCTCCTCCCTGCCCCATGGAGAGAACGACCTCACAGATCTAGATTGGCCTGTTAGGCTCTGCCTGCCTGCCTGCCTGCACTTAGCTCTGAAAGGTCTGAGGAGACAAAGGAGGAAAAGAGAAAGAGCTAAGAGTGCATAATCCCTTCATAACACATCACCATGTGCTCTGCCTTATTTGTTCCTCAACTTTTAGCATGCATTAATGTAGCTTAGATTGGGGGGTAGGGTGGGAAGTATCAGCAAGTTTGTAGTCAAAGAGCTTGAATTTTTGTCTCCCCCAAAGCAAAGGGAAGCAATAACTTTATACATTTAAAGAGCTGGGTTTGTTTGTTGTTGTTTTTGTTGTTGTTGTTGTTGTTGTTTTACTTTAGCTTTAGTAAATTCTGTTTTGAACCTTCTATTAACTAAAATATTATTTGGGCTAAAATTGAAGCATCTTGTGGCCCAATGATAATTGTTGCCTCTGAACAAGGTCCTAAACTACTGTGTAACCCTGACTCATGTGCCTTTAGAACTGTCAAAGAAGAACTAAATGCTATTTACTGAAGAATTAGTAGGAATTAGTTTCGATTCTTACTTTTGCAAATGATTAGCCCTTGAGTGATAATAAAAAAATCATAACAATTAGTTTATCGAGCAGTGACTCAGTGCTAAGCACCGTAGTAATAGCTTTGCATTGGCGACCTCATTTAATTCTTGCCTCTGAAAGAGATATTGTTAGGTATTATGCCCATTTTACAAACTGAGGTTTAATGAAATTTAGTGCTTGCCTTATCCAGAGCTCCCCAGCAAGCAACTTCCCTTGTGTACGTAACCTATTTAATGAACGCTATTGCTCACACCCCTTTCCTCTACAACAGCACATAATAGAAATGGGGTGGGGGGGGCGGTCTGTGAGAAAGAGAATATGAGTCAGTAAATGAGAGCTAGTATGCCTCGAATACCAAAACAAATGGATGAGTTTTGCTGTAGTAGAGTCGTTGTTTGTTTGGGGTTTTTTTTTTGGTTTTTATTTTTGTCATGGTCGTTTATCAAAACTTTTAATATTTCCCTCCCTTTCTTCATATATTCTTGCACACACACATGAGGTCATAACAACTAAGAAGAAGCCAACTCAAGGCTGGTTATTCCTGTAGGAAAATGGCCAAGATGTATCTTTCATGGAACAATAATAGACCAGTGATGTCACTTGTTATTTTCTCTTAAGAAATTAGAATTTAAAAAAGCATTACTTATACCAGTTTTCCTTCTTTTCTGAAGGAAAAGCGAATGGATGAGTTTTGCTGTAGTAGAACCAAGAACCTCTGATTACTTTTTCTGCATAGAAAATATAGAGTATGTTCAGAAATTCAGGAAGTGTTTACTCTCTCATTGTAAGCATGAAGTTATCCATAAGTCACTTTATTCAATTAAATTACTATAATCGCTTCTCTGGGCTATTTTACTGTAAGATATCCTAAAATCAATGAATTAATTAACATCTCTCAGATTTGCACACACATACACATTTTTTAACAGCCTTTATTTCATACCTTTCAAGCTTTTTAGTCAAGGTGAGTGTTTAAGTATAATGTAACTAAAGTTGCCTTCCTATAAAAATGCCTGGCCGAAAAACGGCTCTTTAAGTCAGTAATCTTCTCAATGTACAGTGTGGAATCAGGGTTTAAACCTGGAGCTTATTGTACCCGGTTCTTCCCACAAGGTAGCAGTTCTGGTCTGCGCTGTGCAGCCTCCACTGCGTCGTGCCTCCACTTTGGGGCACATCCCGAGACAGGTGGCTCACTCCACTTTCAGGTAGTTACAAATGGTGGAAATGATAGTCTTTGTTGAGCCAAATTTTGTGTTCTTTGATGGCTGCTTCTCGACACTAACTCTTCCTTCTGGAATGAAATGCATTGAGAACTGGAGTGGAATATCTTAACTCACATGTATTAACTTACAATAGCAAAGCAACGATGAGGTGTTTCAGAGTGTTAATCTGTATGCTTTGTGACATTCACCCTTGATGTGGAAGAGAAAGCATGGGCTTTGAAGTCAGATAAGAGCTAAAAGAATGCTGACTGTATACCAAGCACTGGAGCAAGCACTTTATATAAAAGTTAACTCATTAATCCTGACCACAGCCCTCTGAAGTGTCTACTGCTAATATCTCCATTTTACAGATGAGAAGTTTGAGGCACAAAGTTAAGAATCTTGCTCAAAATCACCCAGCCAGTGTAAGAGCCAGCATTTGAAATCTGGCCTCAGAGACCCTCCTCTTGATCCCTTGGCTATGCTGACTTCCCAGCCAGCGCTTCAAATCCTGTGGCCAAATCTTATTGGTTAGGTGATACAGGGAATTTCTTTAAACTGCCTTCACTTTAGTTTCCTCATCTGTAAAAATGGGCAAGGTGGTTATAAGAATTCAATGGAATATCCTTGAACGTGACCAGGGGTTCTTAACATCTGTAGATTTGGGGTTTTGTTTGGTTGGTTGGTTGGGTATTTTTTAAATGTTTAGTGCACTCCACCCCCCCAAAGTTCGGATTCATTTAAATACTTTGTGGTATGTGGTTTGTTGTCACCAATTTGAGATTTATATCAACATTGCTTCAGAATAAGCAAGGTTTGTGTTTTTTTTAAATTAATCTTCTTGATAACTTCACAGTTCAGTATAGAGTTAGTCAGCATTGGTAGGATTAAGTTTTGGGTGACATTAAAGAGTCTGACTTCCTAACCCTTCATCGGTTGTCCCTCAGGTAATTAAAATGCTCTTCTTCGTCCCTTTATCGCTGCAGATCGATCTGTGTGCCTCCTCAGAGCAGCACATTTCATGAATAGCCTGATGGTAGTGAAAAGAAATGTATTGTTATTTTTCTGTGCATCTCATAGCTCCTTTACAGTCACCCAATGCACTATTGGAAAGTAAACCCTCAAAAATATTATTAGCAGCACCTACAAATATTTTGTATTTTAAAATCTGGACACAGTGGAACCCTAGAGGTTGTAAATATTCTAGTTGATCCAGGTTTCACTTTAGCAAATGTGTTGGCTGAATCAAGAGGAAGTAATTTATTTTGTGATGCCTTTTGAAAGAGAGGGAAGACCCCCTAAGGAAAATGTAACGACTCCTTTAATACGTTTTATGGAATGAGAATTGGGGTAATGACTTTCATGGAGAAGAGCTGGAGAACTTTTGAGTGCATGGCAAGAGCATGCCCTGTAGTTTGAACACTGTTCCTCTAACCACATAATTTTGGCTTTCTTGAACTGGAACTGGGTCCCATCAAAGGCTGTGCCATTCAGATCTGAGCCTGAGCTAGATTAAAGAGGACAAGCAGATTCCAAGATCTAAGAGGTTGTGGTATCTCCATAGAGTGGTACCACTCCGTTCAACATTTACTGAACACCTCTTATTCATGAGGCACTGAGGCTACAAACATGTGACAGACATTGTCCCTGAACTCAAGTGGACAGTCCCTGGGGGAGGGAAGAACAGGTGGTTCCATACAGTTCAGCAAGTGTTATGGTGGAGGGAGGTACAGGGTGCCTTGAGAGAAGGTGGGGGAGGGTGGCAGGAGGGCGAGGAAGGAGCGGATCTGAGAAGGCTTCGTGGGGACCGAGTGCTGAGATGAGTCTTAAAGATCGGATTAGCACTAGAAGATGAAGGAGGGATGGAAAGCTTTCCAGCTGGCCCCTGTATCTCTGTGAGCAGTTCTTACTCATCCTGCCTGACCAGGAGCGTCAGCTCCAAATAGCGCCCTCTGTGACCCACCGACTTCTAATCCTGTTGCAATTTGACTGTTAAAGAAAAAAATCTATTTCTGTGTCTCAGTGATTAGTTGGTTTTGTGAAGTATAAGTTGTAAGAAAAACAAAACAGAACATGTGGGCCTTTTTGTCCCTGAAATGAACAGTCTGCCTTCCCCATTGGGCCTGGGCTGCTCCATCGTAACCTGAGCAGGATTCGCTAAGGAGTATGCTAGCACCCCAGGAACGTGAGCTGGTGGGAAAGGAGGCCCCGAGGAAAATCGCCTGCCTGTATGGCTGTCCTCAGAGGAGCTGGGAGCTGGGACATTCAACGTAGTCATCAGCCCTGAAGGGAATAGGGACAATGGCTCCTAACACCCAGCCTACATCACTTACTAGCTTTGTGACCTTCATCAAATTACTTAACCTCTCAGTGCTTGGTTTTCCCTAAAATAAGCACTGATAATCATACCTCACTGGGGTGAGGGTTAAATGAGCTAATTCATGGATACACTTGGAACAGTTTCCTGTTAGCTCATAGGGGACAGAGTCCCAATTCCCTCAGAAGGGGACCGAAACATACCGAGACCATTAGTGAGGTATTTAGGCCAGAGCTCCAATTCTCCACAAGACTGTTAGTTGACCGTACGAGGCAATTTCTTCCTTCATCATTCTTTTAACCCAGATGTGTTGGTGGTCTCCTAGGTGTCAGCACTGTTCTAAGCACAGGGCAGAAATTAGGGGAATCAGGCCATGTGAAGGTCCTGATGTAGGAGTAGGACTGGCCCGTGGCAGGAATGCTGGGACACTCACGTGGAATGAGTGAGAAGAAAAGCAGGAAATGAGATCAGAGGGGTAAAAAGGGGCAGGTCCTGAAGGACCCCAAAGCCATTAGAAGGACTTGGGCTTTTACGCTGAGGTCAATATGGGCTAAGAATTGGGATAGGAATTCTAACAACTACTACTGATGATGGAGCTTATAGAATGTAGCAGGCACTGTGCTAAACGCTTGGCCTGTGTCATCTGATTTGATCAGATAGAAAAAGCAGTTGAGAACAATGATTTAAGGCAAATGACATTGTACCCAGGGAGGAAACAGACCAGAGGGGTTAGGGAGCTGGCCTGGGCCAGTATTCCAGTCCAGGTCTGTGTGATGTCATGATGTCGTACTGTGATTGGTGGGTGTAGCTAGGAGCCTGCGTCCCCACAGGTCGGTTGTAGTGAGACTAACTTTGGATTCCACTTGACTACTGCACAAACCCTCTGCTGAGGAGCTGGGTAGGACCTCGCTGCCTGTGCTTCCAAAAGACCCTGGAAGCAAGGACAGAGAATCTGAGAGCACCCACTTATCACACACATTCTTCCCTGGACACCAAGCAGGTGGGCAGTGTCGAAGCCCCAGCCTCACGCTTCCGACGTCTTGTTTTTCCAATGGGTGCTTTGAACGTGCACACTCTTGCCACATGCAAGGACCCCAGTGTTGCTGAGTGCTTTTTAAGGGCAGGGTAGAATCAAAGCCCGGAATACCATGGGTTCAGTTTCCTGTTCCTGACCACACTAGGCCAGAAAGGGAGGAGGCTTTCAGAGCAGCGGCCTCCATCCGTGAACCTGCAGTTCAGCTTTGACTCAGAAGAACCTGCGGGAACTGTCAGACTTCTTACTTTGCAAAATGTTGTTCTCAACTGAGTGGACACCCACAGTGTCAGGCTGAGGGTTCAACACCACACTGCAGTGCAGAACCAGAAGGACGGACAGAAGTCTTGCGGAAAATACGGTCATTTGTTCTGCAGGACCAAACAAGGGCCTACCTGATAATCTTAGGTCATTCTCAACTAATTTAGAATCTGTGATGACTGTTGAAGGAGCTGAACTGTAAGATAAAGAAGACAGAATATTACTTTCTTTCAACAAGTATATAAATTAGCTGCCTATTATGTGCAAAGTACAAGGCTCGCTGTTTTGTGGGGGAACAGGTACCTTATAAACACTCACTGTAACTGCTCTGTTATCCATATGGTCCCATTGCTCTGCACAAATTCAGCTGTACATACTCAGCAAAAATGGAGAGAAGACTACAAGTAAAAAGTATAGGTGATGCGCGTTAGCTATTTTATCTGTGTCAGCGAAAGAAATGGCATTCTTCTCCGTGCTAACAGGACTGGCTGTCTTTCTGTCAACTTTGCTAAGAGATTGTCAGGTCGGCTTTGATGTATACGAGATTTTCATTTTGTGCTTTGACTTTTAGATTTATTCTATACATAAGATGTGAATTCATTGTACTGAGAGCTGTACAGGCTGGAGTCATTCCCAATTGTGAACAGACAAATTATTTGATTTCCATCAGTGAATAACGATTAGCCTTATTTTTTTAATCTGCAAGACAAGAGTAATTATATGTATTTCATTGGCGGTGTGATGATGAAGTGAAAAATACATATAAAGATTCTGACATGTTATTAGCATAATTGAGTGATAGTTCCCACAATGAGAGTTTTTAGACATAGGAGTGACATGATCGATGGAGGTTTTAACAAAGGTGACTGGCGTTTGCTGTGATGTATGGGCTTAAGTACAGAGATCTGAAGCAAGGAAACGCACTAGAAACTGGTGACAGTGGCTTAGAGAAAGATGAGGACCCGAGTGACGGCAATAGCAGTGAGAGGAGGAGACCAGATTCAGGAGTTTTAAGAGTAGAACTGACAGAACTTGAGGTCTATTTGAGTTGGGAGGGATAGAAGGATCGTCCGGACTGAAACAAACAGCTTTGAATTTTCCAGCTTAGGAGGTTGAATACGTGGAGGTTGAATGAACTGGTTTGGAGAATAATAAAAGGAGCTGTTTTACTGCAGACCGAAACTCTACACCTGCACTGAACTAAAGAATGTATAACATACTATTTGATGTAGTCTTCATGACAACTCCACAGAGTAAGAAATACTGTAGCCATTTTACAGTTGTAGAAATCTAAACCTAGAGAAGCCCAATGTTAGTTAACAGCTAGTTCGAGTCGCCCCAGGAATCTGAACTTGGATTTGTCTGACTCCAGAGCCTGACTTTATAGCAATAAATGAGCCCTCTGAAGAAGGGTTGGGAAGGTGAAAATACAACTTAGTTTAGGAAACGTTAGCCTCGAGTTGCTTATATAAGGCAGCAATGTCTTGAGGGCAGTTGGAAAATCAGTCCTGTAGCTCAAGGAAGGAGTTAAGCAGAGATAAAAATGTGGGGCATTGTTGGCATATGGTTGATGGAGGGGGAGTGAAAGAGACGTATAGTTAGAGAACAGACTCTAAGTAAATGAAAGTTAAAAGGGGAACTGTTTGCCTAGTTTAGGAGTTTAGAAATACTCACATACCTACATGCAAAGTAATTTTTCTGACCAAAGTATAGCATTGTGCTTTGGAATATAAATCTGCATGGCAATTATTTTTCATGGGCTAGGTATTAAGTGTTTCACTGTGTGTCCGCCATCGTTAGAGGTTGGTTCCTGTCTTCACAGAGCTTAGAGTCTAGTGGAGAGCCATCCAATAAAAAAGCAATTGAACAACATTAACAAGCCACCATCAATTACAGTACAGGCTTCAGTGTTATTATTGGGTGATCTTTTAGGGTCCTGTGGGAGACTAGCTCCAAAGCCAGACTCAGGAGTCACTAGCCAGGCAATTAAGATCACCCGTCCTAATAAGGAATAAGATTATGTACATATATATATTTTTTTTAATTGCTGGGCTGAAAAATAACCATAGATTATATCTGTAGAGAAATGCTTGAGAATGATTATGAGAAAAATTGAGATACTATAGACTGAAATTAATTTGGTGACAGTTTATGCAGAAAGCTAGGATTTTTAAACATGTAAGGCAAAAATTCAATATACTGAAGATGATTTCTGCCAGATCTTAGGGAGGCTGAGGGACTGTCTCTAAGTCAGTCCCACACAGACCCTGTTTTCCTCAAGTGTTGTAACTTTTCAGTTGAGCACCAGGTAAAGTAGTTGGCTTGCCTTGAGCCCTGTGGTACAAAAAAAACACTTTTAATCACCTACTTGCACTTTACACAAGACCTGCACAGTAAAGGAGGTATACAGGGAGCTAGGGCCACTAAGAAACAGCTGTTTCCAGCCTCCCACCCATTCCCCTCTGGGACCCCACTGCCCAATTTAAGTTTCTCTCTCTCTCTCTCTCTCTCTCTCTCTCTCTCTCTCCCCCCCCCCCCACTCTCTCTCTTCTCTTCTCTCTCTCCCTCTATGTCTCTCTCCCCTCCCCACAATGAATACGCTTCAATATGCATGTGTATGTGTGTAAAATGATATGTTGCAGCTCCACTGTACAACTATTTAAATGTGCATATTGAAATGTCTTAGATTTTTTTTTCCTGAATGCATAATTGCTCTGAGACCTGCATAAAATGTGAAAGTAGCAAATTTCTTTTCCATCAGAACAGAAAACTCCCAAGCCTTCATATTGTATAGTAAATAGCCTAGTCTCAAACTATGGCTGTTTCGCTGATATCCAGTCTTCATTTTGAGCGGTTATCTAGCTTAATGGTTCAGAGCTCGGCACTGGAGCCAGGCTGTCGAGGTGTGAATTCCTGTTCCACCAACCACTAACTGTGTGACCTTAGGCAAAACACTTAATCTCTGAGCTTCAGTTTCCACATCTGTGAAATGTGGGTGATGATAGAACCTACATCCTTAGGGTTGTGTGAAGAATAAATAGTTAATACAGATAAAGCATTGAGAATTGTACCTGGCATACATACAGTAAGCAATCTATAAAAGTTAGGTACTAGTGTTATGACTGTATTATACGAGTGGATAAAACAGCATGTTAAAATGGTAGGCAGGCCAGTTAGGACAGATTTCCCCAACCCATTGTAAATCAGTCACAGGTCAGCTCTTTCTTCACTTAGCATAGAGGGAAGCGTCCAGCATTTGTCCCCCTTCCTCCCTTTTCACACTGAGGATCACTGGTCCATGGTAGGACTGAGTGGGTTGTCAATTTCAAGCCCCATTGCCAGAAACAAGGAACTTTCTCTTCTTTAAAATAGAAACCCCCTTCCTTCCAAACACATGTGCAATGGATATGTTTAGAAATCCTCCAGGAGCAGTATGGGAAGATAGCTGAAAGCGTGGTGGATGGCGTGAGGCCTTGTGTTTGGTAAAGAAGATAGGCAGGCAGCCAGCCATCCTGTTGTCTCCATTCTGTAACGTGTTGTCAGAGCAGAGGGGGATTATAATTCTTTTCTCTGTAGCTGAACTTTCCCACCAGCCCTATTGAGCTGCCAACTGGAAGGCTGTCACTGACACATCCCTTGGGCTCCTCTGTCTCTAGCCGCAGCAAAGAACAAACCCTAGATTTTTAAATAGGCCCAGCTCTGAGTCAGTTGTTCAGACCTCATATTGTGAGGCCACTGAACGTGTCCCTCCCTAAGCACCTTCCCTAACTTGCCCTACAGATCTCTTGACATCAAGACCTCCCTCCAACAGGAAGCTGCAAAGTTGTAAACTTGAAAGCGTTAGTGGAATAAACTCATCAGCTTCTTGGACTTATGTCTAAAACCCCACACAGTAGAGTTCTAAAGGCCCTTTTGACCAAGCAACAGTTTAATTTACTCCCTGCAGGATGTGTCAGATCTTGTTTCCTTTTAACTGCTTAAGAGTTAAAAACCATTACTGTGGTCACAGAGGTCAGAAAGCCGTCCATGTGCAGGATCCAACCTACAGATGTGCTGGTTTGGCCCACATACTTGTACACACACATATATCAGTTAGTTGCAACATACAAAAATTGAGAGATTTCACATAACAGTCTGCATTTCCAACTTCTTATTTTAAAATGAGCAAATCTGACAGCACTAGGACTCCCCTCACCCCCAGTGTGAAATAGCCTGCCTGAAGGCGGAAGCAGCAGCTGTCAGCCCCTCCACTTTGCCCCAGCCCCTCCTGGCAGACTTCCTTTCCTCGGGCTCCTTTCCTAGTCCCAGAGTCTTTGGAGTTTATAAATCTCTTAGAGCCTGGTACCACTTTCTTTGCGATATAATCCCAAATGAAAAGTGAACGTTCTTCTCCCTACTCTCCGTGACCTGAATGTAACAGGATCCTACATACGGAGACTCAGGCCTTTGCCCTCTGATTCAAGATGAACAATCCCAAGTCAAACATTCACTGTGTCATTTATTTAAAAATTCTCCTTCCCTGATGTTTACCCTGAGTCAGAGAACCGTCCTTTTCCTTTGACCTTTTTCATGGTAGCCGTTTATGCTGTTCTGGTTGTTACCAGTAATACAGGCTAAACGACAACCCACAATTACACCCTCTGTCCTTGTCGTCTGCTTTTGGCCGCTGAGAGAATTGAGGTTACAGGCTCTATCTGGGGAAGGGAGTATGGAGATCTAGAGGGGAAATAATGTTTCACTTCCACAGAGCTGAAAACTGAGTCATGGGGCCACATAATACAAAGGTAATGTGTACAGAAGTGTGTCTAAAAGACCTTCATTGGGAAGCCATTTGCTTCTCTTGCTTTCTGAGTAGCATGACCAGCCCCCGACCCCAGGTTTCTTGAGGCCCCCCCCATTCAGGCAAGTATGCCTCAGTTGCTGAAATCTGCCCCCCACTCAAATTTCTTCCTTTGTACCATTTCTGTATTGTGTGGCTAGAAGGAGAAGTACATTTCTTGTACCACCTGCCAGCCACCTGAGGACAATTTGAGCATGGTGACAGGAGGCCAGGCCAGCAGTCCGTGACAGAATTGTGTCATGCAAGTACAAAGTGTAGGCATTACTGTGTAGAAGTTTAATCGGTTTGCAAAAATTCATTAACCACTTTGGGGGCTTTGCATAAAAAGTCATATGTGAATATTAGTCATTCATTCCATTGTCATTATTTCAGTTTGCCATCGAGATGTTTTATTAGTTTGTTCAAATTCCCACGACTCCAATTTCACATAAGGTCACGGACTCTTCAATCGAAACGTTTTAGTAGCTTCAGTAGGTCTGAAATTTCAGAGTATTGAGCAAGGCCTATGTGATCTAATAAGATTGGACTGTCAAAACAAGAAGCACCAGTCTGTGGTTACAAGGTTTTTCAGAAGGAAATGTTAGAGCTCTGCTGTGAGAACGTCAGGAAGATAATAAGATATGTTAGATTGGAAGCTGATTTCTTTTTAATTTCTACTGTGATACTATAGTAAGCAGAAACACCAAAGCGGAATGGAGTGTGATTACACAGACACAAAAGGTGGTATCTTTCTATTGGGAAACTCTAATCGTGTGTATAATTCGTAGGATGAAACATCAGAAAATACTGGAAGCGTTTTGCTAGGACTGTGAAGGGTACTCAGGGTGACTCACTCCAAAATGCCCAAATAGAGAAGATACATCATCAGTTAATAACTCAGACGGGAGTGGGACAGAAGTGAGTTCCATTCCCAGCGCTCCCGCTGTGAGACGTGGGGCCAGTTATTTAACCTTTATGCTCCTCAATTTCTTTATCCCTAAAATGGGAACTAGAACATGATAGAATTGTCATGGGGATTAGAAGATTTAACGTGTGGAGAACTCTTGGAGCAGTACTCAGCGTATGATGAGTGCCCAATAAGTGAGAGCAATTGCTATTAGGTTAAATGGAAATTCGTAGTCGCTTTTCATTTTGGATATTTAATAACGGTTTTCAAAATAACAACCAATATCATAGTTTTTATTTCTATGTTTTCCATAATTACATTGAAATCCCCAGTCACTTTAAATCCCTTTCTTTCGTTTTCTATATGCCTACTAGTATCTTTCATTCTCCAGTAATTTTTCCCTCCCGCAGCCAATCTAGTGACTAATCGAATGACTAGATGAGCCCGTCTAATAAATAAATGCTCAGGACCCCATCTGGACAGAGGGTTAGGCTGCCTTTGACACTGAGTCACTGAGATCTATTTCAGCTTTTCTTTTTTTGGTTCCTGAGGACTATACATTTTGCATCATTCCTCCTGCTGAATTACAATGTCATGATTAACAAAATATGTTTATGAAATGCCCTGTGTGTGTTTGTAGTCACTTAAAATAATAAAGCCTTAATAAAGAATGTAGTTGATTGATGAATTCATGTAGATAGACTACAAGGGGAAAACCCAGTGTTGGTGGTGATCTCATTTTTAATATGTTACATGATTGCTACAACTGAAACCTAGTTGATGTTGCCAGATTAATTGAGGGTCAAAGTGACACCCCGGTAGATACCACCTTGGAACTCTCTTCTCTTTGTAAGTTGGGGGAGGAGTCAGTTCTGCGGACCTGACCGCACTTGCCCTTGCGGCCCAGCCACAGAGAACTTGGATCTGTGTGCCCACAGCTAGAGGCAGAAGCGGGTCATTCCTTTTCTCTACCAAATAATAGAAACCGTGAAGAAAAGTACTGCCCTCAGTTCTGGATGGAATTAGACACCAAATAAGAATTCCCTTCAGCTCAGTTCTTTGCTTCATTTAAAACCAAAAAATCTTTGTAGAAGTCGGGATGGTGGGGAGGGAGTCCATAGATGGTTTGATGTTTCATTTACTCATAAAATCTCCAAAGAAGGGAATCTTCTTTTCACCTTGGACTCTCAGAATCGCGGACAATGGAAATAGTTCATTTGCTCTAACACAGTTTATAATGTCACTAGAAATTCTTGATCAAATTGTCAGCCGTGAGTATGCCACTGTTACTAAACCATGCTTTCTTCGTGACATGTTGTGTAATATGTCAACATTTCCCCTTTCTTTCCTGTAAATTGTAACTTTTCTGGTGATTAGTATTTAAAATCTTTTCCTGATTAAGGAATTGTCAGCTGAAATCATCTGGGATTTCCCCTTAGCTGTTTTGAAAGAAATCTGAAGAATTTAATGTGTTGCTTGGAAATTAAGAAATTTGGAATAATTTGTGTGACTCCACGTGATGAAATAGAATCAAGAGATGGCTGTTTTTCTTGAAAATACGATAATGATAGACTCAGAGACGGAATCACAAAGACTTTAGAAATAATAAAGCCTTTAAAACATTTAATAAACTTTAATGTCTCAGTGCTACGCTTTTCAAAAGAGGTACCTGTGATAGTTTAGGAGCTAAACTGAACTAGAAACATTAAAATAAAATTTCAGGTGCTTGGAAAGTGGTTTCTTAATTTAATTTCCTGATTTACTTAGAGTTAACAGAAACCTTTTTTGTTTGCAAGCATTGTTAGAAAACCTTCTGAAGTATCAATCAGATTGCATCAGAGTGCCGCCAGAACAAGGAGGGCAGGCTAGGGTAGCAGAAGGCATACTGGACAGGGCCAAAAGCAAGGGATCTATTTTAAGTGCAACGGTTATGGAATGAGCTTTCTTCCCAGTGACAGGATGGAGTGGGGTGAGCAGGAGACAGCTGGTTGGTGTGATAAAGAGTGGGGGGCTTGTTTGAGAAGAGTGGCCAGAGAAAGCCTCTCAGAGGAAGTGACCTTTGAGCAGAACCAGAAGGAACCAACCAGGACAGAGCACGGGGAAGAACTTAGCAAGTTACAAAGGAAAGAAAACAGCACGTGCAAAGGCCCTGGGGCTAGAATGCATTGGTGTTCAAGAGCAATGGGAAGGCAGATGTATGATGAGAAGGAATATAATGCAAGCGTGGCGGGATAAGACCTGAAAGGTAGGAAAAGGCAGCTCTGATAAAAATCTAATACAGGGAGGGAAAAAAAACAATTAGGTTCATTTTATGCACGCTTCTTACCACAGTTTTTCAGAATCATCACATGTGAAAATGACATGTGAAAAATACTTGAAAGGAATAGTAAGGGCCTGTATGCCAAGTCTGAACCAGCTGCAAACTCGAAATCTGTATTTGGTGGCAGATAGGCTGCACTCATAACGGTAAAAAGCAGGACTTCCCACCTGCCAGCTACTCCTCTCTTGTTGTCAACTTCCATATAAACTTAGGAGACTGAAATAAATCCTCCAAATCGGTTGTCTTGTGACTGCTCCTCTCCACCCACTCTCAACCCCAGCACTCGTGTTATATTCCTTGCCCCACAGTTTCCTAAGGCCCCTGCTCAGTCTGGTGACAAAGAAGGGAAAAAAAACCCCACAACTATACTTTCCTTCTCTGAACAGGTAAGACAAATTGGTTTTGCAGGACGAAATGAAAAATCGAAGGGAGCCAAATGATAGAGCCTCGATTCAGTCTACCAGCTATTATAACCAGATAGGGGCAGAAAGCTACTGATGCTTTCTTACTTTAATCTTCCAACCAACTAAGGCCACCTGGACAGCCCTGTGTGACCAACTTCAGGCAATCCAGCCTTTCCAGAATAGGTATTTAGAATCATGGAAAGTGAACAAGGCTGGCATGAGGCATCCCAAGAACAGTAATCAAGTAGGCTAGCAGCGATTTGAGTTGCATGGATATAGGAGATGATTCGTTCAAAATAATTTAGCCCCTAGAAGCAGTCTTTACTGCCTAACCACTGCCTAAGTGGTTATCGAAGCAGCAGGCCAGTTCCTTCTGCCATTAAAAGCTTATACAGATCCCATAAGTCAGTAATGCGCTGTTCTGGGTTTGCAGTTTCTTCTCAAGAAGGCTTGCATTTTAAACACTCAATCCCTCCCTGAAAATAACCAGCCCCAAGGGTGATTGTCTGCCAATTATATTTTTTACACCCCTGGCAGTGGAGCTGTGATCCTGGCAGCAGCTTTTGTTTCTCAGTAGTAAGTGTCGTACAGCAAAATCCAATAGGTTCTTGGAAATTTCAGCAAAATGACAGTATAGCTAAACTTGACCACAGACTAACTGGCATAAAGAGAGTTACGTTTCTACGGCATCTCATCAATGTTCTAATGAAATGATATTGAACAAAATGATTTATTCAAGGACCATCTACACAGGGACTTAGACACTTTCATTCAAGCTATTGAGTTTATTCATTGTGCACCGTGCCAGCTGCTGGTGATACCACAATTAAATAAGATGCTAGATGGGGAAACAGGGAGTGTGAGAGGTACTGTAATAGCAAAGGTGTAAACGCAGTGGTATGTAAGGCAGAGTGTGAGCAGCTGATTCAAGAGAGGGAGGAGGGAATCACGGAGACCCTCAGCCGAGTAAGTGGACTCACGCTGATGGGGTTTAAAGGAAGAAGATATAATCAGGCGCAGAATCACATGCGCCACGACACACAGCTTGACCTTGCTGAACATAGCGTGTTTCTTCTGCATTGACTTCTCTCATGCGACTAGACCTTTTTCCTTTTTCCCTTTCGCGTGTGTGTGTGTGGTGGAAGGAGAGTTACAGGGATGGAGAATAGAGACAAGTGCAGTAGAGGACTAGGGACTGTGAGGCTCCGTGTAGCAAAACAGTATTACATGACCTTTAGAGTCAGACCCAGATGGGCCTTAGGTGGTTCCTTCACCTCAGAACTCCAGTTTCCACATCAGCAAAGTGGGGAAGCTTCTCTCTGGGGCTCTGAGGGTAAGATGAGGTGCACTATGGCACAGTCCAGGGCCGGCTGGGAGTGAGACAGACCTGTGTTCAAACCACATTGTCTTCTTATATTACCTAAGTAATTTGGCATGTCTCTGAATGTCAGTTTTCTCACCTGTAAAATGGGACTAGTAGTATCTCCCTCCTGTACTTGTGAAGATTCAATTAGCTAATCATAAGAAGTGCTGAGTATATGATATGCAATCAATGTTAGGTAGCCTCCTGCATCATCACCCATCATAGACCTTTGCTGAAGGCTTATTCCTTTTCCCTAAGGAAATATGATCATTTTAAGTCCCTTGGTAATTTACTCACTATAACTGTGCTAAGAGAAGAAGCCTCACCTTTTTAGCAGCTGTATTTTCCATGGAAGCATCTTCCATCCAGGCCTTACTGTATCCATTTTCTTTTGTTGGGCAGTAGCCTTACGTCTCATCAAATATCTGATGATGACAAGCAAATGAATAGCATACACTCTGCTTAAATTGATTCACCTAATTTGAGGTAGTGCCTACAGTTTTCCTACGTTCAACAGCACACACTTAAGCTCAGTACAACTGCACTTGTCTAAACTCAATAATGTGGGAAGCAGATGGGCCAAGGCCCTGATCTCAAATGGCTAACTGTCTTGTTAGGAAAATAGAACTTACAGAAAACAATTAGGCAATTAGGCAACAATAATGAAGAAAGTTTATGACAGGGAACAAAGTCTATTCTCAGCATGTTTATGACAGTGGCAGTAAATACATTGATCATTCAGGAGAGGGAGAAGTTGCTGGAATTGTCAGGGAAAGGTCCAGGCTTTAGGAGCTAACGAATGACCAGCTGACAGGTCTTAGAATAATCATCGCTTTGGGTTTCATATCATTCCTCCACCTTCCCAGCAAAACCCTAAAGATGAGTCCATCCTGGGGAAAATGAGACATTGATGTAAAGCCAGTGACTCCCTTTTTATATACCTCTACTTTGCTCCGTACTTTGAAATTCTTCCTTACCAAACTCCCTTACCAAGTCATTCATAAATAATTTATACCTTCCATGTTTTATTAATCAAAGATAGTTGCCCATCAGCGGTCTTGATCAGCATAAGTTATTTGAACTCAGTGGAGTACTACTGTAATCTAACTTCAGTTTATAGGAAAAAAAAGAGAAAGAAACTAAATGTTACACTTACCAATTATGCATTTAGGTTATAAACTCCTGTTACTATCACTTACATATGTGCATCCAGAAAATATGTGAACTTTCATAAGCCTTACGGGAAAGGACAGATAACATGGACTACATAAAAAGATTTTTTAGATTATTCGTGGCACAAAAACACCCTGAGGAAAGTCAAAAGACGAACCATTAACTGAGGGGGTCAGTGTAATTCATATGATAGAGAGTTAATTTCCTGCACAAATTCTTACAAATAAATAGGAAAATGACAAGCCATTTTCTAAAAATCCAAAGGACATAAATAGTTCCAGAAAAAGAAATATCAGTCTTACCTATCAAAGTGGTAAAAATGTACACATTTGATAATATTCAGTGTTGTAGAGTACATGGGAAAATAGGCATTCTCAAAAATGTTAGTAGCAGTATTAATTGGTAAAGCCCTTTTAGAGTGCAATTTGGCAAAATCATTTGTGTTTAAAATGCACCTACCCTTTGACAATGACACCTTAAGTAATTTATTCAACAGATAGATCCACACGTTTTCCAAAGGTATGTATCCAGTGATATTTATTACAGCATCTATTATATGAGCCAAAAACTAGAAGTAAGACTTCAGCTTTCGATCAAGATGAAGTAACATGGACTACATTTAACCTCCACTTGAAACTTTTTAAAAAGGGAAAAAAATGGACAAAATATATGAAACGGTAGCACTGAAGGTATTGGATACCACACGTTGGAAGGCAATGATCTTTGAACAAAGGAAACAAAATGAGCCCCATGACTGCTTCAGCTTGCTGCTTGGAGAGAATCTCCAGGCCACAGTACAGGGAGGTGGAATGTAAGCAGATTCTGTGTGGTCTCCTTGATTGGACAAGATGTAATTAGGAGTCCAGGGAAGCCAAAATGGCTAGACTAGAATAGAGAGCTGCACAAAGAAATCTGGAGAGCTGAGGAGGTCTCCCTTGAATATTGAGTTGAGTAAAGATGAGTGCATACATGTGAGGAAATTACCCAAGGCCAGAGAAAGAACAATCTAAAGGATTAGAGAGAACAGTGCCTGGAACTCACAGAGGGATGGAAATCGTGTCTATTCTCAACAATCAGAAAGGAAAAAATTTCATAATGCAGGGGTATTAAAGTTGCCTCAATACTGGAGAAAAATTAACCATAGATTAAACACAGCTCTGATCATCCTGAACAATCTTAAAAGAAAGACCCAAAAGGATCAAACTGTTTCTAATTAATTTTAACTGTGCCCCAGAACAAAACTCAAGAACGTTTCTAAGAAGACAAAAAATAAACTCACTCTACAATGCCTGGCATCCAATCAAAAATTACCAGGCAAGCATAGTAGCAGGAAAATACAACCCATAATGAGAG
This sequence comes from Rhinolophus ferrumequinum, assembly GCF_004115265.2. NCBI lineage: Eukaryota > Metazoa > Chordata > Mammalia > Chiroptera > Rhinolophidae > Rhinolophus > Rhinolophus ferrumequinum. Next base: position 62,043,657 of record NC_046297.1, read on the forward strand.
GAGAAAAATTATTCCAATTGTTATGACTGCATTCCATATGTTCAGAAAGCTAGGGGTAAGATTGCCCATGTTAAGTAGAAACTTGGAAGATACACACACATATGCACACACACACACACACAAGGTCTGATAATTAAGTTCGTGAACACATCCTCCATAGCTCATTGCTGAATATCACTATGGTCACCTTCAAAGAACTCCCCTTGGGAAGCAATATAATGACGCCAGCACCTAGTCCACCCTTCAAAGCAATTTTGGAACTCTTTTTCTGGAATGACCATCAGAGCTGTCATCGTATTACCCTTGATGTCCTGAATGTCATCAAAATATCTTCCTTTCAATATTTCCTTTATCTTCGGGTAAAGAAAGAAGTCATTGGTGGCCAGAATAGGTGAGTAGGGAGAGTATTCCAATACAGTTATTTGTTTACTGGCTAAAAACTCCCTCACAGACAGTGCTGTGTGAGCTGGTGCATTGTCGTGATGCAAGAGCCATGAATTGTTGGCGAAAAGTTCAGGTCATCTAACTTTTTCATGCAGCCTTTTCAGCACTTCTAAATAGTAAACTTGGTTAACTGTTTGTGCAATTGGTACAAATTCATAATGAATAATCCCTCTGATATCAAAAAGTTAGCAACATCGTTGCAACAAGTTCGCGAACTTAATTGTCAGACAATATATACATATACATATATATGTGTGCATAGATATATATATATGTATATATATATCGTCATTGAAGTTCCCAAGGAAGACGAGAGAAAGGGAGAGACTGAAATACATTGAGAAATAATGGCTGAAAATTTTCCAAATTTGATGAAAACTCTGAACCCACAGATCCAAATTCAACAAACACCAAGCACAAGAAACATGAAGAAAATGACACCAAGGCATATTGTAACTAAATTGCTTAAAACAAGTGATAAAGAGAAAAAATTTTAAAGCAACCAGGGAAAACACACATTATATACAAAATAACAAATATAAAGATGACAACATTTCTCATAAATAATAATGCAAACTAGAAAACAATGGAATAAAATCTTTAAAGTGCTGCAAGGAAAATATTTGTCAATCTAGAAATCTATATCCAAAAGAAATACCTTTCACAAAAGAAGATGAGATAAAGATTCTTTCAGACATACAAAATGTAAAAGAATTCATCACCAGCAAACCTGCATTACAAGAAATATTAAAGGAAATTCTTCGAGTTGAAAGAAAATGATATCAAATGTGAAGCTGGATCTACACAAAGAAATAAAGAGCATTATAAATGATAACTGTATAGGTATATGATAGAATCATAAGAAATACTCCAAAAGTTACCAGTCCAAAAGAAAGGGGGGTAGGAATACAAATGGAACAAAGAGAAAACAAATAAGGTGATAGGTTTGAATCCAACCATATCAATACTCATTAAATGTAAATGGTCTAAGCACAGCAATTAACAGACAGAGATTATCAGATGATATAAAAGCAAGGTCCAGTTATATGCTACCTATAAGAAACCCACTTTCAGTGTAAAGACACAAATAGACTGAAAGTAAAGAATGAAAATTTATGTGACACTAATCAAAGAAAGATGAAGTGACTGTTAATCAGACAAAGGACATTTCAGAGCAAAGAATATTACTAGGGATAAAGAGGGTCATTTCATAATGATAGAGTCAGTTCATCAAGAGGACATACATTGATACACCTAATAACAAAGCTTCAAAATTTATGAAACGAAAACTGGTAGAACTGCAAGGAAAAATAGACAAATCCACAATTATGGTCAGAGATTTCAACACTTGATAGACAAACATTTAGAAAATTAGGAAGGATAATAGAACACTTGAACAACACCGTCAGCCAACTTCACCTAATTGATATTTATAGAACTTTCCACCTAACAAAGCAGAATACGGTTTTTTTCTTTTCAAGTGCAAAATGAAGCATTTACTAAAAGAGACCACATTCTGGGCAATAAAATATGTCTCAATAAATTTAAAAGGATTTAAGTCATATAAAGTATGTACTCTGACCAGAGTGGAATTAAGTCAGAAATCAGTAACAGAAAGATATCTAGAAATTTTCCAAATATTTGGAAACTAAATACACACTTCTAAATAACCCGTGCTCAAAGAGAAATCAAGATGCAAATTAAAAAGTATTTTGAAGTAAATGAAAATGAAAAAGCAACATGTCAAATTGTATGGAGAGCAACTAAAGCAATACTTGAAAAGTATAGAATTAAACATCTGCCCATATTAGAAAAGAAGGAAGGTCTCAAATCAAGCCCCTCAGCTTCCAGTCGATAATCTGGATAAAGAAGAGCAAATGAAATCCAAAGTAAGCTGATGAAAGGAAAATAAAGATTAGAGTGGAAATTAGTCAAATAGAAATCAGTAGCAAAACTCAGTGAAACTAAAAGCAGGTTGTTTGAGAAGATCAGTACAATTGATAAACCTCTATCCAGACCAAGGAGGGGGAAAAAAATGTGTACTAATTACTAGAATCTGGAATGAGAGAGTCACATCAGCACAGGTGCTACACATATTAAAAGGATAATAAGTTAATATTATGAATAACTTTATGCCAATTAATCCAACAACATATATGAAATGGACAAATTCCTTTAAAGCCTCAAACTACCAAAGCTCACTTAAGAAATAGATAACTTAAAATAACTGCTGTATGTCTTAAAGAAATTAAATTGTAGTTAAAAAACATTTCCACAAGGAAAACTCCAGGCCCACATGTCTTCATGAGGAATTCTACCATATACGTAAGGAAGAAATAATACCAATTCTATAGAAGCTATTAAATAAAATTGAAGAGGAGAAAATACTACTGAATATATTCTACGAGACCAATATTACCCTGATACCAAAACCAGACAGAGTTATAACAAGAAAATTGCAGACTGATATTCCTCATAAACATAGATTCAAAAATTTTTAACAATTTTTAGCAAATGGAATCCAAATATTTATAAAAAAGATAATACATCATGATGAAGTGGGGTTTATTTTAGGAATGCAAGGTTGGTTTAACATTTGAAAATTGATCAGTGTGATTTACCATATTAACAGGTTTTAAAAAAGAGAGACCATATGATTATTTCAGTAGATACAGAAAAAGCACTTGACGAAATCCAATGTTGAATCTTGATTAAAAACAAACAAACAAATAAAAACCCAGCAAACTAAGAATAGAAGGGATCTTCTTAAACCTAATTATGGATGTATATGAAAAATCTATAACTAATATCATACTTCATGATGAAAAACTGAAAGCTCGTCCTGTAAGGAAACAAGCAAGAATGTCTACTCTCACCACTTCTATTTAGCATTGTATTAGGAATTCTAACAAGTGCAATAAGGCAAGAAAAAGTGTTAAAAGCATCCAGATTGGAGAGAAAGTAGTAAAACTATCTTTATTTGAAGATGACATGATCATCTGTGCGGAAGATCCAATGGAATCTACAAAAAAATATATTGTAATAAATGAGTTTAGCAAATTTGCAAGATACAAGATCAGTAAACAAAAAGCAATAATATTTCTATATACAAGCAATAAACCATAAATTCAAAATTATTAAGTGCCATTTATAATATCAAAAATATTAAATATCTATGGTTATATCTGACAAAAGATTTGCAAGCACTGTGCACTGAACGCTACAAAATATTGCTGAGAGAAATCAAAGACTTAAATAAGTGGAGAGAGACACCATGTTGATGAGCTGGCAGACTCAATATACTTAAGATGTTGCCTCTCCCCAAATTGATATATTCGAGCAACCTCAATCAAAACCCCAACAGATTGTGTTTTTTTATTTGTTTGTGGATAGTGACAAGCTTATTCTAAAATTCCTGTGGAAATGCAAAGGACCTAGAGCAGGCAAAATAACTTTGAAAAAGAAAGACAAAGTTAGAGAACATACTCTACCCGACTTCAAGATTTATAAAGTTTAATAATCAAGATAGTGTAGTAAGATAGACACAGTTAAACAGATTAATGGAACAGAATAGGGTCCAGAAACAGACCCATACATTGGCAGCCAACTAATTTTCCACAAATGCGTGTTTGTGGTTTTCCGACAAACACACACAAACAATTCAGTGGAGAAAGTCCAGTTTGTCCTGTAGCAATAGGCTACCCAAATATTTTAACAAATGGTCCCATAGCAATTGGTCCTGTAGCAGTTGGCCATCCTTATATTCTAAAAATAAACTTTATTCTGTATCTCTCTCCATATATAAAAATTAGCTGTAAATGGTCATAGATCTAAATGTAAAACCATAAAAATCCTAGAAGAAAACAGGAGAAACTGTGACGTTGGTTTAGGCAAAGACTTCTTAGATGCAACACAAAAGAACAATCCATTTTTCAAAATTATAAGTTCAACTTCATCAACATCACAAATTTCTGCTCTTCAAATATACTCTTGCAGATTGAGTAGAGACAAAAAACAAGGTACAAAACAACACATATTACATATCCCTGTTTGAGTGAAAATAGGCGTCATATATCTGTGTGTATGTGTATCTATGTATGTATCTATATATATAGTATGTGCATACAAATACATTTTGTGTGTGTGTGCAAAGGATTTCTTGAAGTACACCCAAAAACCTAACAGTAGTTATTTCTGAGGATTGGGATTGTGGGTTTGTGGACGAGGAAGGGAAGCTTCTACTTCTCATTTTAGTCACTTGTGTTGAAATTTTTTAACCATACGCATGCAAAGTTCTCTCATAAGTTTAAAAAGAAAGCTCTGGTTTAAAAAGAGAGAGAAAGTAAAGGAAAAACAAAAACAAAAGTTGGGAATTGTCCATTGAAATATAACTGATGATTGAATATAATTGGCAGTTGAAAGATACAGTGTAATATAATTGAAATCAATCCAGTTGGTTGTTTGTTTTTGTTTTTGTTTTTTGAATCATTATAGAATGTCACCCATATAGGAAACTTAAAAATTAATTATTCTAAGTTAAGAAATTGATTTTATGGGTTTGTCCCAAACAACTGAAATACTTTATGCCTCATTTCTTGATCAGATTGAAGTAAGAGAGTATTAGTTTTCCAAAGGCTTTTTAAATTGAGCTAAAAAAAAAAAAATCCTTTTTAGTAGTATGTGAGAGTTGCAGCTTTATTGTAGAACTAACGAGGGTAGAAATATTTTCCATACAAGTAATGGGTGAATTAAAGGTTTTGAAAGTAAGATCTCTTTAGAAATGTCATAGACGTGATCATTTGTCCTGAAGGGCCCTTTCTGTAATATGGCATACGTAGCCACGAAATATATGTACATAATTGTTGAACGATTCAAAGGCAAAACATATTAAGTAATCAGTTATTATAGGGGTTATTATCCTGAATGGGTTTACAAAGATTCTCTCTATCTCTGTATGGGTCTGAACGGATTAATAAATAGATAAACTGGGAACTCCCTTTCAATCTTTTGAGATAGTATGGGTTAAAGAGCTCCTTCTCAATAAAAAATTACCATATTCCAGAAGTGTCGTAATTATGTCGTAACAAGGAAATACATTTTTGAAAACGGTTTGCTTTAGTGAGACTAACTTTTGAGGAAATAGCCCTGACCAGTTTTCCAAGTTGGATAGTCCCTTTTAAGAGGCAGACATCACCCAAAGACGCCTCACTGGCCCTTTTCTACAGAATCTTTTCATCATTTTTTTCAGTTATCGCATTGAAATTGACTGTTAGAATCATGCCCACAAGTCGCGTATTCGAAACCCAACTGTAGGAACCTTTGTGATGCGTCAGTCTGTTTTAGCAGGGATTCCTAAGTTATTTATAAGAGCGTGTATTAGCGCAAGGTGAGGTCAAGGTAAGTATAAGAATTACGTATATTGAAGGATCAATTTCCATGCCTGTTGCATCAGCTTCTAGTGAGAATAAAATAAATATGTGTAAAAGCACGTGGCGAGCTATGAACTGAGTGTCTTGAGGACCGGGTCTGGGTTTGTGACAGGCACAAGGAGTGTTTCAAATCCACATTTTCATTGGAGAAAATCTGGATGCTGAGCCCTGCTGGTTTGGGAACCTGGTTAGCTGCCAAGCCAGAGGCAGGTGATGAGTCGCTCTCTCATGAGGGCCCAGCTCAGGGATTTTTAAAATGTGGGCTTAAGGATTCTCCATATGATTCAGAGGCAAGTGCACTGTATCTCATCCTTACTGTTTGGTTTCTGGCATGATTCAGTGACAGGATAGCCATCATCGGTGTTTCATCAGAAACACTGTCAGCCTTTCCATGGATCCCAGTGGGCTGGGTTTCCATTTTCTAGTGTTTTTCTTTTTAGTGGCAGAGATGTTATAATTTTAAATTGTTATAGTTAAAAATAATATCCCAGGTCACTGAGTCCCAACCCTCTCATAGATGAGGAATTGTCTGCTTACTGCTTGAGTGGGACCTGCATTCAGATCTCCTGACCCCAGCTCAGTGCCTTCTCTGGTACCTGTGTCCCAACGGTCCCCTCAGTCTGCAGACCAAAGAAATATGAGGGGCATTATCCAGACTCACCCAAGATTGAGCTGTGAGATTAGATCCAGAGAAAACCACTCTTAAATCATGTTGCAGCAACATCAAGGTAGACTTCACATCTCAGGAATGTCTTCACCTGGGAAGCCACGTCGCAGGTATAGCAAGACTAGCCTAACCTCAGTCATCCTTTCTTTATAGTTACCGTGGTGAGACAGTAATGAAGATGGTCTTGGAAGTGTTGAAAAGCCTGATGCAGCCTGGCTGTTGCACCCCAGGTTCATTCGGTCTGGGGGGACAGCAGGCCCCCATCAATGCAGGAGCCTTCGGCTGTGAGCAGAGCTGGTTGTGTCAGCCTGGCTCTTCCTTCAAAGCTGCCACCAAACCTTTGAATTGCCATTGTGTTCTGATATCCTGTTTCCTTTCTTTTTAGTTAGCAAGAACATTTCCTTTTGAACAAGTATCGTGCTTTGTGCTTTGTTTACATTCCGTGTTTGGTGTTAACGTTGATTTCTACAACCTCATTGCCCGACGGTCTTATTCACCTGTCCCCATGGACAAACTTTGAGTTTCTAGAGGCCCTTCTTTATCTTATGGCCCCATCACAGAGAGTGCTAATGAGTGTGACCTCTGGGACCAGACTTATTCGTGGTGGGATGTTGGGCAAATTTAATTCTCAATCCCTCAGTTTCCTTACCTGTAAAATGGGTGTAATATTTTGTAAGCTGCAGAGGTATAGTGAGATATATTATGAATTGGGTTAATTCACACAGAGTGCTCACTTAGCCTCGGGCCTGGGACACAGGGAGTACTCAATAAAATGATGGGTGGTGGTGGCCAGGTGTTGATATTAATAGTAAGAGAGGTTGATGTTCCCACTTCTGTCCAGGCCTCACCAAAAGAACCACCACTACCGAGAACTGTTGACCAGTGAGGTTGGGCGTCAGAACCCAAAGTGGGTTAGCTGAAGGGGGACGCAGGGGGTGATGGGTAGCTTTATGTGGCTTTCAGAGAGATGGAAATTTAAGCTGCTCTCTCGCCAGAGAAAAACAGAACTCGTTTTTTTCGCCCACCCTGCAGAAGTGTGGAAATCTAGTCCACTGTCTTTGTGATTATCCCAAATCTCAGGGAGGAAGGCTAGTCTCAGAGAAACACAGATCAACTCTAAAGCTTTGAGGAATTCATGGACCTCAAGGAGGACCCTAGATTTCATTCCACATCTAACAGCATTTTTGGAGCTGTGAATGTATACTTGGTGCTCAAGAGAATAGAATTTAGGTCTAGCCCCTAGGGTTTCTCCTCCCAACGAGAAGGGACAGATGACATGGGAAATCTGCGGGGGTGTCATGTTGAGATGAGCAGCGGTCATCCTGACAGTGGACGCCCTGAGCGCTCAGCCCTCGGTGCCATGTGCAAGGTTGAGGGTTTGGGCTAGAAGACCACGGGCTCCTTTCAGTTTGAATGTAATAGTGAGTCCACTAAAAGAGAAACCCAAACCTTGTTCCCTATATTCAGCAGGCTTTTGTGTGTGTGCACACACTGTGAAAGCAATGGTAAATGTCATGCATTAAGGAAGAAAGTTTCTCATAATTTTGAACGAGTCATTACATTTCTATGGCTGTTTCCTCACCTTTAAAATGGTTATCTGGGCCCAGGGCCCTCCCTCCTAGGGCGACTGTGAACATTTAGATAATAAAAAGATTGTAAAACACTGTGTAAATGTCAAGTGCTGTGTAATGGGAACGGGTAACCTCCAATAGGGTAGGAAAACTCAGCCTGCGCAAGATGAAAACTGTAAATGTTCTTCCTGAAAGTTTAAAAAATATGTATTTTCTTCTTTATTTTGTAACAGAAAACAACCACCGAGTTCTTTGTGTCCACTTTTCTATGAATGCTTTATAGTAGTACAGTTTGGGGACTCCTTTCAAAATCAGACCATGGTGTAAGAAGGTCCTTCACTGTTTCAGAACCCAAATTCCCTTGCAAGGAATTTAAGACACACTCTCCATTATTTCAAATTCTAATCAACAGCAAAGTTGCAATGTAAAGCAAAAGCGTGGTCCACTTCTTGCAACTGCAAATTTATTCACAGGAGTAAAATTGAGAAAGTTGAAGGAACAAGGGAGGAAGTCTGCTCTGCAGGGTGCTTCTTAGAAACTTCAGTCAGCTTACAGCCTTTGCAAGGACAAATAATAGCACCATATTTCATTTGCTTGGCAGCTTTCCCTAAGGAGATCAAAGCTGCTTTGTGGACTTAATCTATTTAATTCTCACAAGACCCTTGCCATGTAACAGGTAAGTAGCTGTATGTATCATCCTCAGTCAGCCAATATGGAACCCACAGCCAGATAGGAGAATTAGATTTTCAAGGGCAGAAGCAAGCCAACATGAAGAAAGAGAATTGGACTCCAGTGTTCTAAATTACATTTATTATCCTCTTATCATTTGTCCAAATTCCCCTAAATAAAGCAAATTGGAGAATTCTATCAGGGGCATACTTCTGTCTCCAATACACAGATTCTTAGAAAATGGGCAGCTTTGCTGATCCTTCTGTTCAGTGTTAGATAGTCTAGAAATTTTGACCTAAGGTGCTTTCAATCTTAAGGTCATGTTTGTAGGATTGCATAATTTATGGAGTCAAATATATCTGGGTTTGGCTAGCTCTGTGAACTTCAGTTTTCAATAAAATGTGATAATAATACTTGCATCAGAGTTGTGTCAATGAGATGGGGCAATGTGTAAAATGCTTACATAGGGCCTGGCACACATGGTCAGCTTTCAGTAGATAAGAGCGTTCATGATACAAAGCAAACAGGTTCTTGGGTTAGTTAGTCCCTTGTTATAAGACCTGCACAGAATCTTTAAGCCTTAGTCAAACAAATTCAGAAAAATTACAGTTTCTCTTTTAAGAGAAGTTTCGTATATTGCTTTAGCAAGCCTGCTGCCTTTTGCCTTTCTTCTTCGGTGTTTCACGTTGGTTACGAGAAGCTTGCTCAGGGAGGAGTTCCTGTACTTCAGCTTGGATTTCTGTCAAAACAAGATTACCTCTTTACTTGCCCTGTGACTCTTATGAACCAACTGTAGATTTCAACATTTTGGGGGTTCTCATGAATGTGGTAAGCTATCATGCAATATGCTTGAAAATAGTCTAATTTGGGTTCTCCTTGAGAGTGAGAGAAGGATAAGATGATCTAATGGGTTTTGGAACCTGGAAGAGACAGAGTTGTCTGAAGGGGACAGGAAACTGTGACTCCAATGTCATGGGCATTTATTGCTGCCGGCCACCTTTTGTTGCCATTTGGGGCACATATACAGAAATACAGTGTCCTGGGCCTCATTCCAGACTCACAGAATGAGAATCTCCAAGAGTGGACCTGGATTTCTTTCGAATATTCTTTTCCTTGTGGTTTTGCTCCCCGGCCAGGCTTGGGAACCACTGCTGAAGGCCATTTTCCACATGAGGCAAATAAGGCCTGAGAAGTGCCTCCCCTGAGATCACACACAGTTAATGGCAGAGGCCTGCCTGGAACTCAGCTCTCCCTCCCAGGGAGCTCGGGGTTCTTTCCACTGCTCCCCCAGGCCCCCGGGTCCACTGTTGACTGAGGAGAAGGGATGACTGTCTGTGTCTGCACTTTCTCATCTGTGTTACAGAGATAAAAACTCCTGATCCCATAGAGCCGCTGGGAGGTTAAATTAGTTAAAGGGTGTGCAGTTCACTTCGTCCTGTACTTTAGACAACGGAAAGGGTGCTAAATTAAGCCATTTTGCCGAGATGTCTGAGTCATCCAGTGGCAGCTGTCTGCGCCTCGCAGGAGGTGCTTTGATCATTGTCATCTAAACGCGAGTGTTAAGTCCAGATCTGCAGCTCTGCACTGCAGGTTGTGCTGACTTCCCCAGATAGTGGTCTCTGCCTTGAGAACAGCCGCTGACCCTAAGGGACCTAAAGGTTATTCGTACAGCGACAGAGCAGCCCTGATAGGCAGAGAAGACAGGGGATCAAATGTATTGAATCCAAAGAATCTAATCTTGCAGCCTAGAAGGAGCTCGGAGACACCCAGTCTGCCTCCCTGGCCTGGAGACGGGAAGTGCTTTAGCCCGGGCCACAGAACAAGTTGCACCGGCGTTTTTCCTCCACCTCCCCACGCTGGAACGGAATTGTTTTTCTCAAGGGTTGGAATGTAACAGTGTCCCTTACATTTAATCAGGAAAGGCTTTAGCTGGGAGTTGGCATTTCAAGAACATCTTGAGATGAGGTCTTCAGAGCTCAGGATATGGCATAGGGATGGTGGGCAGAGTGTGTGTGAGGAGGATGTCTCCAAAAAGGGTTATGGGATATCTTGAGCAGCCTAGAAGGAAGTCTTAAGGCAGTGGATGAGGCTCTTGGAGGTGTTTTGTCCTGAAGAGGGAAGCCCAACCCTCAAACTGACAGCCAATAAAAGGACGGACGGTGCATGATGGAGTGGTTGGGTGATGGGGAAGCAGCTCTGGAGGGTTAAGAAAAATCTTTGCCCCCATTTCTTGACAGCTCTTGTGTGCCAAGCCCCGTGTCTAGCATTTTACCTAAAATGTCTTTATCCTCCGAGCAACCCCACCACGCTCAGGAAGAGTGGGCAGCTTGCTCGGAGGGACTAAGGGAGCCATATTTAAGCCCATGTTTTCTCCTTCCATGAAGCCTCTCTGAGAACATGGGAAGCAAACGTATAGATAGGCAGCCAGAAGTTAACTAAAAATTCCCATTTTTGTGTATAAACAAAGAAAGGGGCAAAATGAGGGCTATTTCACAGGATTGAAGGCGGGACAATACAAGCTCTTACGGTATTCTGAATTATGCTTAGCAAAGGTCAGGTGGAAAGTGCCGAGAAGTCACTCACTTGGCATATCATTGACATGCTGACGTGACCCAGTGAGACGAGAGGAAGGATCACAGGAGAAAGATAAGCATATGTCATATATAATAAAGTTAGTGATGATTTAAGGTGTTTGAGATTGAAACGGAGGCATTGCTCAACCAAAGGGGAAAGTTCAAAGTGGATAGGTAGTTTGATGTGTCATCTAAACAGATAACAGAGTGGCATTGGGGGAAACAGAGCCCCGGAAAACATCACATATGGCTCTGTGTGCATATGGCGTTAGACCGAGGCACTATAGCAAGGAAGTGAATAGACAGGACTAGGAAAATGACACCCTAGGAGAAGCCATATGTTAGCACACAGCACCTTGTTACAGAGGGAAAAGAATAGGGAAAATTAAGTCTTGAGGGACCCCGCAGTAGGAATGGATCAGTGAAGGGGTGTTGAAGAGGATATGAACAACAGAGACGAAGCAGAAAGCAAAAGCAAACACACCCCGTATCCTGGAGTCCAAGGGAAGGGAAAGGAAAGGAAGAAAAGAACTGCCTTATGATGGGTGCCTTATGATGTGCTGAGTACATCAAACAATCAATTACTTCATTAAATTAACTTAGATACTCGTCAAATACTCAGTCCTCACAACAGTCCTGCCAGTTCAGGGTCGCCCCATTTTACAGGTGAGCAAACTCTGGCTCTGAGAGCTGGTGACTTGCTGGAGATCAGACAGCCGGGGAAGGCGGGACTGACTGTCAGCCCCTTGCACTGCCATACTGCCTCCATCAGAAGGTGGGCGGTGGGCAAGGGGAGGCGGGTTATGAGCAGAGTCGGAGGCTATGAAAGGATGATGAGGATCAGAGTGGATTCAGAGAGGTCATGAGCGTGCTGGGAATCGTCTCGAATGAAACTGATGCCGAGTAGAAATGGATGAAGTTGACCACAGGGAAATTCACATGGTTGGGTTCCATTTTATTTTCCACGTGTGAGATTTTACTGTCTGGAACATGGATAATTAAACATTAGCTGCATCCCCCAATATTAGCTTGCACTTTGGGGTAATGGGACTTTCTTGTTTGAAAACTCGTTGCAAGCCATGCTTTAGTGTACATGGGAATAGGTTTGGCTTCCAGGTTTGCTGTGTCTTTAAATAACAGTTCCAAGAAATGTTCCGGCTCCTGTGTGTGGTTTTTCCTGTTTTTAAACTGACGGTCTTGTTAGTAACGTCGATGTTCACACCAGCAAGATCTCTGGAAGCTGTCGGAATCCTTTCCCCCAACTAATATTGAGATTGGGCCATCTATGTTCAGTAATGTCCCCAGGTCTGATGTTCTTGCCCTTTTCAACAGTTGATGGGCTACTCAATGTTTGTGAAATTATGGGTTTATATGAATTGGAAATAATCGTAGAAGTCTGCAAAAAAGTAATTACAATGTGAAAAAATGGGGTTAGTCCATGTGAGGTTTTTGTAATCGTGAAGTATGCAAAGAAGAATGGGCAAATGTTTTGCTTTAAAAGGAGGGAAATGTCCCTGGCACGGTATGTCCGTTTCTTCTGGGAAAACGTATCCCAGCCACTGATTTAAGTTCTGTGAGCATTGCTGGCTTGCACCCGTACACCCCCTGTAAGTATATGACAGGTCTGAACGTAATGCTTCTTTGTAGTCCCTTGACCCTTGTAAAATAATGCTGTGATTATAAGGTTTCCTAAATACAATTTTCAGAATGTTGGTAATAGCCACATTGCACCTACCTGCTCTGCTTGGGTAACCATCTCTATTGCTCAATTTTATACTTAATATTGGTCAGTGAAACATGTTTTCATCACTTGAAATTCAAATTATATTTGCTAAGTTACTAATGGCCATTTATTTCTGTAACATAAACTCGGATGTTATGCAAGTTTGGTTTGCAAATAGGTGGACTCTTGAAGGCAAAAAGTTTGCCGTGAGATCAGTACGAGGAGTCATTTGACTTCCTAAATATTCATAGACACCTTTGTTTGTTTTTAAGGTAGTCTGATTCCTCTCAGGGTAAACTTTTGACAATGATTGGAAGGATAGAGGATTTAAAACTGGAATGAGTTTTTGAAACTATAGTAGCTACCCTCCTTCCTCTTCTCATTCCTTTATTTTTCAGGTTGGAGGAAGAACAAGGTCAAGTACAATAGCAGCTATGTGACTTCCCAGGTCACACAGCTGACTGGTGGCAGAGCCAGTCGGCTGTGTCATTCCACTGCACTTTCCACCAAAGAACTGTTTTCTTATAATTGGCAAAAGGTTGACTTGACGACATTGCGTTTTTGTGCTCCAGATGTTGGTTGGGAAAAAAAAAATTGCCTCTTATATAGACGCTTTTGAAAAGATTTCTTATACAATCAGATCAACAGAATGCAAAAGTGTCTTCAGGCCAATGGCCCCAACTGCCCTTCACTTGAATTTCCTTCTCACTTCTCTTTTGAAAAGCCACGTTCCTTTTGCACTTAGGAATAATGAATCTTATTTGTTCTGACAGAGTGTGCAAACATCTATTGCATCAAAATTCCCAAGCGGAGTTAAAAACCAATGGTCCTTTTCTGAATTTCATTAGCAAGGGCAGCAAACATTTCATCACAACCTCAGGAGCAATACAGAGAAGAAAAGAAAATTCAAGTTAGCAATTACATGGTTAATATTGTATGAGATGAAAGCCTGCATTATAAAACTCTGCTCTTGAATCTGCCTGCAGGCTGTCTGTCCTTCCAAACTGTGGTACCTTAGTACCTGTCATCAATAGCAAGATTTTAAGTGAAATTTATTACTGGACTAATATAGTGTGTATAATGAAATTGGACGTTTATGGAAAAGATTTCTTGATAAATACTGAATCAGGCCATAAAGGTGCTTAAGATAGCATAGGATCTGAAATCAGACCAGAGGTTTTTAAAGGATTCTCTGAAAACTTATAATATTTATAGCTGTAGCCCTGAATTTACAGCCGACGGAAAGAGTGAGGATAAGCAGACAAGCTGGGGAAAGCTGAGTACCTCTTCGTAAGATAGGACTTAACCCTGAGAAATCTAGTCAAAAATGTGTCCCGTTTGTAAGTCACATACAGAATACATTTTTAAGTGCCCTGTCACCTTGCTGCTGTGGAAGGATCACGACTTCCTGAGCCAAACACTCAAAGGAGGTCTCCAGATGCACCTGGATCTCTCTTCCCTGTGGGCTGAGCAGGCGCTCCCCGCTCCCCTGCTTGGACCGGCCTTTCTCCTCTGGAACCCACTGCTGAAACTTGTAAAATTTCTCCGCTGTATTTTAATGGCACTTTCTGTCCCAACACTAGACAATGAATCCTTTGGCTCGGGGGTTCTATCTCACTGATCTCAGCGTACCCGGGGATCTCCCCATCCATGATAGGCCCTCAGGGAATGGTGGAGCGTGGGTAGGCAGAAGAGGAAGCAAGCCGGTGAGCTCCTGTGTAGCTAACATTTTAGGAGGCATTTAAGTAATAATAATAATAATAATAATAATAATAATAATGGGAAAATATGAAGTAATATCAGAAAGCCTGACTTTAAAACCGCTTTCATTGCCTAATTTATTACGTAATATACATAATAAGGTATTTGTACATATCCTTGGAGTGTCTGATCTTAAACCCCTCTGCTGAGAATGATGGTGTGCCAAACATGCTTTTTCTTTCGTTTTTGCCTTTGCTCATCTTACCTTCTTTCCTTCAAATTTCCTCCCAGCATGGCTATTCCTCCTGCAGTCACGTTTAGAAGCCTCCCTACGAGCTGCCCTGGTCCCCTAAGCCCACCGCTATCTTGGCCCTCAGCACGCCAGGCTATGGTTATGGGTTTACTTATCTATTTCAACCCCCGGCCTTTGCAGCCTCTGTGCCTGGGAAATAGTGGCGGTCAGCAGGCATTTACTAAATGAAAGTTGCATGAATCATGCGTTGAGCTCCTGAATCAAGAAGAGAAAATAAATTTTCTTGAAATTTTACTCCTGACCCAGGAAACCAGAAGCCTCCAACACTGAAGTCTTTTAACACAACATGAAGTGTAACCCTAGGTAGGGCTATAGGTGTCAGTTTTCCAGCAGCTGTGGGAATGCTACTGGACTGTCATTATGAAAGCAGGTTAAAATTTGAGAGCTAATGCTCTATACCACGTACTGACACTGATTAGTTACGTTTACTTGCCATCTTTGTATTCTAAAAAACACAGTAACTGAATTCATTTTGAAAAACAAGAGAAACAAGTCCTATTTTTTGTATTCCTTTCTAGTTAGTTCTCATCTATAAGTCTGTTGTAAATTCAAGCCCATTTCACTGTGTTCCTGTTTTGTTTTTTTTAACTTGTTCTCACTTTGCCACTCTTAATCTCCTTAGATGTTGAATCATATTTTTGGAATGAAATAGTCATGAGTTTTTTAATCATTAGCTACTTTACAATTTAATTTAGAATAGAGAACAGAATGATAAAATTAGATAGAAGAGGCCTCTGTGTGTCATCAAGTAACCTAGTCTACTTTGGGTAGCAAAAATAAAATTCCCTTTAAATAATTTCTAGCTCCTTTTGAGCCAGCTTTGTTAGGAGGCATGGGCCCTCGTCTGTGTAAACAGTGTGCGAAACCCATCTCTTCCCTCACAGAGGGTCCACCAAAGTGTTTCCTGACAATTGAAATTTTCCTTTTCCTAATTTCATTCCATCGCTCCGAATTACGACCCCTATAATTAGTGTGCTGATGACCTCTCCTACATAATTTCTGTATCTCCTTGACGCTCACTCTTCCTGTATTGGTAGCCTCCTTGAGCTCGTTGCTACCTTTTCCCTGGGGAGGGGTGAGGAGCGGTTTCAGGGACTAAGAGCTAGAGACAGGCCTCCCCAGTTGCCTCTCCTTACTGTTTTGTTGTTGTTTGTCTTAACCCTTTCACTTAACCCTTTCACTGCATTCATTGATTTCAAGTTTTTTCCCCCAAAATGTGTCAAAACTCCACAAAAACTAAAAAGTTGATATTTTGACTATTTTATACACTTAGTAGCAACATTTTGAGCTGCTCTGTACATAAATGACCTTATTTTTATTTTCAACCTTTGTTATATGGTAATAAATTGACCATTACTCTGAATTTCAGCAAAAAATACTCAAACCATACTAAGTGGCATCAGTTAGATTTAAGTATTAGATCAGTTAGAATCTAATGGCATTGATGACATAAAACATTTAGTATACAATGTTACACACTATGACATACAACATATCTTTGTTGTGGATAGTGCAAGCCACAGGAAAATATCCGCATCCGAAAATCGCAGCAAAAGTGTTAAGAGAATGTTTAGCTGAGGAGGAGAATTGCAGTCAGAAAACTTGCAGTCGGAAAACTTGCAGAGCCCCAGGATAGCCTTGTCCTGAGATGTTGGTGGATGTGTGCTAAACGTTCTGCCCTCCCAGTATCCCCATATCCTCTAGATTAGATCCACCTGAGGCTGGAGACTGTGGCTCCAAGCCTGCGCCATCCTCCTCATTGTGAGTTGAGAATGATAGTTATTTGAGACCTTTTAACGTTCCTATAGTGTTTGTAAAGCACGTTCTGAGAGCCTTTTTTCTTTTCTCTGTATGTCTTCCTTCCTTCCTTCGTTTTGTCCCTGTTTACTAGTCTGTTCTTTCCTTTACTTACTGCTGTTTTCTGGAGATTACGAATGCCTGTCGACTGTATACTAGAGGGCGAGGACCCGCCCACAGGCTGTAAAAATGGAAAATAAGATCAACCGGTCACCTGCTTTGCCCTGCTAGAAACTGTCTCCAGAGTTCTCTTTACCCATGATGTTTTTATTACTGCCTTGATGTATTTATTAGGTTGTTTTCCTTGAATGGGGACAAAACATTTATCTCATCTCACAGTGAATCCTAATGAAAGAGAAAGGAAGAAAGAGTGATTGCCAGCAGGTAATTGAACACCCCAATTTATGGGAGAGTGTCGGGATACCTAGTAGACTTCACCTAGTAGACTTCACCTGCCCTCCTGAAGTCCGTGCCTTACAAGACTCCTTTCCGGGTCTTGCACAGAACCCCTTTTCTGTAGAAGAGCTAGGGAGTGAAGAGAACCATTTTTAAGCCACCAAGGACCCCTTAAGATAGGATGCCCTGTTCTGACACTGAGCCCCTCGCATGAGCCATGCACTAGCAATATAGAGGCGAACAAAACTTGTCTCTGTCCTTGAGCTGTTTACAGATTAGTGGGGGAGACAGTGGCATAAACATAATTACTGATGATGTGTTATGTGCCCGGGGTGGGGGCGGGGGACCCCTGAGTGGGAAGGTTTCCCGGAGGAAGTCAGTGACTTTGGTCAACTGCTCTCCGGACTGCTCCTCAGTCCGCTGCATTTCTGCGGCCCACCCTGGGCATGGGCCAGTCACTCCTGCTTCTGCCTCCCTGTCATGTTCCATCTTCTCACCTGCCCTGGAATAGGTAAGCGGTCCATGAGAAAGAAAATCTGCCCCTCTTAACATCTTAGGGTGTGGATAAGGAAAAGAGTAAATGTTCCGTGCTAAGCATATTGTCAAGTGCTGTGAATATCACGACGGAGGAAGTTTTAAGTGATTTCTTCATGTTTACAAAATGAACAAATGACTCAGATCTATTGTACACATTCACAAGAGCTGTGTCCTAAGCTGATCCCGATTTTGAAGTCATGTGTCTTCCTTTGCATGTGGGGAGGTTTTAAAGAGGGTGGAAAGTGGAGGAGGAGGGAGGTGGGGAGAGGAAGGAAGGCTTCGAGGCCATGGCTTAGTTCTAGGGTTTGTAAGCGGTGAAGCCTTTCCTTGGGCTGCGGCATTGAAGAGTTCCCACATCCTCCAGCTCCTTCCTTCCTTTCTGCTTTCTCTCATGCTCTTCCTCCCGCCCCCTTTCTCTCTCTCTCTCTCTCTCTCTCTCCCTCCCTCTCTGTCTCTCTCTCCTCCTCCCTCCCTCCCTCTTGCTCTCATTTTACTTCTTCCTTCCAGTTGGCAGGGGGGTTTTGGTTATGTTTTCTGTTATGCTAACTTTAGACAAGACCCTGAAAACTGAAAACAGATGTGAAGGCTGACCAGAGCGTCCATGGATTCATTGCTCTTGGAGGTCTGGGCAGCCCTGCCCCGACTGGCTCTGAGCGCTCCACAGGCTGGGAGCTGAGCTGCATGTGGGCCAGCTCCACTGACATGCTGCTGACAAGATTGTTAAGCCTCACTAGATTTGTACCCTCAGGTTTTGACCTTTTTTAATTTCTTCCATATTGAAGGCACTTTGGGGATTCTTCTACTTTCTTTCTGTCTTTTTTTAACATGACTACAACTGTGCCACCATAAAGAAGAATTCATAAACGGATCAAAAATAAATCTTGATACTCTTATCAAATGCATGGAAAAATAAGCCTATTTAATGAGTACCTAGTGTCTGGGGCACTTGTAATTACCATGCTGAGTAAATCCTATGGAGCAACATGTTTGCTTAAACTTGGGGTCCGTGGGAGGGAGTATGTGTCGGTCATTACAGTCTCGGGACACCAGTGAGAGCTGACAAATGTGACCAGCTCTGCCACCGACACCCTCACTTATTAACACAAGTACTTCCCCTCCTCACCACACTTTATCCCAAAATGGGTGTCTTCAGGGGCTCTCTATCCTTTGAGGATTAAATTTATCATGTATTTTTGAGAAGCTTTAAAAAACAAAGTATGATTAGGGCTAGCTTTATTTTATTATTAAAGTCTTGCATTCTCTACAGGTGTTTCAGTATAGTTTTGTCTAGAGCTTGGAAATCAGAAGAGCTAGAGAAGCTATTATATAAATTATAATGTATTACCTTGTAGGGGAGCAGATAAGCTTGAAATATTGTAACTGGCATTAGGATAATACGGCTAGAAAATATCAGGGACTGAAATGGCATCATAGCCCCCCGTCTTACCCAAAATTGAAATGTTGCAGTTTTGCAGTTGAGCAACTATAACTTTTAAAGTTCCTTTTTTCATATGATGGTCTCTGGACTTGATTTCATAATTTGTTTCAGTTTGACAAAACATACCCATCCATCCTCATTGCCGTCCTACTTACCTCATAAATGTTACTCGGTCTCAGTGAAGAGTAGTAGATGTAAAACGTGCAAGCTAAATAATCATTTTCCAAAAATCTTAGAAATTTTCCTTTATTCCTCTACTGCCAATTCACATACGCAGGAATTATGTCATCTGGACACAAGGGACTGCAGTATTTCATCAGATTTCCCTTCAGTCTTTTTTCTATATAATATTTTTAAGATTAATTAGTCATACCACACGTACAGTTATAATTTCATGTTTTCCACCTCGTAACATAAGCATTTTCCAATGTTAAAGATGACTCTTAATAATTATGAGGTGTTGTGAGTGGTGATGCCACAGTTCCCTTAAATGTCACTCTATCAGATATCTAGATTTCCCCAGAGTTTCTCTATTTATAAAAACTGCTGTTCTTGAATATTACTACATGTACACTCTGCCCTCCCTGGGTACACTCACTCAACCAACTTAAAATAATTTACACACTTCTGATAACTGATCACTGTTATACTTTCCTATGGACATCGATGGTTTGGGGCAAGGGAATAGAATTAGAAATGATCTAAAGACATCATGTGGTATGGTTTGTTTCTTGGCATATGACCTCTGTCATCTTGCTTTTTGGTAATTTGCCTTTGCACAGAAGTGGAACAGAGAATGTAGAGTGGAATGACCTAGATGGTGTAATATGGCTCCCTTTCTGGAAAATTAGTAATTAGATCAAGGACCAAGTTGTCTTATTCTAAAATATTTGCCTTCAAAACACTCTTCTTCACTGTTTTCATCTTATTATCCTGGTCCATTTATGTATAGCAGCATTCAAAACATTCTCTTGTTTCAGCAACTACTCAGTGAACATTTATTAAGTCCCTGCAGCTTGCCCGCCTCACCAAGAATCTGAAGATGAAGAAGACAGAGTTCCTTCCCTTAAAGAAAGTACAGTCTTATAGGGAGGATAGAGGAGTTAACACATGGTTACAGCATGTGCAAAAGATTCTCTGGAGGCTGAAGGAGGAATCGCCTGTTTTGGGACTTCGTAGAGGACATTCTTGAGTCTTGAAGGGAGGTCAGAGATACTAGGTGAAAGGCTAGCAGAGGTGCAGCCGAGCATGGCAAGTGTGGGCGAACTGACATTAGTTTGGGGTAGATTTGGCGGATGGGATTCAGGTGGGCAGTAGTAGGAAAGGAAGATGCTTTGGGCCAGCTAATAAAAAGTCTTGTCATGCTTTAGAAAGATGGTTTTAGAAAGGTGACTAGCTGGAGTGAAAAAAAATCGACTGGGGAGAGACTCAGCCAGAGACATGCATAAAGAACTTTTTGCAATATTCTAAATAGGAAATTCTGGGGACTTGAATTAGGACGGCAGCAGTGAGAATGAAAAGGAAGAGACGGAGTCAAGAGAGTTTAAAGACAGAGATTGGACTGGTATAAGAATCAGTCTCACGTACTGTCTTAGGTACCTGGATGGGTGGTATTTACAACCCTCTAAAATAAGAAAACATAAGACGAACTCAAATGGGACTTCTCATCTTCTGATCTTCATGTTCTACTGTGGACATAAACAATGGCGAGTTTTAGACCTTCTCAGTGCTGGCTCTTCAGTTTTCCTATCATGTGGTTTCCTAGTTAATTGCTTAGAATGAAGAAATAGAATGTGTGCATTAGATTTCCTGCTTCTCCTTGGTAACCTAGAGATGGTCATTAAACCTTCTCTTATAAGGAGTATTAAATACAGATACTGAGTTTGGGGATATTGTCAGTACTTATTGGCTTAAAATAGATATCAAAAACTGACCATCAAAAACTGATCGGTTTTTGTCCCCCAGCGGAATGCGCTGGATTTTGACTATTTGAAAACCCTCATATTTTGACAGTATTTAAATAAGTGGAAGCAAATTTCTACGTGATGTCAGCTGAGGACAAAGCTCATGTCTAAAACAGCATTAGATTAATTAACAAGTACATGGTAATGTGAAACGGTGCGTCTTATCAAAATGTCAGCTCCTTTGGAGGAAATAATTGGAAACTCTTCATTCCGTTTCCTTTTGAGATCTTTCATGGAGCATGTCGAAAGACCCATGGAAGTGAAAGCGGACAGAAATTGAAGGTGTTCATAGTTCCGTGTCAGCTAAATACAACTGGGCTAATTCAGGCCTCACTCCGCCCTGGAAGAGCTCCTCCCACTTAGCTTCCAGGGTCGGACTATCTTGTGGTTTCTTTTTGGGTGATTCCATTGCATGTCATTTTTGTTTAATTGATCACATATGTTAAAGGTGCCCACTCTATGGGTACTCCGAGTAATAATATTAACAAGCATAACAGTATTTATTGATCGCTTGCTATTTGTCAGACACTATTCTAAGAACTTTTCATATATTAACTCATTTAATCCTCATACATCTCTGTGAAGTACGTACAATTATTAGCTCCATGTTACAGCTAAGAAGATGGAGACTAAGAAAGGTAAAGTAACTTGCCCGGAGAGCACCCAGCTAAAAACATGACGGATTTCAACCCAGGCAGGCTGTGTCCAGAGCCCAGGTTCCTGAATACTGTCACCCTCACTGCCTGAAAGCCCTTCCCTCTTCTTATCACACCTCCCTGGAGCGCCTGGCTTAGTCATCACTTTCTCCAGAAGGTTCACCTGGATTCCTCACCGCGCCTTCAGAGATCCTCTAGATTACTTTTGTACTTTGTACAAAACACATGTGTTACTTCATTCATAGCACTGAATGTAAGTATTTGTATTTGTCTCTTCTACCCTGCCCAATCCTAGTCCTCTTTGTATCTATGCCTGGCACTTGTGTCATGTTTGGCACAGCGCTGATGGTCAATAAATGCAGCTTGAGTTGAGTTGGCTTGACTTGAACACACAAGTGCTTATCCTCAAGGAACTTTCAGTCTATCTAGAAAAGAAGTTCCATCCACATGAAAAAAATTGAATAATGAGGAAGTTTAAGCTAAAAGAGTGTAGTATAGACAGCAGGTATTAAAGGATTTCAAAGAAGGGAGATTGGCTGCAGGGGTTGGGTGGGGTTGAGCTGGGCTGGATTGGATTGGGTTGGATTGCATTGGATTAGATAGAGATAGCTTCTCCAAATACACAGAGTAGAATCTGAGATGAATATAGACTATAGCTAAGAGAATAAGGAAGAACATTGGTCACAATGTTGCCCTGAGGTGGCTATGAATGAAATGCTCACATTTAAAGGGGTAACTGGGTTGCATCAGCAAATGTAGGTTGAAAGAGCCTCCTGTTTTACACAGCTCAGGTAATCAGCTCCTCAAAGAGGCCAACAGTGTTCTTTTCTAGGAGCTTCTTTCTACAGTATCTTGTATATGTGAAGCCCTCAGAAGACTGCTTTGCCTTCTATGACTAAGCCAGCCTCTCCAGGGCGGTATGATAAGAAGAGGGACGGACATTCAGGCAGCGAGGGTTACGTATTCAGAAACATAGGCTCTGGACACAGCCTGCTTCTCTCTCCCATGTGACTGAGCTCCCTGAGGCAAGGCCTATTTTTGGCCAATACCAAGGGGAGTGCCTGGGACACTTGGACACATAATGGTAAAAATAATAATAATAGCAGTAACAACTTTATAAGTAGGTAACATTGATTCTAATAAAATATGTATGATAAGTAATTTATTGGATCCTTATCTTCTAGCTAGTATTCTGATGGTGGAAAATTAATTTCTTGGGGCGGCCAGTTAGCTCAGTTGATTAGAGCGCGGTGCTCTTAACAAGGTTGCAGGTTTGATTCCCCACATGGGCCACTGTGAGCTGCGCCCTCCACAACTAGATTGAAACAACTACTTGACTTGGAGCTGATGAGTCCTGGAAAAACACACTTAAAATTAAAAAGAAAAATTAAAAATTAGAAAAACAACAACAACAGAAACACAACACTGGATTTTTAAAAAAAATTAATTTCTTGAAGTTTGCCATCTGTGAAGATTGTGTCATCCAGGAAATCTTTGATTCTGTAGGCCCTCTCTGGACCTGATCTGCATCTTAATTCTGCAAAAACGATTCACACACACAGCAGAGTCTTAAGTGTACTAGACATTACTAGAAACTAGGATTTTGTTCCCTCAGTGGCAATTTGGCCCACCCAGACAGCTAACATTCAGGACAAACCACCAGGCCCAAGAAGAAACAGATACAAAGCTGGACACCCAACAGGACCACAGAGTGGACCTCAAAGGCGCGCGTGCGCACACGCACACACACACGGCTCTCAATTCTGTTTCCACTTAAGAGTCTGAGAATCCGTCCAAGTTCACAGGCGGAGCCACTTGCAGCCTCCGCTGTAGGTTACTGGGTAGGAGAAACAGCTCAGAAATTGGCGCATAAACTGTAACTATAGCGTTTCAAACTTGGAATCAGTGTTCTTTTGCTCATTAGGGAGGCCCCCAAATCTTCCGTGTACCAGCTCAGCCTCTCCAAATGTGCCATCCTAGAACAGGGCAAGCAAAATAATCTGGACAGTCCAATAAGCATTTCAAGCAGGCAGCAAATATGTGTCAAATATTTTCTTTATATGCTGCTAACTCTCGAGAGAAAGGTGCTTTTAGAAAAATGTCCAGGCTTAATTGAAAAAGCACCACAGCAATCAACTTTTATTCCCAGCTGGCATAAAACTGTCTAAGTGGTGGCCAGATTTGGGATGCCTGAAGACAGACAAGTGACTAATCCTAGGGCTGTGTGTGGCCAGGACCAAATGTATTTTCTGACCACAGGCCATGTCTGGAGTCTCCTTTGTAATTATCACACAGCCTACTGTAATTGTAAAACTTATATTTACTTCCTGCCTTTGACATGTAATTCGGGGTCCAAGGCTGCACCCCCAAACTAGAGTGAAGCCCTCTCTGTTATTTGCTTGAAACCTATAAAATCATTGCACGAGGGTGTGTGTGGCCACGGCTGTCAAATATGTTAAGTACATCAGTGTGAAAAATACCCCCGCACCTGCCTCGTTGGATGACGCCCTTTACTAATCAGATGTTTATTGAATGCCTATTCTTACATGCCAAGGGCATTTTAGACTTTAGAAAACATCAATGAACAAGACAATAGAGACGCTGCTTTCCTGGAAGAGAACGAGGCTGGAGGAGCGGGGAGGGAGGGAGACAGACAGGAAAAGTGTGCTCACAGATGGTTTCTTTGCAGAGAGAGTCACAACGGAATAATGTGATAGAGAATGCCTAGGTGGCTTCTTTAGCTTGGGACATCAGAGAAGGTCTCTCCGAAGAGATGACATTTAAACTGACATTTACAATGACAAGAAATAGGACAAGCAAGGATCAGGAGGAAGAACATTCCAGGCAGGTTAGCGTAAAGGCCCAAATATAGGAAAGAGCTTGGCATGTTTCAGAAGCAGAAAAGACCAATGTGAGGCGAGGACGGTGGGTGAGAGGCCGGCTGCGTAGACCACTGTAAAAAGTGAGCATGGGAGGGGTGTGCCCTCTTTGGCAGGGATTCTAGCTAGGAGGCTACTGCAGCCGTCCGGGCAGGGAGCCTCTGTGGTCTGGACTAAGATGTAACGGAGATCGAGAGAAGGAGCTAGATTTAGATTCAGGGAATGTAGCTTAGCACCAGTCAACAGTTTGCCGATGGATGTGAGGAATGAAGGAAAGGAATAATCAGGAATAGTTCCAAAGGTTTTGCCGGGGCAACTAGGAGGATGATGTCTGAGGTGAGGAAGGCAGAAGGCAGAGCTATTTAGCTCTTCATCCGTGGTAACTGACTGGTGATGAACCATTATCTTGGGGTCCAATAAATGCCCTCACTACCCCACTACCGTTACATCACTGGGAAGTACTCATGGACTTCTAGAATCGTTCACTGTCCACTTCATACTACTCCAAGACTTTCCATGGTTTCTCTTTTTTCTTTTTCTTTTTTTTTTTTTGGTGTTCATTTTTATGACATCAAAAAAGTCACATTCAAGATATTAACACCCCTCATCGGTTCTCTGTAAGTCTTAGTTCCTGCCCAGGCCTCCCTTCTCAGTCCTTCATCTGGGTGCCCTGGGCCCAGGCAGGGATCTAAGGCGTGGGTCTGAGGTCTGACCATCTTGTTGGAAGCTAACAGCTGGCACATCCTTCTAACAACATACCTTGTATATAGAAAGTAACATGACTCATTTTCTTGTTTTTCTCTTTATAATCAGGAAAATTTTATGATGTCCTTAGTAACAATGAAACGGATTGGAATCCACTCATTTCTTTATGATAATGCTGATAGTTTGCCTTAAAAATATTGTGGGGGCTTAAGTTTTCATACAATGGAGAATAACAATAGAGCTTTTCTTCATGGGTATTTTGTGAGGATCAAATGAAATAATGTATGTAATGTGCTTAGCACCGTAGCTGCTATGTAGCATTCAGTATACTTGAGCTATTATTATTATAATAAAATAATCACTTGGGGGAGGGAGGGATGGCTCCCAGAACCAAGACACCGGTCTTAGTATTCAGGTTAACCAGGCCGAGAAAATGGAGCCGTATACCAATTTAGTAAATCCCAACGTGCTTTGATCCATATTTTTTTCCTCCAATCTTCCTTTTACCAGGCTTATCAAAACGTTTTGTCTTGGGGTCAGCTAAATTCATATAAGTGACATTTATTGCCAGATGTGACCTTTTGTTATTAGCACATCACAGAATCCCAACAATATCATCACTTTCTATAAATAACAGATTTCGGGTGAGGAAATGTTCTGTCTGAAGAGAAGTTTAGCTATTAAGACTCCTTCTCTTTTTAGATTCTTGGTCTGTGGGCTATTACTCACTCTTGGCATTCTTCCTCAGTCTTACTTTTGTTAAACCTTCTTTCGTGATCACTGATGTTGATAGCCACCTACAGTTTTGAAGTTCCCCACTCGCCTTCCCTGGTGGTTGGCATTGCATTTGAGTTGTGCTTTCTTGCTTCCTCTACCTTTTGAAATTTAAAAATAGAAAATAAAAAACAAACCCACAGTCTTTCACATTGGCTGAACTCTGTTATTCATCTAACAGATTTTCCAGTGAATTCCACACTCTAACATATACAATCAGAAATCTGCCGTTGGTTCAGAATAAGCCCTATAAGAAATGGACGAAGAGGTACTTTATTTTGACTATCATACACAGAGTCAGAAATGGGCAGCAGCCTTCAGGAGGAAGCTCTGGAAAGTACCTCAGAGACAGAACTCTCCCAGCTCTGCTCTTTGACGTTTCTCTTTACCTGTCCACCTTTCCTGAGCCCTTGTGAGGAATCATGGGTTGGTCAAGAACTCTTAGGAGTCTGACTCTTGTGAATACCAAAGACAGGTCCTGGGAAGCACAAAAACCCTTCATAAGTCTGAGGAATATTATTTCAGAGCCCCCACCCCACAACATACCAAACATACTAAAATATGGCCACCTCCACAGTAAGTATAATTTTATTACTGACAGAGTTTTTTGAAAATATTTTTACGATTTTGCTTTGGAAGTTGGTTGGCTACAAGTAACTTATAAATGCCCATTACCAGAGATTATCTTAGCATACTTGGGAATTACTAAGTTAAAACCTAAATTCCACGTACATAATTGAGATACATACAAGTGAGATATTTTTGAGTACTAAATCAACAATTAACAATGTTAACTTACTATTACATTTTGTAGATCTTTAACATTTATTAGCTCAATTTTGTTGTTACCCTGTTTGAAGCCAATAAATGGTTTTCAAGGCCTCAGATGGTTTTCTAGGCCTTGAAAAGCTGGAAGGCCCCAGGCACTCTACTTTTTTAACACCCAGTGGTTACAAATGCTCTGCCCCGGAAGTCCTAAGCTCGGGGGTCCTCACTTTTACCCTCTTCAAGGAGTGAGAACTGCTTTAAGGGACATCTCTCTAAGAAAATACAAGAAGGCACACAAATACCACTCGTCTGATTAAACAAGGCAAACCCCTACAAAAATCAGAGTAATTGGGGGCAGAATTCCTGGGTTCTAGCCATGAGTTCACTGGGTGACCCTGAGCAAGCGCTCTGTGGCCCTTTTCCTGCCCCTAGTTGTACTTTTCTAGGCAGACACTCCGTCTAGCCAACGTGGAAGGCCAGGGTCATCAGTTCTAGGAACCGAAAGATGCACGGAACCCTCTGACCCTGAGACACAGGTTTCCCTCCCACATTAAATGCAAAGCAATTTTGAATGTCTGTCTTATTTTGCCAAAATGAAAGAAAGAAGAGAGTAAACAAAGGAAAGGGTGATGGCGAGGGGAACGGTACCATCAACAGTTGTGCCTATTGATCTTTGATATCTATGCAAAAATGACAAGTCTGTCTTTCTATGAGATACTCTCATTATCCCCTTCAAAAGTCACCTATCATGTTTTCCCTCAGTGTCATGTAATGAAAAAAATACAGATTTCAGAATTTCACATTCAAATAAGCTAGTTTCGAAGCCAGCCCCACCCCTCATTCGCTCAGCAGTTCTCAGAGTGTGAGCCAGGAAACCCTAGGGTTCTCTGACAGCCTTTCAGGGTACCCGTGAGGACAAAACTATCTTCATAATAATACTAAGGTGTCATTTGCCTTTTTCTCTCTCTTTTCACAAATGAATTTGACCAGAGGCTACATGACATAATATCACAACAGACTGGATGTATGCACAGCTATCAAAATCCACTGTCTTCTATTAAAGCCAAACTTTAAAGATATTTTCAAAAAATGTAGACCATTGCTGCTCTTATCATTGACCTTTTTTTGTTCCGGAAAATGTAATTATTTTTAATTTGTAAAACGTCATTTATGTTAGCATATAATGAGGTTGTTATTTTTAAGTGAATTAATAAATACTTTTTTTAATTCCTCAGTTTTAACGTCTGATATGGCAAAGACATAACCCACATTTAAAAAGTGCATTGCGGTCCTCAATTATATCTAAATGAATAAAAGCGTTCTAAGACCAAAAAGTTTGAGAAGCCGTGCACTCCCTGTCATGACCATTTATTGAATGTTTCCTTGTGCCTGGAGCTGTGCAAAGCACACAACGTTCTTAATCTCTTTTGATTTTTTCAACAAAGCTATCAAGTAGAGGTTTTGGAAAAAGACCTTGCTAGCCCAAGGTCTCACAGCTGGAAGTGAAAGAGATAACTAGGTCCTTCTCATACCAAAGCAACACTCTTGATTACTGGACAGCACTGCTCACCAATTAATTCTCTGTAACTTTGAAAACGTGATTGTACTGCTCTGAGTCTCAGTTTCCCATCAAAAGTAGGCAGAATCCTACCTACCCTGCAAGATTCTTTCAAGAGCAGAAGAGTTCATCCCAGTGCATCCCAGTGCCTGCCTACAACAGGGCCTAAGACCAAATAGACCCCGAGAAACTGTTAACATCCTTCCTTTCATTTCTTCTTGTCCTTGGCATAATAGAACAAGGAGACTCAGTGACTTCCCTTTTTTCCTCTAGATGGTCTTCAAGAGGACAGAGAGGTTGATGGAACAGAAGGAGTTGATGAAGACATGATTGTGACCCAAAGTCAGACTAACTTCATCTGCCCCATTACGCTGGTACTGTTTCCTCCTCTTCCCTTAAAAGAAAAAGCAATTCGCTTCACAGAGACAAAAGGTTCCTATTTGATTTCACATCCAGAGTTAAGGAGGGAGGAAAGAAAAGTGAGGAAGGTTGAAGAGTATACATGGAAGCTTCTCGGGCTGGAAAGAGTTTTTAGTCAATCACATCCTTAAGTAATAAATTCCTGGCCCACAGGCCAAGTGACATTGGTGCCACTGGCCTCCCTGCATTTTCTTCTGTGGTCATTTGCCCTAATAATTATCTAAAGCCATGAGATTGGGAGGTTAAACATAGAAAGCCCGGGGCTGGGACTAGGAAAAAACAGCACCAAATAATTGGTGACTTGGAGAAGTTACTGGAAGTTGATCATGATCATTCCTGCAAGCCTAATGTCTCCTTGATTGCAGATGGAAATGAAGAAGCCTGTGAAAAATAAAGTGTGTGGCCACACCTATGAAGAAGAAGCCATTGTTCGCATGATTGAGTCCAAGCACAAGCGGAAGAAAAAGGCCTGGTGAGTGGATACAGGAAGGGAAATGGAGCCTTCCCAGTGGTAGTCAGTCGGAGGGGCTGTGCTCATGCTAGAGGAAAAGACACTTCACTTGTCCCTGAAGTCACTCACCTCCCAACTCATGTAAACATGGCAGCTGGCTTTCTGGGAAAACAATACATGACGGAAAAATGAGTAATCTCCTTGGGAAGAAACTGAAAGAACTTCAACCACACCTTTTTAAAACAGGATAAAAAGGAATTGAATTAAATTTTAATCATTTGGTCATAGGAATTTTTATGAATACATGCTATAGCCTGAAACATATAAAGGACAATTGTGATATTAAGAGAAAGGGAAAATCTTTCATATCTCTAATTATTTCAATAACTTCTGAAAAGGTTTATGTAAATTCGTGGATAATTGATCAATGAGAATTTTTTTTTTTAATTGGAATGTTTGGAGAGTTTTTCTTTTATGTGGATATTTCTATCCCCTTCTCTCTCTCTCTCTCTCTCTCTCTCTCTGTCTCTCTTTTACACACACACACACACACACACACACACACACACACACACACCGCCCCGCCCCCATGACCACAGAAAACGATGGCTGTTCCTGTAGTAACATAGAATCCTAGGTTGGCTAGACTGACTTTTTTTTTTAAGTATTGTGTTCTTATCACAGATTTGGAATTATCACAAGGAATGGAATTAGAGGTGTGACCATTTTTCAATGGACTTCTGATAACAGGCTGCTTGATGGGTAGTTTGCTTCTCCATGGCCCGGAAATTTGCTGGTGCAGACCTAGAATTGGAATTCCCCACCACTCCTCATGTTTGAGACTGTAGATATCTTGACAGTCATTCAGTCAAGTAATTTACCCTATTTATTCTAGAAGATCGGCCTGGTGGTTGCAAAATGGAGATAGTCTGAGTACATTTTTATCCGATTTGAGTTTCCAACTTACAGGTGAGAAGTCATATTTCCCCCCATGAATGTAATTTTCTTTGTTTCTGAACTGCTCAGTCTTTCCTTTCTATTTTTTTCTGTGTTCATTCTCTGAAAAACATGTTAGTTTTTTAACATAATTGCAAAGAATAGGTATTCCCAGATAGCTCTTCTCTCTTAAAGTTTGTGATCTTCTCCGAGAGTCAGATTTGAAAAGGGCACACACTGATACAAAGCATCTGTCTCTCTGGCCCCAGGGCATGTGCCGGCCACTCCCAGGACAGGTGTCACATCTACATGGATCTTCTTAATTGCACATGTGGACTTGCCAATGTCCTTTGCCTTTTTTGAATTGGACATGATATGTGGAAGCACTCCAGTAACACCTGTCATTCAGAAAACGTTTTATTTTGTTTTGTTTTTTTTTCTGTCATACTTCTATAACTTGGGTGCAGAGTCTGCAAACTTCAGATTCTCCTAGCTTAATAATAACAGTTCAGTCCAAGTGGAAGAAGTCTGGGAGGTTTCCAAAGAAGGTGGTATTTTTCCTGGGCCTTGAAAAGTGAGAAGGATTTGAGAAGAATCCTTCTGGCCCAGAGGCTCACCCCACTCCCAGCCTGGTCTGCTTAGTGGATAGTAGATGCAATTTCAGTTACTGTACAAGTGCGTGAGAGGGAGAACAGAAGGATGACGGACAATAACCATAGGAGAGTGGGGTAAAGAGTCATTATACAGGCTGTTAAATGTCACGATTTCATTCGTTTTTCTCATCTATAAATTGACGCTAACAGTTATAATTGCCTCATTGGTATGCTTGAAATTTGAGTAAGATACATACAGTATTTAAAGTACCTGGTACATGGTAAGACTCAGTACACCTATCCTGTCGTCGTCATCATCATCATTGTCCTTGCCACCATTATTCTGTAGGCACAAGAGGGCATTATCTTGAGGGAGTAAGGTGAGCCCCCCTACAGTTTAGGAAGTTACTCCAATAGCAATTCACGGGATGGATTAAAAAGGCATGAAGTGAAAATGTCGATTAGGATGCTTTTGCAGTATATTAAGTTAGAAATAATGAGAGCTTGGATTGAGGCGAGAGTCATGGGGACTGAGAAAGGAATGAGAACGAGAGTGATTATGGAGGTAAAACTGTCAGACTCCGGTAACTGAAAGTTGAAGCAGAAGAACTGAAGGATGACTGACATGTATAAATGGTGTCTAGAAGGATGGTGGTGTCATCAGCCAACAGAGAGGGCATCAGAGAGGAACACAGTTAGGGCCACGTTAAGTTTGGCCATTTGGAAGTATCCAGGAGGCGCAGAAAATGGGGGTGTTTTGAACTCAGGAGAGAGCTCTGGGCTCAGGAGATCGAGGGTGAGGTGATCAGCACAGAGGAGTCAAACCCAGGTACCTGTCGCACAGATGCAGCTGTGATCCGGGTGTGACTGCCCCCTGAGAGCCAGCAAGGACAGGACGTGGGCATGGCTCCGAACAACACGAGGCCGGGCTCCAGCTCGGCCCTGCTCACCATGCCGCCCTCAGCACCTGACACAGGCCCTGATGTAGACCCTCAGTAACACATTTTGCCCATTAATGAAAGAGCAGCCAGAGGAAGAAGACCCCGGTGAAGTAGTCTAAGACGTAGCCAGGGCAGAGGGGGAAGGGAGACGAGAGCTGAGCATCATGGGAGCCGGTGGGCTCGGTCAAGTAGCCAAGGTGCACTTGGCAGCAGGTGAGAACTCAGGGCCTCTTCACAGGTTCCTGATGAAACGTGAAGTGGTGTCATTTCCCATGATGCACCTCAGGGTAATGAACAGTTCTGAGTTCCCTTTGTTTAAAAATATCTATGACACATCCAGTTTGAGAAATCTCCATTCTTCCTCCTAGATTGTTCTCCTTATGTTTGTTAGACTGCAGTTCCAGGTACAGTGTGTCACTGGGCACTGACTAAATTTGACTGCCCATGCTTCAGTCTCTGGGAAGACCTCTCTCGCCCTTGGTTTGAGTCAGAAGACAATTGTTGAGACATTAACCCTAACTAAATGCAGTAGTTAGAATAATTTCCTAAAATATATGTCTTAATACTCAGGCTATGCATTATCTTACTAGTAAAGCTGCCTGATGATTTTCATATGAATAAGATATTTCTAGTTTTCCATAGTCGTTTCTTTTTTGTGTAAGAACCTGCACTACATTTAACAAACTGGCATTTAAGAGCAGGTGGGGTAAAATGAAGTTGACTAGAAATGTGTTGCTGAACAGCAGAACTCCAGCATTGCGCTTGGAGTCCCTTTTTTACCACTTACTAGCAAGTCATTTGACCTCTCCGAGCCTCAGTTTCTTCACCTGTAAAATGGAAGTAACATCTCACAGAATTCAAGATTAAAGAAATGGTGGGGAATTCCAACAGAGGTCTGGACCAGCACATTTCTTGGCAGCGTAGGAGCAAACCACTTAGGAGAAAGCTCTTTTTGGACGACAGAGAGCTAAACAAATAGTGGTAAGGCTATTAAGGTCGAGACTGCTGGTGTTGTTATTACTTACCTCCCTACTTAGGGACACCTGCTTTTAAACTCAGAGGATGTAGGGTACAGTTACTCTCTGTGTTTCGGTATGATACGAATCCATCCCACTCAGATTTCCAGAGGTTATCTATTAATATAGACCTTCTTTCTAGAACTTTCTAGAGCTGGATTGGACCCTAGAATTCTTGGTACCCAGATCCAAGAGCTCATACAACTCAGAGTCTTCTACTTTGGAGTTCATGCTGACCAAGGTTCCCACCGCTTTCTGGGACCCCTAAGACCTGGGTTCCCTTTGTGCAGCCAACACTGTCATGCTTGCCTGCTGCTGAGATGGACTGTTCTGCCCTGTCAGTAACCCAAGTGCAGGACCCCGCCTCTCCTTCCAGGCCTGTAGGTCTGACTCCTGCAGGGCAGTGACGCCAGTGCTTAAGGTTGGGTATTGCCACACCTGTCTTGCTCACCAGGATATTGTGGGGATTAACATGAAATCACTAATGCTTTTATAGAGCGCTGTTATCTTAGAGGGGGAGTGCCCTGATTCAGTAGCATGTCACGATGGCCGGCTCTTACCCTTAAACACTTGTGTTTGCGCATCTGAGATCAGGTGAGAAACGAGGTTCTCTCCCCAGCTCCTGCATCAACCGCTCCTCCAACAAGCCTTCCCTGAACCCTCATTGAAGCTAGGCAAAATGCTCCCCCGGGCTCCAAGCTGGCTCCCACCAGCATTGTCTGTGGGGCTGGCTGTTCTCCACAAGCATCTTGGGAGAAGAAGCACGCATTGTAGCACCCGAGTGAACTGCCTGGCCCTTGTCACATGTCGTCCTACCTATTTCTCACAAAACCCTATGTTCTCCCTTCATCTCTACAGAGGAAGAAACTGAGGCACAGGAATTAAGTCACTTGCCCAGAGTGTCACAACCAGGAGGCATGAGCTCAGGTCTTTTTCACTCTTGAGCCTCTATTTGTGTCATCAGACCGTCCAGCTCCCCTCAGAAGGGCTTTTGGGTCAATGCCTCCATCCCCAGAATTTATCCCCTAAGTGAGCTCGGACATCTTTGTGTGACACAGGTCACCCTGGGCTGCGTCCCTTTGCGATGAATGTGCCTACAGATGAGCAGTGTGGTCAAACCCGGCAGACGTTCTCAGAATGCTCTCATTTACTGACTAAACCCACTGATGTCATCAGGAAATCCTCCCCACCTCGCTCTCCACTTCCCCATCTACCGCTTATTCACTGTCTGGCCATCGGTGCTAAGGCCCTTGTTCTGTGGAGTGGGGAGAGACCAAGGCCCAGCTGGCCGGCAGGCATCGTAGATGTCAGTGGGTTGAAAAATCTGCAGTGAGGTTCATCCTCGAAGTAGCCACCTCCTTCGAGTTGTATTTCCACAGAAGTTAGAATGATGAAAAATACCTTTTCTGAAGGCATGGAAGCCTCCATATCCTTTTCATATTCTCAGCAATTTACTTTCGTACTTAAAGAAATAATTCACCTGGAGACATCAGGGTGTTTGAAACTAGTGTAGGAGGGACATT
Organism: Rhinolophus ferrumequinum; assembly: GCF_004115265.2. Classification (NCBI taxonomy): domain Eukaryota; kingdom Metazoa; phylum Chordata; class Mammalia; order Chiroptera; family Rhinolophidae; genus Rhinolophus; species Rhinolophus ferrumequinum. Next base: position 62,078,099 of record NC_046297.1, read on the forward strand.
TCTCAGATACTTCTAATCCTCTCCCTAACCCAAAGCCACATCATCAGAATGGTGCACACCTGTGCTAGATCACCCGGATCGTCTCATATGGTTACCTTTCTAGAATCACATTGTAATACATGTACCTGACCATCTCGGGCACATTTTAGCATTTTAAAAATAAATACTGTTAGCAAGCATATTATTCATTACAGTGATTGATGTCGCTCTAATATAAAGTCTCCTTGACCCAGAGATCAGGGCTGAGAGAGTTTCTCTCGCATGTTGAACTGTTGGGCTTCCTACTACTAAACAAATGAGAGCTCCCATGATGAACCTTCTGCCCCTTCCGGTTGATATATTTTGTCTCGTGTTTGTTATTTTTTATCTTGTTTTGTATGTGTTATTTTTGATCTTATTATAGCTGTGCTTTTCCGTGAGTTGTCTCGGGTCACTGGGCCGGAGCTCTGTGCGCACAGGAACCTATATTTGTATTTCACAGTTGAGTGCCCAGAACCTAGCACAGAACCACTCACACAGAAGGGTCAAATGCACGTGTGAATGTTCACATGTATGTGATGGAGGTATGCAAAATATAGAGAGAGCGTCCACTTTAAAATATATTAGAAGGACGGTGATCGGGGAACAGAAGACTCCCGAAGGGAACCAACAATACTGCAGAGTGTATTGTTGCCTGTAGCCCTGTGACATGGGCATTCTCCCCCATTTTAAATGGGGGAGAACAGGCCCTCAGAAAGGTAGTGAATTGTCCGTGGTCTCATAACTAGCAAGGAGGCGGCAGAGACAATTCAGACCTAGGTCAGCTTGACTCCAAACATTGGGTCTTCTACGCTGCCCAAATCTGGTTCATGTTGAGAAGAAATCAGGTGACTTCATCCAACCCGCTGGCTTCCGGGAGACCACATCTTCACAGCTGTGACTCTAAGCCCCTCCCCTACCCCCCCCATGTGGATGACACATACCCTGAGCCACAGCTGAGGTCCCCATCAGCCCACTCAGGCTCCACTGGGAGGGCTGGTGGGTATTTCAGAGAAAACACAGACTGATTGGGACTCCTGATTCCTTCCCCAGCCTGGTTTTCCAGGTGTTCCCCTTAGAGATAAGAGGACCACCAGTCGCCCATTGGCTCAGGCCAAACTCTGAATGAAGCTCTTCTCTTTCCTTTACACTCCACATCTGATCGTCAGCAAGTCCTGGACGTTCGGCTTTCGGTTCTGTCCTGAAGCCCTGAAGCGGAACGCTGCTCCCACCCTCATGCAGGCTGCCGTCTCTCTCCTGGACTGAGGCAGGATGCCCCTATTTTCCCGGCTGCCACGCTGCCTGTTCTCCACTAAGTAGCCAGAGCCTTGTTTCCTAAATGTAAACCAAATCACGTCCCTCCCCTATCTCAAACCCTCCAGGGTTTTCTCTTCATTGTATTTAAAAGAAAACTCAAAGTCCCACTCACCCTCCAACCTTGTCTCCAAGTGCCCTGGGCGTTTCAGCCACTGTGACCTTGCTCTTCCTACAGGCCACCTGCAGGCCACTCAGCCACACACAACACTCACTCTGCAAGGCGTGCCTCAACTCCAGCTAGAAAAGCCTCAGCGACACTCGTGCCCCTTGACCCTGCTTTCTTGCCTTCTTAGCACTTAACGCAAAACCAACTTACCCTGTGCGTCTGTCTGGTGACTTAGAGATTATCTGTCCCCCCTTGGAAAGTGGGCGCTGCTTGAGCATCACCTGTGCCCCCAGCACTGGACAGGACCTGGCTCAGGTGGACACACTGCGAATAAATGAAGGAGTGTACATCAGTCCTGATGTTTTCAATGGGCTTCTTTGTTGGTAAAGCGTCCTAAAGCGTCCTCGTTTACATATATGTATGTAAGGGAAGCTTACGCGGAAGACATTCAAGTTCAGTGGCCTGACTTGCCTTTCTTATTCCTCGCAGCTGCCCGAAAATTGGCTGTAGCCACACCAACATGAGACTGTCCGATCTCATCCAGGACGAAGTACTCAGAAGGGCGATTGAGAGCCACAACAAGAAAAAACAGCATTCCGAGTAGGACAAAGCCACCTGCCTGCGAGGGGACTGCCAGCCTACCTCCCGCCCAGCCTCCTATAGAGAGCGGTGCTTCTCAGAGCACGGACTGGCTGCCTCACTTGCTTTGCATGGGGTAAAACCTGCCGGTTTTAAGTGTAACTGAAAGAATTTTTTTCTATGTTGCAATAAAAATTCAAGGAAATTATATTGTTTATTTTTAAGTATTCTGTAATTTTAAATAAAACTTTGATTATCTACAGCGTGTTTAGTCTGTGCCCCTCCCAAGGTGTAAACTCTTCCAATGGTACAGGTTAGATGGTGCCAGGCCTTTCTGTCTCTAATACTTCAGACGGGTTTTTTTTATTATTATTATTACTACAGTTTTAACTAAATATGATGCCTTTCAAGGGATATTTGAAATGGAAACACACAGAAGCACCAAATTAAAGGATTTCCTATCAGTATAGTAAGCAAGAGCATGAGGTCATAAAGCAAGCTAGTTTATTTACCTATATTTACTTTGTACATTGGCAGTGCCAAATATGTAAATGCTTCTCTTTGTCATTCTGTTGGGCACAGAATTCCCCGCAGCAGGGTACCACGATAACCATCTTGGAAACTTTGCTGCAGCCTCCATAGCCCAAGTATCATCCATGGGAAGCCACTGCACCCTGCTCTCCACCTGCTCTCCACCTGGCGTGGTGGCTCTCTGCAAGTGGCCTCATCCCCCTTGGTTATATTCTAATTGTGTAAAGAGTGCTAATCTATTAATAGTCTCTATAGCAACCTTTTATCAGCCAGAATATTTAATGAAACCGGATGAAGCATATCCTGACTACTCTAGGAAACCAAGAATAGCTAATAATGACTAACATTTATTGAGCATTTACTGTGTACCAGGTGTTACCAGGTGTTACTCCAAATGTTTTACATATATATTAACTCCTGTAATCATCACAGTCTGGTAAGAGAGTTACCATTCCCATTTTACAGATAAGTAAAACGAGGCACAGACATGAAGGAACCCGTGGAAATTAATAGATCTAGTAAGTGGCTGAGCTGGGATGGGAAGTTAGGTTGTCTGGTGTCAGAGTCTGGATTCCTAATTCCATGCTGTCTTCCTCCCTGTTGATTTCTCTAGAATCAAAGAATATATTCAAAGTCCACAATTAAAAACTGAACCTTTTTTAAATACATGTATAAATGTGTGTGCAAAAAAAGTTCATTAAAATGCAGGGAACTGGATTTGACATCTAAGAGACAGTGAAGTCCATGAGATAATAACATTAATTTGGGTTTAAAAGCGTTGTTTTCAAATAGAATTAAATTTGAAAACATTCTCATGGAATTCAGAAAGAAGTATACCATTCAGCTGTTACAAACTAAGTGATCTTGAATTTCTTAAGATGCTTTATCTGAATCAGACTTCCTGAGGAAATGATTATGTTACGCCAGAACAAACATACTTTTCATGGAATGTGGTTCTTTTGTGAAATACTTTGTTTCCTAAACAGATAAAGATGAGCATGTAATGTTTGCCCAAGGTTTGGAGTTGCATTTTTCCCAACTCTTTCCCAAGGGAATTCCAAAATATTAGTGTAGATACCGTGTTTCCCCGAAAACAAGACCATATCTTATATTAATTTTTGCTCCAAAAGACGCATTAGGGCTTATGTTCAGGGGATGTCATCCTGAAAAATCATGCCAGGGCTTATTTTCGGGGAAACATGGTACTACTATCAGTTAGAAAAATGCAAAATGACACCATTCCACTGTGGGAAAGGGATCGTATGTGTGTCTCTGAAGCTTTTTCCTTCTTTAGTCTTCAGAAACTGTGTTTTGAATAGTTGTGTAGCCGATTAAAGAATTTGAAGTTTTATATAAAAATCATCTTTGAAGATTGCATCTTTGAAGATTCACCATTTGGTTGTCATGATCAATCTTGGCATATGTGTTAAATTTTTATTGCATGAGTTTTTCCCAAAAAGTGAACCCTTTTCTTCAAATGAAATTATATCTATCTTCCTGAGTAACATAAGACAACTGAAAGCGGGGGCAGTTCTAGTCCAGAGGAGGGAGGCGTTGCATTCCCTCCTTCTGAGGGCAGCCCCAGAGTCCTATCGGAGATTACCCATGGCCTCATGAGTGACATTTGCAAACCACACTAGACATCGTAGCTACATCATTTTTTTTTTTTTTAGATATGACTGATTTAAGACTTAGACAATTGTGTGAACATGGCTTTTTTTTTCAATGCTAGTGCCTTTAAGAAACTTCCAGTTGAGTAAGTTTAAAACATTACCACAAACTCCAAAAGATGAGCTAATTTATTTCTCACCTTATGCAGAGCTTCAAACATGGAGTGTCCAGCCTGAGGCAGCTCCTGCAGCGAGCGCAGCTTCGAGCACAGCTTCCTGCCCAATGGAAGTTGAATGCGAAGAGAGAGAGAAATTACAGGACTGAGGAACGAGACCATGAGCTGACGTCTGGCTACACACCGGGCTCAGGTCTAAGTGTCTTAAATGTGACCCCGAAGTGAATACTCCACATAATCCTAGACCGTAGTGGTGGTTACTGCCGTTTTACAGATGAGGAAACCTGAGCTCAGGGTTGTCATGTCATTTGCCCAGGTCACTCCCTGGTGGCGGGTAGAGCCCACACTGAAAAGGAACAGTGAGTGCAGAGAACACACTATAGCCCTAGGCCCTTTGCCCCAGGACCACAGAGGACACAAATGACCTGCACACCTGTACTTCTGTCCCCCCTTCCTTATGTCTGTTACTGAGACCACCATTTCCCTGGCGTGTACACCCGTCATCCATTCATTTGGCACAGCCCAGTACGTCGCCCTTCCCTTGTTCCCTCTGCCAACACCCCACCAAGTCCAGGTCGCCTGGCGTCCAGGTTTCTACCACAGACCGACCCCACTGCTGTCTCCCCAACACCCCCCTGTGTCTCCAACACTCCAGTTCGCCTCCTGTCTGTGTGGTACAGTTTCTCCTCTGGCAAGAGCTAACCCTCAGTCCGCCTGATTAGCACGTACAGATGACCTTGGGCAAGTCACTTCACTGCTCCAGGCCTCAGATTTTTCATAGAAACGAAAAGATTTGGACGTCTCCCCAAGGTTTCTTTAAACCCTAAAATTCCATGTCATGTTTTCAATGAATAGGACCTGTGGGCAGCATATGGCCCTTTTGAAGGAAAACAGACTGACATGGGAATTAGTTAGTATATGTTTGAGCCAAATGTGTACATTGCATCTTCAACTATTTATTCAACAAATACTTTTTAAGGCCCACTGGAAGCCGTGTTTTGTGCTAGTTTCTTTGGATACAAAAACCTCCCCTCTGGAGGCCTCCCTGTGCACTTGGGGCAGACAGATAATGTGAAAAAATTAATTCCACAGAAGGTTGTATGAGTGCCTTGTCTAGGGGACGGTAACACAAAAGAAATACAGAAAAACGATCCAGAAAACAAAAATTGTGTTTTAGTAAATCCGCTAACAAGATTCAAAACAAGCTAATAACAAGACCGTAAAACCTTCTGATTGGGAGAGGGGGGTAAATCACGTGGGTGGATTGCCCAGCTGTGTTGGCAATTCGTTATGTTTTGGAAATCTGCCTTCTGGCTTGTTTCAAACTTGGTGGAAGGGGGTAACTATACTGAAAAGAAGGCAGTTGAGATGGAGGTGGGACAGGAACTCTTAGACATTGCTTGTGGAAATGCAAATTGATGCAGCCATTTGGAAAAATTTGGCTTTAAAAAAAAAAGTTAAACATAAATTGACCACACAACCTAGCAATTCCACTCCCAGATATCTGCCCCAGAGAAGTGAAGACATATGTTCACACAAAGACTTGTGTATGAATGTCATAAGTATCATGATTTTTAATAGCAAAGAAGTGGAAACGATCCAAATGTCCACCTGGTGAATGGATACACCGAAGCAGTGGACCCATACATACCATGGAACACTATTTGGCCATAAAAAGGAATGAGGTACTTCTTAACACATGCTATAACATGTTCAACCATGATGCACTTGTATGAAATGTCCAGAAAAGACAAATCCATAGGCTAGAAAGTAGATTAGTGTGTCCTGGGGCTAGAGGTGAGAATGGCGAGTCACTCACACAAGGAATCCCTCTGGAGTGAAGGAAACGTCTTAAAACCAGATTGTGGAGGAGGTTACACAACTCTCAATTGACCAAAAATCGTTGAATCCAACACTTACTGCAGGTGCATTGGATGGTCTATGAGCGATATGCACAAATAAGCTGAGTGGGGAATGCTTTAGAGGACAAGGAGGGGAGAGCTTTCCACTTGGTCATTTGAGGAGCTCTCAGTACCCAAAATTCAGCTGGTGACCAAGTCTCTGTGAATCTTCTAACAAGAGTTTTTGAACCTTCATAATAAAGATTGGAGTGAAATAATTTTATTCAAGCCTCAAGAAATCCAGGATTAAAAGAAGCCATTACTGAAAAAAATAAATATATAAAACAAAAACTGTTAAGAGTTCATAAGAGGATAAGATTAGATGGTGATTGATCACAATAAGAAAATTTGACCGATTTCTATTTTTCAGTCTCCCGATTATATTCATGTTCCATGCAGGAATCCATAGTTCTGATTGGAAACTTGTGTTTTTTAAACATATAATGGAGTGAAAACACAGGCCAGTTCTTTTCTCTGTTCATCTGCCACTGGGAAGGATGGAATTCAGTCTAAAGATGACCTGGCGACCATTCGGTGGATGGCAGAATGACCCAAACTTACAACAAGACTGTGAACATTGGTGACCACAGAAAGAAACACGTAGTGGAGATTTTTTTCTTTTTTAATGAACAAATACAGAATTGGTTTTCAAACAAAAACAAAAAGAAAAGGCAAGATACAATTATGAAAGGAAGCAACCCAAAGGCCGTCCTTTGTCATAAACAGAATACAAACCAGAGTGCAGCGCTGTTAAGAAAGAAGTCAGAATGTTGCTGGAACTTACGGGAAGGGTTGTCCTTCACTCAGGGAACACGGGCCATCGGGCTCTGTGTGGGGCGCCGAGCTGGTTGTGGTCACCACAGTTCACAAAGAACGTGGAGACACTGATTAGTACAGAGGACAGTAAAAACAAAACTGTTAAGAGTCCATGAGAGGATATGATTAGATGGTGATTGATCACAATAAGATGATCAAACGTGAATGCCGCTGAAAGGAATTGGGATGTTTTGGCCCACAGACAAACTGAGGCTTCTGTTTTATACCAAACATGGCACTATGGGACGAATATGTTTTAAGTCAATTAACAAGTGCCACGAGAGGACCAACTGAAGGTTCTTTGATACTCAGAAGAAAAAAATTACTGTTAGCATCTTATCCGGGAAACCATACACCCCCAAGGGGACTGTCGATAAAATTCAGAACGTTTATGAATTACTAATATGGGGGGGGGGGAATTACATCTTTACTTTTACTAACCTCTCATTGGAACTTAGCATTTCCTACCATTATGAACTTAGGCAACGAATTACAGTAGAATTAGTAGTACATGTGACTTCATCACCAAGGAAGAATGATAGATGTTTTCATATTGCATTCCTGTTCCTGTAAAGATAAATTTATACTCCCCTCGTCTTTTAAAATACTTAGCTTCTGGCAATGATGGACGAACAGCAATGGGATTTACCCTCTCACCTTTCACAACTAAAAACCCAGACAACGTATATGAAACAGTAATGTTCAGACTTTGGACCACAGGACAGTGAACACGGCCCTTGCTTACTGTCTGAAGAGTTCCCAGGTCGCCGTAGGGAGATGGGGGACATAGGTCTGTCAGCATTGAGATAAAGATGCAGGGATGCCAAGCAGCTGGAATTTGCAAAGCAGAGGACTGGCAGGCAGTGAGTCCTAGAGATGTGCAGAGGGTCCCCCTAGAGTCTTCTGCTGAGTCATCATCAGCCATGCCCGGAAAGAACCTTCCAGAGGATCAGAGGGAACAAAAACTGGAGCTCACACTGGCCCCAGAATGTTCCTTCTCCCATTAGCCAGAGTGGAGCAAGTCAGCCTGGAATAAAGGATGCACTCATCCTGCTTAACAATGCTTAAAAGCAAACCTCAAAAAGCAGGGGTAGGCAGATTTTCGTGTGAAGGGCCAGACAGTAAATATTCTCAGCTTTACAGGACATATGGTCTCTGTCGCAATGACTCAACTCTGCCATGGTAACATGAAAGCAGCCACGGACAATATGGAAATGATTGATAGTGGCTGTGTGCCAATAAAACTTTATTTACAGGCACTGAAATTTTGATTTAATATAATTTCACATGCCACAAAATATTATTCTTTTGACTTTTTTAACTGTTTAAAAATATAAAAACCACTCTTAGCTCATGAGCCATACAAAAACAGATAGGGAGCCAGATTTGGCCTCTGGGCTGTAGTGTGTTCACCTCTGACCAAAAAAGATTGTACTGTCTCTTGTACTTGTCCCAGAACAAGGCCCAAAATATTTTTAAAAATACCAGAAATAAAGAAATAAGAAAGAAAGGGAGGGAGGGAGGGAGGCAGGGAAGGAAGGAAAGAGATTAAGAAAAAAGAAACCTAGCACTTTACAATGTCAAATTTACAATGTCTGCTATCCAATCAGAAAGTTCCAAGCATGCAAAAAAGTGGGAAAATATGATCCATGATGAGGGGAAGACATTATTCAATAGAAATAGACTCACAAATGACGCTGGTGATAGAATTAGTAGAGAAGAACATTAAAACAGCTATTGAAAATATACTCCATATGTTCAAAAAGATAGAGGAAAGCCCGGGATGTTATAGAGAGACATGGAAGATATAAAAACAACTCAAATCAAATTCCTAGAAATAAAATGTAGATCTGCAATGAAAAATACACTAGATGGGGTTAACAGCAGATTAGACACTGCTATAGAAAAGATAGTGAAGTTGAAGATACAGACACAGAAATTATCCAAATTGAAACACAGGAAGAAAAAAGGCACAGAAAAAAATAAAACACACACATACAGAAAACAGTAGACAGCATCAGTGAGCTGTGGGAAGCATTAAACAGCCTAACACATGTATTTGGAATCCCCAAATGAAGAAGACAGAAGGGGGACAAAAATATATATGTGTAAATAAATAAAATACAGTCCTTATTAAACCTGCTGTTAGATCTTATTTACAGTGTAAAAGAAGCATATCGACTAGATCACAATTTTTCAAAATGTTTCAATAACTGTATTTTCAATATAATTGGTTTCCTTTGTAATCTTAGCTTTTAAGATTCTGAAAAGGGATGCACCATGCTTTCTTTGCTAGACCACCCAAGGATCCAGGGCACAATGGAGGTCAAGAGCCCTGGTGGCACTTGTACCCCCTCAGTTGTGGGCCTCTGCCATGGTTCAAAGGCATTGTCTGGCAGTGTCTGCTGTGAGTCATACGTCTCCAGCACCTAGCACAGAGCCTGGCACTGATTGTTTGATAAAGAATGCATGGCGGTGGTGGGGGGCGGGGGGAATGATCTCTATGTCTTTGGAAGATTAAACAAGAAGAAATAGGAATAAATTAACTCAGGAAGTCCCACCCTGGCCAACAGCAGCTGCCATCTGTCAGAGTTCATCTGCCATACTTCACATACATTTTCCCATTAGTCCTCTCTCCAGCCCTGGATGCGGATGGGGAAACTGGGGCCCAAAAATGAAATCATTACCAACACCTCCCTGCTCATGAATGATGGGGCTAGGACTGAAACCAGAACCCCCCAAAGCACGTCCTCCTTTGCCAAGGCTGTGGCTTGACAAGAAAGGACTGCTTGGTGAAGGCTGATCAAGTCCTGGCCCAGACTGTGGGGCCTGTGGAGCCAGAGTGTGAAGTCCTTGAAGAAACCCCAGCCTTAGCAATTCGGTCCCTCAGAGGGAGTCCCCAGGTTCTCTTAACCCTTGGGTCTAACTCCCTTTCATTAAGGGAGAGGCGGTGGAGGATCAAAGCCTGTGAGAGGACAAGCCAGCTCTGGGCCCTACATTGTCACTCCACCTGTCATCTCTAACTTCCTTCAAAGGCTCCCTCGGGGCCTCTTGATTCTGTTGATAAGCAGAGGAGGGCGGGGCTTAGAAGGCAGTGTTTGCTTTAGGGAACACCTCAGAGCCACACTTCTGAAGGTCCCCAGTTCTTGCTATTCACATCTGATTTCCAGTATCCAACACGAGTTCTCCCCACTCCCGCCCTTCACCAGAATGAAAGATAAGATTCTCTATCATTGAAATGACTCTTCTGCTAGATATAGGAGTAATTTACTATGAATAAATAATTCACAGTTGGTTGGAATACCACACAGCCAAAGCATGGAACCTTCAGGATCAGCGGATCAAGCTTCAGACCCCCAGGGTTGGGTAAAGGTGGCGAGACCTCCCTCGCGCTTCATGTCCTGCTCTCCTACTGCACTGGGTACTTTCTACCTTGTAACTTATCATGGGTATCTGTTCTTCCTCCCTTGGCTGTGTTCTGTGGGTGAAATCCAGAACTGAATCACATGTTCCCTATGCTTCAAGGTTTCTCAAAGTGAGGTTCTGGAACACCTTTATCAGAAGATCTGAAGAGCTTGTGAAAATACAGAAGCCCAGGCCTTGCTCCAGAAGGGCTAAGTCGGAATCCTGGGAGGCAGGCCCAGGAATCTGCATTCTAACAAGTTTTCCAGGGGATTGTGATTCACCCTCCATCTGAGGTCTGTATGTACCTGGCATATAGGGAAAAGGCCAAATGAATTAATGTTGCGTTAAGAAAGCCCAACAGAACAACATATACACACACACTGGAAGTGTGGCCGTTGAAACACCACATTCTTAGGTCAAAAAAAGACTGTAGGTAAATACCAAGGGTTGTACATCTTTTTTCTTTCTCTTTTTCAAAAACTCTTCTGATGAGTTGAAAGCCGGATAATCCACTTCATACCAATTCCATGCATCACTCCCTCCCATTTCAGATTTCACTACACAGGTGGGTTTTTTTTTTTTAAGGTTTTTATTAAAATATAGCTAACATACAATATTACATTAGTTTGAGGTGTATATCATAGTTATTCAACTCTACCCATCTGGCACTATACAGAGTTATTACCATATTCTTGATTATATTCCTTATGCTGTACTTTACATCCCCGTGACTATTATATAACTACCAATTTGTATTTCTTTTTTTAATTAATTAATTTTTAAAATTTATTGGGGTGACAATTGTTAGTAATAATTACATAGCTTTCAGGTGTACAATTCTGTATTACATCATCTATAAATCCCATTGTGTGTTCACCACCCGGAGTCAGTTCTCCTTCCATCACCATATATTTGATCAATTTGTACTTCTTAATCCCTTCCACTTTTTACCCACCCCAACCCCCCTCGCATCTGGCAACCATCAAAATGTTCTCTGTATCTATGAGTTTGTTTCTGTTTCGTTTGTTTGTTTATTTTGTTTTTCATATTCCACTTAGAAGTGAAACCATATGACATTTGTCTTTCTCTATCTGACTTACTTCACTCAGCACAATACCCTCGAGGTCCATCCATGTTGTCGAAGATTGGCAAGGTTTCATTCTTTTTTATGGCTGAGTAATATTCCATTGTATATATGTAGCAGCTCTTCTTTATCCATTCATCCACCGATGGACACCCAGGCTGCCTTCATATCTTGACTGTTGTAAATAATGCTGCAATGAACATACAGATAAGCATGTTCCTCCAAGTACCATTTTGGGTTTCTTCACATAAATACCCAGAAGTGGGATTACTGGGTCCTTCTTTGTCTCTTGTGATAGTCTTAAAGTCTATTTTGTCTGGTGTAAGTATTGCTACCTCGACTTTGTTTGCTTGTTTGTTTCTGTTTTCATGAAATATCTTTTTCCATCCTTTTACTTTCAGTCCGTGTGTGTCTTTTGAGCTGAAGTAAGTCTCTTATAGGCAGCATATGTAATGGTCTTGTTTTCTTATCCATTCAGCACCCCTCCCCCGTCTTTTTATTGGAGCATTTATTCCATTTACATTGAAAATAATTGTTGATAGGTATGTAGTTATTGCCATTTTATTATTCATAGTTTTTTGGTTTTGTTTTTTTGTTTTTTTTGTATGTGTGTGTCTTAAAGAAATCTCTCTAAGATTCCTTGTTATACTGGTTTGGTGGTGATGAATTCCTTTAGCTTTTCCTTGTCTGGGAAGCTCTTTACCTGTCCTTCGATTCTAAATGATAGCTTTCTAAATGAGAGCAATCTTGATTGTAGATCCTGGTTTTTCATCACTTTGAATATTTCCTGCCAATCCCTTCTGGCCTGCAAAGTTTCTGTTGAGAAATCAGCTGACAAATGTATGGGAGCTCACTTGTAGATAACTAACTGCTTTTCTCTTGCTGCTTTTAAGATTCTCTCTTTGTCTTTAACCTTTGCCATTTTAATTATGATGTGTCTTGGTGTTGGCCTATTTGGGTTCATCTTGTTTGGGACTCTCTGTGCTTCCTGGGTTTGTATATCTATTTCTTTCACCAGGTTAGGGAAGTTTTCTGTCATTATTTCTTCAGATAGGTTTTCAATTCTTTGCTCTCTCTCTTCTCCTGGTACCCCGATGATGAGAATGTTGGTACACTTGATGTTGTCCCAGAGGCCCCTTAAACTCTCTTCAGTTTTTTTAAATTTTATTTCTTTTTTCTGCTCTGATTGGGTGTATTCTGCTACCTTCTAAATTCTGATTCAATCCTTTGTTTCATGTAATCTACTGTGATTCCCTGTAATGTATTCTTCATTTTTATTTCCATTATTATATTCTTTATTTCTGACTGGTTCTTTTTTATGTTTTCTATCTCCATTTTTATGTTTCTTATCTCTTTGTTGAAGTTTTCCCTGAGATAATTGAGCATCTTTATAACCAGTGTTTGGAACTCTGCATCTGGTAGATTGCTTGTCTCCATTTTGTTTAGTTCTTTTTCTGGAGCTTTGTTCTGTTTTTTCATTTGGGACATGTTTCTTTCTCTCCCCATTTTGACTGCCTCCCTGTATTTGTTTCTATGTATTAGGTAGGGTTGCTATGTCTCCCAGTGTGTCTTATGTAGTAGGCGTGTTGTGGGGCTCATGGTGCAGTCTTTCTGGCCACTCCAGGTGTGTTCCTTGTGTGGATTGTGTGTGCCCCCTCTTGTAGTTGAGCCTTGGTGGCTGTTTACACATCAATGAGAAGGATTGACCCTTGGGATCATTGGCTGTAATGACTGGCTGTGACTCCAGTGGAAGAGTTGTTGTGCAAGGGCTGATCCTACAGCGCAGGATCTGCCTCAGCAGGACTCTGGTGCCTGCCCAATCCGCCCCTTGAGTGTGTTGCCCTTGGAGTCAGCTAGGTGATGCTCCTTCTCATTTGGAAGCTGGCCACTGGGTGCACCAAACCCAGGGCCATCTGGGAGGGGACCAGCTGCAGGTCAAGTTCAGCCACAGCCTGTGCCCCACCCAGAGCTACCCAGCAGGAGTCACAAAACAATCTGCAGATGGCTGCTGCCAGCGCCCTGCTTTAAGGCCAAGACGTGAACAAAGACTGGGTGCCACTAGTGCCAGGCTTAGGGCTGCTCAGCCAGAGGTATGGGACACAGTCAAGCCGGATGCTGCTTATCTGGGTTCCGTGAATCTTTGAGAGACCCTAGGAAAATCTGCAGCATAAGCCAAGGCAGACAGTTCGTACAGCAAAAGTAACTTAAAGCAGCTTGGGTATGCCCAAAAGTTGGGTGGGGTGGGGTCTCAGAATCACCAGGGAATGGCGAAAAAATGGCGTCCGCCAGTTTGATAGAAACTCAGATATGGTGGCCACCTGAGTCTGCACGCCTGCGTCTGCACGCCGGGAAGCGGGAGGGCTCAACAAAGAAACAATGGCTTCCACCAGCTCCTCCATCGGGGAAAAAGCAGTCTCTCTGTCCGGGAGAAAGCTGCCCCTCCAGCCTTCATCTTGCAGCCAGACAACTCAGTTCCCTGCTATATGTCCCTGTTACCTCCCCGGTTGCTGTCCCAGTGCTGGAGCTAAGAGCCAGTGATTCCATTGGTGAGTAAGTCCATGTGCGGTCCCTTTAAGAGGAGCTCCTGGGATTCCGGCTGCCCTCCGTCTCAGTCAGCCACAATTTCTGTTGGTTTTCACAACCAGAAATTATGGGGACTTCTCTCCCTGGCACTGGAACCCTGGGCTGGGGAGCCTGGTGTGGTGCTGGGACTCCTTTCACTTTCAGGGGCACCTCCACAGCTGAGATATCCCACCTGAATTTTTTTTCCCCTTCTCCTGCCTCCCCCTACTCCACTCTAGTTCAAGCCGTTGTTTCTCACTCTAGTTGTGTAGGACACAGCTCCCTGGCCCACGCTGGTATTATGAGCTTTGCGCTCCCCCCAGCTGAGGCAGTTGGTCACCAGTCATCAGTCGGCCACTCACAGCAGCTCTCGCCGGCTGCCGGCCACTCACGCTGGCTGCCGGCCACTCATGCTGGCTACCAACCACTTCTGGCAGCACACAGTAGCCCACGGCAGCACTCAGCAGCCCACAGAAGCTCATGGCAGCCCACGCCAACCTCCGGCAGCTCACAGCAGCCCAGCTCCAGGAAGAGCTGTTGTTCACAATCTTAGCTGTAGAGGGTGCAGCTTGCTGGCCCACGTGGGAATCAAACTGGCGACGTAGGTGGTAGGAGCATGGCACTCCAACCACCTGAGCCACCGGGCCAGCCCACCCTTCCTGATTTTTGATGGTCACATGCCAGTGTGGGACCAGTGCATTTTGCATCTCTGCCCCTCCTACCAGTCTCGAGTTGGCTTCTTCTGTATGTCGTTAATTGTAGGGCTTTGGTTCAGCAAGACTTCAGGCGATTCTCAGTGATGGTTGTTCTGTAGTTTAGTTGTAACTTTGATGTGGTCGTGAGAGATGGGGAGCACAGAGTTTCCCTATTCCGCCGTCTTGACTGGAACTCACACAGATAGTTTTTAATTGCCCCACTTGGTGGCATCTGTTCATTTCTATCCCCCAGGGCCCCATATATGGTAAAGTCTCAATTAAAACGAAACAAAACCAAAAAAGTCCCTCACTCTGCTTTTCCTTATCAATCTAAGTTTCATACATGTTGAAAGTTTGGAAATGGACCGACATGATTCCAGAGAGAAAGATGTCTAACCATCCCCATAGCTGGATCTAGGCTCAGTCAATAGTTTTGGCATGAATAGTGGATTCTCCAAGAAGGTAGTGTTTCCCAAACTCCAGTCCTCCAACAGAGTTTTGCTATATCTGCTTGTAGCCTTGTATTATTACTTGCTGACTTTTTCACTTGAATCAATTCACTTTAAAAACTGTTTGGCCTTCTCCTGAGTAATAATATACATGAAATTACTGGTTTGATGTGCTAAGTATATTTTAAAACATATAAAGGAAATATGTTATTCTTAACAGAAAGAGGCATCTTGAAGTACCTACAATCATCCTGGGTGGCCCTTTGGAAAACTCTTGCATAGAGCAGAGCTAGGGGCCCAGACCAGCGCCCAAAGCCTCCCCACACTCACCAAGGTTCTAAGAACCTCTTTCCTCCCACTGCCAGTGTTGAAATAAAGAAGTCCCTGAAGAGTAGTCTGACACCAGCATGAAGAGTTGGCTATTACTCATCAAGGTATCCCCGCCCACCCACTGTGGTTGGGAATTCAGCATGGACGGGCAGAAAGGACAGGCCCAGGAGTGGGGGTTGTGCTGACCAACAAATCTGAGTTTCACATGAGAAGTGTGAGCTGGGGAAGATGGCTTTCTGGGCCCCTGGGGCTGCCCTTGCTGGCTCACAGCCACAGAGCTCGGCCAGGTGTTCCTGCGTCTCCCCAAGTCAGTACCCGTGAGCTCACCAGCATGTCCCATCTGTTCCCTCGAGGCAGATAACATGCCTGACAACAGTGGGAGCTTCACAGGGAGAAGCCAGCTCCCGGCACCCCGGAGCACTTGTATTCTACCACTCGATTTTTCCTGTGGGCCTGTGTTTGCCTTAGAGGCAATGCCCTGCCTCTAACCACGTGTCAGAGGTGACTGGTTAAGGCCAGCTTCACACTGCACCAAGCTAAAGGTGAGGCAACAGCTGGCTGATTGCTGATGATTCACCCAAGTGGACGCTGAACCCCAGGCGTGAAAGGGACTGCCACTTGAGGGCACATATCAAGTCACCGATGAGAACCTGGGTTTGGCTGCCCGGCCAGCCATGTGGGATTGCAACACGTTTTTCGCTAACCTCAGCTCTGCAGAGCTGGGCACTCAGGGAGTAAGGTTTAGGGAACTCGAGTGTCCTTCAGTGTTTTTCCCAGAACAGCTGGGTATGGGAGAAGACACAAGTTCCAATTTCACTCTCTTTCTTACTAGCTCTGTGACCCGAAATGACTCCATTAACTCATCTGCGCCTCGGTGACTTCACCTGTGAGAAAGAGCTATTACCCCCCCCCCCCCGCCCCACCTCCACGCGCCTTATGGCGCTGTCCGGATCCAGTGGGACATGACATGGAGAAGGATTTGGGCACTGATGGGCAGAAGCCTGGCTAGACACTCGGTGAGTCTGGGACACCTCAGGCCCTGCTCCTGCTTTTAAGGCAGTTGCAGTGTATTTGAATGCACGTGAATGCATGAAAATTAAATGATGCCAAGTGGCAGCGCAACTCATAATGGGGTACCTTGAACGTAGACAGGGGATGGGGAAGGAACAGATGTGAAGGTAGGGTTGTTAATTTTTCTAAAATATATATTCATGTCTTTACATAAGTTTAATCTTTTTCAAAGATAATTAAAGAGAGTTGGATTGTGCAGTCAGACCAGTGAGGCAGACACAGTTCTTCAGGAGAGAGGCGGAGAGTGAGGGAGCCCGACAGGCCAGAGTGGTCAGAAAAGACTTGGGCAATGAAGAGGGGACCAATTTGGATAGGAGGGAGCAAAGGCATCCTCCCAGGGGACCAGCGTGAGTAAACATCAGAGGTCGGACCCACCGAGTGGCAGGAGTGAAGGAGGCAGATGAGAACCCAGTCTCATACTGGGAGTGAAGCGCATAGAGGGACCTGCCAGGCCAATATGTATTTACTGTCTGAGCATGCAAGGTCTGCAGCAAATGCTAGGAATGTCAGCACTTGGTTCATTTAAGAGACAACAAAGAAAGAAATCTCTCAGGTTTAAAGGGAGGGAGGAGCCAAAACCATAAGCAAAAAGACCCAGGGAGAGTTAAACCACAGAAAACGTAGAAAGAAGCTGTGCGGAGGGATTTAATAAAATTTCCACATCTTAAAAGTGCACTGGGTGGGGTCTGCGAAGTGAAAGATTTCTATCATCCTTTTCTCCCCCAAAGAAACCAGCCAAGAGCCACTCAAAACTTGGGCTTGGCTGATGGAGGAAGCAGTGGCGGAGCCCCACCTACAGCTTGTGATAAAATCTGAGCTCTCCCCACTCAGACTAATGAGCTTTGCAGGAGATGCACTTGGAGCTCAAGGCAGACGCCAGCCTGACCAATAGCTTCTCACCTTTTCCTGATACCGGTCTCCCCCAAACTTACAGGGAGGGTACCGCTGTCCTGGGCTGGAGTCCCCCTGGAGCTCAGAGACTGGCTGTGGGATTTGGCGTGAGTCCATGACCTCAGGCTCCCCATCTGTGAGATGAAAGAACAGGGACCCCTTGCACCTTGAGCGGGACCTCCGTCACAGCGCTGCTCCCCGTCCATGTTGTTTATTCAGAGCATGAAGAAGAAAGTTGGACATGGCAGTGGCTGTGAGAGTGGGTTCCTAGGGAGGAAAACTGCTTTCTCTGTCTCTTCCCCCTGCAAGCAGCCTTCTGCTCCTGGACTCTTGGCACGGAAGCAGAGGATGCAAGGCAGGGAGGGATGCAGGCGGTAACCGGCTTCCCGGGCTAGCCTGGAACCACCCCGCACAGGCTGGGGAGAAGGGCATCCCCACTTCCAGCTGTTCCACCCACGGGCTTTCCCAACAAACTCGTGACCCCCGTCGGTGAGTTGGAGGTTTGTGCCAATAACTTAGCCAACGCCATCACTTTGCATTTGCAAATCTGTCCTCTGAATTTGAACATGCCGTTGTTGGGATTTGTTTTTTGAAATATGTGCACATGGTGGGGAGAGATGTAAAAATATATACCCTTCTTAGCTATCATGTACGCTTGCAGATGCTAAAGCAGTTTTCCAGAGGGAATTCAGCAGCAGTAACTGCAGGTACCAAACCTAAGGGTTTGAACCCCAGCTCTGCCATGGGCTAGAGGTGTATTTGTCGCAAGTTTCTTTATGTCCCTCGGCCTCAGTTGGTTCATCTGTAAAATGGGGGACATTGTGAAGCTAAATAAGAAGGTGTATGTGAAATGTGGAGGCAGAACCTGGCACATTATAAGTGCTCAGTATTTAGTGAGTGTCTACTGTGTGCCCAGCATCTAGGTTCTAGGGATACAGCAGCGAACAAAACAGACAAGAAGTGAGGGGAGAGCGACACTAGGGCGGATGAGCCAAGCGCTTCGGGTGTGGATGGTGACAAGGGCCAAGGAGAGAAATAGAACCGGGCAGGAGGAAAGCGTGGAAGTTACAAATAGGGTCATTCGGAGACACTACTTGAGACAAAGACCAAAAAGGGGTTAGGAAGCCCCCCACCATGAGGACATGGGGGAAGGCCCCCTGCGATGCCTCTGCTGCTGGCACTGAGCCTCCATTCCCACTGGGGTTGGGGGTGGCTGGGCACAGCTCTGGACTCGTCCCAAAGGGACTTGGTCTCAGCCCATGCTTTACTCCTCTCACTCCCAGGATCCCCGATTCTTCCTGGGGACGCCCCTGGTCTTGGCCTAGCACTGGCTGCTCCATTCTCGGGCTCTGCTTGTTGTGTACGCTGTCCCATCAGCCCCTCACTTTCCCGTCCACTCTGATTTGGGCCAGATGAAATGTTCCACCTTCTCCAGAGCTCAGAGGCCCTTGCCCGTCTAGGGCGTTTGCAGGGGCTGTGGTCTTGGTCAGGACTTCTCCTTCTCACCTGGCCAGCTCCTCCTTCTTCAGGTCTCCAATGCCCTCCTCCATCCTTGCTGACCCTCCATCCTTGCCTAATGCAGGCAGCCAGCACTAGGTACTCTGTCTCTGGGTTCCCCGCCACAGCCTGTACCTCCCCCATCACAGCATAAAACACAGGGGTTCTTTTAGAGCAGAGACTAGTGCTTCACTGTCACACAGGCGGTGTGCCATGGGTGTCTGATGGAGCAACACACGAAAGCAGGAAAGTGTCTCCGTCCCTGGCATCCCCCTCACACCTTTCTTGGGATCTCTGTCATGACCACCCACCTCCAGGTCCCAGGTAAAACTGAGCCCTTCAGGCTTGTACACTGTGGGTTCATTTCCTCTTTCCTCCAGAAGCTTGCTGATAGTTTGGGTGAAGGAAGAAGAACCTTCCTTATGGCGGTGGGGGTGGGGGGATGTAGGGAAGAGGGGATCCTTCCTGGGGAGTCCCTGAGTCACCCAAGGGGTTCTCTCAATCAAATGTCATGTGGGTAACATAAAGGAAATTACAAAGTTCTAGGATGATCTTGTCTTTCATTAATATCAAGAGGAACCCTGAGAGGAGTAAAAACGGAAGCAAAAGCTCAGGGGAAAAAAATCTAGTGAGAAAAAATGAAAGAGAAAAGAAACTAAGCCGTTGGGAGCAGCTCTGGGAGCTCAGAGCTGATGTCTTTCTTCATCTTTTCATCCGACATGTGCTGGGGACTTGCCTTATGCCAGCGCCTGTCCAGGCACTGGGCGCGGAGAGATGAAAAGGTCCCTGTCCCAGCAGGGGGGTTGAAGCATGGCTCTATAAAGATGGATGTTGGTTGCGGACGAATCTTGTGAAGGCCCCAGACAGAGAGCTTCTAGACGGTGACATTTTTGCAGTGATATAATTTTTCCCATGTCATGCCTGGGGAGCTAATAACGGACTTGTGGCCTCAGTGGAGGCTTCTGGGGATGCATTCCCAGTATTCTACGCTGGAACATCTGAGCTCTTATTCTATGGAACAGTGAAGAACGGAGAGAGAACAATCTTAGATCAATCTTAGCCCCTGTAGTGGCTGTGTCGAGTACGGCCTGCATGCCACTTTCAGGAGCAAGCACTTGTGCCCCCAGCTGCCAGGCACGTTGGCTGCTGACAGACAGCTCACAGCTGCGTCCCTCTGCCTTCCCCAGGGGCAGCTCACAGCTAAGGACTGATTGATTGGGGAGTAGGAAGGGACCAATCTTTAGGGCCACCTCAGCTCCAGAGCTGGAATGAGCCGAGGTCTCTCTTGCCCAATTGCTTCCTTCGTCCCCTGGAACCGCCCCCCACACACAAATGTTGTTCCCAAGAGTGCTCCCGACACACCTACATGCAAATCTCCGTCTCAGAGATTGATTCCAGGGAGCCCAACACAAAACAAAGCCTGTATTTCAGACATTGCACAGCAACTCCATGATGGGTCCCATGGGCGGTGAGGGCTGGACTGGGAACCCCTGGGACTGGCATCGTGCACCTGGGAGAACACACTCAGAGGGCCACACCACTGGCTACTAATGGCCTTCGAGGACAGAGAGAATCAAGACCATCACAGTTCCTTGGGGAGATGCAGACCTTGGGGTTTCCAGGCTGGAAATGTTCTCATTCTTTTTGGCGTTTCCATCCAATGTCTGGCAGCCATCACCATCTGGAAGTTCTTCCTTGCTTCAAACCAGAACCCCCCGTCCCCCCCTTCTGTGATGTATCTCCGTTTCCTCTCTCTTTTCCTCCATGGAGCTGTGTTCTTGCCAAAAAAGAAAGTTAAAAGGAACAAAGACATATGGTTTTCTCATTAAGACTGAAGCCCACATTTTAGGAGAGTCAGAAAAAAGCATTCAAATAAGGACAGCGGAAGTGCATTGGCCTGGCACCAGCATGAAATTGAGTTTTGATTTTTTAAAGGTAACCGAAACAATGAGTCCTCCTTTTTGTCCAGTTTCGTAAACTTTAGAGTAATAAGAATATACTGAAGACGCCGCCCTCCTCAGAGGCAGCGTAGTGCAGAGAGTGTGGATTTGGAGTCTGACGTCTCGCATTCAAAGCCCGTTCCTGCCACTCACTAGCGGTGTGACCGTGGGAAAGACTCTTCACCTTGGAGCCTCAGTTTCCCTTATTGTACAACAGGGGACACCAGCTACCTGCCTATGTCACAGGGTTTTTGAGAGAGTTAGGTTGTGGACATGAAAACATTCATTAAAACATGAAACCCTGTCGTAGTGTGGGTATGCAAATCTGAAGTCCAGAATAAATTTCTGAGCAGCTGCTAAGTAGAGTCACACCATATATTTGGGTTTTTTTTTTTTTTGAGAAATTGACAGACTGACACAAAAATTCATATGGAAATGCAAAGGACATAGAATACTCAAACAATTTGAAAAAGAACAAAGTTGGAGGACTAACAGACCTATACATATGTGGATAACTGATTTTTTTTTTTTTTTTTTTTACCAAGGGTGCAAAAAGCAATTCTGTGGAGAAAAAAATAGTCTTTTCAACAAATGGTGCTGGGACATTTGGATATCCATATGCTAAACAATGAACACGCAACATACACAAAAATGAACTTGTGCCATGCACAAAATTTAATGCAAAATGAATCATAGGTGTAAATGCAAAACCTAAAACTATAAAATTTCTAGAAAAAAATATAAGAGAAAACCTTTGTGACCTTGGGCTAGGCAAAGATTTCTTAGATGTGACTTCAAAAGTATAACTCATCAAATAAACGGATAAATTGAACTTCATCAAAAAAATTTTTAAACGCTTCTGCTGTGTAAAAAATATTGTTAAAGAGAATGATGAGCTAAGCCACAGACTTGAAGAAAATATTTGCAAATCATGTATCTGATAAAGGACTTGCATCCAGAATGTATAAAGAACTCTCAAAACTCACTAACAACAAAACAAACAACACAAGTCTAAAAAATGGGCAAAAGCCTTGAACAGACACTTTACCGAAGAGGTTAAATAGGTATCCAATGAGCACATTGAAAGATGGGCAATGTCATTAATTATTCGAGAAATGCAAATGAAAACCACAGTGAGATACCATGGCAGGTATACTGGCATGGCTATTATGGACTGAATGTTTGGGTCTCCCACAAATTCACGAGTTGAAGACCTAATACCCAGTGTGGTGGAACTGGGAGGTGGGGCCTCTGGGAAGTAATTAAGGTGAGATGAGGTCATGAGGACGGACCCCTCGCCATGGAATTGGTGGCTTTATAAGGGGGATGAAGAGACCACATTGCCCCGGGATGGAGGCCTGGAGGCCACTGTCCAATGATGTTCGGGCAGGCTGATTCTTGAGCCGGTCCAATCCTGCACACCTGGACCCGCAGGGACCGCCCGTGCCCTGGAGCAGAGGTGGCAGCAGGTGGAGGGTTGGAAGCCTGGGTCTGAGCACTGATTTGGCCACTACTTGCCCTCTGACCTTGAGCTGATCCCTGAATCTTTCTGGCACAGCAGACATAGGATTCCATGTTTCTGTGGAGTGGAGTGGGGTGTGTAGGGCTGGTGGCTAGCTGGTGACCTCAAGTTCACCCAACTGGTTCATGTGTGGGGTGTGCCACCTGTGAGCCTGGTTGGGTTTCTTGTAGGTTCCCACGGAGATCACCCTTTTCTGGGAGGTATCTGAGGCTGCCTTTCCTTGCTGACCAGGCGACAATTCCACTCATCCTTCTGGAGGCCTCAGCCGTCAGCCTGATGAATTACTCAGGGAAGTCAGAGCTCGTAATTATTTGACTAATCCTCATGTGGCAACACACTGGAGAGTGTTTTTTTAAGCACAAGTCAGGGCCCGAGTGAGAGCTTTACTCCCTGCAGCCTTGCCCTGTCTGAGTCTGCAGGCTGGGAGCAGGGCACCTCTTTCCGGGGAGCCCAGATATGTGGAAATCTGGATAGGAAAGTGCAGAGCTGGGTCTCTGAACCCCTGAGATGTTTCCTAGGGCTGCTGTGACAGATTACTAAACTCGGTGGCTTACAAACAGCACAAATTTATTCTCTCACTGTTCCGGAGACCAGAAGTCTGAAATCAAGGTGTTGGCAGGTCTTCAGGGAAGAATCCTTCCTTGGCTCTTCCAGCTTCTGGCACTCCTTGGCTTATGGCTACATCACTCCAACTTCTACTTCCATCTTGAGGCCTTTTTCTCTGTGTCTCTTGTAAAGACACTCATCATCGGATTTAGGGCCTGTTGGGATAATCCGGAATGATCTCATCTCAAGATCCTGAACTTAATAACATCTGCAAAGACCCTTTTTTCAAATAAGGCCACGTTCACAAGTTCCCAGTAGACAAGTCTTTGGGGGCGAAGGGGACGCTGTTCAACTCACTACATCCTAGAAGTTGCCTCTGTCAGAGCCAATTACCCCCCGACACTTCCCTCCTTGATAGATGCTTCTCTCATTCGTCCTTTCTTCTCCATCCCAACACCGCTGTCCTATTCAGGCTCTCTCTTCTCTTGCTGGGACTGGTGCAGTAGGTCTTCCAACCTGCCCCCAGTCTCCTGCTCCCATTTTCATCTTCTCCTCTCATTCTCTTCACTCCTCCAGAGGGATGTTTCTCACCCTCCAAAGACCCTCCATCATTCCTGCTTCAGACACTTCAAAAGAGCAAGTCCAGTCTCTTCGGTGTGGTGTTTGACGCCCTGACCAGCTGCTCAGCTTCCTGTCGGGGTCTCTGACCACACCTTTCACTCTGACTCACCAACACTATAAGGCCTTTGAACAGACTGTCCTCTTGAAAGGCCTTTTGCAACGACGCCGATGCTCGTCGTTCAGTTCCCACCTCAGCAGCCAGAACCTCTGGGAGGTCCCCAGCCCTGTCCTGTGGCCCAAGCACGATCCTTGGTCACAGCACTGCCACCCATCAGCATTCTCCACTCACATGCCTAAGGCTTTCTTCAATAGAGTTAGCGCTCCTTGGGGGCCAGGATGGCACCTCATTTACCTTTGTGGCCACCATGGTGGCCAGCACAAAGCTTCGCATGTAGTAGGTGCTGGGTAAAGTTTGTGTGAGCGGCCTAGTACTGGTAAGTCACTCAGAGGCAGAGAACCTGCTTGAGCATTGGTTTAATTCTGACAGCATCATTTTTTTTCTCTCATGACGTCTTAAAGTTGAGGGAATCTTGCTCCTATAATGCACGGTGAAGTAGGCTGAAAGAGCTTGGCTTTTGTCAACGGACCGAGCCGTACGCAAAATCTTCCTCGTCCACTTATTCTCTGTACAACTTGGGCAGGTCACGGGGCTTTTTTTGGAGTCTCTATTTCCTCATCTGAAAACTGGGACTGATTTCACCTCCCTCAAAGCGGTGGCAATGTAAACAGTTACCATTTGACCCTGCAATGATCCTCCTAGGTATACGCCCAAGAGAAACATGACCACAAAAACCATGTACGTGAATATTCATAGCAGCATTATTCAGAGTAAGCAAAAGGTGGGAACAACCTAAATGCCCATCGATGGATAAGCGGATAAACAGAATGTGGTGTATCCATACAATAGAATAATACTTGGCAGTGAGAAGGAATGTAGTACTGAGATATGTTACAACACGTACAGAACTTGAAAACAATACGCTTAGTAAAAGACACCAGACATAAAAGACCACATATTATATGATTTTTCTTCACACGAAATGTCCGGAATAGGCAAATCTATAGAGACAGAAAGTACGTTAGGGATTGTTAGGGTGGGGAGGAGATGGAGGGGAGTGGTTGAGATGTAGCAGCTAAAAGGTATAGAGTTTCTTTTTGGGGTGATGAAAATGTTCTAAAAGTGACTATAATGATGGTTGCACCACTCTGTGAACCCTTGAATTATACACTTTCAAGGGTGAACGAACTGTATGGTATGTGAGTTACATCTCAACAAGGCTGTTAGAAAAACAAAACAAGAAGTAATACAGCGGCAGAATGGTGACGTGCCTCGCTTCCAGCATCTAACACCTGAGTTTAAAGTCTGGCTCTACTACTAACCAGCTGTGTGAGCTTGGAGCAAATTAATGAATTGTCCAGCCCTCAGTGTTTCATCTGTAAAATGGAAACAATCCACATACCTGCCTCCCAGGGCTGTTTTAGGATAAATTAGAAGAGACTTGTGAAGCCCTTGGCACAGAGCTACTATGACCACATGGTGTGTTGTCATTTGACAGCACGTGGACAAAGGAATGCTCGGTTTGTGTTGGATGCAGTGTGTTGGCAGTGACGGAAGCACCTCACTCAGTTCTGGGTGCTGGGCTGCACCTTCTCAGGAAGCAGAGGAATGGGTTATAATCCAGGTTCCCCGCCCCGTCTCTGCTCCCTGGACCCTATCCCACGTCACCGTCCTATACTGATACAAACCACTGAGGGAGAAGGAAACTATGGTAGCTGTCCTCTTCCTCTCCATGGCTCTTTAATTTGGGTGGGCATCACCCAGGGATGGCTGCCCGGGCATTTGAGGGCACTTAGGAGGCAGTGAGCCAGCTGCCTTCTCATTGGGTGACCCCTCCCAATGCTTGTCCACAGTACCTCCGAGCAAGACCAGGAGCTCTGGGCAGGGAGGGGTGTTCTAAAAAGCTGGGAGACAAGGTCTGCTCTTCTGCACCTTCCTTCCTCCAAGGTGTTAATCAAGCTGCCTAAGGAGCTCAAGGTCAGGCTATGGCTGCTGTAATGGAGAAGCTCTGTAACCTTGGGCAGGTCGCCTCCTTCTCCTGCCGTCCACTTTCTCATTTGTAAAATGGGAGTGATCGTCGCTGTCCCACCTCTTGGGGAGATGGCGACAAGTGGATAGGATCACAGAGTGAAATGGATTAGGGCCTGTAATTACCATCTTCAATATGAGCTCACTTTCTGGGGAAGCACCCAGGAAGACAACCAAGTGGAAAAGTGACAGGTCCACCTCCCTGCCTGTTTACTTCTTTCTCCATCCCCACACGCGGGCTGCAGGCTCCATGAGGGGGAGGATTGGGCCTTTCTTATTCGCAGTACTTGGCACACAGGAGGTGCTCCCAAAATACGTGTGACTGAAAGAAAGAATAAATGAATATGGGAAAGAGGATCGAAAGAAGGAACCCAGATAGCTCACTATGTCCAACAGGTGTCTCAACCATGCCCCACTGAGACCCCTGCTGCCTGTGGCTGGGTCCCAGTGTCTCGTCTCCCCTCCCCCACCAGAGCCTGCCCACCCACCACCCACCTCTGACGTTCCTGCTGTGCCCCACGAATGGCAGTGTCCTCTCCCTCTTCCTTCCGTCCCCAGCTCTTCGCTGAGCACCTTCCACATGCTGAATGCTGGGCTTGATGGCGGTACATGCTGCCAAATGGTTTCTCCTCCCACCAGCAAAGGATGAAGTGTCCCCAGTGTCCCACTTCCTCATCACCACCCGATGGTGTTAACCCACCCTTTTCACTGTACTTAAAAACTTTGAAAAGGCAGCCTTTAAAAGGCGTGGTCTCTCTATTTTTCTAATTCTCGTGAAAACAAATGCACAGACCTTAAAATGGAAGCGATTCGTTCATGCACCACCTCGAATCAGCTGGGGCAGCCCCAGCTGGACACCTGTGCCCCCAAGGGAGACCTGCTGCTCCCCAGGCTGTCCCTTCTCCTCTCATTCCTCAGGGTCTCTCAGGGTCTCCCTGAGCTCTCATCCACTCACTGTGGCTGTGAGCACCTACTGTGTGCAAGGAGCCCCGTGGGCTCCTCACAACCCCCACGGCCCTGCCCTCCGTCCAGGCTCTCTTGTGAGGTCTGATCTTAACAAACGACACCCAGGAGCTGCTGGCACTGCCCTTCACAAGTACCACCTCATGACACAGTCTTTAAAATGTGCTTGCCCTCCCATTAGGGGTCTAGTGTCCCAGGCAAGCCAGCGGCGGGGGAGGGGAGGCCACCCTCCCCTGGACTTCCTGTGACCCTTCTCTCACCCCCGCCCCCCACTTGGTTTCTCTTTGGCACTCTCATGAACTTTTTAGGTGGGTCCTCTCCTCCCCATTCACCCCTTGCCGTTCCCACTGCCTTCATGGCACCTTCCCCTCTCCTGCTGGCTGGTTGGCTGGCCTCTCGCAAAAGTTCCTAAGGGAACTCACTGCCTCAGTGAGTCCTGCCTCCTTCCTGTCCACTCTCACGAAGCAGCCAGTTACTCCTAGAATCACAGAGCTCGCCATGCACACCTTCCTGCCTGTCCCCCAGGGCCTCTGGGACAAAGCCTGTACACCTTATTCTGACACTTAAGCCCCTCTAAGTGTGGCCCTATCCCTCCCTCCTATATCCCTCCCCACACCAAACTGCTCAGCATCTGGAACCTCAGGTACCTCCTCCGAGTCTCTGTTCCACCTGAGCCCTCTGCCTGGAATACCTTGCCAGTCTCTGTTCAGCACCCAGAATATACCTTGGCTCTCACCTCCTCCAGGAAGCCTTCCCTGACCTCACCCCACCGACGCCTATCTCAGTTAGGTGTATTAGGTGGCCCTGCTCTGTTCCTCCATGGTCCCCTGCTCTTCTCCACACTCTGCTGAGCTCATCTGCAAATGATTCCAAGGGGCCTGATGGTGTCGAGGTGGTCTCTATACCCCCAAGTCTGGCTTGTCAGCTGCACTTAGTAACTGTTTTAGTTGAGCTGAACCCCTCTCCTCCCCTGGGGATCTGACTTTAAGGAAGATCCTAAGGCTGCTGTGGCAGGAAACAGGTCATCACGTGGCCGAGGTACACGGGGGCCAGCTGGGAGGGGAATGGTTTCCAGGGCAGGGTGGGGGTGGGAGTGGGGGGAGAACCTTCTTACATCCTTGGCAGTGAGTGGAAATGGCTTTGGGCACATGTGGGAAAAATGATTGGTATGTAAGCTCCAGGCCGGCTCCCTCACCCCCACCTTTTGTCTCAGCTTACACAGGCCCAGCTCTGGGGGGCAGGGCTGGACCCCACATTCCCCAAAGGCACTCTGGGAGACAAGAATCCTGATGGTTCATGTTGTCACAGAAAAATGCCCATGATGCTTAGAATCAGTTCTGCCTTGGTCCAAAGGGACGAACCCCATGTTTTATCCACAGAGGCCACATGTGGATGTCTGGGAACAGGGCAGAGGGAAAGGTGTTTTGAGGTTGGCTCCCTGCGGGGTCAGGTCGACCCCCACGATGCTCAAAGGGGGCCTTGGGCAAGTTAAACATTAGCAAGAGGGGTCCCTACGAGGAGCACCTCCAGGCCCAGAGCATGCCTTTGAGTGATGGGCTAAGAACGCATCACATCGTTCCTCAGTTAGTCCCCAGGAATGAACCCTAGGAGGGCGGTGATCCCAGGCTCATTTCAGATGCAGGAAACTAAGTCACAGAGCAGTTAAATCAGCTGCCTTGTTAGAAGGTAGCAGAAGAGACAGGGCTATTTGGCTTTGAAGCTGTGTTCTTTCTCAGATGCTCTCCAAATAAAGAGAGATAACATAAGGTTGCTAAAAACAACAGACCAGTGTACATATATGGGAAGAAACAAAAAGCAAGCTCTGATTTTGAAGAGCTGCATAAGTTATTCCCCTAGGAATCTGGAAGAACCACCCAGCCCTCCCCTACCCCAAATTCACATGGTCTATGCCCAGGGCCCCTCAGGGCACCTTCTCTCACAAATCACTCAGTAAAGGTCTATCCTCTGAGGCCGGCCCTCTTTCAGGTGCCACAGGAAGTGTCGGTTACTAAGGCTGTGGGCCACACTCGTCCCCACCAGGGTGGTGTCATTTGGGATTCATGTGGAGCCACCCAGCCCAGCCCAGCGGGCTCTATCAGGGAAACTGGGCCCCAGTGGACCTCACTAGATGGACAAGTCATTTTACATCTCAGAGACTCCGATTCTGCATCTGTGAAAAGGTGGGTAGGACCACCTACCTCAGAGAGTGGATGTGGGACTCAAAGGCAGGGAAGCATGGGAAAGCCCTCTGTCACCTGTCACATGATCTACGAAAGGCGAGGGTCACTGATGTAAGTATCCCCATTATCAACCCTGAATGCACTTCCTGGTTTCCTCCAGCGTCTGCCAGTTTCCATGAGAGCAGAGCAATGGCTCATCACTGAACATAAGGAAGGACAAAGTACCAATGTCCTTATAGGGTATTCGAAACACAGTTAATTGGAGAAATATGTAACTCCTTGAGAGGACGCCTGCCCCACCCTCTGTCACCCTGAATGACTCCCAAATGCCTGAGCCATTGCTAGGGCTCTGAGCCACTGGGACCTGGGGGTGCCCTGTGCCTGCTCAGCCACAAACAGCGAGACCCACTTCTCTGCTGGCACATGAGGCGCAGTGCCCGGTACCCATCACACTTACAGGGACCCACGAAAATGGTTCCGTTTTCATGTCTTTTAAAGTCGGAAGAAAAATAATGAATATGATAGTAAATGAACATGTAATAATGAATGCTGGCCAGATTGCGTTCATTATACCAATGTAGTCATAAAACATAATTTTTCTTTGATTTATGTATTTATTTTATGGAGGAAGGGGCCCACGGAGGCAAAACTGCTCAGGGCCCACGAAGGTCACAGTGGGGCCTGACAAAGGGCTGGACTCAGGGACCCAGGCATATCCTTCCCTTGTGTGGGGCCACTCAGCTGGTACAAGTAGATTGCAAAAATCCCACAATTCTTTGCAGCACTTCTCTGTAAAGAGGCAGAGTCTGTTTACCTAGCCCTTGAAGGTCACTTGCGTTGGACAATCAACGTGACAGAAGGTGACAACGGGTGTGCTCTGAGCGTAGGCCTCCAGAAGTCTTGCCGCTTCCATTCTCTTGCTTTTAGAACCTTGGGGCTGCCCTGGGAATACTCCTGGGTTAGCCGAATGGATGAGGAGGGACACTGGCCCAGTTCCCGTCACCCTGGCAACAGCCAGCCAATCCTATGAATCAGAGATGCCTAGCTGACAATGGACATTGAGCATGAGCAGAAGAGATCGGTAGAAGAACAGCCCAGCTGAGCCCGGTTCAAATGGCTGACTCCAGAATTGTCAGCTAAAGAAATACTTGTTGTTTTAAGTCAGGATGTTTTGGGGATGGTCTGCCCTGAGGATGGACTTTTGAATGAGGAGCCAGGCTATCTGTCATCTCATTTTCGAATCCAAGCCTGAGTAATTGAACTTGGTCAGTGTTGTCCAACGGATATCTGCAAGCCACGGATACCAGCACACGCGTGATTTTAAATGGTCTAGGAACCATACTGCTACCAAGTACAAAGAAACAGGGGAGATTCATTTTATTATTTCTTTTTATTTTCTTTTCATTTTTACGTCTTGTAGATCTAGATGTACTCAAATGGAAAGATGTCCACAAAACAGTGGAAGAGGCAGGTTATAAAACAAAAGGGAGGTTAATTTTCATAATATTTCTTATTCAACCCAATATATCCAACATATCAACATTTCAACACCTAATCAATATAAAAATTACTGGTGAGATATTTCACATTCTTTCATTCATACTGAGTCTTTGAAATCCAGTATGTATTTTATAATTCAGTGAACTCGATTCAGACCAGCCACATTTCAAGTGCTCTAAATGCTGCGAAGTAGCATTTGGCATCTTACCCCACCTCCATGAGCCATCCTCTACCACCCTCGGGCTTTACTCAGAGCCGGTGGCCACTGGGGTCCAGCCAGGTGTGCTGCCCTTCATGATTGTTTTCTGAGCCCACAGAGGGTGCACTGACTCAGTCAAGACCCCGACTCCTAGCAGGTGGCAGCACCCTGCACTGGAACCCAGGCCACTCTCACGTGCCCTGCCTTGTGGGAGCAGACCGGCAGAGCGTCTGCGAGCATCTATAAATCTGGAATCATTCATTCCTTCCCCAAATGCAGTCGCATCGGTCACCACACAGGTACTCCTTTCCTCACAGATCTGTGGTCTCCAACGCACCTTTTCCTCAATCCTGCCCGGCAACCTCCTTGGTCTCCCAAATGCCCTCTCTTCTGCCCGCAAAGCTATTTCAAACTTCTCCCAGGGGCCTCAGGCTATGGAATCGCCTGCGACCCGAATCCCGCTCTGGCACTGTCTCCCTTGCATCCGGCACATGATAGGGCATTCCTAAGTGCCGAGCAGGGGACCTCCTGGCTCTGGAAAGAGACACCTCATGTTCCCAAGAGCCCCCTCCCCTTCTCTGGGCCCCAACCCAGGAACTGCCCCCTCTAACAGCCTTTCTGTTCCCAACTTACTCACACTTATTCATGTGCAGGGAGAGCAACAAAGGACCACAATCAACCGAGACCTAGCGTTTCCTGAGAGCCATGGCAAAGAGCCGGCTTTGACTCACCCTCAGGGCGGTTCCAGAGAAGGCACGGCCTCCCCAGAAGCCCCTCCCAGGAAGTGCATTCAGACCCCACATCCTGGCTCTAGGCAATGGGGCGCGGGCACTCTCAGGGCGAAAAGCCAGTCAGATGGGTACTGACTGATACCATAGGCAAGTTCTAACTCTGTCACTCACCAGCTGTGCGACCCTGGCCATTTGGTTTAACCCTCTGAGGCTGCTCAGGAGGGAGAGAGAGCAGTGAGCACCCCCTCAGGGCTCTGCGAGGTCTGCGTGCCCCCATGACCACAAAAGGCCTGCCATGCCAGGCAGGCTTTGCTAACGATGGGAAGATGACGACCATGGCAATGAGGAGTGGCATTCTGCAGATGTGGGAGGTCACCCCATGGCCCAGGGGCCTCTGGGAATGTTCTCACTGCCTCCTCCCAAGCTACTGCCCAAGTTCAGGGAACACAGTGGGAACAATGCCTGCTCTGGCTGAGGGACTTAGGTCCCCTGGGCACTGACCTTGTGAGCGATGGACCCCCCCCCCCGGAGATGTGAAATGGCCAGGCAAATGGACTCATGGGCTGGTCAGAAGAAGGTCAAGTGAAAGGGGTCTCTTCCCCAGGGCAATTGCTGCTCTAGCCCCAAAGATAAAGTGTGGGAGCACCCCCTTCACCATATACCCAGGCTGTCCTCAATCTCTCTCAAATCCTGCTGAAGCACCCACCATCTGCTGGTCCTGCTAGTGTCACTTATTGTTCTACGGACACCCTCCCTGGGCAATGAAAGTTGAGCCTCACCTCAGAGGGTGTACTTTGAGTGAAAATGGGAGATGTCTACCTCCTGGCTCTCTTCTTCTAACAGTAGGCTCAGGACGCTGAGAAGGAAAGAGGTTGGCAAAAAGGCGAGCAAGGTACCTTTTTGAGCAGTTCAATTAAAAATGTTTATTGATAACTTATGTCCATTTCTCATTTCCTTATTTGGACTACTCTGCCACAAGCCCATTGCGCAGAAGAGGAAACTGAGGCCTAGCATTAAGGCTCTGCACCAGTAGCAGGACATGGGCTGACTTCTGGCTCTTCTTATTCTAATGTTGATGGCAAAATTGAGCTCTAGCTTAAATGTCCAAGAAATGACAGGGGAAAAATAAAACCCAAAACCTCTTGTAATTCTTGGAGCTGTTTGGAATCCTGGTAAATTTTAAGCTATCCCCACTCTGGGCTTTATCCATACTGTCTCCTGTACCTGGAATTCCCTCCCAAGCCTGGCAAGTCCTTTAGCCTTCAAGATTGTCCTTAAGTGTCCCTCACTCCCCAAAGAAGCCTCTGGAAGAAGCAGCAAACTGAATCATCTGAACTTGGAAATTCTCCTTCCCATCCGTTGGGAAGGTGATGGAAGGTCTTGAAGTACTTGCGCTCCACAGCTGACCCCTTACCCCCCATACTGAGTGTTCCTTAAAGGCTGAGACTGTTGGCATTTTCGTCTTCCAAGCCCACATCGTCCATAGATGCTGTCAAAATAACACCAGTTCTTGTGCAGTTTTGAATTTCTTTTTATGTGAGAAAAGAAGTCCTTATTTATTATAGTACTATTATTTCAATTACTTGCAAACTAAAGAACGAACTAATATACCTGGCAAGTCGCCAGGCCTCTGAAGCAGCTGGGACCGGAGGAGAGATAGCCAAGAAATAAGAAGACAGAAATGATGTTTGAGGGGGGTCCCTGCCGTGGTCCGTTTCCTCTTCTGAACCTTGACGTGCCATCCGCACAAACGTCCAGAGAACATCTTTCCAGCGGAGGGAGCTTGGAAACACCCGGATGAGGAATGCCTGAAAAGGCACTTGGGTCCAGCCTCTCTGATAAGACCCGAGCTCTTGTCCTTTGCCGTGTTTTCTATGCACAGAGAAGTGACTCATGGCAGTTATGAAACTCTGAGGCCCATGTGTATTTACATTTTTGCCCTTTCACTACTCTGGCCAGAAAGATTTCCAGCTTGAGGTAGTTCTCCCAAGGGAATTGTTGCTGGGATTAAGGAGTGGCTGAAAGGAAGTAGTTTGACTCATAGGGAAGAGTCCATAGAGCGCATAGGTGAAGGCCAGGTAGTTGCTTCAGGCCAGCCTGGGTCCCCTTCTGCTTTTTCTTCCTTTCTAGAAGGTTCCAGTTCCATCTGTGGAGAAGTCTCCAAATACACACACACATACACACACACACACACACACACACACACACACACACACACACCAGGAATGTGCTGGTTTTTTTTTAATCTCCAAAAGCTCATTTTGCAGATAAGAATGACTAATATTTATTGACTGCTTACCCGGGTTTGTGCTAACAGCCTTACTTTCATTAGCTGAGAAAATCCTCACAGCAAGCCTGCAGGTGGGTTTTAAAAATACTGATTTGACAGACAAGGAAACTGAGCGCAGAGAAGTTAAGTGACTTGTTCAAAGCCACACAGGCTCTTAAGTAATGCAGGCAGGATTAAAATCCATTCTGACTCCAGAGCTCAAACTGGTAACCACAATCCTACCTCACTGCAGAGGAGGAAAGTAAGGCTCAGAGAGGTTAAGCGACCTGCCTGATATTGCAGAGCACTTGGATGATTTGCCCTTGGATCGATCTAACTACAGGGACCTCATTCTTCTCTTCCTGACAACTCTGCTTGCCTCTGAACCCTCCCGCCAGCCCAGGCCCCCAACTGGAGAAATGAGTGTCAGACCAGGAGTGTTAAAGTCAGATTTCAGTCTCATTTCTGCCATTTACTCCTTTGGTGACTTTGGACAAATCATTGCTCTCATCTGTCAATTGAGACTTGGCTTTGCTCCTCCCACCTGAGAGGACTTTGTTGATCAAATGTGAATAGGGGTGTGGCAGAGTTGGACCGGCTGTGGGGTTTTTGTTTGTTGTTGCTCTTGTTTTTCTAACGCCCCAGCCTGGAGGTAACTGCTCCTCTGGACTAGCATTTGACCTGCAGGGCCTTGTTCTGGCAGTGGGTAGTTTGGGGTTTCCTGCTGCTGTTCAAAATCACCACCCTCCATAAAATGCTCAGGGATGCAAGGGTTTTGCAATCA
This sequence comes from Rhinolophus ferrumequinum, assembly GCF_004115265.2. Taxonomy (NCBI): domain Eukaryota; kingdom Metazoa; phylum Chordata; class Mammalia; order Chiroptera; family Rhinolophidae; genus Rhinolophus; species Rhinolophus ferrumequinum. The sequence continues at coordinate 62,112,478 of NC_046297.1, forward strand.
GTTATTGCATCAGGAAAGCTCTCTGAATAGCCCCATTCTACCCTCTTCCCCGCCCAGGTGCTGGCTCAGCCAAAAGGAGGTTGGGCACCGAGGGGGAAGGATACAGAGGGGGAAGAATACAAAGGGGGAAGGATACAGATATTTCCTTTCCCCTCGGCCAGACAGCGCCTGTGGCAGGCACAGTGGGATGTGGATCCACCCCAAACACCCCCAGGAAAGGGCTAGTCCTCTGGGGGGAAATGAAGAGAACCAGGAAGCCAGACTGGAGTTGGGTGGGGGGCATGAGTGGGCAGCAGCCCCCCACCCCTAGTTGCTTGCAGCCCTGCCCTGCCACAAATCAGCCATAACCCGGGGCAAGCTGCACCCTCTCTCTTTGAGCCTTTCATTCCTCATCTGCAGAACAAGACTCATAGCTCACCCCCGTCTCACAGGGAGGTCAGTGTGCACCCATTCCCTCCCGTTTAAAATCAACCCCTCTGTAATCACTCGCCGTGCTCATCTGTGTTATCACCCTGGGACTGTCTGGCTTGCTCGACCTCAAAAGCATCGCAGGAAAATCCAGTTTCAGTCACTCCAGCCCTGCCACCATGACCTTGAGACCGTTCCTCTGACCTCTGTGAACCTCATCTTTGGGATGGGCCTGTGCCCACCAAGTCCGTGGGGCAGTGGTGTGAATTCAGTGAGAAAATGGGTCTGGAGCACTCAGTCCAGTGCCTGGCGCAGAGGAAGTGCTCATCAATGGTGGCCTTTATCATGCCTCTTGCTTGGATGGGACCCTGAGGGAAGCAGAGCTCCGGGAACAGAGGAAGTAATTGTACAGAGGTGAATGGGGGAGGGAGCCTCCCCGGGGGAAAGGCAGCGAGAGTCCTCAGCCCCCTGGGTCTGGCTGAGCCCTCTGTCCACTTTATTCTCTAGGGCAGCATTCATCGTCACAGCCTGGGAACAGTGGGGGAGGGGCCCTTCAGAACGCAGCACCCTTGGGATTTTCCCATGCCCTCTGTTTGCTGGCAGGTTCCCACCCAGGGGCTCATAAGACATGTTTAACCTCTCTTACCCCACGAACCGTTTTCTCACAAACATCATTTGGGATGTGGCCTCACAGATGACAGGAGGGCCACCACTGTCACCTTTGAAGGTAACAGGAGGCGCCTGCTACTGGTGGTGTGCTGGGGTGCCCCTGCGGGCATCATTTCCTGACTCCGCGCTCAGTGACCTCATGTGGGTACGTTAGATGGGCCATGGTGGGAGCATTTGTACCACGGAAATTGGCAAATACTACAACCCTGAACGATTGTTAAACATTTACCAGCACCCCCACTGTCCCTCAAGAACTTGCAAATGAGGTTGTTGGTAAAGTAGGATTGGCCTTCAGGGGCGGAACCTGGGGGGAGGGAGTGCTGACTATATAGGTGTGAGAGAAGAGCTGGGGAGCCCCCTCCCCCCAATTCCAAGCAAGGTGAACTGGAGTAACTTCTGGAGCGAGACCTGGACAGTGATAGTAATTTGAGAAGCAGAAATCTAATGCAACTGTTGTCCTGATGTCTGTTTGGAGAAAGATAGCAAGGGGCTGAGTATAAACAAAGGGAGCTGGTCAAGCAGCACCAAGGGATGAACAGCGGCCACGCCATCCATCACTGTCACTGCTGCCTCACTGCCAGCAACTATCCTGCCAACTTCCTTCATCCAGAACCTGGACTTCCCTCTCCCATTGGCTGCACCCCAGGAGTGGTCCCGACTGACCCATTTCAATTACCACTTGTATCAGTTAGCTCGGTGTACATAACAAACGCTGCGGAATGGGTGGCTTAAACAATAGAAACTTATTTTCTCCTAGGCTGGTGGACAATGTGTGCATCTGTTCCCAATTCCATGCTCAGTGACCTCATGTGGGTACTTTAGATCAAATTCAAGGTCAAAGTGTTGGTAGATTTGGTTTCTTCTGAGACCTCTGTCCTTGGCCTGTAGGTGGTCACCACGTCTTCACATGGTCACCCCTTGGAACGTGTGTTATCTGTGTTCTAATCTCCTCTTATAAAGACACCAATCAGGTTGGATTAGGGCCCACCCACCTGACCTCATTTAACTTAATTGCCTCTGTAAAGGCGCCATCTCCAAACACAGCTTAGGCAAAGTGACTGTTTCCATGGATCTGCTGCTGCGTTCATCCTGGTCTGCCAGGTGACAGTCTTTATCATCCTAATTCTCATATATACCAAGTCCCAGAACCAGTTCAGCTGAGTTTGCTGCTGACAGGTATCCACACTCCACAAGGACAAGTTCAGCTTCCAGAGCCTGGTCCACGAGGGGCCTCCGGACAGACTGACCCCTCCTTCTTGTGTCTCCTCATGTTTATTTCATTGTGCTCATGCTACAGGGCTCTGTGGTACCACCTTCCTCCCCTTTCTTCTGGGAGCTCACTGAAGACCGGGCTGCTCTCTGCTTCGGGTATTGACATGATGCTGAGTACACAGAAGGAGCTCAATAAATATTGGCTGAATGACGTAGGACTCCGGCTAAGGACAAAGATTCCTTCCAGAGGCCCAATCCAGGTTCATACCTGTATACAAAACTGGAATATAACCCAAAGTTCTAAAAACAAATTTCGATAAGTTGAATCATGTTTTACATGAGCAAGGTAAGCCCACCCTCAAGCCCACAGGTGAGTCGTATGTAGCCACTTCACAGGTTAAACAGAGACACTTAAACTATAGTTTCCTAAAGAGAAGGAATGAAGAGAGAGAGAGAGAGAGAGAGAGATGAGAGAAATGACTTGAGGTAGGCCAACCTTGGGTTTGAATTCTGGCTCCTAGTCTTTCTAGCTGTGCGACTTTGGGCAAGTTACTTAGTTTCTCTGGGCCTCTCTTTCCTTAGCTGGCAAACGGAGATGAAAATATCTGATAAAAGTGAACTGGCATCTTAAGATGCTTAACCATAGAGCTGGGAGGACTCTGGGTGGAACTGGGTCCCTTGTTAACTCTCTAGTCTTGACTTCCTGTTGAACTCAGTGTTAACTTCCAAGGAAGGGATGCGAATAAAGGGGGAAGCCATGTTGGACTCTGGACCCTTTTTCCATGTGGGTGGCCGGTCAGGAGACCGTTGGGTGAGTGTGCTCGCACTCCTTGGTGGTTCTGTTTTCTTTTTCCTTTTCCTGAATAAACCGTTTCTATTGGTGGATTACCTGGAAAATTATTTGGCAGTCGACATGTCAATTTATAGGGCTGTTATGAGGATAAATGAGATAATGCATGCAAAGCACAGTGAGTGAGTGACATAGAGTGGGTATTCAGCAGAAGGGAGTCCCCTTCCCAGCAAAGGCAAATCATCTTGACCGGATGTTCTCCCAGAGAAGGAGGTTGCCTGAACCCACAGGCTGTGTGAACAACTCCCTCTGTACACCGTCACAGAAAGCCAGATTTTGTCTACCAGGTTTGTGTAAAGTGAGTTCCGTATAAAGTCTGCAAACCACTGCTGCCCCTGCTGAGCTTGCAGCTGTCAGTTACCCAGGCCATAGGAGAAAAAACCTCCACGCTGAGGACCGCGGAGGTCAGGGCCATCTGGGGGAGCTGCCAGCCTCTCTGCCACATGGCTCACATGGCCTTCCTACCCCCTCTGCAATTCCCATGAAGGGGTCGTGGAGGCACGCCACAAACAATTGGTGACCTGACATGATTTGTCCCAGCCCGCTTTACCCTTCAGTTCACCGTCTAGAGCAGGGGTGTCCAAACTGCAGCCCGCGGGGCCAACTGCGGCCCGCAATCCATTGTTAATTGGCCCGCAGCAAATTCCAAAAATATATTTAGTTACTTAAACAAACCAGGTGAGGCAATACGTACTTCACCTCGAGTGAGTGGCCCGGCTGTGTGTATTTTCGCATATGGCCCTTGGTAAAAAATGTTGAAAAAGGTTTGGACACCCCTGGTCTAGAGCCTTTCTCAGGAATATTGCAGAACAGCCACAGGCCTAGAAGATTTTGTTGTTGTTGTTGTTGTGTTTTAATGGAAATTCCAGAAACCAGATAGTCTCGTGCATGGGGCCAGGCTTCTTTTGACAGTGAAGGGAGATGGACTTGGCTGGTTGCCACCACGGCCTCGTTCAAGCTGAGTGAGGTAAAATGGTATGTTTGAAGAGGCAAGATGAATTAATTCAAAACAGCCTGAAGACCTCAGCTCAGATCATGGTAGGGCGTGGACATTTTTTTTTTTAATAAGAAAAGGGAAAAAGTAGGATGTGTGTGGTCTGTGTATATTTTTATGAATGCTTTATGGGTCGAGATGTTTCACTGATGAGGCAGAACTAGTAAGGGCTGACTGAGCACTGGGGCCTCCCCGAATCCTGAGAGATTCTCAAGGGGATTCTGGGGCAATTATATGAGTGTTTAAAAAATGCCGTTCTTGCTATCGGCTCAGCTCATGCTGGTCCCGGATGAACAGAAGAAGGTGTCACTCGTCAGCAGGGCCCCTTTGCACTGGGTTGTAGAACCCAGTGTACTTGGCTGAGGAGGCCTCTGCCCCGGTGTGGGGTGGTACCCATCTTCATCTAAAGATGTCCTATAGGCTGGCAAGGTCCTGCCTGTCAGACCTCCTAATTTATCCAGACTAGTTCCAGAATGTTGTTTCAGTCACTTATTTTGGTAACAAACCACTCCAAAACATAGGGGGTAAAGAATCCCATAGGTCAGGAATTCAGAAAGGGCACAGTGGGGATGGCTCTGTCTGCACCCTGATACCTGGGGCCTAGCTGGGTAGATGTCGATGGCTGAGGCTGAAAGATTCAATCGCAAGATGGCTTCCTCACTCGCTTGTCTGGGGTCTGAGCCAGGCTCAGCGGGGTCTGTGTCTGGAAGGCCTACCTGTAGCCTCTCCAGCACAGTGTTCCCAGAGTAGTCGGAATTCTTACCTGGCTGCAAAGGGCTCCAATTGCAAGCATTCCAGTGAATAAGGCAGAAGCTGCGTGGCCTTTTATGACCCAGCCTTGGAAGTCTCAGAGCAGCATTTTTATTGCACCTGATTGGTCAAAGCAATAGTGAGCCCTTGCAGCCGATTCAAGAGATTCTGCCTCTCAATGGGAAAAGTGGCAAAGAAATTGCACTTACAGTTGTTAAAACTGCCACAATGGACTTCTGGATTGGGCAGACAGAGAAAATGAGGGGCAGCTCTTATACCTAGACCACCCATTGCCTCTGGGTTGGGGGACATCTGTTTCCAAGCTCTGGATCCCTCTCTTTTCTGCTATCCAGAGGGTCACATGGGAAGAGAGGAACTCAGGGGAGCACTTCTGAGGAGGCTAACTCAAAGATCTCTAGGAGTCAAGCTGCTACTGCAAATGTGAGGTGGCAGGTGTTAAGACAATAAGGGACAGTGGGGACTGTGAACGAGACAGTTCATGCCTCACCCCCCAAGGAGCCATCATCACCGCAATGTCCTAACAGAACACAGCTGCAGATTGGATTTGGCCTGTTTTGTGACTCCTGACATTGAAGAATCGTGTCCGAGATAGATCACCAAGGCCAGTAGTTTTCAAACTTTTTTCTCTAAAGCAGTGGAAACCTTTTGTCAAACAAGCTCTTGCAGAACTTTTGAGGGAAAGTGGAATGGGTAGCCCAGAATCACACACTGACTTTCTGCTCTCTTCCGAAATTGCCACTCTGAAGCCTCAGGGTTCCACGGAACCCAGTTTGAAAACCACCAGGTTAACGTCTTCATGCAAAACAGGAAAAAAGTGAAGCCCAAAGAGGGGGTGACCTACCCACATTTACACTGTGAACTAATGGCAGAAGCAGGCATCGAACCCAGGTCTTTTTTGATACAAAAACCTGTGCCCTTTCCATTGGTGATAGAAGGAATGAATACCTCACGTGTGTTTTTCATACATACGGCTTTTTTTTTTTTTTTTTTTTAAGGCAAGAGGCAGCAACAGACATGTGATGAGGTGGGACAGAGATTGTGGTGAAGCTTCCAGGAATCCTTCATGGGGACCAGTACTTCCCCTGGACCTGGGCAGTCCCTCCCGGCCCTGCTCTGGCCCTCCGGCCACATCCCTCACCACACAGCCAGGAGCGTGCCTACACAGACCCTGCACGTGTCCGTCTAGACCAAATTCCAGGTACTCGGGTGCCCAATGCTCAAAACCGGCTTCTCTTTCCTGGGTCCATTGTCCCAAGGCGACCTGCCAGCCCTGCTGTATATACTTCTAGGCCTGTGGGTGGTCAAGGAGGGACCCAGAGTAGCACTGTGTATGCGGATGGAGTTTGGATATGTCAGCTGGGATGTCGTGTCCTGGAGGCCCTACAAGGCGAGGGCTGAAACTGGGGCAGGAGAGAAGTGGAATCAGGTCACAGGCTCCTTTGTATACTCATCCAGGCCCCCACAGAAGTTAGGGGCAGTCCCGCGAGAAGCTAAGGCTTCTTGTGTGTGCACCTAAAATAAAGGAAGAGAAATGTTTGGCTAGAATTTCTCTTCATTGAGAGACGGGGTGGTATATAAAGCAGAAAGAGCAAGGTTTGGGGCAGGTGGACCAGGATTCCAATTCTAACTTTGCCACCTTCTAGCTGTGTGATCTTAGACAAGCTAATCAACTTCTCTGAGCCTTTTGGTGAATCTGTAAAAGGGTGGTAATAACTATTTTGTGAGATTATTTTGAACATTAAATGAGAGAATAGGCAAGGGTCTAGCATAGGGGAGGAAGTTAGTAAATTTTCATTTCTGCCCCAGTTTCTGGAACCTGTCCTAAACACTAATCTTGTCTTTCTTAGCTATATCCCAATTTTGTTGTTGTTCATTTGGTTAGAATTTAGGGTCAGGGAGCATAAAGCACGCTGTGTGTGGCTCTGAGGCCTCGTGTACCATGACGTAGGGAGATGGAAACTGGGAGCCCTGGTTGCTCCCTGGTTGAGAATTCCCCAGCATTTTAGAATGGGTGGAACTCTCATAATCTTCTTAATGGTGTCGCCAGGCACCTTCCTGGGCATGAATGTAAATGAATCAAGCTCATTAGTAGCCCAACCTTATGCAGAAAAATCAATACAGGTTTCCCCACATTACGCAATATGTAATTTCCTGAAAAGTTGGAGATAAATCAATTTTTTCCCAGTTCAACATGTATCAAGCATCCAGTGTCAGTGTAGCATTATGCTGAGGCTACAAAGGACACACACACGTACTCTCTCTCACACACACATACACACACACACACACACACACACACACAAACAATTAGCTGTGATTCTTGCTTTCAAGGCTCCTACTCTTTTTACGAAGGGACTTCATAAATGAACCAAAGGAGCTTAATGATGGCATCACAGAAGTAGACCCTTTATAAAGCAGAGTCCTATTAACATGGGAAGGATTACTTCCTGATTAACGTACTATTTACTTACATATTGTTATATTTGACAATTTGAATTTTCATAGTAAAGGCCATTTCCAGTTCTGGCATATGACAAGCCTGTCATGAATATTTGTTGACTAAATGAATATAGTTCAAAATCAAGACATAGCCATATCTGGTCATCACATTTGTATAGGGGTAGGTAACTGAAAAGTATTTTGCACATATTTGTGCCTATTTGCTTCCATAAGAACTTTGGGGGGGAAGAAAAGCAGGCCTTTATTATTCCCATTTCACAGGTAACACAACTGAGGCCCATAAAGAGCAATTGGCTTCTTCAAATCAATATCTGAACAGTGTGATGGAAGTTTAGTCCAGACTTTGTCAACAGGGAAAGGCCCAGCAATGAAATCAGGACAATTTTCACTCACTTGTCCCCTTGGCTGAACTGATCTCAGGTCCTGCCAAGAGTATATGTCCATCCTCCCTGGAAGACGGCCCCACAAAGCTTAAGGTCTTGTTTCTCCAACATTCCACATCCTATTACCTTGTATAGCTGGACATTCAACTCTGAAATCTTTGCCCTACTCTCCAGCCTCTGTCTGTGCCCAAATGTCTGTATACCCTCTCATCTCTCTTAAGATTCCTTCCCTGTGGGTGACCCCTTCCCTTGAGTACATTTATTTGGTTGACACTTACCAAGCCCCTCGTTTATAACGAACTCTGGCTGGGGACTGAAGATACACAGCTGAAGAAGATATGGCCCCTGCCTTCTGTGAATACAGTTGAGTACAGTACCAGACAGAAACAGGATTCAACGGCACCTGGGAGGACATTTAAATCTGACTTCAGTGCTGGGGAAATCTGGGTGGTGTCTTGTAGGATGAATAGGAGTTCATCAGATGGGAGGGGGAAGGGAGAGAATTCCAGTGGGAGGAAATAGCACAGGCAAAAGTGCAGAGGTGTGAACTGGCATGTTGATTTAGAGCCCTACCAGAAGCTGGCATGGGTAAGGCAGAGATGAGAATACAAGAAAGGTGAGGCTGGTTAGGGAAGTGGGGCCAGGAAAAAGGGCCTACTTTTCCACACGGCAATAGTTAGATTTTATCTGAAAGTCCCTGCAAGGGTTTAGGCCAGGGCCTGATGTAGTAAAGTTCAAATTTTAGAAAAAGTACTCTGATATGTGTGTGGGGAATGGATTAAGGACACATTTTGTTTTGTGCACCATTATATCTTCAGCACCTAGTAGGTGCACTGGCAGATGAGGTATTTCAGCTCAGGGTATGCTGAAGTGATAAATGAGTGGCCCAGTTGGAAGACTACTGCAGAAATCCAGAACGTCCTAAACTAAGATTATGAGAGTGGAGAGGCATAGGTGAACATAGAAAAGGTACAAGGTCTGTATCAGTCAGGAAAACAGAACCCAGGCCACGAAGTGCAATGGAAAGAATTTAAAGTGGGGAACTAGTCACAAGGGTTTTGGAAGATCAGAAACAAAATAGAACAAAACAACACGGTCCAGGGGGCAAGCAAAGATTAGCAACATCAAGAAGTCCCTGCCATCCTAGGGCTGGAGGCACAAAAGTGGTGTCATTGATTCCAGGAGCCAGAGTGTCTAGAATGAGCCAGGACTACGAAGAGGGAAGGGGTTGCAGGGTTGGGTTCCTCAGGAAGCAGACTCAGCGATGCAGATTAGCATGCAGGGGTTTATCCTGGAATGTCCTGGAAGGATGGAACAGATTGAGCAGAGAGAAAACCTGGGCTGGAGGCAATCTCAAGGAAGGCCTCATTGTCCCTATATGGGCGCTATGAAGCTGGGATGCCCTTCAGAGTCCACTCAAGTTAGGGCAAGGGGGCCAGACCTTTATAATCTCACAGACACCAGTCACTGGATATGGACGTCCTGGGAAGCAAGTGTGACCACGGACAAGGTAACTCTTCTCAGCCAAGGCAGTTTCCAACCAAAGCTCCCAAAAGACACCCCAGCAGTTGGGGAGGGGAAGGGATTAAATCCTTCAATTTTGCAGAAGGATCTGGCTGTACAGGACAACAGCCATACAAAGGGGCTGTCTGGCGGGGAAAGGAGGGCTGGAGCCACAGAGGAAGTACAGCCAGTGCCCAAAGCAGACAGAGTAAGGAAGGAAGTAGCTGCTACCCTCCACTTCCTCCCACCTTCCCATCTCTCTCCAGGGCCTCCCACTGGGCAAACTGGGCTGGAAGCCAGTGGGCAAGGGAGTATGGGAAACAGAATTTGCAAGGGGCAGCCCCAGGGAGCTGAGCAGGAGAGGGCTCAGAGAGCAAACATGTCTAGTATGGACCCAGAGACACATTGGCTGTGGGGGACAGGAAAAACGGGGCATTCAAGGAGAAATGACTGCCAAGGATTCCTGCCCAGCGGTCGCTGGTGGTGATACCTCTCTCAGAAGAGGAGGTGAAGGAGGTGCGTACCTGGGAGGAAGATGCTGATGGACCATGCTGAATTTGCCGTCCAAGTCCAGATGAGAAGTTGGCAGCTCAGTGCATCTTAAATACCGGCACAAAATAAATTTGCAAGACTGAAAATCTGAGGGGGGCTCTCTCCTGGCCAGAGGACCAAGTGAAACCTCCTTGGCACATCTTTGGAGACTTTTACATTTTTCCCAGAGGCCCTATGCAGGCCCAGCTCCTTGTCATCCTTGCAGCCACCCTGGCCTGTTTGAACCAACGCTGCCCTTCTGGCTTGGCCTCGCCCCATTCATAACTCCCCCGAGCAACAATCTCACCATCCCACACATCCCCCAGGTCAAATGCCTTCTAGATGGAGCGCTTCCTAACTCTTTTTTTCCTACAAAACTGCAATCTCCCCTTTGAGTCCCCATGAGTGCTTAAGAGCTTGAATACGCCACCACTTACTAGCGATTTGACCACAGCAACTAAATCTTTGCAGGCTTCTCCCGCTGCGCGGCTGTAAAACTGAAGTGCAGTCATCTGTGAGAAGTGCTAAAAACAGTGCCTGACACATTGTAGATCTCAATGTTAGCTATTGGTATTATTTTAAATTTCATCTCCTATCTCCAGCATCTAGCCATTAGAAGATGCTCAATTAGTGTTTGTTGAATGAATGCAGACAATATGGAAAAGGATTTATCTTTGGGTCTCGACTAATTTTAGAAAAGTTAGTATTTAGCAGCCACGCCGGGACTCCCTGCTAATCATCTACGTTGGGTGTCCAGGGACTCCAAATTGACCTGGTTTCATGGAATAAAACGATAGATTCTGAGTTTTTTTTTTTTTTTTTTCATGGAGATTTAGGGAGGGTCTGGCACACATTTCGTGCTCACCGAAATCACACTGAAATCACGGTACGAATGCAAGCACGCGACCTGGCAGGGTTGCTACGGTGTACGCCGTATCACTGTCGGTGGCCAGAAAGACTCCCACTCCCCTAACTGCCCCCCACGGAACCCGGGCTGGCGTCGGGGCCCCAGACCCTGCTGTGGAGGCCGGGGAGGAGGCAAGAATCCGGCGGCGGCCACGTGGGCCCCTTCCGCCCGCTCCCCACATCCTTTGTTTCCCACCGGCCCCGGCTCAGGAAGCGCTTTCCGCGAGTCACCGCGAAGGGGCGGCCAGAGCCTGGGGAAGCTATTTCCGTGCAATCCCGGCGGGCGGCAAGCGCGCGGGAGGGGCGTGGAGGTGGAGGCAGCGCAGAAGGCCCAGTGTTTGCTTTTATTTCATCCAACAGAAGGTTCTATTTGTGGAAGCGAACAGACGCTGGGGATTAGAGCTGGAGGGGACAGGAAAAGGAAAAAAAAAAAGCCACATCCACTACCACACTCAGGTCTCCCCCGGAACTACCGCGTGGGGGTGAATGACTGATTCTGGAATTCATCACCCTGCCTATCCTCCTTTCCTCCGGCTGCAGCTGGGCCTCGGCGGCGCCCAAGGCTCCAACCTCAGGTCCCTAGGCGCAGGGCGGTGGAGGGATCCCTCGGCGAAAGGCATAACGGCGAGGCTACCGCCAGAGGCGGGTGCAGAGAACCGTGGTGCGCGCTCCCGCAGCCCATTGTGCTCTGTGTGAATGGGGAGCGCGCACCAATCAGCGGTCGCTTCTCCCCCCCGGTCCCGCCCCTCCCGCCTACTTCCTCGGGACCCTGACGTCACGGGAACTTTTCCTCCGCCCCCCTCGGGCTTCTCTTGCTGAGCCTCAGGGCTGCTGGAGAGCGCCCCGCCTCCTGCCCTGCCCAGCCCGAGGGGCGTGTGCGCGAGCCCTAGCCGGCTGCCGACACACCACCTGCGCCGGAGCGCGCGCTGCCCGGAGCATCCCCAAGCTCTCCGGCCACCCCCAACGCCCCCGCCAACCCAGCTCCACCTCTGCTCCCCCCTTCTGCTCCGGTGACTGCTCGCTGGACGGCCGGACTGAGTCGTCGCAGCCACCTCATTGCACAACCCGGCTTCCCAACTGTTTACACAGCCCGGCCTGTGAGTGTGTGTGTGTATACTGCGTGAGTCACCGGGAGGTGGAGGAGGTGGAGGAAAAGGAGAAGGAGGAGTGCACTGGCCGGGATCGGTGCGGCGCACTCACTCACTCACTCACACTCAGTCACTCTCTCCGAGCGCGTCTCGCTCGTGCACACACACGCTGGGAGCCCCGGAGCGCGCAGGATCCCGAGCGCCGCCGAAAAGTTGCTCCGGCTTTCGCTCCGAGACTTCTTGTTTTGGGAAGTGCATTTGCTCGGTGGCTCCTCCGAGTCTGCGGAATCCTGTCCTCGCGGCGGCTCGAGACCTCGGGAACGCCGACTGCCGCCGCCTCTGCTTCTGGAACTGTCGGCAGCCTCGAAAACAATAGCGGCGGCTGTCCCTAGCGAGGCGCCCAGTGCCCGCAGGGGTCCGGGGACCCAAGCAGGCCTTCGACCCCAGGACGCGCAGCCAGCGTGGTCCCCGCGTGCAACGCGAGCGCCGGGGAGCGGCTCCTGTTTTGCCCCCGTGGGGGCCGAGCCCAGCTGCTCCTGCAAACTCTATCCCGCGGGCTGGAATAAGTCGCGGCGCCGGCGCCGAGCCCGCAGCGCCTTCCCGCGCGGATCCCGGGACGTACAAAGCGGGGGCGGTCCCGGCGTGGGACGGGATGCGGGTCGGTCCCGTGCGCTCTGCGATGAGCGGCGCCTCGCAGCCCCGCGGCCCGGCCTTGTTGCTCGCAACCGCCCGGGGCGCCCCGGCCAAACGTCTACTGGACGCGGACGACGCGGCGGCCGTGGCGGCCAAGTGTCCTCGCCTCTCTGAGTGTTCGAGCCCCCCGGACTACCTCAGCCCCCCTGGCTCTCCCTGCAGTCCGCAGCCTCCGCCTGCCGCGCCGGCTTCTGGCGGCGGCTCCGGGAACGCGCCGGGGCCCAGCCGCATCGCCGACTACCTGCTGCTGCCCCTGGCCGAGCGCGAGAATGTGTCCCGGGCACTGTGCATCCACACGGGCCGCGAACTGCGCTGCAAGGTAGGCGTCCGGGGGCCGGGATCCAGTGGGGGTCGTGGGGTGAGGGGGCTCAGTGGCAGACAAAGGTGCTTGGAGTCTTGCCCGCCGGCTCCCGGGGGCCGAAGGTGCCACCAACGCTTGAATTTGGAGCAGGGCGGATAAGTATTTTGAGCCAGATAAGGCAGCATTTGACCAGGGTCACCCTTTTGGGGATTGAGGGGTTTCGGGTGGACCGAGCTAAGTAGGGGGCTCGCGGTCAAGAGGAGGTGGAGTGCTCAACTCCTTTATCTCTATAGTATTTCCTTAGCGCCCAGCGCAGCGCGTGGCGTTCCATATAAGTTATGGAATTGAAATGGATTCCAGGGCCATGCCATTCCCCTTCTCTCATTCTCCTCGCCCCCCCCCCCCCCGCCTCTTGTCCTGGAAGGACGCCCTGCAGTGGGTGCCTCCTTGGAGCTTGGAGCTGCGGGCAGCTCCCTTGCCGGGTTTTCAAGGCACCTGGGCTCTGCTGTCGGTGTCCCGCTCGGTTCTCGGGGATTTCGTCTTGAACCTGCGCTGGGACGAGAACCCCACAGAGCAGTCTGAGGGTGTCTTCCAGCCAGGGCGGGGGAATTTGCCTGGAGTAGAAATGTTGGAAAGACAACACCGGCGAGGAATCCTCGCTTCCATTCATGTCTTTATTTTCCAGCCAGCTATTTTTTTTTTTTTTTAACAGAAGGGCTTTCATCCCCAACTCCTAGGATCCTCCGCGCGCCCCTCCCGCACCCATAGACGCAGACCATTTCTATAGCCCACCCTTTGCGAGCCTGACACCCTCGTCATGACATTCCTGAGAACCCTCTGGGCTGTTCCTTTTCACCCGAAGGGTAGGGTCACCCTTCAGTTAAAATCGTCCTTGGGTTTCGGCCACTCACCTGATCCCCCCCAACTCCCGGGCTTGTTGCTGCCACCTACTGTCCGACCTGAATGAAATTTAAATCGCATGATCAAGCGCGGTTTAAAGAGGGAAAAATCTTTTCTTCTCAGTGGCTGGGGGGGCTAAGAGCTGTTTGGGGAAAGTATGTGTGTGCGGTGGGGTGGGGTGGAGTGGGAGGAAGGGGGCAGCAGAGAGATTTTTCTAGCTGGTGCCAGAGCAGCCAGGCCTCAGAGGTGGGGTGGGTCTAGCCATTGTGCAACCCCTTCCAGTTCCTCTGAGCAGATAATAGCTGAATCCAGATGGTGACAGCCCGTGTGTCACCGTTTCCAGTTGAGTCCTAGGATATGAGTAACTGGACTAAACAAAAGGCTCTTAAAGAGACCAGCCAACTTCTTAGAGGCGATACTACCCATTTCCTGGGTGAAGGTGGGGGTGGGAGTTGGAAGGGGAGGAGATAAACAGGTGAAAAACAAACAAACAAACAAACAAACAAAGAAACAAAAAAATGGTGGAGGGGATCGCATATCCGGCCGTGAGAATTTTCACTCAAGGCTGCGTATACCTGAGCCAGAATGTAGGCAGGTTGCTTAAGGCTGCGTTGTCAGTCTCTCACTCATCTGTTCCTCTGACTCATGACTGATCTGCTTGTCCTCCAGTCCCGCTTCCACTTGGAGGCTGCAGTCACCATAGCCTGAGCTCTCTCTGTACTGAGCACTTTGGGTTTGCAGGAAGCCATGCATTTTCAGGGCCTGCTTTTCAGCCCCTTCCAGCAGCTTTGCCTGCCAAAAAGGAAGGGCTACAGAGGATGGGGACTTTGGGACTAAGCGTTCTAGAGCTGATGGCTTCACGGAAGGTGGGAACATACACAGAAGACAGCTCTTTCAAACCTTCCATATGGTAACCCATTGGATGTTTGCTAGCCCAGAGCGCTAGAGGTTGCTGGTTTGGGGTGGTAAGTGCAGCCAGGATTGCATATGGTGGGGTGGCACAGATAAGGGGAGTAAACGAATGGAGCCTACTGTCAACGAAAGCTCAAAGATTGAGAACTGCAGCCCAGCCTGGGATTTTTGGAGGTGCCTTCTGCTTTTCTTGCCTAAGTTGGTCACCTTCTCTCTGCAGGTGTTTCCCCTTAAACACTACCAGGACAAAATCAGGCCTTACATCCAGCTGCCATCACACAGAAACATCACTGGCATTGTGGAGGTGATCCTTGGGGAAACCAAGGCCTACGTCTTTTTTGAGAAGGACTTTGGTGACATGCACTCCTATGTGCGAAGCCGGAAGAGGCTGCGGGAAGAGGAAGCTTCCCGGCTCTTCAAGCAGATTGTCTCTGCAGTTGCCCACTGTCACCAGTCGGCCATCGTGCTGGGGGACCTGAAGCTTAGGAAATTTGTCTTCTCCACAGGAGAGGTGAGCAGTCTCCACAGCCCTTCCTGTGGCCCTTTTGGAACCAAAATGAAGGTGCAGGTTGAGGAGTTAGGACCAGTGTGTTGGTTCAAAACCACATCAAGGGCTCTGTTGTCCCAAGTTAGTTTTTAGAAGCCCTCTCCTGAGGAGCCACGGCCAAGGTTGGCTTATTCTGCACTCTTGTGGATGTGGCTGGGGGACACGTTGGTGCTTCTGCGGGATGTCATGTGATAACAGGAAGCCCTCCCCACTTCCACCCCAGGATTAAGTTTATTCTCCATTGTTGTCAGAAAGGTCAGTTCTACTGGGGTGCAAATGTCAACCTGCCCTTCACAGCCTTGACTCCTAGAGGAAGTTTTCAAATCTGGCTTACCCAAGTGGGATTCTTTTGTACCCAGAAGGTATCACAGAGGTAGTTAGAATGTTGTATTTGCAGAATTCTGCCCTCCTCCACATCATATTCCTGTTCCGTCTCAGGCTTGCCCCCCAATATTTTCACACTCTCCAGAGACTTTTTTAGACACCTCGTTTGGCTATGTCTTCAAAAAAACAGCCACATTGAATGCTAAATGGAAGTTGGCTGGGATTGGTTGCTAAATATAGATCGTGGCGCACCTCATAAAGGACAAGATGCTCTTGATAAGAGATAATGATACCTTAAGATTCAGAATGGAGGTTTCAGACAAGACAATTCAGGAAGCCACAGGAGATAAACCATACCTGATTTTAAGAGGTAGGCCACATCCCTGGTGGAAAGATTAAAAGCAGTAGTGTCGTAGAATTGTAGAGGTGGATGTGTGTTACTTGGTTGTAGCTATTTATGCAGGGCTGACCCCACCTGTGCTTTTTTATACCCTTCTCGCCAAATCCTATGAAAAAGTACCCGGTCGAATTACCAGAAAGCACGGCTTTGTATCTGACCTTGCAATAATTATTGAAACATACCGATTAGCAAAGAAAAGCAAAGTGTTTGCAATGGAGAAGTTTCCAATTCCTGGCACACGCTTCTTTGATATGGTGATGTATTTTCTGAAACATGCCTTCCACACCTCCTTACTAGCTTTTGAAATCTGCATTGCACAGGCGAATGTCATGTGCATGGAGTTTGGCAACCCGAGGGTTAAGTAATGGCAGGCTGACGCTAGCCGTGTAACCAGCACAGGTGCAGGGTTTTAGTGCTACAGCAGCCAATCGGGGGCAGACAGTGTGGGTTGAGTCATATTTTCCGTTTACAGAACCAATGGGTATTTTACATAACGATGGGAGGTCAGGCTGAGGACACACTGAAGTTAGCACATGCATGCTACACTCCAGGGAACAGGAAGGCAGGAAGATTAAAAAAAAAAAAAAAGGCAACCAGCCCTTTGAGAGGAAAAGGAATTGACCCATTAGGCGGTACCAAATGTTTGCGTTTAACTTCATAAGTGACTTACTGAAACAGGGCTATTTCAGAGAAGCGGGAGGGGCACAAGATGTCACCGCATATTAGACGTTCCCCACGTGGATCCCCAAGACTTGGGAAGCTGGATTTCAATAAGGAAGTCCCTGCAGCTTCTTAAGGGAGCCTTTGACTAATGATGATCAGACTTTAGTTGTTACCTGAACAGATAAGCCCTCATGTAGAGTATGTACGCTCAGGCATTCGTGTGCCATCCTAGGGCGTTTGTGTGCCCCGTGCACGTATGTAGGTGTTTTCAGGCCCCTGCATCCTTCAAATCCACCAGCTGCTTCTGTTTGCTCATATAACCTCTCTGTCTAAGCGAAGCGTTCTTTGCAATTAAACACCCCAGTAAATGTAATGGACATTCTTTGCACCTTTCCCATTAGTTCCCACAGCCTGGCCCCAAGTGGACAGATTGCCTCTGTGTGTATATTTCAATGTGAGCAGGAGTGCTGACAACCTGTGCATAATAACTGACATTGGGCTCTGTGCTCTGTAATGCAAAGTGTGGGTCCAGGTAGCCTTGGACTTCAGTGGCATGATACGGGCAAGACCCACTTGTAGGATGCCCAGGCCCTCCCTGAAGAATCGGATACACCGCTCTTCTCTGATAGCTTTTGTAGAAAAGGGCAGCATTCCCCAGAGACCAGCTCCCACTTCTGCAATGTGCACTGGGTCAGTTGTGTAACCCCTATTAGGAGATTTCTTCTTAAGCTCTAGCATAATGAATAATATTTGGGGCTTTGCATCATATGCTCCACCCCAGGCGCTCTCTGGATACTTTGCAAATGTTTATTGCAGTTCGTATGTATTGGTTTGTGAAATCCTAGGTCCTGGGGGGTTGCAGGGAACTGCTTACTGGATGAAGGGGTAAATGGCATTCCTTGGGCCTTGGCTATGAGTGCCTGTGGGCGCGGGTATTGGGAAGGCCTTGTTTTTCACAGCAGTTGATCTGGAAGTAATGGCTTGTTTTCCCCTCTCCTGCAGAACCCAGCTCAGACTGGAAAGTCTGGAAGATACACATAATTAAGGGGGAAGATGATGCTTTGTCAGACAAACACGGCTGCCCAGCCTACGTGAGCCCCGAGATTCTGAACACCACCGGGACCTACTCCGGAAAGGCGGCGGACGTTTGGAGCCTGGGGGTGATGCTGTACACCCTCTTGGTGGGACGATACCCCTTCCATGACTCAGACCCCAGCGCCCTTTTCTCCAAAATCCGCCGTGGACAGTTCTGCATTCCCGACCACATTTCCCCCAAAGCCCGGTGCCTCATTCGCAGCCTCCTGCGACGGGAGCCTTCCGAGAGACTCACCGCTCCTGAGATCCTACTCCACCCCTGGTTTGAGTCGGTCTTGGAACCTGGGTACATCGACTCAGAAATGGGAACTGCAGACCAGATTGTTCCAGAGTACCAGGAGGACAGCGACGTGAGTTCCTTCTTCTGCTAATCCCAGAAACCTCAGAAACCTCATAATTCTCACACATGGCATTTCCACTTCTCAAGATGGACAGGCCTTTCGACGTGGTGCCAACCAGACACGTGATGGCGTAAAGATTGTAGCTGCTCAATGGAACGTGGAGCCCCTCTGACTTTGATGAGCGACTTTATTGATCTGAGTAGTGTACGTGCACTCTGATTGGCTGCCCTTCAAAAGCTCTTTCCCTTCCTAACAAACCCTTGCCAACTGTCCTGTTGTCAGATTCAGGGGTGCACACCTTGTATAGGTGGCAAAGCGTATGGGTATCCTACAGCATGTAAACTTGAACATTCTAAAGGGAGAGGAAGTGAATCGCACAATGGCATTTGGGGCAATAACCTATTTTAACAGGGTGACAAATAATTTGGGCCAATAAACCTGCCATCTTCAAACTTGTCTTTGGTAGCTAGACTGTTCGCTACCCCAACTTCTCTGATTGGAGAATTCTGGTTTTTTTTTTTTTTTTTGGTTTGGTTTAACACTCACCCTTTCTTTACACACATTTACCAATGACTGCTCCGTTTTTGGAGCAGACTGTTTCAGGAGCATAGGAGCCTGCCTGACCCATGAACCCAGACTTTTTCTTCCGTTTCCTGCCAAGACCTCATTTGCACTAATGCCTTCTTTCTGACTTTGAAATGTCACCTTCCCACCCTCGCTATAAAGACACTGACCAGCTAACCGTGGAAAAGTATCTCAAAAGATTTAAACTGGCTATTATAGCACTCTGAGCTCAGACAGAGAGACTGTAGATTTTATAAAATAATTTGAGCGCTTGGAAACTGTTAGCTTTTTGGTTCCCCTCAAATACGTTAGCATTTATCCTTTACTTTTTTCCCCCAAGACCATCTCAGGGTGGAGCATTTTGTCTAGGAGGAGAAAGATAGGGAGACTCTACCACTCCTCTCTCCCAAGAGCAAATGTTAAATTTCAGAGAAAGTGAATTTTGGATAGTTCTCAGAACCAACTTCCAGAATTATACTTTATACTTTTAAGGCCCCCCAGATATGGTCTGCCCTTGGCATTGTGTGTGTGTATGCCTGCAGTTTGCATGATGGGTTGTTAATATTTCAAATGTGGTATGGTTTATGAATACATCTGTGTAATCAGCACCGAGTGAAATATGAAATAGGGAGCTCCCAATTTTAAGTCTGGAGGGACTTTTAACAGTTGCCTAGTCCAACACCTTTCCTCTTTCTGCCACCTCCCAATGCAGAAAATCCCCCCTTCAGCTTCTTTTACAGCTGGAAATCCAGCCTCTGTTCGAATACTTCCAGAGATGGGAACTCACTCCTACAAAAGATAGAGCTTAACGAAAATCTGCAACTTGCATTAAAAAAACAAGTACAGATGAAAAATCAGTCAATGTCTCAGACAGGACTGAAATCTGGTGGTTGAAAACGGGTAAACCAAAACATACTGTATTTGAGAAATGGCAACAAAAACAGGCAGTCATCTTAAGGGCTACGCCTAGGCAAACTACTAACATGCATTGTTAAGAATGCCGTGTATACCTCATGTACTGTGTACTTTGTACATATATTTTTACCTTTTATACATATGTCTGATTTTTTTGTTGTCTTGGCTCTGAGGCTTGTTTTGTTGTCTGTGTCTGTCTGAAATAACCTGCGTGTCTAAAACCACGTGAAATGTGAATGACTATTGGCAATATTACCTTGACAGAATCATGGGACTTGGAGGAGAGGGAGGACAGAGGCTTCTGTCGCACTAAACGCTCTCGTGGTTGTTCGATTGTTGTATCTGTGATACATTACCCGGCTAAGGACTCTGGGCTGGCTGGAGCTTCTGCCGGGAAAGCTAGAAACACTAGATCCTTCCTGTACATGTGTTATATATGTGAACAGTGAGATAGCTGTTTTCGACTTGTAGAGAAATTTTAATAATCTGGTTTCGTGAACAGGCGCGGTGAATTTCTTTGGGCCTTGTGCAGTATCACACTGGGGGATGCAAAGGTCGCTGGCCTCAGGGCTTGGAATCTCATGGAGGAGGAAAACAGGAATACACAGATGATAATATTATATTTGACAGAACCCATTCACTTTTTCCACGGAAGTGGGTGAATTCATTTTGATGGTGAAGCCAATTTTGATGAAAGCGGGTTAGGCGGGTTATGGGTTAAAATTTAGAGCTGAGGAACATTTGAAGAGGAACATACATAATAAGCCTTGAGGTGTAAGAATCCCTCTGGCTTTGGTCTTTTTTTAGGTCAGGGACCCTTGAGGATTTGATGAAGCTATGGACACTTCTCAGAAAATATACGTGTGTATCCCACAGAATTTGCTATAATTTCAGATGTCCCAGGCTTCCTGTTGAGAACAGCCCCCCCCCCACCATTTAGACTTCATTAAAATGGCTAATTGAGGCATTTCCTTTTTTCCCCCCTGTAGGTGTAAAAAATGGAAATAAAAGAAAAAACAAGACGTTTTGAATCGCAGAGGTAGAAAAACGATTTCATTAGCTTTTAGCTTCACTATTACATTAGAATCTATTTTAAATGAAGTCAATTAACATCCAAAGTGATTTTAAAAAAAACACACAAAACAAGTATATTTCAAGTGTAACAAACATACAGAAAAAATGCACATGGAAGTGTAGAGCTCTGAATTTCCACTCACTGAACACAGTGGTGTAACCAACAGCCAGATCAAGAAAACGAAAACAGTGCCAGGACCCTAAGAGACCCCATTTGCCCCTTTTAGTCCCTCCCTGACACCCCCTCCAAGGGTTACCACCGTGAGACAGAATTTTAATGGCTTAAGTTTTAGAACTAGAATTGTAACTCCTAAGTGTAAGAATTAGAATAAGGACTAAGTCATCAACTCGGCTAAAAGGAAGAGGCATGCAGAAGTTGCAGATGACACAACTGCCCTTTTCTGGGACTCAGGCTGACATCACCGAGGATAGCAGACCTATGACACCGAATTAAGTGTAACTCAGGCCTCATGACTCAGGAACTTCAGGAAAGAAATGGAAAAGACACATCAGAAGCCACACAAGAAATGGCCAAATGTTGGGTAGCTTAGAAACTAGGAAGCTGGGGATTGGTTAGGGCCCTTCCCTGAATAAAACCCTTAAACCCCAAATGCCTGGGGCAGACAGACCTCAGCCTCAGAACAGACATTCGAGTGGCTCCCTGATTCAAGGTACCTAGATGAGACTCAGTATACCTCCTTGGGCATACAGACAGTGAATATTTTGGACTTCCCTGAGCTTTTTAATCTAAGGATTTCAAAACACTTTGCAAGCAATTAAGGTTACAACACCTCTTTGTACTGTTGTTACATGCACCAAATGGAGAGAAATATGGGTCAGGATTGGTTGGAATGACATGTGATGCCACAAACCCATAAATTTAATCTCTTCGAACGTTGGAACAAATCTGGGGCAATCACAACTACTTACATTATAGAAGGCTGGAATGAAAGTGTGTTGAGCACAGGCTAAAGAGCTGATACTTTTATTTTTCCTTATGTCCTCAATATACCATGTTTCCCAGAAAATAAGACCTACCCTGAAAATAAGCCCCAGTTAAGATTGTCAGCCAGACGGACGCATTTAGCACATTATGACGATGTTCCAGAAGAAGATGACATGACTGTATTTGAATAAATGTAGATTGTTGTACAGGAAAAAATAAGACCTCCCCTGAAAATACGCCCTAATGCATCTTTTGGAGCAAAAATTAATATGAGACCTGGTCTTATTTTCGGGGAAATAAGGTATAAGTCTCAGTCTTATTTTCGCGGAAACACAGTACTTGTCATTATAGTAAACCATGGAAGTAACATCTCAATGGTTTATTAATATCTTACTTTCTAGAATTTTCCCTCGGGTACCTTCCCCCACCCTTACAACAGTCGAGGGAAACAGGCAAGGCAAATATCATTTGCTCCAATTTATAGATGAGCAAACAGAGGCTTCAGTGTCTTTCAGTAGTCACTCAGGAATAAACAGCTCAGAGCTGGGACATGAACTTGGGATTTTGGACTCCTTGCCCAATGTTGTTGCTATGTCTGCACACCACCACACAAAGTCTTCTGGTAAGAATGATGATTGGAGAAGATGGTTCAAGACCAATACAAATACTGAGTTTTAGCCCTATCAACATCTTCAAAACAACCCAGGGCATCAGTCATAAAGGTGGGAGCATTACTGACGATGAGAGCTCTGTTATTCAATAAACATTTACTGTGTACCTACCATGTGCTGGGTACTGTGGAAACAGACAACCAAGACTAAGTCCTAGCTCACCGAATGGAAATCTCCATGAGGTCAGGGACTGTGATAGTTGGTTCAGCCCTGGCTCCCCAGCACCCAGCTCTGTGCCTACCAGAGGCAGGTGTCCAGTGCCAACATGGATGGGTGGGTGGGTGGATGGATGGATAGGTGGATGGATGGATGGATGGATGGATCAATGGATGGATGGATGCATGGATGTATGGTTGATGGATGGATAGGTGAATGGATGGATGGATGGATGGATAGGTGGATGGATGGATGGATGGACGGATCAATGGATGGATGGATGCGTGGATGTATGGTTGATGGATGGATAGATGGATGGATGGATGGATAGGTGGATGGATGTATGGTTGATGGATGGATAGATGGATGGATGGATGGATAGGTGGATGGATGGATGGATGGATGGATGGATGGATAGAGGGATAGATGGATGGTTGGATGTCCTCCAGCCGCTCAGAGCCCAATGGGTCTCCAAGTCAGAGAGCCAAGAGCACAGAAGTGGAAAGATCGTGACTGGGGTCTCATTCTACTTCTGAATGTATGACCTTCTTCTGTATGACCTTGAAAGAGCAGATCTGCCAGGTTCTCATTTGTTCATCTTTAAACAGGAATCATACTCTGATTTCTTTGGTTCCTTCAGCTGCCGTTCTGTGAAAACAGGCCCTATAAGGCTCTTCACCAAAGTGACCTTGGAAATAGCTTTGTGCTTCCTTTTAAAACCAGACACAAGCAGCATGATTGGGTTCCCTGTCCAATTTCATTCTGGATAAGAAATGGCAATGTAGCAATGAAGACTATGGGATTCTCCTTTTAACTTGACTTTGGCTAGGAAAAGGAGGGCAAGTGTTTAGTTAATCATCTACCTCCCCACCTTAAAAAAAGAGAAAAAAAGGGGTGGGGGAGCAGGATCTCTTTACCAATCTCGGGGACTGCCCATATCAGATTTCAGTGGATTCTTTAATGACCCCAAACATAGTCAATGACTTAATCGATCCCAGAAGAGATACAACAAAGAGGCAGTCAAATATTACACCTCAGTCCTGATCAATGTTTTACAGCACAGGTCTCTTTATATTTTCTCAGCAACCCTGTAAGGTGGGTGATTTGTTCTCATTTAACAGTTGTGGAGGCTGAGACCCAGGGGCTGAAGAGTTTGCTCAAGGTCATGCAGCTAGTGAGTGGGTGGGTGGGACTCCAAGCCCAGCCTGCGTGACTCTACATCTTCGCACTTCCCATCCTGTGCTTTCCGCATTAGGTCTGCCATGCTAACCCAGCGACACAATGTCTTCTTTTTGGAGCAGACTTTTTGCTGGGAGATTTTTGTGCCAGGGCACGTACAGTACATGGGTTAGTCTTTCAGTCTATGATTTCTACCAGCTGAGATTGATCTAAGAACCACACTAAGCACTTCATTTGAATTAGCAAATGATTACCTCACAGCATCCTTATAAAGCAGTACTGGTATCATCCCACTTTTATAGATGAAGAGACTGAGCTTCAGAGACAGTAAGGGATTTGCCCAAAGTCACACAGCACAGCATTCATTTGCTAAGTAACACACCCAGAGCCCTTAACCATGAAGGCTTACCGACGTTTTGCTTTGTAGACCTGATAGAGACTTTATAAATGATTTAGCCCTAAATGTAATGTGGTATCCTGGGATAGGACAAAGGACATTACTGGGGAAAAATGAGTGAAATCCAACTAAAGCCTGGAGTTTAATTAATAGTAATGTGCCCTTGTTGGTTTCTTAGTTGTAACAAATGTACCACGGAAATGTAAAATGGCAACATTGGAAGAAACTGAGTGAGGGATATATGGGAACTGTCTGTACTATCTTTGCAAACTTTTATGTAAGTCTAAAAGTCCAAAAATAAAACGTTTATTTTAAAAAAGACTTAGTCCACACTTGCCTCATTTTCAGCCAAGGGAAACCAAGGCTGAGACTGTGGAAGTCACAGACGTACAGTGGCCAGCCTACTCCTGATCCAGCACCCCAAGCCTGCCCCCCGCAGCTCCAGCTTCCTGGATTCTGGCTTGTATGTGTGGGTGACCTTCTGGAATGTGTCTAGAGCTGAATGTGAGGCACTTCCATGGAATGTGTCAGAACCTTTTCTTGATACAGGACATGGCATTTTGCAAAATGAGTTCATAGATCTGACCTTTAGATCAGTGATTACATGAGTGACTCCATCAATTTCCCCTTCTGGTCATGGCTCTTGGTCACCCATTGCCTGGTGAGCCAGTCTGAGTGCTGGGCCGTTCAGTCTTGAATTTGAACTGCATGCATCATTAGCTAGAAGGCAGCGGGAGTAAGTTGAGGAAATGTCCATGAGAAGCGGATGGGATGTCGGGCTCAGGGCTCAAGTATATCCACGCAGATTTCTCCTCCAAGCTCCGTCAAGAGGTTGTCTTGTCTCCCGGAGGTGAAGAGTGGCTGCAGCTGCCTCCTGTGGTCTGCAGGGGGGCACCTCATCTTTGTGGTGAGGCTGCTGCCTCAGTGGCCAGAAAGCAGGTAAGACCACACTCCCCCCCATGTTACAGATGAGGAAGCCACACCTGAAAGGGGTAAGAACAGCCGACTCACAGCTGGTGCTCATTTGCAATTTTCTTTCTCACGAGCTGAAGTTAGAGCTGCTTTTCTGAGTGCTGATTAGCATTTTTCTCTGGGGATGACTTCTTCACTGGGGATGTGACCTTGTGATGATGTCGCGCTGTCGAAGTTTCACCCTGAACACACAGTATGCCTTACACATACTGCTGAACAGCCAGTGCCTATTATAAGCCCCAAAAGGAATAATTAAAGTAACCGTCATGATGGGAACCCACAAGTATAGAGTATTTAGTATTTGCCCAACGCTGCACTCGTACTTTATAAGCATGGTCTCATTGCCTTTTTATAACAACTCTGTGAGGAAGATGTTCTTACTTATCCCATTTTACAGGTGAGTACATGAAAGCCCAGAGGTGCTAAGCAACTTGCTCAAGGTCACACAGCTAATCAATGGGATCTGAACATGAGGAGTTCTCCAAAGCATATGCTCTTGACACGTGAGTGATCTGCCCACCCCCATTTTGGCATGCATTCACCTTTTATGTTTTATTACCACAACTAAAGTCCTATCATGTGAGTGTTTTTCCCCTGACTGCTCTTGGGGAAAAACACTTTTTACTTGACACTTTGTGGGGCTGGCAGTAAAGAGGAAAGAGCTTAAACTTCAAGGTTAGCAAGACCGGGTCTCAAATCCCAGCTCTGTAGCTAATTAGCTGCAGGCCCCAGACAAGTCACCTGACCGCCCTTTGCCTCAGTTGCAGTAATAACTGAAATGGCAGTAATAACATCTACCCCGAAGGCTGTAGCTGTGAGGATTACATGAAGTAATGAATGCCCAGGGCCTAGCCCAAGGTACCGTGTAGCCAGTTCAAAATGCAGGCACATCTCTTCGAGTGGGAAGAACCCAGCCTAGAAAGTCAGATAGACCTGGGGGTTTGCAGCCCAGTCTAGCTCCTCATTTGCTCTGCAACCTTAGGCAAGTTGCGAATCTGACCCTTAATATCCTCATCCATGAAATGGGTACATACTATTAATAACTGCTCTGTAGGGCTGCCGACTTGTAGGACTACAGCAGGACTAGTGAGAAAACACTCCAGGGCCTGGTCTGGGGCTGTAGTTTGCATTACTTTCTATTGTCATTATTATGAATTTTCCCCTCCCTCCTTTCTCTACCCTGTTTTTTTCCCTTCTTGCTTGCAACCTTCCTGAGGTCAGAGTGTTGATTGTGCTGGGGGACAGCTTGGAGCGGAGGGCCGGTGGCAGGGAGCAAGGCAGTGCCCAGCGGGTCAGCTTTCCCACCACCTCCTGCCTGGAGTCTGCTGACCTTGACCTCAGTCACTTCAGATGAGCAGTGAGCAGTCTGGCTTCTCTGACCTTGTCCAGCTGGCTACCTCCTCCAGTGTGTCTCAGAAACTCACCTTAGGGAGTGGAAGACTTGACATCGCCGTGTAACCGATACTACATTGATTCCCAAAGCAGAGGCCTCCCTGGATTAAAAAAAATTAACACATGGCCAGTTTCTGCTAAGGCAGGGTAGCTTGGTTCCAGCCAGCAGGGTGGCCAAGTAAGGAGCCTGGAGTCACAAAGGCCCAGGGTTTGAAGTGTGGCACTAGGACTTACTGCTGAGGGAAATAACCCACCTCAGCCTCAGTTGCCTTATCTGTGAAATGGGGTTAGTAAGAATTCTCAGCTCCTGAGATTGTGCCGTTTAAATAAAATCAGGCCTATAAAGCAGTTCCCACATGCCTACCATATGCAAAACGCTCAACAGACATTGGCTACCAATACACGGGGTCAAAAGATGGTCAAAAGCAATAAGCCAGTCCATGAAAAAGAATGCTAAACAGTGCTTCTCATGAGTGGGGGGCGGGGGATCTTGTTTAGATGCAGATTTTAGGCAGCAGGGTGGGGCCTGAGAACCTGCATTTCCAACCAGTTCAGGGTGAAGTCGAGGCTGCTGGCCTGACAATCACAATTAGAGCCACATGGGATTATAACCTGTTAAGTCTCAGTTAAGATGAACTAATTCCTGAAAATGGCTATGTTCTGTGTTAAATTCAATATTATCGAGTAGCTGTTTGGCCTAGGGTGTGCTGAATGGATTGTCTCTTGGAATCCTCACAGCATCTCTGAGGGATGTTATCAACTCCTCTGTACAGACCGGGAACCGAAACTCAGATTTCAAGCGCTCAAGGTCACAAAGCTTAGTCAAGGGCGGGGCTGGGATATGGACTTGGGTCTACCTGCCTCCAATTCCAGCGTCTTCCTCTGTACCTCAGAGGCAATGGCAGAAACCTGAGCATTGCCACGACAATCCCAACAAGCCACCTCTCTGGGGACCTTGGTTTCCCTGTGGGTAAAATGTGCGGCCTGCGTATAAATGACTTGTGTGTGCGCTCGCCACTCGCCTGCTGGATGAGTGTATGAGTCGTGTGCTCCCTCCTCTTACTCGGTGCTCACTTGGCGGGGTCCCCACTCTGCTTCCTAATTTGGTGCTGACGTGCTGGTCGCAGACATATCAATGTCACCCTGTCAAGTTAGGAATACCAGCAGAACTGTGGGACAGAGTCATCTTCCCAAAAGCGGACCGAGCAGTGTAGTGGTGACCAGAATAAACTCGGCACCTGGGCCAGAGAGAACATTCTTCCATTCCCCAGAGAGGAGCCTTTCAGCGTCCCTGCAGGTAGAGAAGGCCACTTGCGTCAACTCGAAGTCATGTGGGATCCAGTTTCACCTGAAGCCCAGTCTTGGAGTCTTAACTTGAGCGCTAGAAGGACTGATTTGAACCCACACGTGGAGCGGCAGGAGATGGGCTTACATTTGTTAGGTGGGCTCACATGTACATCCTGGGCTCATAGGCCAGAGGTTCTGAGAAATGGGCGGGATTTCTGAAGAGTGAGTTGGCCAGGGCTGAAATCTCAGTGTTGAAAGCTCAGCTCTGCTTCTTCCTAGTGCACGACCTTGGGCAAGTTAGTTGATCTCCCCAGACCTCAGTTTTTCTTCTGTAAAATGGGCCTCGTGACAGTAGCTGTCTGGTAGGGTTGTGATGAGAATTAAATGAGATAATACATGGAAAGCCCTTAGAACACCGTCTGGCACATGGTAAGTACTCAGTGCGTGTAAGCCATCCCCAGAAATGCGAAATCTGTGAGAGCAGGGACTTCCCCATTTGTTCATTCTTGGATACGCGGTACCTAGAATAGAGCACATGGTAAAGGCACACCAATATATGTGCAATGATTGAATCAGGGAGCCTCCAGAGTGGCGGTTTTCAAACTGTGTTATAAGAAACCCTGGGGTACCTGGGGTCACCATATGGTGGGATAGAGAGAGTGTGAGGAGAAACACTCGAGGAGGAGTAGGCAGCATTCTGCTCCCTTTCCTGCCCAGAGCCTCTCTGATTATAGGCTGTATCTGTGGTTTTCTGAGTAAAATCGTATCTGGAGAGATTTTTGCAGCTTGAAAATAGTTTGAAAATTATCGGTATCCAAAATTTGGTCCCTAGACCACTGACGTGATGGGTTGCCTGGGTGAGGGCTAAGAAAGCTCGTGGTCTGATCCCGTTTATGATCCTCTGATCAGATATTCTGGGGAAGGGCATGCATTTTAATCAGTTTCGTAGGGGATTTCTATTCATGCAAACATTTGAAAAACACGCATCTAATCATTTTACAAGTGGGGAAGCTAAGGGCTTGTTAGGTGAGGTGCCTGGTTCAGAGTCTTACGGGGGATGTTGGTGGAAAGGTGTCTTAAATCCCAGGCCCATGCTCCTATCTATGCCGTGGCTTCTGTGCCTCTTAAACAGGCGAGCTCCTTGCAGAGACCCCTACGGGGTTATAAGATGGGGTGCTGGGAGGCAGACAGGGGCCTGATCAACACTATCTCAGCCTTGTGGCACAATTCGTGGTTCTTGGAGTTTTGGTTTTTCCCACCCATGCCTCAGGAGCAGCACTCAGTGGGTGTTGGTTGAATGGAAGAAGGAATGAGTGCAACAACCACTTTCTTACGGAGAGATACAAACAAACAACATATAATAGAATGGCAGGTGGTACGAAGCTCTGTGAGGAAAAGAAAAGTAGGTAAGGGATAGAGATCCTACATTTATTTTCTTCTAGAAGTTTTTTAGTTTTAGATTTTACACTTGGGTCCGTGATCCATTTGGAGATTTTTGAGTTAACTTTTATGTATGATGTGAAGTGCAGGTCGAGTTTTCTTTCTTTTTTTTTTTTTTTTAATGTTGATTGTCCTATTGTTCTAGCGCCATTTGTTGAAAGATCTGTTTTACAGATAGCAAGACAGAAAGATGTTGACGTCTTTGCCCCCCTACTCTGTGTGCAGAATAGAATTGATAGTCCAGCGTGAGTGATGACAGAGAAAGGGTGAAGATGCAGACTGGGGAAAGCCTTCTGTGAGAAATGGGGCTCCAAGCGACCCACCAAGTGGATTGCGAGGTAAAGAACAACAAGGACCTCCATGATGCAACCAGCAGCCCGAAAGCAGGGTGCAGGCTGGCCCCGGGAGGTGCCCGGTGGGGTGTTTCTCTTGGTGTTCTCAGAGATTTGTACTGGTCTTGCGTAAACTGCAGATTAGGAAAGCATTAGGTAACGAGGGTGGCCGGAGTGTATTACACACCAGCCTGGCATGGGGCCCGGAATGCAGCCTGCGGGGACGGCCTTGCCTAGCAAGTCAAATATTGCTGGAACCCAGACAGGGATGGCTTCCTCTTTCCCTCCTGCAGCCAGAAGGGAGATCCTGTTGGGTCCGGCTGGTCCCTGGAGTCTCCTGAGTGTCTCCCAGCCTGTGGAGGTGGAAGTGGGAGGGGAAGCGTGCGGAGCCCCTGGGAGCTGCATAATTTAATACATTGTAAGAAGGAGGCAGGTTGCAGAGCCTTCGCCCAGAGGAAAGTTAGCAGCAAATACAAATTAATTCCAGTCCTCCTGCCTCCTCCAGGCCCCCACATTGCCCGCCCTCCCCAAGGAACCTTAGATGTTTGACCCCCACTAGGGACCAAGATGTTTGACCCCCACCAGGGACCAAGATGTTTGACCCCCACCAGGGACCAAGGAGGGATCTCACAGAAAGCTGCTTCTTTCAAGAGTGAGTACTGTGGTGACTCAAGTATTTGGTGGACATCTACTATGAGCTCACAGATTCTCTCATTCATAGGCCCTTTTGGTGCTTACACTCAACCCGTGGAAGAAGTGAATTCACATGTATTAAAGGTGAAAAGGAAACTAACCTTCGCTGAGGGCCTCCTCAGTGCCGGACACCATGTCAGGGGTCTCCAGACATCATCAGATTTATTCCCATGGCAACTCTGCCAGAGTAGGATGGCCTTCTTCATTCCTAATGTGGAAATTGGAGCTCAGAGAGGTTAAGTAACTTACACAAGGTTGCACAGCTAGGAATAGCAAATGTCAGAGCCAGGGTGTGAACTCTAGACGGTCAGACTCTAGAGCCTATGAACTTTCACTAATTATGTTGCCATACTATGCACCAAGAGCCCTGTTGGGGGCTGTGGGGGATACAGAGGGGAATGAGCCACAGTGTCTAATAGCAGGCCCTGGCTGCCTGGTGAGGAGCAAGCAGAAATAACTATGATACTGAGATAAGCAGACAGTGCCGTGGGCCTCCAGGGTGTCTGGTTAGCATGTGTAGAGGAGGGGGCCTATAGGAGTGGTCTTGAAGGACAGAAGCCCCCGTCCTGCGAATATGGGGGCTGGGCAAGGAGACCCTGGAGGGAGAGAACAGGGGTGGGGATAATCATAGCAAGCCCAGCATTACTGTGGGCCAAGCCCAGATGTGCTTGGCAACATTGACTCACTTCATCCCTGAACTGCCTGCTATTATCTTTATGTCACTGAGCCCAGAAAGGTTAGATAACGTGCTTATAGGGACATGGCTCGTAGAGAGTAGAGTCAGGTGTTAAACCCAGGCTCTGTAGGGGGCCGTAAGCTCAGCCAGGAGTGATATGTTTGTGGGGGCAGCAGAGTGGAGGTTCAGATGGAAAAGGGAGGGGCTAGCTCAAAGACAGACTGCATGCCTGGCGGGGTCTGGCCGTTGTCCTGTGGCCTTGGTAAGCTCTGGGAGGCTTCAGGGAAGGGGCGTGGCGTCAGCACCCCTGTATTTAGGCAGATGACTCTGGGGGGAAGACTGTGGGTGAGGAAGGCAGCATGGGGAGGGGGTACAGGGATGGAGCCAGTCATAGTGAGAGCCGCGTGGTATCAGAAGTCAAGCACTGGACTCTGATTCCCAGGCCACGGCTCTTCCTGCCTGAGCGCCCTTGGGCAAGCCACTTCACTTTGTGTGCGTGTGTGTGTGAAAATATACAGAACATAAAATGTGCCATCTTAAGCTTTTTCAAGTGTACCGTTCAGTGGCATTACGTACATTCGCCTTGTTGTACAACCATCGCCACCATCCTTCGCCAGAACTGTTTTCATCTTCCCAAACTAAAGCGGAAACACTAACTTTCCTGCCCCCTTCCCCCCAGCCTCTGGCAACCACCATTCTACTTTTCTGTCTCTATGAGCTTGACTGTTCTAGGGACCTCATATAAGTGGAATCACACCTTATTTGTCCTTTAGTTTTGAGCTTATTTCACTCAGCGTAATGTCTTCGAGGCTCATCCATGTTACAGCATGTGTCAGAACTGCCTTCCTTTTTAAAGCTGAATAAATACCTAGTTGTATGTGTACACCGCATTTTGTTTATCCATTCATCCACGGATGGACACTTGGGTTGCTTCTACCTTTTGGCCATCGTGAATGATGCTGTAAGTACTAGTTTCAGTCCCAGCTTTCATCTCTTTTGGATACATACCCGGAAGTGGAATTGCTGGATCCGATGGTAATTCTATGTTTAAGTTTTTGAGGAATCGCCTATTTTCCACAGTGGCTCTGCCATTTTATATTCCCACCAGAAACACACAAAGGTTTCTACTGTTTTGTTGGCCTCATCCTCCCACTGAGGTTACTAACTGTCTGCATCACGGGGTTTACAGGCGTGTTTTGAAGGCCAAATGAAACAATGCTTGTAAAGCACTTGGGGAATTATTATTCTTGTGCCCACATAGAAAAGGGGCTTGGTCTCCTGGGGAGCAGCTGGCCCCTGTGGGAGTGTCCTCACCTGCCAGGAGATACGCCACCTTATGGTGACCTGAAGGGAGACTGCTTTGCCCTCTGATGACAGCAGGCTCCCTCATTGGAGGAGGAGGGTTTACCACCTTGGGGCAGAGTAAACCTAGATGCTCCAAGCCAAATCAAAGGACTCACAGTCTAGTTTAATTCACCAAACCTCAAGGGCCCAATGCCCGGCACGGGGGTGTGGCTGTGACGAGTGCCCAGTCCTTGCTTTCTAGAAGCTCTCAGTTTAGTGGCAGATATGGCCCAGTTGTGATAGAGTATTACTCTCCTCCTTTTAGAGGGATTGTATAATACATTGCCACCATGTTCAACGTTCCTTTGGTCATTTAATTTGCTTTGAACAATGAAATGTGAGAAGAACGAATGTGTGTTACTTCTGGGTGGGAGTCTTAAAAGTCAATACCTTATTTAACATATTTTTCTTTTCCCTCTCTTATGACAACCAACAGTGTTCTCAAAACAGGTTGAGCTGTCCAGCTGGGTTCCAGAGTGAAGATGTTGTTGAACAGAGGGGCCACCAATCTGTGCTAGACGTGCAGGATGAGTAAGAAACTTTTGGTATTGTAAGACATTGAGAGTTGGGGGCTGTTTGTTACACAGCATAAATTAGCCAGTACTGACTAATACACCAGTAAACAATTCACCATAGTGGTGAGGAAAATGTTGGTAAAGAAATGAATAGTGTTCCATGGGAACACAGTGGATGGGAGGAGAGAAAAAGATTAACCCTGTGGGGAGAGGTCTCTGATGGTTTCTATTTTTAAATCTTCTACTCATTTACTCCTTTCAATAACTTTGTAAGGTAGGAATTATTACCCTCATTTTTCAGGTAAGGAACTTTCAGCTCAGAGATGTTAAATTTCCTGGTGTCATTTAGCTTGTCATGAATACAGCTGGCATTCAAATTTAGATCTCCCTGATACTTACATCCGGATTTTTAAAATTATTAATAATAGCTAATACTTACTGTGTTTCCCCGAAAATAAGACCTAGCCGGACCATCAGTTCTAATGCGTCTTTTGGAGCAAAAATTCATATAAGACCCGGTATTATTTTACTATAATATAAGACTGGGTCTATAATATAATATAATACTGGGTCTTATATTAATTTTTGCTCCAAAAGACGCTTTAGAGCTGATTGTCCAGCTAGGTCTTATATTTTGGGAAACAAGGTATGTAGCACTTCTTATGTGCAAGTGCTTGATGATGTTCTAAGAGCTAGGCACGAATGAACTCAGTTAACCCTTATATCAACCCTATGAGGTAGGTATGTTATAACCCCCATGTCATAGATAAGGAAATTGAGACCAAGTGACTTGCCCCATGTCACACAGCCAGTATTTGAAGCCCAGAAGTCTGGCTCCAGAGTCCATGTTCTGAACCACTGCACTATGCTATACTCAGCCGGGTTCTTCCATGCTCATGGGGAAGACAGATGAGCACCCAAATAACACCTCACTCTGGGCTTTGCCTGGGTAATCTCACCAACACCCATGGCTTCAGCCATCATATAACAACTCCTACATATTCAGTGCAGACCTTTTTTCACTTCCATTAACACCCTCTTCCTGGATGTCTGGTGGCTATCACAACCAGTTCCAAACCTCAGTGGATCATCTTCAGACTCTAATCTGCAAACTGTACCAAGAGATCCTCCTGCTAAAATCCTTCCATGTCTTCTCATTGGTGCCCTTGCTGTTGCTTCTGTCTCTTTCTCCAGCCTCAACGTCCCCTTCCTCTCTTCGCTGATTTCCCTTTCTAGAACATTCTTCTCTGACTGACTAACCCCAACTGTCCTTTAAGACTGAGGTCAATAATAGCTTTACTCAGGATAGCCCCAAACTGGAAACAACCCAAGGGTCCATCAACTGGTGAATGGATAAATTAACTGTGGTACATCCATACAATGGAATACACAAGAAGAAATGCAGTGATACACACGACGTGGATCAATCTCAAAAGCATTAGGTTAAACAAAAGAAGCCAGAAACAGAAGACTACCTACTGTAGGATTCCAGGAAATCCTACAAAAGTCAAAACTGTAATAACAAAAAAACAGATCAGTGGTTTCCAAGGGGAGGGGGTGGGGACCAGGATTGAGTGCAAAGATGCACAAAGGAAATTTTTTAAAAACTTTTTTATTGGGGAATATTGGGGAACAGGTGTGTTCAATCTAGTTGTGGAGGGCACAGCTCACTGGCCCATGTGGGAATCGAACCGACAACCCTGTTGTTCAGAGCTCGCGCTCTAACCAACTGAGCCATCTGGCCGCTCCACAAAGGAAATTTTTTGGGTGATGGAAATATTCTATATCGTGATTGTGGTGGTGGTTACACCGGTGTAACCATTTGTCAAACTCATAGGACTGTACACTTGAAACAGATGTATTTTATTTATTTAAATGATACTTCAATAAAGTTGATTTTCAAAGAAGCCTCCGTTCAGGGGTTCTGGCTCTGGGCAGTCTTGCAGGCCCTATTTCTCTATACCTCAGCACTCCCCACACGGTATTTCACAGTCTGTTTTCTGGTTTGTGTCTGACTCTAGACTTTTAGCTTGCTGAGCCTTTTCTCACTGTGTCACTGTCACCTAGCACAGTAGCTGGTACTCACTGGACACATACAGAATATTTGCTTAATGAGTTATTAATGATTCGCCAAAGTAATGGGGCCACCTTAAGAAACCTTTTCTTGCTTTCAGGACAAACTTCAAGTCCCCAGTCACTTGGGCTGGAAAAGTCTCTGACCCACTGTATCAAACCTCAGTTAAGTATCTCTTTGGTCCAAAGAGAAGTCGAGCTAAAGGGTGCGATGGCTCCTGGCCAGCCATCACTGCTCCTGAACATACCCGAGCAGAAGCTCTTTTGGTCACTGTCACACCCTCCCTGACTCAGTTGTCTATCATATATCCTAGCATGGAACTACAAGCCTGAGAGGGAAGGGACCATCTCTGTTTTTCTCATGGATATTTCGCGATGCTTGGCATGCAATAAAATCACAATAGTTTTTCTTTATTTTACATGAATAAATTGTCAAGTTTGGACATCTGGGATAAGCAAATTGTTAGTTTGTAGCTAAAAATATGTCATTTTTATTTCTGAAATAATGAAATGGAAAAAGCCCAGAAACAGATCATTCTCCCACCCACCCCCACCTGCTTTTAAGTTGAATGGTAATTTAAGGTGCTTTGGGGAAAAAAGACAGGAGAGGTGAAGTCTCTGATGTGTGAAAGTCTTGATGACCAGGTACACATGGGGGCAGAGGTGAGTGAGGCAGGTTATTGACATTTTGTAGCATGGTCTGCAGCAATCTTTCTTAAAAATTATTTTTTTTAGAACTGTTTTAGATTTATAGAAAATTGCAAAAATAGTACAGAGTTCCAATATACCTGGCACCCAGTTTTCCTTGTTATTATTTTAAAAAAAATTTTATTAAAAAATATAGCTAGCATACAATGTTATATTAATTTCAGGTATACACCATAGTTATTCAACATTTATAGACCTAAAGAAGTGATCAGCGTGATGAGTCCAGCAACCATCTGACACTGTACCACGCTATTACAATATTATTGACTATATTCCCCATGCTGTACGTTACATCCCCATGACTTAATTTGTTGTATACCTGGAAATTTGGACCTCTTATTCCCCTTCAACTTTCCCACCCGTTGTAAAATTTTTCAATTACAGTTAACATTCGCTATTATTTTGTATTAATTTCAGGTGTACAGCATAGTGGTTTAGACATTTGTATCATTTAAGAAGTGATCTCCCTGACTAGTCTAGTAATCACCTGGCACTATACTTAGTTATTACCATATTATTGACAATATTACCTATGCTTTACTTTACATCCCCATGACTATTTTCTAACTACCAATTTGTATTTTTTAATTCCTTCACCTTTTTCATCCTGTCCCGCAACCCTGCTTCCATCTATCACCCTGATAAATCTACTACCCATCTGTAATAACCATAGTTATTACAATATTATTGATTATGTTCCTTCTGCTATACCTTACATCTCCATGATTATTTTGTAACAACCAGTTTGTACTGCTTAATCCCTTCCCCTTTTTCACCCACCTCCTCAACTCACTCCCATCTGGGAACCATCAAAATGTTCTTTTTATCTATGAGTGTGTTTCTGTATTGTTTGTTTGTTTGTTTTGTTCTTTAGATTCCACATATAAGCAAAATCACATTGCATCTGTCTTTCTCTGTCAGACATACTCCACTCAGCACAATACCCTCCAGGTCCATTCATGCCGCCTCAGAGGGCAAGAACCCATTCCCTTCCATGGCCAAGCTATGTTCCATTATATATACTCATATGTATCACCTCCTCTTTATTCATTCTTCCATCGATGGACACCCAGCCTGCCTCCACATCTTGGCTATTGTAAATAATGCTGCAATGAACATATGGATGCACACGTCTCCTCAAAGTAGCATTTTGGATTTCTTCAGATAAATACCCAAAAGTGGGATTACTGGGTCCTTCTTTGTCTCTTGTTATAGCCTTTGTGTTAAAGTCTATTTTATCTGGTATAAGTCTTGCTATCCCAACGTTTTTTTGTTTTTTTCCATTTCCATGTTCATGAAATAACTTTTTCCATCTCTTTACTTTCAGTCTATGTGTGTCTTTCTATCTGAAGTGAGTCTTTGTAGGCAGCATAGGTAAGAGTTTTATTTTCTTATCCCTTCAGCCACCCTATGTTTTTGATCGAAGCATTTAATCCATTTGCATTGAAAGTAATGTAGCCATTGCCATTTTATTATTCATAATTTTAATCTTTGTTTTTTTCATCTTAAAGAAATTTTTCTAAGATTCCTTGTAATTCTGGCTTGGTGGTGATGAACTGCTTTAGCTTTTTCTTGTCTGTGAAGCTCCTTATCTGTCCTTCAATTCTAAATGACAGCCTTGCTGGGTAGAGTAGTCTTGGTTGTGTAGATCCTTGCGTTTCATCACTTTGAATACTTCCTGCCAATCCCTTCTGGCCTGCAAAGTTTCTGCTGAGAAATCAGCTGACAATCTTATGGGAGCTTCTTTATAAGTTACTTGCTGCTTTTAGGATTCTCTCTTTGTCTTTAAACTTTGTCATTCTAATTCTAATGTGTCTGGGCGTGGGCCTGTTTGGGTTCATCTTATTTACGACTCTCTGCGCTTCCTGGGCTTGTATGTCTATTTGCTCTGCCAGGTTAGGAAAGTTTTCAGTCATGATTTCTTCAAATAGGTTCTCAATCTCTTGCTTTCTCTCGTCTCCTTCTGGTACCTCTATGATGCAAACGTTGCTATGCTTGATGTTGTCCCAGAAACCTCTTAAACTATCCTCATTTTTTAAAAAATTCTTTTTTCCTTTTGCTGTTCTGATTGGGTGTTTTTTGCTATATTGTCTTCCAAATTGTTGATTGGATCCTCTCCTTCATCTAGTCTGCTGGTGATTCCTTCCAGTGCATTCTTCATTTCAGTTATTGTATTCTTCACTTCTGACGTGGTTCTTTTTTATGGTTTCCATGTCCTTTTTTATGCTTGCTATCTCTTTGTCAAAGTTCTCACTAAGTTCCTTGAGTATCCTTATATCCAGTGTTTTGAATTCTGTCTTTGATAGGTTGCTTGCCTCCACTTCATTTAGTTCTTTTTCTGGAGTTTTCTCCTCTTCTTTCATTTGGACGTATCTCTTTGTTTCTTCATTTTGGCTGCCTCTGTGTTTGTTTCTATGTATTAGGTAGATTTGCTATGTCTCTTGCCAGGTAATCTTATATAGTAGGTGCCCTGTGGGGCCCTGGCACAGTTTCCCTGGTCTCCTGAGCTGGTGCTCCAGGAGTGTTTCTTGTGTGGGTTGTATGTTCCCTCCTGTTATATTTGAGCCTTGATTGTTATTGACATATCAGTGGGTGTGTTGAATCCCTAGGCTGATAGGCTGTGGGGTTTGGCCACATCCATAGGTTATGGGCTGCTGTGCTGGCACTTACCACATGGAGCAGGATTCACCCGAGTGGTCTCTTGTGCCTTTTGAGGCTGCCCTTTTTCATGTGCCAATTATGGGGCTAACTGGGCAGTGCTCTGCTGTGGTCTGAAGTCAACCTCCAAGTATGTTGGTTCGGGGGCCTCTCGAGACGGGCTCCAGTTCAGGCCCAGGTCACCCACTGCTTGTGACTGGTCGGGGAATAGCTGGCAGGATCTACAAAGTGATCCACGGTTGGTTGCTGTTTTTGCTGCCTGGAGGCATGTGGGAGAGACCATGCTGTGAACTGAGACAGCTGCAACCAGTACCAAGCCTGGAATTGCTCTGCAAAAAGCCAGGACACACTGAGGCCTGCTGCTTCCTTCTGTGGATTGCCGGCTCCGGTAAGGTTCAGCTGTGAATCAAGACTTCTGCAGTAAGGAGTCGGGTGTGGCGGGGTCTCAGTGAGTCAGCAGGGCGGAGCTGTGGCGCTCAGCAAGCCAATCAGATTCAGAGTTGGCCATAAGCTTAGTGGGAGGGCTCAACACAGGAAAGATGGCGCCCACCTGCCAGCCGTATGGGAGGAGGACCTCACACAGGGAAACTGCTGACTGTCCTCAGGCTGCACCCCTGAGGTCACACACCTCAGTCTGCCCCCGTACGCCTCTGATGCCCCCAAGTCACCGTCTCTCCACCACAGCCTGGGGTGAGTACCTACGAGCGAGTATGTGCGGGGCCGTTTAAGAGGATGTCTGGGTTTCTTGCAGCCTTCCGTCCCACAGACGCTCAGACTCGCCACTGTGTTTCACAGCCAGATGTTGTGAGGACTCCTTTCCCAGCACCAGTCCTCCTGGATGGGTAGCCTGGTGTGAGGGTGGGGTCCCTTGCTCCTCCCTTGGGGGACCTCTGTGGCCGAGATATCCCTGCCAATTTTCATGAGCCACATGGAGGTTTGGGAGCAGCTCCTTTCACGTCTCTGCACCTCCTACCACTCTCAACGTGGCTTCTTCTTTATATCTTTAGTTATAAAACTTTTGTTCAGCTAGACGGCCGATGGTTCTCCAGGTTGACTGTCCTATAATTTAGTTGTAATTTTGATGTGTTCATGGGTTGACACAAGCATGGCATGTATCTGCTCTGCCATCTTGGATCATTCTCCCGTTTTTCCCTATGTCTTATATTAGTATGGTAGTTTTTTTCTTTTCTGTTTTTCTTTTTTTTTTTTACAATTAATGAACCAATATTGATACATTATTAATAACTGATGTCCATAGTTTATTTAGATTTCCTTAGGTTTTATCTAATGTCCTTTTCCTGTCCCATCCAGGAAGTGTGGCATCTCCTTAGGCTCCTCTTGGCTGTGACATTTTGTCAGATTTTCTTTGTTATTAACGAACTTAACAGTTTTGAGGATTACTAGTCAGGTATTTCATAGAATAGCCCTTAATTGGGATTTGTTTGATGCTTTTCTCATGATTACTTTGGACTTATGGGGTTTTGGGAGTAAGACCATGGAGGTGAAGGGTTGCACTTATTTTTAACATCAAAATTCAGTTAGTTTAGATGAAAATGCCTTGTGGTTGATCTAATATGCTTACAAAATTATCATGGTGATAAGGGATAAGGAGAGCACCTGAACTCACACAGGAAAACAACAACAAAAACATCCACACAAATAATGTTTTCTGCATTTAACTTCATCGTCCTCCACCCCCACCCCAAAAGCCACAATACTGCAATTTCTGGATCTTGATAATTCTTTCTCAATGGATGTAAACTGTCTCCGTAGGAGCCAGGAAGCTATTGCATTTCCCACCCTAAGCCAACCTCTTTCTGCTTCAGTGTCTTTTTCCTGAACAAATCTTTAGGGTCAGAAAGTAGGGAAATGATCCTATTCTCAAGATTCTGCCCAACTGGGGAGCCCCTCAGTCTGCCCCTCCCTCCCTCACACATTTATGAAATTCCAGGAGCTACTCGTGGGCTGAAAAGATGACGGAGACAGGGCTGCTGCTGTAAGAAGCTGGGGTTTGGAAGGAGAGGCACACGATGGATGTCACTTGTCATAGGTCTTGCAGGGCAGGTATGTGCCTGGGATTGTACAGGCCAATGGAGAGGAGGGAGGTCGTTCTTTTGGGTTTGTATGAAGCTTGCCAATCAAACAGAATAGGGCAGGGTAGGATGCCAATAAAATGAGCGTATTAATGAGTGGGGCCCCACCTGACAGGGTCCAATGAAAGCAGAATTTAGCAAGGAAGTTCTTTTCCCAGATACCATCACCCTCCCGGTGAGTGAGAAGTACCTTTTCCCTTCCAAGTTTTGCCTGTGTGATGGCAAACGGTTTGCTTTGCACCCAGGTTGGCCCATGGGAGATAATCCAGCTTTTCCAGAGGACGTGCCATGTTGTACCAACCCCTAATCCTTAAGTCCCTGGCTTTTTTCCACAAAACTTATGAAAAAACAACCTCTAGGAGAGGGCAGGATGGTGATTTGCAAAACACTCTGCATCTCGAGCCAGAAGGTTTGGGTTCAATTTAATGTTAATGAAAATTGCCTCTATTTGGAGGACACATTCAAAAAGCCAGCCTTTATGCTAAACGCCTCGTGTGCATTGTCTCATCTAATCCTCCAAATAGTAAGAGATGATCATACAAATGAGAGTTGCTAATTATTGAGCATTTATTATGTGCCAGGGCTGTTTAAAGAGCTTGACATGGATTACTTCATTTAATTTTCACAATAACCCTCTAAGTGCATACAGCTTAAGCAAGTAGCTTGCTCAGTTTTTAACCTATGTGACCATCTGCCACAGAGCTTAAGATTCAGACTATTTCCCAGCAGCCGCCCTCGGGCACCCCCACCCCCAGTCATTACCATCCTGCCTCAACCCCCAAGTAACCACTCTTCTGGCTTCTAACACCATAGATACGTTTGGCCCATTTAAAAAGTTAATTATTTTTATTAAAGTGGAATTCACATAACAAAATGAACCATTTTAACGTGAACAACGCAGTGGCATTGAGCACATTCACACTATGGTGCAACCCTCCCCTCTCTGAGGTGTGATCACAAAATACGGTGAATGTTTAAATAAAAAAAAAATTATTACAGACACATTGCTATTAACCCCCCCTCAAAAGACTCTCCCTCGTTTCAAACACACTTCTCCCATCATTCTTGCCACTTTCTGGAGCAGTTCTGGAAGTCCTTTTTCATGAGTGTCTTTAGATGCACTGTCTTGGCTGCCTCTATGTCCTCAATCATTTACCTTTCATGGTCATTTTGATTTTGGGGAAGAGCCAGAAGTCACACGGTGCCAGATCCGGTGAATGAGGGGGATGAAGACACATTGTAAGGTTTTTATTTGACAG
The DNA here is from genome assembly GCF_004115265.2 of Rhinolophus ferrumequinum. NCBI lineage: Eukaryota > Metazoa > Chordata > Mammalia > Chiroptera > Rhinolophidae > Rhinolophus > Rhinolophus ferrumequinum. The sequence goes on from NC_046297.1 coordinate 62,153,773, forward strand.
AAAGTGCCGTATACCAGAAGCGATTTGTGACACGGAGCCTTTCATTGTGATCAACAAATACGGTGAATGCTGCTGTTGAGTGCCATCCAAGAGAAAGGCAGGCATCTTCAAAACGGGAAGTGGCATGCCAAACCTTAGTTACAGTGTGTGACAAGTTTCAATTTGTTCGGTGCAGTCAGTCGGGTGTGAGCTACGGTTGAGAGAAGGTATGTTTTAAAGTGTGCTGCAAATCGTCCTCCATCATGACAATGCTCCGTGTCACACATCGCTTCTGGTAAGATAATTTCTGTCAAATAAAAACATTACAGTGTGTCCTCATCCACATTATTCACTGGACCTGGTACCGTGCGACTTCCGGCTCTTCCCCAAAGTCAAAATGATTCAGGACGTCGAGGCAGCCACGACAGTGCTACTAAAGACACTCACGACAGAGGACTTCCAGAACTGCTTCAGAAAGTGGCCAGAATGATGGGATAAGTGTGTTCGAAGGGAAGGGGAGTATTTTGAGGGGGTTAATGGCAGTGTGTCTTTTACTGTACTAATTTTTTAAATTCAAACATTCACCGTGTTGTTTGAGCACACCTCCTATCTAGTTTCAAAACATTTTCGTCAACCCAAAAGGCAACCCTATACTCACTGAGCAGTTGGCCTGTTTTTGAACATCAAATAAAGGAGTCACTCAGTGTGTGCCCTACTGGGTCTGATTTCTTTCTCTCAACAAATGTTTGTGAGAGTCATTTGTGTTGTGTGTACAATGGGTACCAATACCATCACAGTTTTATAGATGAGGAAACCAAGGCACAGAGAGATTAGCCTGCCCATGATGATTCAGCTGGTAAGTGGTGAAGCTGGAACCCAGGCAGCCCTGGAACCGTGTTCCTGCAGTGGGTGACAGACTGCAGGATAGGAAACAACTCCAGGGAGTGAAATAACAGGGTGACGGTAGCCAGCCAGGATTTCAGTGAGATTCCTGTGATTGCAAAGCCCAAGCTGTTGATCACGAGGTCATTTTCCCCTTGACGAGCTGTGTGACTTGGGGCCTTTCTCTGGGCCTCAGTTTCCCACTCTTAGTAAAGCCTTCTGAACCTTCTCTGCTGGGTTGTGGGAAGCTAGGTTGAGACCCCTTGTAAACCTTGGAGTGCCATCCAAGCGGTCATTAGAATTTAGTCGATTCTCTGATGTCGTGGCTCTTTGGGAACTTGGAGGGGTTCTGGCTGGGCCCCGGAGGAGAGCTGTCGCTGCTTGGTACTGTGGGTGGGGACAGGAGCCAGTGGGAACTCAGCCCCTCTTCTGTCTGAGTGTTTGTAGAGCTTTAGTATTTCCGTGGTTAGCTCTATCCAGAGGCTACCAAGTCAAACACCTAAAATCCAGGATCTCTGTATTCAAGGAAATTCATCTTCTGAAATATCCCTCTCCGCTTGGTGGCCTAGAATATGCACCCCCTGGACAGGCCTCCCTGGAGTCCCATAGGATGACTCTGTTATCATTTATGAAATGAGTTATCTGTTGGTCCAGAAGTCAGATTAGGAGGAAAAAAAGGAAGTCAAGTGACCAGACATGGGACAGGTATGCTGTCCGAGGGGAACAGTGCTTTGTTGAAAAGAGTCCCCATTTTGTATCCAGTGCTAGAAAGCTAGCATATTATCGTGTTCTATAAAGTTGACTTTAAGAGTTTCCATCCTGTGAACGAATGTAGAATAATGTCCTATCATGACATGTCATCCTCCTAAATGAAAATGATCATCTCTGTCAGGCACGGAGGTTCCTGTGATAATCTCAATCCTGTCGCCATTCTGTGTGTCCACTGGGAAAAATGAACTTGGGGTGTGGTCTCCTCATAGTTCTGCTCTATTATCCCGGCAGGCACGAAGCCTTCCGCTCTGCCCTTGTTCAAATCCCAGGGCTTCCCTTTCCAAACAGTTTCTAAGGGGAAAAATAAAAAAGAATGTTCCAGACCGCTTGACTGGCCCAGGGATGATTTGCCGGCGCAGTTTCCTGGATTACGGCTTCTTCCCCCATCAGCAAATCATGTGAAACAGACTCCTGTCAGCTGTAAACCCTGAATGTGGGAAAAAGAGCTGACACACAGGGCTCGTTGTCATAAAGTTGACATTTCTCATGAATAGCGAATTCCTGAGTGTGGGCAGTTGACCAAGACCAGGAATTCTCATTAGCTGGTGATAATCAGGCATGACTCTGGCTACGGAAGGCAGCTGGGAGGAGAGGTCATCCGTGTGGGCAGGGACGACCCACAGCTCATAATTGAAAAATACTAAAATGCTAAAATTCTAAAATGCTCTGTATGGGCTAGTAATTCCTGTCACCTCCCCAACAGCTCTAACCCTCCCTGGGGACCTCCATCTCTCCACAATCCAGCAGCCAAAGGGTTAGTGCTGACCTGGCAAAGTCTTCTAGACAAGGTCCAGCTGGGTTTGACCCTCCTTGGATGGATCTGTACCAAACTGGTGGGTAAATCAGTTACATGCCTTTCCTGGCTCTGGGGCGACAGTTCCTTCCTTAGGCCCTGCAGAGACATACATTCAGCCCCCACCTTCTTCCTGCTTCCTGAGAATGCGACCTCTGATCCTATCCCTGTAGATTTGAAGGACATCGAGGAAATGAGTTAAACCGATCATTTCCCATCCAGAAGCCCAATCCCACCCTTCTCATATGCACGCTCCCCAAACAGTCAGCGTTAGCTGTTTTTGTTTCTACCCTCATCTCTGTAGCATGTCCTGGTTTTCCCAAACAGAATTAGTCACTTCCTTCTCTCTGTTCCCATAATACTTAGAAGCTATCATGTCTCTGTGATCTAATTTTATTTTATGAATACGGCAATTTTCTCTTTTGAGACTTTCTCTTTTGGACATTTGAAAGCTTGTGACTGTTTCTTTTTCTCTTTTTTGCTTTTGCTTCTGGGAAGCTCAGAGCCCAATTTGTAGCCCCTTGATCAAGTGGTGGATGTAGACTTTGTGAATTAACTTTCTCCCTGGCTTTATCTTGTGTTCAGCCTTTCCCCCCTCCATTTATTTGTGAGTATGTGTGTGTGTGTGTATGTATATATATATACACACATATATATGTATATATTTGTATTATATTCATCTATGTGACCCATTTCCAATTAAAAATACTTTTTTTGCGTTATCAACTCTAAGTAGGTCTAATTTACTTAAATAAAATGCAGCCATTTTAAGTAAAATGGCTGCATTTTATTTAAGTAAATTAGCTGATGGGTTTGAGAGATGTCCCCATGCATGTAACCACCACCATAATGATGACGTGGATCACATTTCTATCACCCCCAAAACTCCCTTCTCCGCTTTCCCACTCTACTCACCACCCACCTTGGTCTCAGGTACCACTGACCTGCTTTCAGCCACTACATATTAGATTTGCTTTTTTGTAGAGGTTCATATAAATGGAACCATATATATATATATATATATGTATATATACTATATACATATATATAGTATATGGCCCTTTGTGTCTGGCTTTGTTCACTTGGTATAATGCTTTTGCAATAGATTCGTGTTTTTGTGTATGCCAGCAGTGGGTCATTTTTATTGTGTAGTAGCATTCCGTTGTATGGCTCTGTCACAATTCCGTTCTTTATGCCCCAGTTGACAGACACATGAATGATTTCCATTTCTGGGTTACTATGAATAACGTTCCTCTCGTCGTGTATGTATAAGTTTGAGTGTAGAAAGAGAAGACAGCCGATGTATTAGTTGGGATTCTCCAGAGAAACAGAACCAGTAAGATTTGTTCATTTGTTTATTCATTTATTTATTGTAAGGAATTGGTTCACAGGATTATGGAGGCTGAGCAGTCCCAAAATCTGCCATCAGCAAACTGGAGATTCAGGAGAGCTGATGGTGTAGGTCTCGCCCAAAGGCCAGCACGCTTACCACCCAGGAAGAGCTGATGTTTCAGTTTGAGTCTGGAAAATGTTGCTGTGCCACATTGAAGGCAGCCAGGCAGAAGGAATTCCCTCTGATTGGGGGAAGGGTCAGACATTTTGTTCTATTCAGGCCTTCAACTGATGGGAGGAGGCCCACCCAAACTAAGAAGGACAATCTCTTTACTCGGTCAACCTATTTAAATGTTAATGTTATCCAAAAACACCTTCACAGAAACAACCAGAATAACATTTGACCAAAGAACTGTAGCCCAATCAAGTCGACACATAAAATTAACATCTGGTATCAGTAAATGCACAAATAGGTATATAATCTAATTCGATTATTGATTTTGGCATCAGGGCTTGCCTTCCTTTCCGGAATATGCCTGTTTATCAGTTAGGAATTCATTCATCTGTAAGTAGTAGAAAGTCCAACAGCAATGGCTGGAGCAAATAGATGTTTTTGCTCCTCCGATGGCAAGAAGTCTGGATGTGGCATTGGCTTAGCTGCTCAATGGTGCCACTAGAGACCTGAACTCTGTCTCTCTTTTTTTTTTTATCTTCCACATCCTGGTGCTGGGACCTCATGCTCACAGGATGCAAGGTCACCATCCCAGGCCTCAGATCACAAATGAGGCAGAGGAAAGGGGCTGAGGGACGCAGAAGGACTGGGGGAGACAGCTAAGTCTGTCCCTTTTTAGTAGGAAAGCAGAATATTCCCAGAAACCCCACCTGGCGGATTCCTCCTTATATCTCATTGGCCCAAACGGGGTCATGTTACCACCCTTACATTGCAAGGGAACTGGGGAGCAGGATTGTCACATCTGGTTTAGTCTAGTCAAGGGCACGTTGTCACCCCAAGGTCTGTAGCCCCAAAGGAGTGTGGAGCGTGTGTTGGACAGTGACTGGCCCACTTGCCATTCATGAAATTCATTGTTAAGGCTTTCACGTGGTGCTTAGCACACAAGTGTCTTTAAGAAATGTCCATTTGTTTGGCTTGGTTTCAGAAGCTTTCTGGGTGGGGGACAGAATTGGACTGTGGATTACTGAAATAGGGCTCTCGGTCCCAGCCCTGCTTCTCGCAGCTTTATGATCTTGAACAAGCCACTGAAATTTACTGAACCTCAGTTTCCCAGATCTGTAAGATGGGACTAGTTCTCCCTAAATTAAGTTAATATCAGTGAAAGTACTTTGCAAAGGACAAGACACATACTTGTCAAAACCACGATTACCAGGAACACAAAAAGATTGAGCTTTTTTCATCCAATTTCATGTCTGTTGTCACACAACAGCCTAGCAGACTGCCCGCCCCCCCGCCCCCCCACTGTGTCTTTCCTTAAGGAAAGAAGAGTCTGTGAGACTGTGCATCTCTGGGACTGTATATTTCTCTCTATTTAGTTTCCAAAAGAGGGTCTGCGGCCAATGACGAGTAAGATTCCCCACGGGGCCGGGGGTGACAACTCAAGCCAGGCGGAACCCCATGGAGACCCCAATGAGCTGCCTTAGAAAGATTTGGGAAGGGGCCTTGTCTCCCCTTCCCCCTGCCTGGGAAAAGCCGCTGCTGGCTCTGGCTTTCCCTTCTCACCTAATTGGGAGAAAAGTCTTGAGAGTGATAAGAGTAAACTCTCTCTGCTGAGCTCTGTGAAACAATTTCAACATGTGATATATGTCCCTCAAAAGAGTTGCATACGTCACCTCAAGGACTTTCTGCTTCGGCTGTTTGAAGAGCAACATAATTGGTTTGGGTTGTTTCTATAACGTGATAAGTGAGTCCCACAGACCGTGCCACAAACACTGCTATGCCCTTGTGTACTTACCAATAAAAACCTCCAGTCGGCTCAAATCTGGGCTCCAGTCTTTCATGACTGTGAGACCCCTGGCCTTCTGAGATTTAACTGCATTAAGTCTCTGTGTGTTTCTTTCTTAAAACTTAACCCAAAGCCGCCCCTTCTCTCACCCTCACTGCCCGTGTTGCGCTGGACGCGACACACGTCCTCTGATCCTCCTCCTCCTTTGCTATCCCCAACGGCCCACGAGGTTCCACAGATTCCAGAGGAGAATTGAGGCAGCGTCCATCTTCCTGACTGGACCTCACCCTCACTTCCTTCCGAGCATCAGATAGCCAAATGCAGTGATTCTCTGAATCTTTACCCCCCTGCACGTAGCACGCTTCTAGAGACTGGAGCTTCGGGTGGAATCCCTTTGTCTATATGGATTCTTCCTGGGCCAGCACTGTGTCACAGGGTTCCCAGGACTGTTTACTTCCCTGACCTTGCTGTCTGTTACTCATGAGGCAAAGTTGTGCAAGTTCATCCAGCGGTGCCCCCTGAGAAGGGGTTCACCGAACACCACTGTGGCCTGGACGTTGGCTTCCATCTGCTGACCCAGCAAAACCCCAGACTCCTGACGCCTTTCTTTCACTCCCTGGCTTCATCGTCTCCTTTCCTTTCCTGCGAATTTGAATGTGCCATCTTCCCCATCTCGACTTTATCACTTGACCCCACGGGCATTAGTTCCATTTTGTAATCATAGTTCCCTTTCTTTCTCCTCATTCTCAACTCATTCATTTACCCACCTCAATGGTTCTAGCATCTTCATCTCCCATCGCTTCCCTGAAATAAATGACCTCCCCAAAGCTAAGTGTCCTGGGATGCATCAGGTCTTCTCCTCCTGGCACCCTCTGTGGCAGCCACATTCTTCCTGACACTCCCTTTTAGCTGTTATTTCCCCCACCCCACCCCAGTGGTCACCCCCTCCTCCAGCTGACCCTCAAATGCTGGTATGTCAGTTGTTCTGACCTATCTCTAATTCTTTTCTTGAAGCACACTTCACCTAAACAGTTGCTTCCGCTTCCGCTTGTTGACGTTGCCCAGATCGATATTTCACTCAGGTCTGTCTTCCTTTACCAATATGGAAGTTGAAACTCACAGAGGTTAAGTAATATATCCATGTTCGCCAGCTGTTTATTTCACTGACTTGCTTTCATACTGTCTGTAGGGCAGCAAAGAAGAAAGGTATAGCAAGGGGGACTAACATTTGTTGAGAGTTCACTGTGTGCTAGAAACTAACTGTGCTGGCCCCTTTTGTGTCATCTCGTGTTACTCCTTGGTCATTTCATTAATCCCTGTGTGATAGATGAGGAAACTGAGGACCGGGGGGTAGAATAAATTGTCCTCAATCACACAGCTAGTCAGTGGTTCAGTAGGACTCAAAGCTTAGGCCTTCTGACACCAAAGTTAGGTCACTCTTTCATTCCACTGTGTAGCTCCCTTTTTGAAAACCCAGATTTAGACAGATGGCCTTTTAAAACCAATTAGTCTAGACCATGTGAGCTTCTGTGCCATTTTTTTGGGACAGGGCCCTGATGGGAATAGCTGCAGCATGGGCCCATAACATAGCAGCAGGCACGGATGCGGTCTCGAATTAGACTGGGTCAGCAGTAGCAGGCTTGGGTGTTAGCAGCCATGTAATGTCATGCAATGTCAAGCCTGAAATACCTTGGGCTGGCTCCAGGGGGATTCAGGGCCAGCTGGACACTGAGAAAGCCATGGAAAATCTGTGATTTACTGCTGTCCCTTCCTGGTAAGCTGGGAGTCAGATTGTTCCGGAATTACCTGGCTGGTTAGAACTGCAGGGGAAGGAAGGAGTTAATCCTTCTGGCTGGGCCTCTTGCAAGAAGCCATGTGCTCTCGTTATTAAAAGTCTGCCCAATGTGGGCTCTTCTTTCTGCCATATTCTCCTGCTCATTCAGCAAGACTCTCCTCCATGATCGCCTGAGTCGGGTTTCTGCTGAGAGAATCCTGTACTCACAAAACTTCTGAACTGCCTTTTCAATTTGTCCTATGGTTTTCTTTCTCATTTGGTGGCCATTTTCATGAACAAAGATTTCAAAAAGTCGGAACAGGGGGCAGCCGGATGGCTCAGTTGGTTAGAGCGCACGCTTTCAACAACAAGGTTGCTGGTTCAATTCCTGCATGGGATGGTGGGCTGTGCCCCCTGCAACTAAAGATTGAAAACGGCAACTAGACTTGGAGCTGAGCTGCGCCCTGGACAATAACTTGGAGCTGATGGGCCCTGGAGAAACACACTGTTCCCCAATATTCCCCAATAAAATTTATATATAAAAAAAGTCACAAGATACCAAATGAAAACTCAAGTCCCCTCCTACCTCCCCCCCAAAAAGTAATTTTGATGTGTAAATTAACTTTCTAAAGTCACCCATACAAAGAAAATTCTCTGCATGAGACATAAATGCAATTTAGAATCATTAAAAAACAAATGACAACACAAAAAACACAAACCACAAAAGGAAAAAAAATGATACATTTTACTTGATCAAAATGAAAACTTGTGTTCTTTGAAAGACACTATTAAGGAAACGAGATGACAGGCCGCGGGGAGGGAGACAAGCAACCCAATTAAGAAATGTCAAAAGATTTTTTTTTAATGAACATTTTACCAAAGAGAATATATACAGTGGGCCAATAAGTCGATGGAAAGAATTATTATCAGAATTATTAGTCATCAGGGAAATGTAAATTAAAGCCACAGTGAAAACTAATGCACATCCACTGCACTAACTAAAATGAAAAAGACTGACAATGCCAAGTACTGATGAGGATTAGAAGCACCTGGAACTCGCATATTTTGCTGGTGGGAAGACAATATGGGATAATTACTTTTTTTTTTTTTTTAAGATGGTAAAAATGTTAACTATATTTAGAATTAGCCAACTGGACTCAGTTTAGATGATGTCAGTGCTTTGACTACAACCCCAAGTATTGTAGTCAGAGGTCGAATGCACACCTTCTGACCATGAGACCCGGTCAGGCTGTTGATTTTGGCCAGTCACGTCACAGAGCTCCTTCATGTCCTGTTTGATCTGATGATGCTTATTAGTCTTGATGTCCGTGACGAACACCAGTGTGACCTTGATCTTCATGGCCAAGTTCATGATCGGGGAACTCGATGATGACATATGGTCAAGCTTGTTTCTCTTGGGCACACTCTTCTGAGATTACCCATGTTGCCTTTGAAGCCACAGTGTCCTGGGCTGATGGAAGTAGGTGCCATGTGGACCTTCATTATTTTGGTGGCTTTGGTCACATTTCAGCATTGTCTTCTTCGTCTTTGAATCCTTTGCTTAGGATTAGGTTTTTTGGTAGAGATAGGGCTTCCTGTTTTATTTTTGGTGCCATCTTTGTAAAAATCTTGGGAACCCCTTTGGAAAACAGTTTGGAAGTGTCTTGTGAAGTTAAACATATCCTTTCTGTATGACCCATCGATTCCTAAAGAAATGAAAATATAAGTCCACACATATACCTATATGTGCATGTTTATAGCAGCTTTACTTGTCAGAGCTCCAACCTGCCCTACCTGGAAACAACCCAGGTAGTCAATGATAAACAAATAGTGGCACCTCCATGTGTTGGAATATTACTCAGTAAAGGAATAAACTATTGATATAAGCAACAATATGGGTGAATCTTAAAATGATTATGCTTAGCGAAAGAAGCCAGACTTGAGAGGCTGCACACTATATGATCCTAAAAGTATAATGACAGAAATCAGGTTAGTGGTTGTCAGGGGCTGGGGAAAGAGGAAGAGAAGGGGGTTGACTACCAAAAAGCACCTTTTGGGTAGGAGACCTTTTGGGGATGACGAAAATGTCCTATATCTTGATTGTGCTGATGGGTACATGACTGCATGTGTCAAAATTCATGTAACTGTACTCTTAAAAAGAATCAGTTTTACTGCATGTAAAAAATGCCTCAATAAACCTGACTGAAAGTAAGGCATAAGAGTCATTCTGAGCCCAGGCTTTAAAATCAGGGGGTCTGGGTTTAAATCCCCCAGTTCCCACATATCATCTTTGCGACATGGGGCAGATGTCTTGACCTCTCTGTGTGTCCATTCCTGTGCTTGTGAAATGGAGTGTATTGGTTAGGGTAGGCTAACTGCTGTTGCTGTAACAAATAGACCCCAAATGTATCATGTTCAAGAAGGGTGTTTTTTTGTTTGTTTATATAATAGTCTAAGGTGGTTCCAAGTTGTTGGTGGCTATGCTCCATGCAGTCATTTGGTGATGCTGGCTTCCAGTCGCTTTGCCATCTGAAATATGTAGTTTCCAAGGTCATGCTGGGGGTCACTTCAGCCACCCAGTCAACCAGAAGTTAAAGACTGCATGGAGGTCTTTATGACAAGCCACAGACAGGGAGAAAATATGACTCGAGTATTACCCCCATTCATATTACACTGGAGAGAACTCAGTCACATGGCCACACCCAGCTGCATGGGATGCTGGGAAATGTGGTCTAGCTGTGTGCCCAGGATGAAGAGAACAATATGGGTTTCGGTGATAAGCAAGCAAATGGGAAGAAAAGGCTATGACACATAATAGAGTGTGATAAGTTGTAAGGTGATTGGTATAAATCACAGTCATAACATCTCAGTAATATTATCCCAGCCTCAATAATAATAATTAGTGTTATAGTTGACATTATAGGAACAGAGGCCCCAGACCCAAATAGCAACAGGGGCCAAGAATATGATATAACCAAATGTGAATTTGACCTGGGTTATAAAAATAAGGAACAGTGAGGGTTGTAGCTGAACTGGAGAGGACATGTCCTGACTAATGACCTATCAATTCCCCCAAAGTGTAAACCCCTGTGTTGGGTGAACAAAATGCATCTGTGAACCACCTATGATGTCTTACAACAAAGTCTCGTATCTTGTAGATGCTTGATCAGCTAGTGAGATAGATTCTGTTGGAGAGTTTGCTATGAAAATCTATTCTTCAACTTTTCCTATTATTAGAATTTTAGCTGGGCGTGTGGATGGATAGTTAGACTGCATTTCCCAGAAATCTCAGTGGTTAGGTGTGGCCATGTGCCTGACTTCTTAACAGTAGTGTGTCACTTATGGGTCTGAGACTTGAGCCATGGGGCAAACCAGTTCCTCTTTCTGACAACTGGAATCCAACTGTGATTGTGGCTCAACTTTGGCCACGCAGACAGCAATAATATTCTAGTCTAGAGGATGATGGAGCAACAGGAAGTGAGAACCTGGGTCCCAGAATGACCATGTGGAGCAGAGCCTCATTGCTGACCTGGGCAGTTCATCTTCCATTCATGAGACTATTTCATGAATGAAAAACCTAAAAACCAAAAACCTATTTAATGGGTGAAAAACCTATAACAGATTTCTCTGTTATATCTGCTCAATCTTCACCTGACTCATGTAGTCAGACTCTCTCACTTGCCAATCACCTTTCCCCTTTCACCAGCTTTATTGCTTCTGCAATTCTAATCCAGGTCTCAGCTACATTCAAAATAATTACATATTAGAGGTCTTCAGGGTTGCTTATGAGTAATCAAAACTTCTGATTGTAGAAAATAACACAGGTTCAATCAATCGTTTGGTCAATCAAAGAACATGTTTATAAATTGTTCATTTTCAGCTTAGGAACGAAGAGAACACATCCCAGGAAAAGGAGACAGGAAGGACGCTCCTTTACTGAGCAGGTCTGGTATGCTAGATGCTGGAGGAGGTATTTACAGATGCAATTCCAGGTTCATTCTCATAAGAGTCCGACCACAGAACTGCTGTTACTTTACAGTGCAGATGAAGAAATGGTGGTTCAGAGAGATAAAATCACTTGGCCAGCACATGTGTGGAGTCGTGGGCTCAGACCGTGGTGGTGTAAAGGCAATGGGCCTTGCACTGGCTAAGAGGTGCCCATAGCCTTTTGGAGACTCCCTTTTGGAGAGAGGAGCCTGAGAAAGCCTACACCTTTATGAGGGCACGTGAGCTAAGCTTCCAAAATTGTAAATATGATCATGTTTCTCTCTTGTTCACAACCATTCAGTTGCCTTTCAGATAAAATCCCCAATTCTCAATAGCTTGGCAGTCAAGTCAGTAGTCACCTGACCTCTGTCTTCTAGCTTCACCTGTCACCACATCCCCTTTGTGTTGTTCATTCTCTCTTTGTCCCTTGGCTCTTGCCCTTGCTGTCCCTTCTTCTTACACCCCTCCCTTTTCCTGACTCCTCCTTCATGTTGCAAGATACAGACATCACCTCCTCCAGGAAGACTTCCCTCCTGATGAACCCGCTGTTCCTTGCTTACATGCTCCTCCTCAGGGCTCCCCTCTCTCAGAGCAGTCAATGAGCTGTGTGACCCTGTGTATGTCAGGTGACCTATTTAAGCTTCGGTATCTGCAGCTATAAAATGGCTCTGATAATGACCATACTTAGAACGTAGAGATGTAGTGAGGTGGAAAGGGAGCATCTCTGTAGAGCTCTTCACATCATGTCTTGCTCGGTGTAAGCAAGCAATGCCTGTTAGCCACTTGGCACCCCTAGTGTAGTTCTGTGTTCATGCCTCTGCTCCTGCAGGAGACTGGGAACTGCTAGCAATCCCCAGGTAGCACTGTATCCCTCGCCGCTAACTCTGGGTGGGGCACAGTCATGATCAATCAATGTTTGTGTAGGGACTAGTGCTATTTTCTTCAGGGTAGGCCCAGGTAGACTAATTATGTGAATGACTAATTGATGTAGTGTTTTACCAGCAACTGTGGTTTGCAGATATGTGGTGACCTGCCCAAGGCCACACAGATGGTATTTGGCAGAGCAAGGACTTTTGTCCTCCATGTATGAAGGCTACCACATACACCTAATTGACTAAGGGAAGATGTTTTGTTTTGGTGTGGGAGGGAGAAAGGATAAAGAAGGCACCAAGACACAACCTTTTCTTCATTTTGTTCTCTGTTGCTCCTGTCTATGAACTCTCAGAGACCAAGTTCACGTGCTAACGAGCAATAGCAGCTCTCACTGTGCCTCAGCCCCTGCAATCTGATGAACTCTTCATAGCATTATCTTGCTCATCTGCACAGAAATCCTTTTGGCTGAGAACTATTTTAGATTCCATTTTACAGATGAGGAAACTGAGGCTAAGTTTCCGAACTTGCCAGTCACCCTTCGTAAGTCACAGGGCTGGAAGTCAAGCACCGGCCATGGGGCTTTGAAGCCCACACATGAACCTCTGCAATGCTTTCTCAGGCTTTCCAATTCAAGTCACATCATCTCTTTAGCACATCATTCCTGGGAACTTCCTGGAAAGGGCATTATGCTAATGCAGAGACACAGTGATACCCAGAGGAGGGAATAAAGGAAACCTACCCACAATAATTAGTCACCACGAATATTGTTGCAGTTCTTACTATTTGTTGGGTGCTAGTCTAGAGACTGTACATGTGTTAAGGCTTATTTAATTCTCACAGTGATCCTTTGTGACAGGTATTAGGATTACTTCCCATTTTACAGATTAGGAAACTGAGGTTAATAGCTTGCACAAGGGCACATAGTTCCTAAATGGTAGAGCTTGGATTTGAACACAGAGCCACTACACCATGCTGTTCTGTAGGGTGGAACAATGCGAGAGGTAGCATTTAAAATGTGCTTTGAAAGAGAAGACCAAGGGGAGATGGGTGCATCTGGGAGAAACACCCAATGAGAGGGTACCCAGCAAACCCTTCCTGACTTGAACTCAATTCATGTGGTAATCCATGATCCACACCTGATTATCATCTCTGGGAACAAGCCGGGAACACCCATGGGAAACTGAGCACGACAGTTGAGCAATGCAGCTTCATGTCTTAGGGAATGGAAAATGATGAAAAGGAGGGTTCTGGGAGTTTGGAGAGGCCGAGCCACAGGTCGGAGGGTCCCTTTCATTTTCTATTCTACCCGAAATTTACCCTGACTGTTTCTCCACCTGTCCCTCCAATCCCTGTTTGCCCTTCAAAGTCCCTCCTTGCCTGTGACAGTTTTATTCTCCCCCTCCCTTCCGCCCTCCTTCCCCAGTGCCAAGCCATTGTGGCACCATTATCAGCATCACTCTTGAAAGGCCAGCTGAGCCTGGGTGGTATCTGGGCTCTGAGGCAGACCAACCTGCACTGAAGTTGGTAGAATAATGAAGAGAGTGAGTTAGCTCGTCCTGGACTTGATAGGATGGAAGGTTCAGAGAGATAAAAGCAAATCTCCCCAGGCCACACAGAGGATTATTAGAGTGTTTTTGTCCTGATTCTGAACCTTTAAAATGGGGGTAGTGATTCTTTCCCGGAGCAGCGTTTCCCTCCTTGCTCAGTCAACGTAGACGTTAGCCCTGCTCCCCACCCCCTTCTTTTCAGATACAATATGTGTATTTTATGAAATGGTAGGAAATTGAAGGTCAGAGGATCTTTCTTAGAGTATCTCAGTAATCCCTATAGGGCCTTGCCATAAAAAAAGCGGGGGGTGGGGGCGTGGTGGCTCAAAAGATGTTGATTAACAAAACAGCCTTCCAAAAGTTGTCCGGAGCCAAAGCCAAGTCCAGAATCCCTGGGACTGTTTTGGCATTTCAGTTGCCATGTGAAAATGGTGCACTTGTGGCTCAGAGGGGTCAGCTTTCTGGAAAAACCTGTCCTGGAGACCGAGCCCATCCCAGGGGAGTAGGGCACTAGTGAGCCAGTCCAGAGCGAGACCCCAGTTTTCTCCCCTCAGCTGGTTGGAAGGGAGCTGAATAATCATTGAAGTGCTCGTTGTGACAGGCGCCCAGGCCCCACGTTGAGACAGGTGGCCTCAGATGGCCTGGGTTTTCATGCAGCTAATTATGTCGATTGCTTCACCGGGAGACAGGAGATAGCATCAGGCTGCCGGCCTGGTGGGAAGGCACAGTGGGACCCAGCCCTTGGTGTGCTCATCGATGTGCTGTCTGGGAAAAGTGAGGTGCCCCAGCCAGTTTCAGAGGTGGCTGGTCCCTCACAGCTGCTCTCTATGACATTCTGCATCTCCAGGAAGGTCTTGGAGACGCGGCAGAGGGAGAGATGGGCCCTCCGGGAAGGAGAAACTCTGAGGCCCAGGAACGAGGTGCTGCTGACAGATGACTTGATAATGATCAAAAGATGCACCTCCCAGGTAAGGAGGAAACCGTCGCCGCTGGAAGTAAGGAAAAGAAAAGAAAACTGCCAAGGACATGTGCTTGCAGGGTGTCTGATTCCAGAGTTGGGCAAGTCTGGTTTCACTATCCATCTTGGCTTGACCTTCTTACTGGCTGTGAAGGGGATAAAGGTTGAGGCTCTATTAATATTTCCTGTTCCCTATGGCTGGAATTGGCCACATCTAGTTCATGTTGGAGATTTTTTAAAAAAAGAAGAAGACCAAAGATCAGTGTCATTCACAAAGCTGCTCACTTCACTTTCGTGTGACTAAGCAACTACAAATTAGCAAAGCCAACTGGTCCATTTCCCTGTATCTCTGTCCTCGTGGCAGGTGTTCAAAGCCCGGAGGATCTTCTATTTAAAGACAGCAGATGAGATTTGAGCAAACCCAACTCAAGAGCAAGTCAATGAAGGAGAAATGAGCCAAAACTTTGGAGAGAATCTCCAAGCACAGCTCTTAGAAAACCAAGTGGTATATCTCCTACTTATTCTTTCAACCTGTCTCCTCGATTTTGTGAACATGTATCACTGTGGGAAATATTTGCTGTGTTTATACATGTTAAAAGCTTTTCACAAGTTCTGAGAAAACACTGAATTTGGTGAAACTGTCCTTACTTTCATGGTGTTGTGGGGGGATGGGAGTGAGGGTGAGGCTCAAACCAAGATGAACTTGGCTTTTCTTCTGCTGCTTTTCAGGAACGAGGCTCTGATCCTTTATTAAATCACAGAACTTTCCCCTGCTCTGGAAATTCTTTCCCTCTCCTGCTGTTTGATGAGACAAAAGGTGAGCTTTCCAGCACGATTCCTGGTCCACAGTAGATGCCAAATAAATGCTAGGTACTTCCTGAGTCTTTTGGTGCCTGTCTCTCCTCGTTGTCATAACAACATATTTGCCACCCCCCCACTGATTGATTATAAGATGCTGTCTTGATTTGTAACAGCCTTTATTTGTTTGTTTGTTTATTTATTTAATGGGAAGGTTGGTGTGTGCAATGGAGACAAATTTGATTGCAAGGGATACCCTGGTTTCTACAACATTAGAAATTGATAAAAAAAAGCAGAACCTTAGAATTGAGGGGATTCAGTAGCTTATTTGAAGGGATTCAGGAGAACACTGCTCAGAAAAAGAGGCACACGTCAAGACACCTGGCAGCATTTCATGAAGCTGGGAGATATTTTTGTCCCTAGGACCTCTCTCTCTCTCTCTCTCTCTGTCTCTCAAAAACATTTTCCCCCTAGCTTTATGGAGATACAATTGTCACATAACACTCTGTAAGTTTAAGGGGTACAATGTGATGATTTCATCCATGTACGTGCGGCCAAATGAGGACCACAAGAAGGTTAATGAACACACCCTTCGTCTCACATAATTATCATTTTTTTAGGTAAGAACTTTTAAGATCTACTGTCTTAGCAACTTTCAAGTATTGTTACAATTACAATTGTATTGTTTCAATACAGTATTGTTAATTGTTATTGCTATAATACAATACAGTATATGAGATCAGACAATTAAGATGGCGAACTCATCCTCGAAAAAGTGCTACATCCCTCATTGCTGAATATCACTACAGTCACCTTTGAAGTACTCCCCTTGGGAAGCTATGCACCGATGCCAGTGCCTAGTCCACCCTTCAAAGCAATTTTGGAACTCTTTTTCTGGAATGGCCATCAGAGCTGTCATCGTATTACCCTTGATGTTCTGAATGTCATCAAAATGTCTTCCTTTCAATATTTCCTTTATCTTTGGGTAATGAAAGAAGTCACTAGGGTCCATATCAGGTGAGTAGGGAGGGTGTTCTAATACAGTTATTTGTTTACTCGCTAAAAACTCCCTCACAGACAGTGCTGAGTGAGCTGGTGCATTGTTGTGATGCAAGAGCCATGAATTGTTGGCAAAAAGTTCAGGTCGTCTAACTTTTTCACACAGCCTTTTCAGCACTTCCAAATAGTAAACTTGGTTAAGTGTTTGTCCAGTTGGTACAAATTCATAATGAATAATCCCTCTGATATCAAAAAAGGTTAGAGACATCGTAGCAACAAGTTCGCAAACTTAGTTGCCCTACCTCGCATGTCTTCTTTGGAAAGATGTCTGTTCAGATCCTGTGGCCATTTCCTAACTGAATCATTTGGTTTGCTGTTGTTGTAATTCACTTGGACACTTTAGAGGCACCTCAAACAAGACCTACCCGAAACCAAACTCTGGATTTCCCTCCACAGACTCCCCCGTCCCAGTGTTCTCCATCTCAGTTAATGACACGCCCATTTACCAAGTTGCTCAAGCCCTACACCAAGAACCATCCTGGACTTGTCTCCTCTTATACCCTTCATTGGAACCATCAGCAAGTCCAGTCAGCTCCACCTTCAAAGTGGATCTGTGTACTTCTCACATCCTAACCTTAGGTGTAACCATCACCCACCTGGACCACAGCTGTACCTTTGAACTGGGGTCCCCACTTCTACCCTGACCTCCCAGAGGCTACACAGGAGCTCTGCGGGTTGCTAAGAGCAGGCCACTTGTTCTGCAGAGGAACAAAGAGTGCCATGTCACAGTTTATGGACCATCACCGCCCCCTTGGGGGGTGGGTGGCTGACGCTGTTGAGAAGACCAGGGCCCGTGTCGGCCGGCAGGTACAAGGAGAAGCAGGACCCCTCTCGGACACACACATTTCTGTTGCCTTCATCTTCGGGCTGAGGCAGTGACAGCCGTGTTGGCATGAGGCTTTCTCTCTTTCTTAACTTGGCATTTTATCCATTTCCCAATTAGCGTTTTTGAAACAACAGGCATGCATTATTTTTGTAATAATGATGATAATTTTTATAAAATCCCGTCAACCTCAGTGAAGGTTTAGGAAGAAAGGTAATGAAATATATATGTAAGCCCCCAATACCAGGCTCATAGAGGATTCTAGATCAATATCATGAAATTCTAGGTATATCCCTCATTCTCACAGCTAAAGCAGGGGGCAGGTGTGGCGCAAGGGAGGCAGCAATGAACTAAACCATGTAATTTCCTTGACTCTGCATAGGACTCCTTCCTTCCCGCCTTCCTTCCCTCGTTTCTCCCTTTCTCTCCGTCTTCCTTCCTCCCTTCCTTCCTACAACAGTCGTTTGTTAAGCATCTATGGAAGGGTAGATACAACTGTGCTAAAGTGGCACAAGGGCTTGGATAGACAGGGCCCGTGGGAGGGATAGCTTGATTCTAGCTCAGCTTAGACCTCTTTCCCTTCGGCCCTGGGAGCTCACCTTTGCTGGAAGGCAGTAGCTTTCAAAGTTGGGTCAGCCTGGCACCTCAGGCAAGTCATTCATTCTTTTTCTGGGATCACCCCAAATCTCCCATACCCTATGCACATACTTGATATAGGTATATTTGACATGGTATACTTGTCAAGTATTTGGTGGAGGGACTCAGGAAACACCTCAGTTTCCTCAACTGCACTGTGAGGAAGATAAAATATACCCTGTATACCTCACAGATCTCTCATGGGAATAAAATGAGAGAAGTGTGACCTCTTGGTAAGATAAAAGGCTCATGTGACTACCTGTAAGGTATCATTAATCCTATGAAGCAGAGAGGGGACCAGGGTTATCTACTATCTTACTGCAGGGAAAATGATTCAGAGATGTTCAGTGATTTGCCTAAGGTTGCACAGCAAGATATTTTGAAATGTTTCTCTGAACTTTGACTTACCACCGACACACCTCCTGCCCACCCCCACCCCCAAATAAATCATGGACAAGACTGCTTTCCAGTTTCCAGTGATTCCCTTTCTTTTCCTTCGCCGAGTTTGGGAATGGTCAGGAAGCTTTGGCCATGTGGCTGGTGTGCAGGTGGGCCGGCCAGAACTCAGTGGTCTTCTCCTGGCCTCCCATCTGATGGCTGGCCCCCATCCCTGGGCTCTTTTTGGAACCACACAGAAAAGGGTCAGGGGGGTTCTCCTCAGGCCACCGATATTTGCTGGACTAGGCTGACTGATTGCAAAATGGACATTGAGAAAGGGCGTGTGTTGGGGGGCAGGGCCCAGAAGCTCAGGGCTGTCTTGGACCCCAGCCGTGTGCCCTGCCAGCCCCGGTGCCAGGTGATCCCCACCGCCTCCAAGGGCACTGAGTGTCTAAGCGCTCTGTAGGGCCTGCAGCCCGGGTGGACGCCAGGCTGGAAGCACTCAGAGCGACGCCTGGTACATAGTGAGTGCTCAGCACCCGTCGGCTGTTGTTACTACTGAGAACTCTGGGCTTGCTCTTGCTGATGCTTGTTCCATTAGAACATGACCCGATACACATCCCATCTCCTCCCTCAGTGACGGATCCCGTCTTTCATCCAGTTGGGTGGAACTGGATCTCTGGGCACCCTGAGAGGGGCATGAGGCGCACTCAGGCCCTAAAATAGCTTCCAGGCAAGACTTGACCTCTTCCCTTTGGGATGGTGCCTCCACTGGGCTATTTGGAGGTACTGGAGTCTACACCGGACAGGTTTCAGCAGAAACAGATCCTGAAATGGCTGACCACAGATGTAGACGAGGGGTGGAAGCAGGAGGCGGAAGAGGACCACCTCAGAGGTTAAGAGGACTGGACGCTCATACTGATCACATGACTTTGCACCTTAATTTTCCCGTAATGGTGGCCATAATTCCTGCTGAGTCTTTCTGAGGGATTCCAGAAAGAATCAAATATAATGAGGGACAGAAGCTGAGGGTTTAACTTCAAGCTCTGCCACTTATTAGCTTTTTGTGACTTATGGCATCTCTGAGCCTCAGTGTTCCCTCCTGTACAATGGGAGGTTACAATAGCAACAGCTGGGGTTGGCGTGGTTGGAGTGTAGACTCTGCTCATAGCAGTACGTATGAGAAGGAAGGGGGAAGGCAGGGGCTCGGTCCTGAAATGGGCGTCCGTGTGGACTTGCACACACCACAACAAACTCGGAAAGTGGTTAGTCTTTACACTGTCTCTATCCAGATTTAAGAGCCAGCGGGGTGTAAGGTTTTGCTTTGCACTGTGCTTACAACCTTCCTGGGGAGACTGACCAGCACCAGAAATACAGGCCAAGGTGGCACAGAAAACCAGAGCACGTGGAGATGGATTCTGGAGCCAGGCAGCCTGGGTTCAAGTCCCGGCTCTGCCTCTTGCTAGTCGTATGGCATTGAGCAAGTCAGCTAACTCCTCTGTACCTTATTTCCTAATCTCTAAAGTGGTGCCGTCCTCACAGAGCTGTTGTGAGGGTTGAGTTAATGTCTCAGAGTGCTCAGAGTCACATTATGTCCGTGCTTCATGAGTAAAACTAATCACCGCTCATCCTGGGCGCTTCCTGAAGGCCCAACTCCCTATGTTTGGCCGCTGTACGAAGGTGTGGGCAGGTATTTAATCTCCCTCATCCTCAAATGATTAGATGAGAAGAAGAAGGGAAGGATGGTAGAAATCCGCTGCTTGCTTTGGACTTCACCTCAAGTGAGAAATGAGGTCTGTTTTCTGTAGGTACCGCTTTGGGGAATAGCCGTCTTTTGGCCACAGGTAACCAGAAACCAGAGCTGGTCAAAGTGGATGATCTGCCCTGCACGCCCCACGCCCTCACCTGACCTCTGGTTATAAGCTCTGCTGCTCAGGCAGGAGGAAATTTCCACAAAGCACAAAGCGGGAGGTCCCAGGCCCAGGCTCCAGGTAATCTGAGCACGGGACTCTGAGCCCACAGGTCTGGCTCTGGGTCTCGGTCTAGCTTTGGTCCTGGGGCAAAGTCCTGAACATTCTATGAACTTGAGTCTGTCTATGGTAAAATGAGGGCCATCAAAATGCACAGCGGAGACAATAGATACAAACATGTGACCAGGAAAGCTCAGTGTGTTCAGAACAGTGGGGAAGGAATTATCACGGAGTAGAGCTTCCAGGGCACCTGGTAACAGGCCACTGGGAGGTTTCTGCACAGCTTGTCCTCCAGGAGTATCCAAACCCTCAGTCTGTGGTGTCAAGGCTCAGGAGAACCTCGCATGCTGGTGGAACTTGGCAGGGAGGACGCTGGCTTTGGCCGTGGGAAGGGGGGTGGTGGTGGTACGGCCACATCTCTGATTTGCAGTCAGGAGACCTCAGTCCTGTTTCTGCCACTGTCTAGCTTTGGGCAGGTCATTTTCCTTCTTTGGGTCCTGGGAAATCAGAGAACAGTGGCAGGAAGCAACACAGTGGGTGTGGCAAGGTATAGGCCGACTAGGTAACGTATGTGAAATTCTTTTGCAGACTGTAAAGGGCTGCAGCATGGAAACCGCTCGCCGGGAGCTTTGGGCTCTAAGTCCTGCGTCTGCAGCAAGGAGGCTGTGTGACCTTGGGCAAGTCACTTCTCTCTGGGCCTTGTTTTCTTCATCTGCAAACTGAGCGTCTAGGGCTGGATCGGTAGTTCCCAAACCGGGTACTCATTAGAATCACCGTGGGGGGATGGGTATAAGAAAACGGATGTCCTACCCTGTCTCGGACCAACTCAATCAGAACATCTGATCGAGGTGTGCAGGGTGTCACGCTACCCAGTGGTTGCCAGTGTGTAGCACAGGTTGGCAACCTTTGGTCCCGTGGATCCAGAGGCCCCTTTTGGTTTGCGCTTGCTTGATTTCTAGGAGGTTTGTGAGATATGGTGGTCACAGGTGTCCCTGACACTGGGACCACACTCCCCCCTGATGAGAAGGGGGGATTCCTGCTCAGCTAAGGAGCCCCTGTTCTCAGCTCTGGCTGTGTGCTAGACGTCCCTTGGGGAGTTTTAAAAAATTCTTCCCAGAGCAAGCATTTGGGGACAGAGTCCCAGAGAATACTTTCCAGGCTCTCGGCCTCAAACGTGGAAAGGTGCTGGCTCAGTTATTAGATGGCCATCAGCTGTAATCAGAAGGACATCCGCTGTGGCTGGGTGGCCATCAGCTGTTACCGGTTAGCCATTAGCCACTAATATAACTGCCGTGGCTACGCTAGGGGTTGGTTGCTGGTTGGCAGAGAAGCGCGGATTGCAGTTAGCAAGGGGTGGGTTGGTTGGCAGAGAAGCAGACAGCGGACTGCGGATCGTGTGGCTCCTGCTTCCTGTGTCTCCGGCCCAGCCGCCAGCGAGAATATAGTGGTGTGACTCCCCTATGTATGGTTCCGTGGGTGTTTCTTTTTGGCCTCGCCATATGCTGCGTTCTGGTGCGAGGAACGGGAGCTGAGTCCCTGCATGACAAAGTGAATATGAGTAAGATCTTGTGGGGTAAGGCATCTTTATTTTAAAAGGTTTTAATCTCCCCAGGTGATTCTAATGTGCAACCAGAACTGAGAACCGCTGGTTTGAGAACAGCCCGGGAGTCAGAGAACGCAGAGACCCCAAACTCTCGGCCCCTTTCTTCTCCCTCCCAGATGGCGCATGGCCTGCTTCTCAGCCTCCTTACCCTGGATGGCATGCTGCGTGAGGTAGGTGGTCAAGAGGTTATGGGCATGGACTCTGCAGCCAGGTGGCCTGGGTTTAAATTCCAGCTCGACCTCCTGATTGGCTGTGTGACTGTGACAAACCACATTTGTAATATATTTGGTCCTCATCCAGTCTCTGACTCACAGGTCCCAAAACCCTTGGAATTCCCTAAAGTTTGGAGAGTGATAAAGGTGTCTTTTGTTATGTTACTGAAGGTGACCTGTGGACCCCACCTAAGGGTGGGGACTGGTTGCCAGGTCCCCTGATTAGTGGTTTGGAACTTTCAGTCCCCCCACAACCCCTACCACACACCTCTGCAGAGGGGAGAGGGACTGGAGGTTGAGTTTCGTTGCTAATGGCCAATGGCGGACCTGACTACGCGTATGTAAGAAGCCTCCATAGAAACAAACACAAGAGGCCAGCTCTTCGGCCCTGTTTAGGGGAGCTTCCACACTGGCTGAGCAGAACGCTTCCATGTGCCACTGTGCCAGGCCCCAAGCTCCACGAGGACAGAGCTCCTTCGTTGGGGACCTCGCCCCATGTATCTCTTCACCTGGCTGTTGATTTGTAACCTTTAATATCCTTTGTTAATAAGTGGTAATCTAGTGAGTAACTGGGTTTCCTGAATTCGGTGAGCCGTTCCAGCAAATTGATGGACCCAAGAAGGGCGTCGTTGGCACCTGTGATTTATAGCCAGTCGGGCAGAAGTACAGGTAATAACCGGGACTTGTGACTGGCATTCTGAGTTGGAGGGGGACCTTGGAAACTTCAATCTACAGCCTGTTGGTCAGAAGCATTGACAGGAGCTCAGGCTTGTGGCTGATGTCTGAAATATATGTGTGTATTGATGGGGGACGGGCAGGGGGTTGCAGTCTTGGAGGACTGAGCCCTTAGCCTTTGAAATCTGACACTACCTCCTGGTAGATAGTGTCAGTATTGAGCTGAATTCTTGGCCACCCTGCTAGTGTTTGAGAATTGTTTGTTGGTGTGAGGGTGGGGGTGGAGGGCATTGGTACAATAGGGCTCGTGATGGCAGCTATCTCACGGAACTATGGAGATGGAATGAGCTAATGCATGGAAAGCCTTCAGAACAGGGCTTGGCCCACAGTGAGTAGCAGCTATAATGTGAGAGCAGGGACCTCGTCTTGCTCACCCCAGACCTCAGTGTTAAGAGTGCCGTAGCTCCAACAACAGCTTGTTCGGTTGGATTGAACAGCAGACTATCTCAAAGGTAGGCACATCCCTCCAATTTCTAGGTATCCTGTTTTGATTTTATTTCTGATGAAGCTTGTTTGCGAATCCAGTTGTGCTTAAGGATCTGAATCATTAGGAGAGCCTTTGAAAATGCAGATCACCAGGCCCAACCCCCAGCCCTCCCCCCTCTCCCCCCACAGCCCCACCTCTAATTACAGTTCTTATTCTGCAGGTCTTGGGTGGGGCCCAGGAACCTGGGATTTGGAAATGCCTCTCAGGTAACTTTAATGTTCAGCCAGGGCCCAGACCTCCTTCTGCTAGACTCACAACATCAGCTCAGGTTCAGGGCCCAGGGCCCAGAAACACTGCACTCCGTCTACAACTTGATGGGAACCCACTGGCTCACCTTCTTACGCACATTCATGAAACACAGAAAAGTTCTTTGTCAGTCTGGGCGTGTGGACTATTGATTCAGAAGATAGAACTTTGCCAAATTATTTTCTAATGGTTCTAATGGAAAGTTTTCCATGGAGTCATTTATATTTTCTCACCTTGAGGTAGGTTGAAAAACGTATTTTGCAGCAAATCCTATCAAGAGGCAGAGTCTATTTTGCTTCCCCTGGAACCTGAGCTGATCTTGGGAGGCCAGCAGAACTGGGAAGTGAGGTCGTATGAGGTCTGGAGCCCAGGCTTCCAGGTACTTTGTGGCTTTCACCTCCAGCTCTTGGAAATCTCCCCTGAGACTGAAGATGAGACACCACAAAGAGAACTGACAGGCCCTGCCAACAGCCAGACTCACCTTTTAAACTCATGAGTGAGGCCACCTTGGACCTACTGCCCCAACTATCCTGTCCAGCGAACACAGCCATGTGAGTTAGCTCAGACAAACTAGCAGAGGAATTGTTTAGCCAAGCAGTAGAACTGAGAAATCATCAATCATTGTTTTAAGCCACTCTGTTTGGGGTTGGTTTGTTATGTAGCAATGGATGCCTGAAATACATCTTATTCACTCGTTTCAACTTGGTTTTTATCAGTAAGAAAGGTTGCCAGGATAAGGGGGAAAAAATCAATGGAATGGGACAACACTTACTTTCCCAACACCCTGAGGATGGAACCTGGGTCCCAGATTTTAGTCCAACAAGCTGAACAGCCCCAGAGGCCAATGTGGGGGCCACTGGAGCCAAAGTGATGCAGATCTCAACTGGCCTGTTCACCTTTGGAAGCTTTATCCTGCAGGTGGCCTGAGGCTTCAAATGTCCCCAACATCCTCTGTCTGCATTGTGGCAACATCCATTCTGTGGCCCTGGGGCCTTGGGAAAACCTGGCGCAATCATGAATGAGTTAAATGTTATCTGATCATAAGCCAGAGGGCCTGTTTTCATTTTCAAAACCCTTGTGTCAGTGACTCTAATGCAATGTCCAGCAATGTCTTGAGCAAGTGACCGGCAGGGGACAGAGGATGCTGTTTACTCAAGATAGTCCCATCACGCAAAAGCAGCTTGCCTAACTGCGTTTGTAAGCGATTGTTACGAGACCACCGTTGCAACAGGGATCGCCCTGGGTGATGGTCCCAGGAAGGAGCTGGTGCCCCCGGGCCAAGTTTGGGGCCATCTCTCTCTTTTTGGAACCCTTGGGACCCTGGGTCTCTGGCAAAGAACAGAGAATAGCCTAGTTAGGAAATCCCACTCAGATATGGAGCGAGTGGTCTTTTTAAGGATGGGTGTCTTGGGGAAGAAGGCTTTATGCTACCCTGGGAGGACATAACACTCCCTGTGTCAGGAAGGCTGATGAGGTTGCTGGGGCTTGTGGGTAGTGAGGACGGTGAGGTCTGGTTCAAAGGCGAGTTGCTGAGCAAGGACGCAGTGGGCTTAAGGTGTGGAAAGGGTTGGTCTGGGATGGGTCTATGGGGTTAGGGGGTGTCGTTTTTTTTCTCCAGCACCAAAACCACGGTGAATGGGTGGCCACATGCCCTGCCTGCTCAGGGCTGGATCTTATGGGTGTCTGCCTGAAGGTTAAACTATCACACTCATCCTTTCTAGCTTTTCCCTCTTGGCCAGAATCTGAGTTACAACCATTAACTCGGAATCACAACCACCTCCACCTTCTACCTCCTCATGTGAACAACCCTTTGTGATTTAAAAGCACTCTCACATGCTCTCTCAATTAATCCTTACAATAACCCCAAGAGATAGATAAATTATTACACCCAGTTTATAGCTGGGGAAATTGAGGCTCAGAGAAGTTGAATATCTGTTGCAAATTTCTAAGTCAGTGTGTCTCATAGAAATATAAAGCCGGGTCAGAAATCAGAGCTACATCATAATGTGATTGTAGTAGTCACATTAAAAACTAAGCAGCTAAAGTTAATTTTAGTAATGTTGTTTTGACACAATGTATATAAAATACAGTCATTTTTACATGCCATCAATATAAACGTTAGTGAGCAAATTTACGTTCTTTTTCATGTGAAGTCTTTGAAGTCTGGGTGTATTTTATACTTCCAGCACTTTTCCATTTGGACTTGTCACATTTCTAGTGCTCAGTAGGCACATATGACTAGTGGCTGCTCTATGGATGGCACAATTCTAGAACTTCCAACTCCCTGTGCTCTTTCTTCCTCCCCATAGCTTCTCTGCCTTCCCATAACATACACCCTCTTTCCTCCATTTCTAAAGGGAGGCGCTTGGGTCATGTGCTTTTATGGCTCTGACATTTTCTGATTGCTGAATGAAACTAGAATTTTGCCCAAACTTCTCTTAGCCCCATGACACAGAGGGTCCATGGTGAAAGAATGCCAAACACCTCCACACAGGCAGCTGCTTCTTCCTCCGTGGCTCGCAGGAGGACGCAGTGACAGATCCACAGGTGTAGGCACAAACAGATACACAGACACACAGACACAAGGACCCCCAGACTCTTAGATACATGTGCATGACATATAGATACAAAGACAAATGCAGGGACACAGCCCCTGCGGGGGCGGTTGAGGGAGATTTGGGGGATGGGCGCTTCTGAGTGTGTTCTTGTACACAAAACTCAGATGTCACTGGGGCCATCCTGCCCCTTAAGTCAGGATGAAATTGCCATGAACACTCCCAAACCCAACCCCCAACCATCTCCTCCGTTTTTTCTCTCTATGTACGTATGCGTGTGTGTCTGTGTGTGTGTGTGAGTGTGTGTGTGTGTTTGTACAGGTCACTCTCTACTGGGAGACTGGGACACCATGTAAAAAGTATTTCTGACCACGGGCCATATTAAGCAAAGTCTGACAACCACTGTGACGTTCTCACGGCCCTCACCTAGCCACCTCCAGTACCGTCTTCCCAGCCAGCTTGGATTCTGCCTCCGTTTCCCCAATTTCCAAGTGCTGTTTTTTTTTTCCTCAAAGCCAATCATGCATTCCCCACTGCACTGGTCTTTCAGTTCACAAATCCTCCATTTCCTTTGCCCATGGACGTACAGAGCTCTCCCGAGACTTCTGTTACGTCTAGGTGGGGCCTTGGTCCTGCAGAATATATATCATCCCCAGCGTGAGTCTTAGACCTTCCTTTGCTCTGTCCACCCCAAGTCCCCAAGCACCTGAGACTACGAGATGCTCCTGAAGGTCTTTGGGGACACACAGGCAGGGGCCCTGTCTTCTCCTCTCCCCTCCGTCGCTGCCCCTTCTCCCGTTGTCTTATATCCCTCAAGTTCTGTCCACTGATGAGGCAGAGTGCATCCCCCCAATGGCTACTTGGTCTCGCCCCACCTCCCAGTCTCACCCTGCCTCCCAGGTACCCATCAAGGTACTGGTGATTCCCCCTCCCGACCCACCCTAAACAAAACAGGTGCCTCCTTCAGAGGAACCCTGATGTCAGCACTTCATACAGCTTTTCTCTCTTTAATCGGTGATTGAGATGGTGACTGGTCAAGAGTTTTTAACCTGGAGTCACCAGGTCCCCAACGATTTGCCTGTCTCAGCTTTGTGAAGGCACATGTGTCCTGGGAGGTGAGACCTTTCTGCCGCTGAATGCCTGTCCCCTGTCACTGTACCTATATGCCCACGTGCACCAGGTGTCTTCTCAGCGTTTTAGGTAATCTCAGTGAATTTTCAGCATTTTCACTCTTATGAGGTAAGTAGTATTATTATCTGGATTTTACAAAAGACACCACTGAGACAGGAAGGTTAGTAAGTTGCCCAAGATCATGCAACTTGCAGGTGATGGCACTGCGATTGTGCCCTGGTCCCGTCCTGCTCTCCATCCCGCTCTTTAGGATTTCTGGGGCTGGGTCTGTGCCCACGGGCCAGTTCTCCATTAGCAGGCAGAGCTGTGGGTGGGGTCACAAAATGGCTCTGCATACGGGTAGAGGTTCAGGGTCTGGATCTGAAGGGCGGGGTGTCTAGTGGTGGGCCACTGTGGTCAGGTGGGGCTGGCACCCGCCTCCTGCACAGCGGTGGCCTTAGAAAGAAGGGTGTTGTCTGAGCACCTGGACCCTCCCTCCTCTTTCTCGAATTCCTCCATTCCCCATCGAAGTGAGTGAGCCTGACGCAGGCACTTCAAAGCGCTTTGTAGCTCCGACTGCTCACCCTCACATGGAGGGATGTTCTTTGAGTGTCTCTCGCGGACCCTGGAGGCATTGCCCAACACCATGTTTGTCAAATGATCAACATAGTCCAGTGTTTTGAAACAAAGTTCTTCAAGAGAAGGCAAAAGGTTTTGTTTTGCTTTGTTTTGTTTTCCACAGAACAGAATTTCTCTGTACCATGGGAGGGGTGCGTGATCTCAGGTAGAGAGAGAACTATGTTCTTACCCAGAAAACAGAAACGTGACTGGATTCTGACTGGCCTTTGGGAGAAGCCGGTTCTCTCCCCACAGTAACTGCACGATGGTGGAGGCGTGTATGGAGCTCGGGGTGTGGGGAGGGTGAGGGAAGAGGTAATTACTGCAGGTGGAATGGTGGGGAGGTGTCTCAGGGGAGTGGATGATGGAATGAGCCCTTCAGCCCATTGTGGAGAAAGGCATTTGGATTGGGGGTGTGTGAACGTAGTAGTTGCTGGGGCTAGTCTGGGGGCAGTGTGGCAAGTGGGACAGAGATGTATGGGTCAGTAGTATTAAGGAATGGTGCTAGGATGGGGCTTGGGGGCAGGTACGTGTTTTGATCAGAGCGTAGGATTATAATTTGAATAGTGTCCTAAACGTGCTTTCTTTGACAAGTAATAGAAACCTCAACCCATAGCACCTTAGACAACGAGGGGATTCTTTTTCTCATGAGACAAGAAGTCTGGAGGTGGGCAGGCCAGAGCTGGGGTAGAAGCTCAGTGATGTCCTCCAGAGCCAGGCTGTTTTGATCTCTTCATTCGGCCGTCTTGGCGTGCTGAGTTTCAGCCTTGAGGCCTCCTGCCCATCGGCCGTGCAGTAGGAAGAAGCAAGAGATCACACCAGCTGGGGCTGGTCACTTTTTATTGGGAAAGTCATCCACCTTCCCAGGTGCCTCCCCACTTCCCAGCAGACTTTTGCTTACGTGTCACTGGTCACAACTGTGCCATATGATGACTGCATAATGGCAGGGGAGATGGGGAACCAAAACATGTTTGGTTTCCCCACCTTTCTACTAGCGGAAGGCATAGAGAAGGAGGTGGGGTGGGTGTGGACTGGCCAAACACTAGTGCTGTCCCAGCTGGGAGACTGAAATGCACCTGCGGGTGGGTTGCAGAGTCGGTAAGAAGGTGGTTGGGAAGACGGACGAGCAGAAGGAACACGGCCTTTTTATTCAGACATCACGCAATCCAATGTGGCTAACTATGAAGCTGTAGCAAGCTGCTGACCTTCTCGAAGCTTTCGTTTCCATGTGCGTCTGTGTCTTCCTTGGGGGACACATGTACTGCTGTGTGTAAATGCCCGGCACAGGCCCTGGCACGTAGTAGGTGCCTAGCAAAGAGGAGTTTTGTGCTTCGTGTGCATAAGTATGGGGAGTGGTGCGTTCCGTAAGGAGGGGAGGGGTGTCCAATGTCGGCTGCTCTAGCCTCGTCTTGATCAAAAACGTGAGCCTGTACAAGCGTGTCCCTCTGTCTTTGTGTGTCAGGTAGGATCTCTCAAAAGAACTTGTGGGGTGGGGACGGTGTTTGGCCCATTTCAGGGAAGCCAGTTAGCCACCTGCGCACGGAAGGTGCAGTAGGAGCGGGGGGGGGGGGTGTGGGAGTGGGCAGCCACGTGCACGCTTCCTTAAGAAGGAGTGGGAGGCAGGCAGGGTGTCTGGCACTTTCCTCAAGGGTCCTTCCAACAAGCCTACAAGGTGAACGTCATCAACCCCCTCCTCAACACTAGAAAGCTGTGGTTCCCAGAGCGGAAGTTACTTGCCCCAGATGTCCCAGTTTGGGGGGCTGTGAGAGACCTGGAGGGCAGAGCTGGGGTTGGGGATGGAGAATCAGCGAGGGCTGGGCCTCCTGGTTTGGGCAACGTGAGTGTGAGGAGAGCTCCCAACTTCCCAGCAGTAGGCCGCGAAGAGCCTGAAGGGCACTGCGGTGACGAAACCTTTGTGACTCATTTCTACCTGGCCCACTGGCTTTTCCACCTGAGAGCTCTGAAGCTCAAACAGCCCTGGGGGGGCTTTACTCGCAGTCCCTTTCCAAGGCCTCCCAGGACTGGTCTCTTCAGGGCTGTTGTCCCTGAGCCTTCGCACGTATCATTCCATCCCTCAGGTGACCTTCCCTCCACCCCACAGAGGCCTGCTTTCACTCATGTGGCCCACACCTTGCCTCCCCCAGGAAGCCTTCCCTGATTGTCCCCATGCACCACCTGTACCTGCTCCCATCATCCACGCTTGGAGGGCACTTGGCTTCTGCAGGTGGGTCCAGCATCACACAATATAAAAGTGCAGGTGCTCAGGGCAGTCAAGTAGAGGGGACAATTCTTCACGTTACAAGAGATGTAGTCCCTGCCTTTGTTAAGTGCAAACCATGCACTAGAAAATGATTTGAGGGGTAGAAATTAGATTTATGCCCAGACCACCAGTACAACCTAAGATGAAGGGCCCTTGGGTTGATATTCAATCACTTACACGCTTTAAAAAACCAAAAACTAAGTTGATTCAGTCCCTTCCTCCCCTTTCTCTTTTGGAAGGGAAAAACAACATAAAAATAACATTAAAGATTTCTTTTTTTGGAATAAAACAGAAAAACACAACCCCGTCTACCCATAAACCCTTTTATTTTTGAACATTCCAGTCTTTGTTCACATGCCCATCGACATAAATAGCTGCAATCGTAGAACTTTTCCTCGGCGGCTGGGCTGTGAGCTTCCTGAAAGAAAGCAAAGACCCATGTCATTCACCGGGCAGCCTACAGAGTCCCAGCCAGTGGCAGACATGGGGACACTATGGTCATTGACTGTTCCCATCGCTATTCCTACTCGCTTAGTGGAGTGGAGGGACCACTGCCTTCACTTGTGGACCCCTAATGAAGGGACCCCTCCACTTTGATCCTCCCACCTATCTTGCAGGGCAGGAATTGTTCCCTCCCTTTCGCCAAAGGGGACAGCCAGTTAAGTGACCTGCCCTAGTTACAGAGTTAGAAAGTGGCAGAGCTGGGATTTGAACCCAGTACTTTGGAGCTTAAAGCCCATATTCTTTCTATTGCAGTAGGGCTCTTCCACCTCAGCACTTTTCACGTTTGGGGCTGGATATTCTTTGCTGCTGTGTGGGCTGTCCCTCGCATCGTAGGATGCAGAGCCGTATCCCTGGGCTGCAACCCCTAGAGGCCAGGGGCACGCTTCCCTCCTGCCCCCCAGTTGTGAAAACAAAACATGTCTCCAGACATGGGCAAATAAATACCCAGGGTTGAGAACCACTGCAATACAACAAAGAACAACAGACTCTGCTGCCTGTTCGTTTGGCCCTCCTTTCCCAGGGTCTAGGGCTGTATGTACAGTGGGTGCCAATCTGTGTGGAGGCCTGCCAGGGACCCTTGCTGTGTGGATTTGCGGTTGGTCCAGAGGTAGCCCAGGCTGTGTAAGAGGCGTTGAAATAAAGATTCATGGTCAGTCTTTGCAATCCTACCTGCCTGGTGGCTCAGCCCAGAGGTGGCTATCGCATCTCCTGGCACCCTAAGAATTTCAGACTTACCTGTCCCTTGTTACTCCTAGTGTTTGGGGCTACTCCTATGGTGTGCGGCCTTGGCTACTGTTGGTACACTCAGTGGCATTGTACAAATTTGAAATATGCACCTCTTCCTCAGCCCTGTTCCAGGGCACAAGGCTCGGTGAGCAGACCGTGACCCAGATTCCTGTCTCTGCTCACCATCTCAGATAATTCTTGCAGAGTCCACAACCTGCACAACTGTTCACAGCAGCCCCAACTTAGACAGTTTTGCTAACACTCCTTCTCCCCCTCCACTCCATGGCAAGGTAGGGCCTGGGTAATGGAAGCCCATAGATAAAGCCTACACCTGCTTTTTGATCCAAGACTCTACTGTTTCCTCACCCAGCTTCTCCCTGGACTTGCTCATTTATTCACTCAACAAACATATTAATCATTTATGTTGTGCAAGCTGGGTTTGGAGCATCAGAAATGAGGCAGTGTGATATAGTGCAGCAGTTCTCCAACTCTTGCTTGGGCACTTTCTCAGAGGGTTTGTGAGATTCTAGAATTTTCTTCATATACTCTAACCCAAACAGCGTATTGCAACATACTGAATACAGCAGCAGTTGCGGAAATCCAGCTCTCTTCTAGTAAGCCCAACATTAAGGAGGTTTACCAAATGGAAAACAACGCCACCCTTCTCACTAATTTTTCTTTTGTTTTGGAAAATAGTGTTATTTTTCACGAAAAGGTATTATTTATGTTAATACGAAATGAGTTTGTTATTGTTATGTTTAAGTGAATTCATAAAGATAAGATTTTTCTTATTTTTAGTTTCTACTACAG
Source organism: Rhinolophus ferrumequinum (assembly GCF_004115265.2). Taxonomy (NCBI): domain Eukaryota; kingdom Metazoa; phylum Chordata; class Mammalia; order Chiroptera; family Rhinolophidae; genus Rhinolophus; species Rhinolophus ferrumequinum. The sequence continues at coordinate 62,186,157 of NC_046297.1, forward strand.
CAAACATCAAAGATCAATAGATATAACCCACAAAAATGAAAGCTTGCTGGGGGCCTCAATAATTTACGAGTGTAAAGAGTGTCTGAGACCAAAAGTTTGAGAACTGCTCATGGGATGGGCAAAGCCCTGGGCTTGGGGGCTGACTAGCCTGGACTCCAACACCAGGCTGGCTTCTCACTAGCTGTTTGTGAACCTTCGGCAAGTTCCTTAACTTTTCTGAGCCTCAGTTTTTTCATCTATAAAAATGGAAGCCTCATGGGCCCTTCAGAGAGAGACAGAATTTCAGCTCATCCCTTGGAACCTGTGTTCTGTTGGAGGTATTGCTGGTTCTGGAGGAGAGCTGGGGTGGCTTCAAGGGGGAGGTGTTGGGTGGAACACTGCCAAGAGGAAAGGGGGGGGGGAGTTGGTACCAGCCTCCTCCGCAAGGTAAATATGTGAGGATTGGGAAAGTTGGTCAAAGGAAAGGAATTCAGTTTGTGAAATCGCTTCAAAGGGGAATTGGAAGCAACCTGTTTTGCCTTTGATTATTTTGATTGTAACCTTTTAAGTTTTGTCAAAGTCTGCCTACTGTCTTTTTCTCCCTCTCTTTTTCATGGACAGAGAGGCCTTCTCAGGGCACAGACGAGCTGTGCTTTGCTGGGGTCGTTCAGGGGAGATGGCAGCCATGTCTGCTCGGCACATAGCCCTGGGAGTGGTTTTGGAGAATTCCAAAGGCCCAGGGGAAGGTCTGACTGCCAAGGGGGAACCAGACCTTAGTCCTGACCAGGGCAACTGAGGCAGGGTTTCCCCATCGTCTATACCATCCTGGGGCCGGCTCTGCCATCAGCCTATCATGGTACTGGATTTCCACCATGGAGATTTCTCCTTTGGGATAGAGTTCTTGTTTACCAGAAAAGTTCTATAGTATAAGGAACAGAGCAACTTGTGATCAGCCACTAATGTGTCATGGTGGCCTTATTTGTCTGATAACAGAAAGCAGGGCCGTGGGGCCATGAGATGGAGGGCAGAGAGGTTTGGACTGTCCTGGGCCCTAGTGAGTTTCCAGCCTCTATGTTTTTGCTCTTCTTTCTGTTGGGGCCCTTTGGACCCATCCCTGGTATCATGACCTTTCCTGATCTGGAAATGGTGGGTCTGAGATACTTCAGTCTCAGCCGCAGGGACGTACTTAGCATCCATTCTCTGTGTCCTTCAGCTCCTTTTTGCCTTATTTGTCCCAATTCTGGGTTGAAGTCTCAACAGGTGAGTAAACGGAAGCTGTTGTTGGCACTTAACTCTCATTTCAGGGGTGTTTCTTCCCTCCTCTTCCATTCCCCATGGCACCTTTAGGTGTGTGTGTGTGTGTGTGTGTGTGTGTGTGTGTGTGTGTGTGTTGCAGAGGGGGAGGCAAAGGCCACAGGCCCTTCTTCCCCTGCAGGCAGGCCCCATGTTGACAGCTTGGTGGCCCTGCCTGCATGGGCACCTCACCCCAGGTGGTTAGAGGCAGCCGGTTGGGAGTGGTTTGGGTTTTTCACAATGACAGTTTCCTGAAAGTCACCCTGACTCTGGGCTGGAGATAGCTGGGTCCAGGCCAAGGGGGGAAACATAGAAAGAGGAAGGCACTTCCTGTTAGAAAGCAGAGGGCTGGGAGGTGAGGCTGAGGGGAGCAGTGCACCTGGGCCCCCAAATCGAAAGGACGGTGGGGGTGCCTGGGCAGACCCCCCCCCCAGGACCCCTCCTAGTCTCATAGGCAGAGGGGCTGACATGACTTCCCGTGCCGGGTCTGCTCAGATTGGCCGCAGACCTCTCTCCTTTCCCTCCCTCGGTCCCATCCAGTTTGGGGCACTGCCGTCCATCTAATTTGACTGAGGTTGTTGCTTCTCTCAGGGCCCTCCTGTCCTGTAGAGCCCAGACTGGTTGCTTTTGAATCTGCTTTAAAAAAAAAAAAAAAAAGGAAGGAAGGAAGCTGAGGGCTTCCCTCTTAGAGAGAGGCCACCGCCCGGGAGGGCAAGGCACATGTGGTGGCTCCTTCTAGGTCCCTGTAACTCCAGGAATGAGGGGCCTTCCTGGCTGTGCAAGACCCCTCCCCCACCCCATCCCATGGAACCCACTACCGTCCCGGGCCACCCCTGGCTCCTTCCTCTGGGGGAGCATTAAACACATTTAATACCCGGCTTGCCATGGGCACTTCCCGTGCACAGCGGACACACACCAGCCACAGCCCCTCGGGAAGGTGATCGGACCAGTTGACTATTCCTTGCTTGTTTTTCTTTCCCTCAGGACCCAAACTTTATCTGCTCCCTCCTCTGTTGCAGTTGCTGGTTAGCGCTGGGATTTTGAGCAGGCTTGGCCTCAGCTTCTGAACCTGTCAAACGGAGACCCATCTCTTCAGGTCTGAGATGACCATTCAGTGATGTGGAAAACTGCCCTCACAGCGGCTGGCACGTCACAGGCTCCTGGTTCATGTGATCACATGTCCCATTTTCCCTGGGACAGCCTGATGTGTGCCTGTCGTCCCAGTGCAATTATTAATAGCGTTCCCTCTTCGTCTCAGAAGTGTCCCGGTTTGGGCAATAAACGCCACAGTCACTGTCTATTTCCGCTCTGAATGGCCAGCGTCTCTCTTCCCGTGGCCAACAGAAGCCTGTGTGGAGGAAAGAACACTGGGTTTGCTCTGGGTTCTTGACCCAACTCTGTCACCAAGCACAGTGTAGCCTTGGACCAGTCGCCTCCCTGAGCTTTTGTTTCTCCGACTGTGTGAATGATGTCACCCACCTACCAGTTCTTGGCTGCGCTCCCAAAGCCTGGCACACAGTAGGTGCTTAACTGGGTATTTGCTACGACTGGAGAAGCCGTACCCGCGTCCGCCTCACATTCACGGGGCTTCCTAGCCCTTGAGTCAGGGCCCCCGAGGCCCCACCCACTTGCTTCCCCAAGCTACCCCAAGCGAGGCGAGGCACAGTCCCCAGCTGGATTTCTTTTGCTCCGAACTGTTTCTCTGACTTCTCTGAGCACCTGTTTCTTCAGCCACGAGCTGAGAAATTAGGCAAGATGATCTTTCAAGCTGCTGCCAACACCAGCTGGGTTTCTGGCCCCCGGGGCCACACGTTATCATGGGCTTGTGGGACACCAAGACCTCAGTTTGGATCCCGGCTCTGCTTCTCAGTAATGGTGTGGTCTCAGGCAAGTCACTTAACCTCTCCAGGCCACCATTTTCTCAAGTGACAAATGGCGAATTCTCAATGCAGCCACTGAGAAGAGTCAATGGGAGGGCTGTGTTTGGTGTTCACACAGTGCTTGGGGGACCAAGCACTTAATAAACATCTGTCCCTCCCGTCACAAGGCTGTGCTTGTGACAGGAATGCAGCTCTCCCTCCACTCCCTTCCTCCTGTTGACATCTCCCCCTGGACAGTGAAGACAGGACCAGATGTCCCCAGGAGGACAATGGGAACCTGGTCACCCATCACCACACATTATCTGAGTCCAGACATGTGTGGCACATGGCCTAACAAAGATGTAAAGACACACAATTGGCCTAGTCCCAGACACCACACTCCTTATTCCTTAGGGAGGAAGCAGGACAGTCCAGGAGCTCATTTCCTGAGCACCTACTATGTGCTGGCATTTGCACGCACACAATTCCATTTCATCTTCACCTTGACTCTGAGAAGTGGGTGTTATTAGTCCCCCTTCAGGATGAAGTATGGGCTGTGGCCTTGCATAGGACGATCTAACTTATTCTCAGCAAAGGGGAGACTTGAACCCAAGTATGTCAATCTCCTAAGGAGGAATATCTTCCATTACCCTGCCCCACCTGGGGGCCCTAAGTGTTCATTCTATCCCTTTCTCTGCCTCTTAAGACTGCCTCAGTTTTCTTCCTCCCCATAACCTGAGGCTTGCCTCCCACCTACTTCTCAGGGATGCTTTGAAGATGGATAAGAGTGTGTTTTCCCAAAGCTCCCAGGGCGCTCTGGGGCCTCACCAGGGCGGCGTGTTATTAGTGAGATCCAATGACAGCAGCAACACAGCCATAATGAATGCTCTCCAAACATCCTGTCGCCAAGGCCAGGGGCAGGCGTCATTAGCCCCATTTTAGAGATGGGAAAGCTGAGGCCAGGAGTATCATTTGTGACCTGCCCGTGGTGCCATGATGAGTCAGTGGTGGCCCAATGCAGCCTTCCTCTCCCTCTGTTTTCCTTCCTTCCTGAGAAAAGTAGGGTGAGCAAGAGGAATTACAACTCCTGAGAACCTCTGGCTTTTCCTTGGAGAAGAAAGGGGTGCAGCCAGACTTGGTGGCTCTAGTCTGGCAGAGTCTGGCCTTGGGTGGGGGTGGAGACAGATGAGGAGTCCAGAGCTCTCTTCCTCCCTGGACCCCAGCCTCAGGCAACAGTGCTGGAACACTGTCCTCCACCTTTTCCCAAGCATTACTTTGAGGCTAAGACCATGGCAAAAGGTGGTGGTGGTGGTGGTGGTGTGTTTGTTTCCTGATTCTTTTAGCCTAAAAAAGACGAAAGTGATATAAAGGAGGGGGGTGAAGAGGGAGGGCAAAGAACTCACATTTGCCTAGCGCCGTTCATGTGCTACCTACTTTATATACAGTTTTCTACCTCACCTTCATTCTACCAACAAAGAAAACAAGGCCCAGAGGGGTTATCAGAGGTGCCCAGCAGGTGAGCAACAAAGTTGGGATTCCAACCCAGGCTCATTTGGCTGCAAAGCCGTTGTTTTGGAAGTAGCCCATCCTGCCCCTTTGGAATTTCTCTGGGAGAGGTGGGGTCTACACAGGGTCAGCCTCATGGTTGTGTGACCTGTGTGATTGCCCAGAGCCCTCACTCAGAGAGACCCTGCCCTTAGCTTAATTGGCTCTGCTGTCATTTTCTTGAAATTCTTAATAATCTTTAAACAAGGGGTCCTGCATTTTCCTTTTGCATTGGGCCCTGCAAATGATTTGGTTAGTCCCGGGTCTATGTACAAAAGGCTACAAGACCAGATGTCTCTAACTTGCAGAGGGCCTGGGGCCAGCCACTGCAGCTCAATGTCCCCATCTGTACTATAAGGAGCCTGGGGGAAAAGGCCTAGTCGTATGAGCGTCGTATTCACAGTGCCTGAGCCACAAGCTTGGTGAGGACCTCTTGTGGGAAGAAGGACCTTGATAGAGATGGAACCTGGGGTTCAGCCTGAGGAGACCTGGTATCTGGTAGAGCTTTAGAATGACTGACAGGTACTAGGGACCAGAGAGAGGGGACACAGGTTCCCTCTGGGCTTCTGTGGGTTGGTGGAAAGACCTACTCCCACTCCAGCTCTCAGTCCAGGAAGTTGAGAAATTGTTGCCATATATAATCATGACTTTTTGATTGATGGAACGGGATGGGAGGCCTGACCAGCTTTTTCTTTCAAATAAACATATCTGGGCTGCTTTCAAAGTCATTACCAGGGAAGACGGTGGATTTATCCTCAATGCCATCGTTGTAGGGATGTTTTGGTGCCCTGAGTGTCTCCCCACTGCCTGTCTCTGCTTTTAGCTGCACCTGTGGTGGGTGGACGGTTCCTTAGAAGTTCCAACTCTTGCTCACAACCTGCCACAGCAGGCACTGGCCACTGACTCTGAATTTCTGCCTCAGGCCCAGTTGCGGGAGCCCACTCAGGCTTGTTCAGGGGCAGCGCAGAAGTCAGAGGTGCCAGAAGAATCTAGTTCCCATGCCTACAGAGCGATTTCAAAAGTGCATATGATACTGACTTTCCCTCCTTTTCTGACTCATCGCTCCACCGCTCATGACTACTTCTTGGGGTCATTGTCTAATACACTGTGTGAACCCGAGACCTTGGTCCTTGTCTTAGGCTCTGCCTTTTGGGGAACACAAGCTGAAATCAGTGGTAGCGTTGTGGCATCGTCAATGTCTGTCTGGACTAACTTTCAGAAGCTGAGGCCTGATCTTTTGTACCTCTTTGAACATGGCAAACCTCTCATCTTCCAGAAGGGGGACATTTCGGGCAACAGCCAAACATGCTCCAGAGTAAAACCTGGTATCCGGGTGGGTGATAAATCACACTCAGTGTGGAATGGCAGCTGGGGTGGGGACCTGACTGGCCTTTGCTAAGACCCAGCTTCAGTCTCATCTTGTTTGTGTCTTTAGCGGTGTGAGGTTGGACCAGTAACTTGGCTTCTCTGGGTCCCAGGGGTTACACCTGTAAGACGAAGGGCAGCAGCACCCGGCTGCCTGGATTGGGCATACTGGTGACATCATTTTGTGATTATAAACAGCTATACATACATGAGCTATGACTGGTTGAAAACAAGATGGTGTCTGCAAAGCAAGGAGGTAGGGGCTAGTAAATTGTGAAGGCCAGTTCCGCATGAGAGTCCGAACACATTTGATCAGTGGGAGCATCATTGGAAGGGCATCCCCAAAGGGCTCTGGGCTGGGACAACTGTTTTCTGTCTGTGGTCACCCTGGGATTACGAAGCCACCCTGGTCCTCCGTGAGCGTGCCTTAGGGATACTGTTTGTACAGACAAATGGTCGGGGTTCTGAACTTGTTTTGTGGGCATTCATGAGCTAGTCCTTGAAGAGGAACACGTGGCTCCGGGGCTTGGCAGACAGTTGATGCACTGGCCTGTGGGTGTAGGTCTAGGGCATTGGTGTCAATGTGAACGCTGTGCTGGGGTCATCCATCCATTCAACAAATATTTATTGAGCAATTGCTGTGTGTCAATCACTGTGTTAGTGCTGGGGGTATAACAAGGAAACCTGGCTCTTCTGGGACCACATTCTAATGGGGGAAAAGGTGACAAACAAATACAGATAAAAGGTCAGGTTGTGGGCGGCCGGTGGCTCAGTGGTTAGAGCGCAGTGCTCATAACACCAAGGTCGCCGGTTCGATTCCCACATGGGCCAGTGAGCTGCGCTCTCCACAACTAGATTGAAAAACGACTTGACTTGGAGCTGAGCTGTGCCCCCCATAATTAGATTGAAAAAAATAAAATAAAACGACTTGACATGGAACTGATGGGTCTTGGAAAAACACACTGTTCCCCAATCTTCCCCAAAAAAAATTGAAAAAAAAAAAAAGGAAATAAAGGTCAGGTTGTGCCATGAAAAAAAAAAAAAAAAAGCCAGGTGAGAAAATGGAGTCACAGAGGACTGCTTGCTTGGTCAAGGGAGGTGGTTTGAGAAGTTGACATTAGAATGGAGACTGGCATGACATGAGAAAGCGAATCAAGAGGGATTTGGGGTGAAAGCAGGGGTAACAGTTAGTGCTAAGGCCCTGAGGTGGGAGAGAGAAGAGAGAAGAGAGAGAAAGAGAGAGAGGGAAAGGGAGAAAGAGAAAGTAAAGTCAGAGAATTTAGGAGCTAATGAGGTAACGGTGAGGCCAGATCACGAAAGGCTTTGTGGGCCAAAGTAAAGTTTAAGTCCAATCTTTGCCACTATGAGCTGCTGTATGACTTTGGATGTGTCCCTTCTGCTCTCTGGGTCTGTCTCCTCATATGCAAAATGAAGGGTTGGGCTAGGGAAGCAGGTGTCATCTCTAACGATGTCTGCTTTTACAAAGCACCCCTGCCCGGGTGCCTCTCATCACCAGATCAGAATCTCTGCAGGTGGGGCCTGAACATCCGTGTTTATTACAAGCCCCACTCATCCCAGATGACTCTCTGAGCAGCCGGAATCAGGAAACACTGGACCAGAAGGTCTTTCGAGAACATCTCCCTTCGTTCTGTGCATCTCAGCTTCCTCCCTGGGCTCAGACCAGCTTCAGCTGAGGCCAGCAGCCTTCCTCATGCCCAAACACGCATCTGCTGAAAGAGCAAATGGGCCCTATCCAGGCCCTTCTTCCTACCCACAGACCCCAGGACCAGAGGGCACAGGGCAGCGGCCCCCCTTGGCCCTGGGAGATTTTGTTTACTGTGCACATTTCACTTCTACAGGAGCTGCACAGCTGTGATCTTGCCTCATCGCAGTTGCCAACAATGGGGGGCAGCTTTCACCCCGCCTGCTAATTTCTCAAGTTCCTCTTTTAGGCATGTGCCTATCCCTCCACGTTCCCGTGGCTGCGTGGAAGTGGACCGAGGCCCACAGGGTGACTAAGAGGGGAAGCCCCTGTGCTGAAGCTCCCAGCAGCTCCTGGATTGCGTAAGGGCTATTTTTGAGGCGATTGCAGACAATCTGATGAATCATACGAAACACACATGGCTCCGGCCGGGGACTGTCCTTCCTCATGCTGCTATGGAAAGCGGAGCTTCTCAAAATGAATCAGCAGCAGCCGAGGCCCAGGCCCGTGGGAGGGGAATGAGAGTGAGAATTACACATTTCCAAAGTATTGGGGTGCGGCCTCCGGGGTCTGGGAGCGGGGCTGCAGACACTCAACTCTTTGGTTTCCTCAGTGACTCAAAGGGCCTCCCTCATCCGCCTGAGCCCGCCACCTGGAACCTAGAGACACTCGATCATGGAACAAAGTCCCTTGTACTTAACGAAAGTCTGAGGAGGTGCGGCCCAGGGTAGCTGCTTAATGGCGATAGACAAGCTCTGAATCCAAAAGCCCCCCAGGCGTTCCTTGGACTGGGTGGCCCGTGAGAGAAATTTCTGACCATGAGGAGAAGGCTCAAACCACATCTTTTAGGGAAAGGGGAAGGTCTTCCTGCTCCTCCAAGCTCAGAGGCGTGCGAGCTAAGAGGTGGTTGGAAGCCCTCAGACTTTGGAATTAGACAGTATTGGGTTGGAGATCAAAACTCAATATGGCGACTTGGAGCCAGTCCCTGGATGTGGCTGGCCCTCAGCTCTCTCTTCAGTAAAATCCGGAAGTAACATCTGCCTGCTGAGACTATCATTAAGAATACACAAGGATTACATGAGGCAGCAAGGTATAGATGCTAACAACACAGACTCTACAGTCAGGAGTTCAAGTCCTTGCTCTGCTACTTATTAGCTGTGTGTCTTCAAGCAGGTCACTTAGCTGTTCTGTGTCCCATTTCCCTCATCTCTAAATGGACATGATATAATGGCACCTTCCTCATCAGGTTGATAAATAAGCTAAACTACGTCAAATTGAAAGAAGGATGCCTAGTACATAATGAGTTTTCAATACATGTTAGGTATTGTTACATACAGTGAGTATCACAGCAAGTTCTCCTAGATTGATTACAACAGAGCACAGGAGAAGGTAGTTGTCATCATTACTATTTTTTCCAGAGAGCTGGAGTGGATTTGGATAAAAGCTGAGGCCTGAAGGGGCATTGGAGAGAGGAAAATCAGAAGATAGGAAGATTGTGGAAGTCAAACTTTGGGCCTCCTTTATAATTTTGCTTGGTTTGGTCCAAAGCAGAAAGAGACTTTGCGATTAGCTGGACAGTGGGAAAAAGACAAGGGGTACAGTCTGCTTTGGAGAGGATTGGAGTCCCAGGGAGGCCCTATTTATCTGTCTGTGAAGATTGAATAACCTCACATTGCCCAATACTCCACACCCTGCAAAGAAGAGTCTGGAGATACCCCAGCAGACCACCTAGCCCCATGGCAGAATCAGGCCACTGAGGCTGAGACGAGAGCTCCCACGCTGATTTGTCAGAACTACGTGCTCTATTGGGCAATCGCTGAAAGTTGGAGAGGGTTTTCTGTGGCTGCTGCAGCTGATGACCACGTTCTCTTCCACACAGGCTGTTAGTAGGGTTTGAGATTCTGGCCGGTATCTCTTTGCGCATCAATCAGCCTTACAGCTGGGCTTGAGGTTAACCTAATTTCTGGAACCAGATGTCCTAATAGAGTGGTTCTCACCCCTGGCTACAGATCTGAATCACATGAAAGCTTTAAAAAATAGCGCTTACTTGGGTTGTACCCCAAAGTAATTAAGTTTGAATGTTCATGCGCAGACCCAAGCAATGTATGGTTTGAAAGCTCCCCAGATGGGTCTAGTGTGCATGGAGGGTTGAAAAGCCCCTGCTCCAGTCCATCCGCTGCTCTGAATTGAACCCTTTCCTGCTTCCTTTCATCTTGAACTACCTGCCCCTCACCCCGTCTCACTCCATTCCCCTCTTTTCCCCTTTCTGTTCCACTCCACTCCGCTTAATTGTGATCCATTCTTTGGATACATTCCAACGAGACTGACTGGCTGACTGCTTCAATCATTCAACAAGTATTTAGTGAAGGCCAACTGAATACTACCTAGATCCTGGTCTAGGAAGGGCAGACCACAGCAGGTTGCAGGAAAAGACAAAGTTCCCGCTCTCATGGAATTAGAAGAGGAAGGTCGGAAATAAGCCAATACAGAGGGAATGTTTGCAGATGGAGAGTAGAAAAATAACTCTAAGAAAGAGAAAAATAAATGGGTGTGAGAGTGATGGGTGGCTCGAGAAGCTGACACTTGAGCAGAAGCCTGAATGGAGTGAGGCAGCCGTCATAAGGATATGGGGGTATAGAACATTCCAGAAAAAAAAAAAAAGAAATTATTAAAGCCCGAGGAGTGAGCGTGCTGAGCTCATTCCCCTCCAGTTCATTTCACTCCACACGTTACATCTCATCCTTTTATTTGTTGTCTACCCCATTCCAATCTTTTAAATGCTCTGCTATTTTATTATGTTCAATCCTAGCTAGTTTCTTTTGACTTGGTTTAACCCGCTGGGTTACTAGTCTAATATCAGGTAACACGCAGAGATACAATCAATACTAATTCAGAGGTCTGCTGATGGAGATGGTATTCTCATCAGGCTCAGCTCAAATCTGGATAGATGTGCTGCCTGACAACCACATGTTAAAACCATGTGCAGCTGTAGAGAGAAATTAGAGCTCGGCACTTCAAATGGATTGCCGCATGTGTAGCCCTCTAGATCTCCTGGATTTTTTGTTTGATGATATACTCCAAGTACAAGGCCTCAGTGGGTGGGCCTTATATTTTTGAACCCATCAGTATTCAAAATAGGTGCTCTTATCTCCTTTTCTTACTTGCCACGTGCTTATGGGTCAAACAACCAGAAAAATGGCAATAGCAACACACCGTGGGCTGCCCCTGAGTAGCTGGAAGGGAGGAAATAGGGACTTCTAGAAAAAAGAGCTTATAGACTTGGAAATGATTGGAGAGATTATCTTGTCCGATACCCTTCATTTGAGAGACTGAGAGGAAGTGACTTGCCCAGGTGGCCAGGGTCATGTGTGACAGATCCAGGACTGGGAATCAGGTTCCCTCATCTGGACTCCTATTTTCCTTCGGTTTTTCTGAGCCAATCCAGGTCTGGCGATATAGAGGAGGTAGGGCGGTTGGTTCCGGTTTCACTGGGATGAGTTTGGATTTCACGAAATGAAACGCTGTCCTAGATCTCTCTGGAAGTGACTCCTCTCGGATGACTTTGCCTGCAGGGTCTTCTCCGTGTCAATCCCTCGATCCTCCCCAGGCCATCTTCTTTTGAATGCATTAAATGATTTCATAAATACTTCAATATGAATAAGGCACTTCTTATATGCCAAGAACTGTCCTGGGGTCTGGGGCTCCTTTGTTGAGCAGAGTAAGCATGGAACATTCCCTCAGGTGCCACTGGAGGAAGCGGCTCTCTTCTTAAACTCCAGGCCTGTCGTCTTCCTCTGTGGAGGACACCAGCCCTCTGTGTAATAACTGGATCCGTGCCTCATCTCGGGAACCTAAGCTCCTGCAGGGCAGGATTCGTGCCCGGATTTGTGGGTGTTTCTTCTAACCCAGCTGCCCTTGCTAGTGAGTTCCCTGTCCCTGTCAGATTGGGGGTCGGAGGACTGAGGTATCAGAACACAAGGCAGGGGATCCTCATTCCTCCAGCCGAGAGTCTCGGTTCCTCATGTGGCGTCGTTATGACACCTGCCATTTACTGGAATGATCATTGTGCCCCAATATGGTGCTTGATAGACACATTTATTCCTCAGATCCACCTTCTTCAGGAGGTGATATTAAAACCTCCAGGTTGCAGACTGGGAGTCAGAAGCCGAGACATGTTAGTGCTTTGCTCAGGGACACTCAGCTTGGAAGTAGTGGCAAATGAAGGCAAACACAGGTTGATTTCTCTGCCCATAGTTTTCAAACTGGGGATTATTAACTTCTAGTAGGTTACGAAATCAATGTAGTGGTTATGATTAGTATTTAAAAAGGGAATAGAAAGGAACACATAAGTACACTGGTTGTAGTAAGACTTAAGAATTGGTTTCTAAAAATTTAGTTTCAGATACACACACACACACTGATACGTGTGTGTGTACACATGTTCTGTGTCATGATATACAATGCATTTCTTGGTCAAAAACATTTGAAAGCCACTGCTCTAGGTTGTACAGCTCCAAACACACCAACAATAATTAGCATTTTATTGAGCACCTACTACGTGCTGGGAATTACTCTTGAAACTGTGAATAGTTCCTTCTCCAAAGGGGAAGCAAATTCACTTTGGCACACAAGGCCTTGCCCTTCCTGGCATCTTCCCCACAGTGAGTTGACATCTCAGGGCTGCCCCCCACTCAGCCGGTGATGAGGGAGCTGCCTCATCAGCCTCCCAGTGAAGCTTCTCTTCCCAGCAGAGATTACTAGACAGGGTTTGAAGTGCTGTCTCTCCAGGATGTGTCCTGTCCACAGAGTCCTCTCTGTGCATCACAGCAGGATGATGTAGGATGGGGACACATTGCTGAGGTGCTTGGGATCTGGGCCACCATCCCACACCTGCCCAGCCGGCAGGTTGCACAATCCACCACGTCCCGATGCCTCTCATTATTTTAGGATGGGTTCGTCATTGATTTCTATTCGTAAAGTACAAACACAGTGACATGTTTCCAAAATGGGATGCAAGGCAGGTGGTTATAAGGAGCTACAAGATGAGGGAGGAGAGGAGAGGAGACAAGAGAGGGCTGGGGGCGGGGATGGGAGGGAAGGGGAGGAAGAGAAGGGAGGAGAGGGCAGCTCTTTCCCTGCGTTTTCAAGCTGTGGGTCACAGAACATTAAAGCAGACCGAGTCTCCTTAGATCTCTCCTGATCCAGCCTCCAATTTTGCAGATGAAGAAACTGAGACTGAGAAAGAAAAAGGGATTTTTCAGACAACAAAGCCACGATGGACTTAGACTAGCCATTCTCCTTTAGCTGTGTTCGGTTGGCAAGTGACAGGGCGCTGGCGGTTGAGTTGTCAACTAAAAATGCCTTCACACAGGTTTTCCCCAGAGCACCAGGACTGGCCGGGATAGAATCTCTCCCTCAGCCTCACCCCCCAGCCCTGCACCCCCACAGGAGGCAAGACTCTGGACAAGACAAATAAGCTGCCATCCGGGATCTACGCACACCACAGCCCCGTGTGAGAAGGAATAATGTTGGATTTTCCAAACCCATGCGAGTTAAGCTTTTGCAGCCAAAGCAAAGGGCAGAGTCACCGAAAAGATCCACAGTTCTTAGTCTGACTAGAAACACTTTGGCAGTGGCCCTGGCTGGCACTCTCAGACAGCCCGTTCTGAGCCAGGACTTCATGGGTGACAACAGTAGGAAACTTTTTCCTGGGCAGCTGTTGGCAAGGCACGTGGGCAAGTCACAGCCAGAATTGGCCCCAAAATAAATAAGACCATATAGACCTGGGCTTGAGCAAACCCAAGGTCAGAAGGATCCATAGAACATCTGGGCTGGAGGGAGATTTGAGAACGACTCACTCAGTGGTTCCCAAAGTGGGTTCCATGGCACCTTAGGGGTTCCCATGCCCTTTCCACTGGGGCTGATCTGACGCAGGAATGTACATTGTGATTCTCCTGCTAAGGCTTGCCGTAAACTCCATGTAGCATCTTTTCCACCTCTGATTTGCCTCTCATACCACAGGGCTTAAGACTCAAGTGCTGGGATCGTTGGCACCGTAACCAGGACCTACTACCTAGCACTTTTCTGCTCTGGGCTCCTTTCAAAGCTGGCCGTCTTCTGTGTCACTTGGGAACTGGCTGCGAGCATTCTTCTCAGGTGTGGAATATGCTAAATCCAGAATCTGAAGAGGCTTTCCAGATGTGCTTTCGTTTTCGTGCGGTGAGATATAATAATTTGCCCTTTACTTTGGAGGGAATATGCTAGCCTTTCCCGGAACACATTACAACTGAGGTGGCAGAACCCTGACTCTTCACGGGGCTGGTCTCCCACCCTCTGCAGTGCTTGTGTCTTCTCAAGACCTCCAAGGTACTTGTCACTTCTTATTCATACTCACTGATGAACAGGAAGTCATTCATGTAGTGGACCCCACGGTGCGGTGCTGGGGAGCGTCCAGATGGTTCACATTTCTTCAGGCTACTTTATGTCCCAGAATAGGAGAGTGACTGCAGCCCCGGGGGAGGACGGTAAATGGGTAACGTTGTCCATGCCACATGATTGTAAGCTGCTTCTGGTCCTACTTCCTGAAAGCACAGGACGGGAACACGTGCTTCAGCTCGGTGGCCACCTACCATCCCAGGCTGTGTGAACCTGTAGGTAGAGATATCGCCTACAGCACAACAGGTACAATTAGAACTATTTCTTGGTTGTGATGGAGTTAGTGTCACCCCCTAGATCCTTCTAGTTTTTTTTTCAGTGGCCAGACTGGCAAATTAAATGGAGCTATGGAGAAAACTACCATCTCTATATTCTTTAGATCTTTGAGGGTGGCACTAATCTCTCTCATGAGGCACTATTGATTTTGATGTACTGTCTTAGCCCGTGGGGAGCGGGTGCAGGGGCAGTTTCTGAAGTTTCTACTTGCCCTTCCCCATTATGACACTTTTTACTTCCCTGGCCAAGATACAATAGGGAAGTTCTGTCAACTGTCAGGTATGTACATTCCAATTTTGTATTCAGGATGGAGGCAATGATCACTGGGTGAATCTGTGGACCTACTGTGAGCGAGGCTTGAGCCTGGCCCCCAGGCACCCTCATTCTAACAGGGTCCAATATTATACTTTGGGTCCCATCTATCAATGCAGACCCTGTATCCAACAGTCCTCAAAATTTCTAGGTTTTTTTTTCTCCCTAGTAAAACCCTGGAGGTCACTTTGACATGGCAGGTCTTCCTTCCTGGGGGGGTTGGTCTTTTTTTCAGTCAGTGGTTCCATGTCTGAAAGTGGGTTCAGGTCTGGAAACTTGGCAAGAGATCCTGATCCTTGATTAATCCTGAGTGCAAGGATTGAGCAATTCTTTGCTGGCTGCTCATTGAGCTAACCTTTAGGAATCAGCGTGTTCTGTGAACCATCTCTGTGGCCGTCTGTGGCTCCGGCTCCTAGCTACCTCTGTGATGTTGCTGCTTATGAGAACGTTTGTACTCATCTTGCTTGTGATGGTTAAACGCCATCTGGCATCTATTATTTTGGGATCCCATTATTCCCGTTCCTACCAGGGAAGCCTCGCAGACCCAGGGTTTTCTGGCTGAATAATGTCATGACTTGGCATTGGTCATGGGATTGGCAGTCAGGAGATGAGGGGGGGGGGTGTCTAAACTGAGCCTGGGGTGGTGGCATATGTTTGTTTTGCAGCACAGGAAAGGGGAGATACCTTTCTGCATCATTTGAAAGCTAGGCAGGAGTGCTAGTATTTACTAGGAGTCCTGGGCCACTTCTGCAGGCTCAGAGAATTCTGGAGGACGTGGGGGCTTCGACGTTCTTGAGTGCACCCCCACTGATGTCCTTATTCCAAGTCTCACGTCCTCAGTTCTTTCTAATTAAAGCTCTGACCTTGGCATAGCAGAATTGCCAGGGTTGTGAATTTTCTGGTGCTCTGTTGCCCTTATAATGCAGACCTGGGCCTGATTTGGGGCCTTTCTATCTGACTAGAGGAGATGAGAACTCTTTCGATGCTTCCAGAGAGGCCCTCTGACTTTGACACTTTGCCTTCAATTGGTGATTTTCATGATCTTTCTCTGGCACATCAATGGCATTCCGTGAAAGCCATCCGATTTCAGTGACATTGTAACTAGTACCTCATCTAAACCTCTCAAAAGCCTGAGATGCTGCACCCACCAGTTCATTTCCTTCCACAGTTAACCCATGCCAGTGCACCACCAGTGCAAGTCTTCATATTTACACTGTTACGTCACCCCCGGGGCTATGCATCCTCTACTTATCCCCCCTGTTACCTTCTTGCTACCCCCCTCCTAAAGGCTGGAGTACTCATTGCCAGCCAGCTAGCAACTGGGTTATCCAGCTCCCAAACCCCATTTTAGTCTGCATCCTTAGGCCACCCCACTTCACCCCACCCCACTAACTCTCTAAACTCAGGCACTCTGGGAAATATATTCTGGGACAGAAGTGTGAATGCGGGGTGTTCAATGGGGAGTACTTTGGGGAACAACACCCGTAAGGGAACGAAGAACGTGGGATTGGGCCAAGGGAGGAGCTGAACTCCAATCAGTCACAGCCGAGGCCCCAGCCAGTCCCATGGGGAGCTCTGAGGCTGACCTGGCACTGCAGAGTTGTTCCAAACTGAGGAACTTCTACACTGACCAGTACCGGGCTGCTTACAGAAGGAGAGTCTCAGTGCCCCTGAATTTAGAGCAATTCCTGGGGAGGGGTAACCCCTGGGTGAATGAGGTCCTCAGTCCTGTAGGGGGCTCTAGGCAGAGACCACAGCATCCACTATAGCAGTCGTTCTCCAAGTAGTCCCAAATCAGCACCATCAGCCTCACTTGGGGACTTGTTAGAAATACAAAATCTCAGGCCCCACCCCAGGCCTGCTGACTCAGAAATTCTGGGTATAAGATCCAGCAGCTTGTGTTTTAACAAATCCTCCCAGCGTATTTGACACAGCGGAAGTTTGAGTTCCACAGTACTCTGAGGAGCAAGGTCTAGGAGATCATTTCCAAAGACAAATCCTTCTGTCCTAGGTCAGTTTCAACATTCATTCCAAGAGGCACATTTGATTGGTGGGAAGTGTGTCTACATAGTGATGTCTATTCATAAATGGTTTCTTTTATCTACTTTTTAAAGTGTGTTCATGTGTTTCTCAATGGACTGCTGCACGAGAGCACCTGGCTCGTCGGTTTCACCTGCTTTGGGCACTGAGGTATTTCCCAAAGAAAGTCCCAGCAGCTTTCAGGAAGTCCCAGGATTCTGAGCAGCTTGGATCTCTAGGAATATCTGCATAAATTCTGAACAGCCCTGAGCCAGCCTGGTGGCTCAGGCGGTTAGAGCTCCATGCTCCTAAATCCGAAGGCTGCCGGTTCGATTCCCACATGGGCCTGTGGGCTCTCAACACAAGGTTGCCGGTTCAATTCCTCAAGTCCCACAAGGGATGGTGGGCTGCGCCCCCTGCAACTAAGATTGAACACAGCACCTTGAGCTGAGCTGCCGCTGAGCTCCCGGATGGCTCAGTTGGTTGGAGCGCATCCTTTCAACCGCAAGGTTGCCGGTTCAACTCTCGCAAGGGATGGTGGGCTGCGCCCCCTGCAACTAGCAACGGCAACTGGACCTGGAGCTGAGCTGCGCCCTCCACAACTAAGAATAAAAGGACAACAACTTGAAGCTGAACGGCACCCTCCACAACTAAGATTGAAAGGACAATGACTTGGAAAAAAGGCCTGGAAGTACACACTGTTGTTCCCCAATAAAGTCCTTTTCCCTTCCCCAATAAAATCTTAAAAAAAAAAAAATTCTGAACGGCCCCACGGAAAGGGTGCGGGCGCTGGTATCAGGAGAATCTGGGTTCAAAGCCTCGCTCCCCTCGCTCCTCTGACTGTGGGATCCTGGGAGGCCACTTTCCCTCTCCTATCTGTGAAAGGATGGGCTGAGGTGAACAGTGAAAGGAAATCCCACGTAGTAACTGATAAAAATGTGAGCTCTCCTTTCACTTTGCGTCCCGGGTTTTGTTTCTGCTCTGCTATGGCCACACGGTGTGCACTTGGGCATATCCCTTCCCATCTCAGGGCTGACCCCCCCTCTACAGAGTGGAAGGGCATTGATAGTGACAGATTCGAGGTTCCTTGCATTCCTTCGTCCCAATGCCTGGGAGTGGGACTCGTGTGAGTGGTTCCGCTTGTCCCCCAGGCACAGGGGACCCAAGGCTTCAGGAAGGGAAGACTCTTCCAGGCTGTTTACAGTTTCCCTTTGCATTCTATCCTAGCTCCTGCCAAGGCCGGGGAGTCCCACCTTTGTGATGTGGTGTCCACAGACTTTTCAGACCTTGCCCTCCCCCTCAGCCCAAATGCTCCAGCCACTCTGTCCCTTCCTGGTCTTTGAGCAAACCAGGCTTGCTCCCATCTTACAGCCTTTGGCCTTTGCGGTTCCCATTCCTTCTCCTGGAACATTCTAGCCCAGCTCCTCCTCCAGCGCCTTCTCATCTTCTGTCTCAGCTCATTATCACCTCCTCAGAGAAGCCTTCCCTAATCACCCCATTAAATTATCACCCACTCCCTTGACTCAGTTACTATCACCTCAGCCCATCTGTTTCCCTCCGAGCACTTTTCACAATCTGAAGCTCTCTCGGTTTGCTTTATTATGTATGAGTTTACTTGGCTATTGTCTGTGCGGTCCATTAGAATGTACGGCCCTGTGAGGCGAGAGCCTCTGATCTGGCCTTACTCCCGACGGTGTCTCCAGAGAAAGACCCTCGCACATAGTTAATGCCAAAACGTGTTTTTGAATGGGGAAGAGAATGGGGTCATGATCCTGAAAACTCAGGCTGTCTCTCTCTCATTCCTTCCCTCTCTCTCTCTCTCTCTCTCTCTCTCTCTCTCTCTTTCTCCCTCCCCCCACTCCTCTCCTCGTCCAACCCCCTTTGGCTCTCATCACTGACAAATGGGTTTCAACAGGCAGGCCCGTTTCCTCACAGCACCACGTTACTGGCTCATGCCATCCAGCCTCAGGAATTGACGGGACGTGTCGGATGGGCTGGGCCTGGCTCTGCTATCGTGGGTGCCCACTCCTAGCGCCTGGCTCCCAGCAGCCTTCCCGGGCCTTGGAGGCCAGGAGAGAGCAAGAGCAAAGAGAGAAAGGGGTTGGACTTGGCTTTGCCCTCCAACAAACCTAGTAAACAAACACAAAGCATCTGGTTTAGAATTTCACGGAGGATGTGTCAGCAGAGCCTGGGTTATGACAGCCTGGTGGGTAGGGAGGGAGATAGAGGGCGGTTATGTCACTGGTGAGGTATGGTGGTGTAACATAGGGTGACAACACGCCGCGGACCCGGATGTGGTGTCACCCAACATGGGCATGAGCTGGGAGGTGGGGAAGTGTTGGTGTGACCCCTCAGGGAAGGGAAGAGAATCGGTCATTTCCTGACAACGTGTAGCAGGCTGTCCCTGACAACGGGCTATCCTCTGATTGACACTAAGAGGAGGAAAGCTGCCTCTGGATCTCCAGGTGCTGCCAGATGTGGGCATCCCTTCCCCTGAGGGCCCGCTTAGTAGATGACTCTTTGCCCACTGTGTGGTGATGCCCAAGTCTGTCTGTCTCCCACTTACCTACCTGCTCACTCTGTTGGCAACGAGAGCAGGGTAAGTTAGTAGGGGGACCAGTGGCCGAGAGTCCACGTAAAATGTTTTAGAAGAATTGGGGTGGAGAGTGGGCACCTACCACGGACCAAACCCTTTGCATGGCATTTGAGATCTTCAGTCTCATTGACCCCCTCTCTTGAAGACTTTGAAGAGTGAGCAAGCCGATAATCGGAAGAGTGAGGCCAGTCAGCAGTCACACAGCACTCCAGTGACAGAGCTGGATTTGAACTCATGTCCATTCACCAAAAACTTGCATAGCTTCTGGCTCTGCCATGGTTGATGAACGGTGTGGACCAGTGCTGCTTCTCTTTGGGACTCAATTCCTCCATCTATAAAATGAGGGAGCTGATGACCTCTAAGAGACCTCCCAGCTCTGACATTCCCTCATTTTCCCTGAATCCTTTGCTCCTTTCTTTGTGTTCCCATATATTTCCAGCGACTGTAGTTGAAACATGTGAAGTTGCTGGCTTTTGAGGTCATAAGCAGCTGAGTTGTTGCAATTTCCTATAGTTCAGCCTAACACTTTTACCATTCCACTTCTAGCAGATTTCCTTCCACTGTATCTGTCCCCCTAAAAACTATGAGCTCAGACGGGGCAGGGCCTCAAAGGGCACTGGAGTTGGTGCGTTTTGGATAGATAAAGGGAAGAAGATTCGCTTAGGAGAAAAAGAGAAGAACTTTTCATTCATCAAGTGTCTTCTATGGGCGAGATGCTTTCTGGGTGCTTCTGCACGCATTCTTCTGTAATCTCTACTATAGCACTATCAAGCAGGTAGGATTGGCTCCACTTTATAGAAGAGGAAACTGAAGTTCCAAGAGTTTAAGTGTCTTTTGATGGCCCACATAGCTTAGGAAATATTAGAGCTGGGATTTAAGACTAGGCCCATTTAGCTTTTTCACATGACGAACCTTGAAATTTGAAGGTCTCCGTAGGTGAAGATTTTAGTACCATGTATTGCAAGCAAGAGGCTATCTAACTACCATCTGCTTATTCAATCAACAAATACTTATTAGAATTTTTTTTTTTTTTAGAAGGTGCAGCTCACAGTGGTCAATGCAGGGATTGAACCGACAACCTTGGTATTATTAGCACCGTGCTCTAACCAACTGAGCTAACAGGTCACCTAGAATTCTTAATATGTGTAGGATACTGTAAGGGGTTGGGGATAGTGCAAAGACTAAAACAAATTTTGTTTATTGGCCTCATAAGGTCTATAATTTAGCTCCCTAGTCTTCCTCTTAAGAAGTCGTGAATTTATTCATTATCCACTCACTGATTCATCAATCCACTCATCCATCCATCCATCCATCCATCCATCCATCATCCATATATTCTTTTAATTGACTCACACATTTTTTTAAATTAAAGTTTATTGGGGTGACAATTGTTAGTAAAGTTACATAGATTTCAGGTGAACAATTCTGTATTCCATCATCAATAAATCCCATTGTGTGTCCACCACCCAGAGTCAGTTCTCCTTCCATCACCATATATTTGATCCCCTTTACCCTCATCTACCACCCGACTCACACATTTATATATTAATTTTTTCACGTGCTCAATTGTGGACTCATTTAATCATTTTGTTATTCTATCCTCTCGTTTATTCATTCAGTCACTTACAAGTTTATTCTTTTATTCATTCATTTATTCATTCTGATTTGTTCTTCTATTTCCTTTCTCTCTTCATCGATCCACTTCATGATATGCTAATTCGTAGACTCACTCTCACATTCATTCATTTTTTTTCCAATCATGTAATCATCAAACATTTATTAGGTCTGTTCTGTGTTCCAGGGGACCCAGACACAGCCATGTACAAGTGCCAAAGGAAGGCGATTGCCACCCTTGTCTGTTTTGATAAGCCAATGAAGAAGAATCCTCTGTGGTATCTGGTTAGTGGGAGCCTCTGGGGAGCTGTGGAGGGCCAGGGCCAATACTGTAGCCTGCCAGCACTGTTTCTTCATCTGGGGAGCCTCTCGGTTGAGGCAACAATCTTCCCCCAAAGGGTCACCTGTTGCCACCTTCTAAGAAGTGATCAGCTGGGAGAAAATGCCCGCGTGCTGTCTGTCCTCCCTTCTTTTCAGAGAAGACTCCCCTGAAGCTACTGGTCTTCCCTGACTCTGGGCAGGCGCTGAGCAGGGACTGGCAGGGTGGAGGCAACGTCTGGGGAGATGTGAAGCCGGTTCCGTGAGGCTTATCTCAGGCCTGTGTGGCAACTGAAAACAGAAGCTAGGAGAGGAGAAGCTTGGCGATATCACCAGTAACTGTTGATTTTGTATTTGTCTGGAGGTGGGGGTGACGTGGGGGTGGGTATGGGATGGAGCGGCAGCGAAAGGAAGTTAGATTAGAAACCTGGAAGCACTTCCCAGCATCGATGTTGTCAGGTCGGAGGGAGATCGTGCAGCTGCCTTTTATCCTGAGTCCACGGCACAACATTATTACGTACAGGTGTTCAACGAACGCCTGCTGAATGCACAGGGAGGACTAGCGATCTGGAGACTTGGGTCAAAGGCTTTCTCTGTCATTCATTCCCACGGGCGCCATTTCTTCTCTCTGTTTCACTCCTTTGAGCCTCTCCGTCTTTATCAGCTTTGTAGGATTGTGGTGAGGATTAAACGCTGCCATCTATGAAAGTGACTCGTCCAGTTAATACCTGGCATATCGGATGTGTTTGAGAAATATCTGTGGCGTCTGAATTCTGGAACCCCCTGTACCCCATGGTAGTCCAATAAAAATAGATCCAAGAAGTCATTACCATGATTTCGTGTATGGGGGATACAGAATGTGTATTCATGTTGGTTCACAGCCAGCAGGTTTGGGAGTGAGACAGGCCTGGCAATATTTAGGAGGAACAAAAATAGCCACTGAAAGATGGCTATTATGTTCAGATTTTGCTCTTTGCAGAGAGAATTCTGGCTGCTAAGAGAGGATGCATTTGAGGGGCTCAGAAGTGGGTGCAGGGAGTCCAGCCTAGAGGTTCTTGCAGAGGTCCAGGTGAGATGGCTAAAGCCAGGTGCTGTGATCAAGGGTGAGCTCAAGGTGAGCTGGGTCTTGGCTGCCTTATCTCTTTGTGAAGGACAAGTGGAGGAGATATTGGCAAAAGCATTGGAAATTGTTGTAGGTATTCTCCTGCAAGACTCTGATAGGAATGAACTCTGCACGTCCTTTAAAGAGGAGTTTGATAATATATATCCGAGGCCTTACATGTCTCTACTCTCTTTGATCCCATAATGTCACTGGAAGACTGTGCAAGGAGATTATCCAAACTATGGAAGAAGGTCTGTGTCAGGGATTTTTATTGAGCACTTACTATGTCCTGGGCCTCGAGGATACATTAGGGAATATTAAGGTGGAAACACAGCTGGGCGAGATTTTGAAGGGCTGCTGAGGTCTTTTGTCTAGTTATTCAATTAAAAAATATTTACCAAGCACCTGTTATGTGTCTGTGTTCTTCAAGGCTCTGGGGTTACAAGACAGATAGGTGTCTACATTCTTGGAGTTCAGAAGTGTGACAAGTAGGGGTTAGCAGGCCAGCAAAGTTGGAGTTTTTGTGCCAGTGTAGCAGGCTTCCCTGACCCTCCCAAATTAAGTCTGGTTCTTCTTTTATATCTTCCCCATCTCCCACACTCACAAGGACGGGGAGCTCAACTTCCTTTCCCAATTCCTACTAAAAGTCATCATCCATGGCCTTTGTATGTGTAGCAAATTTTACTGAAGATTTAGAGCGATGGAGATACATGATGAGAAGGCAAATATATTACTTTTAATTAATGAGCCATCACTGGTCTTTCAGACTCTTTGCCCGACAAGTGGTTTGGCTGCCATCTTACCCTCACCTTCTGGTTCTCTGTTTCTGGGTCATCCTCCTTCATGGGGAAGAGGTTCCAGTCAGTTCCAGTTGTCAGTAGCATTTCCTCTCTCTTGACCACACTGCAATCACTTGTACAGAGTCTGTTATTCCTGCTGCATTGTAGGCTCCTTGGAGCACCCGGCTCAGGGCCTTGCGCACAACGGACAGTTTGAAAAGAGTTATTTGATGAGGAAACAAATGGATGAATGAGGCCGCCTTTGATCACTGCAAGGAAATTATGCTACCCACATCTTTGAGAGAAAGGAAAGCAAGTTAAACTTTATCAAAATGGTGTCATATGGAGTTCTGAATGCCAAGATGAAATCTAAATATCTGGTTTTGACATTTGCCCTTTGGTGTACCCTACACAGGATAACAACATGGCTAACAGCACGGCCTTTAGAGCTGGCTGCTGTGATTTGAATCTTGGTCCTTGTATCGTGTATCCTTGGGAGAGGTGCTCATCTCTCCTAAGCCTCAGTTCCCTTATCTGCATAATGGGCACATTATTGCAACCACATTTAGTGGAGTGGTTTAAGTGTAGATTCTAGAACAGGACTTCAAAATCCAAATCCTGGTTTTACCACTTACAAGTAGTGTAATCTTGTGCAAGTAATGTATTTTCATCATCCTCATCTTCAAAATAGAGGTAATAATAATATTTACCAAATAAGGCTGCTGGGAGGATTGAATGGATATATATACGAGGTGGGACAATTAAGTTCACAAACTCATCCTAGAAAAAGTGCTACATACCTCATTGCTGAATATCACTACGGTCACCTTCGAAGTACTCCCATTGGGAAGCTATGCGCTGATGCCAGTGCCTAGTCCACCCTTCGAAGCAATTTTGGAACTCTTTTTCTGGAATGGCCATCAGAGCTGTAGTCGTATTACCCTTGATGTCCTGAATGTCATCCACATGTCTTCCTTTCAATATTTCCTTTGTCTTCAGGTAAAGAAAAAAGTCATTGGGGTCCAGATCAGGTGAGTAGAGAGGGTGTTCCAATACAGTTATTTGTTTACTGGCTAAAAACTCCCTCACAGACAGTGCTGTGTGAGCTGGTGCATTGTCGTGATGCAAGAGCCATGAATTGTTGGCGAAAAGTTCAGGTCATCTAACATTTCCACGCAGCCTTTTCAGCACTTCCAAATAGTAAACTTGGTTGACTGTTTGTCCAGTTGGTACAAATTCATAATGAATAATCCCTCTGATCTCAAAAAAAGGTTAGCAATATCGTTGCAACAAGTTTGTGAACTTGATTGTCTGACCTCGTGTGTGTGTGTGTGTGTGCCGTGTGTTTGCGTGTGTGTGTGTGTAATCACTTAAACAGTAACTGATGCACAGTACACGGTTAGCTCATGTTATTACCTTCCTCAGACAGGAGATGGAATAAGGTAACACAGGTAAGATGCTTGCTTAGCCCAGTTCCTGGGATGTTCTAGCTGTCCAATACCTGTTGGCTGCCATTGTTATTCCATATTTTATCCATTTAAATGCACATCCTTTTCCTTTCTATCATCCCTGAAAATGGGATGCATCTATCAGTCACTTTTGGGATGAAGACATTCATGGTGTAGTTTTGGAGCCTAAACTTTAAAATTTGCAGACCGATGTCAGCAGCTTGGAAGAAGCCCAACCCTCCTCCCCCCTCCGCCCCCCCCTGCCCCCAGAGCCAGTAGTGAGGCACTCTCTGAAGCAGTGCCCTGTCGTTCCTCTGGTTGTCCTGGTATGCCAGATGTCACAGTAGATGACATTGTGGAGGAAACCATAGACGTAGACAATTCTGGATTGAAAAGTGATTCAGAGGACATGGATTCTGAATGTGATGAAGTTCGAAGATTACCTTAAGCAATTTACTTCATTGATATTTTAATTTTCATGCATGCATGAGATTGCCATACAAGAAAAACTCATTTAAATAAATCTAAAAAAGCTTTCAGCAAGTATAAATATCCATTATAAGTAATAAAGATCCATGTGTCATAATTTGGTAGGTAGCATTTTTTCTTTCTTAGAGGTACATAAAATAATGGCACATCTTACAATCACTGGCATCTTAGATAAAGGCATTATGACACCCCCACTTGCCAGGCAGTGGGGTCTGAGCAGCCAGCCCACTGTAGCAAGTGCTGTGGGATGAGAGTCAGAGGTGGGAGGAGAAATAGATGTTGAGGTCCCTGCCTGGGGCCAGTCATAGAGTCTTCCTGTCAACCAGGGCACTGCCTGGGTCAGCCCAGGCCTTCCTGTCTTCTCCCCTTAGCATCCTGTTTCCAAACTGACCTGCTCTGGGTTTTCTTGGGTGGCCTGGTCTTGTGTCATTGTCAGCTTTCAGGTAAGTCAGTTTGCTTCTCCTGAGCAGGTTGCAACTGCCTGGGCTAAGCTTGTCCCGTGGCTGTACAAGCGACAGGTCTGGGTCGGGCAAGCAAGTAGGTCTGATAAGAAGGATGGGGCAATTTCTGCCCGACACTACCTTGTAGGGAATCTGGGCTTTCCCTCCAGGGCTCAAATCGTGGGCAAGGGAAAGAAGGGTGGGGACTTGTACCCAGGGAAAGTGACAGGCCTCTCAGACTATCAGAGAGAGAGAGTAAGACAGAGTCTCAGACGTAGGCATGTCTTCTCGTTTCCATGTGCCATAAGGGCTTATAAGAAACCTGGCAGGGACCCCTGCTTCCCACCCCCTAACGTGAAATTCTCTAGGCTTTCCCTTTTGGTTTCTACAGAGTTCTGTGGGGAGAGGAAATTTTATTTGCCAAGAAGAGTAGGCGACAATCATTTAGTTTGGTGATATTGGGTACAGGTGGTGACATGTGGCTGTCAGGGAGGGAAGGGCGGAGGATGGGGTAAGAGGATGCATGTGGGGGAGGACAGCGAGCACCCACTCCTTCCCGAAAATCACTCCCAGGGTGTGCATGTGTTTGTGTTTTTACTTCCGAGTCTAAGTTCTCTGGCTAATTAATGGTATTTTAAATATACCTTGTACAGGGAATTTACCTCCCAGGAAAGAAATAATTGATTTGGTTTGACCATTTCTAATTTGAAAACAATACAAAAAAAAAAAGAAAAGAAAGAGAGAAAGAGAAAAAAAGGAAATCCCATAAGGATTTCTGTGTTACAACCGTAGGGTATCACTGCATTGCTATAATTTATGTATTCTTCATTGGCTGTTTTGATTGGTTGATGCATTGAGCAAACGCTGATTGAGTGCTGAGTCGGGTGCTAAAAATACAGGGCATGTGGTAATAAAATAGAGGGTCCCTGGCTTCAAGAAACTTCCAACGTGGTAAATAAGCAAATTCTTACAAAATGAAACATTTACTTGTGTCATTTGATCTTTACAACCTCCCTTTGAAGTAGGTATTTTTATCTATTTTAAAGATAATGAAACTGAGACTCCAAGAGGTGAAGAAACAAGTGTAGATAGAGAACTAGGGAGTTCAAAGGGGTAAGAAAAGATTTCCATTTGGGAATAGTCTGGAAAGCTCTGGAAGGGATGACCTTTGAGCGCTGAGATGAAGGCAGGGTTGGTCCATAGCAGATGGAGAGCAGGAACAGCTAGCTCCAGGCTTTGGGGCACAGCCAGGGCAATGGTGAGAGGAGGTCGAGTGGCTCAGAGAGCAGCCAGTGAGGCTGTTGGTTAGGTCTGAGCCCATGGGACTTTCCAATGGGAGAAGTTCAATTCCATGAAAACAGGTCAACACCCTGGTCAGATAAGGAGTAGTCAATGCAAAGGTGCACGGCTCAGACTTGCACAACTCCAATGGGATGAGCAGCTGTGTTTGGAGGGATAGCTCATCGCTGGGAAGAGCAAAGGCAAGTCTCTGTTGCCCCACCTCTCCCTCCTCTGAGCAAATCGGCTCAGCCACATGGGCCCCGAGCCTATGGAAACGAAGGCGGGCACTAGAGAAAGCCAGCTGTAGGCACAGGGCTCAGCTCAGCAGAGGCTCTGCCCTCTATTGCTGATTTATTCATTCCACAAATATTCACCGAGTACCTACTGTGTCCCAGAGGCTGAGCAACGAGATTAGTAAAACACCATCTCCACAATCCAAAGCTCAGTCTAGTGAAGGGACAGACCAGAAAACTGTAGATCACTGTAAAAATAAATAATGAACTCTTGCTATGTGCCAGGTAGTATTTTAAGTGACTGGCATATATTCAAACGGTTGGAATCTTCATATCTTCACAATAGGCTGGTTATATTATTATTCTTATTTTACAGAGGGAGAGACAGGGGCAAAGAGAGATTAAGTGACTTGCTCAAGTTCATGCAGCGAATAAGAGACAGAGTCAAGACTTAAACCCAGCCTGATGGGTCCCAGAGCCCAGGCTTTCAACCACTGTGCCACACCACTTCTTGTTTATGCAACCAAATCAATTGTTGATTCACTGCAGGATGACTAGACAGGATGCTACAAGAGGCAAAGAAGGGCTTCCTAGTCCAGTGTGGGGAGGAGGCAGGGAGGACCTCTGGGAACAGGTGAGACTCCGTGAAGGCCTGAAGGGTGAATGGTGGTGACGTAGGCTGAGGAGAGGTCGGGGGAACGTTCTGGGCAATGGAATGAAACCAGAAAGAGATACTGGGACTAGGCAGCACAGAGTGTGGGAAGGACTGAGGGACCACTTATGGCTGGAGGGGAGGAGGCACAGGACCCCAGGATGGATGACGAGACAGGCAGGGTCATGGTTTGAGAGGAGGTGGAAGTGGCTCCCTCTGGCTGGTGTTACTCTGAGTTCCCAAGAACTCCAGGGCCTGTAAACAAGCTGGTTATACACAGGCCCACTCAGAGGGTCAGTTGCCTTTGTGTAAATAAATAATCCCTTGCATAAATTCTGCCCATTGAATGACAAAGGTACCTACTGAGGCCATTCCCTTAGGGTGACTTGGGAAACCAATGATGCAGTGACTTTGCCTTTCCAAACTTCAGTGTCATCATCTATAAAATGGGGTTGTACAATAATCCCAGCCAAGGTGGAGCCTGACGGGATGTTTGTGGGGGACCCAAATTCCTTCTTTCCAACAGATTTCCCTGTGAGGGGACCTTCACTAAACAAGTGGGAGATTTGAAAGCAACAGCTTTCAAAGAGGGTTTTCAAAACTCTTTGAATATGCAGGAATATGCTAATAAAAACAACATGATTATTTCTATTATGTCACCAGCTTCTCCCAGGAACAGGGTGTCCAATTGTTATCAGGGCAGCGTGCCTTAAAACTTAAAGTTCAGGATTGGATGTCAGCCACGACAATCAGCCAACCAGAGTGGGTAATCCTGAAGGGTGAGATCGAATCAATAAAACACCATATGTGTCTCATCTTGCATGGTCAGCTGCTCCAAACACCACTGGTTTTTTCCTTCGAGGTCCCTCAGTTGGGTTACCAAGTCATTCTTAATAACTCTCAAGGGCTAACGCACTTCACAGTATGTTTTCTGACACTGTAATAAGAACAAGCATTCCTGCTCGCTCTAGCAACTGGAGGACTTGAAGCAAAGTACAATGGCTCACGGCGCGAGTGGCATTCTTGTGAAGACCATATGGTATATCCTGTATTGCTCATACTGACGTAGTTGTAAGGAAAATTAAACTTTGCGTCATTCTTAGGAAAATGAAGTTGTGGGACCATATGTGCAGCATATGTACATTTATGTTCCTGAAAAATTTTGCCTCTTGTTTCATTTAATGGTTTTAGTCCATAAAAGTACATGTCCATGTATATGCACATAGACAGACTCAAAAATTTTTTTTGGTTTCATGTTCTTATAATGTACATTTAAATGTAGTAACTAAGAATCCAATCCTTAGTAATAAACATCACTATTATATTGTTTTCTGAAAAAAAGGGAAAAGGATTACCAAACTCCCAAGATCTCTTTTCTTCCAGAATTTTTTTGGTACTCATTTGAAAGGATGATTTCTGAACTATGAAACCTTCCAGGATTATTTTTGGCATGGTTCTACTCCATCCTAAATAGTTTTGAAGTGTTTATTGCTTTTCTGAGATGGTAAATAATGAAGACAGAAAAAAAGACGTGATTGTAGATAATTGCATTTTGCAACCTTTTGAAAGAATTCCCAAAACGCTTAATATGTGATCCATTTCAAACAAAAGATAAATTCAAAGTTGGAAATTGATCTCAGTACCTTGCTCAGCTTATCAGACACTTGATCTTTTAAAAATCATTTTAGCTGATTTCCTAAATTCTGTAATCTCTCAAAGGATGTTAAACCCAAATGAACACAACATAGCATAATGGATAGCCCAGAGACATTTTTCTTTTTTTAAAGGAGGGTGCAGCTCACGGTGCCCCATGTGGGGATCGAACCAGTAACCTTGGTGTTATTAGTACCAAATTCTAACCAACTGAGCTAATTGGCCAGCCCAGCCCAGAGACATTTTCAAGGAATAAAAAAGCTTCCCGCAAGCCGTACCTTCACTCTGCGTGGCAACGCCTTGAAAAATCGTCAGCCTTTTTTTTTTTTTCCAAGATGTATGAATTAATAGTATTGAGAGCTTTTGGAAGGTCTTTTATTTCTTCACTCATAATTCAAAACTTATTACTGCTGAATCTCAAACCTCGGGGTAGCCCTGTGTGTACGAAATGCTTATCTGCTATCATCAGCATTGCTGTAAATCCATTCAATTTTCTGCTCCTGCTAGCAACGCGATGATAGGCCTGGCTAAGGATTTTATTCAGATCAATTCCATGCTGCAAATCCGTTTTTGTAACCATGGGCAAATTAGTTCCAGTTTTCCCTTCAACCTGATGAGCTCTAACAGCCTTTCTTTGTTTACACTGGGCCTTGAGGTCTTGGATTTGTTTTGCCCAGTTAACAAGAGTTCTTTCATTGCATTGTCAGTTGGTTTATTGCATATTATTGACTAAGCTGAGGAAACATTGATCTTATTCTTAATGCCCTGAAACATTTCATTTTTCATTGTTCTTTTAAAGATTTCATTTAAAAAATTATGAGTACTTTTATAGAAATCAACGCATAAACTCCTCAATCCAGGTAAGTTGTATGAGAGTAGGGACTTTTGTCTGGTATTTTTTTTTTTTCCCCAAGGCTCGATAGTGTCTAGTACACAGTAGGTTCTTATTCAGTATTTGTGAAATGATCAAATGAAGTTTTTCTTTTCTTTCATGGTTCACTCTGATTTCAAACATACTCTCTTTTTTTTGTTTTATTAGTTTCAGGTGCACAAGACAAAGTAATACTTAGACGTTTATCATTTATATTCCTCACACTGTGTGAACCACCCTCCCCCGTCCACTGTCCCTCTGACATCGCACAGAGCCATGACATTTCCACTGTCTCTATTCCTAATGCTGTACTCCGCTTCTTGTAAGTATATACATACATATATATACATATACATATATATAAAATTATAGTTGGCATTCATTATTGTTCAGCTTCAGGTGTACAGTGCAGTGATCAGGCATCTACATCATCCCTGAGGTGGTCTCCCAAATGGGACACGTGTCCATCAGATACCCTACAAAACCTTTGCAACATTATTGATTACATTCCCCAAATTAATTTTCAAAACCCCGTGGCAATCTTGTGGTTACCGACTGTTTTCTAATCCCCTCACCTTCCCCCTTATCTCCACCCCCCCTGCCCATCTAGCAACCCTCAGTTTTTCCTCTATGTCTCCAAAACTGTTTCTGATCAGTTCATTCACTTATTCTTTTCTTTAGATTCCACATATAAGTGAGATCATATGGTATTTGTCTTTCTCTGTCTGACTTATTTCGCTTAACATAATGTACTCTAGGTCCATCCATCAAACATACTCTTAAATATTGTTTTTCTTTCCAGATACATTGATTCGTGTTTTAAACCAAAGGTTGGCAAAGGTTTTCTATAAAGTGGCAGAGATTAAATATTTTAGGCTTTGTGGGTCACAAAGTCTCTGTCACAAGTACTCACCTTTGTCATTATAGAACAGAGGCAGCCAGAAACAACATGTAAATGAATGACTGTGGCTGTGTGACAATAAAACTTTATTTACAAAAACAATCGGCGGGCCAGATTTGACCTATGGGTCATGATTTTTTGACCCCTGTTTTAAACTACTAATTTTTAAAAACCTGTTCTCTTTTCTTCAACTTATTTTGGCTGAACAGGTGACGTTTTCCCTGTAATGGTTTAACCACAAATCAATACTAACTCTATAACTGCAATATTATTTCTCTCATGGTTTTTTTTTTTTTTTGCAATTTTTCAGTTTTTTCCCCTAACAGAAATAGAAAGTTCCCTTTCCCACTGCTAAAATTTCCCGGCAGCACAATCAATCCGAGAAATAGAACACTATTGAACTCCAGCCTTCAAAAATCTGTTTTCCAGAATCTTTACGCTTTGTAGTCCGCCCTGAACTTTCTGTACTATGATGGCACATTTTGGTTGACACAATGTAGCTGTTCCTTATGTTCTACATTTCAAATCAAGTGCAGGCCCTCAACTTGAGAGAGCACTGTTTCCTACCTCCATATTGGCCCCCAATGTCCTCTGTGGTGATGAAATTTGATGTCATTCCACAGTACCATTATTTTCCCTACCATTTCACTTGCCGTGTAGGCTCTTAGCAAGTTTTGGAAAGAATGATTACCCAGGCTTTCAAATAATTACAGGTACCAGGGAAGAAAGCGCCATTTATCATACCTAAAATATCAAGGGTCCATAGAAAGTTTTTTAATTTTTAAAAATTTTGCTAAGAAATGCAGAAAGGTGGCAGGAATTATAAAGAAGCATGAGAGGAGAATAGGCAGGATAGTGCCTAGGACTGTTGGATGTCATCATCGGTTGACTTGTATCAATATGTTCTTAGATTTTATTTGCTATGGTGATGAAAAATTAGGTTAATACTGCCATAGATCAAATAAAAATGTAACGTACATTTCACAATATAGAATGAATTTCATATAACAACAACAAAATAGTTACATTTATTGAGTATTTACTATATGCCAGGAACTATGCTCGTGTCTTTGCATGGATTCTCTCATTGAATTCTCACTATAGACTGAGTATGTAGGTACTTTGTCCTCAGCTAGCTGTGCTTTAGAGAAGTTATGTTGTACCTTGCCCAGTGTCACAGAATGAGCATGTGTGGAGCTGGTTTGTGTATTTCTGATGAATACAATTTTCTTTTCCATTGAAAAATGTGATTTGAAGAGAGAGTAGGGTGAAGAATAGGGAACCTCTAACTAAATGGATTCTCCATCACATCCTGTGACCCAGCCTCTTGTTACGCTCTGAATCTGCCCCTTCTTCTGCAAAGATTGAAAAACCAGAAGAGAAAGTTAGAACTTGGTTGTGGGCATGAAGGATTGATTGGTGGGGGCTGGAGTGGAGTGAAAAGCCATCCATTAGACCTAGGGAAGACCAGTCAGCCTGATGGGAGGGGAAAGCGAAGGGAGAGGAAGGAAGACGCTAGAAGAACTGTTGGGTATGTGGCAGGTTCATCAAGATTTACGTAAGTTGAGAGATTCAGATAACTGGCTCTTTTAGGAATAACAGTGAAGTGCCCACCCATGTTCTAGGAATATGGGCATGTCCTCAGTGGGAAGAGAACACGGAGAGAAGATGACGTAAGAGTACGTTCGTCAGGGTTCTCCAGAAAAACAGAACCAATAGGGTATCTATAGAAACACAGATTTATTATGAGGGATTGGCTCATGTGGTTCCGGAGGCTGAGAAGTCCCATAGTCTGCCCTCTGCAACCTGGAAGCCCAGGAAAGCTGGTGGTGTAGTTCTAGTCAACACCTCAGGCCTGAGAACCAGAGAGGCCAATGGTGTCCCTCACTCGTGGTCTGAGCCTGAAGGTTTGAGAACCAGGTGCACCGACCTCCAAGGGCAGAAGAAGGTGGATGTCCCAGCGCAAGCAGAGGGAGCCAATTCCCCTTTCTTCTGTCTTGTTGTTCTATTCGGGCCCTTGATAGATTGGATGATGCCCACGTGCATTGGTAAGGGTGATCTTTACACAGCCTACCGATTCAAAGCCTAATCTGAGAAACACCCTCACAGACACACCCAGAACAATGTGTTACCTGCTCTCTGGGCATCCCTTGGCTCAGTCAAGTTGATACATACAATGACCCATCACAAAAAACAAGTTGCTGATCAGACACGGGCTGCTTTAGAGGGAATCTTGTGTGTACGGGAGTTTCCTAAGAATAATACCAATACTACTTTGTGACTGCTGTGCTCCTGCAACACAACTGCCACCATTGATCCCACGTTGTAGATTGAAAAGCCCAACACTCAGAGAGGAACAATGATTGCCGAAAGTTGTACAGCGAAGAAGTCGCAGAATCAGGATTTGAAGACAATGCAGGAGAAATCCTGGTGATTTATAAGGATGCATCCTGTTCAATTCTTTACTGACTGGTGACTGGCCAGGGTGTGGCCGGCCTTCGCTTAGACTGAAGTGAAGGGCATGGCAACTAATGACCTTCGTTTCCTTGGCACCGGGTTTAATGAGCCATAATTTCACTTCCGGTAATTAATAGAAATAACTTCTTAGACTTGTGGATTATTAAAGAGCACTTTGACATCTGTCATTATGTTTAATCCAGGCAAGTCTATGATGTGGGTCTGTTTATTGCTCCCATTTCATAGATGGAGGAGCTGAGGCTAGAGTTCCTTCCAGGTCCATGTTTCTGTGAGTTAAGATAGCTAAGCCAAGCCTAAACAAAGAGAACAAATATGTCAACTATGGTTAAGAACAGTAAGCTGTGGCTGACTGGTAAGCTGTGTTCTGCCTGGGTTGGAATCCTGGTTCTATCGCTTCCTAGCTGTGTGACTGGAAGAGAGGTAAGGGGAGAAGACAGGATTTGGGCAGAGCAGGAGAGAGCTTTCCAGGCAGAGAAATAGAGGGCCTGTCTGAAACAGCGAGGGGGCAATAAGAACCACTAGCTAAGAAGAAGGGTCTTGGACTAATTTATTTGCACTTGATCTTGCCTTCTATCAACTTGGAACCTCGGATGCTAAAATGCAGCCAATAAAACCCATCTTACAGAGTGATGGTCGTGAGTATCAGATGAAAGAAGGAGCTCAGCTGAGTGCTCAGCCTGTGGTCTGAGTTCTACCACATGACGGCATTATCAGGGTCGTGTTTGAAAGGGGTGAAGGCGGAGGAAGCCTCCCTGTTGAAGCTGTCAGAGTCTGGGGGCCAGGGGTGTCTCAGGGGCAGCTCTTGGAGAGGGGTGATGACGTCCAAATGGCCTTCAGGAGTCACGCTCCAGCTGGAGTTGCTGAGCCTGGGGCCCGCTGTCTGAATGTTCGCTACGTGTGGCCAAGGCTTCGCTCTTGGAGGCCACGGACATAGTGGCCCCGTAGTCCCTTTCCTTCCTCTCCTTGCTGTGGACATCACCATGTCCACATGATGGGCTTTTATTTACTCTTGGTAAGGGTGGGCTACCTCATTTGTGGGGCCCAGGGTAAGATATAAACAGAAGGCTCCCTGTGAAAAATTGTCAAGAATTCCAAGAGGATGACAGTAGAACATTGAATCAAGTTGGGGGTGGTGGGGGTGGTGGTGGCACTTTCTGAGCATGGGTTTGTGTACAGCTCTACAGACCCCAAAGCCATGAAGCTGGCCATGCCTGTCTCTACCTGGGCATCTGAATAAACTCTGAAAACCTCAATCAGCTGTCCAGGTACTCTGGACCATAGGCCAAACATGTGGGCATTAGAGGGGACATCCATTCTTTAATGTATTCTGTTTTAAACCATTTATTAAATGCATTGGGACGCATTGGCAAGACCACTACTTTCTTTAAGAAAGTCCGTGTCTAGTGGGACCATCACGCATGTACACACACAGTAATTAATAAAGCAATTACTTCATTCATTTAGTCAGCACACAATTATTACTACTGTGTTTCCCCAAAAACAAGACCTAGCCAGGCCATCAGCTCCAATGTGTCTTTTGGAGCAAAAATTAATATAAGATCCAGTCTTATTTTATTATAAGACCGGGTATAATGTATAATATAATATAATATAATATAACATAATGTAATATAATATTATGTTATATTATATTAATGTTTGCTCCAAAAGATGCATTAGAACTGATTGTCCGGCTAGGTCTTATTTTCGGGGGAAATACAGTACCTGCCACGTGCCAGGCACTGTGCCGGGCATCAGAGATACAGAAAATGAATCAAATCCTGTGAAGAATACAGAATTTGAGACCACACTGTTGGAGCTAGAACCCTGATTCTATCACTTACCTGCTATATGAACTCAGGCAAGTCAGCTAACCTCTTTGGGCCTCAGGCTCTTACCTATAAAAGGAGGATAATAACAGTATTTTCCTCATCAGGTTGTTTTGAGGATTAAATGAGTTAATCCTCATATTAAATGAGCTAATATGAGAGGATTCTTAGGACAGTGCCTGGCATATCGGGCGTGTTATGTAAGTTACTTCTTCAAGGATTAAGTCTGGTGGCAGGGAATGAGACACAGATATACACACACACACACTCACACACTACACACAGTAATTCATTTATTTAACAAGTAGTTAATCACATTTACCCTGTCCCAGGTTTATTTGTGGCATGGGGGGCTGGAGGAGGCATATAAGGAAAAACAAGATGTGGTCTCTCTCCTACAGTCTTGTGGGTGTATGACAGCAGAGCAGGACCCTGTTGTGACAAAACCATTGTTTCAGAACACATTATTACTTCTCTATTTTATGCTACGTATGATGAGGTGGGGACAGCAGACGTGCGGTGAA
Organism: Rhinolophus ferrumequinum; assembly: GCF_004115265.2. Lineage (NCBI taxonomy): Eukaryota > Metazoa > Chordata > Mammalia > Chiroptera > Rhinolophidae > Rhinolophus > Rhinolophus ferrumequinum. The sequence goes on from NC_046297.1 coordinate 62,222,150, forward strand.
GGAGCTTACAAGTTACTTGGCGAACGCAACGCCAAGTGCCCCCCACCAGCCAGGGAAGCGGACCAGGGTCAGGGGAGTGTGGACTAGTTTCCCCTCTCCATCGCAGACCTGGCTGGCACGTGGAGCAGACACAGCCTGCGGCCTCCGGCAGCTTGAATGGCAAGACAGAGCAAAGCCGAGCCCATATTTGGCCAGGGAGAAGTTCACTTCACTACACACCCTCTGAGTCACCCTCCCAGCCCTGCAGCCCGGCTGAGCTCAGAGGCTCTCTGACTCAGGCACTGTGGGGTGTCCCCATCCCAGCAAGGGAGGACGCTGTCCTGTTCCCCTCAGCCTCGATTCCTCAGTCCGCCTCCCCCTGCCTTTTATCAGGCTCCGCTCTGTCTGTCGCCTGCACATTGGGTGTGCCATCTGTTCTAGGACCCCTTTCCACAGAGGACTGCCACCTACCCCTGTCCAGAAGCTGATTCTACAAGAGCTGATTTCTCCATGGGAAATTGCTCCCTAGCCTCTCCTTGCCAAGTGAGCTGAGAGGTGCTCTGATTTGGATGGGTGGGTGAAGTGGCCTGTCGGGAGGCAGCGCTGTGCAGTGGGACACAACGGAGATCTGGGTGCTCGTGCAGCCCTGTGTGACTTTGGGCTACTTACTACCCCTCTCTGGGCCTCCACTGCTGAAAGCGTTCATGAGACAGGATCTGTGGAGGCCAGCCGGCTTTGTAGGGAAGACTATGCTAATGAGGTGCGTTTGGCCCCTTGCCTCGCAATGTGTGGTCCCTGGAAATGCAGCCTCAATATCGCCTTGGAGCCTGTGAGAAATGCAGACTCTCAGGCCCCGCCCGACCCACTGAATCAGAACCTGCATCTTAACAAGATCAACAGATGATTCATGGGCACGTTGAAGTTTGAGAAATGGGCAAACTTGGCTGCACCTTGGAACGCGGGGAGTTTTAAAACCTTCTGCTGTCTGAGACCCACTCCCAGAGACTGGATTCTAGTGGGCTGAGGTGTGTCGGGGGCACCTTCAAAGCGCCCCAGGTGATTCCAAGGTGCAGGAGCACTGCTCTAGTGCATCTGGATGAGGCTGTGAAGCCGAATAAATAAGTGCACACAATATGCATTCAGGCGCAGACATGGGCCCACAAGGGTGGGGTCAGTGCCCGTGACACCTGGTGTTTGTGGTGGGGACTGCAGAGGATGGGGGAGGGCTGTTGCCAAGACAACAAGGCCCAGAGGCAGGGACGTAGGCCATGCCTGAGAGCACACCCCGTGGAGCCAGATCGCCCCCAAATATAGCTCTTAATATGATGCCTTCTGAATTTTAAATGTTGGCTCGATTTTATTTCAAAATACTGTGAGGTCCAAACAGCATGGGCTGGAGGCGGCCTGAGACTGACTGGTGTGTAACCTTAGTCCAAGCTAGGGTGTCCAGCCACGCTAGTTTGCTTGGGACTGTCCTGGCTGTAGCACTGAAATTCTGGCCTCTTGGAAAGCCTCTCAATCTCAGCCTTTCCCAGGTCTGAATCCTGGCTCTGTCACTTCCATGCTTTGGGATCTCGGTCACATCACTCAATCTTTACATACCTTAGATCCTTCATTAATATAATGGAGATAATAAGAGTATCTACCTCATAGGCTTGTTGTGAGTATTAAATGAATTTACATACACGAAGTGCTAAGAACAGTACCTGGCATTCAGCAAACGATGTGTATTCACTATTGTTATTCAATCATTGGATGCTCCGTATAAATTCATCTAACTTCACCAACTTTAAAAGTATCTCAGAGCATATGTGGTGAAGTGATGAAAGTGAGACATGTGGATGCCGAAAATCTGCCCTTGAGGCACAGCTTTGCCACCTAGGAGCTGTGTGACCCTGGGCAGGTTGCTTAACTTCTCTGTTCCTAATTACCTCAATTGTTAAAGTTGGAATAATCACACCTATCTTTAGGACTGCTGTGAGGAACAAATGAGGTGATATCAGTGAATGTGAGAGCCACCTGGGAGAGGTGTGTTCTTTTTTTTTTTTTTTAGTTTTAGGTATACAAAACAATGTAATAGTTGGAGGAAGAGGTGTGCTCTTGTTAGTGGGTTGATGCTGCCTCTTCATGCCTCAGGAATGTCCAAAAAGAAAGGTTCAGAAGGGCAATTTTTAAAGAAATGGCTTTATTATAAAAATATATAAACGTTTCAAGAAATTTAATCAATCACTTAATACTACATGTTGCACCATCTCAAAAGGAAGTCAAACATATATGATGCCAGGGTGAGCTTTAGTGGTTCTCGTGGTCAGAAAGCTTATTTCATTATTATATAATATTATACAATATGTGAAAATATTATATATGAATATAACAGAAAAATATTATATATCACATAATACATAAAATATAATATTCTTGTGAGTGTCTTGTCCTTCACAAAAGGTAGCCCTCAATTTGATATACTTTCATTTAAAAAAAAAAAACCTTTGCAAATATATTTGTTGGTGGTGCTTTTGCCACAGAATCTCTGTTTTATTTTTCATTTGAAAAATTTCACACAACTGAGCGCTTTGTTTAGGAGCCATGTGACTAAAATAAGTTGTGTCAGTTACCTATTTTTACGTGACAAACCACAAACCATCTTAAAACTTAGTGGCCTGAAATAACAGCTATGTATTTAGCTCGTGATTCTTCTGGGTGGTTCTTCCGTCTAGGCTGGGGTTGGGTGGTCTTGGCTGCACTGGCTCACATGTCTGCGGTCAGCTGGGCTGTCTGGTCTCAGGTGACCCCACTCTCATGTCTGGTGGTCTCAGATGGCTTCACTCACGTGTTTGGTGGTGGGGTGGCTGTTGGCTGGTGGTGGGAGAGGCTGTCTGTCTCTTACCATTCAGCAGGTGGCAGGGATCTGAGACCCTCAGTGCGTAAGTGCTTTCCAAGCCCTTGATTTGGTCATGTTTGCTACTTTTCCACTGACCAAAACAAGTCACAGGGCCAGGCCACCCACAGTGTTGTGCGAGCACTACCAAAGAGCATGGTTTCAAGGAAAGCTGAACAAATCGACGCAATGACTGAAGTCCATCTACTGCATAGTTTTTAGTTAAGAAAAAAACGAGTTATATAGTCAGTGACTCTATTTTCTCTATCAGAAGGCTGGAGACAAATCCTGAAACACATCCCTGAATTGACTGTGATGGTGCCAATAAACAATGAAAATGTTTACCGATGTTTTCTTGTTTTACATTTGAACTTTATTGCCTTTTCCTGATTTTTATGGCACCAGGCTCCTTGTCAAATATCTGTCAGAGAAAAGTGTGATTTAACAAGTGTGACACCTTCATAAACCAGCCATCCCAGAGACAACACCTGTTAACAGTTCGGTATATATCCTTTCAGTTTCTTTTTCTATGTGTGTACTAGCAAATGTCACACACACACACATGATTTTCTTTTATAGGAATTAATTCAATCAGCAGTTATTTATTGGATGCCACTTAGTATGTACGGAGGGGTACAAAACCGCAAAGTCGCTGCTGAAATGAGATCATATCATAAAGATAAAAAGCAATTTGTTCCCCCACCTCCACTCTTAATACATCTTAAATATCAACCCATGGCGGTATAACTATCATCAATCGAATGTACTGGAATAAGGACATGCTAACCATTATTTCATTCCAGTACTCACTAGAACCCTAGGAAGAATGTACTATCATTCTTTTCATTTTATGGGGAAGAAATTAGGCAGAGAAAAGTTAGGAAACATGGCACAGCTAGTAAATGGGGGAGCTAGTAGTTGAACCAGATCTAAAGTCTGGCTCCAAAGCCCACGCTCCTAGCTACTTTGCCCAACTGACTCTTGGTTCTCATGGAGCTACCTCTGCCTTTTTACAATATTCCATTGTGAGAGCACTTCTAACTCCTAAGCATTCAAAGTGTGTTGTGTTGCTGTGCTTCAAACGACCCGCCTCTCCATATTGTCTCATGTGCTGGATGTGTTTTGTTCTTTATGCTTGAAATGTGCTTACCCTTCCTTCTTTTTAATTAACTTCTATGTATCCCTCAAAACCCTCTGCAGATAGCACCTCCTCCAGACAGACTGCTTCAACCTACCATCTATGTAGATGCCATCCTCCATGGTCCCATAGTTTTCAGGGCTGTTCTCAACCATGACTCTAATTTTTCCCTGTTGTAAACATGTATTTGGCTGGCTCCCCCATTAAAAATGAGCTACGAAAGGGCAGGGTCTCTATCTTACTTTCCTTTGTAAATATCCGTAACCCCAGCACTTAGCACTTGCTTGGGGTAAAATAAACTCTTAGTCAATGTTAATTGAATAAATTTGTAAATAAACTTTGTATCCATGGCATGCATTCTATTAAAATCAACTAAGAGAGTTAATTTATAGGTGAACAAACCTGTAAATGAATTTTATTATGGACAACACATAGAGACACAGTCAAAATTCAAAAGCAAAAGTTATGCCAATGAAAAAATAATTTTTTCTCACTTTAGACCTCTAATTCTACTTCTCAGAGGCGGTTACCCTCAACAGTTTCTATGTGTTATTACTCTAATTTTCCATGTCTATAATCCATACATGTATAAATTATCTCTTAAAAATATCATAAATAGTAGCATATTGTAACATTGTTCTGCTCTTGACTTTCACACTTAATTTATCATGTCTGTGTTTTCATATCAACAAAACTGGTCTACTGTGTGAAAGTAGCCCCACAGTGTTCAATTGTAGAAATTGTACCATATTTAGTTTAGTTGACCTTTCTAAATGGGCTTTTCAACTGTTCATAACTTCTGTTTGTTGATTTTTACTATTACAATATTTGCCACAGTGACCATTCTTGTATGTTCATTTTTGCTTTTCTATTTATCTAGGATAAATTCCTAGAAATAGAATAGTTAAAATTTTTATTTATTTTAAATTAAAAAAATAACCCCATACAAAGGTGGTAGAGGAAAGAAATTGCCCTGAGGGCTGACACGGAACTTCATTCCTGAATTTTCCCTCTCACCTTTGCAGAGGATGTATGGCCTTTAGCAGCCCTTCTGAATTTTGGGGCTCATGTGGTGCTTGGTGTTCGAAAAAAAAGGAGGGGGGTTGATAGTCTCTCACTGCCTCTTGGCAATGCTGCTGGTGGATCTGAGCGTTGTGGAACAAAGACATGAGTGAGAATGATTGGAAGTTACCCTCAGGAGATGGGGTGCTGAGAATCTTTTTCTCCAGTCCATCAGAACCCTTTGTCCTGCCTTTGCTTTGGCCTCTGCCTGGAAAGGTGGGCCCGCCTTTCCATCCAAGGGAGTCCCTACCATTTTCTTGACTTATCTTAAATACCATCTCCTCCATGAAGCCCTTCCGTACTTTTACCCAGAATCATTCATTCTTGACTTTATGCATTCAACGTCCCGGTTTGTACTCGCTTGGATTTTTGCCTTCATTCTGTGTTATGGCGCTGTGTTATGGTTACACAGAACTGTGATTAAGAGTCTGGCTGCCGGGAATAGACTACCTGGGTTCAAACCCCAGCTTTATCACTGGCTCCAGGACAAAGCAGAGCTGCTGGGTAGAAAGAGGGCTGGGGCCCAGATCCCATGCACTTGGCCTTCCTTTCTCTGGGCAGTGGCTCTTGGAAGGTTGCCGCGTGGAACCTTGGGGGTTCTGGAAAGTACAGTTTGCAAACTACTGGTCTACATCACTCACTCCTTCGTTTTTACATATGAGGGCCCGTTGTGTGGGCTGTTGAGGTTTGGTGACATGCCCAAGGACACATAACAAAGGCCCAGCTGGACCACAAAGCCTGGGTCTCTTCACATCCAATGGAATATTTACTCCAGTACATCATGAGCTTCTGTGGAGCAAAGTGGGAGGAGCAAAGGGTCTAAATTATTGTTCAGGGACCTGAGCAGACTTCATTCATGCATTCACTGGTCGCTTGTATTGAGCAGTTCCTGTGCTCCAGGCTCTGTGCTGGGCACTGGGTGCAGCAGCGGTGACACGGACAGGGTCCCTGCTTACAGTGTAGTGAGGTGACAGAGAATAAACAGTTATTCATATATGTAAATATGTGTTTATAGATTGGGATGAGGACAAAAACAAGGTTGGAGGTGGAGGCATGGTCCATGGCCCTGCCATTGTGTTCTTCCTGCTCGTGGGGGATACTTCGTTCTCAGTGGCTCTGGGTATCAAGCTGGGGGGGGGAGATGGGGTGGGGTGGGGACCACTCACTGCTGCCAAGAACTTGGAGCACCAGGCCTGAAAAAGGGCAGGGGAGAGGCCACCAACTCACGCCATTCCCCATTCAGAGTCTTGTTGGGATATAAACAACATATCGGGGTATAAAACCATACAGGGTGAATCCATTACACAGAGTGAGGGGCAGAATTTAGGAATTGTATAAGCTCTAAAATGACTGTGTGATTTCAGGCGCACCCTTAATTAATTATTCTGTATGCAGGGCAATTCCGAGATTCTGTGCCAGACCCAGATATAAGCAAGGGATTGAGGGTGTTGGCATTGGAGAGAAAGGAGGGAGGAAGTGGGTGTAGAAAGGTGGGGATAGAAGGAAGGAAGGAAGGAAGCTGATTCCAGACAGAGAGACCATCTTGTCTCTTATCAAGGGTTGGGTGTGTCCCAGGCACTGGGTGAGGCTCCGTCTATACTGAGAGAGTGAAAGAGAGTTGCTATCCAATTTAGTAGTCCTGTGTTTCCCTGGAAATAAGACCTAGCCAGCCAATCAGCTCTAATGCGTCTTTTGGAGCAAAAATTAATATAAGACTGGGTCTTATTTTACTATAATATAAGACCCGGTCTTATGATATGACATGATATGATATGATATAATATATTTAATACCGGGTCTTATATTAATTTTTGCTCCAAAAGACGCATTAGACCTGATTGTCCGACTAAATCTTATTTTCCGGGAAACAGGGTATATACGTTGAGGAATTTTTGCTGGGGCGTGCAAGACTCCCACCCAGATATTGACCCTTGACCTTACCTTTCTGATCATGGCATCTGCCAAGTTCAGAGGGGCCTGTTTTATTCTGATCTGCCAGCCTTGCCTTAAAGTAAAAAAATGGAGGTCCTCACATTCACTCACAGATTTCATTTTTTATGGACAACTATTGAGCAACTACCTGGCACATGGCTAGGCAATGGGGATACAGCGACAGAGTCCCTGACCGTGAGAAGATTCTGGCTTCGTGGGAGATAAAATGTACCCCAACACGATCTGTTTGGGGGGGAGATGAAGGAGTTGGAGTGAAATGACAAATGAGTTGTCTAGAGGCCTACATAGTACTGTGGATCTGGGGGTGCTTTTCAATAATCTCTTTTAGAATTGTTAATTTATCCCATGAGAGGGGTAACTAAAGTCTTAGACTCTTTGCTTTGGCTGGAATTAAATCAATGCAGACTATTGAATGCTGGTCAGAACATTCAACTGGCTGTTGATGACATTCTAGGCACTTTTGGAATATGATTAGCGGATCAAAACCATGGTAGACATGGTGCTCAAAGTGTGCATGTCCGGTTGTAGAGACTACACACACACATGCATGCACACACGCAAAGCACACTCACACACACAGACGCACTCACATGTACACGCACACACAAGCACACACACACACAAAACCTTGATTAATAAGAAGTGGGGAAATGTATTTGTTATTACTCAATAAGTGCAATTTGTTTGTTAGACAAAATCTTTCAAAACACGAAGTCCAAAGGGAACAATTATGAAAGGGGCCCTTGAGAATGAAAGTGTGGGAATTGCTGGTGTAGTCCAGTCATCTGGTGGAAAACTTGATTCTTAATATCTCCACCAAGTGATCAGCCTCTGTTTGCCTTCTTCCAGTGACAGGGAGCTCACGACTCTTTGAGGCAGGGTAGACGGCTCACCAGGGTTCAGGGGCCTCAGTGTTACACTCTTTCCCCCACCGTCATGACTTAGTTTCTATAATACCCAATTTTCCTCTCGGCTCTGTTGATAAACAGCTGCATGTTCTGGACAACTTAGTGACGTGCTTTGATTCTCCAAATTGTCATTTTTATGATGAAGGGAGTACAGCCTGTTGAGGGGTGGTAGACAATGCTCAAGTTCACCACCATTCAGTTCGCCTCTCCTCTCTGGGCACATGAATAAGTGACATTTCCCAGCATCCTTTGCATCTAAGCCCTGCCATGTGACTTACTTTGCCCAGTGGAGTGTAGGTGGCAGTGATCTATGACATTTCCGTGCCTGGCTGTTTACACTATAAAATATCCTGTAGCCTGATTGGTTTTCCAGGCTTTCCCCATCTCTCATGCCTGCACGATTCCAGGTTGATTTGAAAGTCACATAATGGAGACACAGTATGAAAGCAAACAGGGTTCCTGAGTCACTCTTTTATAACAGGGCCCCTTTACCAGAAACACCATCATTGGATTTGATGAGACAAAATGCACCTAAACTCAACACAGAGCTGGTGAAAGGGGGGGTGGATGATGGCAGACATAAGACTTTCGTTAGTGTTAAGACGCTGAGATTTGGGGGTTGTTTGTAAAAGCTTTCAGCATCAATTATCCTGAGAGGCCAAAAAATAACACTCATTCCTTCCCGAGGTCAGCACCAAAAGAGAGATGGAGATAAAACTATCAAACTTTTTTTTTTTTTTTAAATATCAACTTTTTAACTGATAAAAGTTGGGTTGAAGGATGTGGTACAGATGTGTCATCACAATGAATGAGCTTCATAACGCTGCTTCCTAGAATTAGACAGACACGTCTACCCCATCAATGGAAAATCTGGACATGCCAGGGTTCCCCCACACGGACATGGTCCTATTGGTGGATATGGAGGCAGATTCTGAACAGAGAGAACCCAGAAGGGCTTAGCTCTTGCTTCTCTCGAACTCACTGATCGGATAAATGGCTCTACCACTTATGGAGTGAGCCTGGTGGAAAAATGAGGCAGGAAGTGTTGCCCTGAAAGAGGTCCCTCCACAAGGAGATGTGAGGCCAGGAAACCAAGGTTCCCACCAACGTCCTTCCCAGACATAAGAGTTTGTGAGTACCCATGACTGTGAGCTCCTTGAAGACAGGAGCCGCCTCTTCTCTCCCTGGTGCCTCTCCTCACAGCATCTAGCACAAGGCTAGACACAGAGATGGCCCTGAATGAATGCTTGCCAAATGACCGATGACACTTTGCGAGCTTATGTGACATTTCCCCCACTAGGTCACTCCAGAAAGAGCAGAAATTGCTGTGGTTTGACCCCTCACACTGCCAGTCCTTGCCTAACCCAACGATTTGGGAGTGTGAAAGGCTAAGCTGATGACCCAATCCTTCCTTGGGGAGATACCAGTGCTCTCCATCTGCCCACCAGGTCCCATGCTGGGCAAGACACTTGACTCTGCTGAGTTTCTGGCCAGCCCATTGCCCTGGGGGAGTCACTGAGTATGTCTGAACGACATTGTTGGTTGTAAATTCCTGAAGCGGGGGACTGAATCTTACTTGCGGTATTAGTTGAGAAGGACCTTCCACCGATAGTGACTGAACAAAAGCGGGGTTTATTTACTCTCTGCTGGAAGGTGTCTGGGATGACAGCTGTGTGCTATCGCTGATATCCCAGGTTCCTTTTATTCGTCTGCTTTTCCATCCTCAGTTCATGGCTCCCATCCTCCAGGTTGACTGCTGGTTGTAAAATGACCACGGCTATCCCAGTCCTTATATAAGCCCATATTCCAGGTAGCAAGAAAGAGGAGGGAGAAAGAAATATAAGGTCCCCCAGCTAAGTCCGCTCATCCACTTTAGGAGTTTTCCTGGAGGTACCAGATAACAAAGAATACTCCTGCCCCACACACTGGCCAGAATATAGATAACGGCTACATCCCTCTACAAGGGTGCCTGGGACATCAAGGTTTCAGTTGGTACCATTGCTTCCCCTTCAAAATTAGAATTGTGTTATAAAGGGCGAAAGTGAGCGTGGATAATGGCAGGCAACCCGGAGTCTCCACCTCACCTGTCCCTATCCCCTGCAGCTCTGCTCACACAATAGGCGTGTATGTGTTCCATTCATCCATTCACTGTTTCAAAAAAAAAATACACTGAGTACCTACTCAGGGCAGGCAGGTGCCTACACATTAGGGAGAGGAACAATTCAAAAATAAACAAACAAAAGAATAATATAATGTTAGACAATTATACATCCTAAGAAACAAAATAAAGCAGGGCAAGGGTGGAGGTGGCAAATAATGTGAGATTGGGTGGTCAAGGGTGGCCTTTCAGAAATGACATCGTTGGAGCAGAAATCCGAATGAAACAAGGAAGTAAGACATGCAGGGTTCTGGGGGAAGAATGCTCAAGAAGAAACCCCGGTGTGGGTGTATGCTTGGCACGTTCCAGAATAGACAGCCAGCCTGGAGAAGTACTTAGTAGTAGCCAGACTCTGTCTGACCTTGTAGGACATGCTAGGGACTTCAACATTTCTCTCAAGACTGAGGGAAGCTATTGGAGACTGGGCAAGAGATTATGTGTTAAATTCAAATTCTCTCCTGTATTTTCTTCTGACCACACAATTAGGCATATGTTAGACTCTGTCATTTTATTCACCATGTTTTTTTTTTTGTCTCTCTCTGTGGTACAGTGTGGATAATTTTCTTGAGATTTGTTTTCACTTCAGATGTATTAATATGTTGTGTCAGCAGTACACTGGGTTTCTAATTTTAATTATTATGTGTTCTTCTCATTTCTAGAAGTCCTATTTTTCTTTTTCCAAACATGCCTGGTTGGTTCTTATTCCCTTATCATACTCTCAATTCTCTCTTGTATTTCATTATGTACATGATTGCTTTATATGTTTTATCTGTTAATTGCAACATCGGCAGTTTTTATAGGGTTGATGCCATAGTTTGTTGATTTTACTGACTCTCACTTATGAACGTTTGTTTATTTGTGTGTTTATGGTTCCTGATGACGAGCTTATGCTCCTTGAAACAATAGGCTTTGCTTTAAAGTGTGAACCTCCAGGTAATATTTGTGGTGTGTTTCTGCTAGGTACCCAGGTCTACTTGGGTTGATTGGGCCACATAGGAGATATGAATAATGGCCCCAAACACTATGAACTTGGGCTTGCGGTGAGGAATTCTCAAGAGAATTATTTTTCCTTTATTTCTGCTTCACCCAGAGCCAAAGCTAGACCAGCAAGTTTCATTCTGTGGAGTGAATTTCAATTCCTCGTTCATCCACTGAGCTTGTCATTCTTGGGGGTTCTGACTTTTAGTGGGAACTTCCAGTCTGAATGCCCACCTTGCTAGGACCCAAGCTCTTGTCTCCTGCTTCCTGCCCATGTCCCTGCCCCACCCCCGTGCCTCTGCACCCCGACCCCCCCACCCCCCCCAACGCAAACGATCCATTAAGACCTTTTCTCTTTGCTACTGGGGACCATGCCCATTCTGGGCACATGTCAGCTCACCCCTATGGGTTCAAGCTTTTTTGTTGTTTCTGACCTTTCAGGGATTCCTTTTCTGTTTTGTTAGCTTAGCCATTCACTAAGGAATGTGTTTCCAAAAAGACTTTATCCATTATGTTTATTGTGCTAAACTGGGTGGGTTTCTGCTGTATTTTAGGGGAAAAAATCACATGACCACATTGACATTTTAGAAAGACAGTCTGGCTGTTGGGAGAAGAGCGGATTGCAAGGGGGGTGATCTCACCCTGGGAGAGTGTTTAGGTCACTATTGCCATGGTCCAGACACAAGACACGGTGGCTTGGACTGGGGAGACAGGTGGGGCAGTGAAAAGAGGTTGGACTGGAGTTATATTTCAAAGTTACTGATGACAAGACTTGCTGATGGTTTGGATATATGGGTGTGAGAAAAAGAGAGAAACTGAAGGTGATTCCAAAGACCTTGGCCTAAGTATCTGAGTTCAGGGTACATCCCAAGGAATGAGGAGGCTGGGGATGGAGGTGGCTGAAGCCCTTTTTCTAGGGTCTGATTGTTTCTGGGTAAGGACAGTGAACCTCGAGACCCACAGAGATGGGGATCAAATCTTGAAGTGTAGAGAGACTGCTGAGGCCTGAAAATCATTCTCTACTGTCTCTCTTCCATTAGGTTGCCCCCTCCCTTGTCTTCCAAACTTCAGTATAAACTGAAAAAAAAAGTCCTGCAGAGGGTGGAGTACAAATGTCCCATTGCTTAAGGATGTGAACACACTGGATCAGTTGTTCCCATAATCCTTTGCATTATGCTGATGCAAATTAAACCAAGTACCGTGGATGGATAAATAATAACCACAATGTGACATATATACCAGGGGTGCCAAAAATATATATGCAGTGGACACTTTGGTCAACGTTGCTCAAGCAGTAGTTCGCCATCATCAGAAGTGTCTGGACGCTGATGGTAACCACTTTGAGCACCGCTTGTAATTGCAGAAGTCAAACGTGACTTGTATTCATCTTTTGTTATCGGCATATACAATTTTAATAGTATTACAATTTTAATAGTTTTCCTTTCTTAAAATGTGTATACTTTTTTTAATGTGTATAGATGTATATATATTATTCAGCCTTAAAAAGGGAGCAAACACTACACCATGCTATCGCAGAATGAAACCTGAGAGATTTATGCTGAGTGAAACTAGCCAGATACAAAATGACAAACACTGTGTGATTCCACTTATAGCAGGTTCCTGGAATAGCCAAACTCATTGTGATAGAAAGTAGAACAGAGGTTTCCAGGAGCTGGGGGAAGGGGTGGATGGGAAATTAGTGTTAAATAAGTACAGAGTTTCAGTTTGGGACAATGAAAAAGTTCTGGAGATGGGTGGTGGTGATGATGGCAAAACAGTGTGAATGTACTTAATATCACTGAACTGTGCACTTACGAATGGTTAAAAAAAAAATTAAACCAAGCAAACCAGTACCATAACGTTGTCAGCTTTGAATTTTCTCTGTGGATGGCATTAAAAAACAAACTACAATTTGTTATAACCATCATGTCATCTGAAGAAAGGATATTTTTAAACCTCAAGAAAGCAAGACGGATGTGTTCTCAAGGCTCATGATAATTCTTTGAATGGGCCAGTATTAGATTTCTAAAAAGCTAAATAATAAAATACATTACTCTAATTTCTTTTACATTCCTTAATGGACGGTGTGGTCAGTGTCCCCAGAGCCTTGGAATGGCTGGGTGACTCCTTGCTGGGGAGTCAAGAGGACTCGCAGATCAGACAGGTGAGTTGGATTTAAGTCTCTTCAAATATATTTGCTCAGGTGGATGGATGGATGACTGGCAAGTGGGCTACAACTGGGGTGACCACATGAGACGATGCCATTGTACTCAGAACTCCTCTGGTTTGGATGCTAAACGGTATGGTCACCTGGCTATTGCCTCCTGGGCAGGAGAACCACCTGGGCAGGGGCTGCTCTGCCAGGAGAATTTGCTCAACGAGGTTCTGTGTTTCCAAAGGCCTCCCTAGGACTTGGAAAGTAACAGATTCTTGATAAATGGCAGTTATTTTTCTATCCAGGCCATCTAGAAAAAGCACTGGCTTCAAGTCTTCAGATTTGGGATAGAATCCCTGCTTACTAGGGCTTTGGCCTTCGGCAAGTTACTTAAATTCTCTGAGCCTCATTTTCTTATCTGTAAAGTCAATGAAACCTTTCTCACAGGTGGACTGGAAGCAGAAATTAAATATAACAATATTTAATAATGCATGTAAAGGACTTAGCTTGGATCCAGGCGCACAGTAGGCGCTCAAAAAATACCCCCCTTGCCTTCCTTCCTCTCTTTCCTTCCTTCCCTTCTTTCCTTCCTCTCCTTTCCTTCCTTCCTTCCTTCCTTCCTTTCCCTTCCTTCCTTCCTTCCTTCCTTCCTTCCTTCCTTCCTTCCTTCCTTCCTTCCTTCCTTCCTTTCTTCTTTCCTTCCTTCCATTCTGTTTTTCTGCTCTCTGCAGATGGATGGCACATCTAGCCTCCTGATCCCAATTCCTTAGGGGCCTTCCAGGCCCAGGTGGGGGGAACTTTCTAGATTGCCAAGAAGAGATTCAGCTCTTCTGAGGGTTTACCTTTCCTGTTCAGAATGGCTTTTTTGAGTACTGTCTTGGTATATTTGAGCTGCTATAACAAAATACCACAGAAATTCGTTAGCTTATAAACAATAGAAATTTACATCTCACAGTTCTGGAGGCTGGGAAGTCCAAGATCATGGTGCTGACAGGTTTGGTGAGGTGGCTACTGAGGGATCTCTTCCTGGTTCATGGAGAGCACCTTCCTGCTGTGCCCTCACATGGTGAAAGAGACGAGGGCGCTCTCTGGGGCCTCGTTTGTAAGAGCACCAATCCCATTCATGACAGCTCCATCCTCGTGATCTAAGCACCTCCCAAAGGCCACCACCTCCTAATGCCATCATCATCTTGGGGAGTTAGGACCTCAGCCTATGAATTTGTGGGGAGCACAAATATTCAGACCACAGCAAGTACATTCTGCATTTAAACTATAGGTGTCCCTCCCTGCTAAGAAGTTAAGTGTGAGGGTGGGTAAAAAGAGGGATGGCTATGCAGACACAGAGAACACAAACTACTATTCTTACAGCTTCTCTGGGTTCAAATACCTGCTCACACTTGAAATAGTCCAAGAACCTTATCAACTAACGGGCATTCTCAAGGAGAATGACTGCTCCCTGCATACCTAATGTTATCCCTCATTTTCTGTGGAGTTCTAAATATGAGCATTTGGTTTGGTACCCAGTTGAGGAATGGAGGACAGGACCACTGATTCTCTTCTTGGAGCTTAGCACAAGAGCAGGAGTCTCTTCTGGCTCTTAGCTACTCTAAGTTACGCGTTAGGCCTCTGTAAATGCCTTTTGGTTGGTTTGTGGAAAAGCTGCACTAAGTTTGTGGGTTGAGAGGAGATGTTGAGTTAGAGGTTGGCTGAAACCAGAAAATGATTCCTGTGGGGGAGATACTTTTGAGCTGGCATTTGAAAGGAAAGCTGGTGGGGGATGCTGAGGAAGGTGGGAACGGAGCTGTTAGAATCCCCTGACATCCGGTTCACTCGTCCTGGCCAGTCTTGGAGTTCTGCCTGGTACCCGGGTGGTGCTTCACGAACACTAGCTGCACAGCGCTCACCTTCGAGGCGTGGCTTACAGCTCACCTTTTCTGCATCCTCCTGGGATTGCCCAGACAGGATGCATCACTTCTCCCTCTGGGCTCCCGCAACCCGTACACATTGTGGCATCTGTCGTATTGTGTTGTAATTATTTGTGGGCTCCAGACAGAGAGAAGTCCTTGAGGGCAGAGGCCTTGTCGACGCACCTCTTGTCCCAGCTCCTGACTATAATAGGGACTCAGCACAGGCCAAGTGACTGAGAACCACGGGTCAGCTTGTCTGGCCCTGGCCGTGGTCGGGTGGGGGGGTGGGTGGGGAACGTCCTCAGGAATTAGAGACTGGCTGAATACCAGAGGCCACTGAATATTATGCTCCAGGGCTACGGTCTGCTTGGCAATAAGTCTATTCCACATTTTCCAGCGATTGTTCTCGTAATACATGGGCAGCGTGCCCAAGCCAGGCTGTGACTAGTTCCTAAAACAAGTTAAATCTTTCCTTTTGGGACCATTCCATCAGTGAGACAGATGAGCGTGCTCGTCTGACAACTGTGGCGTTCACAGTCCTGACTGAGGGGCCATTTCTCACTTGGTTCCTCGGGGGCCCTAGCAGCAGCCCTGTTATGCTTGGCTGGGCTTCTGGCTGGTGAGGAGATGAGCTCTGCCTTCCCAGATCTTAGGGGTGGAAGAGAGCTACATACACACCCTCACCCACAGCTGCCTGTGCATGGCTGTGATGGAAACTGGCTCGTCATCCAACAGATTTCAGTGGAGATTGGAAAGTGCCCGTCGGAGGAGGGAATTGTGTCATTGTTGGTACGTGGAAGGAAGCCAGGATGTAAATGAGACTAGAGTCTCCCCATCACCCTGGCTTTCCACACCTATGGAAGGCCAGTGCCAGCTGCAGAGAGTTTGGGCACTGTCTGCCTTGGAAGGACCGAGTTTCATCAGATGAGGGTCATGGAGGTAGATCGTAGGATGGCCAGACAATAGAAGGTGTGACTGCTGGTGGAGAATTCACAGTCCTAGGCAATCCCTATCTGCAGGTTGGTGCATTTTGACCCTGTAAGTCCTACTCAACACACCTGGGGTGTGAGCACGATTTCTGGCTCATGCTTGTGCAAATTAGTCTCGACCTGAGTCATCTCAACAATCTCCACCCTGCCCGTGATTTATGGGGAGACTGAGAGTTGAACCTTGGGAGTCCTTTCTGCTGAATCGTTAGACTAGGGGACCAGCAAGGGTCTCCCTGTGGTATGTCTATCTAGAAGAGGGTACACAGATGATTTAAATCTCTCACTGAAAATGGAAGCACGCAATTAGCTGAGAAGCAGACTAGAAGGGTGTGGAAAGAGCACTGAGTCAGGGGTCAATGCTAACTGACACCCACCCAGTTCTGTGAACTTGGGCTAATCATGTCATTTTATTTTGTTCTGTTCCTAAAATTCATTCAGTCAAGATTGACATAGTATTTAAATAATTGCAATGAACTACTTTATGTGCTTGGCAAATATTAACTGATTTAATCTTTAAAATAATCCACGACATAAGTATAATTATTAAGCTCATTTTAGAGATCAGAAAAGTAAAGTACAGAAGTGTTAAGTAACCTTCCCAAGATTACACAGCTAATCAGTGGTGGAGTAAGTCTGAGCTCCCTGGGGTCTCAGCATCGTTACCTGTGAAATGGGGATAAAATCGTTACCTGTGACAGGGGTTATCCTACCCATCCCAGCAGTTAGCTCCACAGAACTAGCTTCACCTGTACCTCTGTGATTACTGGAATGAAATCCCCTTAAAATGCAAGCTGAATGAGGGCTTGACACTGTGGTTTGTACATCGATCACTAACACATGCAAGTAGCAGGGTCCCTGACATATAGTAGGCATTTAACAGATGTTGAACGAATGAATGAGTTCACCCCATCTTTCCGTGTTGTGATGAGAGGGACCTGGCTCTTCCCCAAATACGGCTTTCAGAAGGCATCGACAGTGTCTTATTTATCTCTGGATCTCTAACCCCCTGCATATTTCTGGAGCAGACATGCGCTCACTCTAAGTAAATGAAGCCACATTACTGCCCTTTGCCTTAGGTCGGAAATTTCCTGTTAGTCATGAAGACATAAGCACACGTAAATGCCTTAAGCCAACAGACATTGAAACCTGTGAGCTATGGAGTCATCTTTTGTGGTGAAAAAAAGATAAGGTGGCAGAAATGGGGTTCTTTCAATGACTGTGTAATAAACCACTCCAAAGTGTAGTGGCATCAAACAACAACCATTTATTATTTCTCCCAATAGTTGGGCAGTTTTCTGCTCTACGTGGTGTAGCCAAGTGGTTAAGAGTGGTTATTGGGTTCAAACGTTGGTTTGGCCACTAAAAAGACTGACAGATCCATGTAACCTTGCTGGATCTCTACCTCCTTGTTTATTTAACGCGAATAATAATGCCTGCTTTATAGGGCAGAATAGACAGTGGTGAAAAGCAGGAGTTCTGGAGCCAGACAGCCTGAGTTCAAATCCTGACTCTTCCATTTACCACCTGTATTACTTGGGATAAATACTTAATTACTCTATGCCTCAGATTCCTCTTCTATAAAGTGGGAATAATAATAATACAACAACAACAATAATAATACTTATTGTAGAGTTGTGAGGATCCAATGATCTTAAACATATAGAAGCATCTAGAACAATGCCTGGGACATGATTCACAATCAGTGGATATTACCTATAATTAGTAAAGTGTTTCTTTGAAAATTAAAATGAGATAATGCTTGCAAAAGCCTAATATATGCCTTGTCCAGAGAGAGTGATAGCTATTATTGGTAGGAAAGTGAGTTCTTTAGTCCATTTCCTCTTTGAACGTGCTCATACTTGGGGAACTTTCGGAGCAAACAATCTCAATTTCTCTCTTGAATTGTTCTTCTGCAAGCATTGAGTGTTTTATCTAATTTGTCAGCGTTTGCTATTCATGGTGCTTTTGTTACTAGTGGGCAGAGAGCTTGTCCCTCTCAAACAGAAACAGGCTTTACCCTCCTCCCCTCCTTGCATGCGCTCACTTCCTGCCTCCATGTGGGAAGAGAGAAACATGATATCAAACACTAAAGAGAGGGTGAGAAGAAAGCCCAGCGGAAGAAAATGCTAACTTCCATCTAGAGAAACTCAGGAAGGCTTCCTGGAGGAGGGAGCATTTTAGTGGAGCCTTGGAATGTACATAAGAATAACGACCATAATCCACTAACTACTGTGGGAAGTCCACTGCAGAGAAGTCCTTCCACTGGAGGAGGCATACTTCTTTCTTCCGCCGTCCCAGCCTTACCTCTGAATAGGTGGATAAGCTTCAGATACACCTGGGATTCAATCCCAGCTTCGACCATTACTGGTTTGTCATTACTGTATTTCAGTGTCCTCATCTGCATAATGGGAATAACAGTACCTACCTCGTGGATTTATTGGAAGAATTAAATGAAGCAATATAAAAGAGAAGGCCTTTGTAGTGCCTGGCATATAGAAAGTGGTAAAGAGTAGTTAGTGGATTATAGTTGTTATTATTCTTATGTACGTTCCAAGGCTCCACTAAAAATCTTTCTCCTCCAGGAAACCTTCCTGAGTTTCTCTAGGTAGAAGTTGGCATTTTCTTCTGCTGGGCTTTCTTCTCACCCTTTCTTTAGTTTTTTGATATCATGTTGCTGTTCTAATTGAATTAGAATAATCAAGACATGAACCTTCTTCTTCATGGTAAGCTCAGAGATGAGGTTTTTGTGCTGGAACCAGCTCTTTTGCTCCTCTGGTCCACCCCAGCTCTGGGCACAGAGCAGGTGCTTAAGCAGGTGATTTATGGATTCATAAAATCATTTGCAACTATCATATATTAATATGCATATTAATGAAGCACCTCCTATGTGCTAATCTGAGTTCTAGGGGCTAAAACGAATCCATTCCTTCCTCATCTTCTACCAAGTTAACAGTCCCTCCTTTGCCTTCCACAACATCTTAGGCTGGCCTTTTGTGATTCCTTTCTCTCTTTCAGGCTGCTAGAGCTGTTTCTTGCAGTTTGACCTCACTTGTAGTAAACTATTGGGGGTGGCAGAGGGGGGCAGGCTGTGCCTCTCTCTGGGGTGGGTAGGGGAGAACAAGCATCTTATGGTTGTGTAGCTCTGGGCCCCTCAGGACTCCGAGCCTCACTTTCCTCCTCTGGAAAATGCATCTGGCACCGCTTTGCTCTTGGTGTCACCAGGATAACACAGGATCATGTGTCAAAGTGCCTGGCAGGCGGGAGGCCCTTACTATCCTCTGGCTGTGCCTGGGAACAGCTCTGTGGCCCTGAGATGTACTGCAAATGTCACAGGTGTCCTAACAGGAGGTGCTGGAAAGTTAACTTGGGCTTTTGTTGTCATCTTTAGTGAGGAAGTTACCAGTTCCATCAGGGGGTGGGCAGGCGGGGAAAGGCCCCAAGGCCAGCTTCCCTGAGAAGGGCAGGTGCAGAGCAAGGAGGCCTGGTGTTCCTGAGAGATGAAGATAAAAATGTGTTTCCCTTCCTGGATATTTCAAAGAGAGAACGTGTTCCCTGCAGTGGTCCTAGGGCAAGAAAAAGGGATTTGTGAGAGTGGAAAGGAGAGTTAGCCCTGACGTAGTGTTCCTGATATCTCCATGTACCCTGGGAGATAGCTGAGTATGAGAAAATGAAGTAGAAGAATTATATTTTAAGAGCTCTGTGGGGTGCCCCTGGCTGCGTACCAGGGACTTGGTTTTACCATTGTATGTTTCCAAGAAATGGTGTAGGCATGAGTTTTAGCCGTGGCACCATGTGGTGATAAGAATTCGTGGCAGCGAGAATCTGTGGCAGTTGCAAATGGAACAGACTCCAGTTGTTCTATGTCTGGTGTGTGTGAGGACTCATCTTTGTTTTGACTTGGCTGGTCCCCGGGGCTTTGGGACAATTTGTTGGGAAAGGAGGAAACCTCCAGAGGGAGATACTGGAATTTCTGCTTTTCATGTAGATGTGTGCTTAAGTGATTAATTGGAAAAAATAAGTGGAATGTGACCATATTTGTGCTCTGAGTTTAGGGAGCAGCTCATACCAGTTGTACTAATTACCCCAGAGGGCATTGTGAAATGCTGAGAGAGATTTGGTCTTAATTAACTTTTGTTTTTAGGATTCCAGGACGAATAGTTCTTTTGAGGGCTTAGAGGTAGTGAAGAACAAGGTATGTTTCGAGATCCAGTCAGGAAGCTGGTTAGTCTCAGTCAGAGTATCTGTCAAAGGGAGTCGTGGGAGAAGCTATAAATATGGGTTATTTCTGGACCATGGGCGGCCTAGAGTGCCTCTCTCAGGAGTAGTCTTGGCACTTTGAGAGGAGTGAGTCTCTCTGGCTGTAATTGTGAGGGGCTTGGGGGCTGAAGAGCTGTGTCTCCTGAGGGTGACACAGGCCCCAACATGGCCGCCCACCTAGTGGCCCAGCGCCCTCAGCCCTCCAACTCCTCATCCACAGTCCGTTCTCAAAAAACAGCCAACGCGGCAGCTCCCAGTGGCCAGGATTGCGACACCGAATGTGTTTGTTCCCCGTGTTTGTGAAATACCTCAGAGGCACCGTTCCAGTCCCACCTGACTAGTTTTCTGATTGCCACACAGCCCTGGCTCTATCTGCCAATACTCAACCAGGGCTGACTGGTCAGAGATTTTGAGATGTTTGTGGGGTTCAGAACGTAAAAGAACCTCATTTCTGTCTGCCCAAATGAGGAGATTTTTACCTTCTTGCAGCTTCTGAATATCACTGGTTGCTCTTGGAGGCAACTCTCATCCTGGAGTGAGAAGTGTGACCTTGGACCAGTCACTTAACCTCTCAGAATTTTCGTCCCTTCAACGGCATGACTGAGATAATAATTCCTGCCTTGCAAGGTTGTGACCCACGAGTAGACCACCAGATGGAAGGAGGTCCGGGTATTCGCTCACTCACCAGGTTTCCTGGCCCTAAATGTCACTGAAAGCTGAGTTGACCTCAAATTTCTGAGTCATTGAAATTCAATCTTGCATTTAATTCTTGCAAATGAATTACTGTGAATCTTTCACTGAGAACAGAAAGAAGAGGCCTAGCTAATATATAACATAGTGGGAACGCAGAAGCCCCTGGAAATTGGCTCCAGAATATGGTCAGTAGCACTTACTCAGCCCAAAGAAGGGGGCGGCCACAGGCATGTGACCTCATACATCATTTCCTTCATTGACCTCCTTCTATCAAGGGGAAAAAAACCTGAAGTTGGGGAGGGGAAGAGCTAACAAGTATGTGCCAAGCACAGAGAAAGAGAGTAGTTTTGCATATATTTTCTCATTTTTGTTATCTCCTCGACCCTAAGAAGTAGGCGGCATTATCAATCACTCAAATAACAATCACTCATTTAATAAATATTTATTGAGTGATTATTACCTGCTAGGCATTGCTCTTGGAACTAGAACTTATGAGAAAACTGTGGCCTACCATAGTGATGTGACTTGCTCAAGGTCACACAGCTGGTCCATGGCCAATCAAGATAAGATTCCACCTTTTATGAGGCTTATTTCAGGGTTGTTTTCATTCCGAGATGCTGCACAGAGACACATAAATATGCACACACGTACATACACATAAATGCACACACACACGCATGCATCCACACACACACACGCACACGCACACTTGCATACACACTCACACACCATGAAATGCACACATTCTCATACATGCACTCATACACACATACGCACAGCCAAATATACCCACTGGTGCACACACACACACACACACACCCACACACACACACCGTTCGAGCATACAAACACAGATACATATATACTTGCAGAAATAGTCACACACACCATTCTATTCACTAGAAAAAATACTTTCAAACTGCTAGAATCTCTGAATATTTCAGATCAGTAAGAGTACAGATACCATCTCGAAGAGATTTCACTTTTTGCTTTCCTTTCTCTCTCTCCCTCCTCTGTCTCCCTCCTTCCTTCCCCTGTGCTTCCCTCTATCTTTCCCTCTCTCCACCCTTCTCTCCCTTTCTCCTTCCCTCCCTCCTCTCCTCCTTTTTCTTTTCTCCCTCCCCATTCTGTGACCAGACCTCTCATTGTGCTTTTTCTAGCCATGAAGACTTAGGGACTTATCAGGATGACGGGGCTCAGGCTGGAAGACTCTACCAGAAAGAAAAGACTCTCTCGAAGGCACCAAAAGCGGAATCTATTTGCCAAGTTGTACTTTGGTCAGGCTTTCCCCCATGTAGCTGCACTAATCCCCCAAAGTTCCCTTCCCACCCTATCTTCTGCCTCTCTGCCACCAGGGGTGGCAAACTCAAGTGCAAGTCAAGACCTTGCAGCAAGCTGGGTGTCCCCAGGCCCAGTACCCACCTCGCCTGCTCTCTCATGCATGTGCCAAGCGCCTGTGAAGGCCTCTTCCAAGTGTTTCATCACGACTCGGGGTGGGGGTGCTTCTATTTACGTTTCGACACTTTGCTTCCACCTGGCATTTAATTCGCCAGCTAATAGGTGAAGTAACATCCTGATGCTGGCGGCATTCAAGGAGGGGAGCTGTGCTCCGGTCTGTAAAGGGTTGGTGGGGGCATCGTACATCGGACTTCATCCTTAGAGATCACCCGGGAAGTAGGCTAGGCTCCTGGGTTTTAGCTCAGCTCATCAGTGCAGGAAATTCAAATTCTTCAGAATATTTCATCATCCAGGCAGCTCAAGGTGGGGTGGTAGAATTTGAGAAACTTTGGCAACTCCCATGTCTCAATCCCTGAAAGGTGCCAAGAGAGTCACCTTACCCAACTTACCTATTTTCCTACGGTATCAGGGATCTCTCTCTAGATCTAGAATACCTTTGTCTATAACATGAACGTACCTTGAAAGTGTGCTTAGGGACTCCAAAGCCTCACTGAAACCTTGGGACTCCAGGGTCTAACATATATGCTGTCCGTGACCATGTGGCCATGTGGCCCGGTTGGGTGAGTTTGCAGTTGAGTTCAAGCACTCATAAACAAGTCATTAACAATAGCTGTCCTAGGTGACAGCATATTCTACAGAAAGCCCAGGAATGGTTTTAGCAACATGCACTTTGTGTGGGGCAAGCTCACTGTAACACACACACACACCCCAGTGAAGATAAAATGGGAAGATGGAAATAGGAGATCCAGTGGGGATGGTGCAGTGAAAAAGAACACCACCCAGTGAGAAAGGGAGCAGAGCACTCAGGCGCCGTATGGGTGTGGGGCCAGACTTGGGGATTGTTCAATGATAAAGAAATGGAATTCTGAAGGTGGGGTGCTTTTGAGTACGTAGCTGATAGTCTTATACGGTGATTGTTTATGATCAGGTCTTATGTTGTAACTAGACTGAAAACTCTTAGCACGCAGGGACCAGGGTTTAAGTATAAATTCCCTCTCCTGTACCACCTAACTCAGACCCTTTGGGTACAGATTGTTCAATCAAGTGCAGGAAAGGAAAGGTGGTCAGGCTATATTTGTATGATGCTGTGTCATGTTCAAAACCCTTTAGAGTGAGTCAGCCTCTTCTCGTGGCTGAGCTCAGTTTCAGGCATGTGACCCCCTCACCTCTCTTATCTGGTGCCCATTTGTGTCTATAACAGTGTCAGGCTTTGATGAACTGTCCTCGGGGCGGGTGGGGCGCGGGGGGACAGGATTTATACCTGCAGAGCAGAGTGTCGTCACGAGCTGCAGTGGGTTTACTGAAACATCCTCATGTTCAGACAACACAGCCTACAACAGCCGTTGAGAGGAGTGTCCCTTTGTGTCACAGACATCAGCGAGGCCTTCTTGGAGCAAGTGGGCCTTGGGTAGGTTTGGGAGGAAGACGAGAGGAGGCTGGTCCAGGCAGAAAGAATGGCACGAGCCAAAGTACAACTCAGAGCTGGCACACGCATACATTTACTCATTCTTTCTCTTGTTTACTCATTCATTCACCCCCAAAATACTTCATGAGTCCTGCTTTGTGCCAGCCTTGGGAAGCAGTGCCATGAGAAAGTCTGGTTTAGAAAATTGTGGCGGAACCAGATGAGGAATAGATATTACCAACGCGAAAAGAGTACTAGCTGGGAAAGAACAGCGGGCCATGGGGGTGTTGAACAGGCAGGGGGCAGGGTGAGGGTCAGTGAGTACTGGATGCTAAAGGATAAGAGGTGTTCAGCCTGGAAATGGAACATGGTGGGGAGGGCAGGAATGGCAGGAAGTGTTTGGAGCATGAAGTTCCAGGGCCAGAAAGAGCCAGGGGGAGAGGCAGGCTGGAGGGAGGGGTGAGTGAACAAGACAGGGAGGGGAAGATGAGGAGTAGGGTGAGGCCAGGGAGAGGTCATGCAGAACCTTCTGCGCCGTGGTAAGGATTCTGGACTTCATCTAACGCAGTCTAAGCAACAAGTGCTATGGCCTTGCATTAGGGTGCAGGTAGCGTAAAGATGTGGCAGCATGGTGAATTATTTAGAAGGGGAATGTCCTACTCACCAGAAGGTTTTCGGTAAGGCAGTTCCCAGCTCTGTCCTTCTGTCATGACACCTGACCCCAGCTGTTTGTAGAGGAGGCCAAGCCTCTCCCCAGCAACCCTCCCAGCTCCCTGAAGTCCTCCACTCACGAATTACACCTTCTTCCCGTAGCCCTCTTCCAGAGGCCCATGCTTTTGTCCTGCCCCACCCCCAGCTACCCCATCATGTTACCTCCAGGAGCCTGCTGCTCCCTTTCCCTCTGCTTCTGCTTAAAATTCCCCACTCCTGTCTTCAATCAAACCCCTTATTTTTACGTTAAGAGCCAGGGCCCCTCTGAGCCCGCTTGTGTTCTTACTAGCTGGGCAAGCTGCGTGTCTTCAGTAGAGGAAGAGGATAAAAACGGTGCCTCGTAGGGCTGTTGTGAGGTTTCCTAAGTTACTGCTAGGCAGACACCCTGGCGGGCTCATGGCTGGGTCTGTAAACTGCCTGTTACAGTCACAGCGTACGAGGCCCTTTACCATCCAACCCTCACTCCTCACCAGCCTCGTTTCTATCCTTCCTCCCAACCTCTCACCCCCTCAGCCGTGCTGGAGGCCTCCCCATGCCCCAAGCACACCGATTTCTTTCTTCTCAACACTTTGCTAATGCTGTTCCCTCTGCCTGCAATGCCCTTCCTTCCCTAAGGAGGCCTAGTTCACAGCTTGTTTACTCTGGGGAACCTTCCCCAGTTATAGACATCATGCTGTTGCCAGCCTGACTTGAAGGCAGACTTAATTCTTCTTTCTCTCACATCTCCCCAGCACGTGGGGGGCATTGCTTTATTATATACACGCTAGTGTGTATTCCTGTGGTTGTTGGTGGTCACTCTCCCCTTACAGGTGTGTTTCCTGTGGGCAGGGATGTGTTGTATTCATCTGCTGTTCCGAGTACTTGGCAGTGAGTCCAAAACATGGTACAGTGCTCAGAAATAGTTGGATGAATGAATGAAACGGCCTGGTGCACTTGCCTGCCTCAAGGAAGGACTGTGTCTAACTCATCTCTGTTTCCTCAATGCCTGGCACCCAGTAGGAGTTCACTACATTCTTCTTGCCCTTAATTGAAGGATAGATAAAGCAGGTGTAGGTAGGGATATGAAGCAAGGTAAGGTATGAAGGGCCAAGGGGACGAGGAATTTGGACAATGGGATCAGGGGCCAAGAGATGATGACAGACCTCCGTGGGGAGGACCCGGGGCCAGAGAGCTGGGGTGTCACAGGAGGCTCAGCCTCTCTTCCCTGGGCTGGACCCTTTGCCAGCCGTGTGGGAGGGAGGAGACCCCACCCAGTCTGAAGGGGAGTTTTAACACGTCGGAATGACTTGAGGAATATTTCATGGGCTTATCTGTTAATAATAAAAATAAAATTATATTAAAAATACAACCATGTGTGGGTTGCAGGACAAGTTAATGATTCCTCATGCAGTCAGATGTGTGCCCCTTTAATTGAGGCAGGTAATAACCGTGGTAATAACACCCTGGATCTGTTTATGGTCTCTTTCTTCTGAGGACCTCAAAGGACTTTCTCTCCCTATCTCATCTCTCTCCCCAGCTTCCCAGGGAAGTGGGCCTTATTAGCTCCATTTCTCAGGTGTGTGTGTGCTGTGACTCGCTCTGTGGCTCTGGTGCTCACCTCCTGGTCGCCCCGGCCTGGGCGGGGCCCACATGCGTCTCTCCTCCCTGAGCTCTGGGCCTGGAGCGCCCCATTTCCTGGGCAATCAAGAAGACCTGGCCCACTCGGAAAGGTGCTCTGAACGGCAGGACCCAGGGGAGCCAAGGACTATAGGAAGCAGAGGGATGGGGGCAGGTGAAGAAGGGGAAGGAGAGGAAGAGGAAGGGCCTGCAGAGAAGGCAGAATGCTAGACTCCCAGCATCCTGAAGGCAGACACCGTCTCCTGGACCAAGCACAGTGCACGGCATGTCGCGTGACACATGGAAATACCCATGGTGTCCCTCATGACCCAGCTCAAATGTCACCTCTTCCAAGAAGCTTTCCTTAGTTCCTCTTGGTGTCCTCAGCACACTAGCACCTGACTCTCAAAGCCCACAGAGCCTCTGCCTGTCCCTCTTAGGCAGCTTTTGTTAGAGGTAACTGATCGTGTGTCAGCCACCCCCATTCAGGTGTCAGTTTCTAGACCAGGCATGGTCAGACTCACATCTTTCGGGTCTGTGCGTACAGGGTTCTCACACAGTAGGGTGCACATAGAGGGAAACAGACAAGCCTGGCTTTGAAATCAGAAAACACAGATTCCAGCCCTGGCTCTGCCTCTTACCAGCTGGATGGCTTGGGATGTCCCCTTCCTCATCACAAAGGAGAGCTGAGAAAGCCCGTGTTGTTGGGTTGTGGCAAGGTCAACCACAGTGAGACTGCCTGGCACCTAGTAGGCCTAGTTCAGTATTCATTTCCTGTGATTAATCTTAGATTTGGTGGTTCCCAGCCCTGACTCCATATCAGAACCACCCTTCTGAGGAGGCATGCCTGGAACCCCCTGGGAAATTCTGAGTCCATGGGTCTGGGGTGGGGCCAAGGCATCCACCGTTTAAAACAGCTCCCCTAGTTCTTCTAATGTTGAGGGTCTTAATTATTGCTAAATGAAACATATGATTGGATACAAAACAGTACAAAAGTCATTGAATTCTCTGGTTTCTAGGGTTCAGTTCAGAAGGGGCAGTAAAAGCTCATGGGTAAAAGTATCAGTATCGCTTCTTGATGGAACCACAGGTAATAGAGATTGCCTTTGGCCTTGAAAAGTCCTGGAGCTGGTGGGAGAGAGGGAGGTCCGTGATCATCAGATGCTCCTACGGTTTTTTATGGCCAGAGATGCAGATGAGGGCAGTGGAAGGGCAGGCTGTGGTCCTTTACTGGATGCTGACCAAGTCGGTGGCCCCAGGGGGATGGCAGCTGAAGGGACACCCTTCCATGGTGTGGGGCAGTGGGTACGGCCGCATAGCCTGCTCCAGGCCAGGTCGGATCAGATGTGCTTCCTTTGCAGACACTTGGAAGGTTGGGCTGAATGAGTTTTCAGGGTTTGCGCCCACATTTCTAGACTCCAAGTCCGGTCCTCTTTCTGTGACACTGATTAGGTCCAAAGTCATGGACTCCTACCTTGGGAGCTCAGTCATTGATTTGTGACAGGTGGCCGGCTGGATGCCCAGGGAGCACAGAGGAAGAAGAGAGGCTCAGAGAAAGTCTGCGGAGGAGGTGACATGTAAGCCAGGCTTTCTCGGTGGAGACGAGGGAGAAAGCAGTTGTTCCCACTTCCTCGTCTCTCATTCATTTCCCCACCTTCACCCACTGCAATCTGACTTCTCCCACAACACGGGACTACTCTCATCGAGATTGTCAGTGACCTTCATGTGGAAAATCCAGTGGGTGCATCACACCCTTCCTTTTAACTAATGTGGGGGTTACATTTGACACTGGGCTCACTTCTCCCTTGACTCCTGGTTCTACCCTTGCCCCTCCACTGTCCTTTTCAATTTCCCTTGTGATCTCATCTTTCCTTGCTACATATCTACTATCCATCCATCCATCTATCCATCCATCCATCTCTATCATCTATCTATCTATCTATCTATCTATCTATCTATCTATCTATCTATCTATCTATCTTCTCTCTCTCTCTCTCTCTCTCTCATCATCTTTGAAATTAAGGAGAGTTTAATGAATGTATTGTTTACAAAAATATGGAAGGATTAAGAGAATCCAACTGGAAATAAAGCGTCCCTTTAGGATGAATAAATTCCAGGAGCCATTACCAGCCATAGGCTTGAAGATCAAGTGGTTATCGAAACCCAGAGAGTATAGCTTATAAGAGGGGACTTCCTATTAGTGGCTTCAACAGAGGGACACAGCCAACCCAGGGCATAAAAACCCCTGACTGTTCCCTTGCGCTTGGATGCACATAATAAAGGTCGGCCTCCCATGTCCCTTACACTCTGATATTGGCCTGCTGTGCGGTCTGAGCCCCCTGCTCCTTTCCTCTGCATTCCCACCCTGAAGACTCTTCTCGGCTCCAATGCCTGACACCCACCAAATGGCTATCTCAGGCCCAGACTTCTCTCGTGACCACTCGAACACCCAGCGATCTACTTACTGGCCATCTATGGCTGTCCTGCTGAAACACAGTATGTCTGCAGTGGCGCTCACAGCCTTCCCAAGTGGGGATCTTCTGTCTTTCCTGTCTGTGTGAATGGAATTCCCGACTCCTGCCCCTGCTGTCCTCTCCACACCTGGACATTTGATGGGTGCAGCCCCTTCTCCATCCTCCTCCGCCCCCGCTCCCATTCTCTTTGCTTAGGTTCTTCTCATCTCTCCCCGGATAATGACAATTGCTTCTTATTTAAGTGCCTGGTTCCCATCTCACATCTTTGTGGCAGGGGCTGCTAGTTGCCTCTTAAGGTCCATTCTCTCTCCCTTCTTAGTTCAAGAATCCCAATTTTTAGTTAGGCACATCGCCAATGGTCTAAAATACAGCCTCTCTTGCAGCTAATGACCATGTGCCTAAGTTCTGGCCAAGAAGATATAAGCAGAAGTGTCTTGAAAAGCGTTGGGAAGTTTCCTTTGAATGGAGAGGGTTCACTTTTCTTTTTCCTGCTCTATTCTGCATCCTACCTCATGGATATGATGGCTGAAGCTCTAACAGTCACCTTGGCGCATGGACAGAATGGCCTAGCACAACTAGAAGAATGCCCTTCACGAAGTGAAGCCATAAACCACTATTTCTGGACTTCTTCAATGCAAGGGTGAAAGAAATGTCTACCTTGAATAAGCCGCTACTCTTTTTGGTTTTCTCTTATTCACAACAGAACATAATTCTCCCTGATGCACCTTGGACACAGGGGGGTTCTTGCAGATGTTTTTTTGCTCTGTATACCTCCCTTGAACCACCTGATTTGGGAGCAGCTATAAGGACAGTTTCGTGCATGCTGTGAGTGTCCTATTTCAAACATGCAGTGCTTGTTCAAAACCACAGCAGGCCAGCCAGCTCCTGCCTGGGCACACTCTGGAAAAGCGATAGATGTGGGGAGGGCCACTCTCAGGCAGTGGGGACTGAAAGTTGGTGACAATGTGAAGTTCATTCATGGTGTCTCAGCGAGTCCCCCGTGGGACTCAGTCCTAGCTGCCTACAGAGGTACCCTGCTCAATGACGTACCTCTTATTGTTCTTTCCCCCCAATTCCTAACTCATTCTCCTCACTCTGTCACTGCTGCTTCTTGGGCCACCTCACAAATCAACCAACTCCACCCACATTCTTGTCTCAGGCTCTGCTGCCAGGAGAACTGACAAGGTTCTCTCTAAAACGGAGCTGTTTTTATGCCTTTCCCTTCCCCAAAGCCCATTTCCAGAGCCCATGGATGGCTCCTAGATTGACTCCTGGATGGCTCTGCTTGGCCTGGCCCACATGGCCCCACCGGCTCTGGTCACCTCCTTTCCTGGCAGCTCTGTCCCTCACCTGCAGCCCTGTCCCTCACCTCTTGGCCCCCTGTGGGCCTTTGCTCCCACCATGCCACGCCATAGCAGTTCATGCTCTGGTACCTTCTCACAGACTTGACCATCTCTTACCTTCCCCCACTGTGAAGGCTCAGGTGCTTTTCACCATTCTGCTCACATGTCCCATCTTGTAGAAAGCCCTCCCTGACTTCCCAAGTTCAACTGGAGCTGCCCCTGGTCCAAGGTCTCATTCTTCTTTTACCTTGTACGGAATCATCTAATTCGCTATTTCGCTCTCCATCTTGACGTGACACTTCGTTCTAGAGCAAAGTCTACCTATTCCCTATGCAGTGTTGAAACTCAATGTTTGCTGAGTACAAACATTCCTAGACCGATAAGTGGTCCACACCCCGAGACCCCTCACTGTAGCATCCCATTTCTTCAAGATTTGGTCTCCTGTCCTTTCAGCCTCAGCTCTTACCACCTTTCCTTCTGCTCAGAGCTTTAAGCGCACTCAGACGTTTGCCCAACACCCATGTGCTTGCTCTCTCTTTTTTTTTTTTGAGTCAGACCAACAGCTTTATTGAAAGATAAAGAGAGTCAAGCCCCCCCACTCCCATGGCCCAGGTGGCTTTGGCCTCCAGCCTGGAGCATCTGGGCATCCTGTAGCCAGAGGTCCACCCATGTGCTCTTAAGCAGTCCTGACTCTGCTCATGATCTTCCTTTACCTGAATTGCTCCACTCCCCCTACCCAACTTCCTGCCCACCAGAGCATTTCTCTCTGCCCTTCAAGCCCCGTATCTAGTATACCTGTATCCCTAAACCATTTCCTGCCAGGAACTGTGCTTTATGCATTGTGTGTTCTTAGGGAAGCTTGTCGTCATTGGGTTGGGTGTGTTGGGAAGGGTGGGGGTTTGAATATATGTAATAAATATTTACATAAGGCTTAATGTAGTCTAGGGGCTATTCTGTGTCATGCACATATCAGCTAATTTAATATAAAACAATTCCTTAAGGAAGACCTTGCTACGGTCCCCGTTTTACACATTATAAAACTGAGATACAGGGAGGCCAAGTAACTTTTCTAAAGCTACACAACTAGAAAGTGCTAGAGAAAGGATTTGAGCTCAAGCAGTTTGGCTCCAAGATCTATGCTCCTAGATGGGGACCAAGGTTGGGACATAGGCAGCCGGCTTTGACCGTCCCTCTGAGGAGGACGAACTTTCTCTGACAGGCACAGGGAGCTGCAGATGGCTTTGAGTCCTGACAGTGTGGGCGGAATGAGGGCGGCTCCAGGCAGGACAGGATGACAGGCCGTGGGACACGGGACCTGAGGACTGCTCCTCAGGTGCCCAGGGCCAGAGGCGGGCGGGAGCAGCTCTTAGTTCCTGGGGGGACTTTGACTGACCAAAGCAGAACACGTGGGGCATAGGAAGGTCCTTGTCTCCTGAGTCTGGCCTGGAAGGAAAAAGTCAAATGTTTGGTGTTTCAATCACCTTCCCCTCCTGGAGCCTTGAGGCTGAGCCCGGGTGACTAGGGCAGCTTGCAGGACCTTTGCGGAAGACTGGGAACATCTCTAGGGGCCTGGGCTTCAGCCTGGCCATCTTCAAGCAGAGCAAGGGAGGAGACTTCCTGGCAGGAAATTTGCTCCTGGCTTCTACCAACCTCTCTTCTGCTCTGCCTTGGTGGGTGGGGTGGGCACTAGAATAGCAAAGATAATGTTTGCTAATAGATAGGGGATAACAAGAAGACCCATGCATCAGCAGTTAGGAGCTTTGACTTAATTTGCTGGGTGATTTTGGTGGCAAGCCACTTCCCATCTATGGGCCTCGGTTTCCCCATTTGGGAAATGCACATGCTGGGCTGGAAGCTCATGGCAGCCTTTCCTAGTCTGACCTTTAATGATTCTAGCTACATGTGGGTTACCTTGGGGAGCAAAACAAAGGAGGGAAATTGGGGTGGGTTATGAGCTGAGTTGTGTCCCCCCAAATTTATATATTGAAGTCTTACCCCCAATACTTCAGAATAGGAGTATATTTGGAGATCGGGTCTTTAAAAGAGGTAAGTAAGGTTAAATGAAGTCCTCGGGGTGGGCCCTAATCCAACCTGCTTGGTGTCCTTTTAAGAAGAGAAGAGATTAAGACACAGACATACAAACACAGAGGGACGACCATGTTATGACACCAGAAGAAGACAGCCAGCGACAAGACAAACAGAGAGGCCTCAGAAGAAATCCACCTACTGATACCTTGAGCTTGGACTTCCAGCCTTCAGAATTGCGAGAAAATAAATTTCTGTTGCTCAAACCACCCAGTCTGTAGTCCTGTGTTGTGACAGCCCTAGCAAACTGATACAGAGTGCTACCATGGACTGATCCAATGGCAATGTACCCAAGCCACAGTAACTTGTTCCCCATGGTGTCAGCATAAACGAGACCTGAGGGGAGTTCAGGCAGGACAAGGGTCGGTGTAGGTCATCTGGGACCATGTGTGAAGCTTACTGTGTGGTCAGGGCTGCATACATAAGCCCTAGCACTGCCTACAAGCAGCTTCTAATCTTAGGAGGAGGCAAACATACAAAGAGGTAATGCTCATCCAATAGGAGCCCTGCAATGACGAAACATATACACCATGCCGACACAGGAAGTACAGGATGACTTCACAGAGAAGATCTTCTGTCAGCCGTGGGGCCTACCAATCAGAGAATGGATAGAAGAACATCTCAGGCAAAGAGATCAGCGTATGCAAAGGCACAGAAGCACATATAATTCCATGTGGGGAGTGAGGTATGATGCTGCAGAGCAGGGCTGGGCTGGGCTGAATCAGATCGGACCTTCCTGGAGGGCGGACCTCATTCTGAATGTAGATGGGGAAACTGTAGATGGTTCGGAGGAGGTTGACTAGGCATTTCAGCATCAGAGGGAGTACAACTTATAAGCCTGGGGCTCAGGAGCCAGACACCTGGGTCTCAACGGTGCCCCTTACTAGCTGGGTGACTTTGGGCAGGTTATTCAACCTCTTGGAACCTCAGTGTCCTCCTGGGCAAAATGATGACGGTAATTGTACCTACCTGACAAGGTTGCCGTGAAGGTTAAGTAGATTAAACCACGCAACCCGCTTTGAGCAGCGTCTGGCATGTGGATGGTTCTTCATCCACTGGCGGTCTTCTCAGCCTTGCTTTGCATACCTGTTCTCCCACGTAGCAGCCAAAACGATTATTTCATCAACCCTTGGCGTAGTGGAACGTGAGGTCAGTGGAGGAAATCAATCGTCACAAACTGGAACTGGGAACTGAGAGGTGCAGAAGGTCTCTTGAAAATGCAAGGAGAACTGGCCAGGATGCATTTCTGTGGGTTCCAGGAGCCTGGGCCTTCCGTTGGGCACCATCTGAGGTCTCACAGGTTTGTGACGCATGTGGGGGAAGGAACTGAAAAGGGGACCTGAAAGATACGTTTTCTCAGAAACAGGCAAAAGGGGCAGACAGGGTGGAGGGGCAGTGCTTTGGAGGCTGCAGAATCACCACGGATCAAGGCGGAGAGGACTGAGAGGTCCTCCGGCCTGCGGATGCCAAGGTGGCAGCCACCGGACCAGCCTTGCTTTGAAGACATGCTTTGTTTAACTTTAACTTTACAGTGTTTGGTAAGAGTAAATGATGCAAATAGTTACCACCTTTTAAAACATAATTTAAAAAATTTATTTTTAACTTGTAGTTGCCATACAATATTCTATTAGTTTCAGGTATACAACATAGTGATTAGACATTTATATACCTTACGAATGATCGCCATGTTAAGTCTGGTGACCATCTGATACCGTATACAGTTACTACAATATTAGTTACCATCTGTTTTTAATTCAAGATTTTTTATTCAAAAAAAAAAAATCAATCCATTTTGACTCCCTTCACCCATTTTGCCCAACCCCGGACCCCCAGCCTCTGGCAACCACCAATCTGTCCTCTGTATCTATGTGCTTGTTTTTTTGTTTGTTTGTTTGTTTTTAAGATTGTACAATAAGTAAGGTCATATGGTATTTGTCTTCCTCAGTCTGACCTGTTTCACTTAGCGTAGTGCCCTCAAGGTCCATCGACGTTGTGGCAAATGGCATATCTAGCTTTGGAGGAAATCAGAATATCTGGGAATAGTAGTGGCATCCCCATGTGGCAACTGTCGGCGGGAATTGAAAGGTAGATCCCCCCCCCCCCCATGAGGTTCTCTTAGCTCATTTTCATTCCCTGCCCCATCTCAGTTGGCGTTTTCATGTAAATTGCCAAGTCTAGGCCAATATTCTCATTTTGCAGAAGGGGAAACTGAGACCCAGAATGGGGAGGTGACTCATCCAATTTTATGCGAGTGATCAAGCTGAGATGGTACCCCAGGTTTCCTAACACACATTCCATACCTCTGGTTTCTTCCTTTGCCTCAGTGCCCATGTGGGAAGGACAGAGGAGAAAGGGGATATGGTTTACTTGCAGCTTTTATCGATCATAATTTTAATAACAGTCATCTATTAAAGTCTACAAAGTGGCACGGGCTTCACACACGTTTAATCCTCATAATAAACCTGGAAAGTCAATATTATTATCCCAGTTTTTCAGATGAGGAAACTGAGGCTCAGAAAAACTAAGACAAGCTTGCCTAAGGTCACCAGGACACTGAGCTGGGCTTGAACCGTGGTCTATGTGATGCTAAAGCGTCACAGGTTTGTTGAAGGCCTGTTATGAATTGAATGCTAGATTCAGCTCTGATGATGCAAATCTTGAAAAGTCTTAGGAGCCACGGTTTGAATGGTTTATCCATGACCAATTTGGACAGTTGAGGGCCTGTCCGGGGAGGTTTTGAGTTGCTGAGTGCCCCATGAGCTATAGGGGAGAGGGGAGACTTGGTTTCTCTCCCTGGGACCGCCCGCTCCTTCCCTCTCCGGCATTCCTCATCGTGGGAGGAGGGCACCTTGAGAGGAGAGTTGGGGTTCCTGGCCAGGGCTCAGGAAGGCAGAAGAGTTTGTGAATAGAAAAGACCCGCTCATCTTCGAGACACCCCCAATGTCCCCATGCTGGGTAAATAGCTCTGGCTGAGGGCTCCCCAGCCCCACGAGCTGAACTTGAACATGGCAGTTGCCCCTTGGTGTTGAGGCTTCCTTTAGTTGGTCTGTCTCCCTCTATAGATTGTCTGCTCCCTGAGGCCAGCGGCCCTGTCCCATCTATGTCTATCCCCACCCCTTAGCACAGGGCTTGACTCACAGTGGAACCAATGGCAATGTGTCCCTGGAATGAATAAATGAATGTACGACATGCCATTTGCCACAACATCGATGGACCTTGAGGGCACTATGTTAAGTGAAACAGGGAAGGAAGCATTTCTTCTCTCTGGGCTTCGTCTCCTGGGATTTGAACCTTGGGTCCATACTTAGAAACCCAGCGACTTGGGCAAATTATTTCCCCTGTCTGGGCCTCAGTCTCTACCTATGTAAAATGAAGATGGTGATGATGCTTATCTCATTGTTTATTGTTAGAACCGTTATACCACCCGTAAAGTAATTAGCACAACAGCGCGTACTGTGCTGTGTGATACAGTAGCCACTTGTCACATGTGGTTATTGAAATGAACTAAAATTAAAAGTTCAGTTCCTCCATCGCACCAGCCCCATTTCAAGTGTGCAGTAGTCACTTGTGGCTAGTGACTATCATATTGGACGGCACAAATATAGAACATATCCATCATCGCAGAAAGTTCTATTGGACAGAACTGGTCCATAGTAAGTCACTACCGTTCTTATTGTTGTTGCTGCTGTCTCTCGGTTCAAAGTGGAGAACCAAAGGGGGAGACCTGCCTTCCTGGGGAAGCTGAGACCATCCCCTAAACGCACCTTCTTTCGGGAATGCCTCCCCACCCCCACTGTCACCTGGCGACATTCCACTTGTACTGATGCTTGGGCATCAGGCTTGAAGACGCCTCCGAATCGGCTAGCCTGCCATAAGGGCCCTCCCTTCTTCCACAAGTCTAGGCTTTCTTCAGGGGCTAAGACTGGTTTTTATTCATCCTTGTGTCCCCAATGCCTGGCATTGGCCAAGCACTCAAAGCGAGTTTGTTGGGGAATGAAAGTTTCCCAGGACCTAAGACAGCACTTTTGCTCAGCTTTGTGGCCTCATCAAAGGGTCCCTAATACCTGATGACTTACTGTGTATAAGGGAGAGTGGCTTGGAAGCAGGCCTGATTTGGCGGGAGGATGAGTGGCCTTCTTGAATGATGGCGCCACCAGGGACGTGATCGGAAGCACCAGGTGAGTGGCAAAGGGAAGGTACATGGATGTCACCAGATTAAGGGGAGAGCCGTCTTATGCATGGGAGATACCCCGAGACCTTCTTGCATCTGAAAGCAGCGACTAAGGGTTCAGCATAGGCCTGGTGGGGGTGGGACAAGCCATAGGCATCATGTAGCTTCTGTTACAGTGTCCCCTTTTGTTTTCATTTTTGTCCTGTACTGATGGGGACTGAGGAAATGAAACTTAACCAGAATCAAATATTTTGGGTCTGTAACCTTAAAGATTCTTTAGTTTGGCTTCTCTCCTCATTGGAGATTATTTCTTGTATGGGCATGTTTTCTTTGTCAAGTCTATATTGTTTCAAGAAGTGGGCCTGGACATCTGAGGTAAACTGTTATATTTAACTCGAGGTAATCAGGCTTAAGCTTGTTGAATCAACCGACAGATCTAGAGGCCCATTTAGGGGGACAGATGTGTCTTTTGCTCCCTGTAGTCAATTGAAGCCACCACCGCCCCCAGGTCTTCCCCTGCTCAAATCTCTCCCTGGCCCTCCCTGGCTTAAAAACCACTCAGTGCCTCTTCTGGTCCATTCCCCTTTGACCTCAGGGTAAACCCCAACTCCACGACAGGGTCCACGCGGCCCTGTGACATCCGGCCCTGCTGTCTGCCCACTGTCAGCTCCCACCCTCACCTTCTCACGCTCCTCTCACCAGCCTCACTCAACTTTCTGTTTTCCTAACCGTCTGGCGCCCCAGCACCCCTGGGATTTTGCATGTGCTCTTTCCATTTCCTGCTTTACTCTGCTCCTACCTTGTCATCTGGCCAACTTCTACTCCTCAGCTTAGATGTCACTTCTGTAAACCTGCTCCCATCCCAGCACTCCAACAGTGACCTGACCCACACCTGCCACCTGCCACCTGCCATCTATATGTTGCAACTACCAGCTGAGGCCCCGACTGCTGTCTAGAGTGTAACCTCTGAGCAGGCAGGGCTGTGACAATCTTTTTAATGATTGTCTACTCGGTGTCTAGCCTGAGCCATAGAGGGTGCTTGGTAATACTTGTTGAATGAGTCGAAAAAAGGTGAATTAATAATTGTCATCATCAAGTTCATAAGTCAATCTCTGATTATTGGTTCTGACAGTCTTGATAATGCCTTTTAAGTTGAATGTTGACATGACTTACTCATCACAAGTGTTTTTACAATTGGTAAAATCAATGGCTTTCTGTTCTTTTGCTTTTGTGGCATAGAGGTTAAGAGCATGGAAATGAGAACCAGACCGACTGGATTCAAACTCCAGCTGTGCCACTCAAAAGCTGTGTGATGTCTGGCAAATTAATATTTCTGTGCCTCAGGTTTCTCATCTGTAAGATGGAGATATTAATAATACTTATCTAGTGAGTTTGTTGGGAGAATTAAATCAGTTTATACTTGTAAAGAGCTTGGAACAGTGCCTAACACATAGAAGTACTATATAATGTTTGTTAAATAAAGTAAATAAACCATAAATCTCATAAGCAATATGGAGGTCTCTTAGACGATAACTTCCTTTTGGAGTAAAGCTATGGCATGGTCCCAGCACAAGGCAAATTCACGAAAGAGGTTAAAGTTTATCTCCAGGGTGGGACATTCCTTTGTTCCTACCACTTTCTCACCCTCAGTGGTTTCTTGTCCTTCTTGTAACTCCCAGAAATCTCATCTCCCCCTTCTCCATCTAACACCTGCTTTCAATTCTGCTAGAAGGCCAATTCATCCTCTCATGCAAAAGAGTATTGTCTTAACATGTGTCTCCTCTCCAAAGTTACTGTCTTAACGTGTTCTTTTGTTCCAGAGCCTATGCTTGTCCCGATTCCAGGACTCCAGGAGGTCAGAAAGCCCATCTTATATATGCTATACATACCTGAGTACAGCGGCCCTTCCCCAGCCTTATTTATCCTGTCTCCCACAATCAGTAATTAAGAGTGGGAGGGTTAGACCCTCAGAGCTTAACACTGAGAACCTTGGTGATGCATGGGGAGGAGAGAGAAAACACACACACCACTGGGCCTTTAATAACAACGTTTAAAATAAAACAACCAGAATCCTAGTTAAGCCACACTGCAACTTCAATATTATGGAGCCCTCAGATGCCATGTGACCCAACCTCAAAGAGGAGCTGTGGTTTCAGGTCAGAGTAGCAGCAGCCAACGAGTTAAAAAGCAAGGCTCAGTGTGGGACCCGTGGCAGGAGGCCGCCTGGAACCCATAAATGACGCCATTGTTTGAAGTTACATGCAATCAAAGAAAAAAAAAATCAAGAAAAGAAAGAAAACCAAACCACTTAAAAAATTTGGGACAATGTCCCCTGCCAAACATTTTTTTTTTTTTTTTTAAAGAAAAAATTGCAACCTGCAGCCAATGATGCAAACAGGAAAGCAGTGTTTGGGCCTGCTCTGAGGGCAGACGGCAACCTCGTGGGTTTCACATCAGTCGATCATTGCATAAACAAGGTGACCTGTGGGCAGGGGCGGCCTGCTCTGTAAGAGCTACCCTTCTGCCTGGGACTTGGGCCTTGTAGTGCCCACATTCTTCGAGCCCGGAAGTGTCCTTCAAGGTGGGCATTGCTGGCTAACTCACAATGTCCCGTTCGGCTGGCCTCAGTTATCCCTCATGGTGACCCTGCCAGAGTTGCACGGATTACCAGGCCCATTTTGTGGGAAGGCTAACACTGAGGTTCAGAAAGGTGACCTTGCATGCTTAAGGTCAGTGGATGAGGAACCGGCAGAGGCAAAGGCAGGACACAGGCCAGGAAAGTGCAGACAGGAAGAAAAGAAGAGGACATGCTCGACCTTGGGAGGACCGCGAGCCTTGACCATGATGTCATCTGCCATTTGCCGCGGGTGTCAAGTAATAACAAACACAGGCTCTGGAACAAAAGAACGTGGTCTCAAATCCCAGATCCACGTCCTGCTAACAGTGTGACCTTGAGCAAGTCACTAACCATTTCTGTGTGTCTGCTTCCTTGTCTGTAAAATGGGGAGAACAGCAGGATCTGCCTTAGGAGGTTGTGGTGGGGATGAAATGAGTTGTGATGTGTACAATGTTTACAGCCGCTCCCAACACACCCTGAGTGTTAGCTCTTATTGCTACATCCTTTAACATAGGGTTTTATGGTGAGAGGGCTTCTTTATTTTTCTGCGCATTTTACATGTGATGAAATGAGGCACAGAGAAGTTATTTGTAAAGAAAATAGGTGGGTCCAGGGCTTTCGATACGAAAACTGCATTGCTCTTGGCTTCCCACGTTGGTTCCCTGTGTCAGAGTCCTTGGACTTTCCTGCCATGGTTCACCCCAGGTGTCTTGTCAGGAGCTAAGCCAGGATGGACACGGAGCGGAATCATGACTCAGTCTCCCCAGTATCCCCAATCTCCCTTTTCTGCCCTGTTCTCTGTATTGGTGAAAGCCTCCAACCTTCTCTTCCACGTGTTCGGTGTCCTCTGCACTTGACTTGTTCTCCAGCTCTAACGGATATGAACTCATTCCCAATGCCTAGGAAATATTAACCCTTCCTCAGCAATCAGGAGGCTCTGGCAGTGGGCTGACAATACCTTGGACCAGGACGGAGGTGGTGGTGCTGGCGATGGATAGATCTGAGGGCCCTTTAGGGGGCGAAATAGACTGTTCCAGGCACGGCGATTGGCGCTGGAGACACAAAGATGCATAAGGCATAGAAACCCATCTTTAAGGGGCTTACAGTCTGAAAAGAGGAAGGCATATATGGAACACATAGGTATATACACGTGCAACTGGCTGTGGTGGAATGATTGTGGAAATGGCCATCAGTGTTTGGCCTGTGCTCTACCCACACCCTTTTGGATGTGACTTCCTAGCTCTTCTATCAAGAGACGGAGGCTATTTTCCTATCCCTTGGATCTGGGCTGGTCTTATGAGGTTTTTTGTCGATAAAATATGATGAAATTGATGATGTTCCATTTTTGAGGCCAGATCTTAACTGGCCTGGCCTGTTACCACCATCTCTAGAAACCTGGTAGGAATTCTAGTCGAATGAATCCAAGGCTAACACATGGCCTCGTCATCTCTGTCACCTTCTCTAGTAGCAGGCCAACTACCAAGTATGCAAATGAGCATCTTAGACCAGCTAACCCCCAGGCCTCTGGCCAGGTGACCACAGATGCATGAGTGAGTCAGCCAAGATGAGAGGAGACCTGCCCTGATGAGCAGATTTGTTCAGCCAACTCATAGACTCATGAGCAATGACAAATGCTTATTGCTCAAAGCAAAGATTGGCAAACTATGGCCTGTGG
The DNA here is from genome assembly GCF_004115265.2 of Rhinolophus ferrumequinum. NCBI lineage: Eukaryota > Metazoa > Chordata > Mammalia > Chiroptera > Rhinolophidae > Rhinolophus > Rhinolophus ferrumequinum. The sequence continues at coordinate 62,262,740 of NC_046297.1, forward strand.
GCCAGCAATCTGCCTGTTTTTGTAAGTAAAGTTTTATTAGAGCACAGTTATGCCCGTTTATTGATGTATTGTTTATAGTTTCTTTTGAGCTACAAAGGCAGCAGTGCATAGTTGCAACACTGACTGGATGAGCTGCAATGCTTAAAATAGTTGCTCTCTGGTCTTTGAAGAGGTTTTCTGACCAATGGTTGGAAGCCATTGAGTGTGGGAATGGTTTGTTATACAGTGATAACTAACTGATACGTAGGGGCTGGGACAAAGGCTCCAGTGGAAGCACAAAGGAAGAATTGATTAGTTTTCCATCAACTAGGACATGGAGTGGATGGGAGAGGTTCTGTAGAGGAAGTGATGCTAAATGTGTCTTGAACCAAGTGTCGCCTTGGGCTTAGAGGGAAATGATGAGGAAATCAAGGGCCGAAGTCACATGGCAGGTCTCCTTGTTCCTGTTCAGAATCTTTCCCCGTGTTCAAGCAGGCAATTTAACCTTTTGGGTACGAGGACCGTGTGGCCAGGCAGAGCTGAGTTTGGATTCCAGCTCTACCATTTCTGAGATGTGTGATTGTGGGCAATTTAATTTCTCTGTACCTTAGTTGCTGCTCCCCTAAAATGTGGAAAACTCTCATAGAGTTATTATGAAAATAAATGAGATGACGGGCACAGGTTCTGGTATATCACTTGATGATTATAAAGAAATCTGTAGCGATAAAGCCAGCTTCGAAATCCTTGCCATGGGCCTTCCTATTTGAACCAGGGTGAGAGTTTTCAGCTAAAGGAGAGTTGCTTTACTGATAGAATTTCTGGTGGGATGGATGGTTCTGGACCCATGAGACCTATACCACATGGGGCCACCTGTTTCCCTGCTGGAACCATCTCACCCTGAGGACCCCCACCACCAACTGCTTCGTGGGGCCCACACTCTGTGCTGCCTACTCTCTGTTTCACAACCCACCACCAGATGGTGGGAGAGCCTGTGGACTGAGGAGAGTCGGGCACTTTGGACTTATCTCTAACTTCCTGTTTCTCTGGGCAGAGGCTGAGCCAATTCACACGCCCATTTAGAGGGTGAAGGCCAATGAAGGGTATTGAGCCAGATTCCCGAAAGTGTTCTTCCAAGCACCCAATGTATGTCAGGCCCTGTGCTGGGCTCTCGGAATCAGGGAGGAGCCAGACATGGTCTTCCCAAAATTCAGAATCCACTGTGTGTGGCAGACCAGAGGGCAGATGTTTTCAACAGAAGGCAGTGAATGTTGTGGCAGAGGGAAGCACGGGGCTCCAAGGCAATGCCACGTGGCTTGGGACACAAAAGACGATACTCAGGTGAGTCTGAGCTGAGTCATGTGGCATAAGTAAGAACTTGCCGAAAAAGGCATCCCAAGCAAAGGAAATGGCACGAGCAAAGGTGGAGTGACAGAACAGCACAGCCTGCTCAAGGCATGATGGGAGTCCGGTGTTGTTGGCATGGAGTTAGAGTAAGAGGAAAATAAGGTGAGGCTAGCAGAGTAGGCAGGAGCTGACACCCCATAATCATCTAGAGAATCGGGGCACCAAGGGGCAGATTAGTGATAGGGTAAATCTGTGGTGTAAAGGATCTGAGGGACCATGTCCATGGGCCGCGGTAACGGGTGATAGTTTCTGTTTTCTTGGCCCCCAGGAAAGGCGGGGAGTAAGGAAGTCTCCAGAATCATCACGGGCCAATTAGCTCTGAAGCCCACTAGGGTTTCACCATCGGGTTACATTCTATTTCTTACCAAACCTAACAGGAGATTTTATCGTGTTGCTTCATAACGTCTGGTGGGACGTGGAGGGGGCTGATAAACTGTGCTGAGTGCGTGAGCTGGGGATGGGAGAGAGGAAGAGAGGATGGAGACATCCCATCCTGGGCCATGTGGTTTCAAGAGGTGACAGTCGGGGTCTGGGGCAAGGCCAGTCTGCAGAGCTCAGAGATGTTGGGTAAGCATTTGGAAATCCTCTCTGCTCTTCCAAATGAATGAAGAAGTGAATCCAAACCTGGAAGTGGAAAAAAAAAAAAAAAAAAAAAAGTCCCATCATCACTTTGGGAGCTGAGATGTCCAAGTGTCACAAAAGAAAATTTCTCAATGAGGAACTGGCCAGCAAGGGAGAAAAATACCCTTTAAAAATACTTCCTGCTAGAAGTCAAATGGTAGGCAAACAAACGTTGCACCATCAATGCAGTGTTCCTTCTGGGTTCATGTGCTCAGTTTTGAGTAGGTTGGTTTCTACAAATCCAATGTTCTGCTGCCCACCCCACTCCATGGCCAGCTCCCCCAAACTCTATCCACAGAAGTTGGGACTTCCAGTGAATCAGCTTGTGCAGGCCCCAGGCAGGTACTGACGGATTCTCAACGATTTGATCTGCAGGGAGTGTTGAAAGAGGCAAGCGTTTCCCCAGGTACCCGGCAGTCAACGTGGCCCAAGACATCAGAAGGCCTGGGCTCTATACCTCTGCCCTCATGCCAGCTTGTGGGGACCGTCTCAGATCAGTTGAGAGCACTTCCATTTTGCACCTAGGGACAGCTGGTGCGCAGAACTGGTCTCATCATCTTCCGCCCCCAGGGAGACTGTAGGGAGCGTTCCCTTTGACCACTATTCGTGAACCTCCCATCGTCTGGCAGGCCCTGTGCCAGGTTCAGGGACGGGAATGTGGTGGCTGAGGGCCTGGCCCTCTGTGTTAGGCTCACCTGGGTGGAGTCCTGACTCTGCTCCTTCACCAGGTGTGTCGCCGTGGGAAAGTTGTTAACCTTTTAGAGCCTCAGTTTCCATATCTGAAAAACAGGGACCTAAAATTGATGATGTCACAGAAAATAAATGATGCCGTGAAATTCAAGGGGTTAAGACAAGCTCAGCACAAAGCTAGAGCTCAATAGGAGTGTGTACGGGTGTGTGTGTGTACGTGTGAAAGCTCTTACGTACCTTTGGTGTTTGTGCTGAGTATTGAGGACAAAGCCGTTTGTAGAAGACACTGGGAGTTAGGGCTTAGGAATGCCTGGCAAGCTTTTATACATTCGGTCACTCAACAAATATGTACTGAGGGTCTTGTCTGTGCCCAGCTATGTGCCAAGCCATGGGAAAAGCTCCCAGGGGTTATTAAGCAGTCACCTCTGCCAGTTTTTCTCCATGGTCCATCTAGATCCAGTCCCTGCCCTGCCTTGTGCCCTGGATGCTGACCCTGCCAACTGCATACCCCAGCTCCCTTGTCACTTGTCTTCTGGCTGAGCTTGGCTATGGCAGGCCCTGGCAGAAGGCCAAAGGGTGGGAAGAAACAGAGAGGTTGCATCTTTGGGGGCAGCTGTCTGTGCTCCTCTACCACAGTGGTCCCAGCACCCTCTTTCCAGACTCAGTAACACCATCTCCTCCCCTTGCTCCTTCAGGCGTGTGATGGCTTCACCCTGCTCCTAGCCCTGGCAGCCTCAGCTCCAGCCCACGTCTGTAAACAGTGCCTTCATGAAATGCTCTTTACCTGCACCAGCTGGGGTAGATTTTGTTTTCTGGGGGTATGCTTATGGATATACCTACTGTCCTTGTTACTATATCAGTGGTCTGTTAGGCTCGAGCTGCCTTTTCCTGGGAAGAACTCCCAGCCCCCTCCTTTATTTCCTCTCTGTCGTCAACAAAGCAGCTCATCAGCAGACTAGAGACACGGAGGTTTATTTCACCTCTGAAGATTCTAGGTTTGGTTTTCAGTTCTCTGCCTGCGCGGGGGCCGGGCTCAGCTCTGGGTGGTTCCGGAGTGCTCTCCACTTTGGGGAGGATAAGGAGGAAGATCTGCATCTGTACCCATCTGTCCCCTGCCTTCCAGGGGCACCAGCGGGCAGCTGTCAGCAGCCCCGTAGTTCCTCCTTCACTATTGCCCTGCCCTCCCCCTCCTTTCCCTTCCCACTTTACTCAGCCCGCTGCCTTCTGAGGTCTCCCTCCCTCTGCCCAGGGTGTGAAAGGAGAGTGACCGTTCATTCTCTTGTGCAACATATATGCACGGAGCACCTACTATGTGCCTGACCCTGGTCGGAGCAATGAGGATATAGCAGTGAACAGACGGGCAGTGCCCTGCCCTCAGGGAGCTTACATTCAAATGGCAAGAGATGGACCATAAACAGATGTCCAACCCTAACTGGTCAGGTGGTGGTACATATTTAGATTTATAAAATGATATAGCATAAAGAGATAAACTTTGATGGTGTGGGGTATGAGAGCTATTTTATAAAGGGAGAAGGAGGGGTCCTTGCAGATGTGTGGGGCGAGAGCTGGGCAGAGGGGACAGCAATGGCAAAGGGGGAAGGTGTCAGGTGTATTCCCGGAAGAGTGGCTGGACAGGAGTGGAGTGAATGAGAGAAGAGAAAAGATGAGGGCAGGGAAGCAACGGAACAGCTCTTGCAAGGCCTCAAAGGCCAGGGGAGTGGCTTTGGATTTTGTTCTGAGCGAAATGGGCAGCCTTTGGAGGAACAGAGAAGTAGTGAAGACTTAAATAAACATCACTCTGGCTGTTGTGTGGAGGACATGGGAGGTCAGAGAGGATGCAGGAAACCAGAAAGGGACCAATTACAGTGACAATAAAACCTATCCCCACTGCCACCACCTGCACATCCAAAACACAGCACAGGTTGTATTATCTGCCCAAGGGCCACAGGAGATGATGGCTGCTCTTGTTCTCTCAATCAACAACCTCATTATCTCCCCACAGACTATGCAAACTTGTGGAAGTTATTTGTTTTCTGTCTTGAGACTCAGTTTCCTCATCCCTCACGCGGAGATAATAATACCTACCTTTTAGGGTTGCTGTCAGGATTTAAGTCACTCACACACAATCCTTATAGAAACTGAATGAGATAACTGTCATTCCCATTTTAGGGATGAACAAACTGAGGCTCACTTAGGTAACGGAAGCCACAACTTGTCTACCTGATTCTAAACATCCAGGCCTATCGGAAAGGAACAGCCCCAAATTTTGGGCTTAACATAGAGATGCCACAGTTCTGTGCCTTATGGTCCCTTGGGGCTGAGGTGACCCCATGACCCTGGGCTGCTAGTCAGTGAGATTCCAGGCTCCTACCCACTTTGACCAATGAAAGCCCGGGGTCCTACTCTCCTTGACCAGTACAAGCTCATAATTCTTTCTTGTTGGCTCTGAAATAATAATGTTCACCACCTTCTCTGTGTTCTGTTGCCCTCGTGGGCAACTATTAGAACACTATTCTATAATAATAGCTACTATTCGTTCCGTATTTTCTGGGTGTCAGACAGTATGCCAAACGTAACTGCTCTCTCCTTTCATCCCCACAACAACACCGTGAGATTCTATTCTCATCTGTGTGTTACAGAGGAGAAACTGGAGGTGTATAACAGAAAAGGTAAGTAATTTGTCCAGGACCCTGTCCTCATGGCAGAACCAGGCCTTGAATCTAAGACTTTAAAACTTCAACATCTGTGACCTTTCCAGGCATCTCCTTTGCTTCTTATTCCACTGAGTACCCGGCTTGCTCAGGGTAGTCACACATAGATTCGTCAGAGCATCAGTGAATTAATGAATTAGTTTGATTGAATGGACACATGTTGCTGACTTGGTACCACGGGGAGAATGGAATAGAGAGAGTGGGGAAAGAACAACTGACGGGGATGAGGTAGGTTGGGAGGCAGCCAGGGCTTGGGGGTGGTCGGAGGCCGGTGCGGATGGCAGGACGAAGGCCCTCCTAGAGGCCCACACTTGAATCCCTGGAACCTGGGAATAGGTAACCTTACGTGGCAAAAGGGACTCGCAGATGTGATTAAGGGTATGGATTTTAAGATGAGAAGATTATCCTGGACTATTATGCTGGGCCCAGTCTCATTATATGAGTCCTTAAAAGTGACCTTTCCTGGCTCTGGCTGGAGGGAGAGATGCCAAGAGAGAAGGGTCAGAGGGATGCAGTGTGACATGCCATCTCTGCCATCTCTGGCTTTGAAAACGGAGGCCATGAACCAAGGAATGAGTCTCTAGAACCTGGGAAAGACAAGGAAATGGATTCTCTCCCCTAGAGCCTCCAGAAAGGAACCCAGCCCGGCCGACATCTTGAATTCAGCCCCATGAAACCCGCGTCGGACTTCTTTTTTTTTTTTTTTTTTTTTTTAAGATTTTATTGGGGAAGGGGAACAGGACTTTATTGGGGAACAGTGTGTACTTCCAGGCCTGTTTTCCAAGTCAAGTTGTTGTCCTTTCAGTCTTAGTTGTGGAGGGCGCAGCTCAGCTCCAGGTCCGGTAGCCGTTGCTGGTTGCAGGGGGCGCAGCCCTCCATCCCTTGCGGGAGTTGAACCGGCAGCCTTGTGGTTGAGAGGACGTGCTCCAACCAACTGAGCCATCTGGGAGCTCAGCGGCAGCTCAGCTCAACGTGCCATGTTCAATCTCAGTTGCAGGGGGCGCTGCCCACCATCCCTTGTGGGACTCGAGGAATTGAACTGGCAACCTTGTGGTTAAAAGCCCACTGGCCCATGTGGGAATTGAACCGGCAGCCTTCAGAGTTAGGAGCATGGAGCTCTAACCGCCTGAGCCACTGGGCCGGCCCCCGCGTTGGGCTTCTGATCTACAAAAGTAGGAAGTAAATTCGCATTATGTAAGCTACTAAGTCTGTGGTAGTGTCTTATGGCCACCATAGACAATGAATACAGCATTTTATTTCAGGCTATGGGACCTCTGGTTTCTCCTTGGCAAAATGGGGACCACAAACCCTGCATTCTTGGGTGGCTGTAAGAATCGAATAAGAATGGGAGTGGAAGTTATCTGACAGGGCCCCTGGCACATCGTAGATGCACAGGGACTGTTAGCTAAGCTGGAATTTGAAGGATAAGATGTAGAGCCTTTCTCCTCTGAAATCAGGCCATGATTGAAAGCTGTCCATCAGGATTATAGACAGCGAGCCCTGGGGATGTTCAGAGAAATGGGGAGGACTTGGTGGATTGGGCTGGTCAGAGAAGTTTCCTCAGAGGAAGTGAGGCTGGAGACATGAGTTGGAGGGCACATCACAGGAGAGTTATTTTGTGGCTATAAGAAATTAAAGTCTGTTAAATCCTAGGATTAGAGTCACCATCCCACACATGTCGGGGAGATGGCTCCAGGTCAGGGTGTGCTCATAGTAGCAGGGTATGGGAGTCAGGAAATACTGACTTTGGGCTCTCCCTGAGCTGCATACCAGCTTGTCATTAACTGGTATTCTCTGAATATCTTAAAAAACACGGATAATGCACCTACTACATGAGTTAGACAGGAGGATAAAAATAAGTGAGATATGGATTGTAAACATTCTTCAAAGGCTGCACAGTGGTGGACACGAGTGAATAACAGTTATTCTTTTCATGGTCCATGCTCAGGCATCCTTGCCCTGCCATGATGACATGGCCCAACAGAACACCTTTTGATTTTGGGTGAACACCATTTTTGCAAACAGCTGTCCTGGAATGCATGTGCACTTCCTGCTATTCTCTTGTCCTACTAAAGATCCAGTTCCTCCCCAGGAAAGGTTACCCACTTTTTCTATGTGCCTTGTAACCTGGGGGAGATAGCTTTCTCTTTTTGGGGCCTTTTTTCCTTGTCAGCAAAATAAAGATGTTGCACTGGACGCCCTTTCAGGTATCCCTTAGCTCTAAGAGTCTCTAAGTCTACGTGTTTCCAAGAAAAAAACAAAACTAAGAGCCAAAACATTGACATCACCACTTTAAGACTAGAATAATCAGGGCGACCTTTACTTGCTAGAAGCCAGACACTGTTCCTTTAATTACTCATTTAATCCTCCCAAGAATTCTAAAAGTTCAGTGCTAGTCTTATTGTCAGGCACAGAGAGGTAAGTTTTCTTGCCTCGGATCACGCAGCATACATGTGGCATGACTGAGTTTTACCCACAGCAATTGTCCTCCAGAGGCCGTGCAAGTAACCAAAAGCCTTGGGCCACTGCCATTCTCTCTTCCATTGGTTGGGCATCATTATGAGTCCCCACCAAAAGTTGGTCATGTCTTTCTTACACCCATCTTTTCTTAGCTTTCACTCTATTTTCCTAGTATTGTCATGTCCCATTTACTGTTTCCAAGAAATTTGAGGCTGAGATGAAATCATATGCTGAGATGTTTAATACCTCTGTCTTCATGCTGTTGGATGATATGTGAGCCCTACCTTCTATCCAATTGTAAGCTGATGTTTACTGAGCACTTACTGTAAACAAGATCTATTCTAAGAACTTGACATATGTTCATAATTTTAATTCTCACATCCATCCTGTCTGATGAGGTAGGTCCTTTTATCATCCACACTTTGCAGATGAGGAAATGAAAGCACAGAGCAAGGGTACAGTAGCGTGTCTGTGTCACATAGAGAGTGAGTGACATTGCTGGGATTCAAACACAGGCTGTCTGGCCACAGACACTAGGCTCTTACCCACTTCACTTTACTGTCTTTCTCAAGATAGCCTCCTCTGGAAAGAAATTCTGTAGATGGGTTTTAGAAATTGTGTAATAAAAGGGTTCTGTGGTCAAATACGTTGATAAAAGGGGTATTAAATGAAGTGAAATAAGTTGCTTTACTTTTGGATTCCTCAAAGTTTTGAAAAACCAAGTGGTGATCGGGACTTGTTAAACTCATTTGATTGTGGGGACTCTTTACTTCTGGTGGATCAGCTCCCAGCACATATTTTGTGAAAATCAACTCTAGAGGCATTCCAGGGGGGAAGGTTTTTGGGTGGAGGAGGCAGTTTCCAGATTCTTACTAGCCCTCCCCCATTACAGTTCTCCCCCAAATATCCCACCATCACTGCACCACCAGTTCTGCTGACACTGCAGTGTACTTTCCATGTGTTTAGGGGAACTTATGCATTGAGTCTCCAAAAACTAAAGTGCACTGTTAGGGTACTACATTGATAATTTGCCATTTAAAGAAACTTTTTTTGTCTTTCTTTTTTTTTGAAAGTAAGTATTTTCTGGATTTTCTCCTGTGGATGGGAGAAAAATGTTGGATGGGAACACGATGGCAGAATAGGGTGTGGAAGTCAGAGGAGCAGATGCTGTGGTTTTTCCCAAAAGTTGCACAAAATAATAATACAACTTCTGCTTTTCATCTACTCTGGGTGGCAACTGGGGAATCCAGCAGCTTGTGTGAGAGTTCAGAGTTAGCTACGTTGGAGGGCAGTGTAATTGTCAAACCTGAGAAGTCTGGGTTGGGTAGCCTGCTGGCCTTGCTTGCTCATGGTACCTGCTGACATCTCATCATGCTCTAACTCTGGGAGGTAAGAATTTCTCCTGTGTTGCCTCATTTTGTCAATTTCCACGTCCAAATCCATTCTGTACATGGTTAACAAGCACCTACCATGGACTCGCCATGAGCCGGGGGCACTATGGGTTTAGTGCCATTTAATCCACACATGAATGCCAGGCCCAGGAGCTAGAGAGTTGACTACATCACGGTCTCTGCTTTCAAGGAGAACTCATTTAATAGAGACAACTAAGCCAAATACACAGCCAGTCTTAACTTTTGGCAGAATGTAAGGGTCAACAGAGATTGGCAAACAGAAGTTTGAGAGATCGTACCTCGGTGGTGGTGGGGGGGGTGGTGGTGGGTGGTGGTGGTTCTGGAGACTTTTCTCAATGGAGCTGGCAGGGGAATCGGGCTTTGAAAGATGAATAGAGTGTAGCTACCCAGGGAAGTTGATGGGAAAGACCTTCTGGGGCAGGGAACATCCTGAGCACGGAGGAGGACTTGAGAAAGTCCAGAGGGTGTTATCAGACTGCCAGGGGCAACGTGGCACTAGACTGAATTTCTTTTGCTGTTTCTATCACAATCAGTGACCCCTTGTATATGAGAAGCCCCCAACATTGGGGCAACAATGGAAAACTTCCCAGGTAGAGAGTTTCTAAAGAACCCAGAGAAGTTATTTCAACCTGCTGGCACCCCAGTGCTTCCATCAGCAGAATGGGGACAAAGTACGTATCTCCTGAGGTTAAGGTAAAGATTAAGAGGGTATCATGCATGTAAAGCTTTGGAGCTGTGGATTACACCTAACAAGTGCTCAATAAATGTGATGATGGTGAGGACAACGACGGTGATGATGGTGGACTGCTTGAAGATTTCAGTAAATAGCCTGACCACGATATTCTCTAGGGGCAGGCATACTTAATTACTTTTTCATTTACCAGTTTCTGAGCTGATAACTTTCAGTAAATGTTTTCCAGATGACTTGAATGACCAAATGAATAAATATGAGACAAATATCCCTTCTCTCTAGGAAGCAGAATGAGTCAATCGCCTCTTGTCTTTGAGGCTCCAGACCCCAGACCCAAGTCTGTGTGGGAAGACCCCCACAAGACTGGGCCTCTATCTTTCTGTGCATCTTCTGTGAGTTACTCTCGGATAAAGAAGAACATTTGACCCCTGTTTAGAAAGATTGCCTTTCACAATTTCCCAGTTCCCTACATGGGATTTGCTGAGCTGACAGAATGTACAGAGAAGAGCTAACTATTTTTAGGATGAACTAGAAAGATTAGAACTTTGCTCTTTCCTTGGATATCAAACCTGCAATCTGCAGGAATCCAAACAGGGATTAGTGGAGTAATTCTTAGAGCAACCTGACGAGATTAGTTTAATTCTTCCTATGTTGCAGATAGGAAAAGGGAGGGATAGAGATGCAAACTATTTTAACCAAAGCCACAGAGAGAGGGTTAGTGAAGCTGGAATTCCACCTTTGGTCTGCCTGGCTTCAAGACCCATGCTCTCTCTCTGAGGGTGGAAATTACAATGGACACAAATCCGAACAAAGGGGAAACACTCTAGCGCCACCGGCCAAAAAATGAAATCATTCAAGTCACGACAGATTTGTTAAGCGCACACTTTTGCACTCAGGGACTATGTCTGTGGGGTGCTCACATCCAAATAAGGGTGATGTAGGGACTTTCTGGTTTCTCATCTGCCCAGCTCTCTCATTTTCTTTTTGAGATCTCCCCTTCCCTCATTGCATGCCACCCTAGGGTCTTGCCACGCTAGGTTCCTGCACTGCTCTGCCCAAGGGGTAGACATTTATCCCAAATTGGAAAATCAGGCTATGGCAAAGTAAATTATAACCCACCAACTTAAAATGGCTAGAGTGGACTGGTCCTATTTGCAGCCCCTGGAAGATAGTTGCCCATGCATTTCGGCCCTCTGGCTACTTAGTCTTTTTTTCCCCCTCTATGAGGTTCCAAGTGGCAGATACAATAGGTTGATTCACGCAGCACACATTCCAACTCCCTTCAAGCTATAATATGTTTTCTCTACTCGAGAAAGTGGAAGGCTCAAAACGCACTTTTCCAGACTTCCTTGCAGTGAGAGGGGGCCATGCAACTTAGCCAGTGGGGGGACATCTGCTAGGGATGTATCTCACCTTTCTCCTTCTTCCTCCTGGGATGTGACATGATGCTTGGAGCTGCAGCAGATACCTTATGAGCATGAGGAAAAAGTGAAGAAAACTGCACAGACATTAGCCCTGCTTGGTGACATCAAACAACAATTTTCCTTTGGGGTTCTTACTTAGACCTCCTTACTGCTTTAGACTACCTGTGTTTGGGGGTTCTGTTACTTGCAGCCAAATGAACCTCTGAACTGATACGCAATCTGTATATTTCCTTTACACTTCTTTTTAAATAGAGAGAGTGCTTGAGGTAGGCAGAGGTTCTTTAAGCAACCCCAAATACCCTAATTGATACAAGGAAAGGAGGAAAATACACAGCAAACCACACGTCAGCCAGAATAAAATATGCTCTCTTGGGGGAAGAACTGTCACAATACAAATTCATGTTGACATAGTCTGTACATTTTTCTAAGAGTTTTCTCACACATTGTTTCCTTTGACTCTCTCAGCCACCCTGTCAAGTAAGAATTATTATTATAATACCCATCTTAGAAGTGAAAAAAAAATATCTCAGCGTTTCAGCACTTTGGAAGTGAAGAAAAGGAAGTGATTAATTTTAGCTGGAGAAACTGACAGCTTCATGAAAGGTATGGCTTTGTGCTGGAGTTTGAAAGATGAACAGACTTTTAATAAGTGGAGGAGGCAGTGGGAAGTGCATTCCTAGCTGAAGCAAGAACCACAGCTCCTAGAGGCATGAGACAGGGAACATCCCCGGCTTTCCAGCAAGCTGAGGCTGGCTCTCCGAAAGGGTACGGCCAAGGAATCGATAAAACTTGTTGACTATCCACGTGTTCTACCTGGATATTTGTATAACAGGACAAAAACATGCTATAGGATAATGGGAAATGCATGAAGCGGAGATACAGGAGGGTCCTGGAGGGTAACAGGGGTGTTATGTAGTTAACTGTCCCCAGTTTGTTGTTCTAGGCTTCAAGTCAGGAGCCAAAATCTTCTTGACTACAGCGTGAAATCGGGCCTCTCCAATTACTGTCCGTGTTTTAATCGAACTATAAAGCCTAGTTTTATTTTACCTTGTTCTTTTTTTATTGCTTATTTATTGAGTGTCTACCAGGACCCAGGCAGCCACAACACTGAATAACCAGACAATAGTCCCCATCCTCATGGAGCTCACAGTCTAGCTGGGAAGAGAGAGCAGTAAATACTTACTTGCTGTAAGTGACAACAATGAAGATGACGGTTTAATGAGCACTAAGCACGTCGGCCAGCATTGTGTTAGATTATCTCATTTAATCTTTCCAGTGACCCTATGAGGAACTTGTATATCCCCATTTTGCAGATGGGAAGTCGAGGTCAAGTAAAATGCCCAAGGTCATGCAGCCAGCAAGGGGCAGAGCTGGAATTTATTTCTTCACTTATAAACACTTGAAACACTGCATGCTTTATTCCCCATTACACACACTGACACACACACACACAAACACACACACTCTGGGAGATCCTAGCGGAGAAGGAGCACCTAACAAGCCTAGGATGGCAGGGAGCACTTCCTGTAGAGGTGACAGAGCTGAGTCCCCAGGAAGTCTGAGATTTTGCCAGATAGAGAAGGGGAGGAAGAGCCTTCTAGGCAGAGGGAAGGGCATGAACCCCGTGGTAGGTGAGAGAGTGGTGGCGGCTCTGGGGGAATGTGTTGCTTGTTCAGCATGGCTGCCATGTGGCTTTACTGGAGGGGAGGGTGAGAGATGGAGCTGGAGACGTGTGTAGGGCCAGGCCAGGCAAAGCGTAGGTGCCACACTGAGGAGGGCCCATTGTGTCTGGGGGGAGAAGGAGCCACTGAGGCTCCAGGGGGACAGATTTGCATTTCAGAAAAGTAACTCTGCTGGCTTGTGTGCAAGTTGGCTCAAGACAGGTGCAGATGGGCACAGTTACTGGGACCATCGTCATGGCTGGAAGAGGTGACCTGACAAATGCTCGTTCTCTGTAAAGCAGACTGGCCTTCAGGCTACATTGTCTCATTTCCCCAAATCCTAGAAGTAAGTAACGAAATGCCTGCTGACGTTCTTATTTTCAAAAGGATGGAGGTCTTCACACAATGAGTTCGGCTTCTAGCTTTGTAACATACTTCTTCAGGGGACGACCTTGGGCTGGTCTCTAATTCTCTTAAATCTCAGTTTTCTCATCTGTAAAATGGGGCATTAACAGTGAGTGCATCACAAAGTGTAACGGGGAGTAAACAGATGAGATAAAAAGCATACACATGTGTTATAACTATTTTATACCTACTCTTTTGACCTAGTTATCTATTACTGCATGAAAAAACAACAACCCTAAAATGTACTGTCATAAAACAACGTTTATTTGGCCTCTGAGTCAGCAGTTTAGGCAGGGCACCACTCATTTCTGCTCTACACAGTTTCAGATGTGGCAGCTGGAAGACAGGGATCTGGAATCATCTGAAGGCTGTTTGCCCCTAGGTCCAGAGTAGCTGCTGGCTGCTGCCTGGGACCGTAGCTGGGACTGCCAGCAAAACACCTCACCTGGGCTCTTCATGTGGCTCGGGCTCCCTTATCACATGGTGCATCCTGATAGAGAGAGAGCAGAAGTGGAAGCAGTATTGCTTTTTACGGCGCAGGCCCTGAAATCACACAGTGTCACTGCTACTTCATTTTATTAGTTAGAAATGGGTCACTGAATCTGGACCACATTCAAGAGGAGGGAAATTCGTCTCCATCTTTTAATGGGAGGTCAAAGAATGTGCCGACATGTTTTAAAACCGACGCGTTCTTGTGGCAGATTGTTACCACGAGGCAATGGGCTAGGTGGGGGTGGTGGATGTGAGCAGTAGGGAGGTGATGTGAAGTCTTGTTCCTATTTTGTGTTGACGTTAAGGAGGTAAACAACACTTATGTGGCTGACATCGCAGCTGGCACCACCTACGATAGCACTAAACCATTATACCATGTTTATTACATAAATGGCTAAACTCCTATATCATGTTTCAGAGCTAGAGGGGCAGTAACAGGAATCTTTTGGTTGAAAGTGGCACACCTACTTCAAGCTGACCTATACAATATAGATAATTTATTGGCCTATGTAAATACAAAGTCTAGAGTGTGTGCTTCAGGCAATGCTTGATCCAGCCTAGGAAGACCTGTTTCTGTCTCTGTTTCTTCACTCTATCTTCTATGGTAATGATTTCATTTACAGCTGGCTCTCTTTTTGGTTGCAAGATGGCTTCCAGCACTTCCTTGGGTAGGTGCTCTTTTTCATTTGTATCCCAATGGAGACACTATCGAAACCCCAGCCTCCCACCACTTTGAAACCATCGCAGTGGGTGCCTGCCCCTCTGGCCCTGAGACCTCTGAACTTCACCTCAGTCTGCAGGCTCCAGGACTGAGAGAAAGGGAAAGGCCATGGATGCCCCAGGGGAACCTGCCTTCCGTGACCCAACCACAGAGGGAAGATGAGAGACATGGGTGTGCTGGCGAGAGTCCAGAGTGCCAGGCCAAGGATTTGCAAGGGTGCTGCTGGCTGGGTCTTGCTGTTCTGGTGCCCTGGGCAATGAATGCCGTCATGCAATGAGGCCACATGCCTGCCAGAGCCCTTTGGCTGACCAGGAGAGTCTGAGAGGCAAGGGGCATTGCATCTCTGCCCTCCACCCACCCCCACTTCTGGGGCTCAGATTACTGGATGTTTCTGGAAGGAAAGGGTTCTAGAAGGAGGATTGCAGTCAGAGGGAAAACCTCTAACGGCCCCTGCCCAGTCTTCTTCTTCCCCAAAACATGAGGATTTAAAAGGCTGTGGAACTGTGTAGTGAAAGGACTGGGTCCACAGTACACGTGTTAGAGGATTATTATTATCGTTAAAAATAATAGACAGCTTTGAAGTTGGCACCTGGAAGCTCCTGCAGAGCTTAGCCATTGCCAGCAAGCTGCTGCCTTTCAGATTGAGATGAAGATACAAGAGGAAGAGAGAAAAGCTGCCCCTGGAGGCTTCTTCCTGAGACTTCTGTGTCTCCTTCTTCCCTTCAAAGCCTGAAGGGAATCTGGGAGGCTTCCAGCTTACCAGGTCTGACAATCAAGTTCGCAAACTCATCCTAGAAAAAGTGCTACATACCTCCTTGCTGAATATCACCACGGTTACCTTCGAAGTACTCCCCCTGGAAAGCTATGCACCGACGCCAGCGCCTAGTCCACCCTTCAAAGCAATTTTGGAACTCTTTTTCTGGAATGGCCATCATCGTATTACCCTTGATGTCCTGAATGTCATCAAAATGTCTTCCTTTCAATATTTCCTTTATCTTCAGGTAAAGAAAGAAGTCCCTGGGGGCCAGATCAGGTGATCAGGGAGGGTGTTGCAATACAGTTATTTGTTTACTTGCTTAAAACTCCCTCACAGACAGTGCCGTGTGAGCTGGTGCATTGTCGTGATGCAAGAGCCATGAATTGTTGGTGAAAAGTTCAGGTCGTCTAACTTTTTCATGCAGCCTATTCAGCACTTCCAAATAGTAAACTCGGTTAACTGTTTGTCCAGTTGGTACAAATTCATCATGAATAATCCTGATATCAAAAAAGATTCGCAGCATCGTTGCAACAAAGTTCGCAAACTTAAAAGTCAAGCCTGGTACCAAGCGCTACCTGATAGAAGAATCTGTCCTGCCTCAGTGGCCCCTGTCATCACCTCCAGAGAGACAGCCACTTGGAGGTGTGGAAACAGAAGCCTCACACAAAGAGATGCTCTCCGCCCTCCCTCCTTTACCTGTGTTCCTCCCCCTTCACTCACCTTGACTCTTTGGTCCTTGGTCTCCGGAGCCCCTGCCATTCAGGGGCTCCCCCTCCCTGCTGGCCGCATCTGTTTTCCATCTGCAACAGTGCTTACTTGATCTTCGAGACTCAGTCACCCCACACTATCGTTCTCAAACCCATGTCTTTCACAGAAACATCACTGTCCCAAATGTAAACCCAACTTACTTATGAGTGGCTGTGTATATAAACACATAATTATTAAAGTAAGAAAAGTGTGTGCATCCTCACAGAGTTGATTTCAGGTCCTTCCGGTGGTTTCCGCACCACACTTTGGAGAGCCCTGAGGTGGCAGATGCCATCAACGCTCTGACGAGCACTGCCCGGTGAACTCGGTGTGTTTACCTGCGTGAGGCAATTGACTCTGATCCAATCCAAGCCTGGGGGCTGATTTGCAGATCCAGCAGCCAAGGCTCAGGAAGAGATTAAGTGACTTTCTCAGGGTTCCCATCCAGAAAACAGTAGAATTGGCATCCAGAGTGGATCTGTGGACCCCAGGCCCCAAATACCTCAAAGGCTTTTAGGCCAGTGCTCGACACAGTGGGGGCCGAAAGGGAGTTTTTGAAGGAGGAAGACAACCTTGGGGATGTGGGGTGCTACTGTCGAAGGACCATGGGGTGAGAACATAGACGTGGAGATGAGTCACGGGGGTGCAGAGTACAGCACAGGAAATAGTGTCAATTATATTGTAAAAACTGTGTATGGTGACAGATGGTTACTAGACTTATTGGGGTGATCACTTCACAAGGTATATAAATGTTGAATCATATGTTGTATGCCTGAAACTAACGTAATATTGTATGTCAACTATAATTAAAATAAATTTAAAACGAAGTTGCAATAAATAATAATAATAATAATAATAAAAGAACGTAGTCCTAGGAGTTCTAGAATGTTTAGATGGATCCGTGGTTTTCCAGTGGTGTTCCTGAATCCGCTCTCCTCCTCCTGAGAGTAGGTTGAGGGGCTGAAACGATGGTATCCAGATTTTCTACGTTTCCTTTATCAAGAGCGTCCTCTTCCAACTTCTTTACATTATGATTTTGAGCACTATTTCATTAGGGAAAGAAGAAAAACCAAAGATTCCTTTGTTAAAAACAGGTGTGAAGAGCTCTGTTTTAGGTGACCCTCAAGGCTGCCCCTAATCTCATTGACTGTGATTTTGTCATTGGAATGTGGGCACGACCCTTTCCTGGCCGTGTGGTGTTAGACGAGTCAGTCAGCATTCTGAGCCTCAGTGGCTTCCCAATGGGCCTGAGCAGAGAACCATTCCTTAGTTCTCAGGGCTGTTGTGTGGCGGATCCATGGACGTGCCCCTGAGAAGAGCAAAGGATTCTGCAGGAGTCAGGGATTGGTGAAGTTGTGCAACCATCAAACATTTCTTGAGTGGCAGCTCAGGGCTGCACTCTAGCTAAGGGCTAGAGATACAAAGCACCACTGAACACAGAGCATAGTAGGAAATAGATAAACAAACCCGGATGCACAGTCTCCTGGGAGTTAGATAAATAAAACAAGCAGTTTCAATGTGAAAGCAATGTGTACTCCAAGGTAACAAAGGTAAGCCTGGTGGAGGGTCATCCAACCCAGCCTGAGGATGAGGAAGCAAGTGGGGGTGGTAAGAAAGTGACATCTAGCAGGAGTCTTAAAGCAGAAACAAAAAATAATAGTGATACTGGGTGCATATGTATATATATCATTCACGTAGGATTTGAGCCACATAGAATTAAGATTTCTGAGGTTCCACTCTCGCTTTTGTGCAAGACAAAAGCAAATGCAAAAATTATAGAGACAAAAGCAAAGGCAAAAATTACCATTGGGCCAATCTTGCAAGCTCTTTTTTGTTCCGTGCTTTTTGCAAACAAATATTATTCAACCAATACGTACAATAGGCCCTGTCCTCTTGAGAAAACTCAACACACTTTCAGAACTGTCATATGTGAGGGCTCTCTGAGTGTCTCCTGTGCAGCAGCAACATGTTTGCACAAATGAAAAAGCTGGAGCCCAGAGAAGCGAGGTGTCTTCACGGAGGCCGGGAAGTACAGAAGTCAGGTTTAGATCTGGGGGGGTGCCTCGGGTACCACAGGCTCTGAGGGCGCTCGTATGGGAGTGACCGTGTGTGCTGGGGACACAGCCAGGTCAGCAGTCTGAGGGCCAGAGGGTGAGTCCATCACTGACTTCATCCAGCAACGGTTGCGTGTGTATATGCCAAATACCCTGTTTCCTCGAAAATAAGACCTAGCCGGACAATCAGCTCTACTGCGTCTTTTGGAGCAAAAATTAATATACGAGCCGGTATTATATTATATTATATTAATTATATATTATATTATACCCAGTCTTATATTAAAGTAAAATAAGACCGGGTATTATATTATATTATATTAATTATATATTATATTATATTATACCCAGTCTTATATTAAAGTAAAATAAGACTGGGTATTATATTATATTATATTAATTATATTATATTATACCTGGTCTTATAGTAAATTCAGACCTAGTCTTATATTAATTTTTGCTCCAAAAGACACATTAGAGCTGACTGTCCGGCTAGGTCTGATTTTTGGGGAAACACGGTAGTGAGCTGTGTGCTGAGGGTACAAAGACACATAAACCTCTCTCCTTCTTTAAGGAGCTCATAGGACAAAGATACATAAAGTGCCAATTAGAATCCATGATGCTAAGTGCCGTGGAGTCATGTGCAAAGAGCAGTATTTGCATGTGATGCTTTGGAAAAGACACAGGCTTTGAAGGCAGGCACACCTGGGTTTCACTTCCATGTTCTGCCACTCACTGTGTTACCCTGAGGAAGTTATTTAACCTCTCTGAGGCTCAGTTTCTCTATCTAGAAAATGGGGGGAATGTTGGTATTGATGAGTGAAGAGCACTCGTATACCGCTGAAATAACACTCGTGGAGTGCCTGACTCAGTAAGCAGAGACTGTCATCACCATGATCTGTAAGAACTTGGGCAAGATATGCAACTTCTCGAAGTCTCCAGGAGCTTCGAGTGTTCTCATCTGTCCACAAGGTGATGGAAGTGAAATGGGCTTTGTAAAACTCTAAAAGTGAAATGGGCTTTGTGACAGGCAAACGTTAGTTATTGCTTTTAGGATTCTTCGCCAGTCCTAATGAGGACAGAGAAGGTAAGTCAGTGGGGTGGTTTGTCACAGTCCAGTGAGGAACTGCCCAGGGCAGCCTCTCTGATCTTGTACCCTTCTCACTCGCTGCCTTCCAGAGCCCCACACATTTCTCTCCCATCATCTGAAACCTAAGTCTTTTCTGGACCATGCCCTGCAGATTCTGGGCTTGGCTTCTTTGTCAATCAGCAAAATCCTGCTAGGAGGGGGACTTGCCATCAGGCCTGAGAAAGAAGTCAGGCGTGGTTGGAATGCAGTTGCAAAAGAGGTTACAAGAGCCTGGCGAGAATGCTGAAATCAAGTGATGTCGAGAGGTTTTGTTATTTTTGAAAAAATGACTCATTCTGAGAAACCCTAACGACCTCACAGAACGTTCACCTAGTTGCCTGTATGTCTAACCCCGAGCCCACTGCAGAGAAAAACAAATCCTGTTGTCACAGCTGAAGGACAGGGTGGTGGGGGCAGTGAAGGCTGGCGGTGGGAAGAGGGATGACAGTTTAATGGAGGAAGAGTTTATTTAAAGATAACTCCTGCCCTCTGAGTGGACTGTTTTAATTCTCCAAGTCCTTCTCCCTCAATTGTTTCATTTAAACCATTACAAAACATCCATCCCCTTGAAGGTAACATGTTCTTTGGGTGGATCTGAGATGGCCAGGGTGGTAAGGTTATTTCCATTTGCAGTACAAAGAAATAGGTGTGTAGACAGCTTAAGCTATTTCCCCAAGATTGGTGGGGAGCGGTTAGGCAGGTAAGGAAGTAAGGAGGGAGAGAGAGAGAGAGAGAGAAGAAAAATAAGGAGGAGAAAGGAGAAGGGAGAAGGAAGAAGAGAAGAGAAGCCCCATGGATGAGAACCAAAATGAGAACCACGCTTGTTTTGTGGAGAAGCTTGTCCTGTGAAGGGCTAGTTTCAGCCGGGGTACCGATTGGCCTCCTTACTGTGGGATGCCCAGGAGAGTACAGGGGCAGGAGTTAGGAGAGAGACTCTTGCTCTGCCTCTGTTCTTAGTTGAATGGGTGACTTTGGGGGAACAGGTCTCCTCACCAAGTCTCCACTTCCCGTCTGTAAAGGCGTGGGGCTCGCATAGACTCGGAGCTTCTAAAATGCAGTAGGCATATGAATATTCTGGAAAGCTTGTTACAATACACATTGCCGGGCCCTGCTCCAGAAATTCTTATTCTGAAGGTCTAGAGAGGGGCCAGGGAATCTGTATTTGTAACAAGCTCCCGGATGAGACTGCTGATTGGTCACTGACCCCACCTTGAGTATCCTGGGGCTGGATGATCTTGAATGTCCCTGCCATTTCTGCTGTTCAGTGATTCAAAAAACGCAACAGCTCCCAGTCCTCGGGTCATTGAGAGGTGTGCCAAGTGCTGGGAATGCAAAAACAAACAAGCCATGGTTTCTGCCTTGTGGGTCTAGCAGTCTAGGTCAGGAAACAGACACGACGAGGAATCCCATTATCACACATGGTACACAAGGCCCATGCAGAGGTGGGAGAGGTCAGCTGCCTTGTGTGGGAGTCAGGGAGGGCTTCAAGAAGGAGGGTGCTTAGGCTGGGCTTAACTTGTCACCGACCAGGAGGAAGTGCTGGAGGACAACTTCTGTGCACCCTGGCATGAGGTGTGGCGTGATGCTGCTTGGAGCTCTCTTCCAGCTCTGCCCTCCAGGAGCTGCAAAGCACAGCTGCAGCTGTACCCCGCCACCCTCCAGGGTCCCAGGGAAAACAGGGGAGGGAGCTCCTGATGAATCAGCATCCCTGGGGACCACCATCAAGTATATGTATGTATGTATGTATATGTGTATGTGTGCGTGTATATATATATATGTGTGTGTGTGTATGTATGTATGTATATGTATATATATACACATATATGTATATATTTACATATATATAATATTGTATATATATTATATTGTATATACATATTATATCGTATAAACACACAATATATCCATATGTGCACACACAGTTGAGCCTCATTATTTAAAAATTCCCTATTTGTGAATTTGCCTACTTGCTAATATTTGCTTGTAAGCCCCAAATCAATCCTCAAGGCCCTTTCACGGTCATCTGTGGACATGTGCAGAGCAGTGAGAAGGTTTGACTCACCCAGCATGTATGTTCCCAGCTGAACGGCGCTCTACTTTCCAGTGTCAGCCCTTGTACTGTCAACAAGGATCCTTCGTGTGGTCTACCGAGTGCCATATTTCAAGCATTTTTGTGTTTTGGCGTGTGGAGTTGCGGGGGAGGGGGTTGATTTTCCTGTTTAAAATATATCATGCCTTGGTGCTGTCCAGTGTTCCTCAGCATGACAAGCCGACATGTGCCTTCTGGCAAAGACAGGTGAGTTGACTCCGCTTTCCCACAAGCATGAGTTATCGTACTGTTAGCTGTGAGTTCAATGGTCATCAATCAATAATATATATTAAGTAAGGTGTTTGCAAGCATGTAAGCAGAAACACACATAAAACCAGGTTACGTGTTGGTTGATTGACTGATGAAAACGTTTTGAACATATCTAAATAAATAAGTAAAAAAATAGAAATAAATAAATAAATAAATAATAAATAAATAAATAAATAAATAAATAAATAAATAAATGCAGCCACTTCAAAATGGAGCTGGAGCTGCCATCCTAGAGGAACTGCCTTGCACGTCTTATATCTCAAATCTTGGAATGTTAAATAACTTGCGGACTGGGCCTGAAGCAACGTTGTGTCCCAAAGAACTATTTTCAAGGATAACAAGAAAGCAGATGTTATGACTACTGGACTGAAAATTATAAAGACATTGTGTGGAATTAGTGTTGTGTTACCTGCCCCTATAGAAATGCCTTCCTTCTACGGATGTAGTTGTTCCCCTTCCCTTTCTCATAAATAGTCTTTTGCCTTTGTCTCCTAACAGGAATACTACTGGGCTTCTGCCTAAATTATTGATTCCTGAATGGTGATTCTCACTGATCTCAAATAAATACTTGTTGCCTCTCATTTTGAAAGGCCATTTTATTTTTTAGGTTGGCAACCAGAGCGTCACAGAAACCCAGCCTTTTATTTCCCCTAGGGGCAGTGATGGCACATTCACTATTTCAGTGTTCATGGCAACTTTATAAAACATAACTATCATGAATAATGAAAATTGGTGTGTGTGTGTGTGTGTGTGTGTGTGTGTGTGTGTGTGTGTACCTATCATTAAGCCACTGCTAAGTATTTCAGTTGTTCAGTATTACAAGTTAATATATTTAACAAGGTAATTCACAGTTGCAGCAAGGGTTTAATGAAATCCACATATCAAGGTAAACTTTGGAAACTTTCTTACTGATCCTAACTGGTAGCAATTTTGCTATCCCATTTTCTGCTTAGATTTGAGCAAAACTCTTCTTTCTACTCATCTTGAACTTTTCCTTAGCGTCTGTGCTCACTTGAATTCGCAATATCTCACCGACTTGGTTTAGGTATAAATTTACATCTAATAGACCTTGGTGTTACAATGTGGCTGAATGAGATTTCAACATGGATCACAGGACGGTTTTCAATTGGAGATTATTTTGGCTTTATCGCTAGGATTCTGACTCCAATTCCGAAGTGAGTTTTTCTCCAACATCATGAAGCAATTTTCCAGACACCAGCTGGGTGTCTTACAATGCAACTAAATTCTGACATTATCTACCCAGAGATAGCATCAGATCCCACAGGCTAAGGGCTCTATCCCCAAGACCGCCCGCACTTCAGAGGCCAATCGCAAGTCCAGGTTGTTATTTGTACTTCTGACAACCTGGCTATAAATCAGAAGTTCCCGTGATCCTCTCCTCTGGTTCGATTAATTTGCTCAAAGAACTCAGGAAACCAGTTTACTTACTAAATTACTGATTTATTACAAAGGATATTAAAGGATGTGAATCAATTGCCAGATGAAGAGATACATAGGGTGAGATCCTCAATGCAGGAGCTTCTGGCACCATAGAGTTTGGGGCCTGGTTCACCATCCCAGAAGCTCTCTGAAAGCCCTTTTTTTTGGACGGGGGTGGTAGGGGTGGGGGGAGTGGTGTTTATGGAAGCTTCAGTACATGACTGATTAACTTATTAGCCATTGGTGATTGATTCAACTTCTAGCCCCCTTCCCGTCCCTAAGGTCTGAGGGTGAGACTGAAAGTTCCAATCCTCTCCTCATACTGTTGTTTCCCCTGGCAACCAGCCCCCTTCTTCAGTCGACTTAGGGGTTTTCCAAAAGTTATTTCATTAATATAACAAAATACATCTTGATTGCTCTCATCACTTAGGAAATTCTGAGGGTTTTAGGAGCTCTGTGCCAGGAATCGGGATCAAGACCAAATACACATTTCTTGTTATAAATCACGATAGCACAACCACATTTGTACTCATTAATGCCTGCATTTGGTAGACTGATTTAATCTTTTTTGCTTGAGAGGGAAAGACGGTACGTAGACTTCAGATTTCCTTTGGGACCCTGATTTGTGAGCAGAGAAACTGAGGCAGCTGGGTTATGGCCACGCTCGGCTGTGAGCCCCTGCAGGCTACGGCAGAAGGCCCCGCTTACCACGCCTTCACCACCCTGCTCCTTACATCTGGGCCCAGCCCTCGGCCCTGTCCCCTAGGCCACGTAAAACCTTTCTGGCTTGTTTCTGAGAAATATGCTGGGAACAGAGAGGGCCCTACAGGCCTTCCCGGGATTGGAAGTAGACGTGACTTCCCTGGGAACCAGCTCAGCCCTGTGGCCTTCAGGACTGCGATGTCCCTACCTCACGCGGGACAGCTGTGCTGGAGGGAGTCTGGGTGCTTCTGGGCCTCTGACTCCTTCCTGTGGGTCCTTGGGGACCTTGTTGGCCAGCTGAGCGAGAGGAAGCAGTGAGGCTGAAGAAGCCAGGCGGCTGGCTGCCGTCCCACATAAACACGCTCCGTCACTGTAAATTATTTACACGCCGTATGGAAACTGGACAGGCTCCCTGATGGGGCACATTAATTAGAATCCTGATGATCCTGCCTTGGCTCAGATTGCTGGGGGCTGGGGGGGTGCTGTGGAGAGGAGCGGAGCGGGGCTTTTTCCTTTGGCTAAGCATTCCCCTGAGGAGAAGCCTGCAGGGAGCCCTGTCTTCTCTAGGACTAATCCAAACTCCACGGCTCAGCCCTCGAGCCCTCTTCCGTGCACAGCCCCTCAGCCTGGCTCTCTGCTTCAGGCGTGACAACTTGTCACTGTTCTCTGCACCGTTTCCACCGCCAGACCTCTGCCTCACGTGCTCTCTGCCCTGCCTGGGATCCCTTCTCTGTCTCAGCATCCTGTAAGGCACAGGTCCAAGGTCACCTCGTTTGTGTGACCTCCCCTCTCACCCACTGGAGGCTGAGCTTGCTCCTTCCGGGTGGCCCCCATAACTCTGTTAGCAGCCCAGCCTCCAGTCTAAATTCAGACACAAGCTACACCCTCTGCTGAGAGATTTGTTTCCTCGCATAGAACTAGAGACAACGATGGTGTCCCCCAAAAGCTCTGTGGGGAGGATAGAATACGTGCCAGCTTTCCACAGTGCCTGGCGTTTGTGAATCACACCACACATGCTGCCTCTTTATTATTATTATTGCTAAGATAGCACTTATTTCTCTGTGTGGGAACCACTTCTTTGGTGAGCCTCTTTCTTCTTAGACTCTGACCTACTGGAATGTAGGGGCCACGGTCTTGCTTATCTCAAAACCCTCTGCTTGTAGCCCAGTGCCTGGCACTTAGCAAATGTCCAGTAAAGAGTCTATACTCAACAGCAGTGCACACAGACAGTATGCAACATTTAGTGAGTGCCTACTATCTGCCAAGCTGTATTAAGTCCTTGACATGAATTAAGTCACTCACTACAAGGGTCCTACATGGTAAATATCACCAGTATTCTCATTTAACAGATGAGGAAACTGAGGCACAGTGGGGAGAAGTCACTTTGCAGGGTTACCTGTCTGGTGAGTATCAGAGCTGAGAGTCAAACTGGGTAAAGTTCAGTAGTTCCAGTGCTTCTCAATGGCAGCAGCACAACAACACCACATAGTAGGTATTCAGTGACTGCTGGATAAGTGGTTGGGGCCTTTGTCTGTTGTGAGTGCCCAGACTAAAGGCAGGCATGTCACACAGATCAGCTAAAAAGGTTAAAGGTTTTTATTTGTTAAACGGATCTCTAAAAACTGTTTTCTAGAGTCTCGTGTCCTATGTGTCTTTTCCTGAGCTGGCCTTCTCTCGACCTAGCACTTGACCTTTCAGAGGGGAGGAGCAGACTGTGTCTCCCAGACAGGCTCTGTGCCCAGGCTCTGTGTTGTACCCGCATCGCCATCCTTGTAGGCTGCTAGACCTCTTCCCTCTACCTAGAATTTTCCTTCCCCCCCTTCTGAACCTTCCCCACTGCCACCATGATCCTATCTGGAAAACTCTTTTCATCCTGTCCTTCAAGGTCCAATGCACACTGACTCTCCTCTGGGAAATCTTGCCCAACTGCCATCCTCATTCCTAACTCTCCCACACGGGACACACATCTGAATTATTTATATTCACGCACATGTGCATGTTCGTGCCAAAATGGTGAATGGCAAGGGCTTTAGTGTCAGACATCTGGCTTTTAGGCTGGCTCTGCCTCCTCCTGCAAGTCTCCACGCCTGAACCTCAGTGTTCCCATCTGTGAAATAGTACCATAGTACCCACCCTGCAGGGTTTCTGCAAAGATTAAGTGAATGAGTATTTGGAGAGCACTTGGCCATGACACAGGAACATAGCTGGTGCTGCATAAGTGCTCCTGTACCTTTATTCTTCAAGAAGGAGCCCTCCAAAGCCTGGATTACTCCCTATGCACCTTTGTATCTCCAATGCTCATTACAGTAGTGCCTGGCACACGGCAGGTGCTCCATAAATGGAAATTCAATTCAATTTCAACAAAGTCAGCCTTGATTGAGCACCCACCCTGTACCAAGTGCTAGGTATGTGAAGATGGTGGCAGCTAAAGGTCCGGATGCCTACATATAAAGATAGCCATTAAGAGACAGAATGAATGCCACGATGGCACTTTCATTGGCTCATTTATTCCTTAAGACTTTTATTCACCAGGCTCTGGGGAGATAGCGATGAATAAAATGCTGTCCTGGTCCTTGGAGAGACATGACCAGGTACATAAAACGTACAACAGGTGACAGCTGCTGTAGAGGTGTGTACAGGGGGACCCCAGGGCTCAGAGGACAGAGCCGCTGGACTCTGGATCCCTTTGTAAGGGATAGAGGAAGAGGAGCTAGATGAGATGGGCTGTTCCTTTCACTTGCTGGCCCTTCTGCTTGGGATACCTCTCCTCCTCATCCTGCCTGCCTCAGATGACAGGTCCTCTCCTCAGTGAGTCCCCCTTTGAAAGCCCACCATCACCCACCCTGTTCATTTCTTCTCAAGTACTAACCATGGCCTGTAGTGAATGAAAGAGGGGCAGGGAACTAACATTTCTTGAACACCTACTATGTTACCGGCACTATGCTCATCAATAACGAATGCCATTTAATTCATTTTCTCAATGTTCCATATTAGCCCACATACTGATACGTCGGTATCATTATCCTCATTTTGCAGACTGCAAAAGAGAGCCCAAGCTGGCAAATGCCTTTGCCCAAGGTCACTGGCTGGAAGTGGTAGAAGGAGACTTGGAATCCAGGGTCAGCTGCCTCCCCACACCCATGGCGCTTTCATGGCAAGAAAGGAAATGGAATGAGTCGTTTACTGCCCCCAGGCATTTTCAACAACAAGTAAGTGATTTCCCCAATTCCTGTCCGCTGTTAATACAGAGACTTGGCAGCTGGGAATCAGGCTGCAGAAAAACAGGTTTGCTTCTTAACTCAGCAGCACCACCTGCAGGATCTGAGGGAACACTGCACAAAGGATCAGGAGCAGGTCCTCTTCTTTCCGCTGGAGGAGATCCTGAAGAAGGGACCTGAGACATCATCTAATGACCTTTCATCTTAAAAAGGGGAAGAAAGGAACTTCTCAAAGTCACAACGTTAGTGATGGCAGATTTGAAGCTGTATCTCTTCCAAGAGATACAGTTCAGTACCTGTCCCCCTACCCCCTTTCATCCTTCTCTCTCTCTCTGTCATTCAGTAAACATTAATTGAGTACTTAATATGTCTTGGGCATATTCCTTCTTGTGGGATATAAATACTTATGGCTACAACGTGCCTATCCGGATTATTGCTTAATTGCTATTAACAATGTACTTCATAATTATAAGCAGGACGTATTGACTGACCATCGCTACATATCAGACATTGTTTCAGCTGACCCTCACAGATGAGGAAACCGAGGCTTAGAGAGGTTTGGGAATGTGCCCGGCCTGGTTCAGTAAGTTGTGGAGCTGAGATTCAACCCTAGATGTTTCTGACCCCAGAGCCAGAGATCGTAACCACTATGTCATATTTACTTTTTAAAGGATCTAAGGTTAGTTCAGGAAGAGTCCATCCTCTAATTAGGATTTTGCTCCTATTTCCAATAAGCCCTTCTTTCCTGTCTAAGGCTGGTGCCGACTCCTTCTCAAATTCATTGCTTCTTAAATCCGTAGTTTCGATTGAGTTTCTACCATGCACCAGGCAACGTGCTGGGTGCCAGGGACACAAAAGTGTTGGTAATTCAGTGGGGAGCTGGGGGCCTTGTAGGCGTCAGCAGTAACGCAAAGTGATGGACCAGTCGTGTTCTAACAGAAGCACTGCACGACTCCCGGCGGCGCCGTGCACGCTGCAGCTGATGCCAACAGCACGTCCTGAATTGGGCAGACTGCTGTCTTTGTGGCAGTATATGCTGGCCCTGACCCAGTGGGATGGGAACAGGGGGCAGGGGCAAGGGGTGGGGAACAGTCACTTCCGCCTCTGCAGGGTGGGGAAGCGGCACAGCGAAGGGCGCTGGAGTGTGACTGCCCCCAAAGCCGTGCTGACTTTGATTTCCTGTTCTCTTTAACTGGGAGGTAATGGCAAGCAAGGTTTGAGGAAACAGGCCTCTGCGTTTCGACCTGCAGAGCAGAAAAATCTGTTTCAGTTTCCATTTCCGTATTAGCTACCAAGTTGTATTTCGTTTTAAGTTCCCAGGAATTTTGCCTTCCTTCTCATTTTGGGGCGGTTTCTTTCTTTGGGGATGGTTGCTTCCTAAAATTGGAACTCACCAACTGCAGGTGGCGTATCTATAACCAGATCCAGTGCAGGCAAACTTGCAGCCATTTGAAGAATTAATTCTCTGCCCGAACCAGAGGGAAATGAATTCTTTGCAGCCCCCCACCCCAAAGAAGTCCTCATCTCACAGACATCAGCACCCCTTCCCCTAACTCGTCTCTCCCACCTTTCCCCTAGCTCGCCTGCCATCTAAGAGCACTTTATGTGTGTGTGTGTGTGCAAATTCTAATGTGTTTAACTTATAGTATGAAAACAACAGGAATTTAATTTCAGTTTCTAAATATAAAATCATTCTGTGATGACTATACTTTCCGCTGTGGCCCACCTTGAAGATGCCAAATCAGACCCGTCTAGGGAGAGCATGGTCCTGGGTGACAATCACACGATTGGGTTGGGCCAGAGACCAGAAAGTGCAGAGATGTAAAGGACGAAAAAGCAAGAAAAGGACCTGCTTCCAGCCTTCCAGGAGCTCCTGGTTTATTTCTTGCTGGCCTTGCAACCACAGGAGCAAACACAGCGATGAAGGAGGACCTCCTCTCCAGTTGGAAGGCAAGGAGGTCTCCCCACCATGTTCCCATAATGCAGAGGAAGGGAAAACCTCAGCCAGGGTGGCAGGGGGAGGAGACGGGGGAGAGTTCCCATCTGGTCTGCCCTGGGAGAAAGATGCTGATCAGCCTCTCCATTTCTCATTAATTCAGAGTACGAAGGTCCCTTTCTTTCCCATGTTGTGGGCTGAACTAGGCATTCCATAGCCAGCCTGGGAATACAATCAACCGAGATAACCTTGTTTCTTTGGGAAAATGAGTTCTAAGGTCCAAACAACTGTCTTGGAAACCAACTCTTGAAACATACCCTTTTGTGAAGTTGAAGGGCCTCCTCTATTCATCACGGTAAAGTGAATGCTGTAAAAAGAGCTGTGAACTGGGAACTCAGATGCCTGCTTTCCAGGCTGCCCTAGCCAGTTGTGTCATGATCTTGGGCAACCCCCATCATTTTCCTCTTTAGGGCCTCGCCTGGAGAACAAGGGGTGGGACCACATGAGTTCCCACACACTGCTGGAGTCTGTCTTTGGATCTTTGAGTCTGTTATGTCACTTTCATTTCTAGCACATCATTGCATTTCTTGCTAAATAGAGTGCTTCTTTGACCCACGGCTTGTTGGCTCCAGATCCATTTGTCACGTCTGTGTCAGGTAATTTCTGGCTGGGTCCAGCCAATGAGTGGTACTAGACCATTATGGAAAGGCATCAGGAAAGGAGAAACCAGGGTATATCTCCTTCCCTCTCCCTTTGGAGGTGTCTCTGGAAGAGGTCTCATTTCTTCCTTGGCTCCAGCCCTTGTTTCTTATAGGGTAACCCCAGGCCTTGTGTTCCTGCCTCTTTCCTTTTTCCCTCTAGCTAAGGGGTAGCAGTGGCTTCCTGCTATTATGAATCTCTAGGTTGCCTCATTACTTTCTGGTTGGCAGGTAGCCCTTCCGTCACCTGTGTAACCCATTCTTCATGTTAATTTCCCCATTTCAAATTCTTAGAGTGGTTTCTGCTTACTTGGTTGGACTTTGACTGATACAGTCACACTTTTGTTGGTTTTACCTGGTATAACAGCCAGCAATAAAGATGATGATGGCAGGATTTGTGATGATAACCCCTTACTTGGTCTATAACCTCACATATTACAAAGCTTTCGCTCGGGTTCTGTAATTTGAGTCTCATAATAACAGTGTGACATAAGAAAGGCATTTGTCATTAATTCCACTTTACAGAAGAGGAAATGATCTCACCGAGCTCACACAGCTGGTGGATCTTGATAGAGCTGGAGCCAGAACCCAAGCCTTTTGATTTTTCCTCTAGTTTCCTTCCCCAACTTGTCTTGCTACTTTTCATCATTATCGCCTCCCCCACTGGAATGATGCCTCAGTGCTATTCCTTTAGGAGGATGTTTTCTGAAATGAGGGTCACCCACCACCAGTAAAGGGTGTATTATTAATCTATTGTCATGTAACAAATTACCCCAGCACTTCGTTGTTTAAAACAATCTCATCTATTATTTTGGAAATAGTCCCTGCATGGAGGCTTGCCCCCATCCCACCTCTTCTGGGTTGATTATTCCCCCAGAACTTGAGTGGTTTCAGCCTGAAAAGGTTTTGAAGTGGTTCTTTCCGACAATTTGTGATGGGGTCTGGCCGTGGTGTGAGACAGAAGGTAGCCGGCTGGTGTTTGCACTGTGGAACTCTGAACACACAGTCTTCTCTCCTCAGTAGACCCTGCACAAAAGCAGCCTCCAGCCAAGGGGCAAGGTCAACAAGGTGAAGCCTAAACTCATTTGTATTAAAATTATTAAATAGGAAAGACCACTGTGCCTTTCTCTGCACCTGACTTAGACACTGAGTGTCTAGTGTGTACCATCACACTGGAAATCAAGGCGGATCTCTGTACTGTAGGGACTCCCAATACCATTAGAAAGAAAACGATTTCCTATTCCTAAGTCTTCAGAGACCCCAGCCTTAGGGGAGGGTCAGGGTCACCATCTCCATCACACCCTCCACTTTGTCAATCATCAATAAATAGTTATTTTTACCTTACGCTCACCTTGTGCCAGCCTCTTACCCTACTGTCGAGGAGTCCCTGCCAAGGATCTCACCTTAGTTATTGCTGGAAGTCCCAGGGGACGGCTCGTGTGGACATGGGAACTCTGACCCTCTGACTCCAGGGAGTGTTTACTCTTTTCATTCTCGGCTCCAGCTTTCTGCTCTGATGTTTACAGCCAAGCTTTGGCTGGTGTGGCTGGTGTCTGGGTTGGAGCAGTTGTCCCCATCCAGTGTCCCGTTATGTCCTACACTGACCCAGGAAGCATGCCTGTCTCTGTGTGTGTCCTGTCTGCTTACAGATGCCCCAAGCAGGGCCACCTTGCCTCTGAGCAGCACGTGGGGATTTCAATGAAATAGTTCTATTTTTTGTTGTTGGTTGTTTTCGTCTGTTTCAGTCTCTAACCTCCCTAGTTCTAGTACAAGCTGCAAGGCAGGTATGAAAAGGCATATCAGGAAACTCCTGAGCCACTGGACTCAAATTGTCTCTACTTTTCACCATGATCCCACCTACCCCATCGGAATAGTGTCTTACTTCACCTTGTTCCTTTAGGATGGTGTTTTGTAACGTGTGGGCACAAACCACCAGGCAAGGGTGTATTCGTTATTTTTCATTTCATTTAATTTTTTCAATTCCAGTTGATATGCAGTATCAGGTGTATTAGTTATTTATTGCCATGTAACAAATTATCCCAACACTTAGTGGCTTAAAAGAACGTCACTGAGGATCTCAGTTTTTTTAGGTCAGCAAACAGGAGAGGCTCAACTGGGTCCTTTGGCTCTGGTCTGTCATGCGGCTGAAGTCATCTCAACTTTTGCCAAATTCTATTCATTCGAAGCCAGTAACTAGGGTCAGCCCCCACTGAGGAAGGGATGACACAACGGTTGACTCACAGGAGATGAGAATCATTGGGGACCATCTTAGAGGCGGCATAGGGGTGGGGTGAAACGAATTGAGATGGCAAGGGAATCATGATTACACGTAATCATTAACCATGTTTTACGGGGTAGTGGGGAAAATGTGACTGGATGTTATTGCTGAAGAAGAGGCTAAGCTCAAAAAGGGAGTTAATTAAAACAAAAATATGAAGTACACGTGGTTTTCAAACATGATTGCCTGTAGGAGCTATGACTTGTTCCTAACCAATAGAATATGGCAAAAGTGATGGAATGTCACCCTCATGTCTAGGTTATAACACAGAAGACTCTGTCGTATGAGAGATTCTCCTGTGGGCTTGATGAAGTAATAACCTTGTTAGATAAGCCTGAATAGCAAGGAGCTGTGGGTGGCCTCTAGAATCTGAGGACAGCCACTAGCTGACAGCCAACCAGAAGTTAGGATCCTCAGGAAATGCATCCTACCAAGAACCTGAATGAGCTTGGAAGTAGAATCTTTCCCAGTTGAGTTTTCAGATGAGAATGCAGCCCAACTGACACTTGGGTTGTAGGCTGGAGAGACTCTAAGCACAGAACCCAGTCAAGATTTTCCTGAACTCCTGACCCACAGAAACTGTGAGAAGAGGCCTCTGACCTCTGTTTGGGAGATGCCTTTAATTGGTTGGATGCTGGGCCCACTGATGATGAGGTAGCAATTGCAAGAGAAGGGAGGTACGAAGCAGCGCCCCAGAGAGAATTCTGAAGCCATGATAATCTGGACTCATCTCTGTGAGTCTTGGAGTATTCTTCCAATACCAAGTATTCTTTGCATGAAGAATAATAAATCACCTCTTGTTTACAACATGGCAGGTGGTTGAGATTGTTGAGTAAAAAAGAACTTCCTTGGCCCAGAAGGGAGGAAGTTAGTCAAATACTCAGCTTTGAACTTAGTTCCTTAATAGCCAGACAATGGAAAGACATAGAATGGAGAGTTAATTTTTGAACTCAGATCATTCAATATGATCAATGCTGTTAGTAATTACTCACATGTATTGAGTGACTACGACATGCTGGGCTTTCTGCTGTATCCTTTAAATGCCTGATCTCACAACCCAATTAGCGAGGTATTCTGAATATCTCCGATTCGTATATACAGGAACTGAGACTTAGAGAGGTTAAATTACTTGCCTACATCCTGGGTGTAGCAAGGGCTGAACTGGGATTTGAAGCCAGAGAAGATTCTGTGAACTTGGGAAGTTCTATAAGATCACCACTAAGCTCGTGTAGGCCCCATGAAATGGTTCGCATATGGGTTGGCCAGGAGTTAGTGGCTTCTTCTTGTTAGGCTGAGGTCCTGGGTTTTATACAATGCTAGCATGAGAAGACCATCAAAACATCGGATATTGCAGAGGGTGAGTGCCAACTCACCCTGTGTGCTGAATGGTTGGAATAGCCCTAACATTCTTAACATGGGTCCAGACTTCCCAGGAACCGTCCATCTTCCATGCAGTGGGAGGAGGCCCTGGAGTGACTGTCCTGGGAGGCTGGTGACTGAGACGCTTATTTGGAGTTCCACCCTTTGCTGGCTGTTTGACTTCAGGCAAGGGACTTAGTCACCAGGGAACATACATTTCTCATCTGTAAAATGAGGATAATGAGACCTGACTTCTGCCTTCCTCACAGGGAGGGCAGGAAGCTTCCTGAGATCACCTCACCCGAGCCTTTTGATCTGCTTGAAAGAATCCTCCTTAATTGCTCAGCCAGGTACTCGAGCAGCTGGGCAAACGTTTTATGACCTGAGATTCCCACAGCCCGTAATGTGTATGCTCCCAGTTCGCAATGACAGATTCGGCTGGCTAACGTGCTGCCAGGACATCGGCGGAGATTTCTGAGTGCCTTAGTCATATCATAGGCGGTTTCCCAGGGGTGCTCTTGCCAATGCTGCCACTTATTTATGTAGTATTTCTTAAGAGTTCCTGTGCACACATGGCAATTTCTCACCCCTCCTCAGTCTTGTGTGCAGCAGTCATGTCTGGCATCATGGAATGCCACTAGGCCTCAAGGACAGCTCTTGGCTCCTTTTACCACAGCTTGGATGTGCTCTCTGCCCTCTGGTTCCAGTTTTTAAAAACCTTTTTTAAGCGAGGAGGATGTCTGCCTTCTCATTTCTTGTCTGGACCAAAAGCGTCCTAAATGTTCTCTGTGCCTCCAGCCCTGCTTTCTCTCTCTCTCTCTCTCTCTCAATCTCTGCCACACTGTCCCTTGATCCGTAGGACATGTTGCTTTCCTCTTCAAAATCCATTAATGCTACCGCATTGTTCACACAGGAACAATGGAACACAGTCACCTGGCACCGAAAGCCCTGCCCACGTGCCTCACTCAAACTCTGGCCCCCGATTGCCTTCCTTCCCTCATTTCTCCTTTTTTTCCCACGGTTGATTCATTTATTCAGTCAACGATTCCACTTCCTTTGCTTATGACCTCCTGTATACCAGGTGCTGCAGTACACTTTGGGGAACAAAATAAGGTCCCTGCTCTCAGAGAGCTCACGCTTCATGAGAGACACAGACATGTATGCTGGTGAGTGCCATGCAGTCTGATAAGCGCCATCACATGGGAAATGGAGGGTGAACAAGACCCTGTTGGAGGGGAGCCAAATTCAGCCCGGGGTGAGGGTACGATGCCTAGAGCTCAAGGACACATAGGATACAGCTTGACAAAGTGTCAGGGGTGTGGAATGGAAAATGTGTCCCGGCAAGAATGACTCCTATGTGACCGAGGGCATGGGAGTTTGGGAGACTGACATGACGATGGCAATTCATGGCTTGGCAAGAAGCCCAGTTCCTGAAGGTCCCAGGGAGCTTTGTTCAGAAGCCTGGATTGTATCCTGGAAGAAAAGGAACTAGAAGCGGGGAGGTGATTACTGCCCCCCTGACTGGGCAACCTGTCAGGTGCTCTCAGACTCCCGGGCCTTGGTCAGGGTTAGTCTTTCTTCCTGCAGGGCTTTCCTTTGTCCCCCCTCCTTTCCCCTTCTCCTCCTGTTATCCTTCTAGCCATGCTTCATGGTCCCCTTCCACTGCCATCTGTTCTTTGAAGACTTCCTGGATCCCAGGGTCAGAACTTCCTGTTTCTTCCTTTGGACACCAGGAGCCTATTACTTGTAGATAACTACCGATCTCATTCCACTGTGTATTTCCTGTTCGTTGTGACTGTCCGTCTCCCCCACGCTACTGACAGCTCCTTAAAGGGCATATACGCACTGGAATAGTTACCTCTGCATGTCCCCTAACACTTAGCACGCAGCGCTTTGGGCTAGGCCTCCCTGAAGCTCCTGTTCTCCTGTTTATTAGCAGTGTGATCTTGGACGACTCACTTTATCTCTGAGACCTCAAGCTGTCTCATCTATAAAATGGGGATCGTGATTTTTATTGCATGGGATAATGGTGAAGATTAAGTACCTAGTCAGCACGTAGTAAACATTCGTTGTCTTCCTCCCACCCCTGATGTCTGGTTCAGAAAGATTGCGACAACACCTTGGGAGAGCATCCCTGAGGGAGGAGCGCCCCACTTTTCCCATGGGTCCAGAGGAAGTGTCGGGTACACCTATGAGATCCCATCTGCACTGGCTTGCTGAGGCCCTGGGCGGAGAGGCAGGCTATCCTGTCTATTGCTGGTGCCTGGCTATCAGTCATCCCCACCCATTCTAATCTGATCACGTCTT
This sequence comes from Rhinolophus ferrumequinum, assembly GCF_004115265.2. Lineage (NCBI taxonomy): Eukaryota > Metazoa > Chordata > Mammalia > Chiroptera > Rhinolophidae > Rhinolophus > Rhinolophus ferrumequinum. The sequence goes on from NC_046297.1 coordinate 62,298,395, forward strand.
TGACACCTTCCCTGGAACACTCATCCTCTGTATACCAAGAGAACAGGCTGAAAATCATTTGCAGAAACCAAATTAAATAACGTGAGTCTCTTTGTCTAGGATTATGCCTTACACCCAGGTGTGCCCACAGGGAGAGGAGAAACCACAATCTGCTCGTGGGTCCTTTCCGTTTGCTCAGCCTGTGTGCAGAATCTGCACTATGAGATTGCAAGGGTCATTGGCCTGGCTGCGGGGGTCCGTGTCACTACCGTCACGGGCAGCAGCCTCCCCCCCAACCCGGTCATCGTCATCACTGCCATTTGGGTGGAGGGCAGGGCAGACCCTCGCCTCCCAGGCTGCTCTCTATAAGACCCCATCTCCATGCAGCACCTCATCAGTTCCTGTGCTGCTTTAACAAATATTTGGTCCTGACAACAACCCTGTGAGGCAGGTAGAACAACTGCCATCATCGTAATTGGCAAGAAATCGAGGCACAGAGAAATCGGGTGACTTGCTCAAGTCACAGCACAAGCTGGGAACAGAGTGGGGGATCGCTGAGGCTGAGACTGAGGTTGTCTGAAGCCTGAAAAGGATTCTTTGAAAAGAACAGCCTTGTTTCTTGACAACCAGCGTCGGCTCCTGTTTGGTTCTGCTGATATAATGTCACCATGATGTCTGGGGGATTTTTGAAGCACGTGTGGAAACCAGTTGCTTTTTCTCCCTCCTTTTGGTTCTTGGAATAGCCCCGGTGCGCCTGGGACACACAAATGTTGGAGGTATGCATCAAGATAGGAGCAGATGAAGAATAATGAAGAGATAAGGGTTTGCCCTTGGGCTTATGGGGCTGGTGTGATTTTTGGAATATTCCACAGGAGCTCCCCACCTTCCTGCCTTGGCACACACATGTGTGAAATTGCATCAACATATTTGTCCTAGGGAAGTGCTGGGGACAGACTTTCTTTCTCGCTACTGCTTTCCTCATGTTTCCTCAAGGGTAGAGCAGAGCTGTTGTTGTATTGGGGATATTGGGAAAGACTGATGTTTGTCAGTTTGCATATTGAGCAGGGTTAAGATTCTAAGCCTTCGTGTCTCTTTCTTCCTTCCAGACTTGCCTGGAATCTGATACAGTTCCTTGAACTTTTACTTTTCATGCTTAAACTGCCCTCTATTTCCCTGCAGGTGTTTTAGGAAAATGTTTGGCCAAAGAGCAGAGATGTTCCCCTCCCCCCCACCTTTTTTGTCAGCCTCTTAATTTAAAAAAAACCTTTAATCAAAACTTTAAGCATGTGAAAGGCTTAGAATTCTAAGACATATAATTGCAAATGGATTTTTCAATAAGACCCTTTCCAATTTATAGTCAAGCTAACATTGAGATACAATCAGGTGTCAACTGTATTGCATGCTCAGCTCTCTGCTGGAGAGATTTCTTTCCTGGGATGGTTTCAAACAATTTTGAACAATGAAGATCTCCCCCGTCTCACCCACCCCTACCTTAGGAGGGAGAGATAGAAAAGCTCCTTCAGGGGCAAGGTCCTGGGACATAAACCTGGTCACTGCTTGCCTGGTGGCAAGGTGACCTGTCTTCCTCTTTTATACTTGAGGTAATGGACAAAAATGACATTCAACTGCTATTTCTTTTTTCTCATTTGGGGCCCTGGGAGCTAGATTTCCTCTAATTTCTAACAGGTGTATTACAAAGCAGCAAGCATGGAAGAAGTCTCATGATTTACAGCAAGGTATAAAGACTTTGAAGAACATCTTATCTTTCATTCTCTTCTCTTTGTGTAACATCCATAAATTATCTCCGGGGAAAGGAGGAGCCCCAGGCTTGAGGTACCGTGTTCTCCTAGGTAAAAGTTGTCAAATTCACGTTTTCCTCAAGAGAAAGATGGAAAGTCACATGACAGGCAGCTGAGATGCTTGGCTTTCAAGTCTAGGATTTCCACGTCTCAATGCACGTGGGATGGGGTGGCTGATCCACCTCTAGCACCCTGACCTGTGTGGACTGTGTGGGTGGGCTCCCTTTGAGGTGGGAAGCTCGGGGCTGTGGTTCTCAAGCCCAGCTGCATGTTCTAGTCACCCTGACCATTTGAGTCAGAATCCCTGGAGTTGGGCCCAGGCATTGGGAAGTTTTCAAAAAGCTCCCCATATCCACATATGGATATGAAACCACTGCTCCAGGGCAGTCTCCAGTTCTAGAGATTCTTACAAAACATTTAAATAAAGTAAGTATTTTAATCTCTACAAATAGTTCCTTCTATCTATTATCTAGTGGGAACAGGAACCTAATGGTAGCAAGTACCTAGTACCTGTTGGGAGAAGTACCTAGTAGAAAAGGTACCTAGTGGGAGAAGTACTTAGTACCTTCAGGCAGAAGTACCCAGTAGGAGAAGTACTTAGTATCTAGAGGGAGAAGAGGGGTGAGAAATGGGACTCCCAGCTCCAGCACCTCCTAAAAGCCTGGACTGCGTAAACCGTCACCGTTTAATCTGCACACCAAGCCTTTGCAGTAGGACAAGAATGTAACTCAGAGAAGTTTAGGGACAAGCCTAGTTTACGTGGTGGGTCCAGGCAGAACTAGGATTTGCATGCACCCCCCTTGGCCCTAAAGCCCCATTTCTTTACCTCTTCCTGTGGATAGCATCCAGTGGACCCTTCGTCCCTCTTACAGCCCCTGTGGTGGCAATTTGGAACCTCTACTTCCCTAAGGCCTTGGATGACAGGCTCTGTTATAATTGTGCCTCTAGATTTCCCTGGGAACCCCAGGGGCAGGGGTCCTTTCCTCTTGACACAGAGGACCACCTAATAGTCCCCAATCTCTCCATGTCAGCATCCAAATTAAGCTCCCAGCCTGCCCCTCATGGAAGCAACATAACGTTTTTGATCTGCACCTGATTTTCAGCTTGGAAAAAGCCGTCCCCATGACGACAGCTCCCACTGAAAACTCTCGTTTCTCAGAATCCCTCCAAGAATTTGGGACTATCATGTGCAAGAAACACAGAACTGTGGACACTTTACAACATTTTCTGATTGTTCTTCTCAGCTTCTCCTGTTCTTTTCAGCTGGGTGATAGCTGTGGAGAGGCTGGCATGGCAGCCCAGGAAGCACAGTAACAGAAACTCTTGGTTTCCATTAAGAGCCAATTACACAAAAACTGTAAGAAAACGGGTTTCACAAAGCCTGGTGATATTCACTCAGGGTTTTGACTCACAGGAAACTCCATATGTATCAACAATATGACCTGCTGTCCCTTCCCCATGCACACCTGATGTGACCGTAGGGTGTACTCCTGAAAGTGGTCCCAGTCTGTTGGAAGTCAGGCCCATCTGGGGATCATGGACACTTCTGGGCATTGGCTTAGAGAAGAGAAGGCACAGATTGGATGGTGTTTAGAAGATGGCGCCTGGCATGGTAGAGGGATTTAAATGATGTATGAAAACTAAAAGAAATAAGATGAAGAAAGTTTGCATAACTTGGAGGGGACTTGGGAAAGAGAAATAGATGCATTCATTTTATTTTATTTTATTGATATTGCATTCATTTATAGCATGATAGAAGTTTCTAGATATATTTTTTACGGCCTCAAGGGCAGCTCACTGTGTATCAGGCAAGGCCAGGATTGTTGCAGGAACAAAATAAGCCACAAAGATTGAGTGGCTTAATAAAATCATGGTTTATTTCTCACTCTGCAGACTGTGAGTTCCCTTAATTTTGTAGCAACACCACCTGGAACGTACAGCCTTTGGCACAGCTGCAGCAGGGGAGAAAGAGATGGAAGAAGCATCCAACTTCAAGTTGCCTCGGTCTGGACGTGACGAAGTCATTTGACTTGTGAAGCCAAAAACATTTACTCTCTGGCACTTTGGAGAAAAGTGTGCCAGCTCTGAAATACAGAATCAGCTGGCTTCTGAAGTCTTTCCCTTTTCCTTTATTTAACATTACTTCTACAATACCATGGGCCAAACACGGTATTGTTTTACAAATATCTGTATAAAGAGATCAAATCTTTCTAATAACCCTATGAGGTATATATTGTTATCCCCATTTTTCAGATCAGGAAATTGACATCTATCGATGTTCACTAACTTGTCCAAAGTCACACAATTCGTGTATGGCTGACCCAGGATTCAAAGGCAGGCATTGGGGTTCCAGAATCCTTGCTCTACCCACTGCAACACGCACGTCACACAGGTTTGCTACAAAACACAGGTTCAAGGCGCTTGGGGTGGTGAGAGGTTGGAATCCATGAAGATCACGAGCTCACAGAGCAGCAGAGCTGGAGAAGGCTCAGAGAGCCCTGGGGGCCAAGGCTCTACTTTATCAGGACATGGCAGTTTCTGGGGAAACTGAGGCCCATGACAGGAAGTGAGGTGTTCAAACTTTCCCGGCAAGATCTGGATGCTTTCGGAGATTAAAGGTGACTGGACCATAGCTCTTAGAAATGATAACATCAACAAAGGTTTATGTTTTTATTACAGAAATTTAAAAACCTACATAAAAGTGGAGGGAATGGTTTAACGGAGCCATGTAGACTTCACCCAATCTCATCCCTACTCTCATCTCCCAACAATTTTAGAGGAGGGAGTACAATTAAAAAAAAGAAATCCTAGACATCCTGCTATTTTATATATAAACACCCCAGAGTTCAAATTCATTTTGATGGAGCATTTGGAGGAGAAAATGAGGCATAGACCAGTCCTCCGGGGCAGGACTGGCCGCTGTGACTGGGGTGGGTTCTGCTGTTTTCGGCAGCGGGCCAAAGGAAGGTTTGTACAGCCGTCCCTCCTTCCCTGGGCTTTGATTCCAGGGGTGCGGCCTCCCCACCATGAATAATGCCAGGCTGGCCAGACTCAGGCAGCTCCCAGTGGAAAACACTCCTTGTGAAGTGCTGTCTGCAACCAGGATGATACAAAAAGAAATCTTGAGTGACTCCCTTATTCACGACCACCGTCCTTCTCCAGAGGCAGCCTTCTGACCCCTGCGGGCCTCAGCCCTGCCGGATGGGTGTTCGTGGATGTCAGCTGACTCATCCGTGCCATCCCTGTTATCTTAGTTACCCACGTCTGTCATTTTCTAGCACCGTGACTCAGCTGGCTGAGAGGGAAAGAAAGAGCTTGGAGAGACAAATCTTTAATCCAATCCTCACAGCCACTCTTTCGGAAGCAAAAGCCTTGCCCCTTGAACTCTCCTCGGAGCCCCCAAGAGAAGGGGTGTGAAAGGCCGCTGGTCAGATGGTGCCAGGCTCTGGGCCAGGTCTAGGCAGCCCGCGGAACTCCGGAAACCCTCTGCTCCTGCTCTCCAGTGAGGCTGCTGGGTCTTCTCCACTGTGCTGGGTGGGGCCCTTCAATAGCCGCGGAGAGAAAATTGTCTACCCAGCACCTGAAGAAGCATCCTTCTCCGGAGACAGCCAGGGCATGAAGCAGAAGGAGGACCATTGCCTGGGACCCTTGAGGATGCCCACTCTTTGCCCACTCCCGGGCCTGATACTGACAACGACTCTTACACACAGCTGGCTCCTCCTGGAGCCCTGCTTCCTGCCCCTGGGTGGGGCATGAGCACTGTGCTGGGGGCCCCCCACCTCCACTGCAGCCCATCACCTCCCCGTCACCCAAGGCTTTGTTCTCCACACAGCAGCCTGGGCGATGCTTCCACATGGTAGAACAGATCACAACACTCCCCTGTTAAAAATTCTCCAGGGGCTTCTCTTGGCACTTAAAAAATCCATATCATCACCCCCCTGACCTGCAGCTTTGATATTTCAAGTGTGGCTCACCAGCCTTGGGGTGGAGGAGTGGGGGAAGGGGACTTGTGAGAGAAGCAGAGTCTCAAGTCCCATCCAGACTTGCCGAATCAGAAGCTGTGGTTCAGCGAGATCCCAGGTGATCCATTTCACATTACAGAGTGAGATGCCCCCGCAACCTACAAGGGCCCAATGGATGGAGACCCACCTTGACTGCTTATTAAAATCACTCGGGGTTTTTTTTAATAATGATAACAACCAACCCCAGGCCCCAGGGATCCTGGTTCTGTTGCTTCTCACGGCCATCTAGAAGGTAGGTATTATTGGTCCCACATTTGTAATTGAGGAAGTCAAATCTCAGATTGAGTATGGTGCCCAAGGGCACCCTACCACGAGGAAACTGAGACTGTGGACGGATTCATCTCTGGGTCCAAAGGCAAGAGACATCGAGAGTACGGACTCTACATTCAGATTTGCCTGAATTGGAGTCCTGGCTGCACCACCTACAAATTGGGCAAATCATTTATCATTAGAGCTTCATTTTCCTTATTTGTGAAACAAGGATAAAAAAAAGAACCCATCTCCTGGTGATGTTTAGAAAGATTAAATAAGATAACACTGTGAGCGTGGTGCTTGCAATCTGCTCAGAGCTTAGTAATGTTGCCCGGTACTATTATTGTTGTATTAACTACTTCTCACTCTCAATGTTTGGTCCTTTCATGCAACAGAAGCTCGGAATTACCTGGCTCTAGGATTTTTCTCTAGTGATTCCATGGCCAAGGTGGCACAGGGAAAAAGGCATGGGATTTAGAGTTCTCTTGTTTGTTTTGTTACGTGATTGAAGCAGGGCTCTGGGCCTCTCTAATCCTCTGTGTTCCTATCTGTGAAATGGGGACATGAACACCCACCTCCAGAGTTAGGATGAATATAGGATATGATGTCAGCCACAAGGCCTGGTCATACTGCACCTGGATATGTTGAAATGGGCTGATCCTGTTAGAATGTGACTCATGTGTACAGTATCAAAGCTCGTCCCTTGCAATTTCACCCTATGGATAACAATAACTTTGAGCCACGAGGCCCTCAGAGGATAAGATTGGTTCCTCTCTTCTGACGGGAATAGAATGTTGACATTCTAAGTAGATTTCAGTCTTTTCTAATGTTGAGGGGCTTGAGGATCCAAAGATGAATGAAACGCAGTGGGCTACCAACAAGTGACACCTCAGCCTCATCTAAGGGGCAGCGAGCACAGGTTCTGGAGGTCCACTGTGTGGATGCACAGTAATTCTACCCTTACGAGCTGTGTGACTTTAGGCACATGGTTTAACCTCTCTGTTCTTCATCTTCCTTGACTATAAATTGGGGACATACCATCCGCCCCACAGAGGGATTGTAAGGGCAGATACGCTAATAAATGGAAGTGCCTGGAGTTGGGTTGAGCACATAGCAACGACTCCATGATTGCTCCAGTCTCAGCCTCCCCACGTAGCTGAATTGACTCCTTTGTGTTCCCATCTCATAGGACGTGTACTGTCTTATTTGTCAATCTCGTTTCCCCATGAGCTCATCCCTGTGTTCCTGGCGCCGAGCAGCAGAGAGCCTGACACATACTTTGGGCTTACAATTATTATTATTTTTTTGTCGGAAGGGATGAGAGAGCTCAGCAATCAGCTGACATGAGCGAGAGGCCTGCAGACTAGCGTCACGGGAATTAGACATGAATCAGCAAGACCTTTGGCCACAGTCGAGGAATGCCTGGTTGCAGACCTGGACTAACCTAATAGCTTCAGCGGGGGAGCTTCAGAGTACTCAGAAACAGGGAGACAGTTAATCAACACCTGTTCTAGTTCAGGGGCTGGGCATACACACACCCCTCCATTAGGTCTGTGATGCTGCAAAGCTGAGCAGGTTAATAATTATCACTGGAAAGAAAAGACTCTGATGTCAACCAATCATAGAACCTTCGGGGCTTTTACTTTTCTCATCAAACTCTCTTTCTGTCCACCCTGAATCAGGTGGGAAGGAGGCTTTCAGCCTTTCAAAATCTTCAGAGTGGAGCATCAGTCAGAAAACCAAATTTTCTCTTGCTAAAACTGGCTTTGATGCATTTTATGTAATCAAGTTCTGTCCTTTTACCAAAGTCTAAATCACTTAGGAGTCCCTTCCTGTGAAGAGGTGGGAAAAATCCTTTCCTTAGGTACATTTTCATATTTTTAATTTAGCAAATGCTCATAGAGCAGTATCCTGCCAGCAGCTATTTAAGTCCTGTATTACTATTAGCTCATTCTAACCTTTGTAATGACCTTTGAGACAGGGAGCATTATCCCATTTTATAGATGAGGAAACCGAGGCACAGAGAGGTGAAATAAATTGCCCAAGGTCCATAGGTAGTCTCAGAGAGGTGAGAGTCTACTAGCTTGGCTCCAGAATCCGGGTCAGAATCCCTATGTCATCTCATTTAAGTCTCACAACCACCCTGCAAGGTAAATATTGTTCCCATTTACTCAGAGGAGTTTAGGTGTGCTCAAGGTCACACAGATAGAAGTGACAGGGCTACAGTTGGAATTTACTTTTGTCTGACTCCAAAGTGACGGCAGGCTGAACTCCCTGCTCAGTCCATGGAAGAAGAATATTCTACCTTTATAGGTGTAGATACTATGGGCACTTTCCCCCAAGCTCCTGTAGGTGATCAGGAGAACCCCACTACTCGAATTCTCCTGCTTTCTCTTTTTCCATTTTCTTTCTTTATCTTCACTTATCACTGTGTTGGAACCTCTAGTTGAATGTTGAATGGCAGGGTTGATAATCAAGGCACCTTTGTCTCGTCTTCCACTATAATGGGACTGCTGCTGGTGTTTTCCTTTCTTTTCCAAGGTCATTGATTTGCTGGTAGCTCCTTGGTGTCTAGACAGAGCTCTGCATAGGGAGGGAAAACATGGGGTCCTGACTGGGGCTTTTGCTTGCAAGAGAATTTGGGCAAGTCACCTAACTTCTCTGATCTTCAATGTTAACATTTAGACTGAAATAGGATTTAGGCTTGGTTGACTGGATTTTTCATTTAGTTTTTTTTATAAGCTGCAGAATATCAGCTTATACTGAAAATCTTAGAAGTACATCTGAATGCAAAAATAGGTGCCATATTTGTCATGTAGGCCACGGAGGGCTCTGCAGAGCTTAAGTTGGAAACTCACTGGGTTGGGTAACAACAAACTTTGTACGATTGTGTGAAGCCAGCAGGATGAGTATATTAGTTTCTTAGGGCTGTGGTAACAAGTTACCACACATTTGGTGGCTTAAAACAACAGAAATGTATTCTCTTACAGTTCTGGATGCCAGAAGTGTGAAATCAAAGTGTTGGCAGGGTTGTACTCGATCCAAGGATTCTAGGGGAGACTCCTTCTTTGCCTCCTCCTACACCTCTGTGGCCCTGGCAATCCTTGGCATTCCTTGGGTGTGGCTATCTAATCCCAATCTCTGCCTCCATCTTCCCATGGCCTTCTCCTCTGTGTTCCGTGTCTTCTCTTTTATCTCTTACAAGGACACTTGTCATTGGGTCCACCTGGCTCATCCAGGATGTTCTTAACTCAAGATCCTTAACTTACATCTGCAAAAAACCTTTTTTCCAAATAAGGTTCTATTCACAGGTTCCAGGGATTTGGATGTGGACATGTCTTTTGGGGGCCACCACTCAACCCACTACAATCAGCAACAACTTTTAAGGATCTACTATATGCCTGGCATTGTGCTAAGTATGCCATGGATACAGAGATGGTCATGACAGAGACGCTTCCCCCGGGAGCCTCCAGGTTCTCTTGAGAATCTCTACTAAATGTCAGACATCAGCATTGAGGCTATCCTTCCTCCCTTCTTTTCTTCCTCCTTCCTTTCCTTTCTCCCTCCTTCTCTCCCAACTCCCTCCCTGTTTCCCTCCCTCCTAAAGATGGGTTTATTGAGATATAATTTCCATTCAGTAACATTCACCCTGTTTAGGTATACAGGTGAGGAAACAGGCTTAGAGAGGTAAAATAATTTGCTCAAGCATACATAGAGTAGAAGGGGCAGAGGTCAGGATTTGAACCTATTTTCTCTATCTCCAGGGACTGCTTACTAAACCTTCAGTCTACCTGGTCTCGTCTCTCCCTCTGGGCACCACCAACCCCTCATCTGTCAAATAAGGAGACTGACAAGATGATTTCTGGAAGCTCCTAGAGTGCTAACTTTCGAGACTCCTATGGTGAAGTGCAGGGAAGCACTCCTTCTTCAAAGGAACCCTTCAGTGCCAGGAGAATCTTTCTGAAATAGAAACTTGTGCCTCCTCTAACCATTTAGCCTACTTGTGTGCACCCAGTTAAGTGGATTTACATACAGCTCATGATACTCATTACAGTTTAACTAATTCTCACAAAATGAACAAGCAATTTAAATGATTTCTGTGAAGAAACTGCAAGCTAAAGACAATAGTAATGAGGTGAGCCCAAGGGAAGAGGGATGAAAGGCTAACTTGGTACCTCTGCAAGTCCTGGTGCTTGCTACTTTCCAGCTAATTATAGGATAAAAAATAACGGCAGTCTAATTACATCAACCATAAAATTTGTCAAAAGACTTAGAAAAAGTATTAAAAAGACCATGTGGAATACAGTCTCTCATCCGCTGTCATTAATGACGACTTTCCCCTTCAGTAAATATTATATGTTGAAATAGGTAAGGAGAGTATGAAGCCATTGCAATTAGCAAGACATTTAAAAACGTTTTTCCTATTTAAAGTCATGAGCTACTCAATCCATTCCTTTACAAAATTTGATTGAATTTGATAATTTTGAGTTTTTTCCTTAATAGTGAAAGTGAAGGTCCATAATACATTGGTCAAACACTTGCCCCTTTTGCTATGATGAAAATGGCTGAAGAGATATTTGAAAACTACATAGTGAAACATTAAAGTGGACTCCTTGGTCATTAAATGTTGTTAGGAGATGCATAGAACTTGTCACTGAATAGTTGAAAAATCATTAAGACAAATAGTGGGAGAGGTTTGCAATACAATTGCTGGAAAGTACAGGTGTTTCCAACATATTTCAGCTTACACCATTTCTAGAGTCTTCATTTCAATAATGAAATACATTAGAAGACCCTTTCTTGTGAACTCTTAAAGGATGTACCAGAAAAGAAAAATCTCAATAGTAAGTGAGTTTCTTAACAAAAAGCAATGTTTTTGGTATTTGTGTTGACTGATGTGAAGGTAAAGAAAAAAAAATAAAGGTAAATTTCCTGAGCTAGCACCTCATGTGAAATTTATTTGCTGCATCTCTATAGTAAGATATTAGAATCAAGAAGTTAAAGCCACAGAGCACAGTAGGATGTCACTGATATGGATCATTATATACAGGCAAGAAGTTTAAATTACAGCAGAATTTTTATAATTATATACGGAATGCACCTGAAAATATTTTGTGCAAGCACGGATTCCCTCATTCTCTTTTGGCAAAGTAATTGAAATAATTGGTGAACATAAAATCAAGGATTCCAAATTATGTGACCTTTTCAAAGATGTAAAGTGACTATTGGGAGTAAGCTATTGCAGAAATCTCTAAAAAACCCCAAACATGCACTTAAGTTGTCCCTTCAGAGTCAATGTCACAATTTCATAATGAATGAGATAGTAACTCCAATTCAAAAGAAACTTGTTACCCACAACGAGACACCATTATTTCTGCACCAAAATGGCTAAAACGAAAAGACAGACAATACCAAGAGTAGACGAGAATAGGGAGCCCTCAGAACCCCCACAGTAGTGGGAGGGTAAATCCATGGAACCAGTTCAGCAACAGTTTGGCAGTCTCCATAAAAGGAAAACATAAGCAAACCCAGTGACCCAGAAATTCTACTCTAAGGGATATCCCCAACAGAAATGCAAACAGATGCTCACCAAAAGAGAGGCACTAAAATGCACACAGCAGTACTATTTATAATACATGGTCACTAGAAATTATCCAAATGTTCACGAAAAGTGAAATGAATAAACTTAGTGTTGTGTATACTACGTGCAGTAAGAAAAAATGCTACCTCCTAGAGAGATCCAAGATGGAGGGGTAGGTAAACACTTTGTCTGCATCCTTCCATGAACACATGAAAATTACAACTAAATTATAGAACAATCAGCCTGGAAAACCATCTGAAGTCTAGCCAAACAGAAGTCCTATAACTGAAAATATAAAGAAGCCATGTTGAGACTAGTAGGATGGGTGGAGACATGGAACAGGCCCCAAACTTCCTTGTGGTGGTTGAGAATCAGGAGGGATATCTTAGCTGTGGAGGTTCCCTTGAGGAACCCCAGAACCCCCACAACAGGCTCCCCAGCCCAGAATACTGATGCTGGGAAGAGGAGCTCCCACAACATCTGGCTGTGAAAAACAGTGGGGGTTCCAACTGTTTGGCTGGGAGGGAAGGCTGCAGGAAACCCAGACGTCCTCTTAAATGGCCATGCACAGACTCACTCGCACAGGCACTCACCTTGGGTTCCAATGGAGAGATGATGACTCAGGGGACCTTGGAGACATATGGTGGGCAGACTGAGGTGTGTGACTTCAGGGGGAGGACTGGAGGACAGTTGGCATTTTCCCAATGAGCGGTGCTCTTCCAGAGCAGCCAGCTGCTGGGCACCATCTTTCCTTTGTTGAACCCACCCTCACAGGCTAAATCTGAGTCTGATTCCCCTGGTGAGCTTTGCTGCTTTGCCCTGCTGATTCAGCTGGGACCCTGCCCCACCCAACTCATGCACGCTGGAGGCACTTTCTCTGTGAGCAGCCAGCCCCTCCTGCTTTGCACTCTTCCTTGGAAAACTGTCGGGCCCCAGGTGGACAGTGACTGGCCTGTGTGTGTTTGAGACTTCTACTGAGTCACTCCAGGCTCAGCACTGGCACCAAATGAGAGTTTACATTAATCTGGTGACCAGAACTCTTCCCACTCTAATGATTTCCTGAGATCCTGCCTCACCCAACTTGAATACTACACGAGGCTTTATCAGTGGCTGAACCTCAAGGGAGTCGGCAAGTGGAAGCAGGCTTCTGGGTGTCCTGACTTTTTGTGAAGTTATCCCAGGCCTGGTACTGGTGGCAGCCATACTCAGTTTAGAGTGTGACCTCTCCCACGCACCTCCAATGTTAGCACAGGCAGCAAACAATTGCGGATTACTTTGTAGCTCCTACCATGTAGCGTCTGGCAAGTCACAGGCAGTGGGTGACCTGGGCCTACACCAGAGCCCCTCTCAAGAGGCCCGGAACCTACATATTTGGAGGTTTGCTTCAGACCACAGCAGAGCACTGCCCAATTAACCCCACAGCTGACACACCCAAAGGGTGGTCTCAACAGGCACCAGAGCCCACTGGGGCGAATCTAACTCAGTGGGGTAAGCCTCCTACACAGCAGCCCATAAGCTGTGCACTGACCAAATTCCACAGCCAGTCAGCCTGAGGGTCAATCCCACCCACTGATAATAGCAATCAAGGCTCAACTATAACAGGAGGGCACACACAAGGGACATTCCTGGAGCAACTGGAGCAGGTGACCAGGGAGACTCTGCCAGAGCCCTACAGGGCATCTACTACTTAAGACCACCTGGTAAGAGACATAGCAGATCTACCTAATACACAAAAACAGAGAGGCAGCCAAAATGAAGAAACAAAGTGTCCTAAATGAAAGAACAGGAGAAAACTCCAGAAAGAGAACTAAACAAAATGGAGGCAATCAACCTACCAGAGACAGAGTTCAAGAACAATTGTTTTAAGGATGCTCAAGGTACTTAGTGAGAAATTCAACAAAGAGATTGCAAGCAAAAGGAAAAAAAAAAAACCAAAAAACAAACAAACAAACAAAAAAACAGGAAATCATAAAAAAGAACCAGTCAGAAGTGAAAAATACAATCAATAACTGAAATGAAGAATGCACTGGAAGGAATCACCAGCAGACTAGATGAAGGAGAGGATCAAATCAACAATTTTGAAGGCAATATAGCAGAAAAAACCCAATCAGAACAGCAAAAGGAAAAAAGAACTAAAAAAAAATGAGGATAGTTTAAGAGGTTTCTGGGACAACATCAAGCATAACAATATTTGCATTATAGAGGTACCAGAAGGAGAAGAGAGAAAGCAAGAGATTGAGAACCTATTTGAAGAAATAATGACTGCAAACTTTCCTAACCTGGCAGAGCAAATAGACATACAAGCCCAGGAAGCACAGAGAGTCCTAAACAAGATGAACCCAAACAGGCCCACACCCAGACACATTATAATTAAAATGACAAAGGTTAAAGACAAAGAAAGAATTCTAAAAGCAGCAAGTAACTTATAAGGGAGCTCCCATAAGATTGTCAGCTGATTTCTCAACAGAAACTTTGCAGTCCAGAAGGGATTGGCAGGAAATATTAAAAGTGATGAAAAGCAAGGATCTACACAACCAAGATTACTCTACCCAGCAAGGCTGTCATTTAGAATTGAAGGACAGATAAGGAGCTTCACAGACAAGAAAAAGCTAAAGGAGTTCACCACCACCAAGCCAGAATTACAAGGAATCTTAGAAAAACTTCTTTAAGATGAAAAAAATTAAAAAAACCAAAAGATCAAAATTATGAATAATAAAATGGCAGTAGCACATATTTATCGACAATTACTTTCAATGTAAACTGATTAAATGCTCCAATCAAAAGACATAGGAGGGTTGAATGGATAAGAAAACAAAACCCTTACATATGTTGCCTACAAGAGTCATTTCAGATTGAAAGACATACACAGACAGAAAGTAAAGGGATAGAAAAAGGTATTTCCTGAAAACGGAAATGGAAAAAACAAAAAAACCTGGGGTAGCAATACTTACATCAGACAAAATACACTTTAAAACAAAGGCTGTAAGATGAGACAATGAAGGACCCAGTAATCCCACTTCAGGGTATTTATCTGAAGAAACCCAAAATGCTACTTTGAGGGGATGTGTGCATCATGTGTTCATTGCAGCATTGTTTATAATGGCCAATGTGTGGAGGCAGCCTGAGCGTCCATGGATAGAAGAATGGATAAAGAGGAGGTGGTACATATATACTGTGGACTATTGCTTTGCCATGGAAGGGAATGGGTTCTTGCCCTCTGAGGCAGCATGAATGGACCTGGAGGGTATTGTGCTGAGTGGAGTATGTCAGACAGAGAAAGACAGATGCAATGTGATTTTGCTTATATGTGGAATCTAAAGAACAAAACAAACAAACAAAACAGAAATAAACTCATAGATACAGAGAACATTTTGATGGTTGCCAGATGGGAGGGGGTTTGGGTGTGTGGGTGAAAGAAGGGGAAGGAATTAAGAAGTACAAACTGGTTGTTACAAAGTAGTTATGGGGATGTACGGAATAGCATAAGGAATATAGTCAGTAACATTGCAATAACTATGTGTGGTGTCAGATTGGTACTAGATTTGTTGGGGTGATAGAGGGGAGGGAGTTGGGGCACAGGATGAGAAAGGTGAAGGGATTAAAAAGTATAAATTGGTATTTACAAAATAGTCATGGGGATGTAAAGTAAAGCACAGGGAATATAGTCAATAATATGGTAATAACTATATATAGTGCCAGGTGTGTACTAGACTAGTCAGGGGGATCACTTCTTAAATTATATAAATGTCTAACCACTAGGCTGTACATTTGAAATTAATATAAATAATATTGAATATCAGCTATAATTGATAAATTTAAAAAGGGGGAAAAGGGGAAGGGGAATAAGAAATCCAAATTTCCAGGTATAAATCAAATAAGTCATGAGGATGTAATGTATAGCATAGGGAATATAGTCAATAATATTGTGATACCATGTGGTCAGATGGTTGCTGGACTTATGGTGATCACTTCTTTAGGTCTATATATATGGAAAGACTATGATGTACCCCTGAAACTAATATAATATTGTCTGTTAGCTATATTTTTAATAAAAATCTTAATTAAAAAATGCTACATGCAGTGACACGAATGAACCAGAACTACCTTAGTGATATGGACAAATCTCACAAATGAAATTCTCTGAGGAAAAGGAGCCATACAAAAAGGTACTTCTTGTAGGATTCCACTTATATGAGGTTAAAACAAATGAACAGGAAAACTTAATCTGAAAGGATAGTGGTTACTCTTAGTGGAGGAAGTAACTGGAGAAGGCAGAAAAGGCCTTTTGATAATGGGGCTGCAGATAAGGAATGTTCTGTTTCTTGATCTGTGTCTTGAACTGGTTGGGCTTACTTTGTGAACTTATGATATGTATTTTTTTTCTGTGAGCATATTATTGTTCTTGAATGAAAAGAAAAAAACAAGACACTTTTTCTATGAAGCCGGTGTTTGAGCACTGATGATTTGAAACATTTCCAGCGTCAACATAGTTTAAAAAATGACCCGGAGAACCTATATATCTGGTTGCTGGAAAGCCTGAAATCAAATATCGGAGCCTGTTTTTTAAGTTTCTAAATGAAACGTTACTGGACATTGAACTAGATGTTTTTTTCATTCCAATAAATTGTGGGGAACATTGATTGCCATCAGGGAAGTTGGAAATTTACTCACCGCATTTCACCTTTTGTTTTTTGCTCAATTGGTAGATGGAAT
This sequence comes from Rhinolophus ferrumequinum, assembly GCF_004115265.2. Lineage (NCBI taxonomy): Eukaryota > Metazoa > Chordata > Mammalia > Chiroptera > Rhinolophidae > Rhinolophus > Rhinolophus ferrumequinum. The sequence goes on from NC_046297.1 coordinate 62,314,741, forward strand.
TAAAAAATGTGTCTTATGACTAAATAGACAACAATAGTGCATTTCTTTTATTTGAATCGAGATATCTTTGTGAGGTGTCTTTTCCAGTTAGGATAACCATTAGAAGCAAAAATCAGAACAAACTGAATTTAGGACCAAACCATCTATTACTATGTCATAAAAAGTTTTTAAAAATTAGGAAAGCATATTCAAGAGCACATTGCTCTCAATAAAATATTTTCATAGGTTGGTGCCAAAGTAATTGTGCTTTTTGCAATTATTTTTAAATATTATTATCAATCTTTTTTTTGGGGAAAGTCTAAAAAGGCTGTTAGGTGTTGCTAAATAAAATAAGAATTATTTAAACTGGTTTGATTCATCTTGATTTCAACCTTCTAAACTGCCATTTTATGTGCATTTTGGAATGTCAGTAATATGTTAGAATAATGGTCTGAGTATATAAATTAAAAGTGTGTATATATTGTAGGTGTGTGCTCCAAATTTTATTACTGACACAGCACTAAATAAACAAAAGTTTAGGGATCATTGGTCTACACCAACATCAAGGCTTTAGTAACAGGTTATTTTAGTTGATGTGAGTTAGAAGTTAGAGAAAGTTTGAATCCTGGCTCTGCCACTTGCTAAATGTATGATTTTGAGCAATTAGCTAATGTATCTGAACCTTGGTTTTCTCATCAGTTGAATGGGAATTTAGCACCTGTCTGATGAAGTTTGCTGAGATAATTAAATGGGTATATGTAAATTTCTTCACACCTTGACTGGCTTATGCAGGTTTAATCAACATCCCAACTATTGTCATATAGTTGTTTACTAGTGTTTTCCCAACGTGCTGCGTCAGAAGGACCGCCTGGGTGCTTGTTAAAAATGTTTTAGTCTCACCTCAGATTTTCCTGAATTAGAATCTTCATGGGTGGGGCCTTGAAAGTTGTATCTTTAGAAGGTGATTCTTATGATCAAGCAAGTTGGAGAAAGACTGATTTACAAGGAACTGAAGCTCTCTTTCTAATGATCATTCTCCATATACGAGTCTTAGCTCCCAAGAGCCACAAACACCCATAGGACCATTTAGGCCCCGCACAGGGTGTAGCAGGGAGCTCTGTAAGCCACTGGGAAGGTCAAGGTGAAAGCTTCATGTCTGGGATGATGAGCAAAACATAGGTCCCAGGGGGCAGAACACAGCAACAGGAGACTGGGAGAGGTAACAGGGCAAGATCTCAGCAGGAGAGGGAAGCCATGAGGGACCAGGAGACTCCTCTCCCTTGGGGCTGGAGCTCAGAAGTAGGATTAGGTTCTTGCAGGGCAGACTAGGAGACATTGGAGGTAAAGCATGGTGCCCAGGCACACCATGCAGCCTCTGAGTCGTTAAGTGCTACATCCAAAGTGGGGCTGACCACAACTGAGGCATAAAAGCAGAGGTCCAGGAGTAGGATAGACTTCTGCTTTATCATTTGATCTTCTTGACGAGGATCCATACGTTCCTTTCCCGTTGACTTAGGAGAGATTGGTCCCTGAGTTGGCGGCTTGAACGGTGCATGAGGATCCAGCAGGCTAGAAGCGTGGGAGGTGTCTGCTTAGCCAGGTCTACCCAAACCAGGTGCTGAAGAAATACATGCACTTTCAGCCTGTGGTTGGGTCATCAAACCGAACTGCTCCTGTCATTTTGTCTTCTGTGCAGCTACTTATTTTCTCCCACTCCCCACGTTGCTCTCCAGGGCAGGCCATCCGGGTTGAGCTGCACTGAGCCTGCGCTCCTCTCTGGCACAGACGTGGCTGTGTCCTGAAAGCCTGGAGTTGCCCTCGATTCTGAAGGTGTGGATAATTAAGCTAATGAACACTTTTCCACTAGCTGCTGAAAGCCTCATTAAGCTACGCGCATGTTGCCACAAGCAAATTATGGCGTCAAGAGGAGGAGGATCAACAAAAATACCTTCAGAAATTCATTAATAAGACTTAGTCAAGCATGCTGTTTGGAACTGAGAGTTCTTATCCTGCAATGGCCAGAGGATTAGATGGGTTTTTTCTTTTCTTTCTTTTTTCCAACGACATGAAAAGGACTGAAGCAATATTTGAGAACATCTAGGTTATTGGAATGGCATTTATGACTCGAGTGGTTGATGCTAATGGAATGTGTCCAAAGACATCAGTGTGGAAGATTCTACAAATATTAAATATGTGAAGCGGACGATCAAGGTTTCCAAGTACGGAAGAGGGAAAACACGATCATGGGATCACGGGCAGAAACATACCCACAGCTATGGCAGAGATGATTTCTGCCACCCAACAAGCATTTTCTCCCTGACATTTCACAGGTGTCCCTTGGAGTCAGGTTGGAGCCACATGACTATTTCCTGCTAATGGATGGTGGCTAGGGGCAGAGGCTGGGTGGCTCCAATGGCTCTCTCTTTGTCTGCCATGGTAGCCTCAACCAAACGGCAAAATAATAAGATGGAGGAGAACTGTTTGATCCATACTGGAATTCATGTGTATGAAGAATAAAGTATTATGATAGGTTATGGAGATTTCCTGACTTATCTGTTACTGCAGCAGAATCTGCTCCATCCTGACAAATATGCCAACCATTTCAGGCCCAGGACTTTCTTCTTAATATGGTCATTACACCAGTTGTTTCATGCTATCCCCATGAGAAGAGTGTCTGGACTTCGGCATGGCCTCCAGTGGAAACTTTTATGGACACGTTGGGGTCTTTTTCAGACAACTTGAGGTCATGGGTGCTGGGGGATCAAAAACAGTTACATGGATTTTAAGTTCCTTGAATAACTATTTACCCTAAAAGTACTCACTAGTAAATCAACACCAACCTTAGGAGAGGACATTAGGAGCAGAATCCTGCTCTGTGTCATTCCACAGTTTAATCAATGGCCTGGATGAAGACAGAGATCCTCGGTTGTTAAGTCTGTGTGTGGCACAGACAAGGGAAACACTGAGTGTTTTAGCTAACAGAGTCAGAACACAAATAAACTCTGGCAGGCCAGAACAATGGACCTAATATGACAAAATGGGAGAAAAGTATCACACATAAATATGTGAAACGGAGATTTGAACTCCAGAATCACAGGAGAGGAGGGATGAATTTCAAGAGCATTTTGAAAATAGCTGCACATGGGTCATTATTAATATTAATATTGAAATAGCTGTAAGTAGGCTGCTATTAGTAGCTGTAAGTAGAGTCAGAGCGCAAGTGTCCGCTAGAGCTCGAATAATCTCTTATTTCTCAATAACCCCTCCACCTAAAGACTTGTCTAGAAGACTGGGGAGAAAGTGAGATAGGGAGAGAAAAGGGAGGATAGACGGTCTGGGAATAAGTTGAAAAGTCTCCAAATTCTTTCATAAAGTTGAACCCAGGTCCTTCAAAGTTGGCAATGAAAGGAGAATCTTCATGAACACAGAGGAGCTGGTACTTCCAAGTCCTAACTTCATTCCATGACTGACCTCAGGGGACACAGATTTAACTTCTTGGGATAGCTGGGAATCTCCTTCCACTAGTGGGTAACTGAAGACCGTAAGTCTAAAATTCCTTTTTGGGACTTAGGAGATTGACACTGTACATAGAAGTTATACCAACTCAGAGGTGTTGCAAACATATGAATTTGTTGGAGCTCTCAATCCTAGTTGAAGTTTCTGGTGGCCTTTCTTAGACACACGCACTTTGTGAAACTCTTGTCTTAAAATACAACTGCAACAATAATAGCAATAATACTACTAAAATACGGACCCAGGCTTTTGTTCTTAGAATTTGAAAGGTCCCATGTCTTTTCTCCATCCTCTCTTAGTGTTTGGTGCTGTGGTGATAGACATGCCATGTTCAGAAGAAAGCGTGCTCTTAGAAATGGAGTTAAGCATCAGGAGCCCAAGCACAGCCTTCGAGCCATAGCTCAGGTGTGTCCCTATTTCCCTGGGCTCCAGAACCAGGGCCAGAATCTGACTAAGTATAAGCATGGGTTTAAAAAGTGAGCTCAGAGGTGGAGTGAGCAATTCTAGAGCACAAATAGACCAACCCATAGCACAACCAGACAGCCCTCCAAAAAAAAAACAACCATCAGCCACAAAACAGCAGGGATCGAACCTCTAAGTCAGAGACAAGGTGACAAGTAATTGTCTTAACTAATTCTTCAGTGGAATTTGGGGCCACTGATTGAGTCCCAGTGTAAAAGCACCACATTGGTTTGGAGTACTTTGTAGGGCCATTGGTTCCTTCTCTTGGCCACTTGAGGGACGTGGATAGAGAAAAGATGTTCCCCTTTCAATGGAGATTCTTAGGAAAATCCTCAAATGGGTAGAGTCAGAGACCCCTGATAATGTTTTGGAATGGTCAGGATAGATATTTTCCTTCTAGTGGGGCCCCAGATGAGAAGATCATGACTATTCTCTTAAGCCAGGAATGTCCACTCTACAGCACTATTTCCTAAAGATGGGTTGTGTATCTGCACTGGGGGTTGGTGAACACCAGACAGGGAACGTTTGCTGTAGGGCCTTCTGTTTAGGAATCCTACTTGCTTGCTCCTTTTGATATGTGTATTTCCATTGGTAGATTGAGAGAGACGTGTCCTTTTATTTTCCAAGTGAGATAAAATTGTGATTGAATTTTTCATGGGCCCACAATTTATGCTCCAGGGAAGTAATTAAATGATCAGGATTAAATGATCCAGCCCCTTAACCGCCACCCTACATCTTTGCTGGAGCATGCCCAGTAATTCCCGTATGTCCTCCTCGGTAGGATGCGTACCCTACCCCCATCCTGGGGGTGAACCAAGAACCAGAGTGTCTCTGGGGCTCAGGACTGTCCAGGCATTGAAAATTCCTGCCTTTAGCAAGAGGGCTGCAAGTGTGAGGCATTTTAAACACTACATTTGAGAGGGAGCAAAGGGCACATGACACGTGGGACTGGTGTCCTCATCTCCAAGTTTGGTGATCTTACGAAACTCCTTAAACAGGTGGGTAAAGAGAGCAACCTGGATGCTGTGCCCGCAGTAGCTACATCTGCACCACAGAGAGAGGGGTCAGGGTCATGCCCTTCACCTCAAGTCTTTAGTGGGGTCAGTGTGATGTAGCTGTCAGACTTAAGTTCTGCCATTTCTCAACGTTGCAACTTTGGACAAATAATTGCTTTTAGCTTCAGTGTCTCTATCTGTGAAATGGGAATAATATCATGAAGGGTGTAGAGAGCATTGCCTGTCATCATGTATGTGCAGTGCCTTCGGCACATGGCAAATTCTTTCTCTCTTTCTTCTTTCTTTTTTTTTTTTTTCTTCTTTCTTACCTTCTTTCCGTTCTTTCTTTCTTTCTTTCTGTAGTTCTTTATTCTTCTTTCTTTCTCTTTCTTCTGTCTTTCTTTCTTTCTTCCTCTACCTTCTTTCTCTCTTTCTTTCTCTCTATTTCTTTCCCTCCATCCCTCCCTCCCTCCCTCCCCCCCCCTCCCTCCCTCCCTTTCCTCTCCTCTCTCCTCCTCTTCTCTCTCTCTCTCTCTCTCTCCCAGCTCTGAGGATTTGTTTTATCCTGCTCAGTGAAAATGTATAGAGTTTAAGTGTGAAGAAAGTTGAGGAAAGTCCAACCTTCTCCTTTTGTAAATGAGGGAACTGACGCCAGAGAAGTTAAGCAATCTTTCTCAATGTCATGGCACTGAGATCTTGATGTTTTATCCAGCAATTGCTTCATGGTTTGATGCTTCTGTTGAGATTGTGTAAGCCCTAATGCCTGGGCATTTGTACGCAAGACAATTATACAACTAGGAAAGGAACAATCAAAACCATTCGTCCATGAACCAGCATAGCTGTGTACATGTCTGGGGACTGGTAGGTTGTCAGCTAATTGCTTACTGAAGACACTTCAGAAGGGTGGCTTCCTGGGGACAAAGGTCAACAGGAAATCCCCTGAGTATTCTCCAGGGCTTGATCACATCTAAGTTTAATGCAGAGTATTTTGTGAAGACATCTCTTTGAAGAATATTTACTAGGCAGCTAGGAGTTAAACAGGAGCTTTCTGAAGACAAAGCTAATTTGGGTCCATTAGACATTATAGAGCCTCCAAGCAGTGATGACCAAGAAGTATTCCCTGGACTACGAGTCCTACCGTGTTTCCCCGAGAATAAGACCTAGCCGGGCCATCAGCTCTAATGCGTCTTTTGGAGCAAAAATTAGTATAAGACCAGGTTAATATAATATAATCTAATATAATATAACATAATATAATACCAGGTCTTATAGTAAAATAAGACTGGGTCTTATATTAATTTTTGCTCCAAAAGACACATTAGAGCTGATGGTCTGGCTAGGTCTTATTTTCAGGGAAACACGGCATATAATTGGCCATGAAAAAGGATCCATGGTCACCATAATGACCTCAAGGTATTTATAATTGCACATTGCTTGTTAAAGTTATATTTCCCAAAGTGATTCGAGGACAATCTTTCTTATAATTATCATTCCTTGCATCTAGTGTTCCACTGTCCCTTTTTAGGAACCATTAGCCTACAGACATTGAGATGTGTATGTAGACTGTCAGGCAACACTGATACATTAGTATGTGTTCTATGAAGTCACACATGCACGGGCCACTTTATGGAAGAAACCATGCGATCGATATAAAAGGCTAACGCAAGTGAAACTCGTTGGAGGAAGGACTCTACGGGAAGCTGAAGCTCCCGGTTCTGCACAAATGTGTATTAACCGGTCAATATGAGTCGTGTTCCTCAGAGTAAACAATATGCTCTTCTACCTGCTACCAGTAGTTTTCTCATACTAGCCCAGTTGAGTCTGGGATGGGATATTTCAGCTACTCTAAACATCCTGACTCACTGAGAGTCTCCTTGGTGAGCACGGGTGCTTATAAGTTGCCAAGGATTCCACTCCTGGTTTAATCTTTCTTGGGCGATTCAGAAGGTCCCCCAGGAGCTGAACATACCTGCAAGGTCACAGCCGTGAGCACTGGTTCTCAGTGCATGGCCCATCGAGGGAGAGGGTGCACATGATTGCTCCGCCCTTACCCAGCGTGGGCTCTGAAGTCTTTGGGTCAAGGTGTAGGATGCCCCTTCTCACATCTCCGTTGGGATGACAACTCCCACTGGACATGCTTTTTGCAAACTATGCCACTGAGAGGTTGTCAGGACATGCACTGTTGTTTGCAGTTGAGATGAGTCTGAGGGGAAGTGCTTTGCTCAAGGTCATGGAGCTGATAAATGTCTCATCTGGGACCACCAGCAGGCTCTCCTGACTCCAAATCCAGGGCTCGTTTTCCTGTTCTGTGATGGGTTTCATCAACACAGAGGGCTGGGGGCACCTTGTCCATTCAGATCCCACTGAGTATCCAGACAACACATATAATCTACTTCTTCAAGTCTGGTGCTCTATTTTACAACCCTGTCATCCATCTCTTAAGTAGAACGGGTCGCTAGCTAAAGCCCTGACGATATTCACAGGGAAAGGGGACAAAAACTTACATTTAAATATTACAGTGATACATACTTACTGTTGAAATTTTAGTAAATACAAAAAACATATATGCAAAATGCAAATCACAATTGCACCACCCAGCTTCTCTACATACTTTTGCAGCATTTCCTTCTAATTGTTCTGTAGGCATAGAATTCTGTTTCCTTTGATATCTTTATTATTCTGTTTATTGTTTTGTAACCTGGCTTCATTTATTTATGATGACATTTTCTTCATAATACTCATATATACTTAAATATATGATTAATGGCTGCATAGTATGGCTGTCCCATAACCTCTTTAAGTGGAGTCCCAATTTTGACTATTTCGATTATGTATAATTTTTGTCAATACAAATTACACTGTGGTGAGCAATATCATGTATAGATATCTTTATGTAATTTGACAGAACACTTTAAATAACTGTGCTATTACTTGCTTTGGACAAATTCCCGACATAAGAATTTTGAAGATTCTTTATACATCTTCCCAGTGTAGGTTTTGCCAACTTTATCTGTACTTCCTGAGCTATTTTATTCTTCATCTTATTCCCCTGACCTGATACCTCCTCCTTTCCAGGCACTGTCTACACACCTCTGTGTCACTTTGGGTCATAAATCTCTCAGCCAAACCCGCCTTACCCTCCGGATCCTGCCACGCTGGTCTTCACTCCTCTGGTGGGGTGTTAAATGGCAAGGAGACATTGGACCCTTCTTGGAAAATCCCCTGTGCCCTGTAATTTGATAAAACTTTATGAAACGCCCACTGCACAGCCGACTCCTGCAATGCGCTCCAGAGACCCTGTCTGGTTCCCACCCGGTCATGGGAACAACCTAGGGAACAATGTGGCCTCCTGCCACGTGTGTGTCTCCATCCCAGGACGAACGCCCGATTTGTGGGGAGGCACCGCAGGCCTGGATCTTCAAGAGTCATCACTTTCCTTCTTGCCCCAACTCCTTGTTTGCTCAATCAGCACTTAATAGCTCAGTCACTTAAGAGTGCAGTCACTTAATAGCCCTTTCTATCAGTTTTCCCATCTGCAGAATGGGGACGGTGATTCTGGGCCGACAGGGTGTTGTGAGCAATAATGAATGTTTTGAGGCACGTTGAGATCTGCAGATAAACAAGCCTCCAGAAGCTCAGAGAGCGCTAATGAGCCTGCTGGTAAGCAACTGACTCCGAGAGGCGGGTTTGTTTCCCACAGAAGCGGGATCAGTTCCTAATCCCTGTGCAGACGGGTGTCTTCTGGCTTTTTCCGGCTGCACCAAAACTGTGGATTCCAAAGGAAACTGTTCCTAGACATGTGCAGCTCTCATGTCAATGGGGAACCTAAACGTAGGTCTGAAGCAACGCCAAACTAACACCCAAGTCAGGCCTTCTAGTGATGGCACCATTTGATATGGTTTCCTGGCACTTTTTCGAGTCATGTTTACCTGAGTGCGGGATGGGCATTACTGATGCTTTCAGGTGGGGTATGGATGAACGTTTAGCAAGTGTTCCCAGTTTTGCATGTATTTCAGTGATTATTTTCTATTTTTAGCAAATGATACTTTTTTTTTTTTTTTTTTTTTAATTCATCATAATAAGAACCCTGTTTTCTGAGTGCTTACGGTACTCCGGGCTCTGAGGTAAGTGTTTTACAGCAAAACATTTAATCATTACAAAAGCCTGATGATGTAGCTCCTCTTATTACCCCCTTTGGACATATGGCATATTGAGACATTGAGACTTCAAGTAGCCTGTCCAAATTGACCCAGCTGGTAAGCAGCAGTGATGGGATGGCCATCAGGCAGTTTTAATTCCAGCACCCGGGCTCCTATTAATTGCCTGTCCTATTTCCTTTCAATATATTTGCATTTAAGGTACTGATACAAAACATGTTTTCAAACTAGATTTAAAGTTACAAATGCATGTGGATGGGAACAAACATGATGAATAAAAAAGTGAGTCAAAATATTGAGGTGGTATAAGAATATGGTGGACATCGATTGTGATGTTGCAATCAAATGCCGCAAGGGCAGTCTCCTTAGAGGGTGGACTGGAGACCACCTGTGTCAGCACGCCCGGGAAACTGGTTAAACATCCAGACTTACTGAATCCGAACCTCGATGGGTGGAGTCCAAGAATCTCTATTTATAACAAATTCCTCAGGGCATTCTTATTGTCATGAAGCTGTGACACGCCTCTCGCCCACACTCCGATCCGTACCCCGGTCTAGAAACAACAACAATAACAACTCCTGATGGGCTGGGTGTTCCACTGAGTTGTCACTCTTTTGGCCTCATGTCGGAGGAAGGCGTAAGTGAAGGGCCCATGAATGACTGCGTAGGACAGCTCCTGAGGTTAGGCCTGTACTGGGTTTGTGCCTAGTGCTTAGGGCTTACTGTGGGTTGTGTATGTGCTCATTTGACAGAGAAGAAAAGTGAAGCTGACAGAGGTGAAGTGGTGTGGTAAGGGGTAAGGCCACGTGGGGTTTTTAAACGGTGTCCTTTCCATTGCACTAGCCCATTGCGGCCAGACTGATAGGGTCAGTCCATCCCACGGGCCGGCTGGAAGACACCTAAGTCCGGGAAACAAGCTTGCATTTGGAAAACTGCACCACCTGGTAAATCCAGCACTGAGTGCTAGAATTTAAGGTAAAAAGAGCGAGCATTTAAGTGAAAGACATGTGTCTGCTCCTAAGTACCAGGTGTTGGGTGCGAGGCTCATGGGTACAGGATGCACAGAAAGCAGGATGAGACAGGGTCATTTGCCTTCAAGAAACTTTATCTGAAAGGGGCAGAAAGGAAATGGGATGGAAGGGTGGAATGTGCCTGTGTGTGGGAGAGAAGAACGATGTTCAGATCCCTCTATTGGATTGGCTATACACATGATCATAATTCAGAAAAAGAGAGCACAGTGTGGCCATGAGTCCAGGCTTTTTGGAAGGACCGGTGAGATGGCCAGGGTGTGGCTTTGGTTTTATAAGCGGACTCCAAGGGCTCATATCTGAATTCCACCCCCCTTATTAGCTCTGTGTTCTTGGGCAAGGATGTTATTTAATTTCATGAAGCCTCAGTGTCTTCTGCTGTAAAATGGGCACAATGGTCCTATCTACTCATTGGGAGGTTCTGAGAATTAAATAAGCTAATCCACAGAATGTGCTCAGCACAGCGCCTGGCACTTTTCCTGTTCAACTAAGCCTTGGACAGTGAATGTACAAAACCTACCTCATCATAGTGGTTGTAAGGATTAAATGAGACAATTTGTGTTCAGGTCCAGCAGAATGTCTCTATCTTACCCTCGAGGGTAAGAACAATGCCTTGTATTTTTTATATCCCTTATGGCCCCTAGCAGTGTCTGGCCCGAGGTTAGTTTGACCGAGGTAAGTTTGGATGGGAGGTTGATAACAGGTTAAGGGATTGAAAGGAGGCCGTTCTAAGTAGGGGAAATAACGTGAGTGAAAAGAAAGTGGTGGGACATAGCCCAAATCCTCAAGGAATTTAAGAATACCTTTCACAGGGTGTACCGGTAAGATCAATTAAGTCCCTTTTGTCTCCCCCTGGCGGCCATCAAAAGCATGCACAGCTTACTTCTTGGGGAAGGGACTCAGCAGCTTCAACAAGAACCGTTACACCCCTCACCTGAAGATCCTGGCGAAGTTGTGCTTTGGTTGTGATTCAGCACAGAATGATTCATGGCCTGTCTTGACCATGCTCTTGGTGACGTGCTCTTGGTGACATTTCCCTAGGAATAACAAACAGTGACATAAGCATCAGCCCCGAAACGAAAGAAAGAGCTGTTATTTAATCTCTTCTGTCTTTATCCATCCCAGTCCTTTGGAACTCTGCCCTTTGACCTCCTTCTTTAGGAACCACAGTATCAAATCTTCCCCTCTTTCCTGTGTCATTTTGGGCAATTAATCGTGTAACGATGACAACCACAGTTTTGGATGCTTACTCTGTGGCAGGCAGTGTGTTAAACTCTCTATGCATTTAACCCATTCAAGCCCCCAAACAACCTTATTATATGTGTACTAGTTTGACCCCAGTTTTTCAGAGGAAGAAACTGAAGCACAGTGAGGATTGTGACTTGCCCAAGGTGACACAGCTAATATTCAGCCAAGCCAAGTTCCCAATCCAAGCAACCTGGCTCCAGAAACCATGTTCCTAACCATTATGCCGTCATCTTGTCACGTCACATGTGCTCCTGGTGACAAGTTCTGACCCATTGTCTGGTATTACTGAACCTTTGAGGCATAAAGGCCTTGACTCCCCAACTTGGGGCCCCTGGTTTAGGACAGTGTTCTCACCCTTTACTAACCCTAAAATCGTGAAGCGAGACGGTTTTAAAAGCACAACACTGGGTCCCACCCTCAGAGATTCTGATTTAGCTGGTCTGGGGCGGGGCCCAGGAATCGGCACTGTTCACAGTGGTGATCTGTGTTGTAGCAGAAAGAGCACAGGTTTTGGGACTGACTCATCTAGTTACTGGTTCTCCAGCTTTTGATGAATCACTTTTAGCTTCCCTGCGTCTGTTTCCTTATCAGCTGAATAGGTATGATAATCCTGACCTCACTGTAGTTGTAAGGATGAAATAGATGATTTCGGTTAGGCCACCAGCACAGTGCCTGGTACGAGCAGGCAGTCCTTATGTGTCTTTGCCCTCGAGCGAAAGGGCAAGGACTCCATTTTCTTTGTATCTTCATGGCCCCTAGCCTAGGGTGCTTTCAGCTGAGAGGCTGACTGTGAGAGTCTTTAGTCATACATGCCACACCAAGATGGGACTTCCTGGGTCAGGAATAGACACCTCCTATTCAGAACAGCAGTGGTACAATGACAAGAGTGACCCTGACTTGGTATGAGCCTTGGCACAATTAGTTCCAACCACAATTCCTCATCTGAGGAGGGTGGATAGATGTGTCTTCCACAGGGGTTGTTGGGAGAATCCTCAAATAAGGTTATACATGAGGCAGAGATGTTTCGTTCTTCTAAGCATCATCCTTCTTATTCCCTAGACCATTTCCACAGGGAGGCTCAGCCGAGTTCCAGCCAGGCCATGGCTGACCATGTGAGCAGAGCCGAGAAGATGGGAGTTGCACCCTGGATTTCTGGAAGGCAGGTCCCAGGGCGGCATGGCAGGGAATGACTTTCTGAGAGCCCAAAGCTGTGTGCAAATACTCTGTAATGGGATGCTTCAATTCTGACATAGAGGAAAGGGCGAGGACATCTGGGGAGGCTCTACGAACATTCCACTTGATGTATGGGGTTGATGCAGCTGTGGGATTGAGAGTCTCCCTTCGCTGAGGGAGGCAGGCCAGGAGGCAGCAGGGTGAGCCCTGTGTTGGCTCCAAACATGGAATCAACAGCACTCGCTTCTCTTTTGCTTGGCCCACGTCTCCCTCTTCCTGCTTTGAGCACTGTGATATTTCCTCACTTCTCACCTCTAAAGACTGTCTGTCTCATTATTCGCCAGCAATGACTCCAAGTGCAGAAGCTGCCCCTGTGAAAAGTCACCAGGGAGCCCGCAGAGCTTTGGCGTCATTCTCGGACTCATCCTGGAAAGTGAAACCTTAGGGTGCAGGGTGCTGCTGTGTTCCGAAGGCTGGTGGGGTTCACCTGGGGTGGCCATGCCTTCCACGTGTCATTCTGTCGTCTGTAACAGGTGGGCCCTGCTGGAGCCCTGTGCTGGGTTTCCACCAACATTCTTGCCTCTGTACGTTGTGCTCTGCCTATGATGTTTTCTCCACTCTTTTCTTTCTGGAAAACTTCTATTTATCCATTAAGATCAAGTTCAAATGTCTCTTCTAAGAAACCTTTCCTGATTCTCCCTTTGTTTTCTTACCATGATGCCTGTATCTCTTTCTTCTCATGTCCTTATGGAACCTCATATATCTCTGTTATAGCACAGACCCGTTGGTGTTGTCCTTATCTGTCCCCAACCAGACTGTGCACCACGTGTGGGCAGGGGCCACATCTTAGCTCCCTTGTAGCCTGAGCTTGTGGCCCAGGGTAAGTGCTTTGAGAATATATTTTGCATGAATTATTCACAATGTGGTCAATTTCTGTCATGGATCCTACTATAGACACATGTGGGTCTCGCGCCCATCGGATTGATGGAACTTGGGAGATTCTATTCCATAGTAAGTTTAACAGAAGTTTGTACAGCATTTCCTGGTGTTCGTGGTGAGAGTGGATTTTCTCATTCATCCCTCCCATCCTATTGTACAATGCCCATTGTTTGAAAGGCCATTCTGGCATCTCAAGTCATGACATCAAACTGGATTTATATCAGCTAGAATTAGGGTCAGCTGGAGTGACAGCAAATTGGCAGCGGCTTAAGCAGATATTTATTCCTTTTCATGTAAACATCCACAGACAGTCCAGTACAGGACGGCTGTGATGGACGTCTCACAAAGTCCTCAGGGACCTAGGCTATGCTGACCCTCCACTCCACTCTTCCTACGATTGAACCACTGTCTTCATGGCCCAAGACGGAGCTTCAGTAGTCCCATCCACATTCCAAACACAGCATGGAAGAGGCGGAAAGAAGGGGATAGAGCGGCTGGACGCTGTCTCTAAAGAAGCCTCCCATAATCTACTAGAATGTACCACATGACATTTTGTTTACACCCTATTGGCAAATTTTAGTCACATGACCACACCTGCAAGGACACCTGGGAAATGTAGTCTTTATGCTGGGCAGCTATGTTCCCAGCTATGAAAGAAGGGGAAAACGATATTGAGGACTATGAGCGGTCTTTGCCACGATATTTGCTTGGAGCTATACTGTTTGCATATCATTTTTATATCCATTATCTGGGCTGCTAATCATATGGTAGCTTGTTCAAGGACACACAGTGTGAGCGTGGCAGAGTCAGAGAAACTGAGCGGTATTTGGATGCTGTACCCTCACTGGTGAATCGAGTTGCTTCCCATGCTGGGTCGGAGCTGGGCTTTTTGCAAGTTCCCACTGGTCCCAGTTGTGTCAGCTTGAGAGAAAAGGAAGGAGTACAGTTTTCCTGCTGGGTAGTGAGTGCCCAGCGCCATGGGGTATTCTGAATACTCTCCTTCCCTCCCCCAACATGGTACCTGGACCACAGAAGCACTCAATAAATCGTGGAAGTGGTGAACCATTGTGGAACCCCAATTCTTCTTGTCTAATTATGGTAACAATGGGGATTGTTACAGCACATCACAGTTACTCTTCACATCTCTATAGTTTCCAAGTAGCTTCACAGTTTATAAAGGAACCTGCAGGTCACAAAGCCGTATTATTCAGGAAGGGTTTTCTTTGGCACCTACAAAGGCTTCATACTTGATGAGACACTTTCAAGTGTGATGACCCTTTAATCCTCACTGAATTTTTCAGAGCTTGAGGTTATTCTCCTCATTTTAGAGATGAGGAAACTAAAGTTTAAAGATGCTTCATAATTTTCTGTAAAGGGAAGAGCTGTGCCCCAATCCTACCTGCCTGACTCTGAATGACAGCGGTCTTGGGATTCCTTTGTCTTGATCACTCCGTTGACATCGATGAATCACCATCAGTGTGCGCAAAGCATTGTTTGGGAGATGCCGAGAAGGATTAGCAATGTGATACCTGCTGTTCTTGGAGACTCAGGAAAAGCTAACCGCAGAGGTGGCCACTGCTAGGGAGTGTGTGTGTGTGTGCGCGTGTTCCTTACCCCAGCAGGTGTGGGTATAGAAGGCACAAAAAGGAGTGAGGGGAGGGAAGATGGGGGAAGGCTCTCTTTTTAGAGGTCAGGCCAGTTGTTGGATCTCCTGCCTCAGGTGATCTTCAGAAAGCAAAGCTTTCTCATACCTGTGCTCTGAGACAGGGCCTGGTCCTGCTGGACTCCGAAGAGGGGAGGATGAAATCTGATTAGATCCCTTCCTTCTCCACCAGCAGTGAGGGGTTGGACAATAGCACTCGGTGGTGGCTATAGCCTGGAATCCAGAGTACGGAGACCCAGGTTCAAGTTCGGTTTCTTCTCTGAGAGGGACATTTGGGAGGGTCTCTTCACGTCTTTTCATTTCCTCATTTGTAACCTGGGGTGGATGACACAGCTGCTCTGAAGAGGTGGTTGAGGCGACTGCACAAGCTCATGCACCTGTGTGAGCTTTGCAAATTGTAACGCACTCTACCACTTTAAACACGTCTTCTCTGTCTCCTTCGGATAAGCATATTATACAACACTGGTGCAGAGTAGAAGGCAGGCCCGTGGGAGTTCAAATCTAGGCTGTGCAACCTACTTCCTGGACAAGTCATCTCCTCTCTCTGTGCTTCCATAGTCTAATCTTTAAAATGCAGATAGCAGCAGAACCCAACAAATACAGTTGCTGTGAATATATAATGAGATAATATATATGCAACAATTTCTCACCATGTGTTAGCTATGATATTCATGAGGAATATTTTAGACTAATTAATTATGCTATGAGTATTAAGGCATTTAGCACAGGAATTTATTAGGTGTATAAATGGTATTTTACAATTCTTTTTTGAAATCTATCATTACATTTATGACTATTAATTTTATTAGTAGTGGGGCATTTCAAGTTGAAACAGGAATCAAGGCAGGCATTTCTCATTCTCACCAGCAGATGGCGCTAAAGTTGTTTAAATTCTGAAAACGCTTAAAAATACATACATATTCATATTTTCTATTTTTAACTAGAAAGAGTAAGAAAAAAATCTTTAAAAAGGCCATTGTCGGTGCCATGGGGAGGTAATTAGAGTATGTAAAACAGCTGATACAGTAATTAATAAGAGCAGTGACTTGAGAGTCTAGAAAAGCTTTCCTCACAACTGAGGGAGAGTAATTGACCTCACTGACGTATGAAGAAACGTCTGGAGCTCACACACAGCAGGGAAAGGCTGTGTTCTTGCCTCTGTGGATTTAGAACCAAACCAGGGAATCCTGGAGCTGTGCTTCTGAGCCACACCTGGGAAGGCTTTGCAGTGGTTAAGTTCCGAGAAGGCAGGCTCTCCGGTGCCAGCTCTCATCCATCACATGGCAATGATTGGCACATAGTAGACGCTCAATTAACACAAGCAAAGTCTGGAAATCCAGGCCTCCATTTCCTCATGGTAATCCTGGACAGACTTGGCAATTCTGGCTTCTTGTCTCTCATTCCATGGTGTGGCCCTGGGCGTGACCTTCCCCTTGTCTGGGTGTCACTTACCTGCTATGTGGAATGAGGAGGTATTGGAACCCTATACAGAGTCTCCATGGATACATCTTCCAAGTCAGGAGGAAATGGGTGGGCACAGGCAGGAGCAGTCAAGTTCATGTTTTGGGTGGGGAATCTGCCTAAGTCTCTTGGGCAGGAAGTCGTGGCTGTGCAGGGATTGGAGAGGCTCACGTGAATTATGGCTCTGCCTGGACTTGCTGCATAACCCTGAGTAAGTGGCTTCACCTCACAGTTCTTCCGCTTTGATGCTGCAGCTGTCTCTTCATATTGAGAGTAAGGGCAATGGAATGACACGGTCCTCAAGAGCTTGGTAGAAATATATTCTAGGTGCTGAGTCTATTACACGTGTTAGAGGTGGCCAGTAAAAAGCTGTGGCAGACATGTCGGTTGGATTTTCTCTCTAGCAGAGCCCTCATCTGGCCCGTTTTCCATATCTGTTTGGGCCCACAGAGCACAGGCCTTCTCTTCTAATCTTGCTGGGTGTGGCGACCATGGAGATGCAGGGTTCAGATCTTCTTCAGGAGAACCTGCTGTTGGGGGCACAGCTGACCATGAACCCTGAGGCCCTGCTTCCCCCAGGTTGCTCCCAGACAGTGATGAACCTGGCGGGGGCACCTGCTCACCAGCAGGTTCCCCTAAGGAGCAGCTCTGGCTCTGGGACTCCCCATCATTCTCGTTGACACTTTTCCAGAACTGAGCTGCAGGGTGAGGTCCCCTCATCCCCAATCCTTCCCTTGAGGTCTCCTTTCTCAGGTGTCAGACCTGCATCACTGTGAAGGTTCTTCCATTCTCCTTCATCCCGTCCCCCTCGATCCCTCCCTGGTGATGAACCTCCTATTCATCTGATCTCAGCCTAACATCTGCTTCCTGCGACTCCTGACCTGACATACCAGGCTGCTGCAGGATTAATTCCTGGTCTCTGCTTTTGCCTCAGTCGCTGTTCTCCAGACCATGGGGTTGACTTTTCCTCTTCATGAGTTTGCAGAAAGCAAAAAATAAAGTTCTAACCAACCACTATTTCAACAAAAGGGGCTTCATTACTTTTAACCAACAGGATGCAGGTTAAGCAAGGCTGTTTGTTCATCACATCGGGGGTCTATATTAGTCAGCTTTTGCTTGGTTATGCTGCAGTGTCAAACCTCAAAATCTCAATGGCTTGCAAGCCCAAAGGTATAATGGTCTCTCACTTTACATGTTGGCTGTGATCCATGTATCTTCTTCATTCCAGGATCCAGGCAGAAGGAGCAGCCTCAGTTGGGACATGCTGTTCTCCTGGAAGAAGAAAAAGAGCAAGAAAATGAGTAAAACCACGAGACAGCTTTCAGAGGTTCTCCTGGGATTGGTGCATATTACTACTACTTTCAATTCATTGGCCAAAGTAAGTCACATGGCCAGGCCTAAGAACTAGGACAGGGACATATAATCCCTCCCCCCTAAGGAGGCACAGCAGATCACATGACAGGGGATGGGGATGTATAAGCCTCTTACCATGAAGATGGTGAATAATTAAGGGCAATATTACAGTGGACAGATTCCACATTGCAAATTCATCTGTTTGCTAAAATGTACATGTGACCCCAAACCAATCCTCTTGGCACTTTTGCAGTCATTTGCAGACATGCTCAGAGCAACACAAAAATTTTAGTTGGCTGATGCGCTTGCTCCCAGCTGAGGTGGAAAAAGGCAACCTTTGCCTTCGTGTCTCAGCTCTCGTGCAGAGATGAGCAGAGGGTAGAGACGGAAGTGGGCAGGGCTCAGGCCAGCTGGACCGGGTTTGAATCCCAGCACTGCCTCCTATGAGTGGGGTCACCTCAGGCAAGTCACTTAACACTCCTGAGCCTCCTTTTCTCTTTTGTCACATAAGGAAAATGGAATCAACCAGGGTGAGCTGTTTTTAAGATCTAAGGTTATGAGCTATGTAAGATGTGTATGTGTTTTCCTTAGAAGCCATGGTTTAATATTCACTATTTCTGTGTTCTCAGCAACTTTAGAGACCCTAAGTATGATGAATAACAAGAATCCACTGTATCTGTAGGTCACGGGGGTGGAGGGTCCCCTAAATAGCAGCTCTCTCCATCACTCATGTTCTGAGCCAGTTGAGAAATCACACGTGACTCAGATGTGGAGACTGAAATGCCACCTTTATGATTGACAAAGATTTGTAGAGGCTGTAATGAGAGCCCAAATGGGCTTACTTATTTCCTATCTACAGGCAAGTCTCCCCCAGGTATTTTGTGTCTGCAGGTCAGACACACTTTCTCAGGCCACTGCTACCCACAGGTCTGGGTGGAGAGGGAAGGGGAGAGATCAGTGAGTCTCACTTAGCATCTTGGATAGATTAGCTCCCCTCTAATGAGAACTAAGGACCAATGTCTGTTGTACATGGTCCAGGAAACTCATTCTACCTCTGTGGGGAGAAGAGAAGGGCAAGGGGCTGGAAACGTTTGGAGGAGAATTGCTCCTCACGGAAGGAAAGGGTGCTCCCGTCTAACACATCAGAGGAAGATATGGACCCAGCTGTGGGCTGAATGGATGAACTGCGACTTCCCTTCTGCTCTAGTCTCTGATCTCACATGCAACCAGGAAAGGGAAGTCACATTCTGGTGTCTTGCTGGGAGGTGACATGGGGTCCCCCTGATCCAAGCCAGTTTCTCCTGGTGGATCACTTACATGGAATCTGCTTGCCTAGGGCTGCAAATGAAAGTCCTTCCTGCCTGCTTATTCCTCGGCAGTCTGACCCAGTGATGGAATTTTCTCCCAATGGTTAGAAGTAAGGAGGAGGGGAAGCCAGAGGCTGGCTGGCTGGACCTCAGGCACAGGGAAAGCTGGGGTTGGTTGTGGCAGCTACAATCTTGATTGGCAGTCTATGCAGACAGGGAATTGGGACATGAAGACTGACAACAATCATCAAAGGAACAGGCAGTTCATGGGGAACAATTTATCTTTGTTCTTTATCTTTCGCTCAGAGATCTTCCTGGTAGCTCTTAAAGGCTAAGCACTAGGGCTGTTTCCTTGGTTACAAGGCTCATTTAGTAGGGCAAAGGGGGGAGGGGTGTATGTGCCACCTGTAGGTATTCAAAATGGTAAAATGCAAGTGTGTGCATATTAGTGACAAGGTACCACAAACTAGGTGGCTTAAAAGAGCAGAGATTTATTCCCTCCCTGTTCAGGGGGCCGGAAGCCCCAAATCAAGGCGAAGGCTCCTTGCTTGCCTCTCGCTAGCTGCTGGTGCTTTCCCAGCAGGCCTTGGCGCTCCTTGGCTATCAGATGCATCCGTCCACTCTCTGCCTCCATCTTCACATGGTTTTCTCTGTGTCCCTGTGTTCAAGTTTCCCTCTTTTTATAAATCCACCAATCATTGGACATAGGGGCCACCCTAATCCAGTAAGACCTCATCTTAACTTGATGAAGTCTGCAAAGACCCTATTTCGGAATAAGGTCCCACTCACAGGTTCCAGGTGGATGTGCATTTCTGGGGAACACTATTCAACACAGTACACTGCCTGTGGATGTCCATGAGTGTGCAATGCATCTGGAACAGGCTTTGTACACTTCCATTACTCTCTGCCTCCTCTGTTGCTGCCTTTACTCAGACCTCATGAAATCTCCAGTGCTTTAGAGTTTATAAGATACTTTCCTATTCCTTATTTCATCATATCCTATCAATAACTTAAAAATGAATTTTTTTCCCCCACTGCCAGGAAGAAACTGAGGCTCAGAGAGGTGAAGTCACTTTTCAAAGATCACACAGCGTGTGGCAGGAACAGGTCTGTCTGGTTCTGTGCTCATTCTACGTGGTTGCCCATAACTTCTAGTCCTAGAGGGACCTACTCTCTCTTTGTGTTCCCAGTACCTCTAACCCCGTGAGCACATAGTAGGTACTCATTGTATTTTTTTTCAGTGGACTTTTTGTTGCAGTTTAACATATACAGAAAAGTGCACAAATCATAAGTGGACACCTTGATGAATTTTCACAAAGGGAACACAGCCTGTGACCAAGATGAAGAAGCAGAACAAATTTCTGTTATCCCAGAAGTTTCCAGAGTGCTCTGTTCCAGTCCCCAAAACCTCCACTTAGCATTACCAATGGTAACCACTATTCTGTTTCTAACACTAGAGCTTAGTTTTGCCTGTCTCTGCACTTTATATGGATGAAATCCTCCATACATTCTATATTACGGATGTTCATTTATTCTTGCTACTGTATAGTATTCCATTATAGGAATATAGCACAATTTCTTTGTCCTTTGTACTGTAGGAAGACATTAGATTGTTTCTAGTTGCTGGCTGTTATGAATAGGGCTGGTATAAATATGGTGGTATCTCTAGGCAGAAATGCTCAGTGAATATTAGATGAAAACATAATTACTTGCTCTATGTGAAATCACTTATGTCATCGAGTACTTTATAAGTGAAGCCCTCATATCTGTTTCATAGAGGGAAGCTCATGGGAGTTTGGGAGTGAGGTTGGATATGTAAGAAGGTTCCTGGGAAGGGAGTCCTTAAGGAACAAAGGAGGAGACACTGCAATGGGTGGGTCCGTAGAAAGGCCTGGAAAGGCAGGAGTTGGAGAGAGGACAGAATGTGGGTGAGGCACAAGCTTTGAAATGCCAACACCAATACTTGGTCTTCATCTGACAGGCAGGAAGCAGTTGTGGATGGCTTTGGCGTTTGAGAGCATGGTTAGTTTTTCTTTTCTTGAACGTTTTTTTTTCCCCAGGGAAATTAAATTGTCCATGGTTGTCATGGTGAGGTGGGGAAAGAAGATAGGAATCAAGGAGCCAGGGTGAGAGTTGCTTCACTAGTTCAGTGTGTGTTAATGAAGTTGTTGGTGAAGTGGAAAAGACCTGCTGGGAGAAACATTGAGAAGAAATAAAACACTGGTTCAGAAGAAGGAGGCCAGGAAAAGGCCTACTTAAACATGATTGAAAGGGTTTGAGCTGAGAACAAAATGGGCACAGGCCAGGTGGGTTAGTAAATTCAGGGAAGTGAGTAAGGGCGCCGCACCTTATGGTTTCTATCTCCTCAGTGACAGTTGAAGTGAGGTTATCTATCTGCTGAGAGTGACAGGGGAGGTTCGGCGGGGTCGGAGAGTTGAAGGGAGGGGACCAGGTATAAAACGGTGGATTCTGAATACAACACAAAGAATTATAAGTACCTAGGTAGAAGGTTGCGAGCCTCCAGAATAAATCCTAATTGTTGGCAATTGTCAGTTAACAAAACAAAACGTTCCTTTCTAATCTTTTTAATCTGTTGTTGCAGCATTTCTAACGTGAAATTTCCGGGTTCCTTTGAAGTGTGGGTGTTAACAGGGTTTCCTGCTGTGTCTGTTTTATTGTTCTTTTGAAATAATCAGCTTTTGGTTTTCCTTTTCTTCTGCTGTATATTTTTGTTTCCAGTTTTATTAACCTTTCTTCTTGTCTTTGTTATATATTTTCTTTAGATTTATTCTGCTGTTCTTTCCTTAAATATTTGCAAGCTTAGCTTATCAAATTCCAATCTTTCTTCTTTTCTAATATTATATTTAGGCTATTATGTCCTTCTAAGAGCCACATTAGGTAAATTCCATAGGTTTGATGGATACTATTTTTATTGTCATTTAGATGTAAATATTTTCTAATTTCCATGTTGATTCCTTATTTGATCTTTGAGATTTTTAGAGTATATTTTATAATTTCTGACCATAATTTTCTTTTGCTATTGATTTTTTTCAATGCACTGTGTTCCTTGCATTTTCAGGAGTTTAGAGATATAACTTAATTACAGACTCATTTAGTTTAGAAGTATGTTAAAATTAAGGGTAAGCAGTAAAAGATTACATATATAAAATATAATTTCCAAACGGGAAGGGAGGGAAAGAGGAAATGAAAGAAATTAAAACACAGGGAAAGGGATGTCGGGAAGCCCCTCACATTGCTGACTAGTGGTTGGTGCTTTCTGGAGGGCCCGCACGAACAGTGGGCATTTCTTGGCCACCAGCCAGTTTGTCCTTTTCCTTTTCTTCCTTTCTCTGTTGAAAATCCTTCCCTTCCCCTTATTTTTTTTATTCTCTGTCATCCTTGCTCTTCTATCTCTGAATGACATAAAATGGAACAATTGATCTTGAAAGAAGAGAGAGGTGTTTCCAACCCATGCTAACATTTCCTCTTGGAAGCTGTTATTAGTTAGTGTTCTCTAGAGAAACAGAACCAATAGGGTCTGTTTCTCTGTCTCTGTCTCTGTCTCTGTCTCTGTCTCTGTCTCTCTCTCTCTCTCTCTCGGATGGCAAGTCCAAAATCTGCAGCATAGGCCAGCTGGCTGGATACTCAGGGAAGAGTTGATGTTGAAGCTGGAATCTGAAGGCCATTTGCAGGTAGGATTCCTTTTTTCCTTGGAGGCATCTCAGTCTGTGTTCTCTGAAAGGCCTTCAACTGATTGGGTGAGGCCCACCCACATTATGGAGGGTAATATGCTTGACTCGAAGTCGACTGATCCAAATGTTAATCTCATCTAAAATCATACCTTCACAACAACATGTTAGACTGGTGCTTGACCAAATACCTGGGCACCATGGCTCAGCCAAGTTGACACAAAATTAACCCTCACAAGCACTGGCTGGTCTGAGTCCTGCTTTCCTAAAACCTGGTAGTGAGCCTGTAGGGGACTAGCTTAATCCACCTTGACCTTTAACCTTCGGTAGTTTCTGAGCATACATTCCCAAATTGTCAGATAATAAATGTTCTAGGCATGTACAATCCATAGACTGTACAATCCATACAGTCTCTGTTGTAACCACTCAGCTCTGCCATTATATATGAAAGCAACTGTAGACCATATACAAATAAATGAGCATGTTCTGTCCCAATAACACCTTACAGATGGAAATGGAAATTTGAAATAGCATTCTTTTGAGGCCTCCCCTTTGGGTAAACTGTAGCTTGCCACTCTTGCTCTGTACCATTGACGTCTCCATGAAAATCCACCCATGTCTTTCATTCTTTCATCATCCTACTTATTTCCAGGTGTCAATTAATATGTTTAATAAAACAATCTGTTCTGGTAGCTCAAGACATTGGCTTTCTCTGATAATGTGCTTTTTAACTGAGGCATCTGGGGAGAATTCTTTCCTCCAAGGTTATAAAGGTAAAATTTCCTTTTGGGGTGTTGGGAAAATTTTTTTTCTGAAAGGAGGTTAGTAACATTCCATAGACCATGGACATATAGAATAGTAGGGATAGAAGATGCTTTAGAATGTCCTTTTTTGGTTTAAATCATTTATTTATAGATCCATTCAACATATACTTACTAAGTGATATAGGAGACATGAGTATATATCTCTGCTCATAACAGAATATTCTTAGCCAATGGCAGACTCTTGCCTTTGGTATTTTCTGAAACAAACCTTCTGCTTGGACCAGTCTTACCAGCTTCTCTAGCCCTAGGAAGTGCTAAATGCAATTTATTCTTCCATGAGAATGAGCTTCTTCTTCCTCTGCGATGCCCCTGAACCCATTGTCCTACCATTTCTGCCCATTTTATAGATTAATGGACCTATTCGTTCTCTTATTTGTCTCTCCTGCTAGACAGTTAGCATCTTGAGGGGCTGCCATTCATTTCTATATCTCAGACTCTGATACATAGTAGGTGCTCAATAAACATGTGTTGAAGTCACTTATTCATTCAGCAGGTATTTTTGAGCCCTTACTACCAGGTACTTTTCTGAATAGTGAAGAGAACATAAAAATCTCTGCCATTTAGAGCTTCCATTGTTGTGGGGTACAAGAGGGGGACGATAGAATAACTAAAGACGTGAGCATACATATTACATAGGATGTTGGAAGGTGGCAAGTACTATGGAGAAAAATAAAACAGGAAAAAGGAGGCAGGGAATGCCTGGGAGTGGGGGGAGGGGTTGTATTAGGTTGGTGCAAAAGTAATTGCGGTTTAAAAGGTTAAAAATAATTGCAAAACCCGCGATTACTTTTGCACCAACCTAATAGTTGTAAATAAGATGATTTTGTTATCTGGGTGAAGGACTTTCTGGGAGAAGGAAAGCTAGTGTAACAGTCCTGAGGTGGGTGTGTGCCTGGAATGTCCTAGAAACAGCACAAAACATAGTGTGGCCAGAGCTGAGTGAGCAAGGGAAAGAAATGAATTTTATTGCATTGGTTTGAAGGACAGAAGAGAACATAACGGTAGATGCCTTCTGGAGACTTGGAGATGAAAAGGGAAACTGAGGCTCAGAGAGGTGAATGACTTTTTCAGGATCAGACAATACAGCTGGGCAGTGGTAGATTTGAGGCCCTGGGGAGCACCCTGACCCCTGCTACAGAGGATGTTGCAGAGCCCCCTTGTGGCGGGCACAGGCCCACAGGGACACCAGCACTGCATCGCAGAGGAAAGACTGCTTTGTCTTGCAGGAGCCATGTCCTTATGTCCTGTCATAAAGAAACAAGGAGTGTGAGATGCAACCAGACTCCGTGCCCAGGGAGACAGTGTCAGTCAGAGTGTCACGACTGCCAGCAGTTTTGAAGTTGCCCATGTTTCTCTCTCAGCAGGAATGTTTTCTTGCTCTGAAACCTTTTAGCAGACGACAAGGTCTTGCCCTGGGTGTATTCCAGAACACAGGTCTTTGCTAAAGCGGTGAGACCGCCACTTCCCTTCAAGTCCGCGATGGCGCCCGGGGATGAGACCATTTGGAGAGTATTTCACATTTGCAAAATGTTGCTCTGACACGTTATCGTTTATTTCCCTCGGCAGATCAGTGAGATTGGACTGCTTTCTCGGGTGCACCGTACATCTGGGCGGAAGATGAGGGCCAAGAGACTGCTGATTCAGCGGTGGTCATTCTCACTGTCCCTGGGTATCACCATCTTCATCATCATCAATATCACCGTCATCGTCATCATTTTCGTTTGTGGTCGCTTACAGAAAAGCAGGAGGCATGGCTTCTGCCCATAAGAAATTTAATATCTAGAAATTTACGTTTATTCATTCAGTCACATAGTTGTTCAATAATGCCTGTATTCTGCAAGCTTTTATTGAGCACCTACTGTATCCCAGGTAACTATTGGAAATCTAAATATATACTCCCTGCCCTGGGACAAGTGTTAGGAGAAGGCTTCCCAGGGGAGAGATACTTTGCTTAGTCTTAAGGATGGACAGGAATGGATATGGAAAGCAGAAAAAAAGGGGACGTTTAGTTCAGGATGAGGGTGAACTCTGCCGCTGGTGTGAAGAGGAAGAGGCAAGAGAGGGCAGGCGTGTCCAGGGAAGGCCAGCGAGTCTGGGGAGGCTGGAACCTGGGAGGTGAGGGTGGGATGTCTGGAGGTGAAGTGCACTGGGCCAGACAGGGGCCAGGTCTACCTGCCATGCTAAGCTGAAAGACACTTTTCCCTCTAGGCGACTAGGAGCAGGAGAGTGACGTGGTTAGGTGTGGCTTTTGAGGAAGGGCACTCTGATGGCAGTGCAGAAGATGAGGAGAGGCAGACGAGCAAGTCAGAGGGGTCCCTCTGGAAACAGCATGGCATGTGCAGTGTCACGGGGACACGGACACACAGCTCCAGGATAGTGCGGTGGGAGGTAACGCTATGCGCAGGGTGCAGAGGGAAATGCTTCTTTCCACACTTGGTATTCCCTTTTGGAGGAGGCTGCCTTTCTGAAACATGCGGGCATGTGCCCAGCTCTGCCCATGCAGTGAGGGCATGGGCCTGGGGCCTGCCTCAGTCCTGGGAAGCAGAATGGATAAGTCTGTCTCATCCTGGGCTTCAGAATTAGGAATCCCGCTTGCTCATATTTGTACTTTGTATTCTCCAGCGTCCGTTTTCATCAGTAAAAGGAGTATGTGCTGATTCTCTATAAGGCATTTCTCCATTAATTCAGAACTAGGCCGGGAAGAGAGTATTATTATTGGACTTTCTCAAAGAGTCAAGAGAACACCCTTGGTGCTATGGCCTTGACATTCCTGAACCGTGGAATGGATGCCAGCAACCACTTATCTCTGGATACTTGATATGCGAGCAAGATTAAGCCCCGTTCATTTAATTCAAGGGTGCATATCAGGCTTTCTGATACATTGAAAGGTATTCAATTTATAGGATGTATTCCTAACTGATACAGGAGGGTCGTGACCCCATTAAATGAGGACCTAGGAGAGAACAGGGCTGAAGATGGGGGATTCGGAATCATCAGTGTTTAGACGGAAGTGGAAGTCCTGGGTGGGCATGAGTAGAGAGTGACAAGTGAGGAGAACCCAGGAGTGACTGACCTTTCAAGAGTCCGAAGACTAGGACAAATAAGCAAAGCAGAGTGGGGGCACAGCCTGTCTATCTCAGGTAACATAATCGGTGCCACGATGCTTTACGCTGGGCATTCAACCCACTCATTCCTTCAACACTTGTTTACTGAGTGGCAACTCTTTGCTCAACACAGATTTTACTAAGGCCACAGGCTACTGGCAGCTTAGAAAGCTGACATCTTGGGAATGGGTTTTTTTGATTTCTGGGGATCCCCACCTTGCATTTCCATGTGTAGAGGAGAGGAACTGTTCCATTTCTAAATGAACCATGGGTGGGAATCTATCAGAGGGTCCTTGTGGAATCCTGCACTGGGCAGAGTGTGGGAAAAATCAGACAACAGCATGGCCTTGAACAGCCCAAAAGTTCGACGGTGTGATCTCTAGGAGTCTTGGAAAAATCAGGGAACATAAACAAGTTCTATATTTGCCTTTGGAAATGTCATCAGAGTTTTCTCTGTAACTGAGCAGATTATGGTGGTGATAATCCTCTTTCTTTATGGCCCATTTCCAGACGGATGCTTTCCCTTCTCGACATAGAACAGGAGTTTGATGGCGTGAGTGGAGGGGAGGCGGTTGCGGTAGAACTCTTCCAGGCTTTAGTATTGAGTCCGTCAGGAGGCATCGCGAGTTTGCCATCAGAGAACCCACTGGGGCACCAACACACCTGAATATGACCTGAGCCCTTGTAAAGTGGGGACAACAGTAATCTATGTTACCGAGCTATGTGGCCCAGTGACCGTGGGGGCATTAATCCCGTCTCCTATTTCTTTATAACTAAAGAAACAAGTTTGCTTCTATGCAACTCCTTGAATGACAGGCGTGGCGTCTCATATTCAACCTTCAACTCAGCCACCAGAAATCTGCCTGATCTTGTGCAAGTCTCCTCCCCTCTCGGGCCTCGGTTTCCCGCTCTGTAACATGAGGGACTTGACCTAGAACAGGACTTCTGAAGGTCCTTCTGTTTTGAATCTCTTGGTTGCTTCTATTAACATTGGTTTCAAATTCAGCTGCTTATAGTTTTCTCTTTTTCTTTTTTGCCAGAAGGTGGTGCTATTGAGTTCTTTATGTTATTACAAGGCGCTCTCTCTCCATTTGCTTCAAGTTCTGGGAGATTCAAGTTGGCCTCCCTCAGTGCTCTGAGTGTAAACTTTTGGTTTAAAGGGGTGCCTGGCTCTTCTTTGCCCCCGTCCCAACCCTGCCGGTGCAGGACGCAATCTGGTTCAGCTCGTTTCAAGTTTCAAAGCATTGATCAGTACTGTCCCAGAGCCACTGTGGCTTCAGTTCAGGGCCACAGAAGGGAGACTGGGGGGCCTCTGAGCCATTTTAGGGTGTGGGGATGACAGAGGTCTGAGAGTTGGACCCTAAGACTGTGGCTAGTGCAGGCTACACCTGAGATTGGAGTGGCTGAGGGCCTCGGCAGAAACAGTGGCTTCATCAGAACTCACAAGACCATTCTTTACCCCTTATCTCAGATCCCCAGCCAGCCCATGTCCCCAAGATCTATCCACTCCTTCCTTCCAAAGATACTCTTCATTATTGAACTCTCATTACATAAACTTAAGGGTAACCACTCAAAAAAAAATCCAGAACTGAAATATATACTGTAATAAAAGAAGAAACAGAGGGACACATCATAGAATACCACCTCACAGAAATAATAGACAACAACAAAAAGGCAAAGAAACAGTGGAGACACAGGCTTACCAGAAAACTAAAGATAGAATGACAGGAAATCCTCACATATCAATAATCACCCTAAATGTAAATGGACTGAACTCACCGATAAAAAGGCACAGAGTAGCAGATTGGATCAAAAAACTAAACCCAACCATATGCTGTCTCCAAGGGACACATCTCAGCTACAAGGACAAGCATAGACTCAAAGTAAAAAGGTGGAAATTGACACTCCAAGCAAATGGTATCCAGAGAAAATCAGGTGTAACCATACTGATATCAGATGAAACAGACTTCAGGGTGAAAAAGGAACAAGAGACAAAGATGGACATTTCATAAAGGTAAAGGGGACTATATAACAAGAAGATATAACAGTCATCAATATTTATGCCCCCAATCAGGGAGCTCTGAAATACACCAAGCAACTTCTAACAGAACTAAAGGGAGAAATTGACCAAAGCACAATTATAGTAGGGGACCTAAATACATCATTGACAGCTATGGATAGATCATCCAAACAAAAAATAAATAACGAAATAGCAGCCCTAAATGACACATTAGATGAAATGGACATAATTGACATATATAGAGCACTTCATCCTAAAACATCAGACTATACATTTTTTTTCTAGTGTACATGGAACATTCTCAAGGATAGACCATATATTGGGACATAAAATCAGCCTCAGCAAATTTAAGAAGATTGAAATCATACCAAGCATATTCTCTGATCACAAGGCTTTGAAATTGGATATCAACTGCAAAAAGAAAGCAGAACTCTCATGTCTGGCTCTCCGGATCCAATTGGAAATATCAGTCTTTAGGTGGTGGCAAAGAGTTTTCACACCATCACCCTGGTTTTTGGTGGGATTCCGGTTTGGGCGTCTCGGAGGAAACCACTGGCTTCTTGTCACTGTATCTCCCCAAGATCAGGACCTAAGAGGCAGTCTTGGTGTCCTCTCACAACAGGGGAAATGTGCTCTGATGGTGTAGGTTACCTCTGCCCGTGATCAGCAATCCATTGCACTTTCTCTCAGACACATCATACTGATAAGGATGGATCTGCCCTTTGATCAGCTGTAATCAGGAAGTGCTCCTTACTCAGGGACCAGCTCCCAGGGTGTCTTTCTTTCTTGCCATAGGTCCCAGGGACTCATCAGCCTTCTCCTTCAGGAGCTGCCCCCCCCTCCACCAGATCCCCTGCTCTGTGGGAACTTTCTCCCCTCTATCTCATCTGAGAAACCTGCCATAGTCAAACCAATCTGGGCTTCCTTGTTCCCTACAAGGACAAGGACAATCAGGGATTGTGGGTTTCTGGGTTTTGCGGTGGGTCACTAGCAAGGACTAGAGAACACACACACACACACACACACACACACACACACACACAGACATACATACACACACATACACCACATACACACACATTGGAGTGTTTGGCTTCAGGTCATGGTGGCTTGCTGTATGTATATCACTTCATGTCCTGCCATTGGTATATTTATCACACTTGAGGAAATACAGGATAATTATTAACTCTCGCCTTGAAAGGACACTTTTGTGATTGGCAATTTCCTGGGTTCTGGCAATATTTTCCTTGGGTTTAGTTTCCATGGCCTTAGTTTGATATGTCTTTTAAGAAGTCACCCAATATATCCCCAATTCTGGGACAAGAATTTCTTTTTTATTCTGGAATACCTAAGTCCACCACCCAAGAGCATATTTGGGTGCCAACATGCTGGGCATGGTGAAGCAATAGTGAGAAAATATTCTCCGATCTTAAGGCCTCAGGTAATTCTGCAAATCTGTCTGTCTGTCTGTCTTTCTTTCTTTCTTTTTTTTCACTTCCTGAAAATGCAGAGATGCTATATAGCTTGTTGCTGCAAGAACGGTCAGGGCAAAACAGTGGCCAGCAAGATGAGAGACGGAGCGTCAAAGATGTCTGACAAAAGGGCTGGGGGGTGGGTTGCAGGCTGAGATCTGAGTGTGGCTATGGAGGGAGTGGAAGAGATTATCCAAAGTGCATCTCCCACATTAGAGACTGTGCAATGGAGAGACCCTGTAGTGTCTCCTGAATGGGGCCATGAGACAGCCATCTCTTGGATGCCAACCACTCAGAGCTCATACGTGGCCTAAAGAATACCTGCCATGTAAAACGACTTGCCCTCTCTTCTCCTTAATTTCCTCTTGTCCCCTAGAAGAGCTAGGAGTGGGGACAGATGAGTTAGGGGAAGAAAAGGCTGAACATATCACCTCAAATCCTTCAGGCCAAGACAGGTTGAGCACTGATGGCAGGATGTGAATGCAAATTAGACATGACACTATGTGTTCAGTTGGACTGGACTAAATTTTTAATATTTAAGAGTGACGGAAAAGTTATGGGATGTCCCTAAGGGATAGAAAAGGAGTTGTAACACAGCATTGAAGGCAGTGATTAGACGTAATAAAGGTTTCATGTCTGTATTTCACCAGGTTTAGACTATTCCAATGGGCCACAATTATGATTTAGCTATTTATCACCTAGGACAACTGGATATTTCTTTTTCTCAGCAGCGGACCCCTCAGTTTAGGTAGTGTTAGGTTTGTATCGTACATGTAATGTTAAGAATAAAATGGGTGTTTACGATGGTGGCTTCAGCCTCCAATGCCTTCAGGAGCTGACAGGTAACAGAAATGAAGGAAACAGGCCCTCTTGGGACTGATGAACCCGCGACCTCATGCCCTCCTGAAGGGGGCGCTGTTCAGCTCTAACCTGCTGCTCTGTGCAAACCGCAGAAGGAACTCAGATCCTTGGTCATGAGTCTCAAATACCCGGATTGACTGTCACCACCTCTCTGTCTCCATGGTGGACTATACTAATGGCTCCAATCTTTTATCCCTCTATAAACAGCCCTTTTCTGTAGAGTGTTGGGGACACTTTCTTCTCTCTGGGTTGATTTCATTCTTATGACTTGTTTTGGCCAATGGGGAATTAGCAAGTGAGACACAAATGGGGCCTTGGGATGCCCTTGTGAGTGGGTGTGCCCTTTTGCATCTCCATCATCGTCATGAGGAGAACATGCCTGAGCTAGCTGCTGGTCCCAGGAGGGGAGTGATCCCAGGACAGAATGCAGGGCAGAGCTGAACTGCACCAGCCTAACCCATCATTAATCAGCTGACCCTCAGCTGACCTTCAGATTATAAAAATAAATGACGGTTGTAAGTTTCTGGGTTTTGGAATAGTTGCCTATGCAGCAATTTTATAGCTGTAGTTAAACCAATCCATCACCCACGACACTGGTAACATGGCACTATTTCCTGCTGAGTCTCTAGGTGGCCTCAGATTCTTCTCCTACATAGCCATCCAGACAGCCACTATTAATCCACGGGACTAGCAGACCAGGTGAACTGTTTACCAGATGCCAAGAGGTGACCGGGAGCCTGGGAAGGCCGCCCTGGCTGTTGGGGTGTGTTCACGGTGCCACTGGGTATCCCTTCTTCCTTGCCTTTGCTCTGTCTGCCCTTGTCCTCAGAGAGTTGGTGGCCCAGCTCTTCAGCCTTCACAGAGTATCTGAGTTAGTCTACATGGTCCCTTTTCTTAGCACTTGTACTCTGGGCTTTTTAACAACTTCAAAGAGCTTCTCACCCATATTCACTAATTAATGCATTACTCCTGTGAGTAAAAACTGAAGCAGTAGGAGGAGAATGTCATTAGCGAGAATACCAGAGACTCATTATTCAGAATAGGTTGCCCAGAGCCAGGCTTCCTCCACCAGAGCTGTTAACCCTTTCCCTGCTGACAGGGCTTCCACAGGCAAGTGCATACCAAGGTAGGAATTCAACGAACACTCATCCGTCGCGAAACACCTAGTGTGTGCTCATCTATGCTAGGTGCCATGGGGATATACAAAGGTACAAAACATGATTTCTGACCCCAAGGAACTTCAGTCTATAGACCTCAGTTAGAGTCCTGGCAATTTATAAGCTATGCGATCCTGGGCTAAGTAGCCTCCCTGAGCCTCAGTTTCCTTATCTCTAAAATGAGATAACAATATCTTTTGGGGGACAAAGTGAGGATAAGCAGCATTCTGCAAATAGAAGCGTAGTGGAAGGTGTGGCACCCAGAATGCTTCATGAACTATGGCTACTACTGACGTCAGCCAGGTCATGCTGTGGGGACAGAGCCCCAAAAAGCAGTTTCCAGGCTCTCGGCCTCACATAGAAAGGTGCTGGCTCAGGTAGTAAATGGCCATCGACTGTGATTAAATGGCCATCAGCTGTGGCTAGTTGGCCGTCAGCTGTAACCAGTGAGCCATTGGCCACGAATATAACTGCCGTTGCTACGCTAGAAAAAATGGGGGGCTAGCAAGAAGGTGGTGGCTGAGTCTGCAAGCGGCAAAGTGAGGGTTGAGAATTGTGTGGCTCCTGGTTCCTGTGTCTCCAACCCAGCCGCCAGCAAGAGTATAGTGGTGTGACTCCCCTACCTATGGTTCCGTGGGTGTTCCTTTTTGGCCTCACCATGTCCTGCGTTCTTGTGTGGGGAGCAGGACCAGAGACCCCGCGGGCCGCCCTGCATGACGGATGGCACAGCAAGCAGGGTCCCCCGCACGACACATGCCCTCATGGACATCTCTCATCTGAGGCCTGGCACCGGCACAGGACAGTGTGACAGAGGAAAGGGGCCTGGCAGAGAGCGGATGCTTGGAGACACCATTATTTCAGGAGTGGGTTGAGGAAGAAGGATTAGAGAGGGAAATCGAGGGCTAGAGGGGTAGGAGGAAAACCAGGGTATATAAGCACTCAGGGCCGAGGGAAAGTTGTAAGGATGATGAGGGAGGAAGAAAGCAGTCAGCAGTGTCGTGTGCTGAGGACGGATGGAGCAGGATGTAGATGGAGGACACTCGTCCACTTGACTCCTAAGTGCCTGGGGTGGCCCTAAAAATGCTCCACTAGGATTTCTTCCTGAGGGAGCGTGACTGACAGCCCAGCCTCTGCCTTTTTGGATCCCCCATGCATGGGCACCCAGGGTTTGTTTCTCCTGGGCTGGTCCCAGCTGACGATTGCAGAGGGCGGTCTATTCCGGTGGGCTGTGGGGCTCTACTGGAGTCCCCATTGGCCGGGCTGAAACTTCCTTAGGACTGCACTGCAGTCTAAGACGCTTCCTAGCCAGTCCTTCTTCCTTCCCCCTCTGTTTTCACAGCTGTCTGGTCTGCATTAGAGTCCTAAAGCTCTCCTTGCTCCCCACCCCCTTGAGCTTTCACAGGTGGTATCCTCAATACAACCCTTGTACTTCCTGCTTCGTTTTCCTATTGGCTTCCTCCTGGAGGAGCCAAAGTAACATAATGACACAATGCCTAATACGCATCCTGTACTGCTTTCTGCACTGGGGGGATAGTGGTGGCCAAGACAAAGTCCCTAACGTCAGGGAGCTGCTGGCGGTGGGGGCGGGGAGGGTGACACAACAGAGGATAAGTAGGCAAACAAAGAATTACGTATACTAAATTTTGACAGTGAAACTCGTGACAACGAAAATAAAATGGAGGCTTAATTGAGATCAGTGAGTAACACTTGAAATGGTAACATTTGAACTCAGACCACAAAGTTGAAGAATCAGCTCTGCAAGTGACTGAGTATGGGTATGTGAGGATTAATTTTATCTACCAACTTGGCTGGGTCACGATGCTCAGGTATGCGGTCGAGCATTATTCTGGATGTTTCTGTGAGGGTATTTTTGGATGAGATTAACATTTAAGTTGGTGGACTTTGAGTAAAGCAGATGGCCCTCCCGCATGTGGGTGGGCCTCATCCAATCAGTTGAAGGCCTGGATAGAACAAAAAACCGATTACTCCTGAGCAAGAAGGCGTCTTTCGGACTTGAACTGAAGCATGAACTCTTCCTGGTTTTCCATTCTGCCAACCCACCCTCCAGACTTTGGACTTGGCAGCCTCCATAATTGTGTGAGCCAATTCCTGAAAATAAATCTTTACACACACACACACACACACACACACATACACACACACACACACTATTGGCTCTATTTCTCTGGAGAGACTAATACAGGGTGGGAGAGTCTTCTGGGCAGAAAGAACAGCAATCCTTGAGACGGTGAGCATTCAAGTCAGCAAGAAGGAAGTATGGCTGGAGCTGAGTGAGGGAGAGACGAGGCCTCACAGAAACAAGCCGTGGGAAAAGATAAGTGGGAAGGTATTGGTGACTGACCTTTGAGAGGACTTGCAGTCCAGTAGTGACAGCAGGAGCCAGGCTCCAAGGGGTTAAGACACAGGTGGGTGGTAAAGAAGCTGTAGCTGCAGGTTCAGACAACTCTTTCAGGAGGTTTAGTGTTTGCAGAAAAAAGAGAACAGCAGGAGGGGGGCGGTTTTAAGAAAGCAAATCTTGCTCATAGGTATGGGCAGGCTACTGAGAGAAAGATTTACATGGCAAGAGGGATAGAGGGCATAGTCGGTGAAAGGAAGTCCCAGACACCGTGTGAGGGCATCGTTGCAAGTGGAGTGGTGGCCCCCAAAAGATACGTCCACATACTAATACCTGGATCCTGTGAATATGACCTGATGAAGAAAAAGCATCTGTGCAGATGTAATGAAGTGAAGGATTCTGAGATGAGGTCATCTTGGATTCCCTGGGGGGGGGGGCCCTAAATCTAATAAAACGTGTTCTTATAAGAGACAAAAGAGGACACACAAGACACAGGAAGAGAAAGAGGCAATTTGACTATGGAGGAGGCAGAGTTGGAGAGAGGCTGACAAAGAAGCCAGCTGACCCCTTGATTTAGGGCTTCCGGCCTTCAGAACAGTGAGGGAATAAAATCATCATGTTTTAGGCCACCAAGTTTGTGGGAATTTGCTAATGTAACTCTAGCAAAATTCTAGGAAACAAACACAGGTATGATCAACCCACAGTGACCTCCCTTCCTCCTAAAAGCCTGGGGAGTATATGCTGCCTTGGAATACTTGATTTACTGTGAGCTTTGTTCCCTCTCCCATTGTTCTGGAACTTTCGATGTGTTTCCATCTTAGAAGGCCAAGTAGTGTAGGGAAATGACGTGGCCTTGGGAGACAGGCAGAGCAGGCTTTGAAACACAGCGTCTTGGTGAAGTCTGAGTCTGATTATCTCAGGCCTCCTGAGGACTGAAGTTTCTAATTTACATAGAATACTTAGCACAGGCCCTGGGACCTAGTAGGTGCTCAACAAATGCCCCTTCACTTATCTCAACTGGGGAATCTTAAAGTCAGAAAGTGGGTCGGTTAGTCTTTGCACTTCTTTAAGAGCTCCTGGATATAATAAATTCTCGATACAAATTTGTTGTGGGTTGACCCATGGTAGAAATATCTGTTTATTGAATAACTTCTACATGCCAGGCATTCACCTCAGCATTTACACTTCTTATTTATTTAATCCTCATGACAATTCCAAGATATAGTTTTTGCTTTACAGGTGAGAAAAAAGAGGTGAAGCTCTGATTGGCACCAGATCTGATCCCTGGGTCTACGATAGCATCCTGACCAAGAGACTCATTGGGAAAGAAAGTCGAGTCCATCTGTGTTCGTACTCTCAGCTTCCTGACAGCTAGCCTTTTAAATCTTCCCTGCTGCGGTATGTCTGTGTTCCCCAGCCGAGTCCCCCAAGCCAAAGACTGTCCTGGTTTTACTCCAGCTTTCTCGTTCAGTGTTTGTCTTCCTTTTTCTTTTCTCACAGTGGGTGTAGGGTTAAAGCACACTGCTAAACCTGTGCCTCTTCATGGATCTTTTCGCGTAACATTTAATCGCTGGTAACGACTGTGACCCCAGCGGCACTCATCTAGTGAACTTCAAGTTGGCATTTCAATTAGCTGTACTGATTGCTAGGTTTGGGCATTTCATATATTTGTGAGAAAGCTTAGCCTGAGAGCAGTCAGCTAAGGGACTTATTACCACAGTGCTTCTTGGGGGGAAATAAATAACCTCATTACAGCTTCTTTTGCTCTGGTTGAGAGTCAGCAAGAGAAGTTGAATCACTCAGGCAGTTACTCGTGCAGGGAGGAGCGAGGTGCCCACATGTAACAAGCAGGAGGGTTTTTCTCCCCTCCCATCACCTCCCTCTTCCTTCTCCTCTTTCTCTTATCCTCCCTTTCTTCCTTCATTTCCTCCCCTTCTCTCTGCCCCTTCCCTCCTCTCCATTTTCACTTCCCCTCCCCTTCTCTCCTTCCTGCTCTGTCCTCCTCCTTGCCTCGCCTCTTTTGTATTTCTTCTATTTTTCATTTCTTTCTTTCCTTGACTAAAGCCTTTGGTAGAAATAATAGTAACTTAGGGTCCTCAGGTCTCATGGGCTCAGGAATGTAGATAGGGTTTCATTGACAGTAGAAACTGGAGTTCATACACACACACACGTGCCCCTGCAAAGTCCTCTCTTTCTCCAAGTATTCTGTGTTTTTGGAATACTGACTTTCCAAATGCACATTAGCCAATAAACATCAGCTAGGAGAGACAGAAGAGTATGGGCTTTAATACTAAATACATCGGGGTTCAAATCCCCACTCCAGAATTTATTAGCTCTGTGACATTGAGCAAGTAACTAAACCTCGCTGATTCACAGTTTTCTCATCTATAAAATGGGAATAATAAATCCTATATCATAGAGTTGTCAGAGAACAAGGGAGTAAATGTGCGGAGAGCTTAGCATAGTGTAAGAGCAAAATCATTGGTAGGCGTTGGTTTTATTCTTACTTTGCATACCATGGGGTTATTTATCGTCAGCAGTATCCAGCAGTCTATCTTTCCTCTTTCTCCTTTCTCCTCCTTTTTCATTTATTTCTTCTAGAACTCTTTACTGAAAACTTGATTAAGTTAGTACCTCTAAGCACAAATACCGACTTTCTACAGTTAGCCTTGACCTTCTGGGGCTGGGACTCTGCAAGGATGAATGAGGAGAGGGGACCTGCTTCTTCCGGTGAGCTCCCTGGGGCTTTCTATCAGCTTCCGGTTCCTGACAGCATCACCCTGGCAGCAGCAGCGCTCTCTGGGAGCAACAGCTGAATCCAGTTTGCAGTTGGATTCAGCCTCATCACTGTGAAGACATCAGCTGGGCTGTGCTCTCCTTCGGATCAGAGTCCCGAGCCCATGGAGGCTTCTAAGCTCAGAGACACCAGACCTAGCCCTTCTCTGAGGTCTGAGTTTCAGCTCCATGGGGCCTCTTCTCCAAGTTTTCAAGTGTTACTAATTAATTATATCACTGACAAATTTTTAGCCAGAGTCGTTAAGAAAAAAAGAGAGAAGGACAAAATAAATAAAATCAGAAATGAAAGAGACCTTATACTGACACTACAGAAATGCAAAGGATCATAAGCAAATACTTAAGCAATTATACACCAACAGATTGGACAGCCTAGGTAAAATGGGTAAATTCTTAGAAACATACAATCTTTTAAGACTGAATCAGAAAGAAACAGAAAATCTGAACAGGCTGATTGCCAGTAGCAAAATTGAATCACTATTCAAAAATCTTCCAACAAACAAAAGTCCAGGACCAGATGGCTTCACAGGTGAATTGTATGAAACATTTAAAGAGTCCTTGTCAAATTATTCCAAAAATTCCAGAGGAAAGAATTCTTTCAAACTCATTCTATGAAACCAGCTTTACCCTGATACCAAAAACCAATAAACACACTACAAAAAAGGAAAATTACAGGCTAATACCCCTGATGAACATGGATACAAAACTTCTCAACAAAATATTAGTAAACCAAATTCAACAATACATTAAAAGGATTAGACACCATGATGAGTGGGATTTATTTTAGGGACACAAGGATGGTTCCATATTTGCAAATCAATCAATATGATACATCACATTTACAAAACAAAGAATAAAAATCATATGATCATCTCAATAGATACAGAAAAAGCATTTAACAAAATTCAACATCCATTTATAATAAAAACTCTCAATAAAGTGTGTATAGAGGGAACGTACCTCAACATATAAAGGCCATATATGACAAACCCATAGCTAACATCATACTAAACAGTGAAAAGCTTTCACTGAAAGCTTTCTCTCTACCGTCAGGACACGACAAGGATGCCCACTTCCCCACTTTTAGTTAACATAATATTAGAAGATCTAGCCACAGCAATCAGACAAGAAAAAGAGATAAAGGGCATCCAGATGACAAAGGAAGAAGGAAAACTGTCACTAGTTGCAGATGACATAATACTATATAGAGAAAACCCTGAAGATTCCACCAAAAAAACTATTAGAATAAATGAATTCAGTAAAGTTGCAGGACACAAAATTAATATAGAGAAATCTGTTGACTTTCTATACCCTAGTAACAAACTATCAGATGGAGAAATTAAGAAAATAATCCATTTACAATTGCATCAAAAAGAATAAAATACCTAAATTTTATCTAGGTATAATTTTATACCTATAAATTTAACCAAGGAGGTGAAAGACTTATATTCTAAAAACTGTAAGACATTGATGAAAAAAATTGAAAACGACACAAGTAAATGGAAAGATATACCATATCGTGATTATTGTAAATAATGCTACAATAGGGGTGTACATATCTTTTCGATTTAGTGGGTTTTTTTTTTTCTTTGGATAAATGTCCAGAAATGAAATTGTTGGGTCACATGGTAGTTCTATTTTTAATTTTTTGAGAAACCTCCACACTGTTTTCCTTAGTGGCTGCATCAATTTATATTCCCACCAATAGTGCACAAGGGTTGCATTTTTTCTACATCTTTGCCAACACTTATTTCTCATTTTTTTGATAATAGCCATTCTGACAGATGTGAGGTGACATCTCATTGTGGTTTTAATTTGCATTAGATAGTTGAACAGATAAGATAGATATGATATATATATTTATATGAATACTATTATTCAGCCATAAAAAAAGAATCAAATCTTGCTCTTTGCGACAACATAGATGGCCTTAGAGGGTATTATTCTAAGTGAAATAAGTCCGAGAAAGACAAATAACATATGATTTTACTTATATCTGGACTCTAAACAACAATAACAAAACCGAACAAACAAAATAAAACAGAAACAGACGCAGAGACACAGAGAACTAATTGATGGTTACCAGAGGAGAGAGGGATGGGGGTTTGAGAAAAAAATATGAAGGTGAGTAAGAGGTATAAACTTCCAGTCATAAAGTAAATAAGTCACAGGATTCTAGTGTATAGCATAGGGAATATAGTTAAACATGTCATAACTACGTATGGTGTCAGACTTATTGGGACTTATTGGGATGACCACTTCATAAGGTATATAAATGCCAAATTACTATGGTGTACACCTGACACGAATATAACATTGCAGGTCAACTATGTTTTAATAAAAAAATTAATCATTTCAATCTCTTCCCGTGGTTAACTCAGACCTAGGTGGTTACTTTAGAATTCTCTTTTTGCTCTTTTAGTCATAAAGTGAATAACTTTGTGGCTGGTTAACAGATTTTACTTTTAATGCTGTTTAAGGTGCTGGTATGGTTTCCTAATTGGACCCTGATTTATACAAATGCCTCGCATGGACCCGGCACTGTCCTGGGCTCAATGAAGACAGCAGTAAACAAAATAGAAAAAGAAAAAAGCCCCCTTATGGAGCTTACATTCTATCCAGGCAAAACAAAAAATAAACAAATATATTAGGAAAATATGGTATGTCAGAGGGAGTCAAGTGCTTTCCAGAAAAATATACCAGGGAAGGGGTGTAGGATGGCTGGGATGGGGGTGTTTACAATTTAAGCTGTAATGTTTACATGACATCACTCATCACATACATGAAAAGACTTTGTTGCCCAAATAGTGGGAATTATTTTGTTGGTTTTATTTATAGTACAGTTTCTTTTGGCAAATCTTGCAGATTGTGCAAAACCAGGTTGAGTATAGAATTAACAGCTCTAAATGGATGTCATACCTGCAAAAAAAAAAAAAAAGAAAATGTTTTAATTGGGTGGCTAATGAATGTGTGTGTGTGTGTGTGTGTGTGTGTGTGTGTGTTATTCCTCTAAATGTACAGTATAATCATTGAATCCAGCAGTCTTCCGTGGGACATATTCTCAGGCTCATTTTAAACCATAGATACTACAGTCTAAAAGGAGATTCCATTTTTCAAATAAAAGCTCTTCAAATTCTACTCCTCATTTCACAATTCTCAAAAAATTAAATCCTATTTGTCTGTGCACATTCCTCATTTACTTTCCTGAGGACCAAATAGACCTCTTGAATTGGGGAATCCCATCTTTGGGTGTTTTCACTTGGATGATATGCTCAGGGATAGCATCTTTTTCACAGGTTTTACAGAACAGCGTCCTGAGAGAAGATCCGAGTAGAGTCTTGGGGACAGAAGGGCGTGGTCTAAACTCTACTGGCCAGGAGAAAGGGAACTGGACTTGCATCTTAATGACCAGTCTAATTTCTTGCTAACAAATGATGTAACAGCTTTTTTTTTTTACAATGCTTTTACTCAGACTTGGAAAACATGGGTACTCAAATTGATATTTTTTTTATATATGTGCAGAACAATCTTTTGTGTTGGTTGGGACATGAGATGATGAAGCCAAAAACTGAAAGAGCAGGTGTGGGTTACCTATAGAGATGAACCACCCTGGTCCATGTGGGACTGGTTTTCTTTCTGGGTGTTAACATGGCAGAGGATTCCTCGTGTCCTGGCCTCAGAAGAAGTCACATGATTCACCTTTTTCACTTTCTGAAAGTGTCCTTGGGCTGTAAGGAATGCTTTGATTATTACTGAGGAGAAGAAATGGATTCATCTTGTTTTTCCTAGTTACAGTCCTTTAGGCATCATTCAAAGTTAGAGAAAGTTTAGTTTATTACTGCTGTGATGGGCCCAACTAGCATCTAAGTTATGCCCATAGCTGGGATTCAGAGATGTTAGATACGAGGTCTGACAATTAAGTTTGCGAACTAGAAAAAAAGTGCTACATACCTCCGTGCTGAATATCACTATGGTCACCTTCGAAGTACTCCCCTTGGGAAGCTATGCACCGATGCCAGTGCCTAGACCACTCTTCAAAGCAATTTTGGAACTCTTTTTCTGGAATGGCCATCAGAGCTGTTGTCGTATTACCCTTGATGTCCTGAATGTCATCAAAATGTCTTCCTTTCAATATTTCCTTTATTTCCAGGTAAAGAAAGAAGTCACTGGGGGCAAGATTAGGTGAGTAGGGAGAGTGTTCCAATACAGTTATTTGTTTACTGGCTAAAAACTCCCTCACAGACAGTGCCGTGTGAGCTGGTGCATTGTCGTGATGCAAGAGCCATGAATTATTGGCGAAAAGTTCAGGTCGTCTAACTTTTTCATGCAGCCCTTTCAGCACTTGCAAATAGTAAACTTGGTTAACTGTTTGTCCAGTTGGTACAAATTCATCATGAATAGTCCCTGTGATATCAAAAAAGGTTAGCAACATCATGGCAACAAGTTCGCGAACTTAATTGTCAGACCTCGTATGTCTGGATGTGAGGCTTGGAGCTCTGGTGGCCATCCTATGACCACAAAGGACCAAGCTACCTGAGGATTGCGGAGAGAGTGATGGGAGCCTCTGGGTGCTATCTGAATGGCACCACAGAATCTATCATCTACCTCTGGATTTCTTGTTCTTATTATAACTTTTCTCTGGTTTAAGCCAATGGAGCTGGGATTTCTGTTTCTTGAGGTTGAAGGAATCCTAAGTGATGTACTCATTTGCGTTGTGGTGAATAGTAAATAAATTAGCCTATATAAAACACTTTATACACTGCTTGGCATTTAAT
Organism: Rhinolophus ferrumequinum; assembly: GCF_004115265.2. NCBI lineage: Eukaryota > Metazoa > Chordata > Mammalia > Chiroptera > Rhinolophidae > Rhinolophus > Rhinolophus ferrumequinum. Next base: position 62,357,070 of record NC_046297.1, read on the forward strand.
AAAGATCAATAAAAGCTGGCTTTAATAAAAACCATGACTAAATCCATTATATCTGTTACCAGGAGTAGCCTAAGATGCAATTCATGTTTTACTTGGTTCTCCAGAAGTTCTTACAAAACAGAAAAATAAAGGATATGGAGACCAGCTGTTATGTAGAGAAAAGTTGACAGATTTTTTTTATATTTATGATAATTTCCTTAGGCTAGATTACTAGAAATAACATAGCTGGACACAAGCGTTTTCAATTCTTTTTGGACATATTACCAAATTGCTGTCCCAAAGGTTGAACGATTTTACACTATACGCAGCAATCTCGTGAAATGCCTCTTTCACTCATCTTGGTCAGCATTTGGAATTATTATTTAAAACACCATTTTTAAAATTTTTGTTTTGTTTTTGTTTTTGGTATTTTGGTTGGCAAATTGTGGAATTATCATTTTATTTTATTTTATTTTATTTTATTTTATTTTATTTTGACTAGTAGTAACTTTTAAAGTACTTATCTAGGTTTCAAAACTCCTCTGGGGCTGGTTGAGGTTTAGGAGTGCTAACCAATATGGGCCGTGGGAGTTTGGGAAGGCATGCTTCCCTACCTCCCCAGTAATTTACAGTGATCTGCTGGTTTGAAGTGATTAAAGGACTTGAAATAATCAGACTTTGTAGCATCCTGGATCGTCTTGAATTTCCTGGCTATGTTTCTCCTGAACTTCTTGAGTTCTCTCCCTGAATGGGAACAGAAAAAGGGTAGCCAATGATATGGATAGTATCTTATTACCAGGGCTGCTCTAAGGTATGTAGGGGGGCCCAGAAGATACTTTTTACAAACCTCCCTGTCTACATAAACAATTTGAGTCACCCCAAAGCAATGTGTCAGCACCATTTTGATGGACGAATCTTGCATAATTCCCACAAAAGATATACCACACTGACCAGTGGGAGTAATCCTCTTATTAGCCATCCTCCTGAAACCAGGCCTCAGCCATTATGTTCCTGAACAGTTTAACAGGCAAAAGTCTTGGAAATCTATGGGGCATCTGGTCAACCCCATACATCGTAGGAGTGGGAATGGAGAGTTGGAGAGCATTGCAAAAGGAGGAAACAAAGCCCAGGGTCCACTCATGATCCAGGCCTAGTGCATCCTGTCTGATGACATTGCTTACCCAAGACCTAGTTTAGGTACCAGAAGTGTCTTTAGAAAATCAGTAGGAGAACACTCTAAATCATGTGGGTCCTCTTGCCAGGATCTAAGGGATAGTTATTATTATTATAACTACACTAATAATAGCTAATGATAAATGTGGTTTCCTCATGTACCAGGCCCAGTGCTAAATGTTTTACATCGAGCTAGATATTCTTATTCCCTCATTGACAAATGCAAAAGCAGTGCTTAGATGTTCACAGATTGGCTTGCTTAGGTGGTTTGACGTACTGCTGGTGCTCTAACCAGCTCTGGTGCAGTGCCTTAGCTCCAAGGTGAAGACCCCTCTAGGTTATCTGTCTCCACCTAGGAGTTCCTCCTTCCGCTTGCCTTTTCAGTCTCTTTTACTTCCAGAGGGTCTCGCATCTGTTCTTTCCCATTAGGTCCGTATCTAATGACCACCATGTCAGCCCCTTTCTTTGATGGCATTTCCTATTATAAATGTCTTCTTATGTTCAGAAAGATCTTTTCAAACAACATTTAATTATGGTTGCAGACTATATTTCTTTTCAGAGGGCTGACTCTGAAAATAGTACAAATAGCAGGGTTACCGGCATCCACAAAAGACCTCTCTCCCTGTACACAGGCCTGCTTAGCACTTGGGTTTTTGAATAGCTGCCCCAAGAGCTTTGAAAAATGTTTTCCCCTCTCCATTATTTTCCAAGGGAAATGTCAAATGTACATATACTTTCAGAAGAAATATCTCTAAGTTAAAATACTATGTAATTGGCAATTGTGGGTCTCTTCCATGACTCCTCATCTTATAAGATATTCATTCATTCTTGTACCTGCTGGGAAATTCAACAATGGCACATAAATAGAAAAACGGAAAATTTTGAAGTCTGCAGTAATTTCTAAATTGCTACATTTTCTCTCACATTTAAAAAAAATGATGTCAAGGTGTGCTACCTGATTCTCCTCCTTCACGCCCCCACAAAACATATTTGGGAAACACAGACAGAAAGTGAAATTTGACTGTATCTATCTATCTATCTATCTATCTATCTATCTATCTATCTATCTATCTATCTATCTATCTATATCTATCTATCTATCTATCTATCTATCTATCTATCTATCTATCTATCATCTATCTATCTATCTATCTATCTATCTATCTATCATCTATCTAGCTACATACAATATGGCGTGCTGTTTTGGTGTGCAATTTGCAATCATGTTAAAGTAATTGGATTGTTAGTCCACCATTGGTCAGAGGAATTTGCATTATACAAGGATCAGTATGAATTTTTCATTCTCTTATGAAAGAGACCTCATTTTGTTTGCTTTGCATTGCTGAAGATGGTGAGTAAGAGGGCTGAAAGCTTGGCATTCAGCCACAGAGACTGCAGTCTGAATATTTTACATCTGTCAACGGGATTCCTTTTGGCATCTTATCAGAACACAATGAATTTGATTTTCGAGAGGCAGGAGATCCTCTGCACCATTTTTCTTATAACAGAAACATCTATTGTGAGACCCAATGGGATGGTTTGAATTCATCTAGCTTATGGTTCTACTTTCAATTGTCAAACAGTTATACTTTCTCCAACTTTTGACACTTCCATTTTATGTGATTCTTTGGAGAGGGAATTGTGGCACCTAAGATTTAATTTAAAACCTGTTTATTGTAATAGGCAAATACCATGCGAGCCACTAGTTTGAATCTCTGAGGGTTGAGATGGTTGCATTTGGAAAAATACAAAGGTTTAGCAGGGATGCAATAAGCCAGGAGAACTGACCACTGAGGTGAAAGGACAGCTATGGAAAAAGGGCACTGTTATATTATCACAGTCGAGTCGGAGATACTTTTAGATAGGGGAATAAAAGGGCTTCCTTCTTTTTCCTTTCTCCCGTACAAAGCACAGAATCCGAATCAGTGTACACAGATCAGTGTTGATTTCATCTTAATCCAACAATGAGCTTCCTATCTGTTCCATTTGTCTCACAATAGACTGGGCTGCCTCAAGGAGGTAAGTAGTCAAAGCCACCACCCACAACAACCCTGGATGGTAGGTAATGTGATAACATTTACCTGGCAAGAAACCTGAGGCTCAGAGGCTCTGAGGCCAGCCTGCCGTCCAGCTAGTACATGCTGGATTTGGAACACAGGTCTGTCTGATGCTAAATCTTGTGATTTCTCCACCGTGCCAACCTATCCCCTTATAATCTCAGTGAGTCCCCATTGTGGGAGGTCCCCACGTAGAGACAAGGGGGCAGGGGACATTTTTACCCTGGGTAGAAGTTTATGCTGACTGACCTTTCAGGTCCCTTCTGCTTCTAAGGTTAGTGATTGTGTGATCTTGTGACTCCAGGAGTCTCCTTGCTGGGACAAGACAGAAAAAGAGGAGATGTCTATTTTCACATCAGTACAGAGATTTTTGCCCTTTGCAGTTACTTCTCTGAGTGAGTTTCTCCTTTCCTAGGGCTCCCACACATCATGGCTGGATCCCGTTCAGCATCTAATATCTCAGACCCTGTTGACTTTGTACCCATGTCTACTTCGCCTGCCAGACTCTCAGGGATGTTAGGAGCCATCGTTGGGTATCTCGTCCTTTCCCTGCATCAGCCTCCCCACTCCCAGGATGCAGTCCAGTGCCTGACACTTCAATGTTCTTGGAATTAAGTGAACGGATATAGTGATTTATTTTCTTACGGCATCTTTTACCATCAAGCTGGAGCTGTGAAAATCCAGAGAAAATGGAGTTCTGCCTCTGAGACCAATGATTTCAAATGGGGAGATGCCACCATGGATATCGGAGGTGTACAAAATGACCCTTGACTGTATAATTATAAGTGATCCTAATGCAGCAAAAGAGGTAACAACTATAAAAATTAATACGGCAATGTCAGAAAGAGTAAGCTGAGGCTCTATAAAAGTGCTAAAAAAAGAATTTGAAGATGAGTTTAGCTATGTTTAGAGTAGGAAGCAGAACAAAATATATATATTTCTATAGCTTGGGTCAAGGGATGTCACAAGAACATGACAGAAGGAAACATATGTGTGACTGTGTTTTCATCTTTTTGTTCCCCCAGTGGCCAACCCCTGAGCTTTTCTAGGAATTTTCTATACCTTTGACCAAATGATTTACATTGGAGTTGCCATAAAAGCATAATTTGATTTGGTCCTCAGCTTGGTTACCTGGTCCAGGGATGGACTGTTAGCTTAGGGTTAGCCAATGAATCCTTTCCTTGGAACTTTTGGAATTGGGGCAAAAGAGATCTTGAGGGCTGTCAATTTCAGGTGACCAAATTCATAAGACAGAAAAGTGTTGGCCCATGCAGTGGCCATATTTCCCATTAATATAAAAACCCAGTCTGTAGTGGTAGAAGCTAAAGGAACCACAGAGAGAAGAGCGGGGATAGAAGCCAGTGTGGGAGTTCAGGCAGGTTCCAGTCCGTGGGTCCAATGCCGTCAGACCCTGTCACACTCTGGCTCTTCTCCCTTAGGTCAATTAACTTCTTTATTTCCTTTGCATAAGGAAGTTGGAGATGGTTGTCTCTTACTTACAACAGAAGCATTCTAGCAAATACACTTGTCTGTCAAGATGAAGGGAATCAACTGGAAATATTAGAGAGCTCCATGTGGATTAAGGAAAGTCCCCCAAAAAGGACGGGAAGTGTTCAGGTGTCTCAGCCCAGAGCACTTCCATCCAAGGGCATTGAGAGTGTTTATGGCACGAAACAGAGTGCTCTTCTGCAGAGATCTTTCAGGAAACATGGAGGGTGTGGGAGGGGTTGGTTAATGGGAAAAAGAGATGACGTTCCTAACAGGACACCGATGGGAGTTCCTTTCCCATTTCTGCATCCCACTTTACATACTCTCTCTGATCTTTAGTTTTTTTCTCTGTATAATACAGACACCATGACACCTCACTGCCTTTCTCATGTGCCCTGAGATGCCACCTGCTATCAGAAGGTGCTTTGTACACCTTTGCTTTCTGTAGAAAGGTCAGGGTTTGTTTTCCTCATGAGCTGGCTAAGGTAATACACAGAAAGCGATCGGTAGCTTCTTTTCTTACCAAGTCAGACTCAGGGAATTATTGTTAATGACAATATGCTTAGTACTACACTGTACCAAATATTGATTAATTGTCAATTAGCTTTCCCTCCTTTGGAATAAGGTACTCTTGTATGTAAATAGCAATTGTATCGGGGCGGGATAGCATTATTGCACATTTTCACAAGATTAAAAAAAAAATCTTGTAAAATTTATTGTCCAGCTTGTTGCAAACACTAGACAGTCCTGGAATAAAGGAGTCCACCCTCCCTCCATAAACCTCGTTAGCCACTTATTCCATGAAAAACAAACTACCTCGCATGGCAGAAAGTGAGATTTCAGAGAGGAGGAAGAATGCCTATGTAGTAAGAGGTCATGGAAATCAGGATGATGATCTCAAAAATAACAAACGCAGCAGATAATAAAGGCAATTTATAAATTGGAGAGATAGCCACTCATTCATCAGGACTTGGTGATTCTCCTTCCTTCGTATCTGTGTTCCATCTCTCTCTCTTTAAATCCCTATTGACAGTTTTCGAAGTCCAAGTCTCCATGAAATCTTCCTAAATTACTGTAACCAGCTAACTCGTCCCCCAGCAACCCCTACACTAGGCGAACACCCATCCTCCACTCTGGAATTTTAGCTTGGAGACAGATGGTGGGGGCCTGCAGTCACCTCCCTTCCTTATCTCTACTTTTCATCTTTTCCCATCTTTCACTGGGATGACAAAGGACAGGCTTCTTTAACTCCTTTCTTTTTGTTTGGACTGGGACGTCCCTTCTATAAAGTGCAATAGCAATTACACCAGGACAACTCCTGAGATGGCAAAGGAAAGAGATAAAGGAATTTAGAATATTAGTAGGCCGAGAGAATGGAAATGATTTTCCTTTTAGGACACATTGGTTTTTTCCTCCTCAATTACGTACAAATATGCACTCTATTAAACAATTCATGTGAAACAGTCTCCCAGCCATCATTAACTCATCACCTTATCTGTAATAATTTTCAGTATATAACTTTCCTTCTTCAAGTCTTTCAGGACTTTCCAGAGCCTTCTGTTTACAGTTCACAGTTGACAATGTGGTGGTCCTTCTTGACCTGGTTCTTGCTTAATTCTCAGGCCTATCACCACCTACCCACCAGGATGCCACCATCCAGCTATATTGTGCCACCTGTAGTTTCTAGAGGGTGCTACACTCTTTTACATGAATGACCTGCTTCCAGTGTTCTCTGCCTGCAATTTCCTTTCCCACCCTCTTTCTCCTTGGATAAGTTCTCCTCTTAGCTCAGGTGACACCAGTCATCTTGTTGTTTGCAGAGCAATTCTCGCTTTCCTCTTGGCTAATAGAGTGATTTTCTGTTGAGTAGCTGTCGAGATTCTGTGTTTTTGATGGCAGGGACCATTGTGTTTTGTCTCCATTGTCACTGTTTCTTAGTCTGCCACCTATAGGGCTGCAGTAATTTTTTTATCTGCTGAATGAAGTAAGAGCAAAGGACATTTGACCACTTGTGGCATGCATTATTTCAAAATTCTACTGCCTGTTTCCATTTAATGGTTTTAAAAGACGTTTTTTAAAATTGTATGTTATATTTATGATGGTTTGATTCTAACTTCCTTTTCCTCATATTGCCCTGCTATCCATTTCAGGCCTGAATAGAGTTCTCGGAGGCAGTTATGGTAACAATGGATGCACAATACTTTTATTTTTTTCTTCCTCTGTAATTGCCACATCCTCTCCCAGTGTATACAGTATTTGAGCGAATTAGTCAGCCTGTTAAGAAAAGCTGTTCCTAGTTTCAAGCGATAATATTTAGGGCAGCTATAAACATCTTTGCAGAGCTCATTTTTTTCCTTTAGATTAATTTCTTGGGATAAATTCTCCAAATTGATATTCTTAGGTCAAAGAGTGTAAACATTTTTATGACTCCTGTCACCACTTGCCAAATTGCTTTCTGCAAAGATTATGGGACTTTTTAGGGCCACCACCAAACTTATTTGTCCTCTGCTGTCTTGAGGCCATTTGGCCATTTGAAAAAAAGAATGAATAAATAGATTGGTTTTTATTATTTTGGTAGATAGAAAGTAGATGTTCAGAATTGTTTTAATGTATATTTCTTTATTAGTAAGAAAACCTGTGTTGCTCATTTGTATTTTTTTTTGAGTCAATTAACTACAAATACGGAGAGAAATCATTTGAATGCAGAAATAAAAGAGTAAGTATTAATACTGAAAAAAAAAGCTGAGATAATTGGTGGAGAGAAATAAAAAAATATTACTGAAGAACAGGAGGTGAGTTTCTACTTGTAAAGATGTAGGGACACATTTTCTCCTAGGAGAGGCCTAAAAGAAGACGAGATAGGTAAGAGAGAAGGGACACAATAATAGGAAATGATAACTAGCATTAATTAGGCATTTAATATATTAGCGTTATTGTACTAACTGCTTTCTATGGGTTCTCGCTTTTAATTGTCAGAACCACCCATTGCACAGATGGGGAAACTGAGGCTCAGCAAGATTAGGTGACCTGTATATTGTCGTAGAGCAAGCCTGTGTTGAGCCAGGTTTCAGACCCGATTCTAGAGTGGATACCCTTCACCATGATCCTGCACCTTCTAGCTGAGTTGTGGGAGAGAAGGTGAGTTTTTTTGTGATTCTGATTCAGTAAAAGAGAAGCAGGGACGACCTTCTGAGAGGTGTCAGAGGAAGGAGCGTGTTTCGTGGACACAAGATGACAGCAGCAATTGTGGGGCTGCATTTTGGTATGAACCTGGTTAGCATATTTCTGTGACACTGTCAACAGTAGTCTGGGCTTTGGAAGGCAGAGGAAGAAAGGACAGAGACGGATGTTCTATGTTTGTGTGTTGTTGGGTTGCAGCTGGACCTGGAGAAGGGGGTTCCACATTCTAGATCCAAGAGGGCAGGATTACAGTGGCTGACAGAGCTGTTCAGGCCACACAGGGACCCACCCATGGCTACAGGGAATAGCTATTTGCACAGTTCAGTCACCACTGCAACTACTAATACTACGACTGCTGTGTTCTCAGGATTCTCCAGAGACACCGAACCAACAGGCTACGTGTAAAAGGAGATTTATTACGAGGCATTGGATCCCACTGAGAGCTCCCACTGTCTGCAAGCTGGAGACCCAGGAAAGCCAGGGGTGTAACTCAGTCTGAGTCTGAATGCCTGAGAATCAGGGGAGCTGATGGAATAGATCTCAGTCTGAGGGCAGGAGAAGATGAGATGAGAAGTCCTAGCTCAAGCAGCGAGGGAGGAAAAGAGGGGTTTTGTTCAAGTCAGGCCCCAAAAGGACTGGCTGGTACCCACCGCCATCTGCTTTACTGAGCCCAATCATTCAAATGCTAATCTCTTCTGGAAACATCCTCACATACATGCCCAGAAATAATGCCTAATCTGGACAGCCGGTCAAGTTGACACATGAAATTAACCATCACAACTACTATAATAACTGCCACATCACACATACTGATCAGCCAGAAGGTGCCAGCCTGAGTTCGGGGCTTTGTGTGGCTTATTCAGCCCTGCAGACAACAGTCCGGGGCAGCATGCTGCCCTGTACATGTCTGTGCTCAGATGCACGGCCGCCGTTTCCTGCTCTGCTCTGCACTGCAGAGCACGGACCCCTGCGGACTCCACTTCCAAGGCTGTTTTGCTTACTGGCTGCTGTTAGGCCAAAGAGGGATATCACCAGCAGTGGCTGGGTCTCCTTCAGGGCTCAGTGCCTACCACCCAGCCCCTCGAACTATGGTTCCAGGCTCAGAGGTAGGCCCCCTGTGGCTCCAGCTCCTGCCTATGTGACAGGTGCTGTTATTATCCTCATTTGGCATAGAAGATAGAGAAGAAACTTTCCCAAGATTGCCAGCTAGTAAGTGATGGTGCTAGAATGCAAACCCAGGCAGATTGACAAAGGAACTGAGGCTTGGAGAGTCAGGAAACAAGACCAAAGCCACACTGCTAGAAGGTATTGGGGCCAGAATGCGAAAGCAGGCTGCCTGAGAACAGCCGTGGCAGGCGGGGGAGACGGAGAGTGTTCCCGCTGCAGAGAACTCCTTTGTCCCAGACTTTGCTGCCTCTGAGTCTGGAAGCCTGGAAGCCAACACTGCCCCACTGCCGGCTGCGCTGGGAAGAAGGAAGAGAATGAGGAGGAGGGAAGAACCCAGAATCTCTGTGCTGACTCGTCTGAGTGGTCAAATCCACACTGTGGCCATCGGAGGCTGGGCTTTGACACACAGGCTCCTTGTCCCTAGCCAGCCAGCCCTGATGAGCACTAGGCATCAGTGCTTCTCCAAAGCCACTGCCCATGGCGGCTGGCTCTCTTTCCCTTTGCCCATGCTTTTGATCAGAGGGGGCCGGGAACCAAAGGCACAGCTAGGAAGCCCTTCCTTCGAGTTGCCTGGGACTTCCTGGGATGGCTTCAAAGGTCGGAAAGCAATTTGCAGCTTTTGTGTGGAAGGCCACAGGGTTTGGGGGAGTGTTCCCGTTGGTGGGGGAGCTAATTAGGCCCAGTAACTGCTTGGCCACCTCACAAGTCACTTGAAAGCCCTCTGGGATGACGAGGTGAGGAAGATAAAGACCGCTTTGTGCTCTGCAGGCAGTTTGCTGCTGCTGTACAAGTGGCAGGTTAGGGAAATGAGGTCTGGGGAGACCAGTACTTCCTAACCCTCGGGGGATTGGCCAAATGGGGTGGGTGGAGTGACTGTCCTATATTTACATCCTGCTGCTGGTTGCACGAAGGCCACAGTCCTATAATGCTGTACGCTGTTGTTGGCACGCCTTTCAATGTAGAGCTACCAATGATTTGTCACATAGGCTGGTGTATCCTTATTGATAAAAGGTCTCCACTCGTATCAATGAATTAGCTGTTTCCATAGTGATTAACGCACTTTGCAAGAGTGAAATTACAATACTCGACAAGCAGATCACCTAAGGAAATGCCACAAAAGTAAGAAAGACCTTTTGATTATGTATAAGCCTTTATTACTGCCAGGTTTTTGACAGGAAGAGCAAGATAGGTGTTATTAGACCACTTTTGGGGGTTGGGGGGTGTATCTAGAGCTATAGTGAATGGCTTCATTTTTAAGGTTGAGTAGACCTAGTTCTATTTTAAATTCCCTACCTATTTCCTCATCTGTTCATTAAGTGAGGATATTCGTCGGTTCTCATAAGATTGTTAAAAATAAATAAATAACCCAGGCAACTCACACAGCGTGTGTTCGGTGAACATTAGTTATTATTATCCCCTAAACATTCCTCAGTACTGGTTAACCGTGTTCACAGGGAACCACCATAGTTCGGCCACCAGCTATCGAAATCTTTAATCTTTCCTTTCCATCCAGGAGGCAGCAAACAGAGGCACTACTCCGCTCATTCCTGTAATACAATATGCCTGTTACGTCACCAGCGGTCATACAGCCATTCCTATTGCCATCTTAACGAGCGCCGTTTGGTCTGTAACAGGAATAGCTGGCTAATAGTGTGCAGATTTGCTAACGGGTTCGGCTAAATCGTACCACTTAATCATGCTAGAGGCTATTCATCGTTCTCCAGGTCTCCGATTCATTGCATTCTTTGTGTTTTTTATGCTTTGCTCTGCTTTCCACATCTGTCTTCTTTTTAGGTTCTTTGTAGTGACCTCCCGGGACCCCTCTGCACTGGACGCAGGGTCCGGGTGTGCTACTGCAAGCCTTCGTTGTCCTGCTGTGAATCCTAAGCAGGAGTCATCCTTTTTCTCCAGGTCACTTCTCTGCCCTGTGTTCCCCCGGTGGCAGCATTTACAGCCTGAATTTGCACATAGTGAGCAGAGGGGCACAGCCGCTGGATGGCCTTGCCTCCTTCTACGTTACATATTCCAGTCTCGAGCCAATGGGGGGGTCAGTTATTATTTATGGAGAGCATTTATGAGGTTTCAAGCGCTCTGTTCCCCGCTTTAAGGGTATGAGCAGTTTTAATTAACACAGCATTCTGAAAGGTAGGCAATAGTAGAGTCAGGCACACTTAGGCTGGCGCAAGTCACTTACAGGCTTCAGTTTCCTCATCTGCAAAGTGGCAATTATGCTGACTGCCTCAGAGCCTTATTGGCAAGATAAATGAGCTATTACATGTAAAGTGTTAAGTCAGATAAAATAAATGGGAATTATTTATCCATCTTTAAATTCCTGTTGAATAATTTCTGCAGGTATTTGGCCCTCTGAAAACTGCCTTAGCTTTGATTTTTTTTTTTTTTTGTCTTCCTTTTTCTCCCTTTTTACCACAAGTGCACTCTCCTATTTCCCTCTTCACCCTGCCGTGGAGCTCTTCTCTTTTAGGCTGCTGAAATATGCACTAAAAGCCACATGCCTCCTATGATTTTGTTTCTCAGAAGTTTGTTTCTATACGGTCTGTTTCCATGGACTTTCTGGCAAAGTGTTCCCAGGAAGACTCAGCCTCAAAACGTTTTATAATTTTAGCATTTACATTAGGTCTATTTTCTATTTTTTTAAAGTTAATGTTTGCTTATGCATGAGATAAAGTTTCTTAGGTTTCTTAATTCTGTTATTTCTTCCAGATATCCGATTATTCACAGCACCATTTGTTGAAAAATCTATGCTTCACCATGAAATTGCCTTCAAAACGTTGTTAAAAATCAACTTGAATATAAGGTGAATATCTGGACTCTGTATGTTAATCTCTAAGTCTATCCTTATGTCATTGTCACACTGTCTTGATTATTGTAGCTTTATAGTTAGCTTTGAAATTGGGTAGTGTGGTAGGCTACCGAGAAGGTAGGAAAGGGTCCTTCCAATGACATTTACATCCTACCCCCTGGAACCTGTGAATGTTACTGTAAATGGCCAAAAAGGGTTTTGCAGATGTGATTGAGTCTAGGATCTTAGGATGTAGAAATAATTCTGAATGATCCAGGAGGGCTCCAAATGCAGTCACAATTATTCTTATAAGAGGGAGACAGAGACAGAGTTGACATACGCACAGAGAAGACAAAGGGAAGATGGAACAAAGAGGTATTTGAAGATGCTGGCTTTGACTAGTGATGTGGCCACAAACCAAGGACTGGCAACAGCTACCACAAGAAGCAAGGAATGGATTTACCTCTAGAGCTCATGGAGGGAACATGGCCCTGCTGGCACCTTAATTTTGGCCTGGCGATACTGATTTTAGACTTCTGGTCTCCAAACCTGGAAGAAAATCCATTGCTGTGTTTTTGGCAACTAACATCACGGGGATTTCCTCAGAATCCCTAAGTAACTAATACAGGTAGCATGAGCTTCCGAGACCAACAGTTTGACCACGATGTGTTTAAATGTGGATCTCTTCATGTTGATTACACTCGAGGCTTGTTAAATTTCGTGGATTCATAGATAAATATTTTTCATAATGTTTGAGAAGTTTTCAGCCAGGGGAAAGAGGTATATAAAGTGTAGAAGCAAAGAAAGCACATGATTCGATTGGCTTTCGCGGGAAGCCTCGTTGGCTCTTTGCAGTGGTTGTCCTTAGCATTTTTATGTTGTAACCTTGAGGCTGTTAGAGGCTTATATTTTGGTTCATGAACGTGGGTCCCCACACATTAGAGCCACCTCAGTCTAAGGGCCCCCTTGTTTAACACTTGCTTTGCAACCTTATGTAACTCAAGTGGCTTTTCTGGACTTTACACTTCTTAGCTTGTCAATGGAGTTATAGTCATAGAATAGCAGTGTTCATGCACACAGCATCAATGTCATAAAGAAGACTAGATAAACCTGAAGTGAACATAATTGGCAAGCGTTCCATGTACTCTGAATGATAAGCTGGCCATCTCTCCAAGGACTGGCTGACGAAGGGTGCTTGGTACAGTTTATTCTCCATTGTCACATCACTAGGCTGGTAAGAGCGGATGCCCGGGACCCCATCATGTTTCCAAAACTGCCTAATGGTTTCCAGAATGGCTGTGTGCTATGTGTTGGAATAAACAGTTCAAAGAGAAGCAATAAACCACAAGCTGGTTTTCAATATCTCAAAAGAAGCAGGCAGACCTCAAGGTTCTCATAAAATTAACACCTCCGTAGTCTTTCTCAGCCAGACCTGAGGGAGGTTATTATTCTGTTTGGCTTTGTAGATGGCTTCCAAACGCACGGAGAAGGCCGTCCTTAGAAGCAGGAAAAAGCCAGTCTGTAATGGCATTCTGATGATCAGAAGCTTTACATCAAATGAAACCTGTTTTCTCCATATTACTGCTCCGAGCAGTCACAACCCAATAAAATCACCAAGGGGACATTCTCAAACATCGATGAAATATGACATTTCCTAGGTGTCAAGAGCAAGCTCCCAAGGGGCACAGGGCACGGAGATGTGGTGAAAAAAATCCCTGAGTAGAGCCAATGCCGGACCTGAAGTTTAGATTCTTCCTGTCTGAGTGGGTCTGTGACTTCATTTCATCCTCTCTCAAAAGGCTACCTACATGCCTATAATTAATACATGACATATCTAGTTTTTAATAATTATCTTTTTATATTTTTCAAAGCTCAATAGAATGGAACAAAATAAATCATAAATAAGTCGTATAAAGTCACTTCCTCTGGTGGAATAAAAGGAAAGTACTGTATCATAAGGAAGGAAACCAAGACTGCAAACCAAGGCTGCAGAGCTGAAAAAGGCCCACCATGCCAGCCAGTCTGGCCCCCTGAAGAAAATATTTTAAAGCATGGGCAACTTCTGTCCACCCGAGCTAGACTTTGGTATCCGCAAAGGGAAAACAGGCCAAACCATTCCACTTGCTCAATCTCCAAAGCCTGTAACCACTGCTGCCAAACATCTTCTAGTCTTGGTGGGAGCTCCAGCTGGAGTTGGGATGTTTCCATCTGTACGATGGCAGGTGGTTACATAATTAGCCACATACATTTGTAGCACTGTGACGAGAAGCCTGGTAACAAACCCATCCTTGCTGTACATCTGTTGGATGTTATGATGGACTGGAAAAGGGTCTGTCCTTAAAATAAATGGATCAAAATACTTGTGTCTTTTAAATCTTCTGGAGTTGCTTATTTAGGCAAAGTCACTACTGAAGCCAAAATTGGAATAGCAGGGATAAGCGAGCTTCAAGTTATATATATCGACATCCTCTGCTGTCCACTCAGCTTGAGCCTTTTCTGCATTCTTCCGAAGCTTGCACCCCTCTGCCCCCTGTGCCCTCTGGAGGGACCACTTTTCACTAGAATCGCATGCACTTCTATCTTCTGCCTGAATTGAGGAACTTGGTCTTACCGTAGTCTGACTTATTTCTCACCCCTCCAGACCATGTGGACACACCTTTCTATCTTTCACACTTACCAACAATGGAAATAACAAGTTCAATTGCAGGCCACTCAAATAAAAGACAATGCATTGGTTCTGAACCCAAAATACATTTGTTTCAAAAAGAGAACCAGACACAGCTCTGAAATTATTAGCCGGCAATCGTAGTTCTACGAAGCCCCAATCTTGTTTTTGCCGTTGTTGATTTCTTCAGAGCAGAAAGGAAAGCGAACTGGGAAGTCAGTAATCTGATACTTAGGTGACATGTGGGGTAGGATGGGAAAGGGCGTGGTTTGGCCCTACACCTGCTGCTTATCTTAGTTTTTATCGTGTTCAGAACCTGTTGAGGCAGGGAGGTGTTGGTTGCTCCCTGCAAATTCCCAACAACGTTGCTCTAGTTCCCTGAATCTAGTGACTTCTCCCATTTCAGTGTAGGTCATTTTTCAAATTTTGGCTAACCTGGAAAATTGCCACTCAAAACAACTCTCAGCCTTTATTCGATAGTCATGTTCTTCATGCAATAAATGGCTCTTCTAATCACTAGCTAGCAAAACACTGGCTGGACTTCCACCAGTAGTGAAAGGGTAACATTAACTCGTGGCGGTTGCCCCATTTATTGCCAGCCAAAGGGGTGTGGGATTTCAAATGAGAGTTTCATTAAAAGTTTAAAAAGGCCCAGAAGAACACAGTTCTGTTCTTTTCCGTTTGTTGAGATGTCTTCCTAGTGGCTCTTAGGACCCAGAGCCAAACCCCTCATTGAGCTAAAGGGCCGGACTGATACGGCTTCCAGGGCGTTAGTAGAGACAAAAGCCATGCCTCTGGGTATGCACGTGTGTGCTTTAGCATCTGAAGCTTTGTGAGCCACTCTCCCTGGGAAGGTTCTAAGACTCACCTGGCAAGATGAGATCATGGGTTTCTACATTTAGCATCTGGGCTATCTAAGCACCATAACTTTTTAGCTCTGACTCAAAAACGTATCACTATAACAGATGGCAGATGGGGCGAAAGCCGCTTTCGGAGAGTAAAGGGAAAGACTTTGAAAATCTCTGTGAGCCAGAGTAATGAGTGAAGAATAAGAGAAATGAAACTGGCTAGATGGTTTTATTTCACAGCGCCAGGAGGAGGACTTTTCTGAGTGAGGTTTTTTTGCCAATAGTAAGTACTTGAAACCCAGCTCAAGATTTGAGTACAGCTAGCTTGGCTTGTCCCTTCCCTAATTTAGGATAGAAAAGGGAATAAAATGAATCGGTAATAATTTAAACCCTAGGGAGCCATGGGAAATTTCAAAAAAGCTTCTTATATGTTGTTACTGCGTGAGGAAGAGGCCATCTGCAAACCAGGAAGTGGGCTGTCACCAGGAACCAAATCAGATGGCACCTTGATCTTGGACTTGCAGCCCCCAGAACTGTGAGAAATAAATGTTTGCTGTGTAAGCCACCCAGTCTGTGGCCATTTATTAAAGCAGCCTAAAGTGACTGAGACAAGTGCTTTGCCACATCCCCCATTTCCATCTGTCAACCCCGACATTCTCATGCAAGGACTTTCTCTCTGAGGCATGCTTT
Source organism: Rhinolophus ferrumequinum (assembly GCF_004115265.2). NCBI lineage: Eukaryota > Metazoa > Chordata > Mammalia > Chiroptera > Rhinolophidae > Rhinolophus > Rhinolophus ferrumequinum. Next base: position 62,373,117 of record NC_046297.1, read on the forward strand.
TCCTGCCCAAGTGGTGGGTTGAAAATGCAGGGGAATTAGACTCTCAGAGAACAATGACTAATGGGGACTGTTGTATAAACACCCAGCTTCCTCATATAAACACCCAGCTTCCTCATTCCTTCGGTGTGATAACTCAGTGGTGAGTGTAAAACACTGACTGCCGAGTGAGCCCAGGGGACCGAACTCAACACCCATAATGGTAGTCGGCTTTGTAATGTCCCCTCAATTGGCTGCTTTCTCTCTCTTCTCTCTTCCACTCCTCTGCTAGTATTTTCTTCACCCTCTAGATAAACTCCTTGCATTTAAGTCCCTATCTCAGAGTCGGCTTTTTCTAGAAGAATTCACACTAAAACAGACTCATCGTCTACAATTCTTCGTACAACTCCTCCCAGTAAGGCTGATCCAGCCGCTCCCAATTGCTTTAAAGAGCTGGGAGGCAGAAGAGGTATATCATCTCCGTCCTCGTAAGCCATGCTGTCATTGTGTAACACCAGAAATGTGAGAGTGGCAATAACATGCTTCATCTGTGTCAATGAATACAACACTCAGGGCACATTCCGTGTCTCTCATATGAAGTGACGACTGAATCATTGGTAACCAGGGCCATATTCTCTTGAATCAAATATGAATACAGCAATATCTTGCATGGGATGGTGAGGTTCTTTTTGAACGATTTCATCACTTAGAAATTCGACCATGTCTTTCACCTCACACAAGACGAATGGGGTGCATTCTGGGAAGAGAAATTAAGGAGATGGAGTGTTTAAACATGGCCTGTTGTATTCAATCAGAGTTGACACATAACAAGCTTTCCCTGGGACAAGAGGCAAACACCAACGAAGAATTTCAATTATCTGAGGTTTTCATTAGGGTCTGTTATAGAATTTGTTTTTGCTGACCTATTTCACAGTAGCCTTGAAATGGGAAACACAAAACACAGGCGTAGCAGAGTTGGAATGGGTTTTCCATCTGCATACTGCGCATTCAGTATTTAGTTCCAAATATTTTAGTGTATGTGATCTCACTCTCCCCTGGGTTTCTGTAGCAATTTCAATCTGCACTGCTCTTACGACACATATATATATGTCTTGTACTAATACATTTATTGGTGTGTATCTTGACTTTTCTACTGGAGCGTATTCTCCTTGAAATCATGGTAGTCGGTGTTGTTGACACTGAGATGTTGTCTCCCTGAGCGCCTTATGTCTCACCCATCCTGGCATCCCAGACCTTAGTGAAAAAGCAGGAACATTGTCAGTGCTCCGTAAATGCTTGTTGAATGACCACCTTTGGCACTAAATACATGCAAAGGACCTACCATCTCAGTAAGTTTTAGGGGCTGAGAGGTGCTTAGTTCATATCCTTATCATCTCTCTACTGCCTCAAAAGTACTCTAATGATTTCAAAAAAAAAAAAGAAACAAATGCTAAAAGATCTGAGCAACCCCTTTGGGAGAAGATAAAAGGCTGTGTTAGCTTTTTAATTTTGTTATATTACTGGTACTCCTTGCCTTACCTTGTCATTCAACAAACACATTTGCTATGATTTGGGCACTGTGCTGGGTATCTGGGATTTTCAGTTTTCTTGAAACGTTTTGTCCCTCATTGCTATGTGCCTCTAGGCAAGCCCAAGTCATTAGTACGCATAAACAAAGGTCTTAAACAGTTACATCATTTTCTTAGTGTGTTGCTAAAACAGGAATCAGAGGGAGTTACCACTCCCAAATAATTGGTATGCTTATATCATAAGTAAAATGTGAAAATTTAAAAACCTGACAGCAAGCTAGGCCCTGTGTTGTATATGAATGAACTATGCCCAGCAAGTTATTAACTTATGCAGATACTTGCAAATTTCTATGGATTATGTACTGTTATCGTCTGATTTCCCAGATAAGAAAACCTACTTATGGTCACACAGTCAGTAAGTGGTAGAGTTAGGATATGCACCCAGGGAGTCTTACTTCAAAGCCTGCTCTCTTAACCACAACGCAGCTAATTGTCTCCCTTTTTACTATGGCGTCCAGGAAGCTTCCAGAGAAATTTGTCCTTGAACTTCACTTTGAATTTTGTGTTTACATTGGAATTTGACCTTGAATTTCTTTGTATCTGTTTTTCTTTTGCTCTCATCTACCTCTATTTTCCTGTTGCCTCGATTTTTGAAAAGTTCTTTATTTTTTTTTCCACCTGATTGCTCTGTATATATGGGGGCAACAACACTGGTTACGATGCCACTTTTGTCATTCCTATTTTAGGTGAAAAGGATCTGGAAATTTTATAGCCAGACACTTTGTTAGAAAATGATGATCTGGATAGATGAAGTGACTTGTTCTACTTCACACAGCTGGGGAGTGGTCATCCTGTGGCAAGAATCTAGCTCCCCTGACTTCTGGTCTAATGCTTTTTCGCTCATACCATACTGTCTGTCGTTCCTGATGATTTATAATCACTGCCCATTTCTTATTCATTTCTTGTGTTGTCTCTCTCTTCCTAGAATATATTTAATCTTTCTCCCTTTTATCTTAAGAGATGATGTAATATATAAGAAAACATGGGGCTCCAGGAGGCAGAAAACCCTGTGACACTAAACAAATTACTTACCTTCTATGCGCTTTATTTTCTTCATCTGCTTTGATAAACGCTCTAATCTCTAAGGTACTTTTTGTGCATGGACATAAATAGTAACATTTGTAATTTATTTAACATGCAATTTATTAAATTCATATATCTAAGAATCAAAAGTTTGAAAACCAATTTTTATGAGTATTAAAATTATTGATTTAAAATTTGATTGATTAAATTCTCTCAAATAATTAATTGCAACTTCAAATTTAGTAATGTATTCCTTTAAATGCTGCATACATTAAACTGTAGGCAAAACACAAATAGAATTATTATAAAACATATTATTATACCTGCTTTCAAACCTAAGATTTCACTATCATGGTTTTAATTCTTTTCCACATTAGTTCTACATTTGTTTTTATATTTTCTAAAGCTTATTTCTTTACTTAGCTGGGATCCTTCTAGACCTTCAATAATATTTGACACTTGACTAGGGAAAAACTAATCTAACCAGACTCAAAAGAAAAAGAATATCTTTGTTGACTATTCAAGCATTCAGTACCTAGGTTTTAGATCAACTGATTCTCACTCAGAGTACAACATTTCTGCTTTGCCCCTGGCCATTCAAACACAAGTCACTGACCAATACAGAAAAACTTATGCTAATATTGTGTTTTAGGACTACATCGTCCATATTTTCAATCTGCTATTGCCCCCACAAAATGATGGCCATATTTTCTTTTTAAAAAATAGTATTGTCTTTTTCGCTTTTCAACTTTATCGAGACATTATTTATACATATCCATTTAAAGTGTACGGTTCAATGAATTTTCACAAATGCATACGCTGAGTCGCCAACACTACAATAAATACATGGAATATATAAAATATTTCTATCACTTCCCCAGATTTTGCTTGTGCCCTTTGCTGGTCAGTCCCCATCATGACCCCCGATCTAAACCCAGGCAAACATTGAGCTGGTGATTGCAAATACAGCTGCTATGCACGTAAGTGTAACATTCGTGGAGAGGTCTTAAACATATTTTTAAAAATCATCTCTAAGGAGTTCATGTTTTTTGATGCTATTGCAAATGATACCTTTTAAAATTTCAATATCCAATTGTTCATGGATAGTATATAAAAACCAGTTGATTTTTTTATATTGCCTTTTTACCTTTACTCCTTGCTCAATTATTTTAAATTCCTTAGGAATTTTTTGTACACGATCATTTCTTCTGTACATGAAGACAGTTTTCCTTCTTTCCAGCCTATATGCCTTGTATCCTTGCCTTATTGAAAGGTCTAGGACCGCCATTATGGTATTTAGAACTGCTGAGAGTAGAAATCCATCTTGTTTATCATATGGTATCTTCAACCATTAAGTAGGATGTTCAGTCTTTCACCACTAACTATACTATTAATTGTAGTCTCTCACCATTAAACATGCTATTAGCCGTAGGTTTTATTGTAGACTTTCTTCATGAGGTTGAAGAATTTCCTTCTATTCCTAGTTTGCTGAGAGTTTTGTTTTATAATCATGAATAAGTGTTCAAGTTTGTTAAATGTGTTTTCTGCATAAATTAAAATGAACACATATTTTTCTCTTATTTTCTTAATGTCAGAAAGTTGACATTTACATTTGATGCTATTGTTAATATATTTGGATTTAAATCTACCTTGTTCTTGGTTTTTTTCTACATGTATCATCTTTTCTCTATTCCTTTTCTTTATCTCCTTTTGATATTTGAAGGTATGTTTTAGAATTCCATTTTATATTCACCATTGACTTATTCACTATATTTCTGTTTTATTCGGCAATGGTTTCTGTAGCATTCACAACATGCAGCTTTTACTTACCATAGTCTATCTTCATGTAATATAATGTCACTTCACAGATGACGCGTAAAAATTATAACTGCACTTCAATTTCTTTCTCCCATCTTTTGTACTATTGTTATCACACATTTTCCTTGTACATGTATTCTAAGCCCCACACTAATCTCTTATTACTTTTCTGTTATTTAATCAACTGTATCGTAAAGATTTTGAAAATTGAGAAACTGTCTTTTATATTTATTCACATGTTTATCCTTTCTGGAGTTCTCATTTCTTTGTGTAAATCCAAATTCACATCTAGTATCATTTCTCTTCTGCCTAAAGAACTCACCATTAACATTTCTTGCAGTAAGTTCGTTGGTGATGCATCTCCCCATCTTTTGTTTATCTGACATGTGTATTTCTTTTCTTGCTTTCATTTTTAAAAGATATTTTCAAAGAACGTGGAAGTCTAGGCTGAAGAAGAGATTTCTTGCTGACCCTGAGTAGAAATGCAATATGAGCCAAAGTTTTGTTTTAAACCACCAATATTTTGGGGTTATCTGCAATTGGAGCATCACCTAACTTATCCTGATTGATCCATTTGCTGATATAAGAGAAAACTCCCGTTACAGACCCCTTACTCATTCTTTCTCTCTCATTTTTGTCTTTGTGTTCAAAACCTTCCTTAATGGAAAACAAGCAGGCTCTCTTTCTGGTGTCTGTTTCCTGAATTCGTTCTGAAATACAAAACAAAGGCCCAAATTCTTAAGCTAATGTTTGGGGTTTTTTTCCAAGTTTCTTTCCCCATTCTTTTTTCTAAGAGACTCTTATGGTTTATGTTTAAACCCTCCAAACTCCTGCCAGGTGGGACCATTCCCTGTTTGCCATCCACATCTTGCATTTCCTTTTCTTCTGTGCATAGCGTGGTGATTCACTAAAGAGTCAGACATATTTATTGGGCTCACATTCTAGCTTCGGCTCTCACTAACTGTGGACCACAAGTAAAGCATTTACTCTTTCAGAGACAGATTTTTTTCTTCTGTGAACAGGAGATACAATATCTTCCTTGCAGCATCTTCACCAGAGCGAAGATTAATGAGAAAATGTTTGAAAAGTGTTTAGTCCAACATGTGATTCATAGTGGGCCCTCAAAACGTGGACGTTCAGCTGTTTTATGCATCCCTTCTAGATGGAGTCTCCTATCCGTGACTCTAACTCAGTTCTTTAAGGACAGTTTTAAAAGCTTTGTCGCACTACTTGTGTGTTTTTATTCCTAGTCCACATTTCCTTCTTCATCTGTAACACCTACAAATCATTTCTTATGTTCTGAAAATCCAGAGTAATGGTTGGTACATCTTCTAGATGATGATATGACATATACCTTAATGTTTTAAATGTACGTCTTTTAGCATGTGTTAGATTTCAAGCTTCTTGAGAGTAGAATCCATGTCTATTGTTTAAGTTTTGTATGTCCCACAACAGCCAGTACAAGGCCTGAAAACCACTGAGTAGGAACCTACCATTGAGGTGAACTTGATAAAGTTTTGTTTGAATGAGTAATGAATAGAAATTGACCACGTTTGCCCTGGTTCACACCACAGCCATATCTCCACTCCCTAGTTCCTGAGTTCCTGCTGAATATTTCGTTTATTAAAAGAGGGACAAGGAGACTTTGTCTTTTCAACTTTGGAGCACCTACTGAGCTAGGTACATTACAAACTTTGTCTAATTGAATTTTCATTTTATTCCCTTGAGGAAGGTATTTGCTAAGCCATGCATCCAGGCTACACGGGTGGTAAGTGACAGAGATGGGGTGTGTTGACTTCTAGAAGCCATGCTGTTTTCATGATATGATATTTGGTTTTGAATCAGGCTTTGTAACAATGTTTACAATGTGCTCTCCAACGAACTCCTTCTCTGTTCTGACTCTATTAAATGGGATGGAGACATTTTAAAATATGGAGTTGTTAAACAGACTGCGAGTTCTTCTTTCAGACCCTGGCAGAGCTTTAGAGCTGAACACTGAGATACGGAGAGCAAATGTTCATGGCTGATTAATTCCAAATAAGAATGTAGCCGTCCTGAAACGACCTTGAGCATTGATTGGAAAGTAGGTTTTTATTCACATGAACTCTATCCAGGAACCCAATGGAGAAACCCTGCAGGGTGAGCTTAGTCTAAGGAAGCTAATGCCTTCTGGGGTCATGGCCACACACAGAAAGTAAAGAACGCAGTTAACTTGGAGGAGACATGCGACAATGTCATTGTATGCGTATGGAGAAAAGGAGAAAGGTCTCCTCTGCAGGTATCACCTGCCACCTCAATACATCTCTTGATAGCTAATGGCTGCGATTGGAATTTGCTGAACAAATGGGGTGAGAAAAGGCTATGGGAGACTGTGAGAGATGGAGCTTTGGGGAGGGGCAGTGCTAGCTTATTGTCCTTGGCCAGGGAGGGCTGTTCATCGATTCGTGTTGGGTACCTTGGGGGCTTGTCTCAGTCAAAATGAGTTCTATCCAGGAAGCTACTTACAAAGGAATGCTTTATTTTCTTTGGATCAAATTCAGCCTGAACCTCGTAGACAAGGCCCTAAGATTCTCAGGTCAGGGATTGGGTTCCAAAATCACCCCCTAAGCCTTACTAACTGCCTTTGCCAGTCCTATTTTGTCTGCCACCCCTGCTTCATGTTGTGGGTGGGCGCTTGTCAGTGTAGGTTTGACTTCACTTATCGTACAAACTGGCAAACTTTGCTAACAATTGAAATTTCTGAGCCACACATGAATAAATTCCCAGGTAGAATTAATTTCTTATTCTTATTTCTCATCACCTCATAGATACTTTTATGAATTTTTTTTTTTTTTTAAAGTCAAACCTCTTGGGCTAGCTTTTTTGTGTTATGTTTGTATATGCTAAGTACTTGGGATAGGGCGTGTGGGTGTCTGTGTGTGTCAAATCTTGGTTTGGGCCTATCTCTGAATCTTTCATCGTCTGGTATTTTAGGAAAAGGAGAAGTTGAGGCAAGAGGGGAAGAAGAAACCATGAATGACTAGTCTCAGCAAATCCACTTCCATAATTGAATGTTGCATTCAAGGTAGCGATCAATTTGCTACACCAACTTCCCTTGCTAGTTTAATCTGTTCATATGCAACCCCTGGGATTGTTTGCCCTATGTGCCTCATAGCCCATCCCCTGCCACTGCTGACTGGACGAGAGAAAGACACAGGACCCTAGGTAAATCACTGTACCAGTGAATGAAGAGACACGGAGACGTCAGCGTACTAAAGATGCTTACCTGGGAGTCATGGAGAGCAAAGCCTTGGGTACGGAGCTGGGTCTGGATCAGAGAAGATAGCTGAGAGAGAATGGAGCTAATGCCAGAGAGAAGCAGAGTTCAGAGAGACCACCGGGCCTCTGAGAGACAAAAAGAGTTAAGCTGCAATTTTCAACTTCCCAGCTCTAGCCCTGTGAGATCTATCTGTGTTTGTTTAAGCGTTAGGCTTTCTGTGAGTTTCCCTATCAGATCTTCCCAAGAAAAAAACCCCAGGTGCTTTTGAAATAGCTTCAGTGGATTTCTTTTCGCTAACATATAATGCCCTTCGACTTGAACAAACACTGATTCTTCTCTCCTTCAATGAGGAAACTTGTGGAAAATAAGGCTCTCTAGCCCAGGAATTATGATGGTGGTTCTGTATTGTCATTGCCTCTAGTGTCTTGAGGCCTCCACTTCTCTACTGTAAAAACACAATCACCCCACAATCTTGACTTCTTTTTACTCCTGAGCACTGACTAGTAGTATTTGACAATGGCCATGAAGAATGGAAATGGCGTAAGGAAGGGCGAAACCTTTAGTCTGAACTCTAATGACTGTGGTTTCGGTTATGGGACAGGACTTGCCAACTCTGCTTTCTGGTCGTTGGAATGCTGCTGTCGTTTGGATGCTTCTCATTTCTGCTCAGAACTAAGGTATTGAGTGGTCCCGAGAATCAATGTAAACAACTGGGTAAATCAATATAAACAATTAAAATATAAACAATTAGAAGGTTAAATAGAAGACCTAGACATGTCAGACAAAGTCATCCCATCTTGGTGGGTGGGTTGTGGGAAGTTTCTATCCCTTTAAGTACCTGAAGATGCACACGAAAATAGAAAGGTGTTGGGGGCTGCCTATCGGCCAGGCTGCCCTCGATGTTCTGATCTATGAAGTAGAGGAATAGTACTGGATTAGATGACCCACAAGGGCTCTTCCAGCTTTATGGACAACTAGAAATGGAGTCAGAGTCTCATCATAGCAAACTCAGCAGTTTAACTGCTCAAAAGATGTTATGGAACCGATCTTCCTGCATATACCAGGGGTGCCAAAAAAATGTATCCAAGTGGACCCTTTAGTCAACGTTGCGCAACCAGTAGTTCACCGTAATCAGAAGTGTCTGGACGCTGACGGGAACCACTTTGAGCACCTCTTGTCATTGCAGAAGTCAGACGTGACTTGTATCCATCTTTTGTTAGTGGAATATATTGAGCATTATAATTTCAATAGCTTTTTTCTTTCTTAAAATGTATATACATGTTTTTGACACCCTCTGTTTTTACATGATACCTGCCCAAGGAGGCCAGTAAATAATAGTGCATAAGTGGTTGTTATGATGGGGGGGGTTGAATGATGGGGCGCTCAGTTTGTTTCCTAAAAAGAAATTCACTCTGTCATTCTTTGGATGGATTTTTCAGCAAAATGAAATTTCCCCTGTAAGTGCAGTCAAAGGTGGAAACCTGCTAGGAGAGATTAAGATTAAAACCTCCAGGGGTAAGGAGTGTAGAACAGCATTTTAATTAATGAAGCTACAAGTGTAAAGTTCTTAGCCTACTGCTTTTCATGTAGAAGGTGCTTGGTACAAGCAAGATCTTTTCTTTCTTCATTAGTTTTCCAAGACTCTTTGCTTCATAAGATCCATATAATGACATGTGTGGGTGGTTTAATCTGCCTCCTTAGGAAACCAGTAAAACTCATTCCTAGTGCCAAGAAGAGACAGTGGAAGAGGATAATTTTTTTTTTTTTTTTTGGGTGGAATAATTCAAGCACTCTCAGAAGCAGGATTCAGTATGGGGAGATGTAGGCTAACTGACCACAGAAATGCAATGCACAGACAGATATTTTGAAAACAAGATGGAACATTCAGTAGGTGAAACAGAAGTGCCCAATCCATGCTAGGATGAGGTAATGATGTTACTCAGTTAATTAAGGGGTGCTCTTACAGTAGAATCAACCTCATGTTGTATTTTTAGGAGTCCAGTAGATATTACATCAATAAAATGTCCTAGGGCAAGACAATTACAAAATACTCCATGAGAACTACGGTTTAGTATAGCATTCCAAAACACGTAACTTTTAATTTTCAGAAAATAATCTGAAGTTTTTTGGGGGTGAGGGTGGAGAGAGTCCTAGTTTTGGAGCCAACAGGAGAAAATGGAGATACTGAGAAACAAAGAGAGACAGTTTGCATGGTTTTTACCTGTTTCCCTCCCTGTCAGCAACTAGCTTGATATCCTGCAGCCATCCACGTTTTGCAACAAAATTGAAAAGGAAACTGGCCTCTCAGGGCCTTGAGAACTCAACTTGTCAAGACCTCAGGGTCATGGACTGGATTTTGATGTTTACAAATAGCTGAGGTCCTACTAGTGGTGATGCATGGATGAGAACTCACAAAATCATACCGTGTTTCCCCCAAAATAAGACCTAGCCAGACAATCAGCTGTAATGTGTCTTTCGGAGCAAAAATTAATATGAGATCCAATTTTATTTTACTATAATATAAGACCTGGTGTAATATAATATAATATAATATAATATAATATAATATAATATAATACAATACAATGTAATGTAATGTAATATAATGTAATATAATATAATACCGGGTCTTATATTATTTTTTGCTCCAAAAGATGCATTAGAGCTGATTGTCCGGCTGGGTCTTATTTTTGGGGAAACATGGTACATCAAACCAAAGGCACATAGGTTTTCCATGCATGGAGTTTTACCTCCCTCCAAGTTCCATCCTCTGAATCTTATTTAATGCTTAAAACAACCTTGCAGGGCAGGAATTAGTTTCACCACTTTTAGAGGAAGAAACTGAGGCTCAGAATTTAAGTGATTTTCCCAAGTGATCTGGCAAAGTAGAAACTTAAAATTTCCACAGCCAAATTCAGTTTTCTGTCTCACAACACCTGCTTTTATTGATTAGAACTTCTCCAAGGGCTCTAAGTCTTACACTTACTGTGAGAATCATTATATTAAGGAAACTTAGTTAGTTCCGCACCCAGCTGCTATTTTCATTTTCTGCTACCAGGCGAATAAACAGTTTTACAGTGTTCTATTTCAGTAGCTTTCTAACTTTAAGACACAAAAGGATCACTCAATATCTTTTTAAAATGCAAATTACTAGGTTCCATCTCCAGAAATTTTGAGACAATAGAGATGGGGAAGGGCCATGGAATCTGCATTTTTCAAAATGTGAAATATACTTGACACATAACATTGTGTACGTTTAAGGAGTACATGTTGATTTGATATATTCATATATTGCAATATCATTGCCATTGTAACGTTAGCCAGCACCTCTATCATGTCACCTAATTATCTTTTTTTTTTGTGGTAGGAATAATTAACATCTAGTCTCTTAGCAAGTTTAAATACAATATTATTATCTATAATCACTATGCTGTACATTAGATCTCCAGGACTTATTCATCTACTCGTGGCAAGTTTGCAACCTTAAACAACATCTCTCCGTATGATCCAGCAATTCAACTTCTGAGTCTATATACAAAGAAAATGAAATCAGGATATCAAAGAGATATCTGCACTCCCATGTTTAGTGCAGCATTATTTACAATAGCCAAGATATGGAAACAAACTTAATGCCCGTCAATGAATGAATGGATAAAGAAGATATGCAATGGAATATCATTCAATCATGAGAAACAAGGAGATGCTGCCATGTGTGACAATGTGAATGGACCCTGAGGACATTATACTTAGTGAGATAAGTCAGACAGAGAAAGACACATACTGTATTAAGTCAATTATATGTGGAATCTAAGAAAAGCCCAACTCATAAAAATGGAGAGTAGAGAGTAGATAAACACTGTGCTTGCTTCCTTCAGTGAACACATTAAAATCACAACTAAATTATAAAACAGTCAACCTGGAGAACCATCTGAAGTCTGGCTGAACAGAAGTTTTATGACAAGGATATAAGGAACAAGCCACGTTGAGACTGGTAGGAGGGGTGGAGATGCGAAACAGACTGGCCCCAAATCTCCGTGTGGTGGTTAAGAACTAGGAGGGATATCTCAGCCATGGAGGTCTCCCCTGGAGGAGCGAGAGACCCCAGCTCCACACCGGCCTCCTCTGCCCAGAGGACTGGTGCCAGGAAGAGGACCCCCACAACATCTGTGTAAAACAGTGGGGATTCCAACTATCCGGGTGGGATAGAAGGCTGCAGGAAATACAGACATCCTCTTAAAGGGCCCACGCACAGACTTTCTCAAGTGTAGGTACTCACCTTGGGCTCCAGCAGAGGGACAGTAACTCGGTGGCTATCAGAAGCATATGGAGGGCAGACTGAGGTGTGTTGTTTGGAGTGAGAAGGACAGTTGCCAACTTCCCTGTGTGGGGTTCTCGTCTCAGGCTGCCAGCAGGTGGGTGCCATCTTTCCTGTGTTGAGCCCTCCCCCACATGGACAAATCTGAATCTGGTTGGCCTGGTGAGCTCTGCTGAGATGCCACCTCAACCAACTTCCCCAACCCCTGAGGCACTTTCTCTACAAGCAGCCAGCCCCACCTGCATTGCATTCTTTCTGGAAAAACTATCAGAGTCCACAGAACCCAGGTGGGTGGAAGCTGGCCTCAGGTGTGCTCTGAGACTTTTGCTGAGTAGCTCCAGGCTCAGCACTGGCACCAAATCAGAGTCCATATTAATCTGGTGACTACAACTTTTCCCACTCTAGTGACACCCTGAGACCCTGCCTCACTCAACTTGTGGACAGCATAAGGTTTTATCAGGGGCTGAAACCTAACGGAGCTGGCAGGTGGCAGCTGGCCTCAGGGTGTCCTGGCTTTTTGCAGAGCTACCCCAGGCTTGGTGCTGCTGGCAGCCATCCTCATTTCACAGTATGGACTCTCCCACACACTTCCAGGGTTAGCACAGGCAGCGAACAACCACAGATCACTTTGTAGCTCTTGCTTGTCACAGACAGTGGGTGACCTGAGCCTGCATTGGAGTCCCTGACAAGAGACCCTAGAACCAACATACTGTGAGGTTTGCTTCAGATCACAGCAGAGCACCACCCAGTTAGCCCCACAAGTGGCACACCCAAAAGGCAGTCTCAACAAGTAACAGAGTCCACTGGGGCAAATCCCACTGAGAGGGGTAAGTCTCAAATATAGCAGCCCATAAGCTGTAGATGTGGCCAAACCTGAGGGTCAGCCTGAGGGTCAATCATACTTACTGGCGTGCCAATAACAATCAAAGTTCAACTACAACAGGAACACAAGGGACACACAAAGGACACACAACCCACACAAGGGACACTGCTGAAGCACCCAGCCCAGGTAACCAGGAAGACTGCGCCACTAGGCTCCACAGGGCACCTACTACATACGGCCACCTGGCCAAAACTGTCTAACCACTAAACTGTGCACCTAAAATTAATATAAAATAATATTGAATGTCAACTGTAATTGATACATTTAAAAAGGGGGAAAAAGGGGAAGGGGAATGAGGTACAAATTTCCAGGTATGAAACAAATAAGTCATGGGGATGAAATGTACAGCATAGGGAATATAGTCAATAATATTGTGATAGCGTGGTACGGTGTTAGATGGTTGCTGGACTTATCATAGTGATCATTTCTTTAGGTCTATAAATGTTGAAGAACTGTGGTTTACCCCTGAAAGTAATACGATATTGTATGTTAGCTATATTTTAATAAAAATCTTAAAATAAACATTAAAATGGAGAGTAGAATGGTGATAACCAGGGGCTGGGCGATGCGGGGAGAGAGGAAAAATGTTTAAAGGAACCTGCATTTTAATTAGTATTCTAGGTGATTCTGTTTCTGGTGGTGAACCACACTTTGAAAACATAGTCTGAATTGTTTCTCTACTTAACACTGCAATAACAAATGGAGATCTAGATAATTTGTTTTTCATTTATTTTTGTCTCTGAATTCATAATACTTTACCTCTCAGTATTGCCAAAAGATTCTTCCGGGAATTATGACTCTGCCACTGAATTTTGCAGCTCTTTTATTACTAGACGTGATGAAAAATTTTCTTAGTCTCAATTGCCAGAACAATCCTATCACGTATGGTTCAGATTCCACATGTTGTGGAGATACAGACCTATGAAACCTTTTATCGGTTACTATTCTTCTAGCTTGAGCAGCCTTCAGCCTGGTGTAATAAGAAGTGTCCAACATTTTAGAGTTATAAGATATAAGATATGGTTTTTAATTACTCTTCCACCAACCTTAGTGGTTCTAGCAGTTCACTCAACTCTTTGAGCTTGGGTTTCTCATCTATGTTGTGAGGATAATGGCACCTACCTCACAGGATTGCTATGGCAATAGAATACGATAGAGTAGGTTGATTTCATAAATGGCAAACACTATAGAAACGCCTATTGATTTCGTTATCATTGACTTTTTTTTCCAGAAGGTTATGTGGCTGAAACAAAACCGGGTTGCAGAGACTGGTTTCATCCAGTGAACTGGTCATCATACCTTCAGCCTCATGTCAAATTTCTACGGGCACAGCCCCATAAGTGGATGGTTTTAGGACAAAGGAGAGCAGAGACACTGGGGAGGCCAGCATGGCATCCATTCCCCAAAGTCTGCTGTGTGGAATCATCCTGATCCTTACGTAGAGAGGAGGCAGTGGGTCCCAGATGAAGAGAAGGCACACGCTCCAGAGTTTCAGAGTGGCACGTTCTCATCTGTGCATTAAGGTTAGTGTGGATGTATTAATACAAGGAAGACCGTGGGGCGCTCAGCACTGTTAGTTACCTCAGGGTCTGCGGCTTTGGGAACAACCCTAGGAAGAAAAGCAGCATTTCGTTCTTATAGGTGGTACCAGCAGCTGTAGCAACAGAGTTGCCTCTCTTGCAAGACTTGTGGACAGAGGAATATCACTGAAGGGGCTGAAGGGAAACAAGTTTCAGCATGTGTGAGTCAGGCGCCAAGTTTCAGGCGCCTGAGCAATGACTGGGGAGACCTGGGGAGAGATGAGTGCTTCGTTGCTAGAGTTGGGTAGATGGCATTTCTCCAGGCTCAGTTCTAGATTTCATTTTCTCCTTACTCTAAATTTTCTTTCCAGTAGATCTCCTCCTACATGCCGATGAAACTACCGCACAATACATTCACCCTACCTGTCACCCAAGCTCCAAACAGGAATATGCTTTGCCAGCTCAACAGCTTCTTTGGATGCATTTGGGCGTCTTGAGCTCAACATGACCCCAAAAGCATCATCAGTCAACTCTGCAACCTGATTTCCTCTTGTAATTCCTTAGGTCAGTTTATGACTCCATGGCCATTCATCTGTACCAGTCATCTCCCTTCTCATTGTCTCACTATTTTTATTCAATCTATGACGAGGAGCTGCCAGTTTTACTCCTAACTATTCATGACTCAGCGTACATTTCTCCATCCCACAGCCACTGCCGTGGTTACAGCTACCATAGCTTTTCAGCTGAATTGCTCATTAGCGCGCTATTTGTCTTCCCCACACCCTTTCTTGTCTTCTCTCATCCTATCCTGAATAAGCTCCAGGAAGGAGCTTTTAAAATGGCAAATCTTACTGTGTCACTGCCTAGCTTAGAACCTTCAATGCTTCTGTATTGTTCTTAACGTGAAGACCACACTCCTTAAAGAGGCTGGTGTCACCACGCTTCACGGGGCCATGCTGCTTCTTACTCTTTCTCCTGCTCCGTCTGCTCCAGCCAGAAGAGCCTCCTGTTTCATGGGGGTGCCCAGCTCACTCCCACCTCAGTGGCTTTTCGTCTCTGTTTTTGTTGGTGCCAGAGATTCTTCTCTCTCCTCTTCATCTAGTTATCACCTTGGTTGACATGCCAAACAGAGAGTTCTGGTGAGGTATTACAAACAAAACAAACAACCCTTCTCTGTGCTATATTCACTTAGCACCCTATAATTCCCTGTCATGCTATGTCCCACATTTATCTAAATCTTTCTCTAAAGTGTAATCTCTTTGGGGGAGGGACTGTGTCTTCCGCGTTCACTTTTATATTACCAGTGCCTAGCGTGGATGATGTAATACCCAGCAGATACTCAATTAATAAGCATTCAAAGATTGAATAAATCTTTGAGAGTTTCTTTTCAAGTGTGTCACAGAGTTTCTTTACAAGTGTGTCACAGAACTTTCATGTTCAGCAGGATTCTACCCAGCGACTTGTCAAACATCCATGTTAACGGCCAGATTGACACAGGTGACAGGCATCTAGGATTGTTAACTAAACAGCCACATTTCTTTCTTTCCTCTATAAGTAATTACTGGTTGCTAAATATTCACACATGCATTCAAAAAGCAACTCATTACATTATGTTAAGAAAGAAATTACTATTTCTAATTGCTTCTAGTAGTTAATTACTTCTAATTATTAGTCTGAGTAATAAATTACTGTTTCTGATTATGTGGTAGGCACAGTTGGAGCATTCAAAAATGCAATTTTCACAGTTGTTTACATCAGAACATGTTTACTGAATTATAGAGCCATAATTACCTCCAAATAACTGGTAGCAAAAAATAATAAACATTTGGTAAATTCAATCAAAATACGTCATTTCTTTGTTAGCATATTAAAGAGAGCTAGCATTAAAATGAAACGACCATGCTTGAATTTTCCAGTTTCTTTAGGGGGTAACAGTATGTTAAAATTGGGATTTGGGGGCCAACCTGGTGGCTCTGGTGGTTGGAGTGCCGTTCTTTGAATGCCGAGGTCGCCAGTTCGATTCCCAAATGGGCCAGTGAGCTGCGCCCTCTACAGCTAAGATTGTGAACAACAGCTCTCCCTGCAGCTGGGCTGCCATGAGCAGCTGGAGGTCGGCGTGAACTGCCATGGGCTGCTGTGGGCTACCAGGAGCAGCTGGTGGCCAGCATGAGCGGCCGGCAGCCAGCGAGAGCTGCTGTGAGCTGCCGTGAGCGGCCAACCGACACCTGGCGACCAACTGCCTCAGCCGGTGCGGGGAGAGCCAGGCTCATAGTACCAGCATGGGCCAGGGAGCTGTGTCCTACACAAATAGTCTGAGAAACAACGGCTTGAACCAGAGTGGGGGGTTGGAGGAGGAAGAAAGGGGGAAAACTATTGGGATTTTTTAAATTTTTTGGTTGAAAAAGAATGAAATTAGAATTTCTTTTGTTATTTAAAACAAGGAAAGTAATCAGGCTTCTAATAGTGTTAAAAATTGGTTACACAACCAGCATACAACTCAAGGGAAAAAATAAATTATGCCTACTTAAAGGGAAATTGTAAGAAATAGTAAAAACTGCAGAACTAGTTTATTGAGTTATAACATCTAAAGTACACAAATCTTAAGTGTAGAACTTTAGGACTTCCAAACCCCTGGCTTGAATCTGTCACTTCACTTACCAGTTTGTCAGGTCAATGACAGAAGCAGATAACCTATGGCAAGCTGTGGGCTGACTTTTTAAATCTCCAACTATTTGCTACAACCACCTTTCATCACTTTTTTTTTCCCATGGGGATCTGTCACCATCCCTCGTGTGCTGAACAGACTCTTACGATATCTCCAAGATCTTTATCTTCTGGGGATGCCCTTGTGTAATCTCTTCCCCTTGAGTGTGGGTAGGATCTGTGACTTGCTTCTAACCAACCACATATGGCTGAGATGACGGGATACACATGACTACAATGGATGTGATTATATGGTTAATTACATCGATTGTAGGGCCCATCTTGCTGGAGTCTCTGTCTCCTTTGCTGGCTTTGAAGAAGCAAGTCACCATGTTGGGAAACCCCACGTGGCGAAGAGCTAGGAACAGCCTCTAGTTGCTAAGCGTGGTCCCCAGCCACAAACAGCAAGTAACTGAAGTTCTCAGTCCTACAACCACAAGGAACTTAATTGGGCCAACAGCCTACATGAGCTTGAAAATAGATCCTTTCCAGTGAGCCTCAGATGAGATGGCAGCCTGGCGGATCCCTTACTTAGTTGCATCCGTGAGAAACCCTAAAGAGATTCCCCAGTAGAGCTGCGCCTGGACTTCTGACCAACAGAAATTGTGAGATAATAAATGTATGTTGTGTTAAGGGGCTAAATTTGTGGTGATATTGAAATTTAAAAGTGCCTGTGTTCTCTCTTCCTATTGACACTAATAATTAGAGAACCCTAAAAGACTAATCTTTATACCAAAATTATTAAAAGCTGCTAACACTACAGCTCTCAAATGTTCATCTATGGTTCAGTCTGTAGTCCAGAAAATAGTGCAAGAACTTGGGATAGAAGACCCATTAGGTTGAACCATGTGAAATTGCCATTTCAGTAAACGGCATGTGGAATGTCAGAAATTTCACAAATTTGAGTTTTTCTTGACTCCCACAAATAGTAATTTAGCTTTGAGTAAGCCACTTCATTGTTCCTTCTTTCCTCACCGATCAAATTAGAAATAATAATAACTAAGACGTGTTAACATTTCACCTACTTTGTCTCACTCTGCCTTCACAAATGCCTATGGTAGGTATTAATTGCCCCGTTTTTCAGATGAGGAAATTGAGGCTTGGAGAGGAAACATAACCTACATAAAGTCACACAGTAGTACAGTTAGGATTCAATTCTGGCTACGTCAACTCTAGAGCTCATTCTTTTGGCTTCATTATGCTATAATTCTTCACTTACAACAACACTATAATGAGGTCAAACAGAGTAAAAATTCATAGCCAGACAGATCTGAACTTGAATTCTAGTTTCAATCTTGTATGTCTTTAGAAAAGTTTACCTCTCTGGGTCTCAAGTTGCTTGTCTACAATATGTGGATAATAGTAGCTACCTCACAAGTTTATTTTGATAGTTGGTTTTGCAAGCAAAAAACGTAGTAAACATTAAAAAATGCTAGCTAGTTTTTAACCAATATTGTGAAGCCAAAAGTGAGTTTAAATAAATGAAAGCAGTTTTGAACTAGAAAGCATGGAATATTTAATAGCATTTGTTGCAAGTGTGTAGTCCTTAAGTGTGTAAAAAGCAAAGAGCTACTTCTTATAAAATGTGTTTGAATCGTCATAATGGCCACGTAACCAAGTAATAGGTCTGAGAGAATTGGCCAAAGAAAGACAAACAAATAGAGCATTTGGCTGTCATCAGAGCAGGTGAACATTATGTAAGCAAAAATAAACATCTTTTTGATCTGGTCAAGCCCTGGACCAGAATGAACATCTTGGGACTTTCTAATACTGTGGACATCAGTCTACTATTTCTTTTCCTCTCTCAGTTCTTTGTTAGTTGTGCAGGCAAAGCTTCTCAGACAAATAATCTGGAGGGAGAAATGTTACGAGGAGAAAAGTGACATCATCTGACTTGAGTTTTAATATCAAACTCTGCTTTTTGAGTTGAAAATAGACCACAGGGAGACAAAGTTGGAAACGGGGAACAGAAGGTTATTATACTCGTCTAAGGAAGCGATGGGCTAATTTGACAGAGGAGAGGGCGTGAGAACTGTTCAGATTCCCTTTAAAAGTAGAGCCAGCCGGATGTGCTGGTGAATTGGATGGAGGCAGGAAGGAAGGAAAAGAGGGAGGGAGAAAAGGGGAGAGAGACAGAAAGAGAAAGTGAGACAGCAAGACACACACACACACACACACACACACACACACACACACACACACACACATTGATTTTAGTCTGAGCCATTCGGAGGACAAAGTTCCTATTTACCGAAATGGGGAAAACTGCTGGAAAGCTGAGTCAAAGAGGAAGATAGCAGTTCAAATTTGTGCTTGTTAAGTTCTAGATGCCTCATGTAGAGATGTTGAACAGGCAATAGAAAAGTTGTGTAAGGACCTCAGCGGAGGGTCTGGGGTGTACATTTGGAAGTTGTCATATATGGACAGGACAGATGGTGTTTGAAGTCAGGAGACTCCATAAGATCTCTGAGGGAAGGTCAAGGTTTCCACCTAGTCAAAGCCTGCAGGCGCCCCCACGTGGCAAGTAGCAGAAGACATTAAGTTCCTCTTACCTGGGGGTACCCACCAGCAAGTTTACAATCTTCCAAGTTGAGACTCAAGCAAGTGAGGCTCAAAGAAGGACGGAAAGCCCTTTCCTACTTGGTTTTAGGACTACGTTCTTAGTTCCACTTTCTTTTCCTCAGGTGACTGACATCCCTACACCCCACCCAATTCTAGGGGTGACTGCTATTTCCTCAAGGCTGCAACTTGTTTGGCCTAAACTAAGGGTCAGAAACTGTGGTCTTTGGGCTAAATCTGTCTCACTGCTTGCTTTCATAAAGTTTTCTTGGAACATTGTCACATCCATTCATTTCTGACCACTTTTATGCTGTAACAATAGAGTTGAGTGCTTGCAACAGTGACCATCTGGCCCACAAAACCTAAAATATTTACTATCTAGCCCTTTACAGAAAAAGGTTGTCTACCTCCGACCTAAACATAACTATTAGGTTGGTGCAAAAGTAATTGTGGTTTTTGCAATTATTTTTAACCTTTCAAACCACAATTACTTTTGCAGCAATCTAATGGTACATTTCAGCTGTTTGCCTGAAAATATTTCTGTGAGCTGTACACGTATACATATACATACAGAAGCAAAAATGTTATTTGATATCATAATCAAACTCCAAACTCAAAGGGAACAGAAGACAGAAAGCACAAGGAGAAGGATTCACTGAGTTCAAAGTATTTTTGAGTGGAGAAAAGTGTCAGCATCACTTTCTGGGAATGAGACTTACGTGTTGGTGCCTCTTTTGAAAATATGGGCTCTGACTTAATGCGTATGCCTGTGTTCCTACAAAAATCCCTGTCCTCTGCAGAGTTTGTTGACGTTATCAAACATACCTCTTCGAAATACCTGTGTTAGAGAGATGCTTTGCTTGTGCTAGGTTGCTACATATTGGAATTGTTATGAAATCTTAAAAAGTAGAATTGAAAATGTTTTCATTAGTGACACAATAATATATTGGTGTCAGTATGCATGGGTACATGTATGTGTGTGTGTTTGTGTGCAGAGTACAGAGAAAAACTGGGAACAGTTGGGTTAAGGCAAAAGCCAGCTGGCTCAACTATTTTGGGATCTGGAAACATTTAATACATCCAAACTTTGGAAAACACTATATGACAATTTGTTGGCACATGAACAAAAAAGAAAAATCACAGTGGGGTGTCAAGTTCAGAATATAGACTTACTGTCATCATCATAGGTGACTTCAGCATTGATGACCCCTTCTACAAATGTGGCCTGTGGGTCATCTTGAGTCCTCTGTCGTTGTGCACAAACGCAGACCTTGTCATCACTTAGAAATGCTTGATATGTGCATTATGAATAGGAGTCAGTCTCACCTGTGCAAATATGGGAGATGCTTCCTTGGGGCCAGGGAGCTCCCTGGTTTGTTCCCAAGCAGAGGATGGGCAGTTCTTCATCAAAGATGCTATAGCTGTCATTCGACCATTGCCTGACATGTCACTGGGGCTACGAAGTATTCACTGAATGACAAAATAAGGAGAGCTAGATTCAACAACTTTCTAAGTCTGTTCAAGCCAGTCCTCTAATTCTAAACCCCATGAACTCTTTTACAGCATTTAAAATGTGACAAAGACCATGGAGATGTTTGCCAACTTCATTTTCTTTTCTGGGCACAAGAGGCATTTTTCAGCCTCCTCTGCACCCCAGGAGACCTTTCTTGTTCTTTCTTTTTCCATGGCTCCCAGAAGGCCAGTGTTAAAGATCTTGGTGTCATACGATGGAAGGAGCCTGGATCCCTGAGTTACTTCTTGGAGAAGAGCAGCACAGCAGGGTTGCCCACTGGCTTTGGACTTTGATGTGGGTAGAAAATAAAACTTTTATTTTGTTAAAGACATTCAGATTGAGGGTTGTTTGTTGCAGCAATTAGTATTACTTTTCTATGTTGATGCATTTGTACTACATGTCTAAATTAGTTAAAAATGACTAAATTTAGGAAAAGGAACCCCTAAAGTTGAAAAATGACTTGCTATAGAGCAGTGAAAATGAATGAACTACAGCCACATGCAGACACACAGAAACATAATGTTGGGCAAAATCATATTCACGTAATGTAAATCACACACGAATACATACCATATGACACCATTTATATAAAGCTCAAATACAAGCAAAACTAAGCAATGTGTTGTTTAGTAACACAAACGTGTGAAAATTGAAAAACAAAGCAAAATGCAGGATAGCGTTAACCTTGCAGGATATGGTAGGGTAAACAGAGGAATACTAATAGGGAGAGCAACATAGGAATTAAAAATTCTTGGCAATGTTCTATTTCTTAAACCTGGTTGGAAGTACACTGGTATTTATTTAATTATTTTTTATAATCTAAATATTTGTTATATGGATTATTTTGCATATATGAAAATATGATGGTGTCATCACATGTACTTGTAACTTATCAATTCCATCACATGTATCCTGGATATTCAATTATACATAGTTCCATACCACAATATATAGTAATGGTTGGCACCAATATACTCGATTTTGTGCTGCGTATTACTGCACACAGTGCAAATTTGCAGACACTAATGCAGAAGACTGTATGTATCTGCATTTGAATCTGGGTGACTGAATGCATTTTCAATATAATTTTGACCAAATGCCTGCGTTTTCTTAACTGCTCACATTGGAACCCAAACCTTCAATAAGATGCCACTTTGTTGCATGACACGGATCACACTAGGGAAGTGTTTCCCAGACTGGGTTCCCCAGGCCCCTACAGGTTCACAAGCTAGTTTTTGAATTTTGAAATCTTAGGAGTGACTGTTCATTTGCTTGCAGGAAGGTCACCTAAGCCAACAGGTTATTGTATCTGTTTTAGCCTGAAATTAAACACCTCAGGCTAGTGACAGTGCTTACATATTTCATGCTGATTAGAAGTACTGGTTAGCAATTTATCTGTCTTTGATTAATTAAACATGGGAAAAACCAATTTGTTACTAGTCTCAGCTTGGAAGACAAAATTTATCAAAGCACAGGGCCCATGGGAAGAAATTAATAAAAGGAATCCCTGCTGGTGTAAAGGTTTAGAGTCAGTGTCCTATATTAATTCAAGTTTATTTTGTGCTCCCTCATTTATTAACTCATTCGTTTATTCAACCAATATTTTCTGAATGCCAACTCTGTGCCAGGGAGTTCTAAGCACAGGGGTAGAATGGTGAACTAACCCAATATTTCGGTGGTGTAGACCGAATGCTTGTGTCTCCCCTGCAAATTCATATGATGAAGCCCTAACCCCGAGGGTGGCTATATTTGGAGATGAGGACCCCTATGGAAGTAATTAAGGTTAAATGAAGTCATAACGATGGGCCCTGACCTGACAGGACTAGTGTCCTTAGGAGAAAAGGCACCAGGGCTCTCTCCCTCTTTTCCCACGCACACAATGAGGAAAGGCCAGGTGAGGACAGAACGAGAAGTATTTATCTGTCAGCCAGAAGGACAGCTCTTACTAGAAACCAAACTGGCTCAAATCTTGATCTTAGACTTCTAGCCTCCAGAACCTGAAAACATAAACTTCTGTTGTTGAAGTCACCCAGTCTCTGGTACTTTGTCATGGTAGCCCGAGCAGACAAATACAACTGCTCTTATAGAAATAATCATATCGTGGTGGGTGTTAGCATAAGTAGTTAGCTTTGCTGACAGAGGGAAGGGAACTAACATGTGCGTCGGGAGGCATAGAACATAATGGTCCAAAACACTGTTTATGGGGTCTGACAGATCTGGATCTAATTCCCTTCTTGGTCATTTAATACCTTGAGAACCTTGGGCAAGGGACTTAATTTCTTGAAGCCTCAGTTTCCCCTTATGTAAAATGGGAGAGCAATGTCTGTTTTATAGGGTTATCGTGAGCAGTAGATGGGCTTGTAAAATACTTGCTCCAGCCCCTGAATGTAGGAAAGCCTCTATGTAGTATTAGCAATCTCATACATCAGTTCACACATCTCATTTAATCCTCACAACGAACCTAGCAGGTGGGCATCTGCTATTTTTTAAGTTTGGAAACAAGAGCGGAGCTGCTGGAACTTGGACCCAGATCTGCCCACACCAAAGCCTGAGCTGTCTCCCCCACGCCATGGCTCCTCTGTGCATCCAAATTGAGAAAGCCCCAGGGCGAACCATATATCTTTCATGCTGAAAGCTCTGATATCGTCCTTTTCTTCCAGATCAATGATTGTCAACCATGCATGGGTAGGGGTGATGAAGTTACCCTGGGGAGATGTATTATAGTTCCTGGGAGATGGGGATATCCAGGTTTGAGAAAGCAGGTTGTTTCTTTGATGTGATTCTATGAAAAAAAAATTTTTTTAATATCTTAGCATTGGCTTTTTCACTTTGTAATTTCATTTGAAATGTTGGATTAAAAAGAAAGGTTTATGTGTATACAAAGAGGGTATGGTTTAAAAAATAGATTGAGACTCTGCTCTCCTGGGGTCTCTGCAGGGGCAGGTCCATATTTTGCCCCTGTTTCCAGCTGCGAGGCCTAGCCCGGGGTTCTCAGAGGAAGCTTCTGAGAAACCGAAGTGGGTCTCAAAAAAATTATGGCTTTAGAAAAGCTGACAGGACCCGCATGCTAATAAAGATGTCTGCTGGACTTGCATGTGTGTGGCATTGGGTAGGGGCAGCTACCTATAACATTCTAGTTAGCCTGCTCCCAAGTGAGCAACAGACAGCTCCCTTTCTGCTAATTATCGTAACCAATTCTGAGTGAATTCTGAGTGAAAAATCTTCAGGGCAAAAAATCACTGGTTCCCAGTGTTCACAATGAGTTATTGAATTATAGTGCACGGGATGGTCATTTCATGACTTACAGCAAAGAGACTGGGTACGTTCCTGGCAACGTGTCTCCCCTCTAAGAGTTAGCTCCTGAGAGGGACTGAGGGGAGTAGGCAGGAAGAAAGCGGGTGTGCAGGGAATGAGGCTTCTGCTTTGGGTAGAAAGAAAATGGCAGGAGCAACACTGCTTCTGCTCTGGAGACTCCAGGAACCCAGGGCACCCTTGATCTGTTGCCTTGTAGATGGGTGCAGAAGGTGCAGAAGGTACAAATGTCTCAGAGGCTAATTAGGGCAGTGCAGGTACTAATTAGGGCAGTGCAGGTTTGCAAGGGTGCAGTGGTGCCTCTGAGAACTATAGACCCAGAACTAGAAATTAAATCTCATAAGACTTGAAAGTGTCAATGTGTCCATTTTTCAGATGAGGAAGCTGAGGCCCAGAGAGGGAATGATGTGTCCAAAGTCACAACAGCTAGTTTGGCTCAGGATCTTGAATCCAGACTCTGGAAGCCTAGCCCAGTGCTCTTTCTTCTTTGTCATCAATTCTTCTGTTTCCAGGAAATCTGTGTCAGAGCCCCCAGAAAACTACCTGCATCACAACTATTGTTGTATCGTTCTGTATCAGTCAGTAGCCAGGCAGGAAAACAGGCCCATGCCAGGTAGTCAACTGTGGGATCTAGTCAAATAGGTGTGTGCAGAGTGGAAAACAGGAAGGTGGGACAACTTGAAGATGAACAATTGTAGGAAATCGCCATTAGCCGTAGGGCTGAGGCTATGGGAGGAAAGAATATGGCCAGGACTCTAGAGCTGGTGTCTCTTGGCAGGAAGTGGCATTTTGGAGAAGAGACCAGTGAGCACTGGAGCCAATGGCAGGGGGGTTGTCTGAAGGGTGCTGGACTACAGAGGAATTGCAGCCATGCTGGAGTCACCTCTCAAAGTGGAGAGGAACAGGACTATTCAGATGTCTCTCCTTTTATAACCTTCAGATTTCTTGTCAATGCTTTCCACTGGATGGAACTCCTGAGAAGCTAGTGGGCAGGGGATGACAGGGAGTATAGTTTGCAGGGATGAAAGCAGAGTAAGGAAAGGGAAAGGGTGGAGCTGAGAAAAGAGGTTAAATGAGCCTCCAACCATCCACTTGCCCTTATCTTGAAGGTTCTTTAAAGAGTTCACTTTCAGACGGCTGGGTGACTGGGACATTTGTGAATATTAGAGGGATAGCCCTAGAATCCTTGACTCGTGGAGTCGTGGGGCTGGAATACTAATCACAGTAATTTGCACGCACGTGGTGTGGCACAGAGGAGAAAGGCAAGTTAGAACGAGCACAACTTTGGTATCAAACAGACCTGGATTCAAGTTTATGCTTTTTCACTCACCAAGGGGACAACGATGGGAAGATAAGTCAACCATTGTGCTCTCTGGTTTACTTATCTTTAAAACGCAGACAATAAAACCTTTCCTGCAGAGCTTCTGTGATATGACTTTGCCCTCTCCAGATACTTATTTTAGGAATATTCCATAGCCTATTTTTCATCACTCTATAACTCATATCCCCTACTGCCATGTTTCAGGTGTTTATTGTAAAGTTGTAGAAATAAGTGGAGTCAATAGAGATAATTCACAACTTAAGGGAACTCTGTAAATTGCTCACAACAACAATGAAATCCCACCTTATCAGGTATGTGCATATCTTCATGAGATCTATTTGGGTTCAAAATGTCATCGTCATTGTTGTTACTACTGAGCTCATGCTTCGCTGTATTCAACGGCATTTCCACAATTTCCCCATCACTCCGGGAGTGAGCAATAGTGCCAGTATTCAGAACTTCTACGTCCCCCTCTTCTACGTTATTGACATGTTCAGCTGATGAAGTGCCAGTTTCATCCATGAAATTTGGCACGATCCTATTCTTATTACTGATTAAACCTTCGAAGTTCATTTTCATCTGCACGTTCATGTTCAACCATTCCTATGTCCAAAGACCGTGTCAAGCATTTGTCATTGCTGATGTTTCAACAGTGTCCTAAGCATTGGCTACTATAGAAACGGCAACCTCAACTCTTTCAATGTCTTGGATTTCTAGGTCTTTGTTAACTGCAGGATTCAGCTAAAGGAAAACATAAGCTGGAGGGGAATTTAGGCTTGCCCTCCTTGGAGTATAAAATGTCTTTGACCAACAAGGCTGTTTCACAGATGTAACACTGAGGGGAAAATTAAATGCCAAAAACATTATTTTCCCCAAGAAGTTTAGGAGGGGGAAGGGTGGAATACTGTCCAGGGACAATAAAATTCTACCTTTGTTTCCAGTCCAGGTTGACTAGCATGACCTCCAGCCATAGATGCAAAGTATGTATGAAATCAATCAGAAGGTACTTATCAGCTCGCCCACATTTTCCTGTTTGCACAGTAATGACAGACAACGTGTACATCGTTTAAACACATTAGAAGTTGTCCCTTTCCAATCGCTGTCTTCTTAATCTTTCCTGTAGAATTGGCACATGTAAAAACAGTCACCCTGGACTCAGTGTCAAAACCTGCGGGGTTTCGCTCATCAGCCATTGCTAAGATTTTTCTAGAAACAGCACCAGTAGAGCTGTTTCATCAGCATTTGCACATTTGTTAAGGATTAAGGTTGTCATCAGATATCATTTTACCAAATTTATACATGTAACTCTCAGCTGCTTCATGATCAACAGAAGCTTTTGCAGCACAGATTTTCAAATATTTTACGCCATGACACTAGATAAGTTTTTGCATCCAACTTTCTGAATATTCATTCTCACCTTACTTCTTCATGGAATAGCCTGGCTGGTTTTACCATCAGCAAGCAAGTCAGTAGCATACAATCACTTTATTGTTTTCAAACCTAATAAATCCCAAATCAAGATCTTCATATTTTCCTCAAGGCAATGTTTCACTCATTTTTCTTTAGTGCATTGTTGTCACTGTCCCTGTAAAATGTTGTATATGGTGGTGGTTCCCACATTATGTTCTATGGTAAGTGACCTCACAGACACACCCTGATTTCTGCAGTAACTCTCCTTTCTTTGCTATTGATGAAAGTAATGCTTCTTTCTCCCTCTTTATTATTCATTGGGGGTATCTTTACCTTTATTCTTTTTTCGGGAAATTTTCACAGTACAATTAAAAGTCATTAAAAAAACCCAAAAAATGCCATAAAAATATTAGCTAACAGTAGTTGCACATGCGACTGGTAGAAGCACTGAGAAAAAACTGGCATAAATTTCAGTTCAGGTCTAATTTTGGCAGCAAACTTGCAAACAATAATACCAATGACACTTTTAGTTTTCAAAGCTTCTTGGATTCTGGAATTGTGGGAGAGGGATTACGAGCTATATTTTCATTTGAAAAAATGTGAAAATTGAGGGTTGGCAAAATTACTTGGATTGCACGTTTATAAGAATTGCTCGCTCTAGCCCATTTTGAGGTTAGACAGACTGAGTTTTGAATATATACTTAGACACTTCATTAAGTGGTGTGACTTGGGCAAGTTGTTTATGCTTTGTATATCTATTTCTTCAATGATACAATGGAAATACTAATTCCATTTTACCAAGAGAATTACCAAGACACTTGAATCACATAACATATTTCAGTATATAATCTGATTACTAACAGATAATAACACTTCTACGCGGGGCTCTCTTTGCCCAGTATCATTATTCCAAAGGCAGGAGTCAATCAGAACTCTCTAAATACACTGAGTAGAATGGTGAAGGCAGCTGAGTAGTTGAATGGACTTTTGAACACTCATAGCTAAGGCTTTTAGTTGTGGGGGCCACACCTTTGGAGAGAGCAGTGGTTTTCCTCGAGCCTAAAATCCAGGATTTGAGTCTCAAATGTCAAAGAGCCCTGAGGAGTCATGAAGCATAGATTGTTATACTATAGATAATAGCCAAGTTATGAATAAAAGAGGGTATGAGAATAGTTTTTCTCCCTTGCCGTAATACATATCCCAAAGGAATATCCCAAAGGAAAGCAGCAGGGTTGGACATCGGTAGATATTCCGGAGGGGAGTTTTGAGCCCCATCCCTACACTGAATCTTGAATCTGTTTCTACTGGGGTAGAAGGGGGGAATTGAACCTTGGGTAGGTTTCAGAGAGCCTGAGAACAGATGAGACTTGTGTGTGAATCCGCATGATATACACAGAAGACCTACACAGTTCGTGAGAAGTGTATAGCATCAGAAACAGCTTGGACTGAAGGAGAGAACTAAATGAATGAAGACTGCCAACCTTCAACCTTCTACTCACAGAAAACAAGCTGATACATCACTCAGCTGCAAGTAAACCTTTTATGAAAAAGTAAAGATGACTCAGAGGATGGAGCCTCAAGCCCAGCAGGTGGAACCGTGAGCCCAGCGGGTGGAACTTTGAGCTGAGTAGGGAGCCTGGAGCCCAGGGCGAGGAGGCACAAACCTCAGAGGATTATTCACCTGCCTTGAAACCTAATGGAGTTTTTCTGGCTGGATTTCAAAATTGCTTGACTCTTTTTTCCCCTTTCATTTTCTTTCCCTTTTGAACATGAATGTTTATAACTGTCATTTTATGTATTTTCCAACATTGCATTTGGGAGCAAATAACTTATTTCCTGAGTTTCACAGGCCCCCAGATGGAGAGGAATTGTGCCCCAGGATGGATTATACCCAAAGCTTCACCCTTACTTAATTTAGATGAATTAGGTGCTGAGACTTGGGACTTTTGAGCTGATTTGATTTATATGAGGTTTTGAACTTTGAATTGAACTTGTAATGGGTTAAGACTTTGGGGAACTTGAGATGGGATGAATATATTCTGCGTGTGGGACAGGTATGAATCTTTCAGGCCAAAGACAGACTGCAGGAGGGTGAATAATAGCTGCTCAAAGATGTTCACATCCCAATTCCCAGCGCCAGTGAATATCTTACCTTAAATGGCAGAGGGATGTTGCAAATGTGATTAAAGTATGGACACTGAGATTGAGAGATTATCCTGTGTTGTCCTGTTGGGCACAATATAATCACATGGGTCTCTACAAGCAAAGGCCATTTTCCAGCTGTGATGAGGAAAGGAGATGTGAAAATGGAAGCAGGGTCAGTGAGACGCTACATGGAGGAAGGGATCCATAAGCCAAGGAACGCAGGCAGTCTGTAGAAGATGGAAAAGTCAAGGAAACAGAATTTCCCCTGGAGCCTCCAGAAAGAAACATTGTCCTGCTGACACCTTGATTTTTAGCCTAGTAAACCCATGCTGGACTTCTGGTCTTCAGAACTGTAAGATAATAAACATGTTGTTTTAAACCACTAAATTTGTGGTAATTTTGTAGGGTAGCAATAAAAAATGCATGCAGGCATATCAAGGTATTTTTCATGTGGATCTTACTAGAGAACAGGTAAAAGATGCCTCTGGGATTAGAAACTTCAAAATATGTTGCAGTTCGAGTTCTTAAATCATACTGCTTATTATCATTCTCTTGGGAGACTCAATAATTCTTATGCATACAGCAGAGACCTGTATGAATTATTAGTCCCTGAGATGTCATTCTTGGTTTTAGATTTTTTTTGTCAACTTCCTGAGTGACCATGGGCAAACCATTAACCATCTCTTGAATTTCCCTTTCTTTTTCAAGGAGATAACAATGTCCTAGTTTCCTTCTCTTACTCCCCCGCCCCACCCACTCTTGTACCTTTGCCACATTCCTCTTCCCATGACTTAAGAACTTTTTGTAAAAGGCTTTGAACTTTTCTATAGAGTGGTTCTTGAACTCACGTAGGAGACAGAGCGTCTGGAAGACATGGCACTGTTTGAAGAACACCGTGAGATGCTGATATATTTAATTCCGGGTTGTGCAATAGGAATAGTTTTCCTTCCAGACAATCTGACAATCTGCGTATGACTTAAAAACCACAACCTGAGTACACATGTCCATGAAAAGAACAAGCTGTTGGTCTAAACACGATCGGCTGTTCCCGAGTTTTTCTGGTAATGCTTGTCTGCTGCTTGTTCACTTATTTTCTCATCTGCCAGTACTTGAGGGAGCAGATGTCCAAAGTTTAAGAAAAATATATCTGGGAGGAAAACTTGAAATTGGAAAAAGAAAAAATGTGATCTCCAACTAATTTATTTTCCTGATAATTGGAAAACATTATCATTAGTTGGATTGATACACCTCCATCAAGGTGATGGCTGAACACCTCCATCAAGCCCTCAGAGACTGACATTCGGTGTGAATATGTTTGTGAACTCCCCTTACTATGAATACGCAATGGGATTTCTAAGGGGAAAGGCTAGCTTCTTATTTCTTTTTGTATTCCCGAACATATTTCAGTTGTTACTGTCTCTCCTTGCTATTTAATAATAATAGCTGCTATTTACTGAACACTTACTGTTTCTCAGATGCTGTGCTGAGACCTGAGTCTGTATTGGGATGCTATTATTATTACCCGTCTTACTGATGAGACCGTGAACCTCACACGGATTATCTGCTCAAGGTCACAAAGCTCATAAGCAGAAGAGGCAGGATTCAAACCTGGAACCTGATCCCAGAGTCTGATCCCAGACAGAGCCTTGAACCATGGCATCTCACTTCCTCCTCTCTGAAGCCCCTCCCTGTGGCCACTCCCCATCCCAGGATGCTCTAGCCTCTCCCATCCTGAGATGCTTATGGCGCTCCCTTTGTGCCTAGGTCTATACTTTCTTGCCTGAACCAGTTTGGCATCTTCTTGATCCACTAGCAGCTGCTGGAGTACCAACAGCTGCATGACCTTGTGGGTCATGCTGTTCAGTGCAGGGCGGTGACAGTAGCAGACAGAGAACTAATCTTTGCTGTTCTTTGCCTGGTTGACTCCGTTTCAGTTCAAATATCAACTCCTCAGAGAGATATTCCTGGATCATATTATCTAAAAATCTCTCTCCTCTGATGCTGCTCTGTTTCATTTCTCCCACAGCACGTACCCTGACCAAAAAGCACTTGTTTGCTTCCTTGTATATTGTCTGGTCCCTCTTCCCAAGAATAAAACACTCCAGAAGGGCAGAAACCTTCTCTATCTTGCTCACATCTGCACCTCCCATGCCTAGAACAGTGCTTGGTACTCAAATATTTGTTGAAGTACGTGAATGAATATACTGAAATGTTTTTGAAACGTTGTATTTATTAAATAAATATTGAGTATCATCTTTGTGCTGCACATTGTTCTAAGTGTCAGGAATATAGTGATGAGCATTGTAAAGCAAACCGTTTTGAAAAATGGATATGGGTTGTGTCTTCAAATTATCAACAATGTGACCCTTTGGTCAAAATTAGGGTGATCATATATTTCAGCTTATTTTGCACTATGCTTTTTTCTATAAATAGTAGCCCTTTCACTCTCCAAAGTGTCCTCCTGTGGGTGAAAAGTCATCAATTGCCCATAGTTAAATTATGTATCAAAGCGATTAAAAGTAGCAAACAGCAGACAGAGTAAAACCTTGGTATAAGGTAGTTAAACAATGGGTTTGACTGCTGTGCATAGTATTAATTTTGTGAATTATAAATGACGACAAAACAACTCAGCCTGGCCTAAGCAAAAACAGAGAGAGGAACTGACAAATTTACATAGCTGGAAAGTCTGCTTCAGGCACCGTAGGATCCAGACCTCCAACTCCAAGTGTTCCCCTCCTCCCTGAGCAGCTCCAGGCTCACACTTCCTAGTATCAAATAGCAGCAAAAGCCCTGCCTCATCCCATCTCAGTGCAGGTCCAGTAAAGGAAAGCCAAAGCCTTTCCTAGGAGCACTTGTCCAAGTCCTGAGATGGATTCTGATTGGTACAGCTTGGGTCCTCCCCTTCTCCCCAAGGAAAGGTGGTGTGTTGATTAGCTAAGTCATGGGTTATGCCTTTCATCCCTGTAGCTGAATATGGAGCCCTGCCCAGACCACATATCCAGATTGAAGGAGCAGTAGATCTATCCGGAAATGGAAACCAAGGGATTTTTCCAGAAGAAAAGAGAATGCATTTAAAATATGGGTGGGAACCAAAAGTGTCCTCTATAATATGTGTGTGTGTGTGTGTGTGTGTGTGTGTGTGTTTGTGGGTGGCAGCCTGTGCACACAGGTGCGTATGTTTGTGGGATGATCAGGTAGCTTACTGAGCAATGGCTTCCATCAAACAATTTTATATCTTCACAATCTCTTTCTCAGATTCCTGTTTTATAGGCCCAAATGAAGCTCTATTTTTCCATCCCATCAACACCTCATGTAAGAATCCCTTAATGTCCATACAGTATATGGCAAGTCTTCACACATATTGGTTCACTCACTCAAAGGACATCTATGTGCAGATGTTCAAACTGTGCACTGTACAGACTACAGTGTGAGTTGTGCAATATGGTGACCTTATGTAATCCTCATAGAAATTCTTTTGGCAGATGAGGAAAACGGGGCTCAGTGTCCTCATTTCACATAGAGAGCCTGGTAACTCAAAGGAGTTCTCATCCTCTTTTACTTTGGAAAGAAGTAATCACTCTTTACCATCACATTGTCTCCATGCTCTTAAACAAACACTATCACTGAAGCCTTGGAAATTATAACAAGGCATTCTCATTTTTGTTTTACATTTAGGCAAATTAAGCAAAAACAGATTTAAAAAATCAGTGAACCATCTGTAGTGTTCATATCCTTAAGTGCAGAAGAAGTCCATAGACATAATTCATTCTGCAAAGAAATCTGCAAGGCACCAGAATTTCTACATTTTTCTTGGGTCTTGTTGTTCCCGGTCTTAACCATTTAATAGTTTCCAAATCAAACTTGGGAGCTTAGAGTGTGGTTCTTGAATTTTAGTGCTCTTAATAATCACGGTGGGTGCTTGTTAAATATACAGATTCCCAGCCTCCGTTCCAAGAGATTCTGATTCTGCATTTTTAACAAGCACCCTGTGACTGTGATGTGGTTTTTTTTTCATGAAAGTTCTTTGAGAAATAGAAGTTTTGAAATGTAATTTTCCAATAAAAATGAAAGAAGGCTTCCTTCTTTTCTGCATCCACTTAATATCTGTTGAATACCTGCTGCCTATAATAGTCATAGTCTTAGGGATGTATAGTTTTTTGATTTCCACAGTCTGTTGTTTGTTTGTTTGTTTGTTTGTTTTTGTATTCACACTGACAATGTTTTGGAAGAGGTTACCTCTTTTAAAAGCAGATGAATATGCAAAGGTCAGAGGTATGAAAAGCCCTGGATTCCAGGGAAGGTATTTGAATGCAATGTGTTTTTCCTTCCGAGGTCTCCATTAGGATGACAGAAGTAAGATGGAGATCCAGCAGCTGGTCCTTCATCCTTATATAGAAGCGATGGTGCAAAAGATACTCAGGTTGATGTCATTCAAGGAGAAGTGGGACAAGTTCAGGTGCATCAATAATGCATGCCTCTGCTTTCTTATTTCCCTGTCAAAGCAAGAGGAAGCTCATCCTTTCTCTACAGACGGTGCATAAGAATGGCAAAACAAATGTAAAATCTCTGCTATAGCCTTGATAAATGGTGGTAAGGGAAGGAATATTTATTTTGTGTCTCCTCTGTGACACCTGGGGAAACTGAAGCTCAGATACATTAAGTGGCTTTCCTAAGATCACATCGCTAGCCTTCTCAGTTACCTCTTACTGCTAAGAAACCACTCTAGAGCTTAGGGCCACAAAACAGCAAATTATTATTACATGTCAGAGTCTGGGAGATGACTGGGCTCAGCTGAAAGGTTCTTAGATGGGGTCTCTCCCATGGTTGCAGTCAGATGGAAGCTGGGGCTGGAACCATCTGAAGGATCAACTGGACTAGACGTCCACCAGGTCTTTTCACTCACATGCCTGGTATCTTGGTGTTCTTTGGCCTTTTTCTCTTCCTACATCAAAACTCGTCCTCTAGGGCCTTGGCTTTTACTTTTTACAGCATAGTTGATTTAAGGTAGTCATACTTCTTACATAATGGTTAGCTTCCAAGGTGGTGCAAAGAACCTTCCAGAATAGGCAGAGCTATACATGGGACTGGCATAGAATCATTTTTACAATATTTTGTTGGTCAAACCTTCATAGGCTCTCTCAAAGCCAAGAGAATAGAGAAATGTATTCTCCCTCTTGATGGGGGCGTGTCAGGTTCACTTTGCAGAAGAGCCTGTGGGATGGAAGACATTGTTGCAGCCATCTTTGAATGAGTTTATTTTGCATGTGGAAAGGATGTGTATCATTGTAGGGAAGAGGGAAAACTGATATCTTGTCTCCAAAGATGGCACTCCAACGAGTCACTGTTGCCCAATAGTCTCTCTCTACTTTTATTTCTCCATCTGTGCTCTTGATTCATGGCCTTTCTTCAGTTCTTCCTTCTCCTCACGGTCTATACCTTCCTAGGGCTTCCTTCTTGTTGATGTCATTGCTTTATTGTCCTTCTCCTTCAACCCAGTGTTCCTATTTAACTGCTACTCATCCTTCACATTCCAACGAAGAGGACCTTTCTTGGAGAAGTCTTTCCTGATCCCCCCAGGCTGGGTCAGCTCTTTTCATAAGCACTCATGGGAACTTTTCCTCTCAACCAAAGCTTGTCTGACTATTGTAATTATACAACTAATGGTGTGATTAGAATATATATACACACACATATACATATACATATATATACACATATATATACAAATATATAAATACATATTTATATATCCTTTAATATATAAATTATAAGAAAGCATGGATTTTATGTATTTCAGTTTCAATCCCAAACTCAGTGCCTCCCTGACAGATGGTGGTAGCCAATCACTTTTGTTGAACAAATAAAGATTGTTGAAAATAAATTTCAGGTTCGTAGTGTAGTCATGTGGAAAAACAGTGCTCACCTGGATGTAACAGTTCTAACCAGAATTAATTAAAATTAATTTTCTCAGTTCATGGTCAAAGCCATGGAAGAACAATGGCAGGAAATGAAGATCAATTATAGCATGCTATTCTATTATACACATATGATGCATCTTTATATAAATTCTGTCAGATTTAGATATAGTAGTTACTCTTATTTTACAGTGGAGGAAGTCTTATTTTACAGTGGAGGTCTTATAGCTAGTAAGTGAGGAAGAAGAACTTGACTATTGCTGTCTTTTATATATGGGTGATATAGTTAAATTTCATATATATATAATATATAATGTGTAATATATATATGCATTTGGTCAATTTCAATTATGCATACACACATATATCTATGGCTTCAGGAACTTACAAAATTGCTTTGTTAAAAATTATAAAATTCCATTTGCTAAAAGAAGAATAGTGACACTAGGAGAGGTGAAGAAAAGAACAAAGGAAATGAATCATTGGAATACATAAACTATCTGAAAATGGCATGGGCAGACTATATGTTAGCACATCGAATGGGCCCAGAAAAGCTCGTGGCATATTTTATAAATGAAATGAAGAATGTACATTTATTCAAATAAACTCACAAACTGACACTCAATGGGAAAATCTGGAAGAGGAGCATGAGATAATATTTTATTTCTCACACCCAGCCACCAAAACAGCATGGCAACCAGGAGATGTTTGAAGGGGCACATGGGTCCCAGTGCAAAGTACACTAAAAAAAGGACAAGTACAGGATATGAGAGTGAAGACAGCTGATCCAAATTAACTTCCTTCAGAAGGACAAGTAAGCATGAAGGACAGATGTGGGTTTTCATTCTGTCCCTACCATTCAGCTGGTGACCTATTTGTGTTTCAGTGTCCTTATCACGTGAGAGGGAAAAAAGTGCTTATTTTACACTTTTAATCTTAAAGGATTAAATGGAATATGTTCTATAGATACCCATAACCCCAAGCATGAAAGATAATAGATGTCCAATACGCACATACATGTCTCATACTTCTTTGTTTTTCTCTCTTTTCCCTTGTTTTCCTTTCTTCCCTTCTTCTCTCCTTTATTCTCTTTGCTCTCTCTCCTTCCTCTTATGTGTGACATCAAGGAAATAGAAAGCCTGATCTCTTTGCCCTGGACCTACAAGCTCTCTGGAGACACATGATTTAGCACACATAAAACAATTAATGCACCACACAAGAGAGTATAACATCAAGCACAAAAGTGGTGGGGCATTGGCTATCAAAAGCTTATCAACGTTCAAAGATAAGGAAGACTGAAGATTTTCTCTACAAAAGACACCAGGAATGGATTCTTTTGAGCGCATTTGAAGAAGAGATAATGTTACTCAAATCTCTAATATAGCTGCTTAATGGAAGGCATTTAGTTATGCTTGAAATAAGTGCTTTCAAATTTTAGTTGTTCATCCATTAGAAACAGACATCTGCAATTTAAGGAGTAAAAACAAGTAGCACATTATTACCCTTCAAGTCTTTTTTTTCCGTCTCTTTGTTATTCACTGGTAATACCAAGCCAGTAAATGACATGTCACCCTAATTGATTTTAATTAGTGCTCCACAAAAGAAACCGGATAAAAGATTACTCTGAGTACATGTGCCCAGGTGAAATGTGTGAGCACTGTTGAATTGAGGGTTTCTAGGATATTCATCACAAGTAAAGACGGGTTACAATAGCTTTGATGAAAACAGTTATACCTTCCACTTTATTATATATTCATGAAGCACTCTTTTCAATCATTTGGGAGGTGGATAATTGTTATCTTAGCTATGAACAAATGAAGGACAAATGGCTTCTTTTGTTTTCCATCATAATTGTGGAGCAAAGAGTTTCTCTCTTTAAGCGTGCCTTTTCACCTAGGAAATTCTTACTGATTTCTCAAGATTCAGGAAAAGTTTGACTTTTTCCGTAAGGCTTTTGCTCATTTATTCCAGAAAAATTAAGTACTCTGATCTCTGCCTTGATCATTCAACAAATATTACTGAGTCTAAGCCAGGTGTGATGTTAAGTTCTGGGTGTACGATGGTGAAAAATATAATCATAATCCCTACCTG
The DNA here is from genome assembly GCF_004115265.2 of Rhinolophus ferrumequinum. NCBI lineage: Eukaryota > Metazoa > Chordata > Mammalia > Chiroptera > Rhinolophidae > Rhinolophus > Rhinolophus ferrumequinum. The sequence continues at coordinate 62,410,469 of NC_046297.1, forward strand.
AAATCATGGAGCGTATCCATTTATAACATTATTACATTGTTTAAAAATTACCTGTTTATAGAACTCTCTCCCAATCTGATGTGGAAACTTTTGAAGATGAGACTACATCTATTCATGTCAGTATACCCCGTATCCAACATGGTACTGACACTCAATGAACATGTATTGAATCATTTTGAATTGATTCTGGCAGTCTTACAACCAGTTTGTACGTGTGTGCGCGAGTGCGCGTGCATTACCCAACAGAACACTCCTTTTGCTTTTCCTCTTCTACTCTATCGTTTAAGGAATTCTATTTCAGATTTTGATTTAGGCAGGGATTATTATGTATTATGAAAATATATAAAATATATATTATCTATCTATCGATCTATCTATATCTCCTTTAATATATAAATTACAAGAAAGCATGGATTTTATGTATTTCAGTTTCAATCCCAAACTCAATGCCTCCCTGACAGATGGTGGTAGCCAATTCACTTTGGAAGGAAAATGGGCAAAATCCACGCACCTTTGAGTCATCTATCATAGATAGATGGACAGTAGTTGTCTAGAGTTGTGTGGGGGAAGGATTCTAAGGTCTCTGTACAATATAGTGGGGAATACTGTGGTTGATTAATGTCTGCCAAGTAGAGGGGACAGAACAGAGATAGCATGCATGCTGTTCTTTTGTCATCTCTGTTTTATGCCTTGAGACTCCAACTCGAGTATAGGTTTGGAGCTAGCACAGATGAGAACAAGCACAATTAACTACACTCACTACCATGTGTCCTTTGTAAGATAATTGGGTATATTCACGTCAGAAAGCTGGGACTTTATCTGTATTGCTTATCATTCATCGTAGACACTCAATAATGCCGAAACTAGAAACGTGAATAAGCTCAAGTCATAATCTCCCTCCTGTGGGTCAGTTTATCCCATCCTAGTAAGTGAAAGTTCTTGAATTATCTCACCTCCCTTAAGACATGAAGTGAATCTAATGCCTTACCCGCCACACATTCTACTCAGACAGATTAGTTATGGCATTGGGACTTGAAATTGTAATTACCCAGCCTACAAGGTTCAGCGTGGAAGTCATGACATCTGAATTCAGCTTGAGCTTTGTTGTGTAACTTTGAACAACAATGTATTGTTCCGCACCTTCATTTTCTCATCTATAAATTGAGGTGGTTGGATGAAATGATATCAAAGGTTCTTCTTCAATTTAATATTTTGTTTAAATTGAGATGGAGATTCACTAGGATTTTTCTACTAAAGACCCACCCTTCGGGTTGTTACCACTTCATAGTGGCTCTTCATTGCTGGGATCAGACACGACACTAGAATCACAGCAGATCTATTGATCACTAGGGAAGAGTGAGGTCCTTGAGGGCCGGACCCGTGTCTAATGCATCTTCATTATCTCTGTGCTCAGCAGAAACATACATGTGTTGAATTGATGAAGCAAAACTTTTAGTGGAAGGAGGATTCTGGAAGCATCCGTGAGGGCCAGTTCCTGGTGAGCATCATTTGTGTAATTAACATCAGCCTGGGACCTGATGACAGCAACTGAATCATTTATCCAAAAGGTCGCCCAAAATCTGATGCCTAGGACATGGATTGGTTATGGGTTGTGGTTATTGCTGTTTTAATAAGACAGGGAAAAGAGTCTTTGCTTCTAAGGAAAACCTTAATACGTGTGCTGGATCGCCCTGGTATCTTTCATGTTCTTCCTGAGTAGGTATTCACAGCAGGAACATAATGAGCATGTTTGGAGCGAGGGGCAGAGGAAAAAAAGGTAGCAGATTAAACAGCAGCTATTCCTCTTCTCTTACTTTCTTCCCAGTTCCATTCCTGTCCCATCTTCGGCACAGCCCAGGCAAGAATGAGTTCAGAATTTTAAGTACCTGGACAGAGATCTTAATTTTCAGCCTGGCAGGTAGAAGTAGTGAGACTACACATATGATGAATTCTTACCAACCCCCTAACGGGATGTTGGGTTCTAACTCTCTCTCCTTGCACACAGGCTGGTGCTCCTAGACACCACCAATGGAATTCTGATGATTCCCCTTTGTCTATGGCTGAAGCAGAGGGATTTTAGTTTTAAATTACAGATTCCCAGGTCTAGCCATCAAAAAGTCAGACATAATTGGTATGGGGGAGGGGCTTAGGGTTTGTATGTCCACAATGTTCCCCCAGGTAATTCTGATAACCACTTAGGTTTAGGATCAACTGATGGATTAAATAAGGACAATATTTCTTAGTATGGCATTCAAGGCCCTTTGTGATATTCCCTCCAACTCCCCTTTCCCCTTTCCAGCTGATGTCCAGCCATTCCTCCAGTGTCATTCCTACACTCACACCCCACCAGATCACGTGTGGCTCTCCAAACATGACACGTTCTGTGCACCTTCATGTTTTTGCTCGTGCTGTATCCCGTGCCTTATAAGGCTCTTGCATAGGAGTTTGGTGAATTTAACGTCCTTTAAGGGCTCCTTTAACCTGTGTCTTCTATTTCTGAGCTTCCTGGTAACCATCCATCTGATTGCAGAGTTAAATGATCTCTCTTTTGTGTTCCCATAATATGCTGAACATTTTGTCTCTATTATAGCTACAGTGACATATTTTCTACTCCGAAAATTGGCACAAACAGCCGAATAGTGGGACTGAGTATTTTAAATAGAACACAGTATTTAAAATTATTTTTATGCTTAATTTGTTTTAATCAAGATAAAAATAACACATGTTATATCAAATAATATAAAAGTGAGCTTATAATAAAAAAAATGAAAACTCCCATTTCCCTTTCTCTGGTCTAGTCTCAATTTCCTGAGGCAATAGTTTAAGAAATCAATTTTTTTGACCAGATAATAAAAAAGTTAGCAGAATCAAGGGGTGGGGGCACAAAAAATAGCTCTTTTTTCTATTTCTGTCCCCCAGACACCCATTTCCTTCTCCAGAGACACACTGTTACTAGTTTCTTGTGTATTCTTTCTGGGATATTCCATGAGTTTTCAAACACATATTCAAACAAACATGCACACACACACACACACACACACACACACACACACGGAACCACACTGCATTACTGTATACACATTGCACCTTTTGTGACTTAACAGTATATCTTAGAGATTTATTCCATATTTGTACATAGAGTAATTTCTCCTTTGTTTGTTGGCTGCATATTATTTCATTGCTATTAGCTGCACTACAATTTACTTAACAAATTCTCTACTGATGGAAATTTAAGTTGTTGCCTAACTTTTGCTCCTACAAATATTTCTGCGGTATCCATCTATCACTTTTCAAAGTACAAGAATACCTGTAGGATAAATTTCAAAGAGTGCATTTGCTGGGTGTGCATTTTTATATTTAATAGATATTTCCAAGTTACTCTTCATAAAACATATATGAATTTGTATCTCACCACAAATGCACTTGTGAAATCATTGTGTTAAGTTTCTTTTTAAAAATTTTTGCCAATCTGACATTTAAGGAGTAGAATCTCCTTATATGGAGATGTTTTGCGTATCTCATTATATCAGGAATATGCATCTTTTTATACGGTTCAACGCCAGAAGTATTTTACACTTTTTTTTCATGACCCCTGGTCTGGTTTTAAAACATATGTTATTATTATTATTACTAAAGAATTCAGCTATGTAATATGAGGAACTCAGCATACTTACATAAAATTCCAACATCTTACCCCTTCCAAATTTCTGCTAATTATATAGTTTCTACATGTCATGCTTACATCTACCCTCATGAGAGATTTCTAAGGGTTCGATACAGTACTGTTAACTACCAGCTCAGCATGGTACCACAGAGCTCTAGAACTTACTCACCTTAAATTACTAAACCTTTATACTCATTGTTTTAAAGGGACGATTGTTTGATTTCTTTTCATCATGCTAAGTTTGATGACAGCTTTCATCTGTCATCAATTTTCATGGCCATATTTTCCTGGTGAGTGTTCTTTCCCCTTTATTTTCATTCTTTCTTCTTTTTTTATGTAGTAAAATTTTGTATTTTTGGAGAGCATGACAATTTTTTGATAAATCCTCAGTTTTTAAATGAGGTAAATTTTCTGTAGACTCATTCTTTACATGTGGTTCCTGGGGGGGAGGGGCCATAGCATTTATCCAAGACAGTGGAGATTTCCTTGGTTCTATGACACTAGGTAGAGTGTACAAGTGAATTCTTTTAGCCTATACTGGTCTCAGGTGAGTAGATAAGCAACTCAGAGCCTCCTCCAAACTTCTTCATGTCACCTGCTTCTTGTGGTGACAAAAAGATTTGGGATGCTGCCTTCATCGATTCCTGTACCCGTTTCCATTGTTATATTTAAAAAGGCAGTTATTTTGACCCTCAAGATATGCCAACTACTTTTGTAATTGTGTTCTATTATCTCTGCCTGAAATTCAAAACCACAGGCGTTTTTTCTAGACATTTTTCTGAAACCTGAAAATCTTCACTGCAATAGGTAATTTTTTCTCATACATACCAGGCCTGATTATTGTTGTTATTATTCCCATTTTACAGAAAAAACAAACAAACCAACAAAAAACCCACAAAAAACCAAAACCCAGAAGCTCAAAGAAACTAAAATGACTCATCCAAGGTCACTTAATCAGTACTTGATAGACTTGGAATTTAAAGCTAAGTCTGTGATTCCGAAGGAAGTTCTGTCCCCTGTACCATGTGACTTCCCAATACAGATGAACACTTCATTACATACGTCTTGGTTTGTTTTCTAATTGATGCTGGTGTGAATCCCTCATGGCCATGAGATAATACACTGATTCCAACGAACATGCTTCCTGCTTCTAGATTTCTAAGAACACCATACACTCGATAAATGCTTGCTCTGTCTGTGTCACAAGGTTAGATGGGGAAGGGCACGTAATTGCTATAGCCATTTGGACCTGGGAAAAGAATTGCGTTAAGACTAACTCTTACCAAATCCCTTCTTGATTTCATTTTAAGAACACCCCAATTCTGTTTGAAAACAGCCTGTATCATACGCTCTTACTTCGAAGTTGTAGCCTTCTCTCTGTTTTCTATAATTTTATGTTTAGGGAGTGTGTTGGTCCAAGGAGATCTTACATGAGGCAACAACACATTCAACAGACCTCATTGACTTCTCTTTGAAATTCTAGTTATGCCATGTTAGAGCCATTTACATGCACCAATGAAGAATAAGAAGTGGTTATTTAGTGAGCTGAATTTTTTACTCCATTAGGAAGCAGGAATTACAGAGGAGAAAAGTGTTAGAAGAGTGTATTCATTGGTCCAAGACATTAAAATGACATATAGGCTTCTAGATTTGTTTTCAGATTTATATTGGTATCTTCTCATCCTTGGCCTTGGGTTCCATTGAAAGACTTATGATGCCAAAGAGGAGCAATTTCCTCTGATTCATTTAGGATTATGGTCAAATTTATTGGGGAAGTTTATGTTTTACTTACCAGAGAGCAACTTGATTTCCTTGGTCTTGAACCATTCTCAAGGGGACATGAAATCTCTCAGAAGCCAAAACCAAAACCAGTGGCTTGTAAAATTTATGGAAAATGTTTTTTTTTTGCTGTTTTTTTTTTAAAACCATCCTGAATCCCTTTAGCACATTAATTTCTTCCCATGTTCCTTTCCAAGCCTTGCTCACATACAGACCTATTTTAAGAAAGTGGATACAAGCTCATATGCCTTGTACAGTCATATTTATTTGCTTTATAGTCTATCACAAACATTTTCTATGATGAATTATTTCTTCATACTTTACATTTTTAGTGGCTGCATAAAAACCTCCTGAGTTATAGTACCATAACTTTTTTTATCAGCTTCCTATGACCAGATTTTAAGGTTTTTTTCCCCCCTCACAATTAATGCCACAATAAATAGCTTCACACATTTACTTGAGTTTCTTTTTTGTTGTTAAAATATTTCTTTAGGGTGAATTATTTACAGCGGGTTTGCTGAACCAAGGAACATGGTTTACGGGTGGTTTACGTGGGGGAGGGGCTGTAGCATTTATCCAGGAGAGCAGGGATGTCTCTGGTTCTATGACACTAAGTTGTGTGTATTTGCAACAGTCTTGATACACCTTGTCAAATTGCTTAAAGAAGGATTTTTTAACTACCTAGACTTTTCAAGAACGGGATGTGGCGATGGTTTCCATATTCTTAGTATTCACCATCACTAGGAGTGTCCACCCAGAGGGCCAACATCAGTTCTATTGCTACCACTGCAGCCTAACCACCATAGGCTTGCCTAGATGATGCCAACTGCTTCTGAGTTGGTGCCCCATTGTTTTCACTCTTGCCCTTCCTAAAACCCTTTCTGTACGTATCTATTAAAGCACTGTGGTATAATAAAAAAGAAGTATTTGGTCTTTGTCCCCTGTTTCTGCCACACACCGCCCCTAAAAGCCCTGAAATCTCTGAGTGATAAGAGTGTCTTTTGTATGTTAATGATGGCTGAAGGCTGGGGCTCTCTAGATAGCTTCAAGGTGGGGGGCTGGTCACCAGAAAGACCAAGGCTTGATGAAAGCTTTGGAACTTTCTTCCCCATCCCCAACCTTTGGGGATTAATCATCAATGGCTAGTGATTTAATGAATCCAGCCTATGTAATGAAACTGACATAAGAAAAACCCTAAATAAAGAGGGTCAGAAAGTTTGGGGTTGGGAACATATCGAGAGGTTGGGAGGATGGTGAGTCCAGAGAGAGAATGGAGGCTCCCTGTTTCTTTCCCCATATCTTTCCCTATTCGTCTCTTGTGTCTAGCTAGCTGTTCCTGAGTTGTGCTATATGATAAATCGGTAATATTAAACAAGTAAGGAATAGTAATTAAGTAAAGTGTTTCTTGGGTCTTGTGAGTGGGAACCCTTGACTCTATAGACAAGTTGAGCAGAAGTATGGATAACCTGGGACCTGATACTTGCAACTGGCATCTGAAATGAGGACAGTTTTAGGGGACTGAACCCTTAAACCTGTGGAGTCTGACGTGTTAGACTGGAGTCTAACTCCAGGTAGTTAGTAACAGGATGGAATTGAATTCTAGGACACCAAGGTGTTGTCAGAATTGGTTGATATCAGGAGGGAAAAAAACCCACTCAAGCACAAATCTAATACACTCACCTACTTAAACCTTTCCCGCTGCATTTAGAATGAAATCCCAAGTCCTTTCCGCATCCTATAAGCTGTTCATGGACCGGCCCCGCCCACCTCTCCAGCCTTACTCTCTAACACACTCTTCTAACTCATTGCTTCTCAGCAACACTGGTCTTCTTTCATTTAAAAAACATGTCAAGCTCATTATCATGTCAGGGCCTTCGCATTTGTCCTTTGCTTTGCCTAGTCATCTTCCTCCAGAGTGTCACATGGCTGTTCTTTCTTATTTTTCAGGTTTCAGCCTAGACGTGCATTTTCTGACCATCCTAAGTGTAGCATCCTCTCTCTCCCTAGCTTCTAGTCATCCTTTTTTATTTTTTTTAAGTTTTAGAAGAAATATATATATATATATATATATATATATATAATTTTTTATTAGTTTCAAGTGTACAAAACAGCATAGTGATTAAACATCTATATACCTCACAAAGTGATAACCTCAGTAAGTCTATTACCCATCTGATCCAGTCATCATTTTGTACTGTTATACTGTTCTATTTCTCTGTATAGAAATGCAGTCTATCTATCTCCATCTATCAATCTATCTATCTATCTACCTGTCTATCCATCGATCTACCATCTATCTTTCTTTCTATCTATCTATCTATCTATCTATCTATCTATCTATCTATCTATTTTCTATCTAGTCTTTATTATTTTTTCTTCAATACTAGAATGTACACTCCTTCCATGGACACCAAGCATTTTTCTGAGGATGAAGATCCTAGTATCCATGGCCTTGCTTCTCCCAATGTATCAGGTAGCCATTAGCCTCCAGAGGGGGTTCCATCGGTAGACTCCTAGAAATCCATGTTTTTCCCAGTCTTGAGAATACCTCTATTCCACCTTATTGTTTTGACTGAGAGTAAAAAGTATGGCTTCTTGTTCTTCTGGGTTCAGAGCATTTGGGGGTGGTTGATTGTTCCACAAATGGATGTTTATAGCCCCTCTTTTTAGCCCCAGTTCACAGGACTACTTTGGTTGTACCTTTCGTTGCCAAGTCTAGAGCTTCTGCAACGTTCTGTCATGATATTGCTCCCTGATTTCAGTGCAGCCCTTTCCAAACACATTCCAGGCTACAACTCCCTCAGTCCTGTTTTATCCACCATTACGTTATCTGTGTTCCATCCTCCAAAAGTTTTTGAAACCTCTTACTGTGTGAGGGACCTGTTCCCATTTCCTTGTCCTGTGATGAGTCCATTCCTATTTTCTTGGCTATTATAGATTATCTTGTTATATTCCTTTATTGCCATTTTATTGAGAACTGCCGAATCAGTGGGTTCATTCTATCATCTTGAGTCTGAATCTCATCACACAACAACTCAGAACATTTTTAGGCAATTTTATTTGGAATTGCCTTTTGAGTTGTTTATAAGTCAAACAAGAAAATTGGCTACTTTACATGATAATTGGATATTTACAAACCAAAATGTCACTATCCAGTGCAATTAAGAAGCTTATTTGCCAAAGAATCATTATTGTTTCTTATAATAAAGTGTACCATTAAGGCAGATAAAGATGAAAAAAACAAACAAAAAACATGGCTTATATTTAATTTCTCCCAAATTTTCTAAAATGTGTGAAGCTTTTTGGAGGAAGTGTGTAGCTTCACAAAATAAATACATCGTAGGCAAAAGCACTCATTGGCTGTATATGTTCTGATGCATTTGCTGGAATATTGCTCCAAATTATCCTGTAGTCTCCCCATTATAACATCTCTCCCCTACAAAGTCATCCTGCTTTTAGTATGAAATCTCAGCTTCATATCTTGGCCTGATATATAAAATACCCTCTGGTTTCTTCTTTCCAAAAATAGGACTTCTCTCTTCTGTTGGGTGCAAATGGAGTGTTTCCCCAACTGTATGGAGTGAAGGTGAGTGTCTGAGTATTTAGCTACTTTATAAACAGACTTTTAATTAATCTACCTTTTTTGAACTCGCTTTCCAAGGTGCTTGCTGTGACCAATTCTTAAACCTTCTAAGGGTTCTAAGGAAGGAAGAGAATTGCTTCTTGGTTTTATCCCATTATTGGTCAAGGATTCAGCTTTTTCCAGCCTATTATAAATGTTATTATTCATCCTTCTCATTTCTAGCTTCCAAATGTTGATGCTATTATCCCATGTTCTCTTTTCCTTGCGTGTCCATAATTTGTTTGGTTTCGTTGTTTTTCATCCATTTACAGTTTTAAGTAGGATTCTTAGAAGTGTTTAGGAGACCTTCAGAAAGCTATAGCTAGAGGCCTGCAGAAAGCTATAACTAGAAATAAGAGTCACTCCCATAACAAAAAAAAAGGCAAAGCAGGGCTATCTACTCAGTCACCTTAATCAATTAAATGGAAAATACATATACATATGTGTGTGTGTAATTAATTTTTTTTGAAATAACACACGCACTAAAGCAGTGCATTAAGAAATGTTATCTCTCATCCTTAGATTTGAAAACAATAAAATGATTGTATGCTACTGACTTGCTTGCTACTGATTGTATGCTACTGATCATAAAACCAGCCAGGCTATTCCATGAAGAAGTAAGGTGAGTATGAATATTCAGAAAGTTGGATGCAAAAACTCAGCTAGTGTCATGGCGTAAAATATTTGAAAATCTGTGCTGCAAAAGCTTTTGTTGATCATGAAGCAGCTGAGAGTTACATGTATAAATTAGCTAAGATGATATCTGATGACAACCTTAATCCTTAACAAATGTGCAAATGCTGATGAAACAGCTTTATACTGGTGCTGTTTCTAGAAAAATCTTAGCAATGGCTGACGAGCGAACCCCCGCAGGTTTTGACACTGAGTCCAGGGTGACTGTTTTTACATGTGCCAATTCTACAGGAAAGATTAAGAAGACAGCGATTGGAAAGGGACAACTTCTAATATGTTTAAACGATGTACATGTTATCTGTCATTACTGTGCAAACAGGAAAATGTGGGCGAGCTGATAAGTACCTTCTGATTGATTTCATACATACTTTGCATCTATGGCTGGAGGTCATGCTAGTCAACCTGGACTGGAAACAAAGGTAGAATTTTATTGTCCCTGGACAGTATTCCACCCCTCCCCCTCCTAAACTTCTTGGGGAAAATAATGCTTTTAGCATTTAATATTGCATCTGTAATACAGCCTTGTTGGTCAAGAAATTTTACACTCCATGGAGAGCAAGCATAAATCCCACCCCTTTTTGTTTTGGCCTTTAATTACATGCTTGCTGAGGTTGACAGATGACTAAAATCCCAAACATACTAAAAGAGTTGAGTTTCAGGGATGTTAATTCTGCAGTACTTGATGCTTAGAACAACGTTGACATAAAATGTAAATGCTATCCATCTTGACAACGTAAACCCAAACTATAGAATTTATGAGTGGAAGTTGGGGGCGGGGTGGGGGGTGGTGAGAAGAAGATGTGAAAGGAAAGGCAAGATTGTTAATGTATTCATTTGAAAAGTTGCTAAAGAGCTAATGTCAATATTTAATGAATAAAAAATAAAGGATCAAATATAGAGTTTAAATGTAAAAGCTAGTCAATAAACCAAAAAAAAAAAAAATGGTGATTAAGGGTATTGGGAAAAAGGGAAATTGGGGTGGTGTGAATTGGTATTTACCTATCTGTAAATAGTTTATGTGGCATTCAGTGTGCATTAGAAAAAGAATCAAAGGTACTTAAGAGCAATAATAAAGTGCAGCAGCCTGTAGGACCACTTGCCTTGATCCCAGGCTCCTCCCCAGAAGGATCTGCTTTTAACCTTGAGCTACTATATGCATATTTGGGGTTTTTTTTATTGTGATCTTCTATAATTCTAACTAAAATGAGTTTGAAAACTTAAAAAATAGAAAAACTGGAAAAGAATTCCATCTTAAGGGAGAAGGGAGATGCTAACACCATTTTACATATGAACCATATCATTTTAGAGTGTACCTTTATGTATTTTATTTCATTGGTCCTCATGGAGATTTTGTGAGTTTGGCAGGTCTTCTCAAGGGTAGAGAACCCAAGCACAGAAAAGATGACTAAATTGCCCAACATCCGATGGATAGGGAAGTACAGATGCCATGATCAGAACTTCAGTCACATGTCTTCTAGTCTTGTCCTTATTTCTGTATATCAATGGTTTCCAAACACTGGTCGTCATAGCACGCTGGTTCAGGAAGACATTTTTATTGGCCCAGACCTTCTCTTTTGGTAAATTCCTGAGCATCTTTCTTTCACCAAGTAGATCAGAAGAGAACTCTAGTTCCCTTCTTGAAGCTCTTGTGATCTGCCTCTACTTTTTTTTTTCTTAAAGATTTTATTGGGGGGGGAACAGGACTTTATTGAGGAACAGTGTGTACTTCCAGGACTTTTTTTTTTCCCAAGTTATGTTGTTGTCCTTTCAATCTTAGTTGTGGAGGAAGCCATTCAGCTTCAAGTTGTTGTCCTTTCAGTCTTAGTTGTGGAGGGCGCAGAGCAGCTCCAGGTCCAGTTGCCGTTGCTAGTTGCAGGGGGCGCAGCCCACCATCCCTTGCGGGAGTCGAAACCGGCAACCTTGTGGTTGAGAGGACGCACTCCAACCAACTGAGCCATCCGGGAGCTCAGCGGCAGCTCAGCTCAAGGTGCCCTGTTCAATCTTAGTTGCAGGGGGCGGAGCCCACCATCCCTTGCGGGAGTCGAGGAATTGAACCGAAACCTTGTGGTTGAGAGCCCACTGGCCCATGTGGGAATCGAACCAGCAGCCTTCGGAGTTAGGAGCACGGAGCTCTAACTGCCTGAGGCACCAGGCCGACCCTGCCTCTACTTTTAACATGCAGATGTGGGGTCTTGAAAAATATCTGGGATGGAGAGATGAAGTTTGACCTTCACTCTTCCAAGTATCACTCTGTCATTTGGGAGACAGTTTTTAAGAGATGACTTTTGCAAAATATGAATGTCCCTGTGACATTCAGATTTACATTTCTAGGCTCTTATATCCTCTGGTATTTGTGCTGTGACGATTGTTCTCAAAAGGACATGTCAGTTTCTGTAGATTTGTTGAGATGGCATTTCAGCTTCCTTTCACGTTTTTGGAATTGAACTCTGATTGACAATTTGTTCGTTGAAGTTAAGTACACATCCAGAATGCACTGTTTCCTGTCCACTGAAATCCCACAGTAAATTCTTTTTACGTTCCTTATTGTCCGTTTCAATGAAATCACATTAGTGTTCTCCAATGGAAGTCCAGGTTAGAATGCTGATTGAGAAGTTCTGCTTGCATTCTTCCTCAAGAACTCTCTCTCTTTATCAACGGTGGGCTGGTTATGTATTAAAATAATCAAATTATCCCCAAATATCTGATGCATAGACTTTATTTCTTTTTTTGAGAGGAGTTACAAGTATTGATATTTGATGAATTTTTCATGCATTGGTAGTATTTTCAGAATGATAATTTACGTAAGGAAGAAAAATAAGGAAAGAGAAAGCCTATGTGGTCAAATGGGTGGGGTTTACATATCACTCTGTTGGTTATTATCATTGTGATGTCAAGCAAGTTATTTACACAATCCAGATCTGTTTCCATATATGTAAAATGGGAATAATATTTTCTATTTTACAATTTTGTTGTGAGGCTTGAAAATGAGGAAAAACCACTTAGCACAGAATCTAGCGTACAAGTTGTACTCAATAAATGGTAGCTACTATTTTTACAAGCCTGTTTCACCTGCAGGGTTATGATAAGGCAAGTATAGTAGACCCCCTGATCTGTGGGGGGTACATTCCAAGAACCCCAGTGGATACCTGAAACCAAGGAGTGTATTAAACCCTATATATACTATGTTTTTTCTTCTATACTTACATACACACCTATGGAAAAGGTTTTTTATAAATTAGGCATAGTAAAAGATCAAGAAAAATAACTAATAATAAAATAGAACAACTATACAATATACTGTAGTAAAAGTTATGTGAATGTGATGTGCCTCTCTCAAAATACCTTATTGTACTCTTCTTAGCTTTTCTCTTGAAGAAAGCACTCTATGGCTTCTCTTTGGCGTGTCCGAATTACCAGCACCAGTAGTCTTGCTATCTGAGGCCATTATCAAGTGAAATAAGGGTTCCTTGCATACAAGCACTGTGATACCATGTGCTTGTTAATTTGACAACTGAGCCCACTACTAAGTGACTAAGGGGTGGGGAACTTAGTGTGGATACGCTGGACAAAGGGATGATTCACATCCTGGGTGGGTCGGAGTGAGACAGTGTGAGATTTCATCGCACTACTCAGAACAGCATACGATTTAAAACTTATGATTTATTTCTGGAATTTTCCATTTACTATTTTCAGACCACAGTTAACTGCAGATAACTGAAACCACAGAAAGTGAAACCAGGAATGACAAGGGGGACTAGTGTATCTAGCAACATTCCAGGTAGAAAAGAGATAATCGAAACATAACGATGAAGGAATCCATGAATGAACTATTTAACCTCGTATTCAATCTCCAATAAGAACATACTGGAGAATAATGGGCTTTCATTCTACTGGTAGATTGGATCTCTTAGATCTGTACCCCACCCTGAGGGGTTACATACACCCTTTAGAGAGGGAGGGACAACTATAGGGTTTTGAGTTAATGCCATGTCACCCTAGCTGAGATTTCACTGCTTAAAGTGGAGTGGACAGTGGGACCTGCATTTTCAACCTTCATTTTTCCTCAGGTCCATGTAACTGAACCGACTGAGCCTGGTAGGGTACCAGAAGTTTCAGTAAAAACGATCCTGCTGCTGTGATCTAACTTGGGAGTCATCCTTTCCCTAGGTCACACTCCATTTGTGCTGTTTGCTAAGCCTAGTGCTCTGGCTTTCACTCCAATTATATTGTTGGGAGTGGAGCCCTTTCCTCACACGTTCTATACGTGGCTGGATTCTTGATGTCTTGCCACAGAAGTTTTGTCAGGCCCTCTCCTGAGAGCTCTTATGTCTCCGCTGCTAGTTTGGGTCATGTTCTAAAACAGACATACTGTCTAGGGGTAATAGTCATCCACCTGACCTGGAATGTTCTCCATGGAATATCCTTATCCCACTCATTGGACAGGTCCTCGTAAAGCATATATTCCAATATATTCCATAGTCCAGAATATGTTCCATATATTCCAGCTACTTGATTTGCAACTATGCTCAGGTAATGTATGCACATCTACTGACTGGTGGACCCCTGCCCCTGTGGAATGCCGCTGGAGTTCCAGCTTCCCCCTGTTCTCTGGTTTACGCTATGAAGATCCTAGCAAGTCTTGCCTCAGAGGCTTTTGCGGTACTGACATCTTGTTTGAATTTTGCAGAGGGCTATCAACTGAATGCCTGGTACAATTCCAAGTGAATGAAAACCTTCACAGGTCCACTCGAGGGTCTACACCATTTCAGCAGAAGGTGGTTGTAACTGCCACCCATGACATGTTATTCTCCACTCCCAATTTCTCGCTCCTCCACGCTCAGGGCAATGTGTAAGGCACTGCCTCAGAGGGTCAGTGATGCAACTTTCCTGAGCAGATGCTGTGATGAGACGACCATGTGCTGCCTTAAGTTCAGGGTCTGTCTTACCAAGAGAGCTTTAATTTTAATTGGAGTGGAACATGGGGTGCTGTGGCAGAGATGGGTTTCTTCTCCAACTGTCCCTGGTCAGACAATAAGTAGCATAGCTCTTGCTCTTAAACTTGTGGTTGTTGTTTCAATTAATCACGATCTGAGGCCCCTTTATTTGCCCAGTCCCTTGAGAGCTCATAGGGGCTGGTATTAGGTAGAGACTTTTGAGATCAGATGACGTAACCCAAACTCATTTCAAAAGTAAGGAAGCTGGAGCCAAGGTAAGGGCCTGCTTGAGGCTCCATTGCTCATTCATGGCAAATCCAAGACAATACCTCATGACTGCTGGCTCTTTTGGATCTCGTTTGTATATGAATACGAGTCTGAGTCAATCTCCATTTTTCCTATTGTACATAGCATACTGAGCTGTTGTCAAGACTGAGAACTCAAGATTTATTAGGGCTGGTTATTTTGCAATAGGCATTGCGTATCGCTGATCTCAGCTCAATCACGATGGGAACTTAAGGGGCTCTTGGAGTCAGTGCCCAAACAGGCCCCCCAACCCTGGAGAATTTCCATACCTGAATAAAGTGATCTGTCTGAGGCCTGACTGACACATCACTTTTTTTTTTCTTTATTGAGGATGTACTTGAGGGAGAGACTCCAACAGTGCAGTTGGGAGAGCAAGCAGAAGAGCATCAAGTTATCTAATAATGGGGCTCCCACGTTTATCTGCAAACTCTCTTCCCTGTAGTGCCCTGAGATTCCTTGGAATCACATGACAGAGCCAACACCCCCCCCGGGAATAGCGCACCTGGGAACATGCTCTTTTGGGGGCATCTTATCAGTTTCTCTCTCTTCCTTCCCACATCTGTGTATACCAGATTCTGACACTCCTGCCTCCCCAATTTTGTATTCCTCCCTTCCCTGATCACTTTTGTGACACGGCCAACCATTCAGGTTCTCAGGTCTTCTAGGCTGGTTGGTTGCATAAACCTCTGACATGATCTCTGGCCTGCAATATCCTCCCCTCTGATCCACCCCGAATACCATCTGTGGGGACAGAGCCCCAGAAAGCAGTTTCCAGGCTCTCGGCCTCATGTGGAAAGGTGCTGGCTCAGGTAGTAGATGGCCGTCAGCTGTGGCTGGTTGGCCGTCAGCTGTAACCATTGAGCCATTGGCCACTAATATAACTGCCGCGGCTACGGAGGAGAGAGGAGGAGACTGAAGGAGAGTGGAGGAGAGTGGAGGAGAGTCGGTCGGTTGGCAGCAAAGCGGACAGCAGGTCGCACGTCGTGTAAACCCAGCCTCCAGTGAGACCATAGTGGTATGAATTCCCTACCTATGACTCCGTGGGTGTTCCTGTTTGGCCTAGCCATGTCCTGCGTTCTTGTGCGGGGAGCGGGACCAGAGACCCCGCCTGACACCCCGCATGACACCATCTTGAATAACCACCAGTCTCACAATGGCACCGCTGATCAGAAACATTGGGTGATGCAGGAGAAAAGGGTTTGTTTAGGAATTAGGCCTACATGTGACCGTCTGTCTGCTCTGCCACTTCCTGTCTCCTCTGCCACTTCCTCCCTAGTGCTCTGGGCCAAGCTCCTTCATCACTCTCAATCTTAGCTTCCTCGTTTACAAACCAAGGAAATAAGGATAATAATACCGACCTTGACACATTGCTGTGAGGAGTAAATGGAGGTAACACCTATGAAGTGTTTAGTTACCATAAGCACTTAAAATATGTTCTCTTCTTTCTATTCTAATTCGTGCCAGACATGATGTCTTAGCTTGTGTTTCTCCTTTAAAATAGCCCAGGAAGCAGAATGAGACAAGGAAGAGAATAAAAGCCACAAAGGATATGTAAATGCGCAGGTTGGCACTACAGGCACCTGGGATGTAATCCCCCTATAGACTCTGTGATAAACTCTGTAGAACCCACTTCAAACCTGTCCCATTGAAGGTCGAGGAAGTTGGAGTCTCTGTCCATCAACTTGACCCCCTCATTTGTTAAGCATTGCTCCTGGGAGTTAACTCTGCTCTACTCATAGCCTATGCCCGGGGCTGGCCAAGCACGCCCCCTGCTGGAGAATACCTGCAGGCCGAGATGGTGCAGGGAAACTCTCTGTGGCCACTCTGGGGAGGCCTGGGGTTTGTCCAGGACACTGACAGCTTGCTTTACGGTGCCTGACACTCAGTAGGTTCTTGTTGAAGTGAATAGAAACAGGACATCAATGTCAGGTTAGGGCGATGCCCCACGGTGAAGAAGAAAAATGCTGGTCCCTCAGTTCCTTAACTTCTGGAGCTGTGGTTAGGCTGGCAGGGTCAGATGCACATACAAGAGCTCTGAGAATAACACGTTTGCAGGCACAGGAAGACTCTCTCTCGGCCTGTGCTTGGGACTGCTTCGGGTTGGGGCCCTCCGGACTTCACCTCTCTAGAATGTATACCTACCAGAGACCCCATTCCTCTTTCCACCTCTGCTTAACCAATTCTCATCTACTTATAGCATTAGAATGCCCAAGAGCACCAAGGCCAGCCAAGGCCTCAAGACAGTTCACGTGTAGCTCTGTCTCCAATCTGCTAATCCTTAGAAACAAAGACCGACCCTGCCCCCCATTCAGTGCTCAACTGTCTCTCCCAGGACCTGGTTTATTGTTATGTTACTTCAGTCCTCTCACCTCTTGTAATTTACATCCTGTAATTCCCAATATAACCTTTGTGTCATCTCTCTGCTACAGATTTCCTATTTGTTTTCCCTCTTTCTGTTCTAGGCTGAGGAATCCTTCTCATGCCCGTCTAATCTCCCTTGATCTTTACACTTTCCATCTTGTTTGCCTCCAAACCAAAGCAAAGGTCCTGGTTTATTGCTCCTTAAAATGCCCAGTTGATTAGCTCAAGAATTCCACTTCCCCCCCCCCGCTGACTCTCTCATGTATAACCAGACAATTCACTTTACTGCAGCAAGTATGCACTGAGAGTGTATTGTATGCCTAGTCCTGGCTGTGTGGGATCTAAGCAAGATACAAGCAAGGCCCTGCAGAATTAACAGTCTGCTTGATAAACAAAATACACAGTCATGAAGCAGTTAAAAAACCGACAATGATTTCCATTCATAGATGTGTCACAGGCTATGATGAGCAAAGGAAAAGGGCACATAGGGCGGAGTCCAGGAGAGACCAGATGCAAGATTCTAATTGTCCTCTCTCAGTGGAGTCATCTGGAGAGCACTTAAGGCTCCTAGCCATGATGCATGACAATATGTATGGAATACTGGCAATCAGGGAAGCCCACCCAACACTTGGTGTTTAAGGTTTTTATTGGAAGGTCAGGCAAGCAACAACTGTGTAAATGACACAGCAGTTCATACTCCAGCCCTACCCTAGAAGTCCAATTGATATAGCATAACCCAAAGTCCCAGGCATTCAACATAAGTCACTTTGTTAGCAGAAGCTGTCTGCAGTGGTCCAAGGCCTCAGGGATCCAGACACACTCAGATTGGCTATTCCGAGGGCTCAAAGGTTATCTCCTAGGACGTTGTTGAAGGTCAATCTTGAAGACCTTTGGCATGTGCAGGGTTTGGGCAACCCAGGCCTAAGGATTTAACCCTGTACTGAACGCCGCCACTCCTACTACCTTAAAGCATACTATGAGTCTGTAGAGTGGTAGAACGGTAGAGCAGGAAAGGGCATCTGAGAGCACCGGAAGTTTAGACCAAATCCTGTTTCATAGGTGTGGAAAGTGAGGCTCAGAAAGGGAAAGTCATCTCTAATAGGAAGCCTTCTCTCATGCTCTCCAGATCGATGTGTTGCTTTCTCCCTAAAAGCCCGACAGAATTTCAATGCAACTACCATTTACTGAATGCTTTCTAGGCACTAAGAACTGGACTAAGTGGTTTTCACGCATTATCTCCTAGCTAGCTGTGCTCGTGGGTATTTACATTCATGTGGGTATTTACATTCATGGCACGTCCCCTCCAGCAGAGGGGGCAACTACTTGAAGGTAGAATTTGTGACATAGTCACGTGGGCTCCCTTAACGCTTAACTCAGTGCCTGACACATAGTAGGTGTTCAAGAAGTATTGATGAAATAAATGTATAAATGAATGAATATGTGCCTTGGAACAAAAGGTAAATAATGTCAGAAGCCAGAACTAGAATCCTGGTTTCCACTGTACAATCCTTTGAACAATTTTGTGAAAACCACACTAGAAAGGATGACAGTTGTCCCAAAGCTAATACCTCCAACTGGTCAGGGACTATCTATGGATAATCTTTCATTGGCTCATCCACAGATATACAATAAATAGAATGAAACAAAATCATAAGTCTTCAGTGCTAGAAATAATATACAATACCGGTTATTAGTAATGGAGACAGCTTGAATTTCCCCAAAGATGACATGTTTTTTCCTAACTGTGTGCCTTTTCTCATAGCCTCTGGTGCTTGGGGGAATCCCCATGGCTCTGTCCAGATTCTCCTGCTCAGCCACTAGTCCAGCTTGGGCCTCACCCATTAGACAGGGGTCCTTAACGAGGGTTCATCATCCCCCAGCAGACGTATGGATAGAATTCAGGGGGTCTGAAGTTGGGGAAATGATCTTTATTTTCATTAACTTCTAACTGAAGTTGTTTATTTCTTTTATGAATGTGGTTATTAGCAGGATTTGTGATTTTTCTTAGCAAAGAAAGCACAGATATTCTCATACCAAATTATATGTGTTGCAAGTATGTGAAACTATTGACTATGTTCTTCATTATGTAATAACGACAATAATAATTAGGTCCACCACTTGCTCTTACTTCAATAAATTAACCAAGGAGCATGTACAATATGAGACCACATTTTAGAAATATTTGGTAACTGGATTTCAAAATAACTAGTTTATCTGTGATCCTAATCTTTTTATATTATGTATTTAAAAGCACTATTTCAGATAAGGGATCCATAAGTTTCACCAGACTGCCAAAAGTGTCCATCACCCAAAATAGGTTACGATGTTTTGATTCTTTTGGTCATAGGCTGGGGTGATTCTGTGATGGCTATGCCTGTGTCTATCAAAGAGCTTCCCCTGTCTCTGTAACACTCCAGTAAATGGTCTACCTCACAAACCAGCCTGTAAGTATTCCAGGGAAGAGAATGGGACCTATTTGTTTGAATGTTCCTAGTACCTAGCACAGTGCTTAGGGCTTGGTAGATGGTGAACATCCTGCTAAATTAGTGAATAAATAAGTAGGAGAGCTTTTCAACATTTATGCCTGGCTCATACTTATATATGCATTTTTTTCTCTATCCAAAGTACCTCCCTTGGAGAGGCCAGACATTTATTCCTATTGGCCGTCTCTCAATCAGGCTATTTCTATGACCCACCCCAACTCCTTCCCCCACCTTCGCAGGTTCTGAGAGCACTGCCAAGTAATTCAGTCCATAAAATCAAAGTCAGACTAGAGTTGTGACCCACCTTTGTCACCCAGCTGTTTGTTCAAGCTCAGCTCTGAATGACAGTTTTGAAAGTTTCAAATGTATAAATAAACGTTAAAAATAAATCTCTTTTTTGAGCATAAAGATCTAGTTACTGTCACAGAAGCTACCTAAAAGGATGTATTTCATGCTCTAAAAAGAAATCCAGAAGAGGGACACCCAAAACGTCCTCATTATGGACACTTTGTGGGAATAAGTTTGTAGTTTCTCAAAGGGACCGTTTTAAGTTGGCTAAGAACTTGTATAAGTTCTAACATGTTGACTAAAAAATGGCTTGAATTGCTGGCTGTATTACTATCTTGCAGCAAGCTTGGAGAAGTTTCAGCAGTCCCCTCCACTTTAAGAGATAAACCCTGGAAATTGACACTCCAAGCAAATGGTATCCAGAGAAAATCAGGTGTAGCCATAATGATATCAGATGAAACAGACTTCAGGGTGAAAAAGATAACAAGAGACAAAGATGGACATTCCATAATGGTAAAGGGGACTATACAACAAGAAGACATAACAGTCATCAATATTTATGCCCCTAATCAGGGAGCACCGAAATACATCAAGCAACTTCTAACAGAACTAAAGGGCAAAATTGACCAAAACACAATTATACTAGGGGACCTAGTATATCTTTATATAATTGACCAAATATATCATTGACAGCTATGGCTAGATCATCCAAACAGAAAATAAATAACAAAATAGCAGCCCTAAATGACACATTAGATGAAATGGACATAACTGACATTTAGAGCACTTCATCCTACAACATCAGACTATACATTTTTTTTTCTAGTGTACGTGGAACATTCTCAAGGCTAGACCATATATTGGGACATAAAACTAACCTCAGCAAATTCAAGAAGATTGAAATCATACCAAGCATATTTTCTGATCACAAGGCTTTGAAATTGGATATCAATTTTAAAAAGAAAGCAGGAAAAAACACAAATACATGGAGATTAAACAACATACTTTTAAAGAATGACCGGGTCAAACAAGAAATTAGAGGAGAGATCAAAAGATACATAGAAACAAATGACAATGAAAATACACCCTACCAGAATTTTGGGGGTGCAGCAAAAGCAGTTTTAAGAGGGAAATTTATATCATTACAGGCCTATCTCAAGAAACAAGAAAAAATCCCAAATAAATAACCTCACGTTACACCTTAAAGAACTAGAAAAAGAAGAACAAAGGAAACCTAAGGTCAGCAGAAGAAAGGAAATAATAAAAATCAGAGTAGAACTAAATGAAATAGAGAACAAAAAGACGATAGAAAAAATTAATCTGACAAAGAGCTGGTTCTTTGAAAAGATTAACAAAATTGATAAACTCTTGGCTAGGCTCACTAAGATAAAAAGACAGAAGACACTAATAAACAAAATCAGAAATGAAAAAGGGGACGTTATCACAGATGCCACAGAAATACAAAGGATCATCCAAGAATACTATGAAGGACTATATGCCACCAAATTCAATAACCTGGAAGAAATGGACAAGTTCTTAGAAACATATAGCCATCCTAGGCTGAACCATGAAGAACTAGAAAATATAAACAGACTGATCACCAGTAATGAAATTGAATCAGTCATCCAAAACCTTCCCAAAAGCAAAAGTCCGGGACCAGATGGCTTCACTAGTGAATTCTACCAAACCTTCAAAGAGGATCTAATACCAATCCTGCTCAAACTCTTCCAAAAAATTGAAGAAGAGACAGTACTCCCTAATTCATTTTATGAGGCCAGCATTACCCTGATACCAAAACCTGGCAAGGACAACATAAAGAAGGAGAACTACAGACCAATATCTCTGATGAATACAGATGCAAAAATCCTAAACAAAATTCTAGCAAATTGAATGCAACAATGTATTAAAAAGATTATTCATCATGACCAAGTGGGTTTCATCCCACAAGGATGGTTCAACATATGCAAATCCATCAATGTGATACATTACATAAACAAAATAAAGGACAAAAATCATATGATTATATCAATTGATGCAGAAAAAGCGTTTGACAAGATACAACATCCATTTATGATTAAAACACTTAATAAAATAGGTATCAAAGGAAAATACCTTAACATAATAAAGGCCATATATGATAAACCCTCAGCTAATCTCATAATTAACGGTGAAAATCTGAAGCCCTTTGCTCTATGCTCAGGAACATGACAGGGCTGTCCCCTATCACCTCTGCTTTTCAACATAGTATTGGAAGTCCTCGCCAGAGTATCAGGAAAGAGAAAGAAATAAAAGGCATCCAAATTGGGAATGAAGAAGTTAAATTGTCACTCTTTGCAGATGACATGATGCTGTATATAGAAAACCCTAAAAGCTATTAGAAACAATCAACGAATACAGTAATGTGGCCGGCTACAAAATCAATGTACAAAAGTCCATTGCATTCCTATATACTAACAATGAAATCTCAGAAAAAGAAATAAAAAAACAAAACAAAAAAACAATTCCTTTTGCAATTGCAGCAAAAAGAATAAAATACCTAGGAATAAACTTAACCAAGGACGCGAAAGACCTATATGTTGAAAACAACAAGATATTTTTAAAAGAAATTGAAGAAGACACAAAGAAATGGAAAAACATTCTGTGCTCATGGATTGGAAGAATCAACATAGTTAAAATGGCCATATTACCCAAAGCAATATACAGATTTAATGCAATCCCCATCAAAATCCCAATGGCGTTTTTTAAAGAAATAGAACAAAAAATCATCAGATTTGTTTGGAACCACAAAAGACCCTGAATAGCAAAAACAATCTTAAGAAAAAAGAACAATGCTGGAGGTATCACACTCCCTGACTTTAGCTTGTACTACAGGGCAACAATAATCAAAACAGTATGGTACTGGCAGAAAAACAGACACATAGACCATAGAACTGAGAACCCAGAAATAAACCCCCATAAATATGGACAGATGATTTTTGACAAAGAAGCAAAAAACATGCAATGGAGAAAAGACAGCCTCTTCAATAAATGATGCTGGGAGAATTGGAAAGCCACACGCAAAACAAAGAAACTGGACTGCTGTCTGTCACCATGTACAAAAATTAATTCAAAATGGATCAAAGACTTAAGCCTAAGACCTGAAACAATAAACTGCATAGAAGAAAACATAGGTACTAAACTTATGGACCCTGGGTTCAAAGAACATTTTATGAATTTGACTCCAAAGGCAAAGGAAGTAAAAGCTAAAATAAATGAATGGGACTATATCAAACTTAAAAACTTCTGCACAGCAAAAGAAACCATCAACAAAATAAAGAGGCAACTAAGTGAATGGGAGAAGATTTTTGCAAACAGTGCCTCTGATAAGGGGCCAATATCCAAAATATAAAAGGAACTCATGCAACTCAACAACAAAAAAACAAACAACCCAATTGAAAAATGGAAAGAGGACCTGAAGAGACATTTCTCCCAAGAGGACATACAAATGGCAAATAGACATTTGAAAAAATGCTCAACATCACTAATCATCAGAGAAATGCAAATAAAAACCACAATGAGATATCACTTCACCCCAGTTAGAATGGCTATCATCAACAAGACAAATAGTAACAAGTGTTGGAGAGGCTGTAGAGAAAAAGGAACCCTCATACACTATTGGTGGGAATGCAGATTGGTTCAGCTGCTATGGAAGGCAAGGTGGAGGTTCCTCAAAAATTAAAAATAGAATTACCATATGATCCAGCAATCCCACTCCTAGGTATCTACCAAAAAAATCTGAAAACATTTACCCACAAAGACAGGTGTCCTCCAATGTTCATTGCAGCTTTATTTACGGTGGCCAAGACATGGAAACAACCAAAATGTCCTTCGATAGGTGAATGGATAAAGAAGTTGTGGTATATATACACAATGGAATACTATTCGGTAGTAAGAGAAGATGAAATAGGACCATTTGTGACAACATGGATGGATCTTGAGAATATAATGCTAAGCGAAATAAGTCAGGCAGGAAAAGCAGAGAACAATATGATTTCACTGATACGTGGTATATAAACCAAAAACAACAAAAGAACAAGACAAACAAATGAGAAACAAAAACTCATAGACACAGACAATAGTTTAGTGATTACCAGAGGGTAAGGGGGAAGGGGGGTGGTAGATGAGGGTAAAGGGGATCAAATATATGGTGATGGAAGGAGAACTGACTCTGGGTGGTGAACACACAATGTGATTTATAGATGATGTACACCTGAAATCTATGTAACTTTACTAACAATTGTCACCCCGATAAACTTTAATAAAAAAAAAAAAGAGAGATAAACCCTAAGTTGAATTTAGGAATGATGGCCAAAAATTCCCCAAATATTTATGGTAATTTTTTTCTTCCTGAAATGTAAGTGTTGAGGATCTAACACTTGGGATGAACAGTTATTTTGCTGTTGTTCAGCACATATTTAAGACCCTTGCTATAGAATCAGAGATTTACATAATCATGAGCTACTTAAAGGGTGAGCACGCACGGGCTCATATTAAAAATTCTTTTCACTAATCAGCATGCTTTTATCACATACCAGTCTGGATTAGATGCACCTATGGAGAATTATGAAAATCGGGAATGATGCTTTTTCATTAATAACACCTTCTTTTACAATCCTCCAGTGCTCCAGGAATGAAAACCACAGACAAATCTTTCTTGTAATGCTTCTTGTTTTTTCAGCCACAGAGGAAACAGACAACACAAACACCACCAAAAAAACCCCACAAAAACAAAAACCCAAAACAAAACAAAACAAAAAGGCCCCATGAAGGTGAACGGTAAGAATTTCCCTCATTCTTCAATGATCCTTGACAGATCAATTGTAAAGATCTGTCCCTTTGCAATTGTTAAAAATAAATAATTATTGTAAAAACTGTTGTTTATGAGAAATCTAGCTTTAAAGAAAACATTGAGATCTGGTCAAGATGGCAGAGTAGGCAAACGTTGTGCTTACCTCCTCTCACGACCATATCAAAATTACAACTAAACTACAACACAACCATCATTGAGACTCATCTGAAGGCCTATAACTAAAGACATACAGAAGATGCCACCCCGAGACTGGTAGGAGAGGTGGAGACGTGGAACGGGCTGGTGCCACACCTGTGTGTGACCATTAAAAATCATGAGAGAAGTCCCAATAACTCTGGGGGTGAAAACCAGCAGAGATTGCGGTTGAATGAGATGGAGGGCGGCTGAAGTTCCAGGCACTCCTCTCAAAGGGCCCGCACATGGATTTACTTGCTTGATGGACTTGAGTTCTATCACTGGGGCAGAAGTTCGAAAGGCACCAGGGACATATGGGGAGGAACTAAGTTGTCTGGCTTCAGAGTGAGGGCTGCAGCGGCAGCTTTCTCCTGGGCAGAGGAACTGGCAGAAGCCACTGTTTCTTTGTTGAGCCCCCCGTCCCTGTGTGCAGACATAGGTGGTTGCTATATCTGAGTCTCCATCAATCTGGCTAACATGGTTTGTCCTGCCCAGGTGATTCCCTGAGACCCCACTCCACCCAACTTCTGAGCCCACCAAAGGTGCTTCCAGTGGCTTTTCCATGCAAATGGCTTGTCTTAGTTCATGCTGCAGACTATCTTAAAATTTCTCAGAGGTTCACAAAACCCAAAGAAGCAGCATCTAGCTTCAGTATGTTCTGTACCTCTGGCTGAGTAGGCATAAGCCCACATTAGTGATAGCTAGTGTTGGTTTGCAGCCTCTCAAGGCATTTCCAAGCCCAGTGTGGGT
The DNA here is from genome assembly GCF_004115265.2 of Rhinolophus ferrumequinum. NCBI lineage: Eukaryota > Metazoa > Chordata > Mammalia > Chiroptera > Rhinolophidae > Rhinolophus > Rhinolophus ferrumequinum. Next base: position 62,436,372 of record NC_046297.1, read on the forward strand.
GGTGGTCATCTGTGGATTGTTTTGTGGCTCCTGCCAGGTGGCCCCAGGCAGGGCACTGGCTGTGGCTGAACTTAGCCTGTGGTGGAGCCCCTCCCAGGAGGTCCCTGGGTGGGCACACCCAGTTTCCAGCTTCGGACCCAGCTGGAACCTCACCTGTCAGCCTCCAGGGATGACACACCCAAAGGGCACATTGGGCAGACATCAGAGCCCTGTTAAAGCTGATCCTGCTCCATAGGGTCAGCCCCAGTACAACAGCTCCTACACTGTATTCATGGCCAGTCTTCATAACCAGTCAGCCTGAGGATCAATCCACCCCATTAATGTGTAAACAGCAACCAATGCTCAACTACAACAGGAGGGCACACACAACCCACACACTTGTAGTACCTGGTTCAGATGACCAGCAAGAATGTGACACTGAGCCCCACAGCACACCGACTACATAAGGCCACTCTACTAAGACTGGGAGGCATAACAGTCCTATCTAACACATAGAAAGAAAGAAACAAACAAACAAAAAAACACAGGGAGGCAGCCAAAAAGGGGAGACAAAGAAACATGTACCAAATAAAAGAACAGAACAAATCTCCAGAGAAAGAACTAAACAAAATGGAGACAAGTGGTCTGCCAGACACAGAGTTCAAAACACTGGTTATAAGGATGCTCAGTGATCTGAGAGAGAACTTCAACAAAGAAATAGGGAGCATGAAAGTTGAGATAGAAAATATAAAAAAAGAACTATCCAGAAATAAAGAATACAGTAACAGAAATAAAGAATATATTAGAGAGAATCAATGGTAAATTAGATGAAGCAGAGGATAAAATCAGCAATTTAGAAGATAAGGTAGCAGAAAACACCCAATCAGAATAGCAAAAAGAAAAATGAATCCAAAAAAATGAGGCTAGTTTAAGGGGCCTCTGGGACAACATGAAGTATGCCAATATTCACATCGTAGAGGTACAAGAAGGAGAAGAGAGAGAGCAAGGAATTGAAATACTATTTGAAGAAATAATGATGGAGAACTTCCCTAATCTGGTGAAGAAAATAGATAGATATACAAACTCAGAAGCACAGGGAGTCCTAAACAAGATGAACCCAAAGAGGCCCACACCAAGGCACATCATAATTAACATGCCAAAGGTTAAAGACAAAGAGAGAACCTTAAAAGCAGCAAGAAAAAAGCAGTTAGTTACTTACAAGGGAACTCCCATAAGACTATCAGCTGATTTCTCAACAGAAACTTTGCAGGCCAGAAGGGATTGGCAGAAACATTCCAAGTGATGAAAAGCAAGGAACTACAACCAAGATTACTCTACCCAGCAAGGTATCCATTTAGAATCGAAAGACAGATAAGGAGCTCCCCAGACAAGTAAAAACTAAAGCAATTCATCAACACCAAACCAGAATTACAAGGAATCTTAGAGGGACCTCTTTAAGAAAAAGAACAACAAAAAAGGATTAAAAAACATGAATATTATAATGGCAATAACCACATATCTATCAAGAATTACTTGCAATGTAAATAAAGAAAATGCTCCAATCAAAAGATGGAGTGACTGAATGGATAAGAAAACAAACCCTTACATATGCTGCCTACAAAGAGACTCACTTCAGATCAAAAGACACACACAGACTGAAAGTAAAGGAGTGGAAAAAGATATTTCATGAAAATGGAAACAAATAAACAAAAAAATCTGGGTAGCAATACTTATACCAGACAAAACAGACTTTAAAACAAAGACTACAACAAGAGACAAAGAAGGACCCAGTAATCCCACTTCTGGGTATTTATCCAAAGAAACCCCAAATGCTATGTTGAGAGGACATGTGCATCCATATGTTCATTGCAACATTTACAGTGGTGAGGATGTGGAGGCAGCCTGAGTGTCCATTAATAACTGAGTGGATAAAGAGTAGGTGGTACACATGTGCGGTGGGTTGTTGCTTGGCCAGGGAGGGGAATGAGTTCTTGCCATCTGCGGTGGCATGGTTAGACCTGGAAGGTATTGTGCTGGTTGGGGTATGTCAGGGGGAGAGGGGCAGAAACAATGTGATTTCGCTTGTGTATGGAATCTGGGAAATAGAATAAACAAACAAACAAAGCAGCGACAGACTCATAGATACAGAGAATATTTTGGTGGTTGCTGGGTGGGATTGGGTTTGGGGGTGGGTGAAGAGGGGAGGGGATTAAGAAGTGCAGATTGGTTGTTGCAGAGTAGTCATGAGGATGTGGGGTACAGCATAAGGAATATAGTCAATAATATCGCAATAACTATGTGTGGTGTCAGATGGGTACTGGGTTTGTTGGGGTGGTGGATGGGTGGTAGGGGATGGGATGGAAGAGGTGGGGACATTGAGAGGTGCAAACTGGTAGTCATGAAGCAGTTATTTGAATGTGGAGTAAAGTGTGGGGAATAGAGTCAACAGTATGGTAATAACTATGTGTGGTGCCAGGTGGGTGCTGGATTAGTTAGGGGGATCACTTCTTATATTGTATGGATGTCTGGCCACTATGCTCTACACCTGAAATTGATGTAGAGGGATGCTTAATGTCTACTATAATTGGGGGGATTCCAATGGGGGAAAGGGTGGGGGTAATGGGAGGTTCAGATTTCCAGGTGTAAAACAAATAAATCATGGGGATGTGATGTACAGCACGGGGAATATAGTCAGTGGTGTTGTGTGGTGTCGGTTGTTGGCTGGACTTATCATGGTGATGGCTTCTTTGGGCATGTAGATGTTGGGTGACTGTCGTGTGTACCTGGAACAAGTATAGTATTGTATGTTAGCTATATTTTAATAAAAATCTTAAAAAAAGAAAACAACATTGATTTGTTAGGTTTCCAATCCAATAAGCTGTGTTTTAATCATTTTTCACAGCAGATACTTCAAAGGAGAAAAAAGACATAAAGAAGAGTCTTTAAGACAGTTTGGGATGTCTCAAAGTCTCATTGTATATACAAACTCCTGGGCTGTGTATGTTTTAATTTGGATTTTCTTATTTATATAATGAGTCGACAAACTGATAGGTCCTAAGGGCCACCCAAACCTAGGTCTGTTAATTATCTAACATAATTATGGCAAGAAACATCTGTGCTTTCCCTGACCCACACCAGCAGAAAGAGGCATTTACACAGTAGGTAGGGGATATTACTGTTGTTTTAAAAAACGTATAATTGTTTATACATCTTATTTAAGTTAATGAAAAAATAATATTCAAGGGGTTTAGGCTTTTTTCATTTTTTTTAATGTTCAATTCAATGACTCAACAGTTATATGCTAACACTGCATTTCATACAGTTCCAAACGCAGAGGATAAAATTTGAAAATTGTTTGAGTCCCTGCTTTCGGAAGAGTGAGAGAAAATAAGTATATTATAAAGGACTACGTGCTATACTTCGGTAAAATATTCCGCATGGGTATGGAAGAAAGATAAATGTCTGCTTTCTTCTGCAAATTATATCCTCCTGCCCTCCTCCATCATCCCCTCTCTGTCTGCACTGCCTTGTCCCGTCTTAAAATAGAAAAACAGAAAAAGCAGAACCATCACCTAGAAGTCAGCAGGCGTCATGCATCCAAGAGGAGACAAGCATGAGGATGAAAGCCAAGCACCTTTAGAAGGGAGGGGCAATCAAACAGTAGGAGTCTAGAGTCTCGATGACATCTGTGAAGAGCTGCGCGAGGCCTGGTTGCCTTTTCTGGACTCTCAGTTACATGAGGAAAAAAAATTAACCCCTATTTGTATAAGCCAGTGTTAGTACAGATTGGTTTGTTTACTCAATTCCTAACTCCTACTGCTACTAAACGGTGGAGTTGAGATTCAAATCCACCTCTCCGTGAGTTCAAATCCCACATTATTTCCACTTTTATCATATTCCAGTTTATTCAACATGGACAGAAAAAAACAAAAGACTAAATGGCCCAGAAAATGGGCAGTACATATTCGAGAGTTAGGTGGTAAGTTGTGCGTTTCTGCTCAAGTTTTTCCACGGATAGATGAAGGTAATAGTGGTGGAATGATTAGAGAAGGCTTCATGGATGAGGCAGGTTACAAGTTAATTCTCAACTAATGGGTAGAATCTGGATGCACAGAGAGAGGAAGGCATAGGATGGTGCCACCTAGAGAAGAAAGGAGACATCAGTATCATTGATGAAGGGGAATCATGAGAACATTTGCTCTCTCCTTGGCCTCCCTTTACCTTTCCAATGTGCTCACTTGCAAAAGTGAACTTGAAAATCCTTTCCTTATTCTTTGGCAAAGTGTTTGAGAAGCAATTGTATCATAATTGGTAACAGTCATCAAGTAGGGACGGGTAGAAGAGGAAAGTCAAGTGTCATTTTGCAACAAAAGCACTGCTGATGTAAGACAGGCAGCAGAGCCAGCTTGAGATGTGTAGGTCACCAGTAAGTCAGTTTTTGCCCTCTCATTCATTTCTCAAATGAACTCGATAAAGCCTCCTCACCTTCCTACCAAGATGCCACACTGCCATCCTTATACCAAGATGCCGGACTGCTGCCAGGAAGACCCACGGCAGAGCTAATCATCAGACAAGGGTTTGGAAGAGTACTGTGAGTGGATGCCAGCACGTTAGGCAACCTGGAGGGCCCTTGAAATGATGACCTGAAATTTATCTGGTGTCTGAATCAGAGTGGAAGAGATCTGGTAGACCACAGAGTCTTGGCTAGATCTATAATTTTCCCTTCATAGACATAAATTTCTACTGAGGGTGCACTTGCGGGGATGAGATAATTTTCAGCTCCTTCCCTGTCACCTAAATCATTTTTTCTCCTGTATAGACAAAAACTAGGCATCACTCTCTTCAGATGACCTTGTACAAAAGACCTAGCAAAATGAAGTGCATTTAAGATGTTTCCTCAAGTTTTCAAATTCGATGTGTACATTACATATGGAAATGTTTAGAGAATGCTTGGAAAAAAATGTATAAACTAGTCATCCATACTTTGCATAGCAAAAAAACTCAGCTAAAGCAATCTCCTGAGCAGCGTTTAAAGCTAGTTTTCCTGTAGTAAATTTTGCCTTGAATTAAGTGTTAATTGGGTTCTCTCTAAATTGCTCTTTAAACATAATTCCAACTGCTAAATAAAAATATCAGAGTAAGGATTTTATTTTCAGACTAAGCCTGTACTGACCATTGAAATGAAAACAAACCTAGAAAACTCCAGGGATAGGCCTGCATTAGAGAAAGGGGAACCTTTGGGAGAAAATTGAGGAGATAAACTTGTTGGACGTGAGAAGGGAAAAGTAATCTGAAACACAGCATGATGTATTCTGCATTGGTTTCCAAGCCCAGTATTCACGAACACAGGTTTGACTCCTGTGAAAGCTAAAGCTATTTAAATTCTTTTTCTTTGAATGGACAGAATAGTTTCACATCAGACCTGTATTTCCACTCTACTGTAACAGTCCATCATGGAGCTTTTGTACCTTTGTCTCTGAGGCTCAAAGCAACAGTAGCAATGATCACACTGAGGAAGCAATGGCAGAAACAGCCATAGTGCAGGTTAGAGCGCTGGAACCTAGTGTACCAAGGAGTTCCCAAAGACATTCCAGAGACCCCGCCAAGCCCAGCAGCAGCCAATGAGAAGACATAGAGGGCTCCTCTTTCTAGTAGAAAGACAACTGCTTACTCATGAGCATGCTGAAGGCTCCAGCAGACAATATAACATAACATTGAGAGGGTCATATGGCTCACATTAGGATGAATCCCTGAATGGATGGGGAAACAGTTGCTGGAACAGCAGATATTAACTTATTCTAATTTGTATATATAAGTCGCACTAGTTTTGAAAGCTACAAACTACCCAGGCAAAATATTGCTGAAAATGCAATGAATGCAACATAAACTATCTATATACAGAAGCTTGGATGTTCTCCTCCTCCTCTTCCTTTCTCCAGCACTCCCCAGCGATAGCGCACCTTACTGCTGGTTGTCTTTGTTCTTATCTATGTGACTTCTGAGTTCACCTTCTCACCTATTCCTGACATTTGTTACTATTAATCAAATGGACTCCCCTGTCACTCACCCATACGTAGGACAGTCCACTCCCTGGGGCTGTTGTAACTTGTGAGATAAGGTGGGAAATGGGCCTGAGAAACCCACCAAATTCTTACACGTTCTCTGACTGGTTCTTGAGTCATCATAACATCTCAAAATGAGGACTAGGTAAGTCATCATCAATGAGAACCAATATTGATAAGCTATCCATTTGCATACGCAGCGTCACAAGACAAAGGACCCTTGGCCTTTGACCCTTGGCACCTTCCCTCTGGAAAACAGAGAAATCCATCCCCCCAGACACAGAAAGTCACAGCAGTGCAAAAGGCTGCAGAGAAGCAGAGTGAGGAATTCTGTCCTTCACCTTATTCTCCCCTGCCCACATAGCCATCAGCCTTTCAAGAAAATTGTTCTGCCCTGTTCTTCTGATGGTTGTCCAGGGGTCTGCTCAGAGTTCATGCAGCATTGGCACGTGGACTTCTTTCTGCAAAGCTTGTATATAAATTATTCAGAGATGTATTTCATAAGTGACTAATTCACCAGCACCAATTTACTCATGGTCTTTGTCCAACACAGGGTCAGGTTTTGAGTAAAAACCCTTCTTCCTTTGAATGTATCCTCCCCAACTTCAGGCACCATTCATAAGCCCACGGTTCTTCTGACTGACAGGTTACAAATGGGAGGATCCCAAGATCCCCTGCTTGGGTTCAGTGAATTTGCTAGAGTGGCTCACAGAACTCGGAGAAACAGTTTCCTTACGAGATCACCAGTGTATTATAAAAGGCTATAACTCAGGAGCAGCCAGATGGACGACGTGCGTAGGGCAAGGCATATGGGAAGGGGCATGGAGCTTTCATGCCCTCTCTGGGCACGGCACTCTCCCGGAACTTCTACGTGTTCACCAACCGGGAAACTCTCAGAACCTCAGCCTTTTGGAGTTTTATGGAGGCTTCATCACATACACATGTTTGATTAAATCATTGACTGTTGACCATGATTCAACCTTCTTCTCTGCTCCCAGGAGGTCAGGGGTGGGACTGAAAGTTCCAGTTCTCTAATCACAAGGTTGGCTCCACTGACACCCAGCCTACATACACCCTTAGGTGCTTTCCAATCACCTCATTAACATAACAAAAGACATCTTGATGACTCTCAACACTTAGGAAATTCTACCGGAGCCAGAAAGGGGGGGCATACTGGGGACCTTGAACCAGGACAAAAACGTGTACAGATATATCTCAGAGAAACACAGGACAGATATGGATAAAGGGTAGGAGTGGGGGTGGGGGGGAGAGGTGTCAACTGTCTGCAAGCTTCATGAAAAACTGTACATTTAACGATTAAAAGCTAGGTCACAAAAGACCATGCATTCCATGAAATGTGACCTTTCTGAAGAGTTTTAATGAGGGAAGAACATGGATTACTTTTGCATTTTTGAAAGTTATTTCTGGCATAGGAAGAAGAGGTAAGACAAGGTCTTTGCAACAGTTGACGGTCGGATTTTCTGGGATATAATTCCTCAAGCAGTTCAGCTTCCTTCCCCTTCTGCCCCTCCCTCTTTTCCAAACCCTACACTTTATTAAGCATACCCTCATAAGGAGTCACTGTCATTCTATCCATTGGCCAAGCAAAGTGAAAGGCATTCTAGTCTTACATCTTAGTCACTGTTTTGATGGCTGTGATTCAGAAAGCTGACAGCTCTGTTGAGTTATCTGCTTTGACACCTCACTCACTAGTTTTTGAGACATTTTAATTATCTCAAGGATGCCATTAGAATGCATGGACAGAGTCACAAGTGCTTCCAAGTCCAGAATGCTCATGTCGTTTATGTTATTTTTCACAATGTAAGTGACCTCTGTGCTCCTTTCTGCACTGCGGTTTAATGTCTCATGGACATCCGTCTTCCTGATGCACCTGAGTGATTTGATAATCTGCAAATCAGTCCTCTGGGCTATCTGCACCTGTCCCAGATTGTGAACCAATTGTTAAATAGCCATGTCTCCCTTTGCAATGTTAGTGAGAATACAGGTATTTCCAACTCTTAACCTTGCTGAAAGGCAGGGCAGGACTTTGACTCTTGCAGATTTCCAAAAACAGTGTTTCCTCAGAAGCTCTTGGTGAAGGATTTGAGCAGAATTATCTAGATGGGCGGCCAGTTGGCTAAGTGGTTAGAGCGCAGTGCTCATAACACCGAGGTCGCCGGTTCGATTCCTATATTGGCCAGGGAGCTGCCTTCTCCACAACTAGATTGAAAACAATGACTTGACATGGAGCTGATGGGTCCTGGAAAAACACACTGTTCCCCAATATTCCTCCCCCCCCAAAATAATCATCTAGATGAGGAAATTATAAACTGTCTCAGAAGGGCAGGATTTTAGATATGGTGTCTGAGGCATGGGGGCATTGTGAGTGCAGACTGCATTTGTTTGCAACCATTTAATAAGGAACAGAACTCAGAGATGACAATAAACAATAATATGAATAAATAAGTCCATACCTGCTACATACGAGCAATGTGAGTAATAAATGTGCGCAAAGACAATTTGATGGGCATTTTGATTATATTTCGGTTCCCTATGAAGACCATAATCTTAAGTCCAAATTTTAAAGGAGAAAACTGAGGCCTAGAGAGATTGTATAATAACTAAAATACCTGGAATTTGAATCCAAATCTTCAGCAGCAAAGTCTGTGAGCGAAAAATAAATGTCTACTGAAGGATGTAAAGTGAGAAGAATTTTCCTGAATAAATAGGTTAATTATTGAAAACCTACCTGATGGATGTCTCAGGCATTTGCACTTAGGAGACCATCATGTCTTATAAATGAAAAAAGGAATGCGATTTACAGACCGTGATGTTGATATTTTACATCACTGAACAGTGTCATTGAGGCAACTCCCCAGACAGAGTTATTCTTTTTGTGTGCTGACAATGCTTAGGATATCTAAGGTGGAAGAGTCCTAGCCCCTTTCACTCTGCTCATTGTTTTAAGGAATCTGAAATAGTTAGGATGGGTCAGCTGGAATTGCCAATATTTCCTACAGTGTAGTAAATGTACATTTCTCTACGATCCTAGAGAGCGTCTGATTCCATCTAGTTTTGAGAACGGCCATCTACATACTATTTTTTGTTCAAGGTAAGGTTTTCCATTTGCATGTTTATTATGTTCTCAAACCTTCCTTCTCTGGACTTACCTACCACTATTTAAGACATCTAGGAAGTGGGCGGCAAAGGATTAACTTTTGTTTAGTACCTGTTATGTGCCAGGCACAGGACTGGACTCTCCACATACGTTATGTCATTTAATTATACAAAAATCTTATAAAGTAGATGTGGTTCTGATTTTTCAGGTTAAAAAACCCCCGATACTTAAGGAGGTTAAAAAACTTGTCAGTGGTCACATCATTCTTAAGGGATGGAAGAAAGAGCTGATCCCAGGTTTAGCGGAAACTACGTCTATTATACTACACTTTTTGATATTTTGAGTATTTAATCTAGTCTCTCATCGTGTTTCCACGAAAATAAGACCTAGTCGGACAATTAGCTCTAATGCGTCTTTTGGTATATATTTGACTATAATATAAGACCGGGTCTTATATAATATAATATAATATAATATAATATAATATAATATAATATAATATAATAATACCGGATCTTATATTAATTTTTGCTCCAAAAGACGCGTTAGAGCTGAGGGTCCAGCTAGGTCTTATTTTCGGAAAACAGGGCATGAACTTCTTACTAGGGTCTTATTAAGTCAAATATTATTGCATTCCTTTCCTTCTTTTCTTTTGCCTCTCTCTGTCTCTCTTTCCCTCCCTCTTCCTTCCGTCCCTTCTTCCTTCCTCCCTTTTCCTTTATCTCTCCCTCTGTCTGTTTTTTTTCTTAAGTGAAAAGATGAAAGACTGAGTACTTTCAACAGAAGCTTTTTAGATCTCTTCACTTCTTTATTATATTTTCAGGCACCCTTTCATATGAGTATGTATTAAAATAGCAACTTGCACAAATGTCAGCTGATGTCATCTCTCTGCTATAACTTTTGCAAGGAAAATCAAATTCGAGGAGTTTCTGTTCCATGATTTTGGCCTGAGTATCACAGTTGCCACTCCAAAACCTTGTGCCCAGTCCTCAAAGTGGCCTTGTGTCAGGCACAGGGCAGGGGGTTTGACTTTGAGACATAATGGCGATTATTGATTCCTTGGCTGTGAGAGCTGTAGGGGACACTTAGCAATCATTTCTAGAAAAAAAGGCAGAGACCAGAAAGATAAAGTCAGTTCCTTTATTTCTAAAATGGGGATATTAATCACACCTACCTAATCAGTGGTTATGAGTATCAAACAAAGTAATACTTGTACTTAGAATTGTGCTCAGCCCTTGATAATCACCATAGACTATTTGAAAAACAAACGTAATGACTCGTCTAAGGTCGTCTAAGTGAGAAAAGGCAGTATGGTTTTCTGAATCATCATACCTTGGTTCTAATGCACTTGTATGACTTTGGGCAAGTGATCGAACCTCTTGGAAGTGCAGTTTGCTTTGTCTTGGAAACACATGTGATGTTGCTGACTTCACAGTATTATTGGGAGGGTTGAATGAAATCACACAGGCCACGTATTTGATCCCTGATAGGAGCCCAGCATGTGCGAACTAGCCTCAGTCAGACCCAATGTCAGAAGCAGTGACCCTGTTCTCCTGATAAACTCAACGCTCTTTATAAATCGTGAAACATTTACATGATTGCAAAGAGCAGAGATTTCATATCTATAAACATAACTGCTTCCTCTAGGGCTTGAGGGTGGAATGTTCAATACATCTTCAGCCAACTCAAGAAAACCTGCATAATCTGAAAGAGCAACGCCTTCCACTTTTCTTCCCTCTGGCATCATCGTCAGTCAGCACACTGCAGTTGCCTAAGCTTCATTTGTATTCTCTAAAAATTATAAGGGGAGGTAGGCTGAAGTCTCAGTTTTTATTTGGAAGAAGATGTTCTAAGCATAGTAGTTCATTATCTCCCCCTATTTTGATTCTTGGCGTTTACCTGGTAGGTCCGGAGTCTCTCGGATCTCAACTCTGCTTCTAACTCAGGCATAACTAGTTGAATGACCTTGCCCAAGGCACTTGCAATTTTCTTTGACATTTAACGGCATCTATTTCCTTTATTTACCATTTAAAAACCCCACAAAACTCTGTTTATCAATCTTTAATTTTAGAACAGCTTCAGATCTATAGAAAAATTATGAAGGTAGTACTGAGAGTACCCATATACCCATCAGCCTGCATCCCCAATATTAACATCTTATATTATTATGATACATTTGTTAATACAATGAAAGGATAAATCTATTATCCTTTGATATATTGTCATGAACTAGTTCAGATTTCTTTAGTTTTTAGCCAACGTGTTTTTTCTTTCCTATCCAGGACGCCACATTACATTTAGTCACTATGTCTCCTTAGGCTCCTTTGGGCGGTGACAGTTTCTCAGACTTTCCTTCATTTTAATGACCTTTAATGTAGTTTGGAGAACTACAGGTTGGGTATATGGTAAAATGTTCCTAAGTTGGGATTTGTCTGATGGTTTTCTCATGATTAGATTGGCGATATGGGCTGTTGGGAGGAAAACCACAGAGGTCAAGTGCCATTTTTATCCCATCGCGTGAAGAGTGCATACTATAAACATGACTTGTTGCTATTTTTTTTTTTTAAGAGGGCCCAGCTTAAAGTGGCCCATGCAGGGATCGAACTGGCAACCTTGGTGTTAGTAGCAATGTGCTCTAACCAACTGAGCTAACCAGCCGCCCATGACTTGTCGCTATTGGTGCCAACCTTGTTTATTTGGCTGAGGTATTGCTTGTCAAGTTTCTCCACTGTAAGGTGACTCTTTTCATCTGCTTCCCACACTGGACCTTTTGGAAGGAAGTCACTATGTGCAGCCCACACTGAAAGAGGGAAAAATTATGTTTCACCTTCTTGCAAGTGGAGTTTTGTCTTTCACTGCTCATCAGTATGAACTTTGATCTGGTCAGGCAAACCCGCTCTATATGACACGATATTTTGCCCACATTCTACCCCTTCCTCTAGATCTTCTCCAGTGTGTCCTGTCTCTTTCATCTAGTCCGTCCTAATCTCCTTCTCAAGCTTTCCCTCTCTGGACTCCTTTCAAGCTTTGTATCCCTAGGCAGCCCTTGAAACGGCATCACTTTGTAGATTTCCTGCAAATGAGGCCTGTATGTTTACTAGTTTAATATCTCATTTTATTGCAGATAAGATTTGAAGCATTTTCCCTGAATGCATTGAACTCCACAAGATAAAACACAATTAAAGATAAGCCTAAGTGGATGAGGACAGTGCAACAAAGATGAAATCAGGGTAGAAAAGATAAGATGAAGCCATAGGTGACAAAGTGCTCTATTTTTTTCTTATTTTTTTCCAAAGTTCTGGTACATTGGCATAAACTGTTACAGTTTTCAAAGTCCCTTGTCACACCTTATTTTGTTGTTTAAAGAGAATAAGTGTACTACAATGTCAATGGTTTAATTTCTTTTTTTCCAGAGTAGAAAACCTATATTCAAAGAGTGCCCAGGGCAGTGAATAACAGCACAAAGAAAGGAGTCCTAATGTATGAAAGTTCAGGGTCCTTTCACGTGTAGTGCATTTCACAATAGGATTAGGAGGGTTTTGTGACGAAGGGGCCATGTTTTGTAGTTGTTTTGTTTCCCATATTCTGCTCATGTGGTATTAGGCACCTGATATGGCAAAGCACATGCTCATTGTTTGAATACCGTCTCATTTTGCATCGAAGTTTGAAAACAGTGTGGCAAGGTGGGTTAATGAGAATTTAAGGTAGCAGAATAGGAAGACTCAAACTTGCGTTACGTGTGTTTTTTGTTGCTTTGAAGAAGTAGCTGTTCATCCCTGGGGATAGAAAACGAACCCATGCATAATTAAACTCGTCTTATTTCCATAAAAGACAAAAATGCTATCTGATAATTCTTCGATCTAAACTATTTTATGCATCCCAGTTAACCATTACGTTTCCTTGTTAAAGAGGAAGTGTGGAGAAAGACCAGTGGACGGTGGTCCATGGGTTGAAAGTAACGGCTACTTTACTTGGTGGGTTAGGAGGAGATTAAGTGAGCTTCTCTGATATTGAGAAGACTGATTGTACTTCCGCATCCCTTGAATTAGTTAGAACTGCTCCCAGCAGCACACAGGAAGTGTCAGGGTCTTAAAGGCATAGGAGTTTAGGACCACACCCCGGGAGTGATAGAAGGGCTAAGACTCTATGGCTGGTGCAAAGGGGAAGAACCAATGCTCTGTGACAGACTGAGTGATGGTGATGACTCTGAGGGGTCTAAAGAAAAGGCCCCGTCCTGTTTTCTGAGTAGTCCTGAGAGCTTCGAGTGTGTTCCAAGGTCATACATTGACTGATTAGCATAGATGAGTGAGCGCTTGAAAGGGCATAATTTGATTTGCAAATACAGAGCAATAGGATCTTTCTGGCATCTTATGTGTCACGGAGGAATCCATACCCATTACATCAGCTAAGTGCTAAAGATGCCAAGCCTCACTGCTGTTAAGAAATATGTTTTTGTCCCCTGAGTAGGCAGCATGGTATAGTTTTTCATACCTAGATGTCCCTTATAATAACCCAGAGGACTTGTTAAAGCTGCAGAATGATGAGCTCCATTCCAGATGTACTGAATCAGAATACTGGTGCCAAACTGGGACATGGACATTTGTATTTTTCCTTTCCTGTCAGCCCTGCTCTGATCAGTGGACTGCTGGTTCAGAATTCCTGATCTGGTGATAGAACAAGGGCTCTGGGTTCAGACAAGTCAGGGTTTGGTGGAACCTCAGCCACCAATTCTGGGCAAGTTACCTAAATTCTATGAGCTACAGCATCTTATTTGTACAACGGAGATAAAAATATCTACCTTTCATGTACACAGTGAGATTAAGTGGGACTATATTTAGAGTTTTCAATTCAGTGCTTAGCATGCAGTAGACATTCAGTTAATATTAATACATCCCTTCCCCCTTTAGTTTTTCTACTGGATTTCAGGATATCATTCCATTTAAGTAGCCAAGAGTTGGAGTGTCTGAGTTAGTCCACCTCTTTGGAGTCTAAAAGTTCTCCTTCATTATAAACCTGCCCACAGCTTCATCTGAAATTGTTCTAGATACTGACTGGCAGATAAGAACACTGAGAATGATGTATTTGAAATGACTATGTGTCCTAATCTTTGCTCTACTAGAAGCCATCTTGGAGATGGTTAATTAAAAGATTACTGTTTCTGAGTTTGAACCTTTCCTTTCAAACTTACATGAAAAATCCCCTTTTGTGTCTTACAGCAATGATACTGTAGATAGATTAAGTCATTAATCAAGTTTAGTCAGGAAGGAAATGTCTATTTTCATTGTGTTAACACTTGGTTCAATGATTACAGATGGGTTGGTTCAGTGTTCAAGGATATATGGGCTGGTGGTTTTCTAAAATGGAAAGAATGTGGGGTTAAAGTTAGAAGACCTGGGCTTGAGTCCTTCTGCCTTCTCTCTCTCCCTTCCTCTCCTTTCTTCCTTTCCTTCCTTCCTCATTTCCTTCCTTCCTTCCTTCCTTCCTTCCTTCCTTCCTTCCTTCCTTCCCTCCCACATTTTACTACATGAATTTGAATAATTAAAGTTACTGCCTTTAACCTCACTTGCTCTTCCTGTAAAATAAAAATGGCAACTCCTGACTAAACTGTCTCTCAAGGACTTTAATGGGGATTGAATGAGATAGTTAATGTCTTATTTTACAAATCATAAATTCCGATGTAAGAATAAACAGAGGGTTTATTTTTCATGTTTATGTCTTCGATGACTCTGGAATGAAGATGTGTAAGAAAAGGAAAGAAACATTGTCCCAGGTATGGATTACCTATTCGTGCAATCATTTATCATTAAGCATATATTAATTGAAGAACTACAACAGAGAGTAGATTCTATTAAGCCCTGGCACTTGTAGTATTTCATTTAATTGTGACATCACCCTTTACATCATCTTCATTGAAAAATTTGAGGTCCAAAAAAGATGAGTAATTAGGCTAAGGCAAGGTGGAAATATGAACCTGGGTCTGTCCGACCATAAAGAAGGCCAGGAAGTACATGAAATTGA
Organism: Rhinolophus ferrumequinum; assembly: GCF_004115265.2. Lineage (NCBI taxonomy): Eukaryota > Metazoa > Chordata > Mammalia > Chiroptera > Rhinolophidae > Rhinolophus > Rhinolophus ferrumequinum. The sequence continues at coordinate 62,451,549 of NC_046297.1, forward strand.
AGAGGAGTGATTTTTAAAAAAAGGTGTTAAAACCTTGAGGTGCTTTGGATGTCTCCGCAAGATCCAGTACTGAATAATAAGAATTCTGTGCCTTTCATCGCCTGTGCAACTTTCCGTCTGGTAAAATTAGATATTTCTCAACCCTTGCCCTAAACTGGTGAAGTCATGCAGACCTAGTTTAAACTTACATCTGAAAGATGGTAATTTACATTCTTCTGTCAGTTACAGCCCACCCAGAAGTCATCACGTAGAACAAACTGTGGAGCGATTTGGTGAAGAGGATGGCAAAGACACCTGTGAAACTGGGGCAACTGCTAATGATCCAGTCAGTTTCTATCATCCTCATAAGGGCAGGGGCAGAAGTGGTCAGGTTTTCAAGGCAATCGTCACAGGATAGTTGTGACTTCATAAATAAGTGTCACCCTAAGATCCTTAGGAGGGTGAAATCACACTGTCAGCTCAAAATGACAGCTCAGGCTCCAATCGTGACCTGTATAACTGCTAGGCCACTGTTTTTATTCTCTACTTTCTTTGGTCCTCTGCTTGTCTCATGGTGGGATGAGGTGGGAGGAGGTTCTCACATGAAGTCATGTCAATCGAGGTCTTGACTCACAACGTCTTCATAGAATCTGCCCTGAATTTCCACTCACTCTCACAGCTCCCCTTGGGGCATTATTCCAATCACAGAGGCTTCTCTTCTTCTGAGCTCTTGACTTCAGCATTCTCTGGGCTTTTGACTAGTACAACTGTTATAGCTTCTCTAGGTGAGGGCCACGTGGTGTCTGCTTGCAAGGTTCTGCCTCTTTTTCATGATCACTTAATGGATTTCTGGTTGAATCCATGCAGAAATTGGCTGTGGTATCTAAGAGCCAAGCTGAGGTTCTTGGAATTATCATGGCATGGAGGAAAAGAAAGTGAAGTAGTGGATTGCATTCGATTTTCTCCAATCGTTTGTACCTGGTGAGAAGGGTTTAATGGCAGTTTTTCATTCTTTGGCTTATATGCCACCCTTTTTACCAGCCACAGAGGCTTGCTTGTGATTGGTTCAAGACAGTTCACACCGTGACCAGAAATGTTGTTTCCCATTCTAACGCTGAGGTTCCAATTTGGAACTTTGTTCCTGATGTGTCAAATCTGCTTTTCTCTGCCTCTTGAAATTTTATTTGGGGACTATAAATAGCACTAAGGATTCTAGATCTTGAAAACATACCAAGTCATGCTGTTTTACCTTCGGGGCCATGGGTGCAAGACAGAATGAGTCTCCTTTGATCTGTCAATAATTGGGGCAGGAAATAAGGTGGATCTTGGGACTGGAATGTAAGCTCTATGAAGGCAGGGATTATTTCCCATTCATTCTTGGATCCTCAGTGTTTAGGATAGTGACTAGCTGGTACAAAGTGCTAGATAGAAATCCGTTGAATGAGTGCTGAACAAATGGTGAATTAACGAATGAGAGAGGGGGAGTAATTATTGACTTAGAGATCAGAGAGGGAAGCATGGGAAAGTGGAGGTGGGTTTTGGAGGTGGTGAAGGAGGTGGGACGGAGACAGATGAATTGCCTTTGACCTTGCAGTGGCAGGCAAGGATGAGCACCACTACTTCCAGCTGAGTGCAGTGACAGAACAAGTAACAGCAGCAGCCCTGGTGTGGTGCAGCCCCAGATCCTCATGGGAAAATCTCTATTGATTCTCTCTTTGCTAAGAAATGGTAAGAAAAAATAGGACTGACCTTCTGGAGTGGAATAAAGTAGTATTATGCCTGCCTCCCTGTCTTAGAGGTCTAGTTCTGGGTACAATGTGTGGCTGATGGTAGAGTCCTTTCTAATCTTGCCAACCTATCCTGTGAATGAGTCTCACACCCACAAAAATATCCATGAGTGTGTGTGGATGTAGGTCATGAGAACTTGAGCTACTGTATTAGACTCAAGTCCACGCATCTTACGTCCAAAGCAAGTTACAGCATCATGAGACAACGGCTCACTCTGTGGAGTTTTTCCTGAACCGATAACAGTATGAGTATCTCAGTCACTACTGTAGACCGGGACTGTTGAAATGTGAAGGATGTTGTAGACCAGTGACAGCAACAGGAGATAAGGAGAAAAGGGTGTCTCGGCACAACAGGCAGCTTTTACATCCTCTTTCCCCAACATTTTTATAATTCTTGGGACCAAAGCCAAAAAACAAACAAACAAAACAACAATGCCGGAATTCTTCGAGTGATCACGGAAGGGATGTGACCTGAGTGGTAGGAGTTCTGGAAGGTCCCCAGATGGTTCGAATTATAGCGAGGGCTGTAAAGCATTGTTTGGATCAGTGATTTGCAAATTATCAAAGGTTAAGAAGGATATCCCTGGAGGTTTTTCCAATCATATACATGCCTGGGACTTCTCCACTCTTTTCCTCACCACCCCAGGTAATTCAGATCACCACCCCCTTCTCCTACCAATTTCAGAAATACAGCATTAGATTATTTCCGATGCCTCTTTCAGATAAAATATGTCCATGGTTATTCTTTTCCACAGAAGGATGTTTCTGATCAATGGATTTGGCTAGGTCATGGATTAAGACCTTCCTTTTATTTTTTTGAACATCAGTTACAGAGGACTGAGTTCATCATCAACTGGGTGTGTACATGGTCAAGGTCCCGACCGAGGCTGGTGGGATAGTCTTAGCTTCGGCTGTACGTATACACATGGCCACTTATCCTTTTAAATCCTCAAGTCAGTCAAAACTCACTTAACATCAAACTATTGAGCTAGAACAAAATTCCATTCTTTTGCTTGTACATTAAGTTTGACAGGCTATGAATAATTTAGAAGATGATCTGAAGAACAAAGGAATAGAATTTCATTGAGTTAACATTTGCTTGGAGGGACTAGGCTCTGCCAAGGGGTGATTTTTTTTTGACTCTCTGAAAATCGGTGGTATGTTGGAAGGGACATGGACAATCTTCAGAAATTGTAGCTGTAGTAGCAGGATGTGTTCGTTACCAAAGAATCCCAAATAGAAATGATTTCTCACACATTCAGCCTTGTAAGCCAGTTTAGACACCCATGAGATCAGAAATTTGGCAGCACAGAAGAGAGGCGACTTGCCAACTTAATGCTGTTTAATATTAATTAAACTTAATATAACTCAGATATCTGTGTTTCAGATATTCCCAGACAGAATACCAGAGAAGAATACATCTATATTCATATTATATGCATATTTAAATTATATAATCACAAATGTATTCATAATTACATATTCCTATTACATAATATATTATCATATATTCTAGATTTCTAAATATGTTTAGACTAACTGACTAGGAGGAATAGATATGACAAATCAATAATTTCCACGAAACTGGGTACCTGGGGAAATTCACATGAGAATGTACTGATGCAAACGTTACCCATAAACACACATCCTCAGTGCATTGTGAAGAAGGCTAAAATACTGCTATGTGCCCTTCACAATAAGCATTCAGGAGTGGGAGCAATTAAAGCCACCTCGAATTTTGTGAGAAGACATCATGGAGGAGGTGACTATCCAGCTGTGTTTGAAAGCATGTCTAAGAGAAACCAACATCACTGGGAAATAGTTTCTGAAGTGGTGTAACCTTGATAGGTATTTAGTAACACATAAAGAACAAAAAGAGGACAGCAATCGTGGTGAACATGCACTGTATTAAAACTTTGATGGCTTACCCTTTAGGAAAATGATGTGTTATATATTATATTATATTATATTATATTATATTATATTATATTATATTATATTATATTATATTATCTCAATCACTGTCCCTTTCTCATCTGATATAAGCATGTACTATTTACAATAGGGCAAGAAACACCCAATTTCTATTGAGCAACACAATTTATATTCGTTAGTATTTTGAATATTTAGCTGTTAAGCATAACTGAAATACACAACATTAAATTACCATTCCAGCATTAGCACTCACGTAGCAAACACGGGCATTGTTGTATATACGGGAAGCAGTGAGAGTCAAGGTTAATGGGCAGAGAGCCTGGGCCCAGCGTCCTAGTCGTGTTCCGAAACTTACCCCCCTGAGCTCAGGTGTCCTTAGATATAAAATAAGGGGTAAATCTGGACCTCACAAACCAGGATTGTCAAGAAATTCAGTGGGGAATTTTGAAAATATACAAATTCTCAAGATCTAGCCCATGATTTACAGATAGAGCAAGCCCTAAGAATATGCATGTATAGAAACACCCCGGGAGAGACTGCTGCTTTCAACCAAGATGGAATAACAGGAACTCTGTTAACTCTCCTGCAGAGACGAGTAAAAAACTGGACCAAACTTATGAAACAATGATATTTAAGACATTGGACGTCGGGCAACAAAACACAATGATCCTTGAGAAATAGGAAACAATGAGGAGAAACCTACCCATATCCCAGGTGCTGCCTTGAGAAGGTTTCCAGGTTGTGTGCTGGCAGGAGGGACTCAGGCTAAGCCTGGAGGTCTCCCTGTGTTGGGGAAATGGACTTGGGAGTCCGAGAAGGATTTGCAGGGTAAAGCACTGGCGAAAGAGAGAGCAGCATACAGAGAGAACCCTGAAAACTAAAGAGGGTTCTTTCTCTAGTTTTCAGCTGAGTAGTGATCAGTGCATTTATGTGAGAAAACTACAGAAGGGCAGAGAAAAGAGCAAACACTAACTCCTGATAAACACTCTCAGAAAACTAGAAAAAAAAGGAAACATAACACGATAAAGAACACTTATGAAAAAAACAAAACAAAAACACCTTACAGTTAACATTACATATACTTAATGGTAGTAGACAATTATTTCCCCTTAAAATCAGAATCAGGATGGGATATCTGCTCTCATCACTTCTATTCAACATTGCACTGGTGATTCTAGCTAGTGCAATTAGGCAAGAAAAATAAAAATAATTGCATTCAGACTGGAAAGGATGAAGTAAACTTGGTCTTATTGTTTATGTAGGAAATCTGATGAGATTTACCAAAAAAAAAAAAAAGAATCTATCAGAACTAACAGATGCATTTAGCAAAGTTGCAGGATACAAGAGTTGAGAGAACTAAATGAGAAAAGAGCTTGTGAAGAGCATGAAGTTCAAAGGATGGCACTTATATTAGGAATTTGGTAATATTACAAATAGACATGGTTTTCAAACACTCCTCCCCACTCCAAATAATGGTTCCATTTAGAATTTAGGAGAGTAAAAGCATTCCCTTCTGTGAGGAACAATGTGAGCCATGCAATTTGTCCCATTTCCATTATCGCCGTGATCACACGGAAGCTCAGAACCTAGGAAGCATCGTCTGAACAATTCTACAATTCCCATCAATTTTATATCTGATTCATCTTTCCTTTGATGCTAGTTTCCTGTTTCAATTAACTTTCATATAAACTGACTATTCCTTTTTGGGAAGAGGGAGGAAGGTGGAAAACAAAGAAATAAATATAAATATATAATTGGTATCCATATATGTGTGTAGTTGCTATTTATATCTAGAGCATCCTAGCTACATATTTGTTCACATTCATTCGAGAAACATGAGGCAGGGCCTATGGAACCCCCACCGGAAAACTAGCCTCGTTATTTCGTCATCACCCAGCATCTGTGAATGTGTGTATGCCCATCTTGTGTTTCTGTGTCTACTCCGATTCCATGAAATCTCATTCTTTAGGGACTTTGAGTTAAAGGAAAATCCATCCTTTCTTGGCTGAAGAGGATGAGGCATGAGTTAATTAAATTCCTTGTAGGCATCTTTCGTGGTGCAGTAATATTAAATCCAGAGATAATTGGCAACTGCTTTGGCAACTGTTACCAGCTTGCTCTTTAGGCTTGTGAATAAAGATGTTGGAGAATGTAAATCACCAGCTGAGGTCTAACAGATTTTATTCTTGCTCTCGCATAGAAGCTGGACACTCACTGATAAACAGTACACTTTCATTTATGTTTGAATAATAAAGCAATGTTCATAGTTCAGCTCTTGGACAATTACATATATTACTCATGCTTTCAAAATATAATAAAGATACAAACTTACTATCAGTTTCCCAATTAAAGTTGATGACCAAGCTTGGTGATAGTTATAGTTTTTGGCAGAGGTTTTTAATTTTCTTGAAATGCTTTCTTGGGATTCACAAACCAGCTTCAAGCATAAATATGCTTAGCTTGGGGGAATGGAAGGGGCAGAAACCAACACGTGCACATAAAGACATATATATATACACACACAAAAACTATTCAGGTGACAAACCTGGCAAAAACTGATACTGGTCCTATTTAAATAAATAATCTATTTTTAATTAAAATATCGTTTTAGGGTTCACATGCACTGGAAAATTTAGTGAATGAATTTAACTATCAACGTTATGGCTAGTTAATGTACACTGATGTTTTTCTTGGCATTAAAATAATATATGCTGATAAAACTACTTTTACTGGGTAATAAAATAATCCTCATCTGGGGAGGCTTTCTAGTGGATACTTTATAGAAATCTAGGGTATTAACACTTACGAAGAATTGAAAGGGGCCTATGACCATTTGGTCCAACCTCTTTACTTTTCACAGGGGGCTCCTGAGATCCAGACAAACTGTAAAAGTCTTGAGCCATTTTAACTACTATCAAACTATGAGTTCCCTCAGATTGCCAAAGCAATATAACAGGTCCTGCCATAGTGGCCTTCTTTGCATTTAGTATTTTTTGGCTAAAATAACACTCTCAGGATATTTTTTTTCCTCCTCATAGAGACCGTATTGGTATGATTTAAAAGTTTGAACTTCGGAATCACATAGACTTGAGTTCAAATTCAGATTACTTATGAGGTCTGAAAATTAAGTTCGTGAACTCATCCTAGAAAAAGTGCTACATCCCTCATTGCTGAATATCACTGTGGTCACCTTTGAAGTACTCCTCTTGGGAAGCTATGCACTGACACCAGCGCCTAGTCCACCCTTCAAAGCAATTTTGGAACTCTTTTCCTGAATGGCCATCAGAGCTGTCATCATATTACCCTTGATGTCCTCAATGTCATCCAAATGTCTTCCTTTCAGTATTTCCTTTATCTTCAGGTAAATAAAGAAGTCATTGGGGGCCAGATCCGGTGAATAGGGAGGGTGTTTCACTACAGTGATTTGTTTACAGGCTAAAAACTCCCTCACAGACAGTGCCGTGTGAGCTGGTACATTGTCGTGACTCAAGAGCCATGAATTGTTGGTAAGAAGTTCAGGTCATCTAACTTTTTCACGCAGCCTTTTCAGCACTTCCAAATAGTAAACTTGGTTAACGGTTTGCCCAGTTGGTACAAATTCATAATGAATAATCACTCTGATATCAAAAAAGTTTAGCAACACGGTTGCAACAAGTTTGCACACTTAATTGTCAGACCTCATATAAACAATGGAATATGGCTTGGCCATGGAAGGGAATGGGTTTTTGCCATCTGTGGCAGCATGGATGGACCTGGAGGGTACTGTATTGAGTAAAGTGTAAGACAGAGAAAGATAGATGTTATACGATTTCCCTTATATGTGGAATCTAAAGCACAAAATAAACAAAGAAAACAGAAATAAACTCATAGATACAGAGAACATTGATCATTGCCAGATGGGAGGGGTTTGGAGGTGTGGGTGAAAAAGAGGAAGGGATTAAGAAGTACAACTTGGTTGTTACACAGTAGTCATGGGGAGGTAGGATATAGCATAAGGCATATGGTCAATAATGTTGTAACAACTATGTACGGTGTCAGATGGGTACTAGATTTGTTGGGGTGATAGATGAGAGAGGGTTAGGTGGCTGGGTGGAAAAGGTGAAAGAATTAATAAGTACAAATTGGTAGTTACAAAATAGTCATCGGGATGTAAAGTAAAGCACAGGGAATGTAGTCAATGATACGGTAATAACTATATATAATGCCAGGTGGGTACTAGACTCAGGTGAATTAACTTCTTAAATTGTATAAATATCTAACCACTATACTGTACGCCTGAAATTAATATAAAATACCATTGAATGTCAGCTAAAATTGAAAAATTTTTAAATGGGGGAAAGGTGAAAGGGAATAAGAGATCCAAATTTCCAGGTTTAAAACACGTAAGTCATGGGGATGTAATGCACAGCATAGAGAATATAGTCAATAATACTCTGACAGCGTGGTACAGTGTCAGATGGTGGCTGGACTTATGGTGATCCATCACTCCTTTATGTATATAAATAGTGAATAATTACAATGTACCCCTGAAACTAATATAATATTGTATGTTAGCTATATTTTTAATAAAAATCTTTTTAAAAAGAAAGGTTATATGACACTATAACTCTCTAGTACAAGGTGCTCAACTCTTCTTCTAAGCCCATCACTTCCGTAGCATATGGTATGGTCTTCCTTTAAGCGTCACTCACCAGGGCAGTGCTGTCCACTAGAAATTTCTGCAGTGATGGAAACGTTCTGTGTTTGTACTCACCAATATTGCCATCACTAGCCTCAAGGACTATTGAGCACTTAAAATAGAATAGCGTGTTGGAGGAGCTGAGTGTTTTCCTTTGCTTAATTTTCGTGAATTTAAATGTAAATAGCCACATGCGAGTAGAAGCTACCATACTGGTCAGTGCAGGTCTAGAGGTTGGATGGACAGATATTGGGAGCCTGCCTCTCTACCTCTCTTCTTTCCCTTTCCTCCCTTTCTTCCCGCTTTCCTCCTCTTTCTACTGCAAGTTTATTCCCTATATATATGCTAAAGTAACTCAGGCCACATAAGCCTTCTTCTAAGGAAACATATTTGCTTTTTAATGGAATCCTTCTAGGGACGATTCCTAAACTGGAAAAAGATAAGAATGTCATAGAATCCTGGTCAGGAAATCCTCTGAGGTTAAGTAACACCCCTCAAACCACACCTTAACAGGTAAGTATCCACTCTGCCAGTTTAGAACACAAGGCATAATAAAGCATCTCCTATATTACTTACATTGACATTTCTCGATATGTGGAGTAATATCTTATGCCCTTTAAATAACCTGATACAGATTTTAATGTCAATAGCTTTTAACGTGCTTTAAGTTATTAAGTGCTTAAGTCATTACGTCTAGACGGTGTTCTTAAAACGGGTAATTATTTCATTTTTAAAGGATTTGCTCACCTAGCTCTAGCCCTTCCACCCCCAATCCCCATGTGTCGTGTGCTTAGAGATACTACCCATGTCACACTAGTGTCTTTGAATTGTGTGTTCATTCATTGCACTAACACTAAGTTTTCTTCCTTCTACTAGTACTGGAGGAACAAAAAGAAGAAGAAACAAGATGAATACAGGCACTTGTAGAAGATAAAGTGTTTTACAGGTAGCCCTTAGGAAGGTTTCCTAGTTTCAATAGAAATGTCCCTCTTCCGTGTCTCCTGTCTAGTGTCTGGGCTGGAGATTTTGTTTTGGGAAGTCTTTGTCTCACAGTTTCTGAAGTCACATCCCTCAACAGTGACTTCTGAGGGCATGGCCTCTGGTTCCCAAAGCCCAGCTCTGTTCCTTCAAGATCTGACTCTGGAAACACCAGCTGGCTCCTGACACAGTCAGATAGGAACCAAAGGGCAGAGCCTTCTGGGTAGCTGAGTATAGGGCTGCTTTGTAAAGCTGTTGCTCCAATAAACTACTTCCTAAAACTGTGCCCAAATGTGCACTTTAACCCCCTATGGTGACTACCAGTTCCCAACTCCTCTTAGCTCTCTGAAGTATCCTTTTCGTTTCTTTCTTTTTTTTTTTGATGATGTGAATGGTTGTTTCTTGTACCCTTGTAAAATCCTTGACATTTAGTGTGGCGTAGTACCAAAATAGTTTGTAGCTCACTGATAAGCAACTTGATCAATTAGCCAAACATCCTAAGAAAATCATGGTGTAGATAAGGAAAACTGTTATCTATTCATGCATTAATAGTTTGATGTTTCCTGTTTTAGGACGTCTGTCTGGAGATATATATATATATATATATATATATATATATATATGCATATTTTCATTTAACAGCAATAAGAATTATTAGTAAGTTGTCAATACCAGTCTTACTTGTAGGTGAGGAAACTGAAGCTTATGTAGTTCAAGAAAATTCTGCAAGATCTCCCAGCTTATCGTGGTGCAGTTGACACATACATCAGGTCTGTATGGCCCCTGGAAAAGCTTTTTCCACTTTTCATATATTGAATCCACTTGAAATATCAAGCTGGTGTGAAGTATTTAATTCAAACTTCATATTTAGATCTCCGGGGCCTTTACCAGTGAGTTGTATTTATTCATTACAGCAGTTCTCACAAGACTTGAAAAATACAGATATTTGTTTGAATTAGTTTGTGTCTTTGAAAAACAAAGTGCTTCTTTAACAGTATTACAAAGTATACTTTTTCATGAAGTAAAAGTTTCTATCATCCAATTCGTCCTCATTATAAAGTTTTTAAAAATGTGTGGGTATGGGAATACGTGTATGTGTGTATTTTACCCCCACATACACACGTGTAAGTCCAACGTTGAAATTTTACTTTTGTTCCTAAATTTTTCCTTTTAGGATAAAAAGGAATCTCATTTTTGAAGACATTGGCTTAAAAAGTTAGTTCCCACTTTGGGTTCATCTAGCAGTTTGCCATGCAAGTTTGATAAAACAATTAACTTCTGGGGCCTCAAGCTCTTCACCTGTGAAATGGGACTAATGGCCAAGTTACTGTTCTACTTTTTTCTCATGGAAGTAAAGACTTATACGTGGATTGACATAACCAATACTTTGCCCTTGAAAATGAAGCCTCGTTTCTTACTGGGAACTAAAATTGTCCTTTCTTGACTTCTGTCACTTACTATTCAATAGTGATACATAAATCACATGTTCATATAACCTCGATATCATGCCTGGTTTCATATTTTCAGCATTCTCTTCACCATGAAAAATCCAGAACCTGCTCTTCTTTATTTTGTTGTCCAGAAATATCAAAATATATACCACCAGGCTTTGCATACTTGAGAAAAGAGAAAAACCTCCAGCAGTCTGAGACAGGCCTGTTTTAAGAATGCTGCTACAGCCGTCACTGCAGAACGACTGACCACAAGGTGGCAGCCTGTAAGAATATCAGGGCTAAGCAGAAGTCCTGAGCAATAATTAATTGCCTTGGTGGCTGATGTCCTCTGGCTCAGCCATCCTGACATCAAGTATCTGCTAAGGTGATAGCTGCCAAGAGGTCCATCAGCCAACCGTCTAGGAAACCACTTTTGGGCAGTGCTTTCTAAAAAGCAGTAACATCACTCTTTCATTTTAGAATGCCACAGCTTTCAGGATGCTTTATTCCACTCAAGAATCTAAAGCATACAGTGGTTAGAAAACAAAGGGGGGGGGTGGGGAAACTGTTCCTTATATTTTCCTATTGTTTAAAGTCATTGCTTCTCAGCCTTGACTACATTAGAATATCCTGGGAACTTTCAAACCAATCTCTGGGGTAGGGTCCCAAAGATTGATTTTTGAAAGCACCCCAGGTGATTATAAGTGCATTCAAAGTAGAGAACCATCTTTTCAATCTTCTCTATTCATTCATTCAGTCACCGTTTATTGCCTACTTCCTCATGTGAGCTTTGAGCAAGGTGATAGCAATGATGTAAAATGAGATTCTGCAATTGTCCCAAAGACCGCACAAGTTATTAGGTTGGTGCAAAAGTAATTGTGGTTTAAAAGGTTAAAAACAATTGCAAAAACCACAATTACTTTTGCAGCAACCTAATAGTAACTCAATTCAGTGGAAATCGATTCAGCAATCATTTATCAAGATCCCACGACACGACAGGGACTATGGGAGAGATGGAGGAGGCTGAGACGACAGAAATTCCTCGTGTTTAGCACTTCTGTTCTAGTGGGTGGTATGTACCAATAATTATGTGGGGCAGAATTTGGTATTATTAATGTCTCATCTTTCTATAACACTTCACAGTAGCACAAAGCATTTTCATCAACCTATATAAGTGGAAGCTCACCCAGTAATTCCTGAGACTGGTAAGCTAGTTAGCATTAACTAAAGTTCAGAGAAGAAGGTGGACGTGTCTTGTCCATAAGGAGCAAACTTAGGTCCTCACACCCAAGACTACGGACTCCGTGGCCAGGGCTCATTGCCTCATTCCATGCTGTGTTGGGGGGATCAGAAAAGAGTGCTTGATTTTCACTGTAAACGTATTTGTCCAAGGGTGTATTTGTGCATTTGCCTTGGGAATTTTAGTTCCTGGAAAGTGAGGAGAGGACCACTTCTATCCACATATTTCCTGGGGTCCTTCCTCTGTCCGTTCAGAGGCCTCGTCTGATGCCGTGGTCACGCTCGTATCCTTTTTATACGAGCTCCTCTTACTTCCACCAAATTTCTGGTCTGTAAAATGGTTCTGGATGTCTATCGTCTTGAAGAGAAAACTGAAAACACTGAGTTCCATCCGCAGATCTGCTTGCCGTAAGCTTCTGTCAGCCGCAGAAATGTTTGATGAGGGGACAAGGCAATTGCATGTAAAGAAGCCAGACAAGTCTTATTTTCAGAGATTTCATTCTGTTGCTAATAAAGTGTAAAGCCAAATGCCATCTGGATGGCGACTGGCACATAAGATGATGAACACGTTTTAGGAATTAACCTTATGGCTGATTTGGAGGGTTGACTCTTATGGAAGTGACGTGTGGGTGAATATAACTAACTCATGGAGTACAGAGTTCAAAATGATATTAGAATCCCTCAGGGTCAATAAACAGAGGAAGATCATCCTGGGTCACTCTTTTATTTTCCCATAACAGCAGAATATCGGCTAAGTGACTGATTCTCAGAGGACCTATGACCTTTCTATTGCATTGAAGACCTCACTGTTAAAATCCCGCTGTGGGGCTGTGGAATTATCTATCTGTTCCTTAAAGGCGGTTCGAGGGTTGTCCAGATTGAGGTGCCCATAGCCTACGAGAAACACTAAAAACTTGGAGTACATCCAAGAGAAGTCATTCGTATGATGAGGAATGTGAAGACCATTTGCAAGAGAGACAGTTGAGGAGCTGTTCAGTTTTAGGGTGAAGAAGCAAAGACTCAGAAATGAAGTATCTTTACATATGGAAACATCTATTTGTGGAGGTGAAGTTGTATTCATTCTGTCTAGCTCCAGAGAGAAGGACAATGACCAGGTTTGGAAGTGACAGGGGGGCAGAAGTCCACTTACCCTGCTGTGGAAGAATATGAGAGTTATTAAGCAGGAGAAGCGGTTGCTTCATATTTGTTAAGGGAGTTTCATGAGACTACGTTACGATTGTGCAGTGGGAATTCCTCCGTTGGGTAAGAAGTGGTTTTAGTGAACTTTCCTGGGATTAAGACCTAAAGATGGTGTAATACTCATGTTGCTAATTATGCTTATCATCTTGTCTAAGCCATTGAACTGTACTCTCTTAGGTGAGAGAACACACTTGATTGATGTTAAAAATTAGCCAGAAATGTAAACTGGATAGGTAATCCTAACCCACACTTCTAGGGATGGGGCACTCAACTACTCCCTGTCAAATGAGCATATGTATCATGTTTTTGTTTTTCTAATGTCAAATCAGCTGCGTACTAGAGGGGTCTAAGGGTCCCACGTACCTGTTTCCAGTCTACCTGTCAACCTCATATGGACCTTGACCTCTCATGCTTTATCCTTAAGTCACCTCCAACGGCGGGGAGTTTTCTGAGCACACTTCTTTATCAGACCGTTTGCTTAGGCAGTTTCTAGGTTGAAGAACTACTCCATCTGTTCCTCCACTAACACCTCTACCCACCTTACTTGCCCGTTGTCTGCTCCTGACAGTGTCATCTCAGACAGCATCTTGACTCCCAAGGCTGTGTTCATTGTTACTCCTCTGCCCCCGTGGTACCTCGTACCTCACACTCCGCTCCTTTATTCTCCTGGCACAACATCACCAATCAGTGATGACACGCTTTCTTGGCTGAGCCTGGATTCAACTTTAGAATCCTTTTCAAGACATTCCAGGCAGCCACTACTAATGAACCAGCGTTGACAATTCAGATGAAACCTGCCTGCCAGTGTCAATTTGGAGCATCCTGCACTCAGGACACTTTTCCGTGTTGTACTGAAAGAGTTCATGAACTTGCTTTTTACACAAAGCTGTAATCACCATTAGGGGAATTGCTGTCATTTTTAATTGTTTTTTTCATTCCCAATACCATGCACAGTGCTTGATACTGGTCTTCACAGAAGAGCTCTTCCTGCTATAGAAGTAAACTGGGGGATTTGGCTGGGAGCAGGCTAGAAAGTGGCAAAGAAACTCATCATAGAGGCCGTGTTATGGAAAAAAACTAAGAATTTAAGATCACATTGAAGGGGTTCAGGTCCTGCTTCCCCATTTTATTACCTGTGGGACCTGGGAGGTCACTTAACCTCTCCGTACTTTAGTTTCCCCATCTATAAAATGGAGATGGGAATTATACCCATTACACAGTGCTGCTATAAAAAGTAAAGGATGATATGCATGAAGCACTGAGTTTCGTTCCCAATACGTGCTCTTGCTTCTACTTCCTCTTCCGTGTCATCTTATTCTTCTTTCTCTTTCTGTTCCTCTCCATTCCTCCCTTTCTTCTCCTTTTTCTCATTGTGATTCATACATTTTTAATGTGGATTAATTAGTGCGTATAAGATGTAATTCACTCCTTTCTTCCCTTTACGCCTAACCGAAACCACACTCCAGAAGGAATTCTAGACCTTATCGTTGGGTTGAAACCAAAAGTGGCAGACCCTATTCTAAGGTAACAAAAGTGGCTTTCTGGAAAGAGACACTCCCTCTCCCTCTTTGGATTAATAAGTTTGAAATCAAAAGCCTTCTTGCTGAGAAAAAGGGAAAGGCTGATATGTGCAAGCATGCATGCATGCCTGGGACAACAAGTCAGTGTGGGGAGTTCTCAGGGAGAGCCAGGATGTGAGGCGTGGCTGGAGATCAGGAGGAAGCCAAGACTTCCACACTAACCTTACACATCACCTGGGCAAGTCACTCACTAAGAATCAAACCCTTCCCCCCTTGCCTGGGGATCCCTGAAGTGCTTGTAGGTTGAGAGTGTCACATTGCACTTTAGAGCAGGAAGAGGATTTGCCATTTTATCTCTTGGCCTCTGCGTCTCCTTTCTCGATGAGGACTTGTGCTGCCTACTCTGGGGTGTTGTGGGGACGATTAATTAGCTAATATTGGTAAAGGGGCCCTGGTAATGACTGCTAAGTGTTTGTACCGTGTAATTGCCATTTTTCCCCCAAGAAAATATTCACATCGTTACTAATTAGGCTTTGTGGAAGCACCTCATGCCCCATTATTTTACAGTTGTCTTCCAATTAATTGGCATCAGTACCATTTCAAATGGCACTATTGCCTATTTCCCTGGTTTAATTTTCGGAAATTTTATGGGAAGCCTGGGCGTTGCTTCTTATTCACTGTAACTTGAATAATTACAACGTAAATATAGCTTTGGGTGGTGATATTGTCAACAACGAGATTACTTTAGAGGTTTCAATTAAGACCACTACAGCACTGCAGTTCACGTGAAAGTTTATTATGGTGCTTGAGCCCTCTGAGCACTTCTCCCCTGGGTCTGCAGCTTATGCCTCAGTGTCTGTACACACGCGTAGGCGTGTGTATGCATGTGTGTGTGCCCACGTGTGCATATGTGGGTGGGTGAGTAGTATAATGATCAGGAGTGTAGCATAAGACATGACGTCAACAGCAGAGTCCTCCTTTGGCGTAGTCTTCTCTAGGGCACAAACCAGAGCAGCTGATAAACTGTTCTCACCAGAGGACAAGGGGAGAAGGGGTGGTAGATAAGGGTAAAGAGGGTCAAATATATGGTGATGGAAGGAGAACTGACTTTGGGTAGGGAGCACACCATTCAATATACAGACGATGTATTGCAGAATGGTATACTTGCAACCTACGTAATTTTATTAACCAATGTCACCTTGCTCCATTTAATAAAAAATAAACTTTTCTCCATTTTCTTACTACAACCTAGAGACGTGAGTTGGCTCAAATCAAGCATTGTTTGTTAAATGTCTATGATGTTATCAGCTATTGGAATAGACGTGTTTCATACTTTTTTCAAGTTTTACAAGTCAGTGAGGCGTCTCACGTTGCCAAAATGAAGACTCACAGAAGTTCAACAAGGTGGCCAGGGTCCCGTAGCTGGTAATTGATGAAGACAGGGCTCAAATGCAAGTCTGCCAGACTGTGAAGGCTAGGCCCCCTCCACTCTCTCTTAGACAAAATCGCTGAACTTTTTATCTGGAAGTGAGTCTTGGTCATTTCAATGGCCAACATATATCTTCTCCGGGAAGCCTTGAAGAATCGCCTATCTAAATGCATCTTCTCTCCTGGATCTGATGTTCTATCACTTCTCATAGTCTGACTTTTATTTTTTACTTGTTCCAGTGGGAAGGGCAATATAATATGATGGTGATGAAAGCCTGGGCTTGGAGACGTCTGGATTGTATTTCTCACTCTGCCTCTTCCTGTCTGGGTCATCATGGCCAAGTTTCAGCACCTACTAAGCTTCACATTGTTGATGTAAAGATGAAAAGAAAACATGTGTGGAAAGTGCTTAGAATGATTGATGGCACTTAGAAAGCACACAATACATAGTGGTTGGATGGATGGATACATAAAAAGTATGAATGAATGAATGAATGAATGAATGAATGAATGAATAGCAGACATCTTTGCTCATTTGTAAGATTACTCCCCAAATTCTTTTTTTTCTCTTGAGGTTTATTGAGAAATAATGTATACCACTGTATAAGTATAAGGCATATGGCATGATGGTTTGAGCTACACATATTGTGAAATGACTACCACAATAGGTGCAGCTAATATCCACCATTTCTCATAGAGACAATAAAAAGAAAAGAAAGAGGAAAAGAAAAAAGAAAAAAAATTCCTTGTGATGAGAACTCTTAGGATTTACTCTCTTAACAACTTTCCTATATATCACACAGTAGGGGTAACTAGCCACCATATTGTACATTATATCCCTAGTTCATATTTACTCCCCCCAATACTTGTCCCTCAAGCTTGTACTTATATCAGCTCAACAAAAATAATTAAAAAAAAAATAAAAAGGAATCTCAAGAAGATTTGAGAAAGCCTAGTGTATCTGACTAAGGCAAAGGCTTTCTGTTCCTCTGTGGTGGGAAAACTGGACTAGATCGCACTAATTATGAAAGGATAGCCAACATCTTGACCAAAATTACCACTAAGGTAAGAATACGGTGATTCGTGATGAGCTGAAATACCTATATGGGTCTGTTCTGCTGTCACTTCTTCAACCCCATTTCATATGTAGAGGACAGAATGACAGGCCAAAAGGAGGCTTAGACTTGAAATCACGGGATTTGTATCAGAATTCCACCTCACCATGTGTAATTATCTATGTGACACTTGGACCTTTGCAGAACCATCCACTATAATAATAGTAAATTGCACAGGCAGTGGTCAAGACTCCAGGAAATGGACTCTAAAGTGGGCCGTGTTCTGTGTACAAACATCTGTCCGGGAGTGAGAGGAGCAGGATTTGGGTAAAGTTGACTGCAAACAAAGGGGAATTTCTGGAGGTGGGGTGGCCCTCCGGAACTGAACTGAAAAGAGGGCCAAGCCTCTGAACCCTTGGAGATTGTCCACAGGAGAGAGGTGTAACTTTGGCCACTGGGGGACAGTTCCTGGGGAGGAACTCGGCAGTGACATTCCAGCAGCTGCAGGAATGAGGTTTTCAATCCTGGGGAAAAGTGTGAGAGGAGCACCAGGCCTGCATTGCAGTGATGAGATGAGGACGTGAACTCAGGGAGTGTGACCCTGACGACTGCATCATGATTTTTGCCTCTGCCACTCAAGGACTATTCTCATTTCCATTTTGCTGAAGAAGCTATAGACTCTCAGAGCTAAGCTGAATGCCCTAATGACCAGCTAGGAGATTGTAAGGCCCAAAATACGCCGCCAAAGCCCACGCACATTCCCTGGGCCAGTGTGTCTATCTACTTTGACAGCAAATGAGAAGTCACTCAATAGCTTGCTCAACGAGTCAACACTCCATAGCTCTCTAAAACTCGTAAGGGAAATTGTATACTTGAAGGGGACCGTGTGCGTGCGTGTGCGTGCGTGTGTGTGTGTGTGTGTGTGTGTGTGTGTGTGGTTTCAGAACAAGCAGAAGCTAATTGTTTCCTCAGCATAGTTAGTGCCACTCAGGACTTTAAAGGAGTAGTAGAAGGCCATTTCATATCATTACAACCCACTTTATAGCATTACAACCCACCACACATCAGTGGATTCTGAGTCAGGTCTTATAAATGTAACTCCATATAATCAAACCTAATATAGGCTTTTTGAGTTTCACTCACTAGCTCCATATTATTTCAACAATTATTGCATCCCAATGATGTGCTCGCTAGGACTATGGAGGTAAATGGAGCTTAGCGCTTGGTGACAGGGCTATGCTAAATCTGGACTCCAAGATCATAAGCTGATTCTGTAGATATGATGGCTCAGAGAATAAAAAAGACAAAGAAACATCTCTGAAACCTCAGCCTATTCCACCATCCCAAAGCTGACATGAATGCTGCAAAAGGAAGGGAAGAAGGGAAAGGCTTTAGGAATAGCCACGACATATCTGCTCTCGTCTCTGAAATGTCCTACAACCCAAGACGCTGTACTCATGCGTTCCACTGGCCATGCGTTCCACTGGCCTCTTGCTCAGCAGAGGCTGAGCAAGCCTCTGCACGGTTAACTGGCTCGATTGTCATCTTATGCACTCACAGGATGCCAGAGTCGCAGCCACCTGAGCTCGTGAAGCACAATAGCTACCTTGGGGCTTCTCTCCATAGCAGCGCTGGTCCAGGCACCCATCCTTCGCCCCTCCTGTGCCTGCCTGCTGGGAAAGGCAGGGTTTCACTCTATCCTCTTCCTTAATACTTGCTCTTACCTGCCCGGACCTCCCCAGGATCTGTGTGTCTTCAACCCTCACAACTAAATGTGAGAGCAGAGTCTGGCCGGTTACCTGGTTTGCAAACAGAATGCCGGGGCTTGAGTCACGGTTCCATCACTTGCTGGTGGCTGGTAGGCTACTAACCTAATCTGGGCTCTGGTTATTTCATCATCTGCAAAATGGAGAGAGGGGAATAATAACCGTGTCACACTGTGGGGAACAAAGGGGAGAAAGATATAGCTCCAAATGAATGGCTGAGTTCAGATTAAACCGTCACGTATTGGGCATATACCAAAGGCTGGGTATGTGCTGGAAACATTATCTCGTTATCGTAACGATCAACTGACACTCCAATCCCCTTCTGTGCAGTTGAAGAGATGGAGGCTTACAGAGATTATTTAACTTGGAGGAGGTTACCCAGCTCTGGTGCCTATGCAGTGTCCAAATATCCAGTGTCACAGAGATTAGAGACTGCCTGGGCCTCCAAGAGGGCAATGTGCCCTACCTAGCAGGTGCTGTGACGAGGTGATGTCTAAACCCTGCCGACGCTGAGGTTATGATCTAGGTGGCTTGGTGAGGACCTCTGCTGGTGGAATTTGGGGTGCAGGTGTGAATGCAGTGAGGCTGGAGGTTGGGAGAAAGGATCTGAGAGTTTCATTATTTGTTTAGTTACTCATTGGGTGCGTGGGGTCCTCCTCATTTCATGCCACTGCTCTGCTCATGTCCTTTAGGGGCTTCTCAGGGCTGTTTGGACAAAGATCATGACACAATCAGGTGCTGCGTAGTCTGCCACTGCCTCTTCCAGACTCATCTCACCCCCACTCTGCTCCCTTCCTCGGGGCTCTGCACACTGGGCAGACTCAGTGTCTGCTCCCACCTGCCTTTGCACGTGCTGCTTCTTCCGCCTAGAACTCTGTCTTGTCACTCTGTGTCAGTTAACTAAAGCCTTGCCATCCTTCAGCTGTCAGCCCAAGCCTGTTTCTCAAGGCAGGCTACCCACCGCTACCCCCGGGCCAGCACAGCTTCCTGTGTGAATCGCCATTTCGGGCCCGTCCTCCCTTCCTTCCGAGCACCTCCCTCACTTTGCAGCTATACATTAATATTTGTCTTTCCCTTTCGATTGTAAGCTCTCTAAATACAGGGACAGGATAGCACCGCTGGCAGGGCCCTTAGATGTCCTGTAATCACTGATACCTATTATGTCAACATTCTCTAAATCACTCACTGAATCTCAGTCTCCACTCTGTGTGAAACCAGCATACGGTAGGTACTAAATAAATATTGGTGATTCACCTGCAAAAAACCTTCCATTCCTTCAGAGCCCTAACTCAGTTCATATCTATCCACTTCTTAATGGGTCAAATGACTAATACTAAACACGTGGAGGAAGAAAGGAAGGGACAGAACTGGCACTTATCATATACTTTACTGTTAGCAAGGCTTGCGTTTCAACAAGTGCTTCTCATTTTTTGGCAGGGTTTCAACCTCTGGGGGAGACTGTGAGGGCTGGTCCGTCCATGTAATCAGGAGCCCCTGTCCATAGGAAAAGCACTTCTTGGTCTAGTATGGAGGGTAGAAGCATGGGCTTTGGAACCAGACTGGTTGGACCTAAAGTCTGACTCCACGACTGATAACTTCATGAATTTAAATGAGTTAATGTCTGACTCAGTTTTGACATCTGTAATATGGGGGTAAAGTAGTTATGTTGCAGAGTTGTGAGGATTAAATAATTTAATCTTTATTTTATAAGGTGTTTAGAACAGTTCTTGACATATAGTACACACTATATAAGTACTTGCTATTATTTTATTTGTTTAAGAGACAGATCATCTTATGCCTTTTCAGGTGCCAGCCCCAATAATCACTTCCTTTCTAAGTCTCCTAGGAGTTCTAGCTTTTTCGGCCTCATTCTGACCCTACGTGCTGAAATTTATCTCCTGAGCCTAAATGAATTATGACAATGTTTCTTGTTTGTTTGTTTGTTTGCTTGTTTTTATTCTCTGTGATTTCTATTAACAAGAAAATTTCCTTTCAATTTCAAAATTCAAATATCAATCTCAAATTCAATTTTAAAGTGATTTCCATTGAAATTTCCCCACTGGTGGAAAACAGTTCTATAGTCTTGAATATACTTGAGTTCTGCCCCGATAAGATTTGGTTGAATAGATGCAATCAGCCCCCCAGGAGCAGTGCAAGAAAGCCCGAGAAAGGTGGCTTTTGCCAGCATTTGAGTAAGCCCAGTTCAGTTTCACAGTGCTAAGTGGAGTTACAAGTTGCAACTTTAGCTTTTGTGCCATTAACTCTTTCCTTTCTCGTCTCTCAATGGACTCCGTGGCTAGCAAGCTGACATTAAAAGCAAAGGAATGTTAATGAAATGCCTTTGTAAGATGGGCTGCCAGGCCAATTGAAAAACAGAACCAATTATTAAGGTCGACTAGAAGCACAGAGGGTTGAAACATTTAAGTCTGATCTGGCTAAGCCAGAGAATATCGTTGGGTGGGAGGACAAAACCCAGAGTCCAGAGCTACGATCTGAAACCAGGTTCCACCACTTAAGCCTTTGGGGACCTTGGGGGAAGCCCCGTCCTCTCTCTGGACCTCCCTCTGGACATCCCTAATGCAATGCTTCAATCATTTATTCAACAAATATTTATTGAGCTCCTACTTTGTTCTGGGCCCTGCTGGACTAGATGAACTGTCAGATGTTTTACAACTGAACCCTTTTTTGAAGTACATCTGTGAAATCTCAAAATATGGTGAACTTGGGGGCAAGGACACCTCGGAATCCGTGTTTTAATCTATACAATTAACATATGGCATAAAGTGTGATGTATAATATGCACTCTGGAAATATTTGGTGTTCTCTTTAAAGATCCAACTTTTGCCTTTCTTACTTTCTGGATTATTCGTGTACTGTTTTATTGATTTAGGTTCTCATATTTAGTAGTTCCTTTCTTTTATTTACTCTGCGTTCGTTTTGCTCCTCTTTTCCCAACCTATGTGATGGAAACACAAATCACTGATTCTTAGCTCCGTTTTTATTTTTTTTTATGTGTAAGTATTTAAAGTTGTAAATTTTTCCTCTATCACTGCCTTAGCTATTTTCCAAAACTTTCGACATCCTGTCTTCGCATTATGATTGAAATATTTCAGTGTCCTTTGTGAATTCCTTTTTTTGACCCATGAACATTTAGAAACGTGCTGTTTCATTTCCAAATGTTTGCATATTTCTGTTTTATTTTTTAGTTATTGAATTCTAATTTAGTTCCTTTATATTCAGACACAGAGTCCGTAGGCAGTGTGCTATTCCCTTTCAGCTCTAGAAGAGACTCACTCTACAAATGTATAGTCCAGCCCAGGGCCAAGGATCCCCAGAGATTTCCCCAGGTGGCATTCTGGGGACACCTATCTGCGCAGTGCCCTTCTCTTTGGTACACGGCCCAGCCAATTCCAGGGGCTATAGCAGCATTTGATGCTACTTTCTGCATCCTCAGCTCAGCAAGGCTGCTTTTCTCATCTTGGGCTCTATCACCTCGTGACCTGTGGCAACCTCAAGGCAGAAACTGAGAAAACACTGAGCTCACCACATGTGTTTCCTTCTTTGCCAGGAGACAATCTACACTGACATCTCCCACCCCTCCTTCCCCAACTCTCCCCCCAAATATTGTTTTGTTCAGTTTTAGAGTTGTTTACAGTAGAGGAAGCGGGGAGCAGTCTGAAACCCATACTCTGTCATGGCCAAACCCAAAGTGTTACTTTTTAATTTAATCCTTTGAAGTTCCAAATATTAAACAGAAGAAAGTGGTTTAGGAAATTTAGGTTTTAAAATTCATGTTTTTAAAATTGAACAAAAAAGTACTTATTTTTACCAGGGGTTTTAACTTAAGTTTTCCTCGCATTTCTAATAGCCATGTCTCTCATTTTATGAACTCGAGAGGGAAACATTATTGAGCCATTTTTTTTTTTTCATTTGTGAGCTTCCATCACTCTGAGCAACTAACCTGAACCTACAATTGATTTATAAAACCTCTTTCCGACAGTACCTGAACAGTGCTTTTTACTCATGCTTTTTAAAGATAACACAGAGAACTATTGAACAATGACAAATTTAATACATAACATCCACTATGAATGGCTAGCTAATTGGTTTACTTCAGCACAACATCATCTCACACCACAAACGATGTCCTGATGTAGCTATAACATAACTGGTTGGTATCTCCCACCTCCTCTCCCTCAGGTAATGCTGAGTCCTTTAGTAAAACGTTAGGATGTCCTTACTGATCCAGGTGTGATTCTGCCTGTTTTGCTGAATCTCTTCTGTGTTTCATACTTGTCTATGCCAGATATGCCAGATAATGCTGTTTCCTAAAAGCCATTACTTTATGTCTTTATTGAAAGCCTAACTCCACAGCATTTTCAAACTCTTGGCCTTCAGTTCCTTACATTATAAACAGAGGCCTCATTTATTGCATTTATGTTAAGCCATTCCTGTTCCGACTGCCTACTGCATACATCCATGAAAACACTGAAAAATGAAGGTTTTCTGTTTTGTTTTTTTCCCTCCTCCAGAGACCCTTCTGCAGAATTACATTGCTAAAGCTCCTCTCTGTAGCAAGGGGATGGGGGTTTAGGTTTCTTGGCTTTTGATGAAAAGAAAAAAAAATATCCAAGTTTCATACTATCTGAAAAACAATCTGTTTCACTGTGTCAAAGGTTATTTACCTAATACTAAATCCTGTGTCACATGGTGAGAATAAATCCTATCTGTGATCGTCGCAGGTTTTCCCCTTTAGTTATTTTATGCTCATTTAAAATGGTACAAATGAACTTAATAGCATCTATTTTTGGATGTTTGAAAGCTTTTCTTTTTCTTGTGGTTCCTTCCTATGTTACAAAAAGTCGAGAATACTGGACAGTGAATTCTTGGTGAATGAGATATTATTGTCTTCCATTCACTTGTATGGATTCATCAACCAGCTACAATTGAAAATCATGAATACCACTATTTTGGAGGAAAGCAGTATGCTTTGTACTCAGAGGATCCAAAATAAGCAGACTCCCTGCCCTGAAGTTGCTCAAAGCATACATGAAAAGCCCAGACAAATGCAAAATTAAATGAGAATTTAAAATTTTGTTAAAAATACAAAAAGAAATAAAGGAAATTTTGTGAAAAACAAATGATTGGCCAGGTAACGTAGACAATTTAGGGAAGAAACAGGATTAGTGCGAGCTGAGAAATCTTTTTACAGAAAGACTCTGCTGTCAGGAAAAGTTTGTTCAACCTCTGCATGCTTATTACACCCTAAAAATCTTGATGCTTAAACCCCATGATGTGTTTAGAGGCAAAGGTTTAGAACACTCTTGGTGGTTTGAAATACAATGGTCTGTACTGTCTAATTTGATAGTCTGTCTCCTTATTTAACATATAACCCACCAGACTGTGTTCTGCTGTCTTTTTCTTTGTAGAGAACCTGATCTGTTTTCTAGAGCCCCAACCCTCTACTTCCATTCTTGCCTCCTCACTGGTGATGCAATCAGTGATGGAACTGGTTCCATATTCTGAATCCAAAAAAGGTTGCAGGCCAATATGGACTTCTATGGCCAGACCATAAGTAAATGAGGAGCGATGGGCCAGGAGGAGCATTTCTAAACACACCCCACACTATAATTGGATTGTACAGGGCCCTTTGGAACTAAGTAATTGCAAATACAGTTACTGCTTGGAGGCCAGACTGAGCACCTTTCCTCCGGCCATGCCCCCAGGGACAGCTATGTGTGGAATTTAAAGAAGAAACATCAAACGAAAGGGAAGACTGATAGTCATATGAAAAAAAGGTTCCCCTTGTCTTTAGCTGTAGAGATCGCATTCTAAACGTATCCTTCTACTCTCTTACATATAATATACCATATGCTTTCCAAGGAGGTAAATAAATCAGAATCAAAGGCTACAGTGCTGTTCTGCAATGGTGAGTTGGGGAAGAAATGTGTGTACTTTTGGATGTTGGTGTTTCCTAGACAGAAGTGAACACTGGAGCTAGGACTTAATGCTTCAGCATCCATATCTCTTTGGGAACACTCTTTATCCTGGTTTGAAAGCATGCACTGAGAAGTGAAACATAAGCTCCTTTTACAAAACCCTATTTAATCAGGTCTCTTGCTTATCTACAGGTAGGCATAAGCCAGCGTCCCCAGAGCTGAAACTTTGTTTGTTTGCTGGGCAATAGAAATGTATACCCTCCCACTTCCCACTTCACATGGTTCAGAACCTGGATCTTAAATGATGGGCAGAATAAATGCTACTTTCAGAAATAGCCTCTTCACCTCCAGGTCAAATAACTATTCACTTTATATTTTTCTTTGATCAAAAAATTTGGAACCATTTCTTGGTAAAAAAAAAAAAAATAAGGTTGGAACTCTATGCCTCGCAATCCATTAGTCAGTTGACCCTCTAACACTTATTGAATATTTTACCCCACTGGTAGGACATTTTTATTATGTCACACTCCCATGTATAATTGAGACTGTACTTGAAGTTTTCAGTCGGATCAATTATTTATTAGACCCCATACCTGCACCACAGTTTTAATACTTTAAGCTCAGTGTCTTAACCTCAGCACTATTGGCATATTGGGCTGGGAAATTCTTTGCTGTGGAGTGCAGAATGTTTAGCTGCATCTTTGGCCTCCATCCTCTAGATGTCAGTAGCACATTCCCCACCCTCACCCCAGGCAAAAATGTCTCAAAGACATTATCAAATATCCTCTGGGGGACAAAATTGCCCCCAGCTGAGAACTACTGTTTTAGCCTAAAATTATATTTTGTATCTTAGCTAGAACAAATCAACTCTTACCCTTCATTTCCCCTCAAACATATATATAAGTTATTCTCTTACATTTATTATTCTCATGGAATTTTAGATTCATTTTCAAACATGTTTAAAATATATTTAATTTCTATATGAATTTGGGGGGAAATGGCAGTTAAAATATTAATTATCTAACAGAGGTATATTTCCATGTATCCCATTGTTTTTCTACATTCTAAATTAACATGTAGCTCTGTAATTTGTTATGCATATTAAAAATATTACTATTTGTCCTCCTGTTTAATTCAAACTTGTACCCATGTAGATATATAAATTATTATTTACATTTCATAGGTGAGACTCAGAAGTTGGTTGGAGGAAGGTAGAACTCAGGCTGTTGACTTAGACGTTAGGGCCTTTTCTTTCACCCTCTGCCTCACTTGAAGGTCTACAATTGGGAAACAAGAAAAGGAAGATATAGAAGATAGCATGAGACGTTTCCTACATTTAAAAGCAGGGCTGAAAGCAAAACTTTCATTTTTCAATGAGAAAGGAGATGTCCCCTCATGATTTAGAGTGTCCTAACATCCGTGCTTTCCCTCCTGGGCCGGAAATCGCATACATTTTCTTCAACTGATGTCGAGCTCTATTTTAAAACTCAGGAGATTTGTGCAGCGATTCCTTTTATTAGAGATGCTTGGGTGAAACTCGGAGGCACTGGTATCTTGTTCATTCTAACAGGGCTCTGGAACTTGATTTAAAGGAGCTGCAGCGAGTAATTACAAGGTGGTTGTCATGCAGGGTCTCAGCTCCCGCTCCCCGCACAAGAACGCAGGACATGGTGAGGCCAAACAGGAACACCCACGGAGCCATAGGTAGGGGAGTCATACCACTTTATTCTCGCTAGCAGCTGGGTTAGAGACACAGGAAGCAGGAGCCACACGATCTGCAACCTGCCATCCGCTTCTCTGCCAACCAACCCACCCCTTGCTAACTTCAATCCGTGCTTGCCAGCCACCATCTTCTTGCTAGCCCCCATTTGCTGCTAACGTAGCCACAGCAGTTATATTAGTGGCTAATGGCTCACTGGTTACAGCTGACGGCCAACTAGCCACAGCTGGTGGCCATTCAATCACAGTTGATGGCCATTTACTACCTGAGCCAGCCCCTTTCCACGTGAGGCCGAGCCTGGAAACTGCACTCCTGGCTCTGTCCCCACACTCCACACCTACAGGGTCTCGCCTCACAATCTACGTGACAAGCGTCTTCTGCGAGGGGCCCTGTGCGAGGAGCCTGGAGGTGAATGCAATATCCTGGACACAGCCAGGCTCTCTCAGGACACCACCAGTCCTTCTGGGAACAGCCAGTCTCCCCGGGCATAGCCAGGGCCTCTCAGGGCACTGCCACTCTCTCTGGGCACAGCCAGACCCCCTGGACACAGCCAGGGCCTCTCAGGGCACTGCCACTCTCTCTGGGCACAGCCAGAATTCCTGGACACAGCCAGGGCCTCTCAGGGCACTGCCACTCCCTCTGGGCGCAGCCAGACTTCCTGGACACAGCCAGGGCCTCTCAGGTCACTGCCACTCTCTCTGGGCACAACCAGACTTCAGCTGCGTTGGAGACACAGGGAGCAGGAGCCACACTATCCGCAACCTGCCGTCACTTCTCTCTCCCAACCAACCTCACTTGCTATCTGCAATCCGTCGTGCTAACTGCAATTGGCTCTTGCTAGCTCAGCCACCATCTTCTTACTAGTCTCCATTTTGCTGCTAGTGTAGCCATGGTGGTTATATTAGTGGCCAATGGCTCACTGGTTACAGCTGATGGCCAGCTAGTCACAGCTGATGGCCATCCAATCACAGTTGATGGCCATTTACTACCTGAGCCAGCACCTTTCCACGTGAGGCCGAGAGCCTGGAAACTGCACTCCTGGCTCTGTCCCCACTGTGGTCACGAACAGAAACTCATTCTGATCACAAGACTTTTGACTTCTTCCCCTCTTTTTCTCTCTCTGCCTAGATCTTAGGAATAGAGGAAGAGCTTGGAACCTAGAAACTACTGCGCCCTCAGATGCTTTTGCACGATCACCTATGCATGCATGATCGTGAAAAAAAGATGTCTCCGTTTCTTCTGGCTCAGGATGTGTCTATAAGGGAATTAGTGCCCTGAAGTAGGATGTGGAAGATGAGGAGGTGTTGGAAACAGCAATGGCACCTGGACAAGTGAATCAGGGCCATTTTGGGTGGCCACATCAGCTGGAGAGGAGGAAAGGCGGTCTGGAGCAGGTGACCATATCGTGCCTGAGAACAGGTAACAGACTACAGGAAAGGTAGAGACTAGTGGCTCGGATTAGATAGGATGTAATGCACTCAACACAAATTAACACGGGTGTACCAAGAAAAATGATTGAAAATCCAGTGGATTGGCAGCATCACGGGAAGCTGTCCCCAAATCACTGGGCTCCAGCTTCTGAGTTAAGTCCAAGAACAGACAGGGAAAGGAGTTTGGAAGGACAAAGAGCACTAATCAAAGTTTTATAGGAACCACATAATTGGAACAAGAAACTAGATCAAGGAATATGTCAGAGACTCAATTATCTAGGGTGGAGAATGAGATCCCAGAAGATAACTGGCAAATATTTCTTTATTCTGTATCTTTATGGGTTAGACGGACCTGCTTTCATCACACCACCAGTGAGAGTTTATTCATTAAATTGACAAATGCTTTTCGAGCACCTACAATGTTTGTACTGGGTGATATGAAAAATGATGTAGGGTAGAAAAGATTGGGAGTGCTAAGTGTCAAATGAAAATAAATATGGACTTAGCTAAAGAAAGACTTTATTTCAAAAGACTATTGCAATAGGGAGAATGCTCCGATGTCAGAAAACTGCACAATTAACAGAAGAAAAAAAGATTTTCTTTTATGGGGTGGGGTGGGCAAAACTAGCAGGAAATTGTGGGAAGTTGGGTAAGTGGGTGGGGTGCACAGGTGGCATTATTGGGGCATTTTAATAAGGAAATGTTTTCCTTTGTGGTTAGAAAATTCAATTCTCAGAATCAGCTGTTAAGGGGGAAACATTTTTTATCTTAGTGGTTTAGCGCTTGAAACTTGAGGGCAAGCTAAATTTTAGAGGCTTATGGGGAGGAGAAGAGCTGGAGTAAATTTGGTCCAGCCAAAATTCAATGGTTACATCATGGGCAATTGTGAGCACTTGGTCATAAGGGAGAGTGTTTATGTAAAATGTTAAATAGGGTGGTCCAGGCTGGGCTGATTAAGAAGGTAACATATTAGCAGAGTTGAAGTTAGAACGCAAAGACTTGAGAACTTTGCGCTCTCAAGGGGGCAAAACATGCTGATAGTGGGAGAAAAGCATTCCTGGCAGAGGGAAAGGCTAATGCATGGGAGGATAGCTATTGTATTTGAAACATAGAAGAATGGTTTATATTTTTCAAAGATTGCCCCGATAATATCTGCCATCCCACACGGTCCTTTACAGTGCAGCCTCGGCACATTCATGCAAACAGGTGTTTATTTCTCCATATCCTTAAACCTTGCCAGGCTCTGCGACAGCTTAAACCAATAGAATAAGATGGAACTGTCATGGTGCCAGTTCCAGTGTGGCCCTTACCTGGCCCAGAAACTTCTACTTCCTGCCTCCTGTAGCACTTGCTCTCGTGATGTTGACCACGAGAACACTGCCTCCCCCAGCTGTCATGCTGTGAGAAGCCCAAGGCACATGGAGAGGCGACTGAGCAATCTTGGATTCCCAGCCCACTGAGCCTTCAGATAACTTCAGACCCAGCTGACACTGGACTGCAGCCATACAAGAAACTCTGAGCAAGAATGCCCAGCTGAAGTCAGTCACCGTATGGAGCCACAGAAGATAACAAAGGGTTGTTTTAAGCCACTTAATTTTGGGGTAGTTTGTTAAGGAGCAATAGCTGGCTGAAATAAATAGCAAGAGAGACATGGTAGCTAGAGGGGAGTGAGCAAGAGGGAAATTAGGAGGAGATGAAGTCAGAGAGAAGCATGGGGAGTCCAGGTGGATATTTCCTCATCTCTGGGTTTTGCTCTTAGCAAAATGCAGGGCCATTGCAGGGTTTTGAAAGATAAGTGACAGTATCTGATTTACATTCTAAAAGGATCTTTCTGGCTGCTGTGTGGGGAGCCAATTGCAGGTCCTGTGGTAACAATCCAGGTGAGCAATGATGATGGCTCCGATCCAGTTGGTAAGAAGTTGTTGACATTTGTATATATTGTGGAGGTGGAGCAAAAAGTATTTCCTGATGAATTGAGAAAAAGATAGCTCAGAATGCTTGAATACCGGAAGAGGGACGTTTCCATCCTTAACTGGGGAGAGGAACCCTGTTGGAGAAGCAGGCTCACGGAGGAAGATCGAAAGTTCAGCCTGGGATATATTAAATTTGAAATATTTATTGTTGATGTTCCAGGGAATATATCAAGTAGCAATAGAACTTCATAGGTTTGGCATTAGAGAAGGTGTCACAATTGGAGATATATACATGGGAATTATCATCACGTGGGTTTTTTTGAAAGCTGTGAACTAATGAGGTCACCTAGGGAGTGAGAAAAGAAGGACCTTAAGGATTCACCCCTGAGGCATTTCAAGAGGAAGGGCCTGGGAGAAGACAAAGGCAGTAAAATAGGCTGCGAAGAAACCGTCAATGACTTGGGAGGAAGACCAAGAAAGTGAGTGTTCTAGAAATCTAGGAAGGAAGTGTTTCCAGTAGGAAGGAGTTACCAGCAGGTCAAATAAGAGGAGAACTGAGAATTGACCTCAGTATGTGGTTAGCATTGTGGTCTCAGCCAAATCATTGCATTCTCTCTTTCTTTCTCTCTCTTTCTCTCCATACCCAACTCAGCATTTATTGGGAATTTATATCATGTCACGTACTTCCTCTGCTTTAGGCATACGAAGGTAAACGAAACGTTCTCTTAAGCAGTTTACTACCATTCAATCTATTAAACAATATTTACTACAATTACTCTGTGTAAGACACTCTGCTAAATACCATGACGGATGGAAATACTATGACAGATATAGGATACGTGTTGAATCTAATTAGAAATGTTAGACAGAAACACCCAGACTGTTAAATTGCAGTGAACGTAAAGCCTGCAAGAAACATCACAGTGAAGTTTCTGTTTTCAGCAAGTGGCAACATACAAGACTAAATGCTACAGATGAAGGGATAAGTTGCCTACGTTGGAAACATCTGGAAAAGCTTCAGGAAAGGCACACAGATAGAAAACTGCAAGGGTAGGGAGCACGTGGCACAGGCATTGGAGGTCAATAATAGGCAACTTTGGAGGAGTCAGAAAATGAATATAAAAAGTAAGTGTGACACCATGAACGAAACAGGAGGCCATATTCTAAGTGACATAAACCAGTCACAGAAAAATAAATATTGTCTGATTCCACTTACATCAGAAATCTAAAATAAGTCAAACTCATAGAAGCAGAAAGTAAAGGTCCCCTGGTGGTTTCCAGGGACTGGGGGGCAAGAGCAGAGGGGAGATTGTTATTCAAGGGGCATAAAATTTCAGTTCTGCAGATGAATAAGTTCTAGAGGTCTACTGCCCACCATCGTGCCTACAGTTACCACCGCACTGCACTCTTAAAAATTTGTTTCGAGTTTTGTGTTACAAGTTCTTACTGCAATAAAAACAAATCATTAGGAATTTTAAAACAGCTAAGTGGAGATGCATTATGAATGAATGGGCTATTGTGCATGATTTTGGATTTTGACCTTTCTCTGTGCTATGACGGGGGTGGGGTCTGATGGCTAAAGATGTTTGGGATCCCTGGATGCCTCAGAAATTTCTATTTTAGGGTAATCAACCTGGGGGCAGAAGTTAGGATGGAGTGTGGTTGGGGAATGACGAGTTTCAGACATAATATCACTGAAATGAATTGTTACTACGAATAATACAGACATTTTAAAGTCTGTTCAACCTTGTGGAGACTTTCCCTCTTCATTGATGTGTCTGTTCTTGTACGTTTAGGGGTGTGTATGTGTGTGTGTGTGTGTTGTATGAAGATCTATTTCTTAACGCATTAATTCATAAGTACTCACTTTTTGCTTCCAGGAATAGAGTCCACCCACTTCACATTCAAGCTGTCACTGGTACTTAAGAATTTAATTGCAATGCTTGGAGTTTTCTTATATCCTACAACAAAAAGAGATTGATTTGTTTTAAGATTAATTTTTCTCCTGTTTTCGTTATACCATCACATCATCTACCAACACTGGCATTTCAGTGTCTTTTGTTCTGACTCTTACACTTCCTTTTTGAAAATCTAAACTCTGAGCATAGTGCCTGGCACATATTATCTCTCAAAACTAATAGTTCATTATTTTCCTTTACCCCTTTTCTAGATGTCTGGACAAATTATCCAGTAAACATGTCACATGTAGGTGCTTTTATTTTTAAGTCACTATTAACCTTTTATATTGTATTAAATCTCTTGACCTTGTCCTGTAACTTAAAAATCTCTTTTTCTTCACATTCTCATTTACTGAACAGTATTATGTGGGTAACCAAAACCTGAACATAACCCACCCACCATCTCAACCTACTCCTAGCTGAGGCAGACACTGATTTAAATCAATGTAGCTGCAATAAAATAATGGATATTATACAGGTACAAGTAAATTGCTAGATTTCTCATTTCTTATTTCAAATTTTGTTAATTGTTATATTTTTCAATTTTTGATAAATTGGTTAAATTAAAATATATAAATTTATGAATTTTTCCAAAGTACCTATTAATATTACTATTATATTATTAGATATCAATTTTATTTTATCTTTCCACTGTTTTATTCATGAGTTTATGTCGTCATCTTCCTTCTCCCTTTTAACAGTTTTTAAGTATTTGTCTATTTTATTTTTTTATTTTATTTATTTTATTTTATTTTATTTTATTTTATTTATTTTATTTTATTTTATTTTATTATTTTATTTTATTATTTTATTTTATTTTGGAAGGGGAATGGGACTTTATTGGGGAACAGTGTGTTTTTTCCCAGGACCCATCAGCTCCAAGTCAAGTCATTGTCCTTCAATCTTAGTTGTGGAGGGCGCAGCTCAGCTCCAAGTCCAGTTGCCATTTTCAATCTAGTTGCAGGGGACGCAGCCCACCATCCCTTGCGGGAGTCGAACTGGCAACCTTGTCGAGAGCACGCACTCTAACCAACTGAGCCATCTGGCCACTCCTTAAGTTTTTATTTATTGTGTACATATTTGAGGGTAAGCTTATTTTTTTTGGTATTCCCTCAGTAATAGCATGGATTACTACATTTTTGCTGGTCAATTACTTTTTTGGTACTATTTCCTCTGCTTTAAATACATGTTTTCATTTTGTTATATTAAACATCTCTGTAGGCTACAATTTGTTATGTTTTTATTTTGAAATTTTGGAATTTAGAAGAGACTCTTTTTACTAGAAACTACCAGGATGTTCACAATGAATGGTGTATCGGACACATTTTGGATTCTCTTTTATCCCATGAACTTACTTTTGCTATTCCTAGAGTTCTCTTTCCAAGCATCTATTATGTGCAATAGATGCTTCAAAATAGTCTTCCCTTTTTAAACTCATCTGAAAGATTACTAGAGCTCATCTGATTTTCCTTTTATTTTAAAATATTACGTGGGTTTTTAGAACTCCTTCTATTTTCCCTCTTATTTATTTATTTTTTCTTCTGTTTTTTAAATTAGCAGATTGCTTCTACACTCAGAGATACAGGAATCTGGGCAATCTTCTGGCCTCAACCTCTGTTGAAGTAGATGATGTCAATTTTAACAGAACTGAATCCAAGTATCCTTAGGCCCTTCCAGTTGTCCTGATGGATACATTGGGGGACAGATCCATGGAAAGCAGGGCTGAGTCAATGATTCAACTCTCTCCCAGCTGTGAGCACATATATTCCAGCTCACAGACAGGGTGAACATAAAGGAATTCTGGAGAAAGAACTGCTTCTGACAAAAACCTCTTGTTGAAAGATACAGAGGTGAGAAAAGAAAAGGCTTTATTTACTATGAGTAGAAGGGTCCGTCTACAAGAAAGAAGGTCCTGACATCTGGCAATGAGCATAGATTTTGTACACGACCGATCCCATGGTCCTGAGGCTGGTCACGAGACTAGTGGACCAAGAAACAGGAATGTGTTATGAGGGGTCAGGCCGATGTTCTCTAAGGTCACTTAGAGGTTGTCAATTTTCCAAGAAGTGAATTCGAAAGTTAGGTCTTCTCAGAAAATGTGCCAGGAAAGTAAACAAAACTGAGAAAGTACCTTTTGTACATTTTGTGGTTTGTTACCTTGAGGTTGGCAGCTCTGTTTTTGCAGAAAGCCCTGTACCCTTCATACTCTCGTCCCTCCAGGATGCATGTATCCCATTGGAAGTCTGTTCTGCCCTACGTGGACAACAAACCACCTCCACACCATAAGTGCCACCAAAACAAGACAAGGGCTGACGCAAATCACAGATACCACTTTAACTCCCCAAAGCTGAACAGGGTCCCCCATGTTTTCACTGCTTGTTAGCCGAGAAGTGAAAGGGAGAGGTTATTTTCTGGTGTCTGGGAGCGACTGGATGAAGTCCAGCAGCAAATGTTGAAGAAATGTCTGGACAGGCAAGAAAAATAACCTCAGGACAACTGGTGTCACTGGGCAACCGAATGGCCCAATCACTGACTGTGGATCCCTAAGGTTTTGTTGTTGTTTTTGTTTTTTTACTTGATTTACAGTTCTAGTTTGTAACTGCTAAGCAGGAAGGTTGTCTTTCCCTTCCTCTTAGCTCATGCCTAATTTCTCTTACTGTAAGAGTGAACAATGACAATTCCTGGAAAGGTAGAAACGACAGCCTAATTCAATGCATGGATTTGTACAACCGCAGAAAGTGGAAGAATCCGCAGCATCTGCCTCAACCAAATATAATTTCATTACTTGCTTCTCAAGCTACCTGTGAAAAAGGGACAATTTTACGTTTTAAACTTCTAATCCATCACAGCCTGATTCTTTTATAAAATATAATAAAAATGAGCTACTAGAAAAATTACAAAAAGGCATAAAGTGAAACTCTAAACTTTTTATTATTAGATTGAACAGACATGCAATTTCTTTGTCAGACTGCTATAAAGCTTCTAAAGACTTCCTCTCAATTTCCATACTCATCTTGTCATAGATGGATAACAAAAATTCATAGGCCTGCTTTCGTTTTTGGATAGCTTTGGAGTAGCTAAACTCCAAATTTAGACATTCTGAGGGAATACTGTGCTAATCTTTTTAAACACACATTTATTGAAATTTCTCTATACCTCTATACCTTGCTCCTATCTATCTATCTGTCTATCTATCTATCTATCTATCTATCTATCTGTCTGTCTGTCTGTCTGTCTATCTATCTATCTGTCTGTCTGTCTGTCTGTCTGTCTATCTATCTATCTATCTATCTATCTATCTATCTGTCTGTCTGTCTGTCTGTCTGTCTGTCTGTCTATCTATCTATCTGTCTGTCTGTCTGTCTGTCTGTCTATCTATCTATCTATCTACCGTCTATCTACTATCTGTTTATCTATCTAGTATCAACTACCTCCATCTTTCTATCATCTATCTTCTATCTATCATCTACTATTTATCTACTATCAACTATATCTTTATCATCTATCTGTCTGTCTCCTTTTTTTCTACCGTCTATCTATCCACTTATCTCCTATCTTTACCTTGTATATCATTTTTCCCCTAATTCAAATTGTATGCTTGAATTCTACTCTATTCTATTCTATTCTATTCTATCCTATCTCATGGATCCCACAACAATTGCTGGAAAACAATAGCTCTGGTCATGAATGTTCATTTTATAATTTCCTGATTGAAGATTTAAAAATAAATTTAAAAAGTCACATTAAAAAGTAAATCTATTTATATTTTAGGCTTGCTCTCCTTTATTTCTTGCTGTAAATCTTTGGAGTCATGTTTTGATTGTCAGAAATTCCTTTGTTCTTTGGTTATGTCTTAAGATTTTCACAATGAAATGCTTAATTGACCAGTTTTCTTTGCTGTTTCCTTTTTTTTTTTTTAAAGAATCATTGTTCCTATTTTTAAAATACTATTTCACTTGGTTTTATTCTTGAATCATTTATTACTTGTATTTTTTAAAGGTGAGGGACTCAGCTAACAATCTTTTTCAGTCCCTATGTATTATCTCTGTTTTCTACATCCTGCTAGCATATGTCCAAATTAGCATATCTGAGGCCGAATGCTCATCATAATTGTTTTGCTTGTTTTAGATTTGTGTTGATTTTCATCTAAACCCTAGACTTCTCAAAGTCTAACAGGCAACATCTGCAGTCATTCATAGTCTTATATCTTATATATTACTTACTTTCTCCTGGGGCTATGTAAGATTATGTCTTTGCGTTTGTACAGGAGGGAAACAAAATCTTTTTTCTTTCAATAGTTTTAGGTTCCAGTTAGAGCTCTGTAGCAAAGACAGACAAACAAGAGAAAAACAAACAGAAATCTGTTAACGTGTGTATCTCATATATACAGAAGAGAGACTCAGGAATGAGTAGCTCAAAGGTTTGGTCAGAACTCGATTAGCAAGGGAACAGTAAATTTTTAGAGAGTGACAAGACAAAGGAAATGAACTTTGGGTCTCCAGGGGCTGCAAATTGTGAGAATTGCAAATATAAAGGAAAGTGTGCTGGGGGCAGGGGAGGGGGGCTTACCTGGTATATTAAGAATATGCAGAGTATGGCTTGTTGAACGAGGGGGCACAAGCACCCATCGGAGATCACTTTGGAGAAGTGACACTCGTGCGGTAATTTAGAGTGAAAGCTCAGTTCCAATCCACCCAAACAAAAGAAGTGGAGTTACAAGATTTATTACTTACAGACTTCAGAAAGGGTGTGTGTGTGCAGGAGGTGGGAGGGGGCCGGGGCGGGGGGGGGGGGGGGGGGGCGTAATGAGCTGGGGGAAGGGCAATCCTTTGTCCCAGGTCACAGACATGCGGACATAGAGAGCAAGATAGCGAGCCTCTATTACTTATGAGGTGGTTAGGGTGGAGGTCACTGATGTTTTGTGAGCTCAGCTTTACGTGATTATTTTAAAAGGTGCTCGGAAAAAGCAAAGCAAGAACTTGGGGTGGGAATCCGAAGCTCAGGTCCTTAACAAATGTCCAGACTCGAAGTGAGCAGTTATGTAGTAAAATGCCGACATAAGCAGCAACTCCGAAAAGCTGTTTTCTGGTCACCAAAACTAATGGTAAGTGAAGGCTAGTTAGTCAAGTTTGTGATGTCGATATTTCTGGTGCCACCTGCAGGCTGATAGAGGTCTACAGTTGTCTCCGGTGATTAACTTTTGTCCTTCCTGGTACAGAGGGGACATACTTGTCATTTAATGTACTGCTTTTAGATACCTAGGGGGAAGACAGAGAGCATTTTTTTGTCAGCTCCTTTTTTATTGCCTTCAGTCTAAAGTAATCCTTTTGCCAAATTGGTATATTTTGGAGTGGCGAGTTCAGTTACCCTTCACGTTTAAGATTGTAAAACTTGAAAATGAGAGGAAGACTTCTCTTTTAATGGTGCTTTTAAGAAATATCAATGATAAATTAATATTAATGTACACATGAGATTTAATATCTGGAATTTTTAGAGTGCAATGAAAAATTATTTTATTTTCCAGAAATAAATGCAGATCATAGAACAAAAGCAAGAGTGAAAGAGTCAGAGAAATAGAAGATAAAAATATATATAAAAATCCATTCTGAAACTAGACCTGGATTCAAGAAGAAAACTAAATTAGTTACTTATATAGTATAGAAATTAAGAGCATGGATTCCAGAGCCAGACAACCTGGTTTCAGATCCATCTGATGTCATTAATATAATCGTGATCAGGACCATAAACTGGTGAAGAGTGAAATAAGTGAGGATTAAAGTTAAACCTTCCTTACGGTATTGTGAGGATTAAATGAGTTGCTATATTAGAATAGTGGCCTGGGAACTCTGGATATGAAGATGAAGGTGACATACTTTCTGCTCTTTGAGAGCTTTAAGAGTGACTATCTTATACACAAAATACAAAACAGTGAACGTTAAATACTCTAAGACAGACAAACGGATGGGTAGATAGTTGGAAATAAACAGTGTGGGCATCAGGGGTTCTCCTCAATAAATGAAGAAATTCAGGACTAAAGAGTTTGTGATTCACTTTTCATCCCTTGGCTGACAAGACCAGGGCGGGAGTACAACCTAGTCAGCTATCTTCAAGTAGCAGGCTGGGACTCTCCTTGTCCATAATCTCAGCTTCTCTGATTACTAGCTGTATGCTCTTTCAGAAGACTCACCCTCTCTGAGCCTTAATTTCTGTATCAATGAAACAGAGATAATAATAGTACCTATCTCTGGAAATTGCTACAAATTTTCCAAGTGGTGTGGTAAGTGCTATAAAAGAAAAGAATAGGGAATGGAGTCATTTCAGCCCATTCAGATGTGGAGAGGTTGAGGGGGGAGGTGAGACAAGGGACAAAACCAGGTATTATCTAAACTTCATGAAAACACACGTTAATAACGTAGCTAGATGGCAAGAGGGCATTGGCGGCAGAAGGAAAACACAAGCAAGTGTCTAGACATGGAGGAAATGCAAGGGGATAAATAGAGCTGGATGGCAGTCTCCTAAGAGCTAGCAAAACAAAGGAGGCAAGCCCAAACATGACGGCTTGAATGTTATGTAGTAAGACTGGTTTCGAAGGGTACCAAGGCAAGAGTGAAAATTGTGAACAGATTAGTCGCAAAATCAGATTCTCATTGTAGTTCATTCGCTCTGCTCCATGGAAACCAAAGTGTGAGAAAGAAGACTGGAAGGAAGGAGACATTTACGAAGGCAGTGCAGTGGCCTTGAAGGGATCACGTAATATAATGATTGGGCCAGCATCAGAGGAAATGGAGAGATGTGGATGGATGCATTAACTGGGGCAGAAGAGAGGCTACATGTAAGGAGGTTGGGGTATAGGCTCTTTCCCATACAGAAGAGCCAACTGGGCTGAGGAAAGAGACATGATTTAGCCTAAATTCAGGGCTAGATGACGAGAGACTAGACCAGAATCTAGTTTAGACTCATGACTAGAGACTAGAGGAGATGAGTTTATTTCTTTTGTTGTTACTTCTGCTTGAAACTGTTTCTTAAAAAATCTTTGTTCCCACGTGACCAAACTATACAGAATTTCAAGTCAAGAGGGCGAAGTAGATAAATGCTGTTGTGCTCACCTCCTCTCAGGACCATGTCAATTGCAACTAAACCATAGAACAACCATTATTGAGAATCGCCTGAAGTCTAGCTGAACTGAAGCCCTTCAAATACGGACAAACAGAAGAAACCACCTCAAGACTGGTAGGAGGGGCAGAGATGTGGAACAGGCTGGTCCCACACCCTCATGTGACCATTAAAAATCGTGAGAGGTGAGAGACAAACAAGGTGGCGCAGTAGGTAAACACTGTGTTTACCTGCTCTCACAACCACGTCAAAATTACAACTAATCTACAAAACAATCATTATTGAGAATCACCTAAAATCAAGCTGAACTGAAGCCTTTCAACAAAGGGTGTACAGAAGAAGTCACCTCCAGACTGGTAGGAAGGTCAGAGACTCAGAACGGGTTGCTCCCACACCCACATGTGACCATTAAAGATCGTGAGGACTATTTCGGCTGTGGGGGTCCCGCCCCCAACCCCTAGAGGAGCAAGAGATCCCAGTCCCACCCCAGCCCAGGGTTCCAGTCTGGGGAGAGAAGTCCCCGTAATTTCTGCTTGTGAAAACCAGGGGAGACTGTGACTGAATGAGACAGTGCGGCTGCCACCCCCAGGTCCTCCTCTTAAAGAGACTGTGCATGGACTTACCCACAACAGTATCATTCACTCTGAGCTCCAGCACTGGGACAGCAGCTGGAAAGGCGGCAGGGACAAATGGTGGGGAATTGAGTTGTCTGGCTTGGGACCTGGGCTGGCGAGGCGGCTTTCTCCTGGATCGGGCAGCTGGCGGAGGCCATTGTTTCTTTGTTGAGCCTTCCTCCTTCCTGGCCTGCGAACACAGGTAGCTGTTATTTCTGAGTCTCTGCCATTCATTCACCATGCCCTGATGATTTGAGACCTGGCCCCCCCCAACTTTTGGGCATAGCCAGGCTGCTTTCAGTGGCCTTTTCATGCTGACCGCCTGCCTTGGCTCAAGCTTCATACCTACCTAGACTCTCAAAGGTTCACAGAACCCAAACAAGCAGCATCTAGCTTGAGGGTGTCCTGTACCTCTAGCTGAGCAGCCCTAAGCTGGCACGAGTGGCAGCCGGCCTTGGTTCATGGTTTGGCCTCTCAAGGCGCTTCCAAGCACAGCACAGGAAGCAGCCATCTGTGGATTTCTTTCTGGCTCCTGCTGGGTGGCCCTGGGTGGGGCATGGGCTGTGGGTGAAGTCGACCTACAGTGGCTCCCTCCAAGGTAGTCCTGGGGCTGGTGTGATCAGTGGCCAGCTTCAAAACAAGCTGGAGCATCACCTAGTGGTCTCCAAGTACCATACACCCAAGGAGCAGATAGGGCAGGCACCAGAGTCCTGCTGAGGCATATCCTGATTTGTAGGATCAGCCCCTGCACAACAACCCTTCCACTGTAATCAAGGCCAGTCCTCACAACCAGCGATCCCGATGGTCAGTCCCTTCCATTGATGTACAATTATCAACCAAGGCTCACCTACAACAGGAGGGCACGCACAAACCATGCAAGGGACACACCTGGAGTACATGGCTCAGGTGACCAGAAAGACTGAGCCACTGAATCCCACAGCACACCTACTACATAAGGCCACTCTACTAAGATCAGAAGACATAGCAGCCCTACCTAATATGTAGAAACATAAACAGGGAGGCAGCCAAAATGGGGAGACAAAGAAACATGTCCCAAATAAAAGAACAGAACAAAGCTTCAGAAACAGAACTTAGCGAAATGGAAGATAAGCAATCTTTCAGACGCAGAGTTCCAAACACTGGTTATAAGAATGCTCAGTGAATTCAGGGAGAAATTCAGTAGAGAGATAGGAGGCATAAAAATGGAGATGGAAACTATAAAAAAGAACCAGTCAGAAATAAAGGATACAATAAGGTAAATGAAGAATATATTACAGGAAATCAACAGTAGGTTAGATAAAGCAGAGGATTCAACCATTTATGTAGAAGATAAGGCAGCAGACAGCACCCAACCAGAACAGCAAAAAGAAAAAAAAACCCAAAAAATTAAGGAGAGTTTAAGGGGCTTCCAGACAATATCAAGTGTACCAATATTCACATTGTAGGGGGACCAGAAGGAGAAGAGTGAGAGCAAGGAATTGAAAACCTATCTGAAGAAATAATGACAGAAACTTCCATAACCTGGTGAAGGAAATAAAGATCCAAGTCCACGAAGCACAGAGAATCCCCAACTAGATAAGCCCAAAGAGGCCCACACTAAGACACATCAAAATTAAAATGCCAAAGGTTAAAAACAAAGAGAGAATCCTAAAAGCAGCAAGAGAAAGGCAGTTAGTTACCTACAAGGAAGCTCCCATAAGACTGTCAGGTGATTTCTGAACAGAATCTTTGCAGGCAAGAAGGGAGTGGCAGGAAATATTCCAAGTGATGTAAAGCAATAACATACAACGAAGATTGCTCTACCCAGCAAGGCTGTCATTTAGAATTGAAGGACAAATAATGAGCTTCCCAGACAAGAAAAAGATAAAGGAGTTCATCACCACCAAACCAGTATTACAAGAAACATTAGAGGGACTTCTTTAAGAAGGAAGGGGGTTTAAGGAGGGATGAAAGGGGAGGGAATTAAGAAGTAAAAATTGTTTGTTATACAGTAGTCATAGGGATGTAGCATATTGCATAAGGAATATAGTGAATAATATTGTATTAACTAGGTATGGTGCCAGATAGGTACTAGATCTATCAGGGTGATAGATGGGAATGGAGTTGGGGACAGGGTAAAAATGGTGATGATATTAAGAAATACAAATTGGTAGTTAATACAGTGTGGGGAATATAATCAACAAAGTTGTAAAGGTCATGTAAGTGCCAAATGGGCACTGGACTTATCAGGGGGATGACGTCATAGACTGTCTGGATGCCTGACCAATGTGCTGTACACCTGAACCTGAAGTAGAGTAATACTGAATCTCAACTATAACTAAATATATAGGTATATATAGTCACGGGATGTGGGGTACAACATAGGGAAGATAGTCGATGGTATTGTAACAGCTGTATAAGATGTCAGAGGGGTAGTAGCTCAGGGGGTGGGTTATCACTTTATGAGGGGTTTAAATGTCTAACTATTACATTGCTTTATACACTTGAAACAAATAAAAAAAAATTGTGAGGGATATCTTGGCTGAGGAGGTCCCCCCACTGAGTAGTGAGGGGTCCCAGCTACTCCCCAGTCCAGGGTTTCAATGGTGGGGAGAGAAGTCCCCATAACTTCTGGCTATGAAACCAGCAAGCATTGTGGCTGAGTGAGTCCCAGGTGCTCCTCTTAAACAGACCACACACAGACTTACTGGCTGATGGAGTCACTGGCTCGGAGCTCCAGAGCTGGGGCAGCATCTTGAAAGGCACCAGGAACACACAGGGAGGGACTGAGTTGTCTAGCTTCAGGGTGAGGGCTAGAGGGGCTGCTTCGCCCAGATGGAAGAACTGGCAGAAGCCATTGTTTCTTTGTTTAGCCTTCCCCCTCCTGCGTGCAGATGCACGCAAATGCCAATCTGAGTCTCTACCCAACTGGCTATCACCTTTCATTTGCCCTGTCCTACTGATTCTCTGAGAGCATGCCCCACCCAACTTTCAGACACACCTAAGCTGCTTTCAGTGGCTTTTTCATATAAACTACTTGCATTGGCTCATGTGGCAGACTTTCCTAAAATCTCTCAAAGGTTCACAAAACCCAAACAAGCAGCATCTGGCTTCGGCATGTCCTGTACCTCTGGCTGAGCAGCCCTAAGACCGCACTAGTGACAGCTAGCCTTGGTTCACAGCTTGGCATCTCCACGCACTTCCAAACACAGCATGGGCAGTAGCCATCTCTGGATTGATTTGCAACTCATGCCAAGTGACCCTGGGCAAGGCACAGACTGCTGCTGAACTTGGCCTGCAGTGGGACCCCTCCCAGGAGGCCTTGGTGCTGGAAGTCCCAGTGGCCAGATGGACTGGGTCGGAGCATCACCTGGCCACCTCCAAGGATGACATACCCAAAGGGCAGACGAGGCAGGCACCAGAGCCCCGCTAAAGTGAACCCTGCAGACACTGCACAACAGTTCTTCCACTGTAGTCATACCCAGTCCTCACACTCAACAAGCCTGAGGGTCAATCCCTCCTATTGAAGTACAAACAGCAATCAAGTCTCAGCTGCAAATGAAGGGGACAGACAACTCACACAAGGGACATATCTATAGGACCTGGTTCTGGTGACCGAGGAGACTGCACCACTGGGTCCCACAGGACACCTTCTATATAAGGCCACTCTAAGGCCTTCTACTA
The DNA here is from genome assembly GCF_004115265.2 of Rhinolophus ferrumequinum. Classification (NCBI taxonomy): domain Eukaryota; kingdom Metazoa; phylum Chordata; class Mammalia; order Chiroptera; family Rhinolophidae; genus Rhinolophus; species Rhinolophus ferrumequinum. The sequence goes on from NC_046297.1 coordinate 62,494,897, forward strand.
AGGCCTTCTACTAAGGCCAGGAGGCATAGCAGCCCTACATAGAAACAAACATATGGAGGCAGCCAAAATGGAGAGAAACATTTCCCAAATAAAAGAACAGAACAAATCTCCAGAAAAAGAACTAAACAAAATGGAGACAAACAATCTATCAGATGCAGAGTTCAAAACACTGGTTATAAAGATGCTCAATGATATTAAGGAGAATTTCAACAAAAAGATTGGAAACATAAAAATGGAGACAGAAAACATTAAAAAGAACCAGTCAGAAATAAAGAATACAATAACTGAAATGAAGAATATATCAGAGGGAATCAACAGTAGATTAGATGAAGAACAGGATTGAATCAGTGATTTAGAAGATAAGATAGCAGAAAACACCCAGTCGGAAGAGCAAAAAGAAAAAAGAACCCCCCAAAATGAGGAGAGTTTAAGGGGCCTCTGGAACAACATCAAGCATACCAACATTTGCATCATAGGGGTACCAGATGGAGAAGAGAGAGAGCAAGGAACTGAAAATCTTTTTGAAGAAATAATGACTGAAAACTTCCCGAACCTGGCAAGGGAAATAGACGTTGAAGTCCAGGAAGCACAGAGAGTCCCAAACACGATGAACCCAAACTGGCCCACAACAAGACACATCACAATTAGAATTCTAAAGGTTACAGACAAAGAGGAATGAAGAAGTATAAGTTGGTTGTTACAAAGTAGTTATGGGGATGTAGGGTATAGCATAAGGAATATAGTCAGTAATCTTGTAATAACTATGTGTGGTATCAGATGGATACTAGGTTTGTTGGGGTGATAGGTTGCAAGGGGGTTGGGGGACAGGGTGAAAAAGGTGAGGAGGGCATTAAGAAGTACAAATTGGTAGTTAGAAAGTAGTCACGGGGATGTAAAGTAAAGCACAGGGAATATAGTCAATAATATGGTAATAACTATGTATGGTGCCAAGTGGGTACTAGTCTAGTCAGGGGGATCACTTCTTAAATTATATAAATGTCTAACCACTATGCATACATCTGAAATTAATATAAAATAATATTGAATGTTAACTGTAATTGAAAAATTAAAAAAGGGGGGAGAAGGTGAAGGGAAATACGAGGTCCAAATTTCCAGGTATAAATCAAATAAGTCACGGAGAATACAATGTACAACATAAGGAATATAGTCAAAAATGTTGTGATAGCGTGGTACAGTGTCAGATGGTTGTTAGACTTATGGTGATCACTTCTTTATGTATATAATTGTTGAATAATTATTGTGTACACCTGAAACTAATATAATTATGTTATCTATATTTTAATCAAAATCTTAAAAAAAAAAAACCCACAACAAAACCGAAAACGAAACAGACTTTCCCCTTTGACTTGGATCTGCTGACAAAGGAAAACATAGACACTTCCGCTTCCTGTTCTTTGTCTTATTGTTGATTAGCTGAGATTGAAATATCAACTCTTGGAGCCTAGCTCCAAAACCACTTCCTGTTTTGATGACTTTGTGGCCGGAAATAGAACACCCCGCCCAGCCATGCACCCCGCCCCCAAACCACTCAAGTGCCCTATAAAAGCAGAAAGGTCTGAAAATCTTCAGATGGGGTTGAGTTCCCTACTGCAATAGTCTCAATAATATCTTTCTCCTAGCTTGTCTGTTTTATGTCTTTGACAGTTTGGTGCCCTGACTCAGGAACATAACTTGCCTTCAAATTCAAGTCTGCTCCAGCCAGGTAATAACAGGCCTTTTGGAGCTTTTTGTGCTCCATTCCTGATTGGAAATCCAGGAACTAAAGGTGAGTGGTGATCCTCTCCTATGTTCCAGCCTCTTGTCTGTTGGTAGCATGGTAAGAATTTGATTTTGGGTTTTTTTGAATAGTTAGTTGAATTTTGGTACTATTATTTTTTAATAGTCTGACCATTTGGCAATCTCTATACATGAATGAAATGATTTATAGATATCTTATGTCTGTTGGGTAGAGGATGACAGAAAATCAAATTTATTACTCTTTTCTCTTTGCTTATCTATTTTCCCCTATTTTTAACGCAAATCAATTAAGAATTTGTACCCACTGGGAAGACAAGGGCTCTTTTTATATGAAAAGTGAATTTTGTATTTCTAGGTTTACGCCTGACCTAACGTATGGGCTAAAATTTTAGACTTGAAGCTATAAGTTCTCTGTGCCTGTATGTATATTTATGTGTCTGTGGCATGTAATATTTTCATATTTTCAGGTAGTATTACTAAATTAGATTATAAAAAATTTAATGTGTACTATTCTGATTGACTTAGAGCTAAATTACGTATTACACAAATGGAATATTGCTAAAATTCCCAAATATTGAAGAAATTGAACTTCTAATACTTTCAATGTGCTAAAAATATATTCTTATAGCCACTAATTCAAAAGTTCTAAGAATTCAAGTTTACGTAATCTAGGCAATTTTGGCAAATGAGACTAATTTAATATTGTTCGTTTAATAAAAACAGTTATACCTTCTGAGTTATCTTACAAGCACATATTTTTATTCTGCTTGGGTACCTTCTTTCTCAACTTATAAAGATTTGCTCATTTAGTAAGCTATCTTTCCAGTTACTGTATTTTTAAGATGGTAAAAAAATGTAAATTTGTACTTTGTCAAATTAACTCATTATTCTGACAAACTTTATTTCAAAAGTAATTGTCTTATAGTATGTGAGATTGAAGACAGTTTCTAAAATCTTTCGTTAACTGAAAACATTGGGCTAATCGTAAACTGAGTTAATTCATCAGATACTTAGAACATAGTTAAGTAAGATAAAATATTGAAGCGTTAATTACAAAATTTCATTTAATTTTTACACACTTTTTGACTCCTACTTTTATATAATACGGAGAGGCTATATATTTGGGTCTGTTAAGGGATGTGTTTATCTTTGCCATGTTAAGAAGTTGTACTATAAAGGATATTTATAGCTATCGATAAGTTATATGACATATATTTATAATCTCTGCTAGTCTGTTAGAAAATATTGGTGTATGAAAGACAGTTTACATTTTTCTATTGACAGAAGCTTCCTCCCTCATCAAATTTTAGTTAGGCTCTTGTGAACTTTCTTGTAGTCTAGGTTTGGACCTTAGCCCGCTAAACCCAGTTTTAGCAAAGAATCCTTCTAAGCCAGGTAATTTAGGCCCCACCCCCCACATCTGATTCAGTTCCTGTCCCCTGCCCTAGATATCTGGTCTGCTACTGCGTTTCCCTGAAAATAAGATCTAGCGGACAATCAGCTCTAACGTATCTTTTGGAGCAAAAATTAATATAACACCTGGTCTTATTTTACTATAATACCGGGTATAATATAATATAATATAACGACCGGGTCTTATATTAATTTTTGCTCCAAAAGACGCATTAGAGCTGATTATCTAGCTAGGTCTTATTTTTGGGGAAACGGGGTATTGGTAAGAATCCTGTTAAACCAGTTTAGCAAAAATCCCCCTACCCTTGATAACCTATCAAGTTTCTCGTAGTAATTTTCCATCCAGTTTCTCCCTCACTCTGTTCCTTGGCTGTACATCTCCAGCTGTCTTTGCTGTATTCGAAATTGAGCTCAGTTCTTTATTGAAGACTCTTTTCTCTCCTGCAGTAGCTTTAATAAGATCTGTCTTTGCCATTTCAACAAGTGTCCAGTGCATGACATTTTTTTATATCACCTCCTGGTTTTCTCTATACAACTGAAGTTACTGTAGTAATAAAAGTATAATCAATATATGTGAATGAGACTCTAATCGGAGCAATAGTAGCAAAGAGGAAAAAGTATGCGGGATTTTGTTAAGAAGAGGAGAGTAGTTTTATTCTGCAGTAAAATAACTAGTTGTTCCAGAATGAGAAAGAGAAAAGTATATGATCTGCCTGGATAGGGAAAGTTGTAGGTTGTTCGTTCGTGGAAAGGAAATTTTATTTCTTATAGTCAAATCTAGCTTAGGTTTAATGAGTTTATTTATAAGATTTTTAATAAGAGCATTAGTTTCAAAACTAGAATTTTGTTTTCTCTCTATTAAATAACAAATTTTTCTTGGATTATCGATCTTAATAAGAGCTTGTAAAAGATTTTTCTTTTTTTATTATATATATTTTTAAATGTTTTATTTTTTTTATAATAGAGATTATTTTTTTTAATTATAAGGGATTCTATGGGCTATATAAGAGAGCTGAGATTCTTTCTAATCATGTTACTGCCTATGTCTACTTTTAAATTTTTTTATTATTTTGGTTATATAGATAACCAAATGTTTTTTAGAAGTCCATGATCCTATTTAACCAAATGTTCAGACATTTGGTTAAATGTTCAGGACTAGTCCTGACAATGTTTTGTATTTTACTTTCCAAAAATCAAATCCTACATACTATCTTGCATTGTCAAGGAAAACAACGTAAATCTAGACTTAAGTAAGGAAAGACGTCATTAAGCAAGACTTGCAACAAGGAGATGCTCTAAGCCTGAGCCAGAGAACTTTCAGGCAAGAGGTGGGCAAGCAAGGTTTCTATATAGAGAGACCTGGGATAGATGCCTATGGAAAGCAGAAGAGAAAGGCAATGCTAAAAGCTGGTGTGAGGGAGGAAACCTTAAACCTGAATTGTATCAAATATTGTACTAAGGAAAGGTGAGGCAGGAGACTTGGTGTGTGGTTAGGCGCAAGGGGTTGGGACTCTGGGCGTGATATGGATCAAATGAGAGGGGATGCAGGAAGTGCAAGCAGAGCTGAGGGGGCCAGAGTCCTCAGGAAAGCAGCCGATGGTTGTGTTCAGCACAAAGTTTAGTCATCTTGGCCATCCCTCTTCTTGTTCAAGGCAGACTAAGAGAGACTGTCCTTGAACAATACAGGGATAAAGACTCTCAAAAGGGATGGCTGGGTGAAACAGCCCTTCAGGTCAGCATTTTCTCAGTGATGTCCCTACAGGACTAGTTGAACAATGTGTTTGCTGTGCTGGCAAGGGCCAGTTGTCTCAATGTCTTTTCAATCAGGCATCTTAAAAGTGGGATTCCTAAAATGATAAAAAAAAAAAAAAGAAATGTTAGCACAACGGGAAGTATTAAAGAGTCAGAAGTTGAATCCTCAGGGTATCCAGTCCAGGGAATTTCAAGAGGTTGGTGGACAAAACCATTCAACTTGGAAGCACAGATTTTTGAGTCATATTAGGCTCTTAATTATGTTGCCCAAAGTCTGAGTTAACGTCTTGAGGTCAGCCATAGCCTGAGCATTTCACCAGACCTCCTTAGTGACCCAGCCAGCACCTTGTCAAGGGAGAACTTGGCCCACGCATAGTCTGCTGCCCTGATGAGTCCTTCTGAATTTATAACAAGGTGTCAGGCTTTAGCCTGCAGTGTTTCTTCCAGATCCTAGGAGAAAGAGCCAATTACAAAACAATCTAGAGTCCTAATAAGGATCTGGGCAGTCAGGTTTTAGATCTCAGTGACTTCAAGTCAAGAAAAAGGGAGAAAAATTGGACAGGTTAATTTGGAAAGTTGTAGCAAGATATTAAAGGAAACTGAAAGAATTAAAAAATTTGATAAGAGTTCACAATTTGTGCAAAGTAACAGATCCAAATCCAATTTATAAATAGGTATCAAAACTAGTTTATCCACAGTGGGGGAGGAAACCAATGAAGTAATCTAGCAGAAAGGGCAGAGTTTGTATATAGATGGATTACCTGCAATTTACACAAAATAGCTCAGAGAAAATGAGGCTATGGTTAGTTGATAGCCAGATATTGAAGGAAACTTGATGAACTGAATATCTGGTAAGGGTTGACAATCTGCACGAGGTGAGACAATCCAGTCCAATTTAGAGGTAAATACCAAACTGATATTTCCATAGTGAAAGAGAAAGCCCAATTACCAGACAAGACAAAGTTTGCTTATCTATCAATCACCTGAAATTTAGAAAGACGTGCAAAAAGCTCAAAGACAATGAATAGGACCAGAATCTGACATCCAGAAGAGTGTGCTATAGTTTCCCATTGAAACACAAAATTTCTCTCGGGTCTGTCTTCCCCTTTGGATCCAAGACAATCTCAAAGAAAGGTTACTCTTGATCACAGATAAGGCTGGTCTCACTACCTGTGGCCTGGTCAGCTACATACATGCAGCAAGAATGACAATTTCCCACATAAGTCTTAGATTTGCTTCGCTGGAACTTTCATGAAGAATGTCAGATTGACCTTTGCAAAGTCTCTTGAGGATAGGAGCCACGCCAAGACTCCACCATCATTGTTCACCTGCAGTACCCACAGACTTGGTGGGAATTGCTCTCTTCCTGAAGTCCCCAAAATAGCCTAAGATTCCTGAGCCTGCCAGAAGGAAAGCGACCTTCCTCGTTCACCTGTAAGGCTGGGAACCCTAGAAAGCCAGTTCCCAGGCCAGTCTTCCCAAGACAGACTTCGTAAGCATTGGCCCCCAAGTCAACCTGAGTTCCTCAAAAGTGTCTGGTCATAGCTGATGAAATGAGCATCGTTCTCAAATGCGACATCGTAGGCAACGCAGAAGCAACGCTTCCAATTATGTCCTATTAACAAGGTGGACAGACTCTTATGAATCTGTGCAAATAGCTATGTTGCCACGAAAATAAGAACTCTCAGCAAGAGTTTCTGAATTTGGGGAAGGTGAGTCAGGGTAGAAAAGATACGTGTTTCCTTTCTGTTTACAAGAGCACAGTCTACTAAATTGTTGTGAGTGATAGATAGCTTACTAGAAATTGGTTCCTTAAATCCAGAAAATAGAACATTAACGCATCAGCACTGTTCCAAAGTCTATACTCATCCATCATCAGCTCACTCATTCCTACGCAGTCAAACCTGTCTGACTCTCTCTTGGATTAGCTGTCTCATGAATCCATCTCCTTCTCAGTTAAAGTTCTGGAAATCCTGACTTAGCCCACCAGTATGGTCCCAAAGTTATTTAAGCAATGCCATCAGAAACCTTTGCCCAAGAGTACCTGGCAGAGTCCTTTTCCATGGGTCTTTGAGACAGTCCTTTTTGGTTGAAGACAAAAAGGACTGACTCGGTAGCTGTCTTGGCTTCACTGCTTGCGAAGCATCAGAGGCAAACACAAGACTATCTGTAGATGATGAAAGACTTAAAATGGCCAGGGTTAATGGATTTTTGATAATTTTCAAAAGTGAAAAATTTGATGACAGTTCGCTATAAAAATAATACCATTGATAAGGAAATTTTATTATTTATGTGACAGTGAATGTGAATTGAAAAGGTTTTAGATAAAATATGCATACACAAAATGATTAGTCCTACTTTCAAAGAACAGTGGATATTACATCTAATTAATGAAAATGCAGGAGCATGTTTACAGGGAAAAAAGCAGATGTAATAATCCTGAAACATAATAGGCCATAACTATGCCAAAGAGATAGTTAGAATAAAGCCATCACATATCTAGATTATAAATCAGAGAGGTTCGGTAAACCTATTTAAGTTTAAGGAAAACATATCCGATTATAATAAAAATGTATTTTTGCAAGGTTGATAACTCAGAAGACATCGATGTATTTATTAACCCAGCAACATCAAAGTCGTCTCATTTGCCAACAACTAACCTATATCACATGGGCTTGAATTTTTAAAACATTTTGGTGAGTTTATATAAGAATATTCCCCCCCCCATTGAGTATATTAGGAATTTAATTTCTTTAACTTCTGGGAATTTTAGGAATATTTAAAATTATATTGGCTCTTATTTATCTCTTAACCAATATAAAAGAGGTTTAGAGTTTAATGTGGTAATACAACTCGTAGGTAAGAAAATTTTACACATGTATTATACACACACATACCTACATATATATATATATATATATATATATATATATATATATATATATATATACACACACATACAGAAGGACTCAAATAGAAAGTTTATAGTTTTAATTTTAAAATTTTAGCCATGATTCAGGCATAAACAAAAACACAAAACTCCCTGGTTCATATTAAAGAGTTAACTCTTGTCCTTGCCTCACTTTTATATTTTATAAAGATTGCATTGCTGGTAGATATGGCTAATTGAAGTAAATTCCTCACTATGAGGGCTGAAGCCTCTTTACCAGTATTTGTGGAGGAGACCTTTGACATGTCCTTCGTCCTGACGTGTAATCCTATGGAGACTGTAGACTAAATTTCAGGAGAGAGTGGGAGGACAGACCAAGCGGCCATTTGGTATCTCCAAAGTCCATTTGAATGGAGAAAACCTCCAGTCTGTTTCTAATGGCGTTTTGCACCTCAGGCTGTTGCTCTTGGCAGTCCCGACGTCCTCCAGAGTCCCAAGAATGGTAGAGGGACTTAAATCTCGAGTGACTACAGGGAGTAAAGGGGTTGGAGTGAGAAAAAAAAGGTCTGGCAGGGCTGGACAGAGGACGCAGGATGCAGAGGTCTTGAAGGAGGACACTAATGGATTCCAGGGAGCTGAAGCAAAGGTCAAAGGAGGGGAAAAAGGAGGAAGGAGAAGTTGCGGGGTGGGTGATGGGGAGAGACAGGTCTTAGAAGGTGTCGTGGAAGGAAAATGGTCTTTGAGAGACACAATAGTCTCTGAAACGTTTTTGTGAGAGAGACATTTTTCTGTGTCTTTGTACCAGATAATAAAAACAGAAATCTATTTGGGGGATGAGGTCTTGGAACCAGGGATTCAAGAGCCCCGCTCAGAATGAGCCAATATAGGAAGGTCCTAAGTTTTCCAAAGAGGCCATTGATATTCTCAGTGGTCTTCAGTAAAATTTTGCCATTTTTGGAGAAACTGGGTAGGATTACTACCGTAACGGTGGAGCGCATCCCCCACAATGAAGAGATCTGAAGGACAATAATTAAAATGACAATCTCCCGGTGCTAAGGTCTTTGGACTTTAACTCAGGTATAACTTCCAGGGAGAAAGTAAACCTTCAAGGACACTCCAAATAGCAGAAGGAGAAAACAGAGAAGTAGAAGAAAAAAAAAAGAGAGAGAGACCAAAATAAAGGAAAAGTCAAGCCAAGTTTTTACCATGCTACAACAGACAAAATTTAGAAAACTGGGCTAGGAGCTATCACTTACCACTGTGGAGCCTGATTTCCCCACTCAGGAAAGGATGCCGAGTCTAATAAAATGGCCTTACTGCTTGGATGAAAAACGCAGGGTCTGAGGGGTAGTCAACATTCCATCAGGATCACTGCATCATCACTGTCAAAGAGAAAAAAAGCAAGCTGGACCTTAGTATGAAAGACTTCATTAGAGGCGACTGCAGTAAGAGGAGAGGAGCGTCTTCACAGGAGGATGCTCACGACTAAGCCGGAAACGTCTCAGGGAAGGGATGGGTAGGCAAACCTTTTAAATGCAGAGACACCTGGAAAAGATGACTGTAGAAAGAAGGCGGGGTGGCGGGTGGTGAAGCTGGTGGCAGAAGGGGGTTTTTGAAACTTGACGAGCTTCATCACATATTGTACTGACAGAAAAGTCAACAGGAAATGTGGGTTTATGGTTAGGCACCCGAGTGGGGTCTGCACCTAAAATGACGCAAACAAGTAAAAATGCAGGCAGTTCACACAGAATTGAGGGCCTGGAGTCTCCAAGTGGTGTCAAGTTCAAAGTTTGATTCAGGTGGTCAGCACCTAAACTTGTCCCAGAGGGTCCCTGGAAAATCACAAAGAAGGTTCTAGAGAATTGTCAATGTTTTTGCTGTTCATGATTTGTTTCTATGTATCCAAGTCCTGGTGTTGCTTTGCCTATTAGACAAAAGCAGCCTAAGTGTTATAAGTCATAATTTCAAATACTTTTTAAACAATATCGACTTGGTTGTAACTTTCTTTCTTTCCTTTGAACCTAGTATATTCCAGGCCAGTAGTTTTCTATTGGGAATTCACAACATGTACCTATTAAGTTTTATTAATCTACTGATGTTTAAAACCTACTCCAGATTTACTGAATTTACTTGGTAATCTTGATATATTCTTGGCATATTCTAACAATGAGCTAGATATACAGGGCATCTGATGTCTCAGGATTTTTATGTATTATACATTAAAATACTTTCTCTGTAAAGATTATGTTCACCCATTTTCATAAACTAAATGTAATAGCAACCTTTATTTCAAAATAGATTTAAATCTTTGTGCTTATAGATATGTTGTTTAAAGTTGTTTTGGATGGACTTTGTTTTGCATGCCATGGAAACAACCAAATATGCTTGTCAATTACATTATTCTTGTAATGAATTCTCTTTAGATCATTCCCTTCTGAAAAATACCAATAATAAGTAAACAATAGCCATTTTCAGTCTTTTGTCATCTACAGATAGTTTTGTTTGTGTGTTTTGTTTTACTTGTGATGTTTCCATGAAATCACTTGCAATCAGCTATAAGGCAGAGGGTTCCATCTTCAACAAAGAAAAACTGTCTTAAAGCCTGATGGAAAAGGACTATGGTAGGTACTCTTGGGTACAAGCTTTTGATGGCATTGCTTAAAACAACTGTGAAATCCTACCAGCGGACCAAGTCAGAAGTTCCAAACCTCTAGTGGAAAAGCAGATGTGTTCATGAGACTACTGACCCAAGATCAAGTGGAAGAAGAATTAACTACACAGCAATGAATGAACTGATAATGGATGAATATGGACTTTGGAAGTCAGGATTTCCAGAACTTTAACTGAGAAAGAGACGGATTCATGAGACAGCTAATCCAAGAGAGAGTCAGACAAGTTTGACTGCGTAGGAATGAGTGAACTGATGATGGATGAGTATAGACTTTGGAACAGTGCCGATGCGTTAATGTTCTATTTTCTGGATTTAAGGAACCAATTTCTAGTAAGCTATCTATCACTCACAACAATTTAGTAGACTGTGCTCTTGTAAACAGAAAGGAAACACGTATCTTTCCTACCCTGACTCACCTTCCCCAAATTCAGAAACTCTTGCTGAGTGTTCTTATTTTCGTGGCAACATAGCTATTTGCACAGATTCATAAGAGTCTGTCCACTTTGTTAATAGGACATAATTGGAAGCGTTGCTTCTGCGTTGCCTATGATGTCGCATTTGAGAACGATGCTCATTTCATCAGCTATGACCGGACACTTTTGAGGAACTCAGGTTGACTTGGGGGGCCAATGCTTACGAAGTCTGTCTTGGGAAGACTGGCCTGGGAACTGGCTTTCTAGGGTTCCCAGCCTTACAGGTGAGCGAGGAAGGTCGCTTTCCTTCTGGCAGGCTCAGGAATCTTAGGCTATTTTGGGGACCTCAGGAAGAGAGCAATTCCCACCAAGTCTGTGGGTACTGCAGGTGAACAATGATGGTGGAGTCTTGGCGTGGCTCCTATCCTCAAGAGACTTTGCAAAGGTCACTCTGACATTCTTCATGAAAGTTCCAGCGAAGCAAATCTAAGACTTATGTGGGAAATTGTCATTCTTGCTGCATGTATGTAGCTGACCAGGCCACAGGTAGTGAGACCAGCCTTATCTGTGATCAAGAGTAACCTTTCTTTGAGATTGTCTTGGATCCAAAGGGGAAGACAGACCCGAGAGAAATTTTGTGTTTCAATGGGAAACTATAGTACACTCTTCTGGATGTCAGATTCTGGTCCTATTCATTGTCTTTGAGCTATTTTGCACGTCTTTCTAAATTTCAGGTGATTGATAGATAAGCAAACTTTGTCTCGTCTGGTAATTGGGCTTTCTCTTTCACTATGGAAATATCAGTTTGGTATTTACCTCTAAATTGGACTGGATTGTCTCACCTTGTGCAGATTGTCAACACTTACCAGATATTCAGTTCATCAAGTTTCCTTCAATATCTGGCTATCAACTAACCTTAGCCTCAAATTAAGCTTTCCAGTTTTTCTCCCTTCTTCTTGACATGGTCAATGAGAACTAAAATCTGATTGCCAGATCTTTATTGGGACTCTAGGTTTCTCTATAGCTAGTCCTTGCCTCCAGGATCTGAAGAGTCACTACAAACTCAAGCCTGAGGACTTGTTGTGAGCTGAGAACTAGGACTTGTCATCCCAGCTGACCATTGGTAGCTCTTTCCCTTGATAAGCCACTGTCGTGATCACTAAGCCATCTGGTGGAATTCTGATGTCGTCCACGCCCTGATTGGAGAAGCAACCAACGCTGTGGACAACATCAGCAATGCAGTAGACATCTGAGCTTCAAAAAACTCAGTGAGTAGTGAAAGTCTGAATACACAAACAGGCAATGGCTGGATCATAGATACAAAATAAAACTCTGACACACCACCTCTATAGCGACCAGTCTGAGTCCAACCAGAATCTGTTCAACATCAGCCCCAAATCAGGACCTGGTCAATAATTTCCAGCTTCCCCAAGCTTGGCCCCACTTCTAACTTAGGACTGACCATAGAAGGCCACACATTCATTCCTAACCAATCTTATAGGCTTGCCCACTTCTAGTTAACCTGCTTGCAGACTCTGCATGCCAATAGCCTCCAGCTAGGGCACACCTGAAGACTTCACACTTAGACTTTCCCAGTATTCTACATTCATTTAAGTTTCTGCCAAACTCAGAAATGGTGGCAACTCTTGCTATAGCAAGCTCTGCATAAATACCATTTGCTTGTTTTCATTTGAGTGACCCTCATTTATTGCCTGTTTTCTTGAAGGTTCCACAAAGACACTGTTTACACTGACTATCACCATGGACTCAGTCTTCACCCAGGGGTAGAACCCCTTGTGACTTGCTGCTGGCCTCTAGTGAAGTCCACCGTGACATAGTAAGTCAGTACAGGTCTGCCCTCTCTACTCTCTGTGTTGAGTTACTCTGTTATTTATTCTCAGTTTGGCACCCCGGTTTTATTATCAGTTCCCATTTATTTGGTATCCTGGGTGGGATCAAGCAATTCTTTACATCCCTTTTTGCCTCATTTGTTACCATTTTGTGGTGTGCTGTCTCGAAGTGTTATTTGTCATGAGAAGGAGAATCACAGGGTAGAACACAGGCAGATGCCTTCTAAGCCTGTGGTTTGTGGCAGCCTACAGACTGGTGACTTTGGAGAACTCTGCCCATTTGGATAAACTTTACGGTAGGTCACTAATAAAACTGGATGAGGTTCTCTTTCTGTCTCCAGTTTTTGTCCTCAGAGGTTGTTGGGTTTTTTTGTTGGTTTGTTTTTGTTTTTCAAAGAAAACGTTCTCTCTGGTATTCCACCTGCCTGGGGTGCACGTTGTGGGGTCTGTGTTTGGAGGCAGCCAACCCTCAGTTTGGGGATCTGACGTACGAGATACACAAGCATTTTATTTCTACCAACCATTGCCAGTTCTCACAGGTTCTTCTAAATTCAAATCTCCTCCTTTTCCCAGGAAATTCTTGCTTCCTGTATTTGTTCTCAATACAGTCCTGCTTCTTGCATCTATCTTTCCCAATGACATAACTCTCCCAGGTATGATTTAGGTCTTCAGTGGCCACTCTGGGGGAACATCTGACTTTAACCAAATTGTTCATGTGAAAGATTCTTTAGAAAAGAAGAGGAATACGATTTCTCAGTCCAAACAGGCAGCGTATTTTGATTGGGATGCAGAGACCTCCAAACATCATTTTGAAAACAAAACAAAACAAAAACTGTTCCACTAAAAGACCAAAGCTATGAGCAATTTCACAAACTAAAGTAACAACCAACGAATTTACCAGGCAAATATTCTTTGTCCTCCAGCTGCTTCCTGATACTGCTCCCCTTTTCTCTCTTATCCTCCAGATCTGACCTCTTTCCTTCCACATCTCTGACAACCCTTCTCTCTTCTTTCCCTTGTCCAGATCTCTTATCTTTTCCCAACTTTCCTAAAACCCCCAATGCCGGTTGCTTCTAAAAATTCCTCCTTTCCATGTGCCAGGTATGCAGGGAACTATAGAATGTAAATCTTGGACTTGAGCTGACTTAAGAGCTGTAAAGATTTCTTTAAACCTAGACAAGACCAACAAATATTCGTAAGATAATTTAGAATTCTTTTCTTTGCATATGACCCAGAGTTACTTGATGTATATCACCTTGTACATGTGTTGGTTGGAACATCAGATGCTAAATTCTAGTAGCAAAAGCTGATTGAACTTACCCAAAAAGGGCCTTACAGGATCCTTTCTTTCACAATAAGCTTGAGAGTCAAAAAGTGGCTTGAAAAATAGGGCAAAGTATCCTAAACACCATAATTGAAATGTTCCTATTAAAAATCGATTGGACCATAATTCAATCATGCAAAAAGAGCAAACTTTAGGATATTTTTAGGATAGACTAGAAAATATCTTTCAAAAACATTCGTGAGTTAAAAAAGAATGCTAATGCAGCCTCTTTATCTCATTTTGTCAATGGTGCTAAACCTGAAATTGGGCACATAATTCAAAGAAAGATATTAGAACAGGAAATAACCCCTTTATCTGAACAAAAACAACCTGGCATAACATTTTGAAATGGTTTTAGAATAAAAATGAGACAGACCCAAAATAAATGTGTTACCCTAAAAATCAAACAGCAAAGTACACCACTTCCTAATCAACTACGCATTGATAAGGAAATTTGTATATATTGAAAAAAGAAGGGACACTAAAAAAAAAATCGTCCCATCTCACCAACAGCCCCCCCCCAAAAAAAACCCCAAGAACAACAAACAAGCAAAAAACCCAAGACCAAAACCAACCAACCAAAAAAACAATCCCTCAATTTGGATCAATGAGGGTGCTCTGAGGAAGGAAAATACCCCCAATATTCTTCCTTGCTTTTAGACATACGAGGTGAATTATAAATATAGGTGGTCATTAATTCCTGATAGATATGGGTGCCACTCTTTCTACATTAAATCTTGTCACCATTGCTCAACCTTTTCCTCAGAGTAAACATACCACACAGGTAGTAGGTATTTTAAATAATCCACAGATTTTTTGTTTTGTTTTCCTATCTCCCAGCCCTTAACTGTCACCCTTATGTCCTTGACTGAAAACAACATTCCTTCCTGTTCTGTGATGGCATCTTGCAAATTTAATCAGGACATATTTACTTTGCAAGTGTGTTTGTAATATTAAGTGTACATCAGAGGAACTAGTTCTTGAAATTCCAGAGGACTCCTATTCATAGTCAAGTTATGTCTGCTCTGGCTGCACCTTTGCCTTCTCCATATTATTTAATACATACCCCCATAAAGATCTTGACACCACACTTGATACTTAGTGGACTAAACATTTCAACACCGGGATTGGAACAGAACAAAATTCTTTGCTTTTGTTTCTCTATAGTACCTAACTCAAACACTCTCCTGTCATCTATTCTGCCTAAAGCCACCTCCCTTACTGTAGTGGGTCTTTGCTTGCTCTTTTCAGTGTGCCTCTACTTGAAGTAAAATCATCTTACTGGAGCTTTTCAACTACCTAAAGATCAGAGAGTAAACATGTATTCAGATAGTAGATATGCTTTTGGAGTACTGCATGACTTTGGGATGCTTTCATAACAAAGTGGGTTCTCATTGCTGAGAGGATCCTCCTGAAAATGGACAAAAACTTAGGGGAAATTTTACATGTATTTCTACTTCCTAGAGAGAGGGCTATTATAAAGATTGAGGTCCATGTAAAGAGAGATAATAAAAAGCTAAAGGAAATGCTCTAGCAGATCATTGTGCTAAATAAGCTGCCTTAGCCAAGTTTCTGTTCCTATCTAAACCCTCAAAGGATAAATCTCTGGAGGGATTCAAAGAGGCTATTTAAAAATCAGCATTTAGCCCCCGATTTTGAAAAGGAAGAATGGAAAGAATCTGGTTGTATCCTTCACTCAGATAATCTCTGGCTGCTTGGTGATACCAGATCATTTCAAATGGATATTAACTAAATTTCTCAATGAAAACTGCTCAGCAGGGAATAAATTGATTGCTATTTTAAATCAACATTGGTGAGGAAAGTTTTAAAAAGACAGTTGAGACTATTTTCAGGTCATGTATCACCTGTCAACACCTTAGTCCTGGAAAAACTGTAAAGGTGGGGCATGGCCAAGATTCAAAGCAACAATTACACTTTGAACAGGTTCAGAAGGATTTTATCCAGCTTCCAACCTCTATGGGATTTGTATAGAGTTTAATTATTGTATATCTATTTTCAGGGTGGGGTGAAGCATTTCCGTGCTGAAAAGCTGCTTGATTTTGTGTTTTCAACTATTACATCAAGTGATTGATGTACACACCTGACAGAAACCATTCTAACAGAATCCTGTAAGACATTAGTTCTTACTCAAAAACTGTACTGTCCTTATTACTTATAATCTTCTGAAAAGGTTGAAAAGACTAACGGTAATCCTTAAATTAAAAGTAGCAAAACTTTCTGAAACCTTTGAGCCCACTTAGTTCTTACGGCGTCTTGTGGCCATTCCCTCAGGGACACATTGGTTATCCCTTTCTGAATTGGGACCAGAAGGTCCAAGCATTCGGGGATTTAACTCCAATATTAGAGTCTGTCCTGATTCATGGTGACATGGCAAAATATTGCAAGTGACTCTAATACTATACCCAGTTCTTTCACCAATGGGTGTAGGGTATCTTTTCAAGACATTTTGTTAAACCATCTCTTCATGATCTTCAACCAGATTATTTCATCTATTGGAAGAGACATCAAAGGAAAACTGCTGCTCTTGATTTCATCGGAAGGGACCTTATCAGGTACTGTTAACAACAAATACAGTAGTGAGATGCCAGAGTCTTTGCTTGGGTTCATGTTTAACAACTGAAGAAGTAATTCAGAATTCCATTCAATTGGAAGGCTACTCAAATAGGGGATTTTAAATTGAGTTTATTCAGAGACATTGTAGACACAGCTGATCTCTGGAAAGAGACAGTTGACCAAAAACCTTTGGAACAAGCAGATGATTTTAGACAACGGACAGCTTCTGCCCAAGATGTTGGAGCAGGATCTCTGTCTGATTCTTTTTTATTTTTTAAAAATCTATCTGCTAATAACCATTCTTCTCATTTTCTATAGACCCTTGGTTGTCATCCACACATAATAGCACTTTCTCTGTTTCTCCCCTCTTATATTGTTAGGTCAGAGCATACGTATTTTAATGATATTCTTAGATTATCTCAAATAGCACTCAGTCTTACTGACTGCTGGATATGCCATCCATCATTGGATCTCATTATAAAACCTCTGGGCAATTCCAGTCTCAAATAAACCATAAGGAAATACAGCTGATAGCATTTTTACTTGCACCTACATGGAAACATGATATTAAACAAATCAACTGGTAAATTACTTTACTAGTGTCCATCTCTCCAGGGGAAAAAAAAATATTACAATCTATTGATCAAACCCTATGTAATTCTAAATTTTATTTCCATGACCTTCTTAGGGCAACGGGCCAAATACTTGCCATCAGGAAGAGACTAATCAAGGTCCAAATATTTAACACGACTGATGTAAGGCCTGGGTTCTGACCTCATGTCAGGATTAACTCCTTTTTTCCTAGATCTCCTTGTATCCCTACTGAGTACTACTTCCTTTGTGACCAAAATGCCTGGTTCTGTTTGCTTCAAACTGCCAAATGTAAGTGACCGGGGCTGACTCCCTGGCTATAGCAAGCTAATAGTCTTTGCTCATTCTTCTTTGGGTGTCTTCATTTGTTTTGATAGCAGTGCTGTTTAATCTAAAAATTTTCTTCTACCAACCACTTGATACCCACTAGATTTGTGACCCACAGTGTGTGACTCTGGGTTATTTGCTTTAATTCAAACTTTTATATTAATATTTCTCTTTTTCATTTCAGGCATCCCTGTTTAAGATGTCTGGACTTCAAGATTCTAAAACAACTTACCTGTGCTATAACCTTCCAACAGATGGCTCAACTAATTTTACAGAAGCAAGACCAATAAGAGTCCTAGAAAGACTATTGGATCCTTCTTCATTTTACTCAGGAGTTTTATGCTTGTTGCTTAGTTGTTTAGCAATCTGTTATATCATTTATATTGAGAAAAAAAGGAGGGGCTGAGAATGTTGAATGTCACCTAAGCTCTGTGTTCCTGGAAAACAGCTTAAGAAATCCTCCATGCTTACACCTGGGACGGATAGGGGGTGGGCAAGGGATGGGAGGTAACAGCAATCATATATTTTTTTTCTTGTGCTAAAAATGTTCATTTTCTAAAATTGACTGTGGTGATGATTTCAAATTTGTGGCTAGACTAAAAATCACTGTATTATACATTTGAATGAGTGAATTGTATGGTATGTGAATTAGATGTCAATAAAGCTGTTAAAAACAAAAGAAAGCAAATGATCCATGTTTGCAGATGTTTAGCTCTTTGGAATCCTGTCTTCTGACCATAAGAAGTTGAGGAGCCCATTTTGAATTATCTTTATCCCTTTTAATTCAAGTTGCCAGCATTTTCACCAACATGATTCTCTTAAAAATTTTATGGGTTTTCTATGCATCTGATGAGAGTTTCACTCTATGTCCCAAAGCTACATCCATGATTATTTTTGAGTCAGATCTTCATCTAATTCTGCTACCTGTAAGAATACAGAGGACCATTAGAAGGCTTTTTGTCTTCCTGAGGGGGTCTACTATGCACCACCTTCAATATTTCAGAAGTCTTAACAAAGATCTTACAGTTATCTATTACTATCGTATAATAGTTCATCCCCAAAGTTAGTGAATTAAAAAAATATTATTTAAAAAATTTCTGATAATTTTGTGGGCAGTGGGGGAGATTCCGATGCTGATTTCACCTGAATTCACTCATATATTTTTTCAGCTAGAGATATAGCTGAACTAGAGGGGCAAAATGACCTCACTCACGTATTTGGCTACTGGCTAGTGGCTGAGATTCCTGTTTTTCGCTACATGGTCTCTCATCTTCCAGTAGGCTAATTCAGTTTCCTTTTATGGCTGTCTCAGGAAAGTTCTCCAGGAGAACAAAAGCAGAAGGTGCAAGGCCTCTTAAAGCCAGACCCCAAAAGTTGTGTTATGTCATTTCTGCTATATTCCATTGGCCAAAGCAAGTTACAGGCTACTTAGGTTAAGAGGATGGAGAATCATACTCCACAGCTGGATGGAGGGAACGTCAAAGTGACATTGAAATACAGCCATGTCTTAGTGAGATAGGAGTAGTTCTGGACATTAAACAATCTATCACAATATTTATATATAAGGATTCTGGACTTTATTTTTTAGTGCTTGGGGCATCTCTGAAGGGTGTTAATAACAGGAGATTATATGGTCAGTTAGCATTTTAGAAAGATGACTCTGAGGGCGTGTGAAAGATGAACTAAAGAGAGAAAAGATTAAAGGTAAAATGTATTAGGAAGAATAATAAAATAGTCTATTTGGAGATGATAAAGGCTTGAACAGGAATTGAATAAGGGGATATCTGGCGGATTTTTGAATGACTCAATTCTTAGCAAGTTTCAAGATTTTATATATTAGATCAGTGCAAAAGTAATTTGGGTTTAAAAGGTTAAAAATAATTGCAAAAACCG
The DNA here is from genome assembly GCF_004115265.2 of Rhinolophus ferrumequinum. NCBI lineage: Eukaryota > Metazoa > Chordata > Mammalia > Chiroptera > Rhinolophidae > Rhinolophus > Rhinolophus ferrumequinum. The sequence continues at coordinate 62,514,353 of NC_046297.1, forward strand.
CAATTGCTTTTGCACCAACCTAATACCATGATAACTCACTCAACCATGACTCTACGTGTATATAATAAATTATATATCATATTTTAATAACACATGCATGTGATATAAAACTATAAGTGAAAGCAAGGAAATCATGAGCATAAATTTGGGATGGTGACTATTTGAGCGGAGAGATGCAAGCTACCATAAAAGTTCTGGATATTTGATTGGGAGGTAGGCTTATACTTTCTTATTGTTTAAAAAGGAGAAAGAGAAAGGAAGATAGATAGTTATAGGCCCAAGATGAGAGCAGTGTATGAAACAAGGATTGTTTGTGTATCTGACTCATGAATGAAAAAGATCATGCTAATCCGCTTTGTGCATCTCCAGAGCGATGAATTAGTAGGCGGCAGTTCTGAAACTTGCTTGATGGGAATCATTTATCCACAGATACGCTATGGGAGGTGCCAAGGCACTTATCATTTCCGTTCACAGATAAGAAAATTGAGTTTATGAGCTGTAAAACAAATTTGCCCTTCTTTCTTATTACGCATTTTATATCTTTCGTTTCTTAGTGATTTGCTCTAATTTTATTAGCTCATAACCAGTCAACAACATTTGATGAGAACTGGATACTTTACAAGGTCTTGTGACTACTTTAAAAAGAGCAAAAATCCACATTCTAGTCTCCAGAAACATGCTCTCTAATAGGATGGCTGCAAGCCACCTGTGGCTTTCAGCTCTTGAAATGTGGACAATGGAGCCAAGGAACTACATTTCTAATTTTATTTAATTTCAGTTAAAATTTAAAATCGTTCCTATTAAATAGAACTATTGTTTTGGTTGGACGACATTTCATTTACACTGCTGAACATTTAGCATCCAAACAGATGTGCTGTAAGCATAAGGTACACACTGGACTTTGAAGGCTTAGTGTGAAGAAAGAATGTCAAATACTATTTCGTTAATAACCTTCTATGTTGATTACATGTGGAAATGGTAATGTTTCATATGTTAGGACACATAAAATATACTATCAAAACTAAGCACGTGTGTTCTATTTCTAACGTGGCTGCTAGAAAACTCAAAATTCCCTATGTTGCTCATGATGACTTCTATTTGACAGCGCTGTTTTAGAATTTCTTTGTCAGACAAATATACAAAATCCAAACTTTGAAACACTGTACGTGCCATGTGATCTTACGATCATCGGAAAGAAAATAATTCTCCTGTTTTGGATTTCTGACTTTTAAAGCTGCCATTGACGCTTTCCTAATGTGGGTGGTCACAGTCTAAGCCCACTTTGAGTGAGGCTCTGGGTTGGGAAGCAGAGAGGGGCTGTCCTTTTGTGGCCGTGTCAACCAGATAGATAGCACTCATGACTAATTAGAGGCCTCTGCTTGACTTGTCTGTTTAATCAATCTCGGCAGCCATTTATGGCTTGCTTGACTGAAAAAGTGGTGGAGAGTATTGTTTTAAAGAACATTTCTCCGTTGGCTCCTCCCAGAGCAGAGAATTCTCCTCTGGGCCACACAGATTACCTGTGCATATGCCAGTGAAGTAAAAGGCAGGAGGTGAGTGGGAAGAATAAAGCTGAAAAATATGAGCACTCAAAAGCAGCCCGTGCCTTTTCATATTGGTGTCACTCAGAGCATTGGGGTTCTCTTTGCAGAGCCTGGAGTTCAACCCACTTGGAGGGAGCTGTGTGCTGTCAAGACATGTGGGAATGACAGGGGACGCAGTCCTGAAGGGACAGGGACACACACACACAAACACATACACGTAATATATAATTTAAACATTTTCACCCTTCCAAATGAAGACCTACAATAAATGTCTGCATTTCTTCATGTATCTAACATTTACCCAATACCTGACACAGCTGATGGATTGGTAGTAGATGGAAGAGAAAAAGAGGAATGAAGGATGAATGCTAGGTTTCTGGCCTGAGCAACTTGGTGTTGCCATTTATGAGATACAGAAGATTCAGACTGAAGGTCGAGGTGATAGAGATGACAAAAGCTGTTGTGTACCTGGACATTTTGAGAACCGTATAGTACATTCAAATGGAGGTGGTGTGGAGGCCTGGTCCCTTTCCAGAACGAACTATATAACCATCTCTTGAGTGATACTCTAGTGTTGGCCTTTTTGTTTTTTAAATCTTTCCCAGGTGATTCTACAGTGTCGCCAGCATGAGAAGCCTGGCATAGATTGTGGCACTGCTCACGTGATCTAGAATACGGTTGGGGAAACAGGTTTTAGAGACAAAGAAGAGCCATTCCATTTTGGACACGTGAAAAGGAGGATATGGCACTATTCTGAACTTGTTGCCTTACAGCTGCCGAACCGTCTGTTCCCCGCGCCTTCCCCCTGACATCACAAGGAAGTGTCTCGGAAAGCTGAGACCCGATGGAATGATATCGGTAAAGCTTCCTTGAGGAAGTGTCCCAGAAAGCTAGGAACCGAGGGAATGACATCGGTCAGGCTCTCTTATCTGATGGTTTCAGTACAGTGATTCCATCCCCTGGGGTTGTGCACAATGGGGGCTTTCGGAAGAACAGCCAGTCAGGCACATGATTCGTGGACCATGGAAAAAAACAAGCTTTACTTCCTTGTATGATTACTAATAAAAGCCATGCGTTGGCCCGATTCGGGGCTCAGTCCTTGAGGCTTGAGTCCCTTGGCCCCACTTGCACTCTACTCTTGTCTACTGTCTTTTGCCGCCCTTCTCGCTTCCCACTGCTCTTGTCGTGCAGGACACGACATGAACTGAGATTCAGGGATCCTGAATTCTAGCCTCTGCAACCTTGTGGAGCCTCAGTTTCCTCACCTGTAAAAGGAAGAGACTGGACTAGATGAGCAATCTGTCAGTCAACTACTCTCTAGACGACTGGGGATCCCCAGTCTTTGACAATATACTCGAAGTGGTACAAGGTATAGCACAGAGCTTAAAAACATGGATGTGAACCCCAGTACTGCCCTTGTCCAACTCTGTGACCCTGGATAAGTTACTCAACCTCTCTTATGATTGATTTCCTTAGCTGGAAAGAGTGGATGACAATACCTGCCGCCCGAGTCATCATAAAGATTAAACAAATTAATACCTGTACTTCACTTGATGACTCTTACCTGAGAGCTGGTCAATAATAGTAGTAACTATGAGCATTATGTTCTTTTATGTCCTTTTTATTTAACTTGTTAACTCTGAGTTGCAGGGAAATCAAGAGACGAGCACATAGAAAGTAGACTTAGTTGATTTTACACGGTTGGCTAACTCCTCTACAGGTTCGCATGGCCGTATTTTCCAACCATGCTTGAACGAAAAGAGATTACAAAAGCTTCACAGTCAGCAGAGTTAGTTATCATTCATCCTCCACCCTCAGAATCTCTCTAGTACAGTACTTGGATAGTGGAATTATCCCGGGGAGCTTTCCAAAGCATTTTCAGGACAAAATCTTAACTTATAAAAGGGGAAAATGAGTCTCCCATAAGAATACATGACTTCTGGAAAGTACAACAGCAGAAATTGTTTAATTAACTTGTAATAATTTCACCATCCCCCGAACCTACGCACAAATACATCTTTCTGTCTAGAAATTCGACTGCCAGAGAGCTTGTGTACACATTTTGCGAGAAAGGGAACAGAAGACTGGATATTTATTGTGGTAAGTCCTGTGCTTTCTTTATTAAAATTTTAACAGCCAGACAGCATTTTAAATGCATGGATTCTTTTGAACCCTTTAAAAATCGATTTTAGGTATATGTAATTATTTACTTCTTAAGCTGGGTGTTGTGTGCACAGATACTTATTTTGTTATTCTCTATCTTTTCACATGTCTAAAATACTTCATAATGCTTTCCGTTTTGACAATGGTATCTGCTGTATGACCTCAATCTTACAAAGAACTCTGTCACTTTCTGTGCTACATTCAGACCCCCTTGTGTCTTATTTTAGTTTTTCCAAACATATTTATATTGGGAGATAAACATTAATTTGGGTTGTAGTTTTCAGTACATTTTCCCATTATTCTTTCCCATCAAACACAATTCCCTTATTGCTAAACGAGGAGAAGGAAAAAGGGTTTTGTTAAAATGTTTTTGATAATTTAAAATTTCTTATATATAGAAATATACAGAAATTTCTTATATATAGAAAATATACAGAAATTTCTAAATGTAGAATATAGAAATAAGAGTGCAGAAATATTTTTTTAAAAAAGTCATGAATGAATCTTTAGAACAATAACCCACGTGAAGCTTCCTGGTTTTATGAGAGAAGGCAGAACTAGAAGGAAACATTTTGGTCTTTTTTTTTTTTTTTTGTAACATTTTTCCCTCTTGCATCTTTTGCTCCCTCCTGCAAATTGATCCTTTACTTCTCTTTTCACTTCCAGCTTCCTGAACTAATTCCTTACTGTCGTCTCCAGCCTTTTAGAATTGTTCTCAGTAAGACATTCTACTCTTCATTGGCTGTGAACAGAGTCGTAATCAATCCATAGGCGGTGAGAACTGAAAGTCATCTTCGAGGTAGAGTGATCCTCAAACTTGATCAGGCATCAGCATTGACCAGAGAGTTGGTTAAAACATACAATGTTGGGTCCAGGCTCAGAATTTCTGATTCAGTTGATCGGTGGTGAGAGCTGATCATTTTCATTTCTAACAAGTTCCCAGGAGAGGCTGATGCCGCTGGCCACACTTTGTGAAACACTAATCAGTGTTGAGAGATTAGCGCTCTTCTATGCCTCGCCTGCTATTTATTTTGTAATTGAAGAAATGCTTACAGAGCACTCTCATGTGATAGGGAAGTCATTTAATGTATCACAGTGATGCTACCATGTGATACTGTTCTGATTCCCATTTTACAGATGACAAAACTGAGAGAGATAAAGTAACTTGCTAAAGGGCACAAGGCCAGTAAGTGGCAGAGCTTGGGTTCAAACCCAGCACTTCATAGCCTTCGGATTGGGCTTTTTACCCGTATGCTCTGCTGCCTTTCTCCCAAACTTCAAAGGAATAAACAGGGTGGAAAGTGGGAACACAAGAAAGGAGCAATTATTTTAAACAGGAAAGGTGCAGAAAAGAATTTGGGAATGTTGGAAGCATTTTCATTGGGCCATAAAGGAAGAGTAGATTTTCGACAAGTCGAGATAACAGGAAGAATATTCCAGGCTCAGGAAAAAAATAAATCCTGCACTAAGACACGATGAAGGAAAATGCATGAAGTATTCTGGGAACAAGGATGGTTCTGGTTTGGCTGAACCATAGTTTGCCTAGAGATGGTAAGTAAGAAACGAGACTAGAAAATATTGAGGGACCAGATTACAAAGAGCTTTGAGTGCTTGCTGAGGAGTTTAGATTTATTGTTTCCTACAGTAAGAGATGGACAAAAGGGAGTCACAGAAGTGTTGTAAGCACGAAGGTAGCCAAGTTCACTTCCATTTGGGCATCCATGTGGAGAATGAATGGAGGAGGATGCCATTCCTTAGAAAGCTGCCCAAGAATTCATCTGAAGGATTTCAGCTGAGGGGTGGCCTGGATGCAGATCATAGCGTCAGAGAGATGGAATGGATCTGAGAGGGGCTGAATTTGAGAACTATTAAGGGGGCTAAATCTAAAATGTTTCAACATCAATTAGATAGAAACAGATGATACAGAATGAAGGAAAGAAAGGTGAGTTCAAAGCAGACGAAACTTTTTGGCACAGCTACTTGTGTGCCAGCCTCTGGAACAAGCACCAGAAATGCAAGGATAAGTAAGACACGGGTTAGGTGCCTGCCCAGGTGGTGCTTCTGGTCTGTGGGGAAGTCTCTATGGCAACCTCCCTCATCACTCCTTCCGTTAAAAACACACTGGGAAGTTGCATGACCCAGAGTGCAATTCTCCATACTGAAGCTTGGTTGGACTAAGTAGTTTTGGATTCAGGAGGGTTCCTTCCCATTAGGAAGAATAAAATTAACTAGCTACAGTCAGCATGTCCCACAGAAGACAAATGCCTCTCCAGCAACAATCCTTTCCGCCCGTACACAGACCTGACATTTAGGCATCTATTGCTCCTTGTGCAGCAATAAGTCTAACTTGAGCCTCTTGAAGTCATTAGAGGAATGAGAGCTTTTAATGAGCTCTAGGAGAGGAATATGGTTTACAAACCATGTTACCTGCAGTGAAGCAGCACCAAGGACGTTAGTGTTAAAATGTCTGAGAAAAGTGCTCGAGGAAGGCCAAAGCCGTTATAAAAAGCGAGGCATCGCTGCTGTTTTAGAAAAACAAATTAGATCATTCTTTTAAAAAGGGTCCACCCTAGAGTTTATTTACTAAGACCTCATAATAGGTTTTATCCTACCGCTACTTTTTTTTTCCCCCCTTCCTCCCCGTGGTGATTAAAGATTAGGCTGAAGAACAGGCAGCAGGACCATGCTGTGAGCTGATAAATGCATCCACTGGCTTATTTTTCTGCAAAAGGATGCTACTGGGAGAGTGGACGGCGATCTCCCCTACTGTCTTTTTTTTTTTTTTTTTAAGATTTTATTGGGGAAGGGGAACAGGACTTTATTGGACAACTAAGATTGAAAGAACAACAAATTGACTTTGAAAAAGTCCCCTACTGTCTTATTAAAGCAGGTCCTGGTTGGGACTTCCGAAATAGAGGCCATTCAAGGTCCCGGCCTCACCTTTTCTTGACCTGTGGCTTAAGGATAGATCATCCCCCTATGGCTTGAGCTTGGAATGTCCCTTGTTCCACCCAGTTCCCTGTTTTAGAAAATTACCCTGAACTTTACGATTAATACCCTTAGGCTTATTGATCACAATCTCTGTGGTCCACAATCTTTTCAGGGTACTCCCATCATTGTTCCTGGGTGGCTGACGCCACCAGAGAATCACATTGCCAGAGGGAAGGCTCCATGCAGACCCCTGGAAACCTCAAGTAGCCTCTGGAGGAACGCCCTGATTTTCCCTTAAATAACCCAACCCCTTAAATAACCCAACCCGGTCTGAGAAGGTTAAGGCAGATTTTGGAGGTGTTAACCCGCTGCTTTCTCAGACCACCATTGCTCTGATAATAAAGATTTATTCTATAGCCCAACTTCTGTGTCGGTCTATGCAGCATGAGCCCCAGACTCAGTTACCCTCTGGTTTCATTACCAACAGAATGTTCCAGGTAGCCACTATCGAAGAATAGGAGTTGACAAACAAAATGGAAAGTCTTTTCTCCAACTGATTTACAGGATTCCCAGTTTTTGTCCAGGTAGGTGTGTTATTTACTAAACACTGTATCCTTAATTTGTAAGAGTGAAATTCTAACAGAATTTTACACATTTAATAGTGTAGTGGGGTGGGGCAACCAACTAGAAACGTTGCAAAATATATTTTAGAAATACACACTAAAGAATAATTTGTTCTACGCATATTAACAATGATCCTCATAATTGCTTTATTTCTGTGCTTTTTTACTCGATTTTTTCAATTCAGTTCTCAGAGAATTGGAGGAAAGAATGAAAAACAACAAGTACTGTTTCTTATTAGGGTTTACCGAATTCGAATTGAATGCAATAGTGGCCCTTAAAAGATAAAACTGATTTTATGTTGATTGTTTGCTGGGAAGGAAAGAGTTAAACAGCAAGTCTCCATTCCATTTACTCCTTTTATGAGGGTGGTGGGGGAGGCTAGGTGAGGGAGGAGAGACTCCCCAGAAAGAAGGATGCCTTGTAACTCAGTCTAATCTCCTTTCAACATACTAATGCTAGACCTCCTGCCAATCAAACTCAATGGTTTTTGCTAACAGGAGAATTCTTATCTAAAGAATGCTTTTAGCAGATTGTGCCCGGTTGTCTAGTATTGTTTATAGCAAACAAATCTGGAATGTATGGGTTTATGAGCGGTGCTTCCCTGGAAGAAGTTGGATAAGCCAGGTAACTCTCGGAGTAGAAAATGGAGAAGTTTCAGGAGTTAGTGAGGTGCTCACACATCTTACTTACACACCCATCTCTTCATCTGGACCAGAGCTCATCTGATGTGGGAGGAAAGGGGCTGGGCCTCTCCCTGCTTTGCCTGTGTTTTGTGATTACTTGTATTCTTGAAAACATTAGTAAATTTCGGTATTGGATGAAATCTTGGGTTCCCATGAGTCTCTCCCAGTAGACGGTCTGTGGAGAGTACATCTCACTGTGGAGAGTACATCTGCTCCTTTAACTTTTGACTTAGTGTTTCCACTAGGAATGAGAGACTACAGCTTTATTTCTGTTTCTCTTCACATGGTTGCAGGTCAGGAATCAGCATGGAGTAGATGTAAAGACAGCCATTGTTTAAACTGCCCAGTTTGTTGAGGGTGAAAGCAAATAGTGGGGTAACTATCAAGGTCTGTGGGTGATGTTTGTGGATTCTTGAGCCTCTAGAGAGCATATATTCAATTTATAGTTTAGGATGGCAGTTTGAAATATGCCACAGCTTCCCACTCCTGCTCCAAATGCAAAATGACAAAAATGAGATATAAATACATGTGTACGTACGTACATACATACACACGTACATACACACATAGTACTAAATCCATAAACGTGGTGCCCATACAAGAGTCATTGCATGTACCAGGAACTGTGAGAAATCCCTGAAAGACATAGAGAACATAGAACTGAAGACAGAAATCACTTCTAAAGCCACCACAGGAGGTCTGATAACAAAATTGAGGTTGGCAGAAAAACAACTGCAAACCTGGGAGTGACCTATATCCAGACTGGGAATCAACTCAACGATAACTAACAAAGTCACTCATTGGTTTTGCCCACAGAATAGGTTGGTGGTTGACCATATATCCCCATCTACATGTCTACTCCCAGGAGGAAGTAGAGAGGTGGGAGCTTGGGTTATAAATAAAAGAGAAACAAGAGACTGCATCCTGGATGGCTGGTCAGTCTAGAGCAGTTGCTCTGAGAATCATTCTCAGGGAAGACAGCCTTGTTAGGCACGGCTGGAGGAATGAGTCGCGGGAGACCACGATTGGCCTATTAGAATTTATTTGGTGTATTTGAGCTGTGGGAGGTCAGGCTAGAGAAGACTACAACCTCCCCGAGCAAAGGGAGGTATGCGGTTTTAGAGGAGGGGGTAAACGAGGTTGTTCCCCCTTCAAAGCTTCAGGGGGTTTTTGCTGCATTGTCTCTAGCAGCAAAGGGTTTCGGGGCATGACCAAGCCCTCCGGCTCCACATCCTGGGCCCCAGGCCTGCAAGCGGATTGCTGATCACAAGGCCATAGGCGACAAACAAAGTACAAAGCAAGACAGGATAAGATGGTTTCTACTTTCCAGGCAGCTTCTGCCGGTAGGTACTAGGTACAAAGCAAGACAAGATGGCTTTTAAGATAACAAGGTTCCTGTTCCTGGCCTAAATATAGCCTAACAAGTCTGAGCAGCCATTCTGTAGTTACCTCCATGCGGACACTGCAGAGATGCATCAGACAGTCTGACAGGGAATTTCCCGTGGAGAAATGAACACATGGTCTGGAATCACTAAACATCTGAGGAAAGACAAGGTTGGAGGAAGAGCGAAGAGGAACCTGAACTCAGGAGATCCAGCAGCTCTGGATCTGGTATTAGTCAGCTGTGGTGCCTAAGACTAGAATTCTGAGAAAAGACCCCCAATTAAGAAAGACTCTAGAAGAGAAAGGAACGGTCCCCTTAATATAACTTAATATATAACCTAGTGCACATTCCCGTCCTTTAATTTATCATTCAAGTCCTTGGTTGGCAGTAGCGTGACATTGTCACTCTACACTAGAACCCCAGGAGACAAAGAACACAACACAGCATAAACACCTTAACAATCAGTCCACCGATCAGCCTGACCAGCGTAAGTGAGAACATTTTGACAAGAGTTTTAAGTCATTAAGAACTTCTTTTGTTCTGGTGGGAAAATTGGGACAACGGTTACCAAAGTCACAGAGACCATATTTTCTAAATATATGTAGTGGTTCCCCACATGGGTCAAAATTGATTACATGTCTGAGAGTTCTTGAAATTAAAAAAAAAAAAAAAAAAAAGTATGCAAAGAGATTTTCTTTTTTATGACATTGGAAGGAAAGAAAATTTCTGAGGAGGGCTACCAACCTCAAAATGTCATGTATAAATAATGCTTCTGAACCTCCCAAGGAGAAAAACTCTAGGCTAGAACATAATTAGAAAAATTCAGGAACAGCATTGCTCAACTCCGTCATTCCGTGTTTTCCAACTAAGGAAGGAAATTCATTTATTGGGGTATAGAGGGTAGGAAAAAAGAGACTTTTAATGTTCACTTAAATGTCACTTAAAATTATTTCTGAAAACATAAAACTCTTTATCAAGACTCCTTAGGGAGGATACAGACAAAAAAATTCTTTAACCTAAAGGCCAAAGAAGAGCAAAGACAAAATTTGCAGATTTTTAAATTTTATAGTTCAAATTCTGCTTGCCTTCTTGTTTTATTTTGAGAAATTTACTTCCTTTTTCTGTGCTTGTATGTCTTCATTAATAAAACGGGGATAACATGGACCTGACGTATTTCTAAAAAATAATTATATAACACTATTTATTTTAGTAAATAAGCCAGGCATACGGAAAATGTAAATCTATATAATTGCATCTATAATATCTTGTCCTCACAAAAATGTTTAAGTTTAGTCCCCTGACACTTCATGTACTTTCTTGCTCATAAGAGGCATCCTGTAAATATTTGTTGACTGAGTGAGTGAATGAATGAATGGTCTTATATCTCTAGGTTGGAGAAGTAGTCAGGGACCAAGATGTGGATGGATTTGAATTCCGTGCTGAAGAGCTTTCATTTTGAGCAAAGAAACGTGTTTTTTTTTTTTTTTTTATCAAATTTGATATGGAGATATGGAGTATGGCGCTGAGTGTTGGAAATAGTGGTTGGGATATCTTGATGGAAAATTTCGTGAACAGAGGAGACGAAGCAAGTTTGGTGGGTTTCAGGATAGTCCAAAGGACGTTACCTTCTTAACTACATTTCTGTTTATTACCTCTCATGATGTCCCATTACGAAGGAAAAATGGAAGAAGCAAGGGAGGCAAAAAAAAAGCAAGGAACGGAATCACTGTTAGTTTTGGGGATACTATGAATAGCATGATTTCCCAACAGGCAATTCCAAGTGTCTATGCAATATCTCATCTTGTAGACAAAACAAGCCTGTAAGCTGGACACCCCTTGTCTGCTACCCTCTCTAATGAGGGAATAGAGACTAAGGATCGTTAAATACCTTTTGAAACTTTCCCCAGCTAGTGACTATTAGAGTGATTTTTCAAACCAAGGTTGATATAACTACAAAGTATTTTTTTCCTTCTTTTAAACCACACTTCTCCAGATTAGGGGGGGAAAAAAAATCAAGCTTCTAAGTATTACACGGAAGGCTCCCCACACACTGAGATGCTGAAATTACAATGAAGACCCACTCACCAACCTCTAAGAAGTTTTTTTTTTTTTTAATTTTTATTAAATTTACTGGGGTGACATTGGTTAGCTAAATTATATAGGTTTCGAGTGAGTAATTCTATGCTCTTTAGCTGCACTCATTTCTTAGGGGCAGATGGAAGGAATTGCAATCAAATTTCCAAATGTATTGTGGACTGTTCCACAAATCCAGCTTCCAGGAAAGATGCATAGTCATCTGTCCTCAGTATTTGTGAGCTACCAAAGCTGCACTGCAGTCTGGAATTGGACTAGGTGCTATTTATGTCAAAAGAAAGCCATGTTAAAGTTCTCCCTGGCTAGTTGACAATGTTCATGGTTTTCCTTTCCTTTTGTAAAAAGTGCAAATCTCTACCTTCATTTAATGCCATCCCAAAAGACCAGGGAGTCATTGCTCTCACATTTTTCAGTAGTAGCACCAAAATCATTCATTTTCTGTGTTGTATTCAGAGAACCCTGCCTTTCATGAACAGGGTGACAGTCATTCACACACTGACCTTGACATCTGGCCTGATCCCTTTTAGGAGTCACTGTGCCTTAGTGGCTGTTACTGCCTCTGACTCTTCAGTAGAATTGACTCAAGGTCTGACCTTGACCCCTCTCCAACTCTACTATCTCTCTCATAGCTGAGACCCGGCATAGACAAATACAGTTCCATTCCGTTAAAGTGCAAAAACGAGGAGAAGAAACAAGAAATAGAGCGAGGAGGAAACCACCATGCCCTCAGCTAAGAGCAGACGAGTTCCATTTGACGAATATCTGCTCTACCTGGAAAACCACACTGGAAGCTAAAAATAATGTCTGTCCAGTGGGTGTGGATGTGAGAAGGGTATCCAGTCAGAACCCCGACAATTCATATACCCTGCCTGTTGGCAAGCAGTGACACTTGATGGCTCTCAAAACCTCACCTCAATGGAGTACTGAGGACAGCCTACATACAGAGTCTATGAAAAAATAATAGAGAATAAGAATGAGGAGAAAATCCTGAAGTCTAAGAGAAGGATATATCTGAGAATTAGCCACTGCAAGACTCGGAATTAAAATTTTGGTCTCTGTTTGAAATCCTCAGTACACTCGTAGAACACAGAGAAAACTCTATGAGACTGGTGTAGAATGGTATTAAGACAGAATAGGCCGACTAGAACTATAAGAGAATAAATTGCAAAGGGGAGACAGAGGATGTAAGGAAGGGACACAAGAAATGCAAATGAAATGAAGCTAAACCTATCATGGAGATAGTGAAAACCAAACTTAAAGGATAAAATCAGATGTGTGGAGGACAGAATTGATAAGCTTTCCAGAAACAGGAAAGAAAAAGACAAATGGATGAAAACAAAGGGCACCCACCAGACGCTGAGGAATAAGATTGGAAATCCAGCTTGGTAAATGCTCTGAAATAGTAATAATCTAAAACTTAATTTAAGAAGATCCCCCTGAGCTGATTTCACCCCCCCATCCCCCGTATTCAGATTGAAAAGAGTCTGATCAAAATCGAGGCAAAGGGATAATTCTTTTTTGAATTATAAAGTTCTACAATATAAGCCCCACTATCAGATATCAAGACGTATTATGACATATAATAATTTAGCAATTATAATATTGTCCCAGAAATTGATACATAGACCTAGAGCAATGGAAGGTAATAAAAAACTCAGAAAAAGACCCAGCAATACACAGAAATGTGATATACGACAAAGGAGGCACTAAACCTAATGGAGAAAGAGTCGACTATTCAATAATATTGCTTCAATAATTTATTATGCACATATAAAAGCGATAGAGTTCTATCTCATGCGATACACAAAAATATTCTGTGAATTAAAGGCTTAATGTGTAAAGTAAAACTTTTGAAGACAATGTTATTACCTTGGGAAGGAAAGACTATCTTAAGACCCCACAAAACCTAAATCATCAAAGACAAAGAAGGTACAGTGAGTATTTGCAAATTTTATACATTTTTTTTGCCGAAAAAGGCATTATAAAAATGACAAGTAGTAGGCTTGTAAAGATTATAGTAACACATATAACTGGTAAAACTTTTGTGTCAAAAGTCTCTGTAAAGTCAAATCCATGGCTCAGCAATCCACTCTAACGCTTTGACCCTAGAGATCTTTTCAGAAGAAAACATATACCAGATCTTTACAGCCGTGTTGTGTGTAACAGCGAAAAGCTAAGAACCTAAATGTCCATGTACAGGAGGTTGATCAGATCAGTTTCAGTCTATTCAATATCATTTTTAAAGTATCCACACGAAGATATGTACACCAATACAGGTAATCTCAAAAACAGAATTTTGAGGGTGAAGTAAGTTGCAGAATAGTCTGTGGAACATATCATTTTCATAAGGCTTAAAACATGCAAAACACTACAATGTCTATAGTTTATAGTTTATGGATATGTATATACACATACATATAGTGAAGCGTATATGTAGTAACAGTTTTTAAATGTCAGGAAAGAAAATACCAAATTCAAGATAGCAGTTAACTCTGGTGGTCAGAGAAGCCTTCATTTGTCTTCATAAAGCTTTATCTCATAAGCTGGAGTAAGGGCGCACGGGTGTTTTTATGATTGTTTATACCATTTGCAAGCACAAGATATTTAATATAATAAAACACGAGAGTATAACAGTAATACAATTTACAATTCCAGGTTACTTTTATAAACATTTGTGAGGTTTATATTATAGGGGATGGGATAATGGTGAAAGCGAATAAAATGTACTAACTTCTGTTACAATTTAGAAATAAATGATACCATTTTCTTTTTGCCACTGATAATTACAGAAATAGAGCTTAAAGAGTGTTTTTTTCTTTTTTTTAAACTTAGCAATTATTTTTTATATGTAGAATTACAATAACAAGAAAAATGAACTCTTCGAAACACTGGGAAGATAAAAGCAAATGAAACTTTGTTCTTATAGAAAATGATATACAAGGAAGCAGAAAAACAAGAAAGCATAAAAGAGGTTAGTAGAAAAAATACCAATCACAGAAGCAGAACACAAAGTCATTTAACTGAAATATCCTGTACTTGACCTGTTTGGATTAAACATTTTTTTCTGGAGTTTAGAAATCTTAACCTCAAAATATGTTTTAGTCCATATGGCATAGTATAAATTTAGGATTTAAAAAGAAAAACAAATTTAAGAAGACTATTTATCTTAGGAAAACGTGTATTTTACCTATATATATATATATCTTGCCAATCAATTGAAGAATGTGTTAAATATCTGTTATTACTTTGCTTTGGGTCAATCTAAATATAAGTGAAAAAAAATTAGTAACAAAAGAACATAATGCAGTTTCTTTTCAATATTTATAACAAAATAACAGAACTTAAAATATGTACTAATTTTCTTAAAACATTAATTTAACATCATGCAATGTTAAAAATGACATGTTAAATAAAAAGTGGTGGAAAAATAACTTATCAGAATGATAGTTGGGCAAGCAGTAAAAATAGCGGTCAAGATCATAAACTCCAGAGCTGGTCTGTCTGTATTTGAATCTCAGCTCTGCTATTTACTAGTTTATAACCTGAGCAAGCTACATAACTATTCTGTTCCTGGTCTGCTCATCTCTAAAACAGAAAATAAAAATTGAGCTCAGACACTCAAAATACTCATCCACTAGTAAAGTAAAGTAAATTACTGTTTAAATAAATACATACATTCAAATATAGTCCCTTTTATTTTCTAAATATACCCATAGAGTATATCGAGAAGTGCTTACTAAGTAATATGTTATAGGGCAAATTCTTTACAAATCATTAATTCATAAATCATTTGTTGATTTTTTTTAGATACTATTCTAGATCCTTAGTATACACATTAGTGAAAAAAGGAAAAACATTCCTGTTCTAATGTATCTTATATCTTTGTGTTTATAGTCTTCTAGTATATATATATTCAAGTCCAAAACGCTTGAAAAGGAAAGAGGGCTAAGTAGCATATGGGAAAAGATATATTTCATTCATATATATATATATACATATTTGTATATATATGTGTCTGTGTGTATATATACACACACATTAGGGATGCCAAAAAATGTACACAAGTGGACACTTTGGTCAACGATGCTCAAGCAGAAGTTTGCCATCATCAGAAGTGTCTGGACGCTGATGGGAACCACTTTGAGCACACCTTGTAATTGCAGAAGTCAAATGTGTCTTGCATTCATCTTTTGTTATCAGTATATACTGAGTATTACATTTTAAACAGTTTTCCTTTCTTAAAATGTGTATACATTTTTGTGGCACTATATCTATCTATCTATCTATCTATGAAGATTCATAACAGCTTTATTCATCACATTAAAAAATTGAAACAGACCAATTGTCTATAAATAGGATAATAAATAAATTGTGGTATATTCACACAATGGAATATTAGAAATTAAAAGGAATAAACTACTGATACACATTAAAAGTAGTGAATGAATCTTTAAAATATGCTTTTGATAAAAAGAAGATAGATACAAAAAAATACAACCTGTAAAATTTCATGAATATAAAGTTCAAGAACAGACAAGGTGGATCTAATATTATAGATGTCAGTATAAGGGTCAAGTAACTGGGGGAAGATACTGACAGCAGAGAATTTTCTGCGTTGTTGGAAATACTATATCTTGACAAGGCGGGTAGTCACATAGATACAGACTTGTCGTAGAGCTCAACAATTAACATTTGTGCATTTCACTATATGTCCTTTCTTCTTTAAATTAAAAAACGCTTTCACCTGTAGTTGAATATCTCAGAAGCTCCTACCACATGGTGTACTCTGAACCGGTACACCTGAATGAATGCACAAATATATGACTGCTTATCTTGATATCTTTGCCCTGTTCCCAGGCTTATCAAGCTACATTCTGAAAATAAATAGGCCTATCTTATTCAATTATCCAGAGGAAGGGAATATGACGAGCAGAAGGCACTGGCCAGTAGTTCACTTGATTATTTTTATCGTAATTGAATACATTGGCAGTCTAATATGTATAGGTCAGTCTCACCCAAATTTAGTAACAGCAGCCAATATCTAAGAGCTGGATTATCACTCGATATATTAGTAATTTTATTTCAAATGAAGAAAGACGAAAATCAGATTGAGACCTCTGTAAGACTTTCTCCCCCGCATATACCTGTCGGGGTGATCTGTCAGCCTTTGTAAGGCAAAACAAAACAAAACAAAACAAAACAAAACAAAAGTTTCATCAAATGCCTCTGTCAAACTGCGTGATGCATCAACTCTTGAAAACTCTGGGTTATTGTGAGACCCTCTGATTTTATTGTGTGATATTATTGTTCAATAGGCTATTATGTCTAGAAGAGATCTCAGTAGCTGTCTTGTGCAATCCCTTCATTTTAAAGAGGGGGGAACTAAGCATTTCTTTACTAAACATACAAGGACTCTGGGTTTTTCATGGGTTTGTTGAGTTATGAACTCTTTCTGAATTTCTTGCCCTATGACTTCTTTTTACATGAGACAAATTCCTACGTGTCTACTGACTCGTTTTTAATATGGGGTGTTTTTCTTTTTAAATTCTTGTAGCCAGGAATATTTCTAACTAATGCAAAAATCCCTTACACATAATCTACTACAGCCTTGTCCTTTTTCAAAGGCAGCATTTGAAAGCCAAGAGAAATTAACTTCCTAAATGATACCTGACTTTTGACATCAATGCTTTAGCAAGTCTGTGGTGCAATGTCTTTAAAGTGTTGGAAGAAAAGAACTTGGGAGATAGCATTTTACCTTCAACTAAGTAATCACCTAAAAGTGAACACATAGTAATAATATTTCTGTGCAGACAAAGTTTCTCAGGAATTTTATCACCTTAAGCTTCTTTGGAAGTACTCTTGATGTATATGCCTTAGCAAGATAAAGCAGATATCTCTGAGAGTTAATAATAAAGTATATGAAATATAAGTAAACGAAGATTTTTAGAAGGTGTATGCTATCCTAAGTAAGGGATTACTTATAAAATATTTTTTAATAACCTGGAAATTTAAGAGTGATGGTGGAAGATGAAAGCTACTCTGGGAGAAATATACATATTGCTAAATTTTGAGCATTGAGAGGAAAAAGTAAATTTAAGTGTGAATATCAGTAAGCCAGGATTAGGTTTCTCTAGTAGAAAGTAGAAAGAAGTAAAACTAAAAGCAAAAGAGCTTAATAATTAGAAAACACAAAATTACGGGGCAAAAATAAATCATAATATTTACATACACAAGATTGTATATTGTATACTGTATTGCTTACTATAAAGTAGATTTTAATAAATAAAAACTGGTTAAACTCATTGGTCAAAAATAGCAATACTCAGATTGTATTATGTAACAAGAGCAAAAACAGCAACAACAAACATATAATAAACTCATATGTCATCACTGATTTCCATAAGAAGACATTCTTACTGGACATACAGCAGTGAAAAATGAAGCTAATGTAAACATGTGCAGCAAATGTAAGCCAGAAGAAACACAGAGTGGAAATTTTAGTATAGCACAAGATGGATTTTATGAAAAAGCATAATCAGGGATGCTGTTTTCTATGGAAAACAGTAATAGATCCAGAAGATAGAACAATCAGCAAATACATGCATGTGACTATATATAAGTGCAAAATATGTTACAGCAACAAGTGACATTAACGTAGAGATTAATCTTGTAATTGGAGATTTTAACACAACCCTTTCAGAAATTTATAGAAAGAACAGACAAAAATAAGCAAGATCATAGATTTGCATGAGTTGATTAATGAGGATAATCCAGAGATACATAGAGAACTTTCTGTAACCATTGGAACAGTCACAAAAATCTGATCTGTCACATACTAGACCACAAATCTATCTTTAGACATTTCTGAAGAATTAACATTGTCGCATACAGTACTTATCTCTTACCACACAAAATATAAAGTTAGAATTAATTTGTCCAAAAGGACAGAATTTTAAATTACTTATGTCTTTAAACCAATAAAGCACTTGACAGAAAACTCCTGTGTTAAGAAGATATATAGTAAATGACAAAATACTTGGAGCCAGATGACAATGAAAGAAGGCCTAACAAAATGTGTGGGATGCTAATAGATATACATGTATTTTTTAATCCATTGATAAGACCGAAAATACATGAGCTAACATAAAATCTAGAAATAAAGAGCAAAGTCTTATACTTCCAGCAGCATGGCAGTCCAGGTGTTCTAAACATAGCCCATCTGCCTTAAAATACACACATTCTGAATAATTTACAACAAATTTATTTTAAATATATTTCCAGGCACACAAGAAATTCTGGGAAATCCCCCAAGGGCCAGGGATAATAGAACAATAGATGTCTGAAAATACAGAGATAGCTGGATGCAAATACGCACACCCATTCTTCCCTAGGATCTAAACCAACATCGGGAACTCAGAAAGTGGGGTATTATTCCAGCTTGAGAGAATAGGAGGCAAGTCTTAGGGCCAAGTCATGTCAGTGAGTTCCTTAGAAGCAGACCCCAAACTAAAAATACTTGTGAAGGGAGTTACGAAAATATCCATGGAGAAAGCTAATAAAGAGTGGAGAAAATAGGAGAGGAAAGCCAAGCAAAGGTGTAATTTCAGGCAAATTCATGCTTTGATCAGGCTCAGCTATTTAAAAGATGAGTCTGTCCATTGTGTGAAGAATATTCTGGAGGTAAAGAGTGTAAGCAGGGAGGCCAGTTAGGTGGCTCTTGGCAGCAGTCAAAGAGAGAGAAAAATAAAGGAGATGAGCAATTAGCCAAAATTTTATGGCTGGATTGAATGTAGAATGTGAGAGAAAAATAAAAGTCAAAGAGGAATGATTCCAAAGTTGGGGATCTTCAATATTGGTTGCTTGGTGCATTTTGCAGAGATGAGCAAAGCTTTGAGGGCGGCAGACGGTTGAGAGTTTATTGAGATCGACATGCCTATTAGATATACAACTGGAAATGTTGAGCAAGCCGATGGAAATGAGAGTCTAGATTTCAGGGCAAGGTAAAAGATGGACCTAAATTTGGGAGTGATCGGCTTAACCAAGTAAACAGGTCTGGATGATATTGCACAGAAAGAGAATGAGCATATTTAGAGAAACAGCCCATAGATTGGACCTGGGACACACTGACATCTAGAGTTTGGCAAGGGAAGGGAAATCTGACTTAAGAATTTCTTAGAGAGAGGGAGAAAAAAATGTTCTTTGTGGAAAAAGTAACACCGGCATCAACTTTGAGGACCGAGATATTCCAAAAGGCAATTTTGCTAAAGGAAGAACAGAAAGCCGAGGACTCCTAAGAAAATGCCAGTTTCAAGTTACTGCAGGAAGAATTCCAGCTTCCACAAAAGGTGCTTGGTTGGGGTCAATGCCTCTTGGAAAATTTACTCTTGTAAATATAAGGTGCTCTTCTTGGCTGCTTTCTGATAATCGTGACATGCATTTTCATTTTTCAAAGCTTCTTCGTGTTTCCTCCCATTTTTATTTTCACAGCAATTCTTACTTAGGAGACATGATAAATTTTTAATAGCCATTTTATAGATGAGAATGCTGAGGTTCAATAAGTAAAGTGGTTCTTGCTGTCACACCATGAATTAATGATGACACCCGCTCTGCAGCTAAGGTCTCTGGAATCTTACTTCTATTTGCATTCGACTTATTCAAGCATTTTGAAACTTATATTCGCTATGTTTTTCCCACAAAGAGCATTTTATACAGTAAATTTCACATACATAGGACAAGAAATGCCAAGAGAATGTCTGCATTATTCATCCATTCCATTTAACCATTCACAGATTTACCAATCCATCTATCACTTCAATAAATAACTTTCAAGCACCTACTACGTATGTGTGTGCCAGACACCATGTTTCATGGATTTACAAAGAGGAGGAGGCAGACTTCCTCTCCAGATGGTCTTATCTCAGGGCTATTTTCACACTTTTACTCAATATGCAATAATGGTAATTCATAGTAGTTCTCTGTGATTGGTTGAAGTTTAAATTGATAAATATTTCCAGATTTCATCATGGGCTTTAACTTTTTCAGAGTAACAAGATCTAGCTTATGGGGTAGAGGTTATATTTTATTTTCTTATTTGAAGCTACAGGATAGAGATTCATAAGATGTTAAAAAAACACCTTGGATATCATCAATCCAACACTTTCACCTTATGGCTGGAAAACTACAGCCCAGAGAAGTGAGAGTAGAGTGACTGGACCAAGCCGCAAAGCTAATCCATGGCACTGACACTGCATGCTACTTTGTTTGTTAAAACAATTTCTCAGTTTTTGGAATTCTGGCCAAGGATACTTCCTGGTTGCCAAAAGTTTCCAAGAAGATTATCTTGGAAATTCCGTAAGTTTCTCACCCAAGAATTAATTTTACTAAAGGTAAAACTGGGGTGTCACATTCTTTAGGCTTCATATCCTTATCTACACAATCAGAGAAGGAGCCTGCATTTCATTGACAGAATTCAGATGGTCAATGTTTATTATTTGAGATTTTAGTCAGATATTGTCATGCTTGGGAGGGTAATATATTAGCATCTCCAGAGAGCACACAGATATTTTTTCCTTTATTTAGCTTGAGCATAAAGTCCCTTATTAATAATATTATATTAATCTTATTCATCTTTATCTGAAAACCGATTACTAATGTGAAGCTACCAGCAATATTTTTTGAGGTGTATTATGGTAATCTCAGTGTCTTAATTAAAACAGCAAAGGTTTATCTCTTAGTACTTGTGCAAAGTCTGCGCTGGATTTGGGCGTCTCTCCAGCAGGGTAGCTGCTTTCCATATTATGGTTCAGCCTAGAATCTCCAGAGCTAGCCACACACCTCCACAATCCTTCCATCTGTGTGGGGTGGGCTGGAGGATTATCAACAACTGAATTTTTCACACGTGGAAGTGCCACGTATCACTTTTGTTCACACAGCCACACCCAAAAGTTGAGGGGAACAACACTTACGTCTACCACAGTTATGCTTGTTTAGCTGAATGGAGACATAGAATAGGCAATGTAGAGGCAGCCGAGTCCTTACTTGGTGCAAAGATCACTGTGCAGAGCTTTTCAGATGTTCTTTTTTAAAAGCAGTCTCACCATAATTTGAAAAAGTTGGTATTGTTCTTGCCATTTTAAGAATGAACAAACTAAATTTCAGTGATTTGTTCAGGGTTACACAAGTAGCTTAACAATGGGGCAAGACTTTTTTAAAGAAAAACAAAACAAAACAAAAAAATAATAATTTGTGTAATACTTAGAAATCGTAGAAATCTAAACCTAGTAAATAATCAGCACGACAGTCATAACAGAAAAATGTAGTCATGTCTTTTGCTTTCTAAGAAAAAGTTTACCTTTTTTTCAAAGAACCGTCCAAAACAACCAGGGAAGCTAGAGCCACCCAGTTCTTCAATTTTGCATAGCATTTGTTGTCGGTGCTTTCTTTTGGTAGTAATTCTTATATCGCTGTTATATTTACACCATTTTGAGGGTAGGCATCACAACTGTTTTTAGCCTGTGTTCTCATTAATAATGAACGAAGTACCCGGCACATGGAAGGTGCTTCATAAATTTAGTATGTTTAAGGGACTGTCACTGCAGCTTTGATGGGAAGAACAGTACAGAGGGAAAAGGCATTGTAAGAATATTAAAATGACTGATATGACACATTTGATGATTCTCCTTTTGTTTTGCATTATTCACACCATTACTTAGAATTTTAAATGTTCTTTCTCAGTGGGATGCTTATTATTTAATCATGGAAAACACAGAGAGGGAGAATGGGAGCTGGGGAAGACCTTGCCTTGGAAATACTTATCTTGAGCCCAGGCAGTACTTCATTTTCATCTTGGTAGATGTGAGAGCATCTAGGTTGGGATAATATTTAAACTGCTTGTCAGGCCTGTTAGACAAGCTGGCATAAATCTCACTTCACATTGACATTCTTCGGCTAGAATTTAACAGTCTAAAAACTCAGGTGGATGCTGCCCAAAACACCACAAAACATGAAGGCTTCGAACGTCTTCAAGAAAGGACGAACAGGACTGACAATTAATTTCCTTGAAGGTCACAGTCTAAAAATGACGCGGTGTTTTTAGAATTTTGACAACTTGTCTGCCCTGAAGAGGCCCCCAAAGCATTCCTAGCGAATACGTAATCATGCTTCTCAGAATAGACTTTGCTTTAGAAATTTAATAGAATGAATTTGGGGCTTAAAAATAGTTTGCTTCCCTCCATTCTCCTCCCCTTCCTTATTGATCTAGACAATGGAAAGTCATTTAGAGAATTGAATGTATGCTAGAGAAAGCAGATCCTACAGGAAGACGTCCTAAATAAAAGTCATTATTTATGAGGGAACTATCCTAATTTTCCTTATCTTCTTTTTCTGTTCTTTCACTTGGTTTCTACCTATGCCTTAACTTGTTTTTTTCACATTGTCTCCTCTCTAGCCCCAAGTGACCACCTCTTCCTCAATAGAAAGTAGGCTGACCTTCCCTTCTTTCCCTCATTAACTCCCATGCACTAGTGAGATTTTAACCAATGTTAAAATGGGAGACTCATCCTTGATCCCAGCAGTACTCTTGACATTGAAGGAAAAATAATTGACCTAAGTGTTGTATTGATTTCTCCCGAGGCATGAATGACTGACAAGCCATCATATAGAGTCCTCTTTTCTTGTAAGTAGTGAGGTAGGAAAGTGAAATAATACATACGGAGTACCAAATATGTTAAGTAGCCAATGTCTTGCTTGGATGTATCTACTCTACTGTAGCCTAGGATGTCTGGGCCAAACTGGAAACTCAATCTTCACCTGGTCGGGAAGGCAACCTTCTTAAAATCCTTTTAGTTTAGAGCTTTTTTGTTTTGTTTCGTTTTGTTTTTTAATAAATGGGGTGTCATGCTAGGCACACACTTAGAAATAATACTAGTTGTTTCTATGATTGATTATATGTGGTCGGATAATTAAGTTCGCGAACTCATCCTAGAAAAAGTGCTACATCCCTCATTGCTGAATATCACTACAGTCACCTTCAAAGTACTCCCCTTGGGAAGCTATGCACCGATGCCAGTGCCTAGTCCACCCTTCAAAGCAATTTTGGAACTCTTTTTCTGGAATGGCCATCAGAGCTGTCATTGTATTACCTTGATGTCCCGAATGGCATCAAAATGTCTTCCTTTCAATATTTCCTTTATCTTCAGGTAAAGAAAGAAGTCACTGGGGGCCAGATCAGGTGAGTAGAGAGGGTGTTCCAATACAGTTATTTGTTTACTGGCTAAAAACTCCCTCACAGACAGTGCCGTGTGAGCTGGTGCATTGTCGTGATGCAAGAGCCATGAATTTTAGGCGAAAAGTTTATGTCGTCTAACTTTTTCACGCAGCCTTTTCAGCACTTCCAAATAGTAAAGTTGGTTACCTGTTTGTCCAATTGGTACAAATTCAACATGAACAATCCCTCTGATTTCAAAAAAAGGTTGGCAACATCATTGCAACAAATTCCTGAACTTAATTGTCAGACCTCATAGGAGGATGTTAGAGAAAACTTGCTTTACTTTGGGAAGAACCACTTACTGATCTCTTTGCTTATGACCCAGGTGAAGGTATAACTGGACTTGAGGATTGCAGAGACCTGAGAAGGAAGTGGACCTGTTTTCTCATGGAACTCGTGTCAAGAAGAAACACTAAGTCCCTAAACCATCCTCTCGGAGATTCCAATTTAGAGAAACAAACAGTGGCCCTCCCCAAAAGTCATGAAGAAGCAATAGGCCCCAGAATGAAATTATCATGAAGAAATAAAGAAATGAAAGCAGAAGGCTGGTCCAGTCCACGAATCAGTGAGGGGAATCTAGGAAGGAAGTTTCTGGAGTTTGAATTAACTTCTATGAATTCCAACCCAACTCTCCCAGGGGCAACGTGAGAAAGTTTGTTGGTTAATCAAATGAGCTTCAACTTTATAAGGGAGTCTAGGCCGGGATTGTGTAAAACTCTTTTGATTGACCAGGTGTGGTATTGTTTGCCCTCAAAGATGGCTGGAATAGTTACACACAGCACAGCTTTAGCATGAGTACATTTCTTTGAACAAAGCCCTGAGCAAGTCTTCACTCTAGACCAGGATTTCTTAACATTGTTGGTTCTACTGAAATTGAGGGCCCCATTGTTCTTTGTTGTGGGGGCTGTCCCGTGCATTGTAGGATATTTGGCAACATCTCTGGTCTCTACCCACTAGATGTCAGTAGTACCACCCCAGTCGTGACAATCAAAAATGTCTCCAAATATTTATCAAATGTCTCCTAGGGGGCAAAACCACCCCGGTTGATCACCACTACTCTAGATCTTGTTCTTTCCCCAAAGACAGCCTGGTGACAAATAACCATAACCTTCTAGAGGCCCCCAGGCCCGTGTGAGACAATAGCTATTTTGGTTGAGGTAGAAACAAAACAAAACACAAAAATACACAATGGTTTGGAACACCAAAGAAACAGAAATGTAACTAACTAATTAGAAAACAATGTGAAAATTGTTAAAACAGCAGGAACAACCCATAGTAGAATCACAGCACCAGGAGTGATTGATTTTGCCATGGGGGAGAGGTAGGCATAGGAACAGCTTAGCAGGGGATGTGAAACTTAATTTGGACCAAGAAAGCTGAGTGAGTGAATAAGGGAAAGCCATCGTAGGCTGGAGGGAAAAAAATGATTAAACATGTGGAGTTGTGTTGACTGCAGGCAGAAGGCTGTACAGAGCCCGGAGAAGGAAAGGAATAGCAGGTGATGAAGCTGAGAGGGCCTAGTATTTGCAGTCTTTATTTTCATTCTTCCTTATACATGGCTTGAAGTTTGTATCAGGTTTTGCTTATGCAATTTTCCCTGGCTTCCCAGGGGGTGAAAAGAGTAAAATCAAAACTAGAGGGGACCTTGAAGTCCATTTTCTAAAATATCCAGAAGAGGAGAGCAACATAAGAAGGGCTTTTTCCTGTTTGAATTTCTGCCTGAGAGCAAAAGGATTTTTTTTTTCTTCTACTTTCTCTTTTCCTGATCCCCTGAGAAATTCCTGCTCCCCTGAGAAATCCACTTGAGCAGAATGCTTGCTAGGGCATAGTTGAAAGTAATCGTAATTGGCTCTTTTCAATATGTATTGTGGGGATGTGTATGAATGTTCCGCATGTATTGAACTTCAGAGTTCTTATTGTATTCTTGTTGTATTCTTATTGTATTCTTGTTGTATTCTTGTTGTAGGTAATTCTTTAAGTGAATGATAATAGCTGCATGCAACTTTCTTTCCCTCTTGGAAGCAGGCATACCTGAAGTTATTTCAACACAGAAAAGCTAATGATAGGCTTAGAAAACTGTCAGTCATTCTGGAGACAGGCAAAGCGTCATTTCAACTGGCAACGTTGATCGTGACGACAAGACAGTGATCATTTAAACACTTGCCGTGCATTGTAATGCCATTGATTCTGACCACAGTCCCATGAGATAAATAGTATTAATCCTTGTATTGTAACCGTGGGCACGGAGCCTTGGTGAGGGTCAGCAACAAGTTCCACGTCACACAGAAATCAGTGGAAACGCTGGGATTGAATCTGGGGTCTGTTGATTTCATGGTCTGTGATTTTAACCCTGAATTTATGCTGCTTCTTTCTTGGTCCCTAAATATATCTGACGTGTTTTCTGTTAGAGTATCAGTACACTGATATAGCACAGCATTATTACCCCAAGATCAAATAGCACAGGTTTCTAAAAAGACAAGGGCCATGTCTTATTTTTCCTAAAGGGTGGTAGCATTTTCACACAGGTGTTGATGTCTCCCATGGTGACGGCACACTTAGATATCCTAGGTTTAGGAAGCTGGATGCCTGCTGCCAAATGGAAGAGGGAAGCTTCACATGTAAGTGTCATATGTGACATTTACTAATACGCGCCGCTGGCTTTAAAACAGGACAAACAGCTCCCAAAAGTCAAGATTCCTTAACCATAATAGTCCATTCTAAAATAAAACTCTTTTTCATGGATGTCATAGATGGTCATTCTTCATACGGAGGTTGGGCCACACAGGACTATCAAACTCAGACCAGATTAGATAAAACAGAAACTATTCTTTCTCCCAGGCCTCTGTGGCTCCTCTGGAGAGGAATACCTTCTTGCAGAAATAGTTGGGTGGACACTTATTCAAGCTTCAAATGGTTCTCACTAAGTGTCCTCTACCTTCTTACAAAACGTTAAAATAATCGCAATCTTCAAAATGCTAATAGAAATCTCCAGACTTCTTCTGATCTCTCGGGAGCTGTGTGCAAACATGTTCTGTTACAGCTGAGGAAACACATCAAATTTGCTAGTGAGCCACGTTATTGACAGAGCTCTGGGAATTCTACCCCATGAGTCTCAGAAGTTAGAAAGCACAGCAAAGCTTATGCTAGAAAAATAAAGTTCTTTGACTCTGGCCTTTACTTTTCATTATCATGCTTTAAAAGTTACAATTCTATTCTGCCTTCTCACCAGGCATTTCAAAAAAAAACAAAACCGGGTTGCGGCATCTTGCCTTGAAAGAACATGTCTGCATCAAAACATACCCTGTCTCTACCTCCTCTGGAATTATCTAGTAATTCAAAGGCATATT
The DNA here is from genome assembly GCF_004115265.2 of Rhinolophus ferrumequinum. NCBI lineage: Eukaryota > Metazoa > Chordata > Mammalia > Chiroptera > Rhinolophidae > Rhinolophus > Rhinolophus ferrumequinum. Next base: position 62,541,388 of record NC_046297.1, read on the forward strand.
TCATCTGAGTCGTCTAGACTGGCATTGTCACTGGAAAATTAAAAATAAACACGTTCAGCTCTTACTGTGCTGTGTAACGAAGGGATGGGGAATCCTCTGAAAGAAAGATCTTTTTAAAAAATTTTAAAAAGTGCAAAACACCATTCTGTTCTGAAAACAAAACAAACCCAAGAGTGTCTGCTATGACTTTATCAAGGAGATTTTAAAGCTTTAGAGTTAAAATAAAATGCCTCTGCTAGAAATGGTGGTGTGGGCCCCCAAACCAGAGCATGCCACATCAGTCTCATCTTCCAGGGAGAGTTGTTGGGTTTTCCTGGGTCACACAAAATCCCACTGGAATAAACGTCTTCATTTGTCCAAACTGTTTGGTTGTAATGGGATTTGGGAACAATTATTGCTCTGCTAGAAATCACAGTTGAACACTACTAAGACCAGCAATAAAATAGAATTGATACCAGCTTCTCTGTAGTTAAATCAGTGGGGGAAGAATCTCGGGCTTAATTTGTTTCAGGAAATGATAGGCCCAGCCAACCTGAGACTTACTCCAACTTTGGAATTAAAAGTGCCTGCATTCATAGCTTAGCATTGTTGATTTCCAACAAGTTATTTAAACTCTCTGGGCCTTCGTGTCCTCATCTGTAAAATGGTGGTACACATTTTAAAAGCTCACCCTAGAAGGTAGTGATAAAGGTTAAACTGACTCATCTAATGGAAACCAGTATGTGGGTCTCAGGAAAGTGAATGCACATAAATGGTAGTTAAGGAACATGGATGTGACAGCAAGCATAGGACTTTCCAGATATTTAAGCTTGTGATGTTTTTAGGGGGGAAAGATGCTATTTTGTTTAATCTTGAGATTGGTATTTGGGGAGGATTTAGCTTAGGACATAGAGAGGGAGAAGGAAGTTTGGAAGGTAATTGCTCCCAACTTTTGTCCTGATTTTGAAATTGGGACAAGAGTTTCTTCAACTACATAAAAAAAAAAAAACAAACATTATCTAATTTTCTATTTTCCAGGCTCTGTGCTAGTTCTGAGGATACAGAAACTAACAAGCTAGTTACCATCTTTGGCCTTATAGAACTTGATGTTTATCATGGGACATAGACATTAACCAAGCAATTACACAAATAATGATACACAACTGTTAATATAATGCTGTCAAGGGAGAATGCAGTGTGCATGGAAAATATATAACAGAGAAAGTCTAACCAAGAGCATAGCTTTCTACTCTCTGAAGAAAGATTTACCCCCAAAGGACATGTGAAATTTAAAGTTTGTCCTCAATATGCTTTCCCGAGTCTTGCTGTTCTCTCCTTACTTGCGGGAACTAGTTCCTTGGAGTGTTTTAATGGCTCTGTATGACTTGCCTGTGTATTCCCAGAACTTAATAAAAGTACATTTATCCTGCATGGAAAGAAGGAACATATTTCATGACAACCTAATATAATTGTCCCACTGGGTACCGTCCTCTATCCAAAAAGTCTCTCCATCCTCTCACCCAAGGAAGAGAAGTTCGACTCAGCTATCCCTTTGTCCACACCCTGTGACCCATTCTATTGAACTTCTAATTGTAAGACAGGGCAACAGTCCTCTTATTAGGGTACTAAACATGCTTAACCTTTTCTAAATTTGCCAAACCAGATATCCAATGGCTGGTTTAGGGTATGCTGCCCCCTCTAGGGATGGTAAATGAAAATAAGGTTGAGGGATGGTAGTAGGATAAAAAAGAAAGAGAGAGATCGACTCCAGGTTATTCATAGTTTTGATCTAGGTCATTTATGTTTAACATTGCACTTTCTCCCCAGCAAAATCATGTCTTATAAATTTCTTGAGCCAAGTAAAGTGAATCATACAGTAGAACACTAGAGTTGGAAGGAACCTTCAAGTTTATACCAATTAGGATTCTGGCAAGTGGCAATAAACACAGCTTGGCTTAAGCCCTATAAAGTAATGTATTGACTGACTCAAATGATAAAAAAGAAAAAAAAAGGGGGGGAAGGGGGCAGAGCTGGGGGTCCTGCCTAGTTATATGTAGCCTAATTAAAGATTCAGAATCTGGCTTCTCTCCATCTCTTGTCCATACTATGAAACTGGAAGATGTATAAACTGACTTGCTCAGTAGTCATCCATTCTTCTAGAAAGCCTTCCACTTTTCAGAAACTGTAAAACCCCAAACTGCATTTCTAGCCTTCCTTGTGGCTATGGGTGGAGATGTGATTTAAGCTGTTCCAATCCATAGCATTTGTGTGAGATCTAGAGTTGGGAGGAGTGGATAAGGTTTGTCCATGGATCTAACACTGCTCTAAACAACTCTTATTAAAAGTCTACACCTTGCTCTAACAAAGTCTATTAAAAACATACAATGAATATATACAACATTAGATGGTAATAAATGTTATAACAAAAAAATATTCAGGATAAAGGAGAAGAGAGAAAAGTTCTATTCATGTATTTCCTAACTTCCTTTCACATTCAACCTCATGTATTTCTTTTCTCAATTTATGTTTAATTCTTAGCTTCTTACAAGCACAGCCCACATATGTCATTGATTCTTTTCAAGGTTCTTTCATGTTATAGCATGTATCAGTACTTCACTCCTTTTTTCATTGTGGTGGAATTTACATCACATAAAATTAACCATTTTAAACTATGTAATTCAGTGGCATTTAATCTATTCTCAAGGCTGTGCATCCATCACCTCTATCTAGTTTCAAAATGTGTTTATCACCCTTAAAGGGTTCCCTGAACCCACTGTACAGTCATTTCCCATTTCACTCTATCTCCACTACAGCTAATCTGCTTTTTGTCTCTAAGAATTTAAGTATTCTGGATACTTCATTTAAATGGAATCAAAACATATATGATCCATGTCTAGCTCCTTTCAGCTAGCATGTTTTTGAGGTTTATCCATATTGTAGCATGTATCAGGACTTCATTTCTTTTTATGATCAAATACTATTCCCTTGTATGGATAGATCACATTTTGTTTCTCTATTCATCCACTGATGGATGTCTGAGTCATTTCTACCTTTTGGCTATTGTGAATAGTGCTTTTATGAACACTTATGCACAAGCATTTGCTGGAATACCTGTTTTCAATGCTTGGGTTATGAACCTAGGAGTGGAATTGCTGGGTTCCATGTTAATTCTATGTTTAACTCATTGATGAAGCACCAAACTGTCACAGCAAATAAATCCTTTTACATTCCAACCAGCAACATATACGGGTTCCAATTTTTCTGCATCCTTGCCAACTCTTGTTATTTTCTGCTTTTCTGATGATAGCTGTCCTCATGGGTATGAAGCATATCTCACCGTGGTCCCTTCAAGGGCAGTTTCTATTGTCTGATTTTCTTTTTCATATGTATAAGTCATATTTTCTTGTTGTTTTTTTTATTTTTTGCACATCTTTTGCACACCACACATTTTGGTTGAAACCTCTACATTTTAGATCATCTCGTGTAACAACTCCATCCCTTGGGTTGGAGTTTAATTTGGCCATTTGTTTCTTTGCTTAATGATGTAGCTGAACTAATCTTGCCAAGTTTACTTCCCCTGCACTTTGCTGCCTCTGATAGCCATTGTTCACATGTTTCTCCGCCTCGATTTTCTCTTTTATTCTGGCTACTTGGAGTTCACCTCTGGTCACCATAAGCCACTTATTGGTTAAAGATTTTGCTTAAGCTCTGTTAGCTAGTTTCTGCCCTTTCACGTAGGATGCATGTGTGGCTTGAAGGCCACTGTCACAGTGCAGGGCATATGTGTATTTTGCTGCACAGTCAGCCAATGACTAGGAACTTGGAGATTCCCTCTCTGATTGCTTCTGAGAGGGTGCAGCCTTGGCGATGCACATAATCCAGACCTTCCGTGAAGGATGTGATTTTAGTTTTAAGCCTTGCTTCCTGGAAGTCTCTCCTGGGTCCGAGGAGCTTATTGTTCAGTGTTTGGTCAGTGAGATTTTTTTTTTTTTTTGCCAGGGTTTATACCAGTGAGATTTCTACCCTGCATCGATGAGTTTGCGCGTGGCTTGTGGAATACTTTGCAGGCTGCCTCTGACTGCTCTGGCTGCTTCTGTGTGAGTCGGCCCAGGGCCTGCACACGGCCTTTGGGACCCCGCTGACGGTGACTCCCAAGGGAGCTATTCTTTCCGGTCTCTGTTCCCAGGTCTCTCTATAGAACATCATACTTCTCCGCCAGTCTGCCTGTCATGGAGCTACCAGCCTCTTCTCAGTTGCTCTCCTCTAAGATCTCCTTGGTTTTGACAACACTTTAAGCATGAATTTTCCCAAGCCCTGTTGCAAATACATTAATGCCCGCAGCAACCTCTTGTAGGCTATAGAGTTTGTGTGAGGGCCGCGGGGCAGGTTTGGGCAGCGCCAGCGTCACAGCCGTCTCAGGAAAGTGATCGAAACGTGCTGGAGGACAGCGCGAGGCCACGAACGGCTCAGAGTCCCCGAAAGTCCCATCTCCAGCGAATGTTGATTTGTTCCAGTGGTTTTATTTGTATTCCAATCAAACATGCCGGGAAAATGTCCTCATTACCTTGTGGAAAGTCTTAATGATGAAGACCACTGGTTGATTCCCAAGAGATGCCAGGAGCCAGCATACTGGTTTCGCGCTAACCTCATTAGAACGGGGACTGAGGAAGGGAGCAGGAGCAGCAGGATGAGCTGCACCATTAAATATCAAATTGTTTTGCAATTAGGCTGTGCTTGTGAGCAGTGTGTTATTTCCAGGTATCAGACACCCAATCTCCGACAGCATCCTTCTAATTCTAAAATGTGTGACTAACCTTGATCTCATTCATAATTGAAAATCTGCACTAAAGCTTGAAGAATCCATCCCGGACTTGAAACCATTTCTTAGTACCATTGGTGGGTTTTGCAGGCACATCCATGAAGACAAACGTTTTGGTAAACAGCTCATGGGGGTCCCGATAAAGTAGTTCTGCTAGACTCCCAGAGTCAGGTTGGACAGCAAAATATAGGGCAGACAGGGCTTGATCTCGAAAAGCTGATGCCAGAGCAATATTCCATAGTATTAATAATTCAACTTCCACATGTATTTATTCAAAATTAGCCCATTTGGGCACTTGTCTTATTAGGGAGACCACTTTGTGAACTGTGTAGATGTCTGACCACTGCGCTGTACACCTGAAGCTAAAGCTGAATAATACTGAATGTCGACTATAATTAAATATACATATATACACCGGGGGTGCCAAACAATATATGCCCATGACTTGTATTCATCTTTTGTTATTGGTATATATTGAATATTGCAATTTTAATACAAAATTGCAATTTTTCCTTTCTTAAAATGTGCATACATTTTTTTTTTTGGCACCCTCTGTAGTCATCGGAAGTAGAGTACAGCATAGGGAATAGAGTGAATGGAATTGTAACAGCTCTATACGATGTCAGAGGGGTAGTAGGTTGGGGAAGGCGGCTATCACTTTGTGAGGGGTGTAAATGTCTAACTATTACATTGGTTTGTACACCTGAAACTAATTAAAAAAATTAAGAAAACTTGATAAATTAAAAAAGAAATCAGCCCATTCATAACACACAGAACATTGTAATTCCAATATGTAGATTTAGTCATTCCCAGCCAAGCCTTTCGTTCTCTAAAGGCTCAAATTAAAACTCCCCAGGTAATTATGTGGGTTTGGAAAATCTGACTTTTAATTTCAACTAAGTGAATCTGACCAAATTAAAATATTGGAATTACTTATTATTTGAGGCCTTAGCCAAGTTATTTATGCTCTTTGTTTCTTTGTTTCTTTCTTTCTTTTTTTTTTTTTTTCATTTGTAAAATGGGAATAACAACAATCCCTACACGATCAAGTTGTGGTAAGGAAACAATAAGATATCATATGGAAACCATTTAAAATCATGCCTGGTACATAGAAAACACAGATACTAATGTTATTATTTACTATTATTTTACTTATGATTATCTTCTTGAAACAGTATCCAGACTAGGATGGATTGAGGAAATAATGAGACTTTGTGACTTCTGACCTGAGGAGATTTATTCTTCTCTGAGTGTACCCCAGGCTGTGTTTAATGCTGTGCTATTCAAAGTAGAATACATGAAATAGCTCTTTGCAAATATTCTCTAGAAAATAAGACTACTGAATTAATAAGTTTGGGAAGTGCTTAACATTGCTTACACTAGCAATGTCCAAACACTTTTTGACCATAAGACATTTTTTTTTGTTTGTTTTCTGTACGTGGATGTGTGTATACATTAGGCGGGTATACCTGCTAACATCTGGCTGGATGAATATATTAAGGGAACCTCATCTCTAGAAAGATCTAGTCTACTAGGTAAGAATACAGGCTCTGCTTGAGTAAAAATCCTACGTCTGTCAGTTACTAGTTATGTGAACTATCTGTGCCTCAGTTTCCTCATATGTACTATGGAGATAATAATAGAGTCATTTCTATAGAGTTGTTTTTGGAAGTATTAAATAATACAGATTACACTTAACATATATTTGCTATTGCCACTGTAATCTATTTAAATATATATAAAGCTATAAAAAACTTAAGGTCCTTAAGGAGAAAAGTGAGCCATTTTTGTGCCTCAGCATGTGCCTCTGCCATTTGATCAGGATGTTATCACATAGAAAGTTCTAAGCTCAGGCAGTGTGGCAAGGCCTGCCCGCTTACACGTGAAGCCCTACCCCAAGGCCCATGCCACATGCAGGCCTTTATCATTATGAAAAATCTCAGTGTGTCAAATTTGGTGCATGAGTTCTCCAAATTTGTCCATTTTCCAGGACTGGATTTGCTAAACTCTTAGTCTCTCTCCTTTTCTTTATCTTCGTTCTCTGTAACACGTAGGCGCCTAGGAATAAAAGATTCCCTTCTCTTCCTCTGTGCCAGGGTCAAGTTCATGTTAGGTGATACCAGACGGCAGCAAAGAGAGATGTTTCTAAGTACTAGGGTTGTCATTTGAAAAAAAAAATTGTTTATTTGGCCACTGCTCTTACTAAAAATCAATAGTTTATGTGCTGGCTTCAGTGGGGGCTGAACTTTGTCCGTTTGGGGCATGTTATTGGAGCTGGTAGCTGTGACAGAATAAAATCCAAGAAAATTCTTTCATCTCTTATCACTTCATCATTCTCATCCCCAATGTTATCAAGAAATGAGTGAAATAGGCTTCAGATGTTACTGTGTCAGGGCTTTCTCTAGGCTCCCGTCCTCTAAAATAATCTCAGAAACAGCTTCGGGAAAGGGAACAATTCTCTGTATCTCCAGGGACTTCAGAAGCTTAACTGAGTTGGGAAAAAGTGGACAGAAAGCTAAGTTTTCAGATCCATTTCTCACCATAAAATAAACACTGCTTTTTCCTATCAACCATCATCTATTTCTTTTTCAGTTTATAAAACCCTGATTTATAAGCCATGTCCCCAGCTGTATGAGATAAATCATTATTGCTGGAAACAAATCATAGTTGTCTTGTTTCCTTTTGTCAGATATTTACTTTTCCAGATGGCTTTGCAATGAGGAGTGGACACGTAACATAAGGCAACAACTTATGAGAGAATTTATAAGAATAATTTCCTCTTGTGAAATACAAAAAAGTTACACCCACAAAGAAATGTCCCTCATTTATTTTGCTCCCTTTCATCTCTTGACCTTGCAAGTTGTAATACCATCTTGCAATCATGAGAAGAGACTTCACCAACAAGCTCAGAATGCTAAAGCAAAAAGATGGAAAGATTCTGGATTCCTAATGAGATTGTCAGGGTGTTGAACCAGCCTTGGATCTGCTAAGCTCCAGTCTCTTTGTGCTGTAATACTTGTCAATATTATTTACATCACCATTAATTGGATTGCACATTACTTGCAGTTGCCGTCTCAATGAAATATTATACAAGAATCTTAGAATTTCAAAAGGTTGACGATTTTTCTATCCACTGTGGGTTGTAGGAAGTAGGCTGATGATGTACGGGAATGAGTACCAGCTTTGCCTTCAAGCACGCTCAATGTCAAATCCCAGGTCTTCTGCTTGTAAGCCATGTGCCCGTACATAAATTACCTAACATCTCTGTGACTCACTTTTGTCACCTTTAAAGTGGGGATGGTGGTAGCTAAGAGGATTAAATGGCATTGCATAGAAAATGTGTGGTACATAGTAGAACTCAATCAACTTTTGTCCCACCTTCCTCACTACCCTTCACCTACATTTAGATTCAAGAGGGGATTTGGGCTGTGTCATGGGAAAGGTTTCTGTGTGAAATGTTTTAAATTAAGCAGGATGTGGAATCTTTTAAAAAGACTTGGACAATTCTAGTACAATGCTTTCTGAGTTGGAGAGTTACACTGGATCAATGCTTTTAGATGCTTCTGGCGCTTAGGGTATCTGTACTTCTTGTTCACTGATGTCACTGACAATTCCCTCCAGGTTGAGGCTGCTATGACGGTGGCCCACCGGAGGATGTCCCTTAAAGATCACCTGGAAATGTTAAGAAGCTGCTGAGGAGAACATGTCCTATGAAGCCTGTTTCACCAGAACTCAGGAGCCTGCATGGTAAGCCTTTTCCTCTCTCAAGCTAAATGAGTCCGAGATTCCCACTCACCATCAGCTCTAATCTGCTCCTAGACGGGCTTCATTAGAAGGGGATCCTGAGAAGGGGATTCGTGAATAAGTGGTTTACTAACGAAGTGCTCCAAGGAGAAACAGATAAGGGATGAAGGAAGAAGGATCCCAGGGAGGGTGCAATTTCTGGCAAAGTACCAGCCACAGCCGAATCCTGCAGGGTGCTTTGCAGCCTAAATTACACATCAACATTTCTCCAGCCATGAGGCAAAGGAGCTGGGCTTTTATATTCCCACCTGAGTCAGTGATTGGCTCTTGGCTATGCTGTAACGGGTGAAGTGGGTGGGGATGGAACTTCTAGATACTTCCAGCATTCTGTACATTCAACCCAATCGCTCTAGCAGTCCATACGCAGCACTTTAAAGATTGTAGATGCCAGTTAGTAGAAGCAAAACACACAGAAATAGGTGTGTGTGTGCCTAGAACTGGTAAGGAGGATCAGAAGAAATTTGGGCAAGACCTGACACTGTTCATTACACCTATTTCCCTGCTTCTCAGAGACAGCAAACCTACTTCGCCGTGGAATAGACAAGACTTTCAACTCTAAATAAAAACCTGAGCTGTCCAAGGCTGTCCAACTCAGTCACTTGCAGGCTGTGTGAAATTGGATAAGAATGTAATATCTCTGAATCTCTATTTTTCTAGAGCTATAATTTAATAATAGAGCTGGAATTTGAACCCAGGATTTTTATTCTTTCCACTATGTTTTATCATAAAAATAACTAAATGATGAAATTAAAAGGGACTTTGAGTGAGTACATCCTCTCTGGGCAGGACAAATATCTACCTATCTCAGAGAAGCAGGTATCTGTCCTGTTTTGAACACTCTTCCAATACAGCTGTTTTCCTGACTTTAGATATTTCTAGTAAAATAACAATAATAATAAACAATGACAACATACCTGCAACAACAACAAAAATTACCTTCCTCAAGGGTTATGCTATACCAGTATCTCTCATGCATATGGATGCAAAAATCCTCAACAATATTAGTGAATCAAATATTAGTGAATCAAATATTTGATTCAAATATTAGTGAATCAAAATCATTAATGTATAAAAAAAATTATGTATCATGACCAAGTAGGATTTACTACAGGTATGCAAAACTGGTTCAACATTCAAAAATCAATTAATGTAATTCTCATGGATAGATACTTCAAAAATCAATTAATGTAATCAACTGGCTGGAAAAGAAAAATCTCAAGATCATATCCATAAACACAGAAAAAAAATTTGACAAAATCTAACACTCATTCATGATAAACATTGTCAGGAAACTTGAAATAGACAGGAATTTACTCAATTTAATAAAGTATCTTTTTAAAAAACCTATAACTAACACGATAGTTAACAGTGAGAAACTTGAGGCTTTCCCAATAAAATCAGGAACAAAGCAAGGATGTCTCCTCTCATCACTCTTTTTCAACATTTTACTGGCAGTTCTAGCTAATACAATAAGGCAAGAAAAGGAAGTAAAAGGTATACAAATTGGGAAGAAAAAAATAAAATTGCATTTGTTCATGGATGACATGATTGTCCATGTAGAAAATCCAAAAGAATCAACAGAAAATCTCCAGGAACTAATACACAGTTATAGAAGGTTGCAAGATACAAGGTTAACATACAAAAGTCAATGGGTGTCCTATATACCACCAAAGTACACGTGGAATTTGAAATTTAAAATACGATACCATTTGCATAAACACCCCAATAATAAAATTCTTAAATATAAATCTAACAAAATATGTATAAGATCTATACGAGAAAAAAATACAAAAGTCCGATGAACTAAACAAATAGAAAGATATTCCATGTTCATGCATAGGAAGACTCAATATTGTCAAGTTGTCAGTTCTTCCCAGCTTGATCTATAGATTCCATGTAATCCCAATGAAAATTCCAGTAAGTTATTTTGTGTATATTGACAAACAATCTAAAGTCTATATAGAAAAGCAAAAGACCCCAAATAGCCAACACAATATTGAAGGGGGAAAAAGTTAGAGGACTGACATTACCAAACTTCAAGACTTATTATAAAACTACAGTAATTAAAACAGAGTGATATTGATTAAGAATAGATAAGTAGGTCAATGGAAGAGACTAGAAGCCCATAAATAGATCCACATAAATACTGTCAACTTATCTTTGACAAAGGAGCAAAGGCAATATAATGAATCAAAACCAGTCATTTCAACAAATAGTATTCAAACAACTGGACACCCAAATACAAAAAAAAAAAAAAAAAAAAAAAAAGAATCTTGACACAGATGTTTCGCCCATCTCCAAAATAAACTACAAGATACATAACAGACCTAAATGTAAGATGCAGAACTGTAAAATTCCTAGAAGATAACATAGGAGAAAACCCAGTTGACCTTGGATAAAGTGATGATTTTTTATATACAACACCAAAGGTACGATCCATGATTTGTACCCTCTGCTCAACTTTTTTTCTTTTAATTTAAACTCTTATTTATTTAAGTGTGTTTTTCCAGAACCCATCAGCTCCAAGTCAAGTAGTTGTTTCAATCTAGTTGTGGAGGGCACAGCTCACAGTGGCCCATGTAGGGAAAGAACCGGCGACCTTGTTGTTAAGAGCACTGCGCTCTAACCAACTGAGCTAACCGGCTGCCCCTGCTCAACTTTTCTGTGAAACTTAGAGTTCTCTAAAAAAAATTCTCAATTAACAAAATATATTATCCTGTAGTAGTTCCCTATTCCACACGTGTATTGATGAGGGCCAAATATACCCTGTGATCATTATTGTACCACAAACTAGGTACGAGTCTTCTGTGACTCTTGCTTAAGACTTTATTAGCCTTGTAATCAGTGGTGACACATTTTATAAACTACTAATTCATCATATTCCCTGGATCTTTTTTCCATGCCAACTCTGGTTAATGGAGGCTTTCTCCTTCTCTATTTGTGCAATTGGTTATTTGAATTAAAATACAGGACATGGCGTATGGCAGTTAACTTTCCATTTCTTGGAGTCATCCTATTATTCTGATATATGAGAAACTTAGAAAGTTGTCATTCTGTTTTGTTGCAAAGACATTATTTCTATTTTCTCCCCCTCATCCACTTTCAGGTAAACAGCAAATATAAACCTCAACCAGATATCTATTTTTTCATTGAAATAATAAAAAATGAGGTGTAAGAGACTGATGACAATTTAATATGTCCCCTCACTTAGTTTTGTCCCAAATTATTTTTGTGTAAATCATTTTGTAAAAACAACCCTTTAAATGAAAAAAAAAAGGATCTTGTTAGAATACAATCATCAACATAATATAACAAATCTATTTAGGAACCCCAGTTTTGTTACAAAAGGGAATTAAAGTAACTTACATAATGCAGAGAAAAATGGTGTAAGTTAAAATTAGGAGTAAAAGGATAGAGGGAAACAAGACAAGAGACTTAAGAATAACAAGGATGAGACTTAATGTGCGTATTATAAACACCTGTGTTCCAAAAATTATTTTATAAGAGTTGGCAACCAAAAGGATATGTAAAAAACCCTGCCTGTTACATAGTTCACAGTGAGCAGAAGCTATAAGGAGATTAGTTTTATTCTTGTTGTTGGGAGCAGAAGGGACTTTCTGCCCAGGAGCCTCAAGAAGACTGTAATATGTGATATAATGATTAATATGCTCTGGAGAGACAGTGATGAGTACAGTGAGCTGTTTCTTATAGTAACCCTCCATCCAGTTTAATGGCCGCCCACCAAGACATAATTCAGTAGACGTTCAAGGCAGTAAACACAATTCCCTAAAAACCTGATTGGATACAGTCAGGTACAGGCTTGAACCTAACAGACTGAACCTCATCTGGGGGGACATTGCCGCCTGTTTGGTGGAAGCGGGGAAATGGCACATCCACCAGGCTGTTCTTGGCTGTATCCCTCAGTGGAGCTTTGGATACATATTAGGCAGCAATGAGCTCCAGATTACTAGCTGACTGACACCTGGAGGGCAATTTTATTCCAGACAGCCAGTTACAAACAGACCTACAGGACTAGTACGCAATTGTGTTTGGGCTGGGTGGCAATGAGCCTTACCAGTGAGTTTGTAGGAAACCAAAACGGTTGAGCAAAGTGGACTTGAATACCCTTGCTTGCCATCCTGATTTGCAGGCAAGTCTGTCTGGTGTCAGTCACAGAGCTGTCCCCTGTTCAGGGGCCATAGATATTTATAGTACAGATGACATCATTAGGAGGTCTCGGTAATAATGGGGCATATGGTCCACCTCTTACTCGCAAAGGTCCCTGGTTTGTGTTGAACCATTTTAGTAGCACAAGCGCCTGGAAATCATCAAACTTTTTGGTGTCCAAGGACTTTGATCTTTTCAGTTTTTTGATGCCAAACAGTCTGTAGCTTTAATTTCTTCCCTTATATAGCTCGAAGCTTCTTATCTTGTGAGGAGGAGGGCACTGCTATCTCTGGCTCTCCCCCAACCTGACATGATCTTATCTCACAAGGTTTTAGACACACACCACCGTGATAACCCCTTGTCTGGGCAGAGTGGTGGGAGGCCCGAGGAGGGAGGGCAGACACACAGTGCTCCTTCGCTTGTGATGTATGGACATTTCCCTGGGGACCTTGCACCCCACTGTTGTCAGCACACTAAATCATACAGTCTCAGGAACTGTCTCATACTTGATTTCACCCAAATACAGATGAGAAGGCGATTGGCCAGTGACTTTGAAATCTCAAATCGCGCTGCACGAATAGGCACCAACTCTGCCTGACACATAAAGACAGAGCTGATATGCTTGGTGGGGCCACCTCTCACTCGTGTGACTGGGGGAAGTAACTCGGTTACTCTATTTTCTCAATTTTAAGTGGAGACAGTGATACTCTTTCTCAGGACTGTTTTGAGGACTTAAGTCTTTGACATACAAGTAAATATGTCTGTTCTTCACTGTACTAATTATTGCATCTCAGCTCCAAATCAGCTTTCCATGCTCTGTTCTGAGGTTGAGCTGAAACTGCAAACAAAATGTCTCCTTTACCAGGTGGCTTTCTTTTAGTTTCTGGTACGCGATGAGAAAGGGGGTGGCACCAGAGGGAGATGGAAAGGCCGAAGTTTGGAAGCAAGAAACTTGCTCCTTGTCTGCTTCCCTTGCCTGTTACTGTTACCATGACAACAGGCCTTAACTCCCACAGCGTTAATTAGTTGGCTTGCACCTCCAATGTCTTCTTTCACACTCAGAACCAGACTCCCCAGTGGCTCCTCCCACTGTTTATATATTGGTCCCAGGGAAAGATTCTGATTGGGTGGTTGGGTCATCACGTGCCCATTCCTTGGGCCAACCACTGTTTGAAGAGAAAAGGAGTTCTACGATTGGCAGGGCTTCTGGACATGCCCATTACAGTGTCCCGGAGTAGAGTCTACCTGTGACTGAAAAAAGACTCAAGGGAAAGGGTACTGGAGAGGTAAAAATATAAGCTATCACAATCTACTATCAAGTTAAAGGGGGAAAATAATTTTAATTTTCAGAGGAGTCTTAGACATTGAGTAAGTTATCAGTCCCAGAGTAGCCCTATTTTCCCTTTCAACCAGAGCTGCAGGTTCCTCATGCGAATACCCCATTTCATTGCCATACCCTGTCTCAGGGGCTCCCAGATTGGCACAGGTTCCAGAGCTTACGGTCCTGTGGGGGCCTGCCACACAGGGGCTTGGTCAACATGTTAAGAGAGCAAAGAGGCCTGGACAAATAATTGCTTGCCAGAGTCCAGAAAACCTTTAGAGATGTTATTTGAACTGGATCCTAAAATCTCAGTAGGCATTTCGCAGGCGAGTAAGGGGGTGTAGAGGATATTCCGGGTTATGAAAACAGCAAGTGCGGAGGAATGGAGGCATGAAAAGGCACAATGGGTTTGGGAGAATTACGTTGTGTGGCTGAGCATAACATGTATGGGGGGGTGGGGTGATATGTCTGGGAAGACAGATTGTGGCCAGATTGTGATAAGCCTAGGATGGCATCGGTTCTCTTGGAAAACATTCACTTCCCACATGCTGGCCAAAGGCACACTCATTTTCATATTTATTTTGTTGTGGGGCTCCCTTTTTACGTATGCCTGCAATCGGCTTGCTTCAAAGAGTATACAGTCCAACAAGAACATACCTGGGATGTGAAGAGGGTAGGGACATAAGTGGGTTTATTCAAATGGCTGACCTGAGCACATTTCAGATTTCAGCAAACTATCTTCAAGCTGTTACGAAGCTACGGCAAGCTTTTCGTCCTCTGCATCTCTAACCCTGCGTGTTTTTCTGTTCACTGCTGCGTCAGGCTCCACGTAGCCCCAGAAACGGAAGCAGAAAATTGGGCTGAGAAATCAGGTAAGAGAAAAAAAATCTTACCTGATGTCTTCATCCTGCTTGAGGCTGACTCATCTCAACATTGAAATATGTAAACAAAAGTTTAGCTGCAATGGATCAGCTGGAGTAGAAACAGCTGCACGCATTGGAGCAACGTAACAAGGCAGAGAGTGATGCTGGGACATATACATTATTTCTAACTGAAAAATAAAGGACAAGATAGAGAAAAAAGAGCGTCTTTAGAAAGGCACTGGGAAACATTATCTCAGTCCCCACACCGCTGCCGGTCTTTCTGAACCAGTGACAACTGATTTTCCCAGGCTGGGTTTCAAACTGTTTATGATTACCTTCGTCCTGCTTTCTGGGGTTAATTAATTATACCTTTGCCGGGTAGTGCCACCAGTTTGGGAAGCCGAGACAGGGGGAGCGATGATGATGAAAAAGTTATTGGAAGACTCAGAATTTCCTGAGCTAAACGTCGCAGGAAAGGCCAGGGTGCATAGTTCTGACCTCAGGACACGGGCTTAGCTACTTATAAATTTCAGGTGGAGTGCTAGAGCGAGCCACTCATCCTGGTTTGCCCTGGACTGTTCTGGAAAATCCTACTTTCAGAGCGCTCCTCGTGCCAGGCAAATCAGTACGGTTGGTCACCCTAGAGAGGCTTGGTAATGGGGTTGGACAGAATTCAATAAGCCCGGTGAAGCAGGCTGATGGTTTGGGGAGACTGAGGGCTGCCCCAGGAGATGGTGTAGAGATGTGAGGAGCAGCCTGAGTTAGAGGGCACAGTGCTCTACGAGGCACTGAAATAGGCAGGAGGGCAGAAAGGTTTTCAGAAAAAACTAACTGGCCTCAGGACTCAAGGATCCAGGACAAACACTTCTTAAGTCCAAGCTCATAACCTGCAGTCTTAGGCGGCATGGGAATGCGAGATTCACGTTGGGCTGAGGTTCTAAGGAAGGTCTTTACTCCTTGAGGAAAGAGAGCGTGGTAACAGGCAGGGGTACGTTTCTGGGGTGAGCGGATCGAGTTTCCAGGTAGGTTTGCGGAGAAGGAGCAAACGTTTGGGTAACTTAAAAGTGTTCGTTGACTTCTTATTGGCCTGAGGATAAAACTCAAGATCTTTACTCGGAAACAAAGAGCTTTCTGATCTGTCCACAGTTCTTAGCATCCTTCCACTCTGGTCCTATTAAATCGCCGGTGGTTCCTCAAACACACCAGGTGTTTTTCTCCCCTGGGCCTTTGCGTCTGGTGGTTTCCCTTCCTGGAACACATCACCCACTCGTGCTAACGTCTCCTATCCTTTAGGATTCCACTCAAAGGTCCCCATCCCTTCAGCCTCCTCCTAACCATTCCCGGACCTCCTACTCTAAGATACAACCTCTCCTCTGGCTAGAATGCTGATAGATTACTTCCCATTTTTGGCTACAGAAGTGCCAGGCAGCCAAGACAATGCCCCAGAAGATGAGACTCAGCTGCGGAGGCCCCACAGAACAAACTGTGATCTGTAGGGATAGTTTGAAATGAGCATGGATGACTCAACTACTGATAACACTATGGCAGCTCCAAATCCATTAAGTTTATCAACCAAGAATTCAGGCTCTAGTTCAGACTTTTTCCTCACACTGGGAACATTTTGGGAGGGGTGAGGGGTGGGCAGAGTGGGAGAAAGGGAGTCTGCGCTGTGCTCCCCTTGTAGGAGGTGTAGCAGCATCCCTGGTCTCTAGCCAGTGGACACAAATCACGATGCCTGGCTTTTTACAATAACAGTTCATTTATTGCTACATGTTATTATTCTCTGAAGTTTCTGTCTCTTCGGTCAGGAATAATTGGAGGCTGGAATACGGATAGTCCATCCGCTCCTGCTGAACCCATCAGTTGAAGATGGATCAAACCATTCACTCTTCATCCAGATATCGAGACATATTAAGCCAACCAAGGTTTAAAAAGTTTTCACTCTTTTATAAATCTGATGTATTTTTTAGAAGTGTGTATCTTGGGAGCAAAACTCTGTAATAAGGTTAATGAGAAGGGAAGCCACACAATTCTCTTTTCATCACTGTTAACAGAGCTTAAATCACAGCGCAGGGGAAAACAGCTGCTTTGGAAGGCGGCTCAGGAGCAGATCAGTTAGACACTGATTATTTATTAATCAGCAGGTTTTAGGAAAACCCACCAGACTCAATTCTGCAAGCCATCACTGAGGAGGTGTGTGTATGAATTGCTTGATTGACGTAAAAAACATTCGAAACAGATTCTTCCCAGCACCCTGGGGGCTGCCACGTACCACTGCTCTCTTATTAGTGTGTGTTCAGGAAATAAACTGCTTCAATAAGTACACGGGTGTAGTATTTAATTAAACTCACTGCCAGGCTCCCTGTGTGAGGCTGGTCTTCGTTCGGGGATTACTGGATTGGTACATCCTGCCTTCCCTCTCACTTCTCCTCCCGGTGCGTCTGTGTCCAGCTCAAAATTAACAGGAGATTTATGTTATGTGGAGCATGAGGGTAAATGCTCTGGTATTTTCTTAATTTGCACCCATTTTTCAGATGAGGAAACCAAGAGCTTACGTCACTTATGCAAGGTCTTCTAGTTTGGAACTGTGATTTAAACCCAAGTTCTGGCTGACTCCATCGTCAATGCTTGTACCCACTTAAACAACATGACGTAAGTATATTTAGTGAGAACTAACAATGGTACACAGCAGTGGTTCTCAAAATGTGTCCTTGGACCAGCAGCGTCACCTGGGAACTTGCTGGAAATACAAATTTTCAGACCCTGCCACAGACTTACTAAAGCAGAGACTTCAGGAGTGGGGCCCAGGAAGCCCTCTGAGTGATTCCGATGGACACCAAAATTTGAGAACCCCTAGTATGTAGGCTACATGCTAGGCAATGAGTATATAAAAATAAAAGACAGGTTTCCTGATCTCAGGGAGTTCAGAGCCCAGCAGAGGAGACCGTCACTTAAGGACAATTATAATATTTTATCAGTACATTAAAAGTGCACTTAGAAAAGATGCATAGGAAATAGGAAAGTACAGATGAGTGCAACTAACCGGCACGGAGTAAGAAAAGCTTACTGCAAAATGTGGTGCTTGCCCTGAATCTAAAAGCTGCCACTCTAGCCACAGTGACAAGAAGGAAAGGTATTCTGGACAAGGGGACAGCAGAAGCAAAAGATAAACGATGGCCATCTGTGCAGAAGCAGTTACTTTGGGGGTGCCAGAGGATGAAGTGTGATGAAGGAGTGGTGAAGAGCCCACAGAGCGGGCAGTCATGGGCCCCCTATTATTCGCAGCTTGACCTCCCACCTGCTGAAGCTTCTTGGCTTAGACATTTTAGTCATTTGTCACTCTATGGCATTTATGGCTGCGCTAAGGTCCCAGATGAGGGGTACCATAGATCACAAAGGCTGGTTCTTCATGAGCTATTGAGCACCCAGTAATTCATGCATGTTGTTTATACCACTCATTCTTTTCTCCTCCCTTCTTATGAAGTCCCCCATGCCCCTGATATCAGCTAGGAGATGTCAAGCTGTCCAGTGGATAAAATGTTGTTTGTCAGAGGTTCAGCAGCTAGGGATGTCACTTACAGTTTATATCATGAATCCTAACTCAATTGTTCACTTGCCCACATCATCTGTCAGTGAATAACATACCCACACCGTGGGACTTTGGTCTATATTTTCCAGATCAGTATTTTAACGTGGGCATGGGTTATACTTGAGAACTTAAAACAAAATAATGGTGCTCCATTCATCCTGACATAGTGGAAAGAGTGTGGGATTGGGACTGAGAAGGACCAGGGTTCTAGTTCCGACTCTGTACTTTCCAGCTGTGTCCATTAAAATCATATTTGAAGTTCACTTATTTGACCTTGGGAAGCCTCAGTCTTTCTTATCTGTAATGTTGGGTTGCTGTACAATTGAATGATATAATATTGGTGCCTGAAATTCAGTAGATGGTATTCCTTTCTTCACCATTTTTATGTCCAACCTGCAGTATTGGAGAGGTTGCCTCTTCAAAATGCCCGATGTCAACATGAGGACGAGATTTCCTTTCTCTTTTTATAGATATTCTTTCTGTGGACTTTCTTGCTTCATGGCATAATGGGAGTGTGTTGGTCTCAGAAGCACCAAAGTCAGTGTTTTTGATAGAAAAACATTTCTAGCTTTAAGAATTCTAGTAGAGAAATCAAGTCCAGAAAAGACCCCTCAGTACAGAGCTGAAATGCTGTCTGAATATCCCTCAGAACTCTGTCTCATCCAGCACCCATTTGGGGAAGGGGGCTCAGGCCCATGGTTTTGATGACTCCTAAAGGAAAATGGAAGAATTCATTGTGCTGAGCTAAGCCCCAAATAGTAACAGCTCAGATTGGGCTCCATAAACACCCACAATGTGCTGGGTTGGGTGCTGGATAATTTAAGTATATGCTCTAATTTTATTCTTACATGAATCCTGTCTATCTCCATGTTAAGGGTGAGAAGCCAACTAGGTGTCCAGTGTCATGGATCTAATCTGAGGCAGACTTGAGTGAACTCAGGCCTTGGGAGTTCACGTTTAAAGTCATTTACAAGCTCCCCTTTCAGACCTGCTTTTCAGAATCTCCAGGGAGAGATGCCTAGGAATCCAGTGGCCTAAGAGATGAGTTTCATGATCAGGAAAATTTGAGAAAAAAAGAAAAGAAACATGCAAACAAAACTTGTACTCCCAAGAAACACAGGTTCACTGACATTTTGATAAATGTTGGGATTCTCAGGGATCAAGACGCTGTTTAAAGTCGGTTGGACAACATATTTAGGGGCTTCTGTGCAGCTTATATTATATCTCTTTCTTCACCTTCGACAGACAGAGAACCAAGGCTCCGAGATTTTAAATGGCTTTCCCAAATTCACTCAGCTATTATTTGGTCAAGCTAGGATCAGACACATTGCCCAATTCTAGTTCTCTTTCTAGAATAAACACATTTTGGCCGATTGTTTCACATGTGTAAGATTTTTCTCCCCTACTAGAATGTCAAGTTCAGCTGAGCAGGCCCTGTGAATTTCTCATCGTGCTGAGCACCGTGTTCAAAATATTAGCTCATGATTTATTGTCATCCATCAGATAATATTTTTCAGTGTACACCCATTATTCTGTGACAATCCCCCCGAGTTTGTATCATTTTCCCTGCGCTTTGGGATATAGAAGAATGGAAAAGGAAAGACTCTTTAATACATTGGAAGCACAAGAAGACAATCCGACATGAAATCCACTCTTGCACAGCTTACCTGTAGCTCTCCAGTACGACCATAATCAGATGAAAACAGGGGATCATTTTGTAAGTTATATAAATGTCTAACCACGATGCTGTACACCTGAAACTAACGTAATATTGAATGCCACTGTCACTGAAAAATTTTTTTTAAATTTTAAATCCATCAATAATTGGTAAAAGACAACAAAAAAATCAGATGACCACCTATTCACAGTTATGGTATAAGATCTAAAATGAGGATGCATTATACGTTGTAAAAGCAGGAGGGTTTCAAATCCCCTCACCACAAGCTTCCCTCCCCACTCTGCTCTTGTGGAAAAGGTTCCCTAATTAAGTGACCCTCCTTATCCAAGCGCCAGGCGTGGATCCGGCCCATCTCTGGGCAGCAGACTTCAATCCCTTGTCTGTCTGTGAAATATTCAAACCAGCCAGTCACACCTTCCCACAGGTAGGACACCTTACTCTGTTGTTCCCCCAAGTCCTGCCTCCCACAGCCCCTAGGTGTTTACTGGGCTCCTGAATGCAACCCTCAGACGGCCTCGGATGGTGTGCGGTGTCCCCGAATGGCACGTGCTGTCCTTCCGGGGCTGTGATTATGTGACTAATACATTTTCTATGTCATCAGTCCAGTGTTAGGTGTCATGTGTTCAACCATCCCCATAACCATACGATCGGGATCCCTGCCTCACTAACAGGGTGACGAGGAGGTAGTTACCACACCAGCTCGGACCCAAGTCTGTGTCTCATCTTCAAAATGGGTCATGAGTTAATTCTCTCTTGGTTCTGCTGTATAAAGAACACTGGCCCAGGAATCAGGAAGTCTGTGTTCTCTCCTACCCAAACCTCATGACACAAATGGGTTCAGTTGGTCAGTCTTCTTGCCACTGTCTCCATCTTAATTGGTGACAAACCAAACTTCCTGTTGCCCAGGTCAAAAGGCTTGAGGCTATCTTTGACTTCTCTTCCTCACATCCCATGTTCAACTTCTCAGCAAATTGTTTATTTAAAAACATATGTCCAGAATATGGTAACTTCGCATCCTATTTACTGTTACCACCTAGCCTGAGCTGGCAACATCCGTTGCCCAGGTAACTTCAGTAGCATCAAACTGGTCTCTGATTCCAGGGAGAACTCCCCAAGCAGTCACAATAATCTAACGAAAACAAAATCAAATCAGGTGATTTCTCTGCTCAAAGCTCTGCATTTGCTTCTGTTTTACCAGATTATAGTTCAGAGGCTCTCACCCAGACCACAGTCCTTAGCAAGGCAGACCCTTTTTGCCTCTCTGACTGCAGGTCCTCTCACACCTCCGGTAGCTACAGCCACAGCAGGGTCCTCACGAGGCTCACTCCCACGTTAGCACCTTTGCCATGGCTGTTCACTGTTCTCGAAGGCACTTCCCCAGATGTTATGGACTGAGTTGTGTGCGCTCTCCCTCACATTCCTATGTTGAAGGCCTAAGCCCCAATGTGCCCGTATTTAGAGCTAGGGTCTTTAGGAGGTAATGAAGGTTAAATGAAGTCAAAGGGTCAAGTTCTAATGCAATAGGACTGTGACCTTATAAGAAGAGGAAGATCTCTCTCTCTCTATCTCTCTCTCTCTCTCTCTGCCATATGAGGACAAAGCAGCCATCTGCAAGCCCAAAAGAGCATCGTCACCAGAAACTGAATTGTCTAGCACCTTGATCTTGAATTTCCCAGCCACCAGAATGGTGAGAAACAAATTTCTGTTGTTTAAGCCATCAAGTCTGTGGTATTTTGTTATGGTATCCCAAACTGACAAGACACCAGATCTCCATGAGGCTAACTTCCAACCTCCTTCAGTTTGGTCTCTAATGTCATCTTCTCAATGAATTCTACTACAATAGTCTATTAAAATTGCAATGCTAGGATTCCTAATTCTCTTTATTCTGCTCTTATTCCTTGTTCAAGAGTGTCTAATTTCATAACCCATGGTATAAATCACTTATTGTGTCTCTAATTTATTGTCTACCTTGCTAGAATGTATATTTCTTGAGAGAGATGTTTTGCTCCCAGCTATGTCCCAAGAACCTATAATAATGTCCAGCATATAGTAGGTGCTCAGTAAGTAGAAAGTGAATGGATGGAATAATAAAAATAACATTTTCTAGTTTTATGACCTTTGGCAAGTTGCTGACCCATCTAAACTTCATTGGTAACATCAGAGGATATTTATGAGAATAAAATAAGTAAAATTTGAATGACGATAGAGGGACTGTTTGTCTTGTTCATCATCATATGCCAATGTCTGGACGTAACATTCACAAAACAAGAGTTAGGTGCTGACTGCAGTGCTTGGCAAAAAAAAAGTCAGTACTTACCAAGTAATGACTATGATTTAGGCTGATGAAAGTATCTACTTTAAATTATTGCCTTTACCTAACTCTTGGCAACTGGACTGGACTGGGGAGAAGGAATCCAAAAGTCTTCTTATTTTCTTTGTGCGTAGGCTTTCAGCACTAGCTAGCCACGCTCGTCTTCCCTGAGTACCGAATGTACTTTCCTGCATCCTGCTTCCGTGTTTTTAGTAACGTAGTACCTGTGACCCGGGATGGTCTTCCTCTCCATCCCTTCCCCAGCTGACAAAAACTCCCATTACATATATATAGTTGATTCTTATTCAACTTCCAGAGCTCAACTCAAGCATCATTTCACAGGAACTTTTCCCTGACTCCCCAGAGTAGATCACAGTCAGATTAGTAGTACCCTGCACTTTTTAGGACCTTTATATACAAACTGCCTGGCACAGTGTCTAGTATTTAGTAGTTGCTCAACAAATACGTGGTGCATGGATGAAGGACATTATTGATGACCAGGTATTTGATATTCATAATTTAATCTGATGTGTTTTGGTAGATATTAAAATTAGTTCAAATACACAGATAAAGAAACTGAGGCCTAAAGAGATGAACTTCCTCACAGTCACATAACTAGTATGTTGCAGAGTAGGGATTTGAATTCAGTTCTCTTCGGCTCAAGATAACTTACTCTTCCCCCTTCAAATGAACTGCTCCTGAGATTCCTCAAGTCACCTTCTTGATTCCTTTCCTTTAAGGTACTTTGGTCCTTTTAGCTCTCCAGAGAATAAAAAAAAAAAATGTCAAAATATATCCTCTGCCAACTGACTCTTAGACCCAAAAGTCCCCTGCATCTCCATCAAGCCCAGGAGCCTAGTATCATTTCAGAAAGTCCACGGTCCTCGCCATCTCTCTGCCTCTCAAAGATCTTCACCCCACATTCTTAGGATATCTATCTTTGTAACCTATTAAATCCTACATTTCCCCATCTCATTCAGTGACATGATCATCAAGCTAAAAACAGAGGACATCCTCCCTTCCTTCTTTTACTTCACTGTCCCATCCAATCCATACGTTAATATTGTCTATGCTTCTACCAAGTATGTCTCGAATCCATCATTTTTCTCCACTATAATGTCCTGTGTCCTCTCAGTTTCTAACCCTTTCAAATACTTTTTATATCAGTCAGGAAACAGAAATTACTCTACACATTCCATAAATAAAAGGCTTAACATAGAGTAGAGGCAGCTCACATGATTGTTGGAAGAGCTGAGGGGTGGGGGCAGATGCAGGAGACACTGAAGCTGAAGTCATTAAAGTGAACTCGAATGATCTCAGCCCGCAATACCAAATCGGGTTGCCTTCCAGGGTTGCCTGGAAGTTGCTACAATTCTCAGACTGTCTCGGAAGCTCCCTGGCAGTCTCAGTCTGCAGCCATAAAGCAAATCGTTTTCAGGAGTTCTCTGGGAAGCTGTTGTGCTGTTCACATCTGCATAGTCATCTGTCTACCATCATCTCTAGTGAATGAAACTTCCAAATCACTTCCACTTCGCAGACATCACAGATGTGGCACTCCGTGGCAACAGCTCGCCCCAAACCAAAATTGGGAGGTGATTCTGAGAAACAAGCTGCCGACTTTACAAGAACATGGTGGTGGGACTCCGTTGACAACAGAGAGCCCCCCCCCCACCGTCTGCTACACAGCAGCCTCATACTCTTTAAATACTAAAAGGACAGTATTTTACAATCATGCTTAAGATGATTCAGTGGCTTCCCATTTTTCTTAGAATAAAACTTGTCCCATGTCTTGCAACGCTTACTTGAAATTTCTCCTGCCACCTCTTCAATGTCATCTCATTCAAGCCTTCCCTTTAATCACTATATTCTAGCCAAACTGGTTTTCATTCTGTTTCTTTCACATGTCAAACATTTTGTCACCTCACAGTTCTTATTTTTCCTCTTCCCTCTGTCCAGAAAATCTTCTTCCATGATTTTCACCTCCCTTTGATCTCAACACTCTAAAGAGTCTTTTCCAAGTTCTCTCTGCCACCCCTCTTATTTCTTTCAGTGTATTTATTGCAACCTGCTCATATATTTTATATTTGTTCAATTATGATCTGCCGTACCCATTGAAATATAAGCTCAGTGAAAGCAGGTACCATATTGTCAGGGGGCTAGTTCTCTGTTCCCATTTAGTTATCATTTATCCTCTTGGAACATAATTAATCATGGGCTGAATTCACTGCTTCAAACAATCAGAGGGCGTCCATTTCTTTGGTTCCCAATAGCCTGCAGCTATTATACCAACCTTAATAGAAGTGCAAAGAGATAAGAGATCTGCTCAGTGCAACGCGTAAAACAGGTTCAGTACACCCCAAGCAAAGTACCCTATTGCAACATGAACTCTGCAGCTTTCTACTACTGATGGCCTACAACCCCTCTCTCCCTTCATCCCTTGGAGGAATCTCATATTAATTTAATTATAACTTCACCTCCTTTGTCAAATCTGTCAAAATCTTCTTCATTAATCAGTATCCCCCTTAAACACATTCAGAAATCATTTATTCATTTTCTGTGCTTCCACAGCTTTGTATTGCTAGTCCCATTATAACATTCATCAAATCAGCCTATTAATTGATTACTTGATGTACATGTTGACATTTCCACTAGATTACGTGTTTGACAGCAGGGGTTTTGTCTGGAATCTTATATTTCCAATGGCGGGGGTGTAGAAGGCACTCTGGAAACATTTTTTAAATCGCTCTGAATTCCTTCTGAAAGCCAAATGCTGGGTAAATCCCACTTAATTACAGGGTCCTGGAGACACCTTAGCTAAAGGTTTGTAGATCCATAATGCAGAATGCCAGCTTTCTCCCCTGACTAATGGTGTTTGCCAGCCATTCATCTCATCTTTCCACTTACCCCTTGCTGTACAGTGTTGCCTTGACCTCCGCACTATGCAAAGTGCATGCCACATTGTGTTCTCAATGAATTTTCATAAATAGCACATATCACACCAGTGTCTGGCTTGCATGGCAGGAGCTCTTTTCTGCAAACCTGTCTGGCTTTGTCACATTCAGATATTTGTATGACCACATCATTCATCTGTCTGTTCGAAGTCTAATTGATACTAATTAGTGAATAAATCAAACTGAATTTCCCATTAAACATGCTTTATTCATATCAGTATTTACTTGTTGGCATTTAGCAGAGGAGAATAGAAATGATGAACATTAGCCACGATTTTTTTTCCCTTGTTTAAAATGAAAATAAAGAAGAATTTGTTGAACATGGAGAGGGAAATGGCTTTACATTTTTTCCAATAATAACTTATATCCCAATGTTGTCTAAAGGACAGGACCCTGGCCTAAAGTAAGAGATAATACCAATATTAGCTACCGATGATTAACTATTATATGCCAGACAACATGCTAAATTATTTTTCTGAGCCTCATGCTACGGTGGGACAAGGGATTATCGATTTTCCCGATTAGGAAAGGATTTTTATAAAAATTAAATAAGATGACGAAGGTCACAGAGAAAATGGGAGGGTCACGTTGGCCCTACTACCAAGTTGGCATCATTCACAATGTAGAACCTCCCTCGGAAAATAATCAGTTGTGCGAATGTGACTTCCACTGAGTTTCTCTAGGCCCGTTTTCTTTCAACTGCAAACTGGAGCTGAAGAAAACTTGATGATAGCTGTTTTCTCTCTTACCTCCTGTGCTTCCACATTCCTATTTCCAAAAGTTACGTGAAGCACATTTGACGTAACGCGTGTATGCAACTTGATAATGGTGATGATGATGAGTATGATGATATCCATAAAGAGATTTAACACCCTGTAGATAAAGCTGGGAATTACTTTGGCCAAGACCCAGCACTAAGGTGATTGCTGCAAGTGAGCATGAAAATTAGCTTTGAAAATATGTAGGTAAGATGGGAGAGGAAATCTGGGCCACACAATCTTCCTTCCTATTACCTAAAACAACCACCACCATCAACAACAAAATAGTGTCGACAAAACATCCACCAGCAGCAGACAGGCAAGAATCTAGATATAATATGAGGCCCACAAAGAGTAGAAGTGGCTGCCAGAGAAGACAGTGAATATTCCTAACAGCTCCTGCTCCCGATACGACTGCCTAGAAAAATTGGGGAAGTAAAAATAATTCTGGAATGTCTCTTCAATATCCCCTAACCTGAGCTTATTCATAGGCAAACCAAGGAAACACTTTTTTTTTTCAAATTTCTAGGATTAGAAACTCTATTTATGCTTGAAGATTTCAAGGTCTCAACACACACACACACACACACACACACACACACACACAGAGTGCTGCTAGAAGTCATGGAATTTTCTCAGAGATCCATGGTGAACTGGGAGAATGATCAAAATTTAAGCATATCCACTCAAGAAAATGAGATACACACTTCCAACCATTGGCTACAAATACTGATATAGGGCATTAAAACAAATATTTTAGGAAAGCAAGCAATACTCCAACAAAGATGGAACTAGAGAGCCTTGTGGAGACTGCCCTCTCACTCCCACTGAAACAACCCAGCCACAGAATATATCTATGAGAGGACAAACAGACTCCAGATAATTTATGAGTTCAATGGAAAGCCAGAGCTGATCATGAAAGATTTGAAAAATCGATTAGCAAAATGGCAGGACCTTTAATGCAAAACAACTATAGCTAAACACATATGAATGTCAAATATGAGCTCAAGAAATGAACATGGCATGAAGAAGACAGATGTGTCCAGTCTGGAAAAAAATTATAACTCAAAGAAAGGAAGAACATTTTCTCCAAATAGACATATTTTCAATAATTAAGAGTTTGAATATATGGTGATGGAAAGAAAACTGACTCTGGGTGTTGAACACACAATGTGTCATATAGATGATGTATTACAGAATTGTACACCTGAAATCTATGTAACTTTACTAACAATTGAAGATGATTAAATAAGAGAATAAATGAGAAAGGAGATAGGATTAAACAATACCATTATATATTATAGAATTAATATATAAATGACAAGATAAGACAAATGACAAGATAAATGACAAAAAGAAACAGATAAGCTATATTAGCAAGTAGAAATTAGTGACAAAAGAAAGCTCTGTGATACCATAGTGATTGCCTATGAAAAGGGAGACATTTTTTAAGACTCAACAACAGGGTACAAAAAGACAAGCAATCATAGGATAATTTGTGTACTTGAAACAGAAAACTTGAATAAAGGGAGAACTGAATATTCAGAACAAAAGAATACTATGTTTCCACAAAATAATGATTCACATGAGACAGACCTGTTAGGCATCCAGGCATAAAGTGAACGATATTTATAAAGAGGAAAATCAGGTTTTCCTAAAACTTCTCTACGGTACCAGTTAGCACCAGAAGACAATGGAACTAAGTTTTTGCAATTCCAGAAGAAACTTAAACGCTGCTAAATAGTACATCAAATACAAAGCAACAGGCAGATACTCTCAAATACGAGCCCTTCTTAGCAAAAACAATTGATGGAATCCTGTCGAACAGAAGGCATGGTAAGAGGACTAGTACAGCAGTCAATCCATCTTTGTCTGAAGTTCAGAAGTACCTTTGACATCAGTACAATTTCCTTCGCTTTTACTAAATAAAAGAAAATTGACAGTGATAACTTCTTTAAAATAGCATGCAAAAATAAACCAAAATAGAAATATTTAAAAACATGCAGAGAATAAAATAGTAATACAGTTTTTCTTCTCATAGCTATATAGAAAGATATCTTTAGCACTACTTAATTTTAATTACTAGTATTTCTAAGTGGTTTTTTGTTTTTAGAAGGTTGTTTATTAGTTTTTTTATTTGTGGGTATTTCTTGATTTTTGAAAACAAGCATGTAATAAATGTATAGTGAAGTCAATTCATTATTGTTAAATTTAAAGAGTAGGAGAAAGTAGGTCTTGGTTTACTGTGAGCCAAGGCAGGTAGAGGTAGTGAGATAGAAAGACAGAGAGAGAGAGAGAGAGAAAGGAAACTTTCCATTGGTGTAACATGGTGGAAGAAGAATCTCTCTGTAACTAGAAATGTAACTTGGATCTCCTTCTCTGGCCTCTTTTTTCACTCTCTCAAACTTCATCCCATCATTTATAAAACTGGGGAAATGTGGCTATGTCAGAGTGTGGCTGTAAAAATGAAAAGACTAATGCATGTGAAAAGAATAAAGCTATCATTTGAGGGTGTCCACACCTGCACCCCTCCCCCAGGAACTGTCCTGGTTTGCCAAGCGAAATCTTGGATTTAATGATAGTTCATGGGAAATAAAGTGAGGAGAAAAAAAAAAAATCATAGACAGCAGAAGCTGGCTGTTGTGGTGGAATTCGTTGGACTGCCTCTATTGCTTCAGAAAACCACATCAAAATTATTTTTTTGAAGATCTATCATTGCCGGTTCCCATTTTATGTGGTCTGGGTAAGGGTTGAAATCCTGACTTGGGAGGTGGAGCGTATCTGCTGGCCTACAGTGATTCAGAGATAAACATGTGGCATAGTCAGATGGAATAGAGAAATCCCAGGATTCTTGAAGGGTTTGAGGAGAGCATCTATCTCTTTTTTTTGGACCCAAATCTGGAGGCTGAAGCCTGGAACCACTGCTCCATCTCACCACCCTAAGGTGAGAGGCCATCTGAGAATGGAACCAACATAAAACAAACGTCAGGGGGATATAATTCAATCCCATGGATCCATTACAGCCTCACTCCAAATATATTAGTTATGTGAACTAATTAATTTCCTTTTATTTGAGAGAGGAAGAGTTGGTTTGGGTCATCTGTGATGAAAAGAATCCTATTTGATACAGAAGAGATTGTTTTCATTGTCTTTCTACTTTTGTTTTCTTAGTACAGATTTGGGAGAACTGGCAGTGTGTGAGTGCCAAAGATGAGGAAAAAAGGAAACAAATTGAGAAATATTTCTGGAAACTATTGGGTTCCAGCATAAGGTTGCCTCATGGGGTTCAAGAAATACAAGCAGATGACTTGCGTTATTTTTAAATTAGCTTTGGTGACAGAGAGTTCATTTTTTTCATATCGCACCACTCTAAGACTAACACCTGTGGTTTGTGACTTTATTGATAAAACACCAATCTGACCATTCTGAGACCTTTGCTTATCACACTGTGGGCTAGGAGAGCCATGCCTTCTTCCCTGCTGCCTGAGCAAACTTTTGTTGACGAACTCCTCAGCATCTAAGGCTCAGCTCCAGAATTCCGCCATCTGCGAATGCCAATGCCTAACCCCTATGCCACCAAATGAGCGCCCTTATGTTTCCATGGCAACCCCCTCGTACCTCTCTCATTACCTGGCATTTGGCAATATTTTCTCCCACTAGACTGCAAGCTCCTTGAAGACAAGAATGACTCACATATCTTTGTATCTTTAGCACACACCACAGATATGGCACATGGTAGATGTGCTGGATATCTGTGTTTACACCCACCCCCAAGTCCACTCTCTTCTTAACTCTACATCACGGAAACTGATCAGTGTGAAGGACATCCATGGGACTCCTTGTCTTGTGGTTTCCACTCAGGTTTGGCTAGTGGTAAGCACAAGCAGGAGATAAAGAGGAAGAAGGTATAGTTGGGATGTTTTCCCCTTGGCTCTTTCTAGTCCATCCACCATGCGTTGGCTCTGTTTCTCTACTTCAGGCCACACGTACACTCTCGGGGTTCCAGGTACCAGTCTCTCCCCTTGACTCTTCAGATCTGAGAGTGGTAAGGGCTCCTCTTTGTAGCCCCAGAGCATCCCACTACTCTTCACTGGTTTCCATAAACCCTGGCCACACCTTTGATACACTCTCCTTAAATTTCTAACTCTTTCCTCTTAGACACTGACTGTAGGTAGGTAATCAATATATGTTTTAAATAATCGGTTATTGGATGGATGATAAAAGTAGGGATCGAAGAAATGGGTGATGGCCATAAATAGTACTGGAGTGTCCCAGCTGTGCCTTTATTGTGGTGTGTGAGTGGGCCTGATGTGCTTGAATGAACTTATAAGATGCATGGGGAGCGTCAACGTGGACTAAGGGTAAGGGCCATTTATTAGAGTCCTGACGGCAGCCATTGGTCGGGTGCTGTAGGTTAGATCACATTTTCTGAGATAATAGAGGGTGGAGACAAGGCATGAGCAGGAGATAAGAGTGTTGAGTGAGTGATGTCGGGGGCACAAATAAGCAAAGTCATAGCAGACAAAGAAAGTGCCAGAAGTGCTTGGTTAGATAGAGAAGGAAGAGGTGGGTCAGTGTTTAAATGGAGAATGGGGTTTGTCAGGGCATGTTTCATGTGTAACTTAGGAGATGCATGCGTGTGTGTGTGTGTGTGTGTGTGTGTGTGTGAATAAGTTTAACAGGCACTTACACATCTTTCATCATCACGACCACCAAACATACACATAGGGACATACACACGTGCACGCGCACACACACTCACACACACAGCACACGATTCTATTCCAAAAGTTCAGAGTTGGCACGAGTCTCTTGGAGCGGCAGTAGAGATGATTCCAGCTGTGGTTTCCAGAGAATGCTCCCCTAGGGATTGCATTTTCATGTTTCCTTCAGGCAAAATCAAAGGCATTTGCATCTGTTTCTATGCTTAACCAATGTCTCTGTCACATTGATCTGTTTTAGTTTCTTCGTGTGAATCCGTCTATTTTGCCTCAGGAAACAGACTTCTGTGTTAGCTCTGCCCTTGTCAAAGAACCCACGTGAAGCGGAATCGACAAGGTTATGGCATTTCTTGTCATTGCATCATTGAGGGTTTTCTTGTCAATCATGTCACCCTCACTCTTTTGCAGAGCTTTTCAGAGTCCCTCTCCTCCCAAGTCTGAATATTAAGGTTGCTCCTGATTGAACCATTGAAATAAACTCAACTTTTAGCTTGCTTTTACCAAAATCACTCTTAATCACTGCTATTGTCCTGTGTAATTACATACTCACTTTGGCTTACAGTGACTCACAATTAGCCTTCATTCCAATAAACCCTGGCCATTATTTTTGGTGGAAGGTTTAGAGTGCTGTTAGCAAGAAAAGAACCACGATGGTGAGGTCTGGTGAATCAGAGTTACAGTCAGAGGTCAGGGCGGCTTAGGGCTTCCCAAGGCAATAAAATTAAAGCTTAAAGCAACCTCTGCTAGATCTTGAGATTGGGAGGTGGTGGAGAAAAATCCTTTAATTTTATAATCTGTGAAGTCAGACTATTTAAACCCATCTCCGCCACCTACAGGTCTTGTGGTTTTAGGCAAGCTATTTAAAGTTCCTATGTCTCAATATTCCCAGCTGTAATATGGGAATAATAAAATACCTAGCCTCACAACTGGTTGAGCAGTTTTCATTTCTGAGTGGTCCATAACCAAGTTGTACCACTTGTTAAATATTTTGGATACCATCCCAATACATAACCATAAAATAACCGTATCTTATGGTTTTCATGTGAAGAATAAATGGGTCACCAATATACAGCCTTTAGTACTGTACAAAGGACATGGAAAATGGAAATACTGGTTGCTGTTATAATTATTCATTTTTATTATTATTTCTCAAGGGTCAAGGAGCTTTCATCTGTGTCACAGATGTTATCTCATAAAACTCTGTGCTATTAAAATGATGATTATTAAAATCGTTTTATGGCTTTTTATAGAGGAGAAAGTTATGGTAATCGTTTCATAGGTTTTTACAGGTGAGAAAACCAAGATTCTCTGTGGTCGAATGAACTGCCAATGTGACAGAGCTAACATGTGGCAGAGATGGGACTTTGCCCTGGCCTAGTTCTTATACCTTTTTACTACACTACATTACTTTGGACCAGAGAGAGCATTTATAAAACCCTGAGACAAAACGACGGGTCAAAACATCCACAATAGTAACGTTTGTGGGTGCCAGAAAATGGGATTGAAGGAGCACTGAGCAGAAATGAGATGACACCAACACCCGCTGTGGCTTTCACAGCGTTGCTTTAATTAAAGAGCGAGCTCTTAAATTCCACAGGCTCAGGTCTAGTCCGGGGAGCAGAAGCTGCAGACGGAAGAACTACTAGTCCTAACTGCATACCTAGGTAAGAGTGAAACGCAAGGCGCTAAGGCAATTCAAACCCGCGGCTTTCTCTTTTTTAAGCGATGCAGTGGATGGTGTGATGTATCACCCAGATGCCTTCTTTCAGGACCACAGTACCTATTCCCCAGGTGCTGGGTGTGTTGGCTGCCGACAGCTCTCACTGTGTCCCCCTCTGAGCACTGCCATCAGCTGAAGAGAGCCCACCTGTCCAGGGTCAATCCTCTTCCTGGGCACAGCCCACATCCAATGACTGGTCAATATACAGGGGTGTGAAAGACTGTTCTCCTTGCATCAATGTGGGGCAACCCTGTAGGGCTACCCAGCTCCAGAACCACCCCACCTCTGTGACATCCTCTGAGGCCTTTGTTCTGACTACTTCTCTTTCTCCAGGGCCCTCTGCCTTCACTTACTTCATCACAGGTATTCACCTTAACAACACTACCCAGTAAATTTCCTGTATACAAATCAATGCGTTAGAGTCACTTTTCTCAGGAAACCTGCACTGCAATATGGAGTCAAGCTGGCATCTTTGTGGTGGCAGCCAACTCCAGTTCATCTTCATATTTCTGACGGGGTTCTAATGATTTGTCAAATATTTACTGTAGTATCCCCGAATACATCAGAACACAATAAATATCAGGAGCACTTTCGCAAGCATCAGAATAAGAATATTTCATTGACTTCCAAGGAGCCACTTAGCTGTTGTCAGAGTCTCAGTCAGGGGTCTAGGCAGAGATCCAGGACTGAAGGAGCACAGCCATTGACATTACTTTGTCTCCAGGTACTCGAATGTTCAGGACGCCATGGGGAAATCTTAATCATCACTAAACAAATGGTGAAGTGGTTATCCTTCTGCTCAGTATTTAAGAAGCTTCTCCTTCCCAATGTGTTCATGTCTACACAGGCTCCGGGAGGACTCCCTTTGGAGTGGAGTCACTGTGGCCACAGAATTGCCCTCCAGGTGCGAGAGAACATTCTAGAAACTCTTCTGGGCACAGAGAACACATGGCACATTTTTGTGTTTCTTAGGAGTGAAGGGCAGAGAACAACAACCTTAGGGTTTTGGAACTTGGATGATATGTCATCATCTAGTCTACATCTCCGACCAAATCCCCTCACCTCTGGTCACACCAACACCCCTCTTCAAATGTGGCTTACTCTTCCATTTTTCTACATCTTCTCCCATCATCTGCCCTGAAATTCCTGCAGGTTCTTTAAGGCTTCGATGAAATGTGACCTGCCATGTCACTGAATCACAATCAATTACTTCCCTAAGGAAATAGATTAGTAAATCTAAACTTTTTCAGAAAGCAATTGAACTTTGTGTTTGTTCATAATCTTAGAGATAAGAATTTAATCTCTGAAATTCTATCCTAAAGAAGTCATTCAAAATGTACACACAGATTTTTTCAGTACAAAGATATTAATATATAAAATTCCTAGCCATGACCATTAAAAACAACTCCTTGTTTTCCTGTCATGCTCTCTCTTCTTGCAGTAGGATTTAAGCTCTAAGAGGACAAACATGACGTTTGGTTTCTTCACTCCTAAAACTCCAGTATCCAGTATCCATAGTGCTTAGTACCTGGTAAACATCCAACAAATATTTAAGGGATGAATAAATGAATCTTCAAATGTGCCGAACATAGCTGAACAAAAATTGAAACTGTGTTGATATATAAAGAAGGTTTTCATTAAAAGAAAGTACTAACATATTTCTGGTTGGAAAGAGTTAACGTTGTCAGGATGCCAAACTCCCTAATAATCGATGAATTTACGGCATTTCCACTCCAAAAACAAATTGGCATTTTTGTTTTGGAACTTGAAAATGTATTCTAAACTTCAGCTGGAAGAAAAGAATAAAATAGTCTATTTCTTTGTAAAAGGAGAAATAGAGAGGTTTTGTCCTGCGAGTCCACTCCCACGCACGCGCGCGCGCACACACACACACACACACACAGTAATTACAATGGTGTAGTTGGAACGGAAAGAATACTTTGCCTGGAGATGGATCAGCTTTAATTTTGTGAGGTATAAACCCATTAAATGTATTCTTCCCAAGTTACCGTAACTGCTCTGCTGACTCTTCCTTTCGCACCGGTTGGCAGCCATTGGAAGCATTCTGAGTATTAGTTCAGACCATTCCAAAGCTTTCGTCTCAAATTCTTACCCTCCACCCTCCCTTCCTTCAGTATGGACTCAACTTGTGCTCTAGTACTTCTGAGAGGCCCAGAAACACGTGAAGTCTTCTCTCACCTGCCCGTCCCCTCCCAGCACACTCGTGAAATCCATACTGTGAGATCCATAAACTTGTATTTTCTATGGACCTCTCAGCTGTTACTAAAGTTAGGAAACTCCCAATGAATCTATTGTATACCCAGGCCTAACAGCTACATTCTCGGTGACACAGAACCGCAATTTCTCA
The DNA here is from genome assembly GCF_004115265.2 of Rhinolophus ferrumequinum. NCBI lineage: Eukaryota > Metazoa > Chordata > Mammalia > Chiroptera > Rhinolophidae > Rhinolophus > Rhinolophus ferrumequinum. The sequence goes on from NC_046297.1 coordinate 62,576,437, forward strand.
CGTGAGTAAAAAAGCAGATTGGGCCTTTTAGCACCTCGCTGAAGCTTTGGCACGCAACATTGCCTCCAGTTTTAAAAATCCAAGTGTGAAGGGGATAAAAGGAATAACATTGAATTATAAGCATTTACATCTTCTCTCACCCACTTCTCCCAAAGGAGCGAGACACGGTACTTGCTAGGTCAACTCTGGATCTTCCTTTATTTATGTGAAAGTTAGGACAAGCAGCAAAGGATCGCACAAAACAACACCAACATTATGGAGAGAGACAAGGGCTATTGTAGGCTGGGCAGAGTGGTCATTTTTGAGATGCATGTAGTCTGGAAATAAGAGATTTGAGACAAATGTGGAGAATGAAAGGGAAATTGAAAGGAAGTGATACGGGGAAAGGGGGACAGTTTAAAGGGTTTTTGCTGGCTTTCAAGAATGCAGCCACCCCTTTTGCAACTTCTGCTTCCATTGCTCTTTTGGAGACATATTATACTAAACATTTTGATTGTCTTTAATTATTTTTAGTTGCTGGACAATTTGTTTTTGTATGACTAGTTCTATAGAACTAGTTGTAAAGCAGTTGTGTTCACGGACTACATTGATCTTTCATTTACCACACATGCCAGCTGTGTATTCTGGTCAAAAAGAATCAGTCCAAATGATTACGATGTCCTGATGTTGAGATAGTAAAACAATGATTTCTGAATGCACGCTCCAGTGTTTTCCCCAAAGGTTCTTTAAGGCAACTATTTCATTGAAATTATTTCATTTCTAAATACTCCCGAATTTATCTTCAGAAATCCTAGGTTCATCTTTCAGCTGAAATTTGTTAACCGTGTAATTAAACTGTGAACCTTTTGAAGGCAGCAAAAATGCATTATCATCTTTTCACGTTGCCTGAGTTTTCGCAAATGGCCACCTGGAAAACACTGTGAACACTTAAAATGAGCGAATAGGAGTGTAAGGCTTCTGCCATTTTCCAGAAATCCTTTGGTTGTCTCTATAAAGTCCTGGATTAAAGAAGCCTTCTGGTATCATCATTCATTCATTCTCGAAGAACTCATGTACCTATAACTTTGGCAGGTATGACTCTTCCTTAAGTGAGCACGTCAGGTGAACAGCGGTACGCCCCTCCCCCCCACACACACCTGGAATGCTGCTGCATATAGTATATATGTTGTAACTCTGCTTGAATACATTAAGACATGAAAGAGGAGGCAGAGACAATGATACAAAAAGGAATAGAGACAGGAAATAATTTGAGGATTTAAGGCAATTCTTCAAGGAAATAATCTATTAACATAACCTCTTGGTTGAAGGAATCAATCAGTGTGCCCAAGAAACCTAAAAATACTTTTTTCTCCATGTTGGAACATCTCTGGATGTCTTGGGCAAACGTTGAAGTATAGGAAACAGGTAATACACAGACTTCCCGGTATGTACAGATTTCTCCTTTGGTCACCATAGTTACTCTTATTGAAATTGATTAGCAATGATGGACATTTAGTAACATGCTCAAACTGAAGAGGTTAGCTACGTTTACACAGTATGATGACTGCTACTACTTTTTCCCCAGCTGATCAAAGTATCACCGCTTTTCCTCTTCTACCTTTTTCTTCTAAAGGGAATCACATCAAGTGCCTGAAGAAGGGTCCCTGTTCCATCCCAAAGGAGCTTCGCAGGAATGTCCTCTCATCATTAATTGCTCGGTGTTCTGAAGTATTTTCTGCCCTGAAGTCATAAGTCATACATTTCTGATGTGTTGTCTAATCTCTCTCAGCATCTTGGTTCTCTGGAGACAAAGTGTCATGGAAATGCTTTTGGAAAGATAAAAATGCATTCATTCTTCAGTCTCCACTGACCCTGTTACTCAGAGTCAATATCTATAAGAATGGCAGGTGCATTATCCCAAACATGGATTTTTCTTCTCTAAGTATTGCAATGATTGATGGTTTGCACTTTTCCTGCCACATTCATCATCAAGGTTATCCTTGGAAAAGTACTGCCTGAGTCTAGAGTTCAGAAGTCAGCATCAATAACAATAGAAAGTATTTATGAAACACCATTCAGCACTTACCCCTCCAAAAGCTTTTGGCGTGAAAACTTTTTCAACCCCTTCCACAAGCCTCGCCGATTAGTTCTAGTACTATCCCTGCTTTACAAATGAAGAAAATGAGGCCCAGAGAGGTGAAGTAATTTCCTAAGGTCTCATATATACAAGGCTTTAGTAGTAAATGGTAGAGCAAGGGATTGCCAAGTGGGCATCTGTTTATCCGTAGCTCCCTAAACCACTAGAACAGGCTGTCTCCAATGAATAGGAAATGGCATATACAGAGGGTGCCAAAAAAGTGTACACATTTTAAGAAAGGAAAAAACTGTATTAAAATTGTAATACTCAATAGATACCGATAACAAAAGATAAATACAAGTCATGTGTATACATTTTTTTGGCACCCCCAGTATACAAAATGTTTAGCCTTTACGTAACCTTCATGGGGCCAATGAGCCCCCTGAGAATAGCGTACAAACGTGTGTACGTTTGGTGCATGTATTTGTGGTTAGGTGTGTATTTTTCTGAGAAGAGACGCTATTCCTTTCATTTGGTTCTCAGAATGGTCCAACGCTCCATAAAACGTAGCAAAAGAACAATACAGGGAAAACAGACTAGTCTTTTGAGATCTAACAGCACCTGGTTTAAAATCCTGGGTCTGTCCCCCCAGCAGAAAATTGAGCTTTATTAAGCGATTAACAGCTTTAATTTTCCTGACGTGTTACACAGAGAATAATAATGCCAACTACGTAGGGTTATTGTGAGAACCAGATGAGATAACGTGTACACAGCATCTCTACGAGTGTCTGGCATGTACAGCAAAAGAGTTTGGGCCCCCTTCCCTTCCTGACCCCTCTGAAAACCTGGAGGCAAACGGGATGCTCCCCATCAATGAGGAAAATAGTGATGTCTTCACCCGCCTCCTGGCCCAAGGTCTCAGCGATCTTGCCGAAGGGTTTCGAGCCAGAGGTAGAAATTGTCAGAGCAGCTCAGAGGCACAACTCTGGCTTTCGTTAGACCTGGTTCTCACCTTTACACAAACGATGTTCAGGTTTTCTCCAGACCTGTGGGTCTTTCAGTCCTGATACACTTGTCTCTTGGCAGAAGACCAATTGGGAAAGAAAATCAACAAAACTACAACCTAAACCTTGACAGATTTGGGGTAGACTCAATACTTCTTTTCTCTCTCTCTCTCTCTCTCTCTCTCTCTCTCTCTCTCTCTAACTCTCTCTCTCTCTCTTTCTTTTTAAATTGAGAATAATCTGAATTTAAGGGAAAAAGTAGGTCAAGCCAAAGAAATTCAAATGTGACTACCGAATTTCTATGGCTGCTATGTTAAATTACCACAAATTTAGTGCCTTGAGATAACACACATCTGTTATCATCAAGTTCATATAAGTCTGATGTGGGTCTCACTGGGCTAAAATCAAGGTGTTAGCAGGGTTGCATTTCTTTCTGGAGGCTCTAGAGAAGAATCCACTTCCCTTTAACACACACAGGCAGACCCCAAGTCGTCACTAGGCCTGAGACTGACCTCACTGGTACTAGATGGATCCGTATTATCTGAGCTACTTTATCTTGAAAATCATGAGCCAACATTGATTTCATTCCCAGTCTGGTTTTGCTTAAAACTGATATGACTGAACTTATGCCAAACACGTGAGCAGCGACAGGTGTGTAACACATAGAAAAAACAAAAAAAATCAAAGAATTTTTCATTTGTCTCTCATGTGTTAGCACACTTAAGTTTGAAAATGGGAAGGTCTGACGATAGGAATTAGTAATAACTAAACCCTGAAGTCACAGAAAACACACACACACACACACACACACACACACACACAAACTCTAAGGCCAGAAGACTACTAAGGAAGTTACCCATTGTCTACAACTTTCCAAACATATTTACATATAGCACACACATGTATGCACATATGCACACACACTCATAGGTATACATATTTACATATGTGTGTGTACATAGACACACATATGTATACATATATACTCATATGTATATATACATACACATGTACAAAGGGTGACAAAAATGTTTATACACATTTTAAGAAAGGTAAACTGTATTAAAATTGTAATATGCAATATATACCGATAACAAAAGATGAATACAAGTCACGTTTGACTTCTGCAATTACAAGAGGTGCTCAAAGTGGTTACCATCAGTGTCCAGACACTTCTGATGACAGCGAACTACTGCTTGAGCAACACTGACCAAAGTGTCCACTTGTATACATATTTTTGGCACCCCTGGTATATACATTTCTTTATTTTCTCTATTCCAGCCTGGACTTAGAAATAGTCTTCCCATCATGATGCTAAGTGCCAGCCTGAATCGGAGTACTTGTATTTGAGCAAGTTTATTGGATGCATACAGATACTCGAACCTCTGACAAGCTGATAGCATCCCTTAGACACCTAAGGATTTCAAAGTGCGGGCACCCAAGACCTGACTGTGGAAGCCAGATCTCTACTGGGGCGCAGCAGCATGCTGAGGAAGAGTCTGGACCCAGCACAGTTGCCTTTCTTCTTGATTTAAATTCCTACCGACTCCAGCAAACTGGAAAAGACCTATGGTAAGAGAAACGAGAATTTGCGAACTTGGAGAGAGCAGTGGGAAAAACCCAAAGGCAGGAAGTAGGAGTAGATTCTGCGATTTTTATAGCATACTAAGAAGCATGCTAGATATTTGGAACCCCAGAAAAGGAAAATCAGATCTCTCTTATAACCTAGACGGGCACAGATATGGAGATGAAGGATCAGTCACAAGAGTGACAGAAGCGAGAAGGTCAGGATAATGCTTTGGAGCTGATGTCACAATGAGAAAATACCCAGGTAAACTGACCTGCACCCTCAGAAATAGTGCTCTACTTCCTAGATGCAGAAAGACTAAGTACATTGAGAAATCTGATCCAATTGACCAGTGGTGGAATCAACATTCAGATTTCCAAGACTTCCTGTGTTTTTGTCATGCTGGTTGGAGATAGGCTATGGGCCCTTAAATGATATGCTGAAAGCATTTGCACTTTACTCAGCAGTAAACAGGGAACCACGAGATTTTTTGAGCGATGGACTGATATATTATCATTTTTTGGTAATCGCTTTTTCACTAATAAATTTGTTTTGTTGCTGTCCCATGAGGAGAAGTATACGGTGGTTAATCTCAAATGCTTTTTTTAGAGAGAGAAAGTAAATACATAAAAAATAAAAGCAAATAAAAAACACAGAGCATGTTTCCAGTAAAAAAAATTAATAATAATAGCCAGAGAAACAAGAAACATGAGTCATATAAATCATAGCCAACCAGAGTTCCAAGTAATCTTTCCTTACAACAGCTCTTGATAAATGGTCAATAAATGTTAAGTGGGATATTATTTTGTAGTTAATTTCCCTTATTCTTTAGTTTTACTCTCCTAAGTAATTTCACCATCCAATTTATAATTGTAGCACGTAGGAGCATATACATAATCATTTTTTCTTACAGCAGAATAGAGTGCAAAGAATTTGTTTCAGACAGCTAAGTGATTTACAGTAAGAACTACCAGACAATTCTGAAAACATAATTCATATCTCTTGAGCTTTCTGCTTGCTTAAAGTTAACCGTTAGTGGTGGAAAGGAATATTAGATTTGATTGAAAAATAGTACATAATTATAAAAAAGTCATAGTCCAATTGACTCTGCCAGGTACCAAAATTTACACTGATTTTTTTCCCTGCAATGCTAATAATTCAGCATTCTATTAACACTACATTAAAACATTCTTTCTTTGTTTTATCTTTCCTGCATTGGTTGAAAATTCCCCCTCAGACTGCTGATTTTTGACAACCTGTTGGGAGGTAATGATAACACAGATTTTTTTCCCTGAGCCACACAACAGCACAGCTTCCTGACAACCTCGTCTCTGGCTAAACAAATCATTTGCACCCTGCCTGATTTGTTTCCGTGTTTGTAATGCAATTGCAACTTGTTCCTTCCCATGGCTAAATGAAAATGTGGTCATCAGATGCAATTCTTCCTGTTTGAGCATCTTAAATGATATGTTTCTGGAGTGCAACACATAAATATTTTACTAACCACAATGTAGGTTTTAGGAAATGGCAGAGTAAGAGTGGTACAGAAAAGATTTCCTATAGATTCATTGTTACAGTATTTAGAGGCCATTTTATGGTTTGGTGCATTCATTAGGCTCTTCACAAAAGTGTTTCTCATCCAAAGAAACACAGTGATATAAAGCTGTGCTTCTCAATTCCTTGCTATACATAGCAGGCTTAAATTTTCTTCCTAGTTGAGTTGGGATGCAATATATCAAATATTCCCAGGCCTGATTTTAATTCACTTACTGCTCCCCACTCCCTTTTTATTCATAGCATTACTACCTCCTGGGCAAATGAAGAACCACTGTAGAATAATGAAGTTTCTACTGACTATAAATTCTTCTCACGCCTGCTGGGCCAGTCACCTGAAACTATAAAAGAGAAAAAAAAAATAGGTGGAGATTTGTAGGGCAGCTGTTAATAAAGACGAGTACTGTAAACATAATTCTTCTCTTCTTCAAGTTAAAAGAATTTTGCTTAAAAATATATTCCCTCTGGCCTGTAAACCCATTTCCCATATCCTGTGGTTTCTCTTCCGTAGGTGTCCTGAAAATAATTGGGTATTTAAAGAACCTCAAAAAATTGCCGATCACAGAACCAACTGCTCCTTGGTACTCTCCCTCTGAGGCTCTTATTAATTTTTAATCAGCTTGCTGCTGTTCCGGGTCTTTAGGACCCCTGTAAGTAAAGGAAAAATGCCATGTGGGCGGCAGACAAGGAGAGAGTAAATAAACGCAGAGACAAAGGCTGGTGTGGCTTCAACGAAGATGGAGTTGAAGCAGTTTTACAGGAGAAAATCAGTCCAAGCTGGACCAAATGTGGGAATTAGAATCCCATTTCTCTCCAGCTGCTTGACTGGTGCAGACTGCGTGCTTTCTTTGGCCTTTATTTTTATAGATAAATGCTCCTCCTGGGTTTTTGTTCTCAGAAGGGAACTTGATTCCCTAAGAATAATGACTTGATTCCCTAAGAATTTTTCTAATAGATGCCTAAATCCCACCCTTAATTCCAATATTTATCTCCCTTCTACTGTTTTGTTTTTTTTTGGGTGGGGGGAGGCTGATTTCACACATGACTTTCTGTTTGAGTCGCCCATCAAAGTCTAATCTGTGAGAAAGAATTTGTTATACTTTCTATCAGGATGAGCAATAACCTCATATAAAGTGGTTCAAACACAGTAATAACTAGATATTTTTTTCCCCACCACCCAATGACCTCAAAGCCTATTCAATACCTTGATCTCAACATTTCCTTTACTTGTTGGCATAAGGGATTACGGACATTGCAGATTTGTGAATTGCAGGTGTGGTAAACATCAATTAGATAAATCACTGGGGGAAGAAGTTACCTGGCTTGGCCTTCAGCTAAGAGGTGTATCATTGAGCAAAGGCAGATCCTATGGCCCAGAGTTGGGAAGAACAAAATTTCCTTTGAGTTTAGGAAATTGGATTGCTAAGGCTTTCTGAAGTACAACCATCCACAACATCCCAAAGACCATCTTGTTGGTTATCCAGAAATATCAGTACATGATCTTGCTCTCACATAATGAAAGTAGGTGAGAGGAGAGAGGCGAAAGGGGAGAGGTGTGAAAAGAGGGAGAGCGGAGAAAGAATTACACACACACACACACACACACACACACACTACTATTTGAATGACATAACTTGTCCTTTATTTTCTGTGAGGATAAAAGCTGTCTTCATGTAAATAAGGAAAAATATTTTCTTGATTATTATTATCTTTAACTAACTTCCTTCTTCTAACAGATTAAATCAGTTGACAACCGCTAGATGACTGGTGACAGAAAGACAGGAGGCAGAAAGAGTTCTGAACCAAGGGCGTTCCGAACTTTGAGTTCAGGACAAAGCGATGTTACATTCCATTCCAATCTGGGAATGCTCAGGTATTAACTGTGATGCTCCCCATGGCTGCGAGGAAGTGTGTGATAAATGTATGATTGACTGATCGGATGAGTGGGCAATAGCTCAGAATCAAGATGAAAATTCTAAATTCTACATTTACACTTCTCCTAGCCATAGTAAGTATGTAATTTACAAAAGGTTGCTGGAAGTCTCAGTGTTCTAAAAGGAGAGCATTGTCAGGCAACGGTTTGTTGCCACCAGCTTCAAGATGAAGTTCACGAACCTTCATAGGACCACAAGTCTCGCCATGGCCTGGCCTCTGCGACACCAAGTACAAAGATACTTCTCCCAAAGCAAGGTTCAATTTTACGAGATCTTGGAGTAATAAGTGTTTTAATTAATTAATTACTTAATTAATTAGTTAATATTTTATTCATTTACTGGTCAGGCTCAAAATGGTCATTTTTAAGTATAAGAAAACAAAATTATCTAAATAATTTTCTAGAATACACTTAAATGCTACCTCCTCAGGAAAGCCTTCCTTAAGAGTATAGTTTTTGGGGGAAATCCTTAAAATAATATGATTATCAATGTAATTTTTCATTTTTCTACTACATTGCAAGCTGCTAGAGAGAGCAAAGACTTTTGTTGCTTGTTTGTTTTGTTTCGCTTTGTTTTCAAGTTATAGCTACAGGGACTGGCGGAGTACATAATTTATGGTTGGTACATACTAAATGTCTAAGGGTGAGTGTGGGATCTACAGAAGGAAGGAGGGAGGGAGGGAAGGGGAAAGGGAGAGAGGAAGAGAGGGCAGGAGGGACGAAGGATGGACGGATGGACCTATAAATCAGCAAAGAGACCTACAGTTCACTCATCTTCCCCAAAGAATCCGGTCGGAACGGGCCACCTATTACTGTGGAAAATCATGCCTAAAACGATGCAGGACATCATGAGAAACTCTGGAAATTGTTCAATACTGATCTTGTATGAGGGTTAGGCTGTGAAGGACTCTTTAAGACACAGATGAAGATTTTTAGATTTTTATCTTATCTGTTGGAAATTAAATGGCAATGAGGATTTTTCAACATCTTTATTGGGGTATAAGTGACACACAAAAAAACTGCATCATTTAAGGTATACAGTTTTATATGTTTTAAAATATGTATAACACCTGTGAAATGATCACCACAATTAAGATAAAGACCACATCCAATCCTCTCAAAAGTTTCCTCATGTTTTGTGGACTCTCCATTTTAGACATTCCAGAGGTGCCCAGTGGAATCTCATGGTTTCAAGTTTCATTTCCTTTATGATTATACTGTTGAGAATTTTTTCATGTGTCTTCTATAGTGAAGTGTCTGTTCAAATATTTCACTCATTTTTTTTTCATGACATTGTTTTCTTATTACTGAGTTTGTAAGTTCTTTATTATACTTTAGATATAAATCCTTTATCCGGTATTTCATATGTAAATATTTCCCCCCAGCCTGTGATTTGTCTTTTCGTTCTCTTAACAGTATCTTTTGAAGAGAAGTTCTTAACTTTTGGTGAAATCCAAATTTATTGCATATTTTCTTTTACAGATTGTATTTTTGGAGTCATATGTACGAAATTTTCGGTTAATTCAAAGTTATAAAAATTTTCTCCAATATTGCCTTCTAGAAATGTTGTAACTTTACATTTTGGTCTGTGATCAATATTGAGTTATATTTGCCCAATGTACAAGGCATGGATTTTGGTTCATCTCTTTACATGTAAACACCCAATTGTTCCCATGACTTGCTGACAAGACTATCTGTTCCACAGCGTCGCTTTTGCACTTTAAAAACAAAAATCAAATGACTAAATACATGTGAGTCTAATTCTGGATGCTTTGCTCTGCTCTATGGATTAGTGTATCTTAAGTAAAAACCAGACTCTCCTGATTAACTCTAGCTGTATGACAAGGATTGCAATCTTGGAGTCTAAATCCTTGGACTTTGTTCTATGTCAAAGTCATTTTGGGGTATTCTCTATCCTTGGTTATTTCCATGTGAATTTTAGAATTAGCTTTCTGTAGTTTGAAAAAAAAATCAAGAGGATGTCTTATAGCACATTTAAAGGTACATATACTGGTTTGTTCTGATCTTAGAAAATTATGTATTTGCACCACTAAAATATCCATTCGCTGTGGATGACTTTTTAGCTATTTTGGAAAGACTTCCTCCCTCCCCCTTAGGCACAGATATACTGCAACAATAATTTACCCCCCAATCTGTGTGATTTACAATAACCAAGGCTTATTTCCTTCTAGGCTACTTGTCTATGGCAAGTTGATTATGGCTCTGTTCTCTATTGTTTTCCTTTTCTGACTTGAGCTGAAGGAGTGGCCTCTATTTGGGACAATGCAAGTCTTATAACAGAGGAAGAAAGAGAGATGGGGCAACCACCTGACATTTTTGCTGAGAAATCACAAGTCAGACCCATTCACATTTCATTGGCTAAAGCCAGACAGATAGACACAATTGATGTCAATGGAATGAAAAAAAAATTTATCCCACAGAGAGGGCACCATCGGAAAGGGGATATAATTATTTATAACAGAATACGTTCTGTCACAGACACCAAATAAATACCTCTTTCAATGACCACTTTCAGAACGGTGTGTCAATTTGTAAACGGATAGGATTAATTTAATGTACAATGATTTTTTTCATGGGAAATAGTAAGAAAACCTAGTAATTTGACCTTGGTTGGCTTGATTTCAATCAAGAAACTTTTGGGATACTATGACTTCACAGATTAGTGGCATCACATATTTCTGGGGAAAGTGGCACTATTATTCCTGTATCGTTGTTTTGCCTATCCCTTTTTCCTTTGTTTTTAATATTTAATATTTGCTCAGAGATACGCACAGACAATTTCCAAATACATGTAATTCAGTAAGAAACCAATGCTCCCTAAATAGATTTAAACCTAAGTGGGAATAGAGAAGTTGATTGTCTGGAATCCAATAAGATAATTATCATAAAAGCCATCATTAATTAAGAATTCAGTGTGTGCAAGTCGTGATTCTAAATAGCTTACCTGCATTTTCTCATTGAATGTTTCCAAGAATGAGAACGTTATTAAGTAGATACCATTGTTATAATATGAATAACTGGGAGGGAATAGATGCACAGAGATGTTCAGGAACTTGTCTAAGAACTCAGGTGTTTGACTTTCGACTCAAATCCAGGCCTGTCTGCCTCCAGAACCTAAGTCAATAACACTGTAATTTAAGAAGATGACCTTCAAACAATCTCAACAAGCTCTTAACTGACTATCCCTAAGACTTTAAAATGGGCAAAACTGGAATTTTAATATCAAAGGAAATAACACATTTTGTATGAAATCATCTGGGCAAAGCAGGCTGTAGCTCGCAGACTAATTTTTGGGGAAATTGCAGTCTGGATGAGTAAACAATCTACATTCTAGTATATGTCAAAGGCATATACTTTAAAGGTCAGCTAGAAACTGGAATTTTTCTAAATGGGAAGCTGTGACTATGATTCTTTGGCTGATGCAAAGTCATTCAACATATATTATTCGTTGCATCACAATACAATTCTGACTGATTTCATTCCATCTAAAAAAGAAAAGACCTTAAAATCTTCAACAAAACACTAGCAAACCAAATCCAGCAGCAGATTAAGAGGATTACACATCGTATCTACGTGGGATTTATTCCAGAATGTAAGAGTTGTAGCAAGAAACCATTTCATGGCATTCCTGATGAAAACACTGAACAAACTACAAATAGAACACAACTTACTCAACATGTTAAAAGCCATTTATGAAAAACCCACACGTAACATGAATCATTAATGGTAAAAAACTGAAAGCTTTCCCCCTAAATGCAGGAATAAGGCAAGAGCAGCTGCTTTCATGATATCTATTCAACATCATATGAAGTTTCCAGGCAAAGAAATTAGGAAAGACAGGAAAAAAATAAAAAAGGCAACCTAATTGGAAAGAATTAAAATTATATTTAATCCCATGTGATATGGTCTTGTATAAAGAAAATCCTAAAGAACCCACAAAGCTCTACTAGAACTAATACATTCATTCAGCAAAGTTGCAGGATACGAGATCAACACACAAAAATCTGTCTTCTTTCTATATACGAGCAATGAGCAAGCCAAAGTGAAATTGAGAAAACAACTCCACCTATAATTGCATCAAAAAGTGTGACATCGGCACCAAGGTAGACATACTGATCAATGGAACAGAATAGAGGCCAGAAATAGCTTCTTTATTATTAAGAACTAATGCCAGTTGAACATACATGCGAACCTGAGAATTTCTTCTTTCCCAAGACTGCAATATCAAAATCTTTAATCAAAATTTTAGCAATGGATGAAACGATAACATCTATAATGTCTTTTTATCCAATGATATTTAACATGTGCTAAGTTGAACCCCAGAGTTTTGAAGAGCTGCCTTGGAAAGCTGTCTAGAGAGATGGGGATTGGGTGGGTAGAGGGAAATCACAGGGTACTGTCCACACCACCAATCCCACCAGAGTAGCTTCTTTTCAGCTAGTTTATTGTGTCTTCCCATAAGGTTTTGGTAGACACGCTAAAATTCACACTTTTTTTTTTTTTAACTCTCCAGATTTTCCAGTTTGAAGGGGTCTGAACAGAAGCATCTGTCTTATTTGCCTTTAATCCCAATTATATTATCTTTGAGAGCCATGAGTGATGGATTCCTTTCATAGTGCCAGTAGAAACTCTGATTCTGTAGCATATAGAATTTGCAGTGCACTTAACTTTTATAATGATGCAGACACACCTGTGATGTAGGCAGTGCAATGAATAGGATCCCTGTTTTTCAAATGACAAACTGAGATAGAGAAAAAGTGAACGAGGTGGTAGCTGAGCTAAGAAGCAATCTCAAGTTTATCTCACTCGAAATTCAGCATTCTTGGTATCTGTAGCTCTAGAGCTTAGTATATTTTACTCTAAAATACTTAAAATGAAATCTTCAACAAGCTTCAGATAGGGTCTCAAGAATAGAACAGTGATACTTTAAACTGGCTAAGCCTATCTTTGGCTTATGGATTTTCAAAATATGGTTGGCCACTACATAGGTTCTGTACAGGACTGAATGGTGTCTCCCGCCCTCCCCGCTGCCCACCCAATTCATGTCTGCCTGGAACTTGTGAATGTAACCTTGTTTAGAAATAGGGGTTTTGCAGATATAGTCAAGGTAAGATAAGGTTACATTGAATTAGAGTGCGTTCTAAATCCAATGAAACTGGTGTCTTTATAAGAAGGGGTAATCTGGACACAGAAACCCAGACATGCAGGGAAAAAGTCCAAGAGACGTGTTAACCTAAAAATAAAAGGCCAAAGTGAGAAGCAACGTGTTTCTTTGAGATCAAAGAGAATTGTAATCCAAGTGTATAGATTTAGGCAGAAACCCAAATTATGTCCTGATTATGGGGTGAAGGCAAGGGTTTTTTATGAGAAAGGGAAGGGAACTAATCACATGACTAGAAGGAAAGAATTTCTCTTGGCTTCGTTCATAGTAATTTCAGAAGACAGAAGACAGAAGCAGAGATTGGAGCGTTATAAGGCAAAGAATACCCAGGATTTTCTACAACCACGAGAAGCCAGAAGAGGTGGGAAAGAATTCACCTATTAGCTTCAGAGGGAGCACGGTCCTGCCGACAACTTGATTTCATACTTTTAGCCTCTAAAACCATGAGAGAATAGATTTCTGTTATTTTAAGCCAGCCAGTGTGTCACAGCAGCCCTTGGAAGCTACTATAGGGTCTGTTTAGAGAAGAGTCTCTAGTTCCCATTCTAAAATTAATGGTCCCTGGATTGAAATGAGTTCAGAAACTGAGAAGCATTAGTAATGGAATATCAAGGGAGCAAATGTGGATGAGGTTGACCTGAGAAAAATGGCGTTTTCCATAGGACCCCAGCCACCAGTTTGGCGCAAAGAATGCAAGGATTCAAAACTAGAGAGCTAGGGTCTCATTTTCAGTATGGCACCATCCAAAACTAAGAACTTGGCAAGGCGCGTACTCCCTCCAGGCCTTTTCCCTCTCCTTTGAAAAGGGAGTCACTTCTCTATTTACTGATATTCAAAGGGACAGTGAGTATCTGACAAAAAAAATAATTGTGAAATGTTTTGAGAAATCTAGAACTATTCAATCCACTGTCATAAGGTGCTGTGAAAATATAAACCCATCTTATTATTTTTATGTTTCCGTGTTTGCAAGCTAGAGTCTTCAAACACCGGGTGAGGAAATCCAATGGCTATTTCGTTTCAAAGTGTAAGTTTCTCTCCTTTTCCTAACCTAACAGCAGAGCCTATACAGGAAAATTTCCATGTTCTGTTTTGCTATTAGCCCAGCTTGTCAAAGCTTCAACCACTTCAGGAAAATAACAACTAACAGACACACACAGAGACACAAAAACATTGCTATTGTAACCTTCAAAGCAGGAACTGAAAATGGCCCTTCATCATTGCTTCACATGGAAGAGTTAATCATTTTGAAAGAATTAAGGCACATGATCAGGCATTTGTTGGTTTATTCTCAGACACAGTGCTGGCTGCTTCCTTGCTGGGCACCAGAGAGGACAGATCTCTGAAAACCACAGACACCTCAGTGTTAGAAGAGCCAGGAGGAATCCCTGGAGGTTGACTGAAGGCTGAGAGAAGACCCTGGGTATTTCTCCCCCTCTCTCTGCCTTGGGCAGTGTCTCCAGCAAAGGTTGTGTTTTGTCTGTGGCCTCAGAGCCTTCCCTCCCTCCCATGCTCCAATTCCTCCCTCTGTGGGCTCAGTTCCTGTCTGCCAGAATCTCTAATTGTACTTCTCCTGCTCTGGGAACCCGTTTTCCCTCCAGCCCTAGGGATAGGAGTCACTTCCTCAGGTTTCTAGTTTCATTTTTTCACTTTCCCCTTTGTTCCTTTATCGCTTCCAGCATCTTTGTAACTAAGTCCCTATATTCACGTCTCTTTATTTAATTTACCTGGCATGGTTTTTGTTTACCTGGATGGATCCTTATTGAATCAGCAAGTTAAATCATTTTGTCTCTGCATGGAAGAAGGCATAAACATTTCCAAAATTATCTGACTCACTAGCCTTGGAAAAGATTGATTGCCCTTAATAAACACTACACATCGCAAAACTATAGCCACACAATTATTTACCTTGCTATAAATGCGTGTAACACTAGGGGCACATGAATAAGTCTTTATTTTTCTTCTTTATCTAGAGAGTGTTTGGAGAGTATTTGTGAAAACAAATTTTTCAGAGATGTCAGGGGTCGATGGTAGGTGACGGGATGTACAGTATGTTCAATTTGCCTGGGAGTTTGGAACGGTTCTGCAGATAATCAGAGTGCACCCTCGGTCCTTCTAACTAGTGAACTCTTTCTTGTCCTACAAAATTATGCTCAGATATTACTGTCTGGAACACGTACTGCTAGCTGTTCACAACATTTCTGGTTCTCCTAGTCTTCATGTTCACACAGTTATTTTACATTTCTCAATTTCCTGTGTTGGTAGGTAGGTAGGCATAGCCACGTGTCTTAGTTCTAACCGCAGAATATAAACCGAAGTGATATGATCATTTCTGGACTCGGCTCATAAACATCTCTCGCGTTGGCTTACCCATGCTCTTTTTCCCTTCTGCCCACTGACAGGATTTAGGAAGCTATGCGTTGAATATGGCAGAGTCTCTGTCATCCTGACTCTCTGAAATAATCCATGGTGGCAGGTCAATCTACGGACCCATTCTCCCACTGAGGACGGTTTACATGAGCCAAATAAACTTATTTTGAACTATTATACAACTGGGATCTATTTATTGTAGCACCTAGCACATCCCTGACGAATATATCCCTCCCAAAGTCCTCTTTCATTCCTGCAGAATTAGTACTGTCCTTTTCATTTATGTATTAGGTTGGTGCAAATGTAACTGCGGTTTTTGCAGTTATTTTTAACCTTTTACACCACAATTACTTATTTATTTTTTATTTTTTTATTAGTTTCAGGTGTACAAAACAATGTAATAGTCAGACATTTATCATTTATATCCCTCACACAGTGGTAACCTCCCTCCCCCATCTACTACCCCTCTGACATAGCACACAGCCGTTACATTTCCACTGTCTCTATTCGGAATGCTATACTCCACTACTTGTAACTATATATATATATATATATATATATATATATATATATATATATATAAAATTATAGGTGACATTCATTATTGTTCAGCGTCAGCTTCAGGTGTACAGTGCAGTGATCAGGCATCTACATCATCCCTGAGGTGGTCTCCCAAATGAGACAAGTGTCCATCGGATACCGTACAAAATCTTTACAACATTATTGATTACATTTAAACCGCAATTACTTTTGCACCAACCTAATACTTTGTTTACATATCTATGGCAGCCGTTATCATATTGGATTAGTTATTTGTTCACAAAATGCTCTGTGTCCCTCCAGCCCCACTCCCCACCCCCCCACACACCAGAACATGAGCTTTACAAGGAGGGGGGTCTCATTTACATTGTGTCCCCCGTGCCATGATAGTGAACATACAAGGTCTCTAGAATTCCATGTTGAGTTAAATGGACTGGAATCAGGGTGTTGCCTAGTCTGTCTTTCCTTTCCCCATCCTTCCCAAGATGAAAATCTTGTCCCTGAACCCTGACTATATTGGATCATTGCCCACTGTTTTCTGCCAAACTTACCCCTCTATCTAGCTACTCATCTACTAGAAGTTTTCACTTGAGACTTCCAAATGTCAACCCTCCCTCTGCTCCCTACTTTCCTACAGGACTGTCTGATCTCTAAGCTGTATCTGCTTCCTCTATGACCCAAAGACTTTCGTCTCAGCATGACAGCAATGCTTACAATATCCTGGGGAATAAAAATAAGTGTGTTTTTATGAGCACAGAATAAAATCTCCCTGAATTCATACTCTGAGCTGTTATTTATTTAATTGGAAGAATGATCTAACCAAACTGCAAACCTCTGATTTCCAAATTTAATCACTGTGAGTTATAACCCAGGATTAAACAAACTAACAACCATGAAAACCCACGAGTCCTGAGGTCATAGCACAGGGCAATTCAATGAAATCTAGATTCGGAGGGTGTTTCAGCTGTAGAAGGACAGGAACAGTAGAAGAGCAGAAATCGGTCTTTATATTCTTTATTCAACAAGAGCGAGAGCAGAAGTTGCATTTTTAACATTGTATCTCACTGGTACTGCAGTGTTAAGAATCGTACAGATTTCTACTCTATCCCATTGCAAAGTAACTGTATCATAAAATGTCAGGGCTGAAAGGTGCCTCTCAATTCATGTAGGCTCGTGGTTCCTACCATGTTGAGAGATATGGACCTTTTGAAGTATATTTTCAAAGTTATGGACACATACACATGCACATACATTTTATAGCTAATTTCAATGGTTCAAGTATTCCCTGGAAGACATCTATGATCTCTCATCCATCCACGGAAGCCCATGAATGAAATCTTGTATGAGCCAACAAATATGTGTGGAAATAAACTATGAACTTTATTCCTTATAACACTAGAGTGCAATAAATGCCTCACTCAGTAATGTATCAATTTTTCCAAATTAAGTTTTATCTACTTCTAGGTCCTCTACACAGGGCTCATACAAGAGTCCATCTCAATCTTCAGTGGGAAGCCTCTCTCATCCATTCCCCGCAGGATTATGTAAAGGTCCTACCGTCTTCGTGCAGATCATCAAGAGAGTTTATACTAGTTTATGCTACCATGTTTCGCCGAAAATAAGACCGGGTCTTATATTAATTGTTGCTCCAAAAGAAGCAGTAGGGCATATTTTCAGGGGATATCTTATTTTTTCATGTACAACAATCTACATTTATTCAAAAACAGTCATGTCATCCTCTGGAACATCGTCATAACGTACTAAATGTGTCCGTCTGGCTGACGATCTTCACTGGGGCTTATTTTCAGGGTAGGTCTTGTTTTCGGGAAACACAGTAGCTGACGTACTCCTGTTCCAGGGCCACAAAGCAGCTGCTGCCCAGTTTGGATACACAACTTTCCCTTTGGCCTAAAGCTCTCCTCCTAGCTCTATAACACCAACATCCCCATTAGAAATATTGTCAGCTCTTGGGCTGAGGGAGCATTGTGACCGTACATGACAATAACAGCGCTGGTGACTAATCCTTGAGGCCCCGCACCCCAATCCAATTCCCATTTCCAGGGGGAGAAACTCTTACAAGCTTTCTCAACTCCTACAGCTTTCACCTTCTCTGTTCCAATCACTGGGAGAATTCAGCATAAATCTCTTTAACTGTTTTTTTCAAGAACGGAGGGCAATAAACTTTAATAATTGAACACGTGGTCTCTGGAGCCAGACGAGGTGGGTTTAAGTCCCAGCTTTAATGCCTGCTAACTCTATGAATGTACTCACTTCCTAGGGCTGCTGCAGCAAATGATCACAGATGTGGTGACTTAAAACAACAGAAATTTGTTGTCTCACCCTTTGGAGGCCAGAAGTCCAAACTCAAGGTGTTATAAGGGCTGGTTTCCTCTGGATGCTCTAAGTCAAATCTATTCCATGCCTCTCTCCTGGCTTCTGGCAGGTGCTGGCAATCCTTGGCTTTTCTTGGCAGGTAAGTGGCAGGTAGATGTGTCACTTAAATCTCTGCCTCCATCTTCACATCCTTTTCTCTTCCTTTTTCTTCTTTTATAAAGACACTTGTCATTCAATTTAGGGTCCATCGTAATCCAAGATGATCTCTTCCCAAAGTTCTTAACTTAATTATATCTGTAGAGATTGTTTTTCTAACTAAGGTCACAGTCACAGGTTCTAGGTAGATTATATCATTTGGGGGATCACCATTCAACCCAGTACGACAAACCTAAGCAATTTTTTAACTATAATATTCACTCTGGTCCATTCTATAATGGGCAGTTATAATAACACTAAACTCCCCTATAAGTTTATTGAGGATAAAATTGTGTTTATACATGTAAAGCACTTAAGGAGTTTCTGGTGAATAATAAACATTGTTTGCTAAACAGTATTTGCTATCTTGGAGAGTTGACTTCTGAACAGCTATTAATTTCTGCTTTTGGTCACCTAATCCAAAGCCCCATTCACAAAACCCAAGGCGAGAGAGCACAGGGCTAATAAATTCTTGTTTACGAAGACAGGAAATACGTATGCTGGAAGATACAAATTATTCTGGTACAATGTCCCAAAGCTGAAAACAGAGTGTGTGCTTGGAGACAGGAGGTCACAGTATAATAATCAGCATTTAATAACTACATAGCAAGCAGTGTATATGTATTATTTCTATTAATCCTCACGATGGTATTATATACAATATAATGCATATTATAATTTTATATATGTATTATATTACACACACACAATGATATAATCCATTTTTACTGCACTTTTTTTTAAAAAAGAACAAAATAATACTAAGTTTAGGAAAGTTAAGTCTCCCGACACCAAACACCTAATAAGTGGTCAGGCCAAGATTTGAAACAAGGTCTCTCTGACTTTAATGATTGTCCTTTTTTTAGTCTGAGCTACCATCTGGATATCAGCTAACATCTACAACATTCTTAGGAATCCTGGGAATACTGAAATATTGAGAAAAATCTAAGAAATACCTTATACTGAATGTAAATGCAACGTTTTGTACCTGAACTAAAAAATAACTGCATACTTATCAGAGAAGAAACAGGAGCCTGTTAGAGCACGATGAAGGATTATTGTGTCCTAGCCTATTGCGACCGTAATGTTAATAAACAATGTGGCCCAGCTACCAAAAATACATGTGACCATTTTCTGCAGTGTCCAGAACAAGCAAGGTGATAACTCGTCTTCATTCTGCAATGTTCAGGTCACATTTGGAATTTTCATTTAGTTTTGGAGTATTGTATCATCAGAGGAACTTTGAAAAATTGCATGTAATGAGACAAGAGTGACCATCACAGTGAAGGGATGACAAACATCCACCACCATCCTGATTTCTGCCTACCTCATCGACGAAGAGCCTCCCAAATGGGGTCCCCTGTCTCAGCCTCCCTTGCCGTGCGTTTTCCACCCTGTGGCTGGGTGACCTTTCCAAACTACAAATGGACTTATGTAGCACTTGGCTGCAGTTCATCCCAAAGCCTTTGGAATGACATTAAAATCACCTAATAAGGCTTCGAGAGTCCTCAAGTTCTTGTACACACTTACTGCTTCACACACGCGTGCACGCACCTATTCTTTGGGCGTTCTGCTCTCTTGACCGGAACACCTTCCTACTTCCAACTTCGGCTCCCACTTTCCCTCTACCCACTCCTTGCCCGGTAATTCCTGCCCATTCTTCGAGGGCTCAACTCAGTCTTCACTTTGTCTTGAAAGCCATCCTTGACGGCCCCTGCTCCAGATTTCAGGGTTTGTTGGTCCCTCCTTTATGCTTGTGTAGTCCCCCGAGCTTCCCCTATCTTAGCACGTATCACACTCTGCTCTAATTGCCATTTACTTGGTTCCTCTACTCAATAGAAAGTGATATGAGAGAAGGACAAACTTTGCTTTCTGCCCATTTTACCTCCACTACCAAACACAGTGCTCACTGGATAACTGTTCCTTGAAAGTCTTCGTTCTGGAATAAACGATGAAGGACCTTGAATTAAATTAAGATATTTACAGATAGAAGTGTGAAAGCCATTTTCAAGGTATAAAGCAATATACACTGATTTGTCCATTTGGACCAGAAAGCAGAATTAGGACTTACGGGCAGAAGTGAATTGAAAGTAGATTTTCATTCAATAAAAGAAAGAACTTCAAATAATTAGAAAAATCTGAAAACATGGCTTCCTGGCTTTAGCAATAGGGGATTCTCTGTCATTGAAAATGTTCATGCTGAGAGGTGGGCCCATGGAAGGCTAATAGGATTCATTTATTTATTTTTTACTTACTTCTTAATTTATTTTTTACTGCTCCAGTCAACGAATGGGAAACTTTATTGAAAACAAATGGAACGCTTCACGAATTTGCATGTCAGCCTTGTGCAGGGGCCATGCTAATCTTCTCTGTATCCTTAATAGGATTCATTTTTCAATGACAATTAGATAAATTGGTAGAGATTTCTAGAGTTGAGCTGTATTAAGAAGAGTCTGAGATTCTATGTGGGACAGGAAGAAAAAATTATACAATCAATAATTACTGGCTGTCAGGACTGAATGAAATATGCAGTAATACTCCATATTTGTCATTACCTCCTTGCTTCTCACACACACACACACACACACACACACACACACACACACACACACACCCCACGGTTATATACTGAGAGTCTTAATAGGGAGACCATCATTTCTTTAGTTAAAACTCAGCCCCCACATTGGCTACACTGCCTGGAAACTTTTAGTTTGCTGTTTCTTTTTTGAGTTAATGGGAAAAATTTAATATCTACTGTCCCTTCTTTTTATCTGGAAAGTGGGATGCTTCGTAAAAATTGGCACATCTTGAGTCATTACTGTTTTTCGACATTATATAGCAAAAGAAGAGAAGTGGACATATAGCTGCGGAGGAAAAAAAATATGCTAAGAACTCATGGATTCAAAGAACAGCCAGTGGGAGCAGCACCCAACAGGATTAGATTTTACTAAACAGTGGGCTTAATAAGACAACAGGAAAACAAGTCTCAACACACGATATTTAAAATCTGCAATTCTTAGGAAGAGAATCAAAATTCACATTACACTGGTTAAGACTCCAGCTGCCACCTTCTATTAAGGAACCACGATGGGTCTCTGTATTTTGTACATTTAATAATGGTCTTGAAGCAGTTAAAGAGAAGCGAGCTTATTCTCTGTGATGCTATTCTGCTTTTAGCACTGCCTTTTCTTACCCTTTGGTGTACTGCTGATGTCTGTTGTGCATGAAGTCAGGAAGCCTGGTTAAAGTGAGGGCAGCGAACTGAGAAGTGCCTGGGTGGGTAACACACTGGCTCTGGCAGTCAGACTCTTCAGAGAGAAAAATAAATAGACTGCTTTCTTGTTTGTTGAGAGCATTAAATGCATGGATGCAGGTACAACACAGACTGGATACATACTAAATATTAAACAAATGCTAGTTATTATTGTCATAATAATAATTTTTTTTTTTTTTTTTTTTTTTTTGCATTGTCACACGTCAAGTCAAGGACTTTGCTAAGTTCTACTTCTAGGACAAATGGAGGATTTGTCGTCTCACAATTGAATCAGCCAAGGACAAGAAAGGAAGCAGCCTGACGATTAGTCCAGGTACAGATTTTGGATTTGAATCCTGGTTCATCTACTTAACAGCGAGGTGACCTTAGGCAACTTATTTGCCTTCTCTGACCTCTGTTAGTGGTGGGATGATGTAAGATTACGCATGTAATCAGTCTAGGGCAGTGCCTAGAACCCAGTAACTGCCCATATTTCAAAAGAATAAAAAATGTTAATAGTCTCGTTATTTTTCTACACTTATTTTGATTTGGTTTTCTTTCCCTTCAATCAGTTCTCCACCTTATACCCAAAGCTCCATATCTAAAGAGTAGATGTGAACACATGGCTTCTCTCCTTTAGGCTCCTTTTTGGTTCTCCTCTTCCCTGAGGACGACCAGAGCTGTATTAATGCTTTTGTGTGAGCACCAAGTACTCTTTCCTCTAATCCTTTGGGTTGACTCTCCCCAGCCTCTGGTCTTTTGACTCATAAGCATTACCGATCAGTACTCTGTTGGATATTCAATGGACAGTCTCTGCAGTTGTGTGAATTTCTCTCTGTGCAGCTTTCTCCTCTCTAGTACTTGAAAAATATAGTCACCTGGGTCTTCCCAGGCTCTGTTTCTTCCACTCAAGCATTCCGCCAAACTTGACTCATGCTTCACATCCTTGTACCAACCGAGCCTGAAAATTCTCTCACTGGGGCAATTGTAGAATTCACAAAATTGTCTGTCTCCCAAATCCTAGAAATCACTGCTCTTTCATTACCTATCTCGACTGCCTTAAAATCATTGTTTCATCTCTTGCCTAATTTTGTGTTTGTTGTAGGTGGAGGAGTAAATCCGATCTGTTATTCCGTCTTGGCGGGAAGCAGAAATCTGGTAGCTCATTTATAAGGTGCTCTTAGCCTTGATATCTATAATCTTGGTTCTTCAGAGAAAAGGGTCATGACTTGTCAATGCTTTGCTAAATACAGATGAGAAACAAATATACAACTCTCCACTAGATGGCACCTTTTCTTACTATTTTGCCCTCTCTGCCACCATTTTGTTCTCCTTGCCTGGATTTCTGCCTCAGTTTCCCTCTCTTCACCTCTACATTCCTAGCAGAACCCTCCTCTGAAGCCAATGAGACTAATTCCTACTTTTCCCAACCAGGCCCGTCACCTTGCACATATTGCTTGATCAGTATTTATACTGGGCTGTTACTGGGTGCTCAGATGTTGCTGGATGGGTGCTTCTGGTCTCCCTATATAACGGATTCATCATGTCCAGATTAAGAATTCCTGCGTACGCTTTATATGCCCCTTGTTCAGACATCCATGGATGTCAATTCCTACCCAACCAAGACAGAATTTATTATAATGCTCTGCATCCTGCAGCCAAATCTTTTTCTCCAGGGCTCTGCCTATGACCCATTCCTGCCAACCCGTGGCTGTGAGGACCCAGCATACCTGAACTCCCAATTAAGGAAACTGAGAAGTCAACTTGTGACAACCATGAGTTTTGACCTTGGAGAAACATACTAGTGTGCAGAGAAATTCCTTTCAAAATTTAGTAAGTTGTCGAATTAAAACTTGTTTTGCTATCTCAACTTACAGAGGGGAGAAAAATAGCAAACAAACAAACAAGACAAAAAAAAAAAGGCCAGCAAAGTGTAATTGCATTTCCTAACGTCATAGACTAATTAATGTTAAAGGTAGTTCTTTTGGTGAGCTATTTATTATTAATATTATTCCTGAATAAGGATCTCTCCTTCTCCTGCCAGTCCAGTTATTGTGGCCCCGTAATTTTTTTTCCTAAAACTAACTCAGATAGGGACATTTTTCTTAAAGATTTTTAAGCTACCTTCCCAAGCCTTCCTCTTAGAACAATATACAAGTGGTACCAGAAAGAAACTCTTGATTGCTATTCTTAAGTCTTTTCTGACTTCTGAAAGTCCATCGATTCTGCCACAAACTTTTGGGCATCACGTTCTGGCCCTGCAATTTTTAGGATCCCAAGTTATGTAATGTGCACATGTTAGAGAAGTGGGGTGGCTTATCCTAGAAACCAGTGCTCTACAGACCAAAGCTTTTTAAATTTCAGAAAACGAACCCACTTGATTTTCTTTTTTCCTCTCCATGGCAGAAGGGCTTCATATCACACAGTTAGTGTGATAGCATTAAGGAGGTGAATCCCAGACCCGGGTCCTTACTTCCTGGAGATTATTGAAGAAGCAGCCTCACCCCAAAGGGTAGAGAACAGGAGTTGGGCAGTGGTGCTCAAGGAATCCCCACCTGGATTAAATGCAGGGAGAATTCAAAGCCGAGGCAATGCTGTCGTTCTCCTGTCCCTTCCTGCCAACTCCCACCTCATTGCAATGAATGCTCCCGATTTCGAAAAAGTGGGAAGAGAATCCCCAATGTCCAAATGAAATGGAGACAGAGTTGCTCTTAAAACTTAAGTGTTTGTTCCCCAGCCTTTTATAGCTTAGAGTCACTATATTTTATATATGTACCAAGATGCTCCACTTAATGCAGAACTGCTCAAACAATTCACAGAAGTCCTTAAGTTCTCACCTTTGACAAACACCAGAATAAACATTAGAGATGTCAGTAAAAGGTGTGAGTGGGAGCCATATTCAAGAAATTAGTTGGGATAGTAGAAGGAAAAAATGAAGCAATTACGAAATAAAGGACTATTTCAAGTCATTTAATCTTGACTAAATAATAACAGAGGTTTCTATTTGGCACATACACATACCCACAAATGATTCAAAAGATCTCTTGTCTGTTACCCTGGTTCATTCTTTCCCTTTTGTTATTATTATTATTTTTTTTTAATTTACTTAGGATCAATGTTGGGTTTTGTAGCATCAGACCTTGGGAACCTTATTTATTAACATTCCTCAAACATTGGCAATAGCAACAATAGTTATAACAGCACAGGTACCAGCTATGTGACAAGCACGAGCTAAGTCCTTTAAAATAACTCTAACTTGACAATAACCAGATCGTTGTATTATCCCATTTTTCAGCTAAGGAAATAGAATCTCACCAAGGGTAAGTAGCGTGCCCAAGGTCACAGAGCTGGCAGGTGGTAGAGAGTCGGGACTCTGATACCAAAGTCCTTGCTTTCTCAGTTCCTAGAATTGCAGCTGAGTCTAAATTATTCCTCCCCGCTCTCTCTGTTCTCCCCACTCCAAGGGTGGTCATCATTATTATCATCTTGGAGCTGCTTCAAAGACATGGTGGCCCTGCAGATTCAACCACAGGATGAGAAAAGCAAATAAAGTGAGTGTTCATTTTCAGCCTTTATGTGGGTCTTTTCATCTTCAAAGTCCTTTGTGAATATTAAACAATTAATCCCCCACGGAAGTCATCAGCATTGGGGGAAGTGAACGTTTCCATTAATGTTGCCGAATGTCTATTGCTGTTGGTGAAGTTTCGCCTTTCAGACGGTGCTTCTAAAGCCTTTCCATATAAATGAAGCCCATTTTCATTCACATGTCTCTCCCAGGTGTATGAAGGGAGCTGCTGAGATGTTTAAACACCGTGCTTTTTAGATACCTCTGAGAAGTTAAAAGGCTTTGCTGGTTCTGCTTCCTGAAAACACACACACACACACACACACACACACACACACACACACACACACAGTTTCTATGATAAATCAGAAAAGTTGATGGTGTA
This sequence comes from Rhinolophus ferrumequinum, assembly GCF_004115265.2. Lineage (NCBI taxonomy): Eukaryota > Metazoa > Chordata > Mammalia > Chiroptera > Rhinolophidae > Rhinolophus > Rhinolophus ferrumequinum. Next base: position 62,602,372 of record NC_046297.1, read on the forward strand.
TGTGTGTGTGTTGCTGGATGCTTGTGTGTTATTCCAGACAAAATGGCGCAGGGAGGAGACGCCACTGCTGTAGCTGAAGTCGTAACCAAGCTGCACCTTCGTCTCTGTGGAGCACTGGGTTAGCACATTTAGTGGCTAACCACCAGGTTGGTGGGTCCAGCTCACCCAGGGATAATCTGATCTTCTTTCCTGAATATGTGAACAGTCCATGTCAGGAATTGATTCCTCTTTTGCAAGCACTGCTGTAGTGTTCTCTGAACTGCTCTGTTAAATCCCACCCACCACAGGTACTTGTTAAAGCTGCAAGTTCCCAGACCCTGATATTCTGATTGCCTTGTTGGGGGGGGGAGGAGGGGGAGAAGGTGTCTTAGAATTTGCATTTTTAAGACACACCGTCTGCCCCCAGGAAATTATTATTATCATTCAAGTTTGCACAGAATTTGTATGGAAGATAACATATTGACTTAATTCAGAGCCTCACTGCCTGGGTTTGAATCTATGGTTCCTCGCTTCTCGCCTCTGAAAAATTTCCCAATCCCCATCTTTAGTAGCCACAGCACAGCATCTCACTGTGATTGGCTGCATGATGGTATCTGATACTTTCATTTTATGTTGAAATGAGTTGTTTACTGTCGATCTCTCTTAACTTGATGGGGAAACTGACCTTAAAATGGTTCCCTGCCACGTGGAACTGAGCTAAAATGGTGGTCCCAGTGGAGAGAGAGGTCCCCAGCCTCAGCCCCAGCCCACTTCTGCATAACCCCCTCCAAGCCACACCTTGAGCCAATCACCAGATGACACCTACCCCTTCCCCGACTCAAGGAAGTCCCCAACCCATAAAAACCTGCTCAAAACCTTGCTGGGGGCTCAGTCTTTTGGGAAGGAGCCCGCTGAGCCCGCCCGTGTAATAAAGCTGTGTTCTCCCTGATCTCTGTGTGCCGCTTGAGTTTCTCGGTCCTTGCCGTTTTTCTGCAACAAACTCACCCCCACCCAAATCTCCCCATCTCCTCTGGTGGTACTACTGTGCCCTATCAGTTTAGTGAAGAGGAAACTGGGTTCTCAGAATTCCCATCCTTTATGGACAGGTTAGGGCTGGCCATCAGGACCCTTTGTGTGAGATTTGAGAGGTGGGAGTGAATCAGCAGTCATTGTTCTCGGTAGGTTGTCACTGGTTAGAGGTGGTGAGGGACCCAGGCAGAGATGCCAGACGTTCCAGTCTGCCCTCACGTCTGCTCGCCCCACATCCTCGTCTCCTTCCTGACTTCCAGCCCTGTGGACCCACAGTGCCCACAAGCCTACCAACAGCTCCTTTGCTGTAAACTCACAGGGGGAGCCGTGAAGAGCCAATGTTCTTCCTTAGACCTCTACTCTGGGAGGTGGACTTGCCCTTGAATTGAGGGGGAAACTGACCTAAAATGGTTCCCTGCCACGTGGAACTGACCTAAAATGGTGGCCCGAGTGGAGAGAGAAGTCCCCAGCCTCAGCCCCAGCCCACTTCTGCATAACCCCCTCCAAGCCACACCTTGAGCCAATCACCAGATGACACCTACCCCTTCACGACTCAAGGAAGTCCCCAACCCATAAAAACTTGCTCCAAACCTTGCTGGGGGCTCAGCCTTTTGGGAAGGAGCCCACCAACGTAATAAAGCTGACTCTCCTAACTCTCTGAGTGCCACTTGGGTTCTTTGTGGTCTTGGACTCTGCTACAGAATGATGAAGGAATCATAGTCAGGCAAACTCCTGGTGCCTTTCCTTCCAAAGAATTAAGTTCTGTGAATTCTGAGACCTATACTCTCTGTTCATGCCTGTTACCTCGGTACCTAGAACAAGGTCTGGCACGCGGCAAGCATTTAGTAAGCATTAGCGGAGTGACTGATGAAAGCGATGGCTTCCTGATTTACATCATGGGGAAAAGGATGCTTCTCTCACAGGGTTGGGTGAGGACAAGTGAAACAACATATAAAGAGATCAGTACCATTGCTGGCAGATAATAACAACGGATGCATGGCTGCTGCTTTTATTGATTTTGTTGTTATGGCTTTGAAAAGATCAAACCTGCCACATGGAGCCAAAAACATTATGAATGTGTGATTCAGTCTGTCTCCAGAGTCAGTCATCGCCCAATCCACCTGGGTTTAGTCTTGTCTTCGCCCTAGAGTCATAATATCGTCCCACAAAACTATAGAGCCAGAGAGGATGTGAAAGGTTCCCAGTATGTCACCCATGTTCAAAAGATGAGGAAACAGGGACCTGAGAAGTAAAGAGAGTTGCCCGAAGTTATCCACCACTTAGAAGAGGTAAAACTAATAATATGCTTTATTAAAGCAGTCGCAAGTTCTATCTGTGAACTCATGTAAAATAAAAGTTTTAAAATACTTTATAGCTACATATATACACATATGTGCATATATATGCATACATATATACATATGTATATATATGTACACTATATAGATACATATATACATATATAGTGTACATATAGTACATGTATATAGTATACACATACATATAGTACAGTATATAGTATACATATATACATATATATATAAATATAAATGAACATATGAGTATTATATATACATGTACTTGTATATGGTAATAGTGTCCTGTTTTCCTGTGATAGGGTGACGACACATCCAGGTCACCTGGGACAATGCAGCTTATGCCTGTACCATGGTTTCATTATTAACAGTACTGCCTTCATATTCAAAGTGTGCTGATTTTTTCACTAAATTATATATTTTCCCTACAGGTAAGGGACAACTTTGTTCTCTACTTTCTGTCTCCACACTTGGAATGAAGGAGGCTACCGAGATGGACATGTGAGTAGGGCCAGGTCAACCAGAACGTCACATGCACTTGGCAACAGGAACCACTTTGGGGATGGGTTCATGGTGTGATGAGAGCAACACACCTTTTGCTGCCACTGCCAAACGAGAAGCAGGCTCTTCTCTCTTCTCCCAGGTTGGCCTACAGTGAAGATGCTGTATACCCCAGGCGGCCTTGGGCTTGAGCAGGAAGCCAGCATGAAAGAAAACACCACCAGGAGATGGGAGGAAAGGAATCCCAGTCACGATCACAAGTCCTTGATCAAGCCGTCTCTGACGCTGGACTAACTCTAAATGCTTTTGCTTAAATGAGATGAATGAAGTGAAAAAATGCTTTTCAATTGCAAGAGAAAATGCTTTTCAATTGCAATGAAAAGCATCATAACTGAAATACTGACTGAAACACATAAATAAAGAGGGTGGGGCATTTGGTCATTTTCTTAGTCCTCAACCACCATTTTATCAGGGCCACAGTTGTGACTCTGATAAGTTAGAGGGGAGGTATGTCCCTGCATATCTTCACTCCCCACCCAACCCGCATGCTATGTAACTCCGTTACAGTGGACTTTGCAATACTGACCGCACCATTCATTCATTCAATACACATAAATTAAGCACATTATGACCTCAAAAAGTTTGTATTCCGTTAAAGGATTAAAAAATGAAATGATAACTGCTAAACATAAGAGTGAAAGTCCAGGCCTTATGAAAGCTGATTGCAGGGACTATTCATGACAAAAGTGTGGAATGAAGCCTCAAGAGAGGAAAAGAGATTGAAATGAACTTTTACAGGATTGGCACAAATCCTTTTACTATCTAGTCAAAGCATTATGCTTAATCCTATGAGAAGAGAAGATATGCAAAGTCATAGAGATAGCTATTTGGGGAAATGTAAATACTTGCTAGAGCACCAAGTACACTGGAAGAGCTTGGAAGAAGCATCTAGAGAGAAAACTGGGAGTTCTGGTAGACCACAGAAGTCTTGGACTTTATCGTGTGGACAATGGAAGACCATGAAAAGGAATCCAGAACAGGTTGTTCTGGCTTTTGACGGGCCACTGTAATAGGATGCTTTGTTCTCCAAGCAACTGCACACAGAATTGCATAGCTTTCTTTACGGACATGCTGCTGTAGAACCTGTGCCCTTCCTAGGAGACGACACTGCCTACGAGGGCTGGGTTCTGGCCATGTGGATGCACACGATTTAAACCATTCTCTTCGGTCTGAACCCTGTGGGTAATCTCTAGACACTTTCTGCTGTCGTTATTTTATTTTACTCCTTCCTCCTGTCCCGGATCAATTTTCTTTTGCTTTGACTAATCCTTCCTTAATCTCTCCTGCCGTGTCTTTCCTTTTGTGTCTTACAGTCCCAGTAATCAGATTTGCCTTTTAGAAAGACCGTTATATGGACAACAGCTTTGAACAGGGTGAAACTGAAGGCAGTGAGAGGAGATGGGAAGTTGTTATAAAAATGCACGGGGATGGAGAGGGCCAGATGATTCAGAACCATAGTTACCACGTGTGTGCAGTGGGATGAGTGCAGTGGGGTCTGTGGATCAAAAAGCACTTAGCGTATGTGGAAGCTTAGGCTACATCCAGAATTGGATTTCCAGGCTCAGGAAATTTACAATATGCTTCCTCCATCCATTCCTACCCCCTTGCTCCTCAGCTCAATGAAATAACTAAATAATTAAATCCTAAAATGCTTCTAGGATATGCTTTGGTGTTGAAACACGTCTGCTACATGTTGGAGAAGCCCATCCCGGCAGATGTGCCTTTGCTTTGGCTTGTTTGTTTATCTATGGAAATGAATTTCCTAAACCTCCTCTCCTGCTAAGCTTAATAAAAAGGAATCTTTTCCACACTCGTCTTCATCATGATGCCCCTTGTGGTCTTTTATCAAACCATTGAGGACATATGCTGTGCAGCTAATTATTTTTTTTTTTTTTTCTCCTACTGCAGTGCATTAATCCAAGGAAAGGCCATTTCAGCTCAGGATTTAAAGCAGTGGAAGTAATCTGCACAAAGCATTCTCTCCCAAAGAAAACAGAGTCTGTCGCTGGATGAAAAGAGGCTGGCACCCTGGTACAGTGCAGGCTATTTTTTGAGCAATTACTTGATGGAATTCAGTTCAAGCGTTGCCCACCAATAAACTAGGAGATGGGAAAAAAACAAATAATGAATTGAGATGGCATAGTTTGAAGATGAACCAAAAAGTGTACATTTATCAAATTTGGGGAAGACGGGGAGCTGTGGAGAACAAGGAGTAGATAGGATTTGATATACTGTCCATAAAATCATGGACATAAGGGAAGACGACGTAATAAAAGTCTTGGAGATATTCATGGTTCCTTTAGTGAAAGAACCACTAGGGAACTCTTAGGAGAGGCGTTGGCTTTCTGTTTACACATGGAGACGGTCAGGAGACTATGGACTCAAAAAGACGGAACTAAGTCATCTTTGAAATACAGATGAGGGAGGGAAAAAAAGGACATATTAATTAAAGTCGTATTATGGCCCAGCTTAGCGGCTTGAGAGGCCACAGGGGCTATTTTAAAATAATTTGCCGGCGTCATAAGATCGAAACAGGAAAAACACATGTATATATTTTTTCCTTTAGGGTGAAATAAGCAGTTGACTCATGAACTTCATTTTGTGTAGCATTTAATTTTACTAAGTCCCCCAAACCTGATGTTTTATTCATGGTTGAATTTCCTTAGTAGTGTTTGGCTTATATTTTATAGATCCGTGTCCTATTAAAAGAGAATTGTTGTATTGTAAAATGAAACTAGTTTACTTTTTGTCCCTGTGGAAAGAAACCTTTTTTTTGGGGGTGGGGGGGAGGTCTGTCTAGATGTTTGTAAAATGTTTTTCTTTTTTTCCACACTTGAAATCCATGCTTCTACCAGGATGTCTACATGTATGACTCTAATTTTGCTTAGCAGACACTGACCTCTTTCCATGCATCCTTAGAGAAGATTTCAGAGAAGATCTTCAGCTCAGAGAAGATCTCGTCTCTGAAATACTCCATCACTGCATTTGCTGCATTCGTCAGTTTCCTTTTTCAGCGATAGCAATTACCCAAATACTGGCAGATTATTCTCTCTTTCCTAGTCTTGAGTGATCAACTTCATGCTCGTCTCCTCTCTTTATTTTCTTTTTTTCTATTAGTTTCAGGTGCACAAAACAAAGTAATAGTTAGACATTTATCATTTCTATCCCTCACACAGTGACAGCCCCCCTTCCCCCATCCACTACCCCTCTGACATCACACACAGCCATTACATTTCCACTGTCTCTATTCCTAATGCTGTACTCTGCTTCTTGTAGCTATATACATATACATAAATTTGTAGTTGACATTCATTATTGTTCAGCTTTAGTTTCAGGTGTACAGTGCAGTGATCAGGCATCCTCTCTTTATTTTCATATCTTTGTTTTCTCAGGTTTTCCTCCGCCATCCTGATTTGATTTTCCACATTTTTATCTTTTTGTTTCCCTCTGTATCCAATGTGGTCTATAATTTTACTACTATAATATTGGTATGTCTGCTTTTTTTTTTTTTTTAAAGCTCACTTAACTTTGTTTTCATCCCATTCTTTTATTTTATCCTAATTTCCTTTGTGACATTTTGTTCCTGTTTAATGGAGTTTTTTTTTTCTGGGTTTATTTGATTGAATATTCAAATAAATGGAATATTCAAATTGATTGAATATTTGATTGAATTATTTGATTGGATTTAATGGATTTTTTCTTTCTTGGTTTATTTGATTGAATATTCAATTTTAAAATTTTCTTTTGGATTGCAATATATCATTTTCAAAATCACATTCTTCTTATAGTTTCCTCTCGTTTTCTGCAATTTTTATATGTCATATATATATGACATATAGATTATATATATAATATTATCTATATATATTAGATTCTCTTTAGTAAGCCTTGAATCAAGTGTCTCCAGACTGGGTGTCTGCCAGTGATTTATGGATTTCCCTTAACTCATTGGTCTAATGCTGGGATGCCATCTGCAATGTACAACTGGAGTGATGGGCCAGGTTCCCAACCCATTTCCTGATTCCTGTTAAGATATGCAGGTAAGATGCGTGGGTCTACTGTATTGAACTGGGAACCTTTCTGTCTCTACTGCATACACGACATGCTCTGTCTCCAAAATGCTCTGTTTCTACGTACGTTTTGTATTTGTTTTCATTGTTTCCATTAAGGATCATACTTCCCAAGGTCTCCTCCTCCACTCCTGACATTGTCTGCCCTGCTGTATTCTTTGGGGGTAGAAGACACACATGGAAGAGAAAAGAACTGATTCTTTAGGAAAAAAGTCCGTGCCCGGGCATTAGAAGTGTAGGTGCCCAGTTTTAATTCAACAGAAACCAGGGTGTCTGCATCAGGAGGGCAATCTGAGATGAAAGAATTTTCTTCTAATCTTCTTTGAGGCCTACTTTGAACAGGAATAAAAATATTTGCTGAAGACAGGGTAGGTCCTTTTTGAATGTTTATTGCAATACGTTTCATTGGATTTCAAATGATTAAGACTTCTTCTCAAATTCAAGTCTTAATTTCAGGAGGGGTGAGCTTTTGCTTTGTTCACTGTCTTCACGGGTAGTGGTAGAATGGACGCGCTGTAGTGGAAGCTGCTAAAATGCCAGATGCCATTTTAATCTGGAAGGCACCCAGCAATTAGCTTCTGTTCAGCGCTTGGAACGTGGTAGGTGGCTTCCATAGAAATAAACCTTTGGAATAGAACCCATTTATAATTTCAGGACTACGTGCACTGTAAATCACCTAATTTCCCTCCCATCAGTCTGCATTTTGGTTCTCACCTAAAAGTTTCAGAATAACTATTTTTTTTTAAAGCTAAGTCTTGGGCTGAAATCATTTTTGTCACCATAGATTTGAAGATGAGAAAAGGATACAAAAGAAGGAAAACTCCATTCTGCCTCACACACGGAATCCTCACAACCACCGATGACTTGTGACTGTGATTCCATTTCTTAGACGAGGAGAGCAAGGTACAGCAAGGGGTGACAGGTACCGGGTGACACAGTCAGTAAGTGAGAGGCAGGAGCTTTCATTCAAACCCAGGTCTGGCGGAAATCAGAGGTCAAATTTCTACTACGATGTATGTCATCTACCCACAAGTACGAGAAGTTGAGGAAGGGTACCTCTCAAGTACATTTCTGGTGTCCACATGCATACGGTGCAAAGATGTCCTGCCTCGGGTCCTTCGTGTCTTATAGAAACCCTTATTCTTGCTTGTTACAGTCCCTTCTTCCCTTGGAACCTGGCATAGGTTCATGAGAGAATGAGGCGAGTTGCCAAACAAGTAAAACTCTTCACTGTCCTGGACCTTTCCCCTCTCCTGTAACACCCAGTCCTTATCTGTGGACCAAGCAGGTGCTAAAGCCATTAAATACTTGAATAGAATGACTGCTTTTCCTACATAAAAACAAATTCATCTGAATTTCATGAATACTGTTGATTTTGGGGTGTTTTTTGCAATGGGTACACAGTTTTCTGCACTGCCTCTACCATTCTACCACACCTTTAATCTTGGGGGTTGGGGGGGTTGGGGTTAGTGTTATCAAACTGATATGTGGCCCTGGAGGAAGGGTGGAGATAGCCAGGCCTGGGAATACAAGCCTTTGTGAGGGAAAAGAGCAAATGTAACTGCCGCAGACGTCGGTAAAGGAAAGAAAACTGAACAGTGCTTAGAAAGCTGTGATGAGAATCTCCCCCCAGCACATCAGCTCTCGATCGGGGGTGACACTGTCTCCTTAGAATGGACTAGAGGGTAAGGAAGTGGGGGCATGGTTCTCATATCACATACATTGACCTATCAAATTATCGGCCCCCAGATATGACACAGATTGTCCTTTGCAATTTAAAAAAAGATGTGCTATTGCCCTGAGCACCTTCCATGATCAGTATTTTCACACTCATATTGATCTTTTACCACCAGTGGGTTTTAGAGAATATGCTACCATCATCTCCCTTGGTTCTACGTGGCCAATAAATAGGCATAGGCCATGGAGTATTTCTTGCCATACTCCCATAAACAATTAAAATTCCTCTCCCCAACTCTCCCTTTCTCCTCTCCTCCTCTTGCCAGCTTGCTGTGCTTCAATAGCTTTTTTGCTGTATTTGGAGATTTCTATAAAAAACGTGTTTCGCCTGTATTCTCCAAGCTCATTTTAGATCAGGGACAAATAAAGGTTAAAACACGTTCTGGGGAAGAATGACTAATTCTTATGGATCATAGGAACTCTTTCAGGAGCAAGCGAGCTTTCTCTGTGTCATTAAATAAGTGTGTCGTCCATCCTTCTTGGTATGGTCCCAGGGAAGATGTTTCCAAGAATTGCACCTTTGCTAGCTGTGTCTACACAGCATCAAGAAGCTAGATGGAGGTGACAAACAAACAAACAACAAATCAAATAACAACCACGAAAATCAATTGCTGGGGGACTCGTTTCATATATAGTAAGTAAGTGGAGGTTTGATTGTTTTTCTAATCTAGATGTTAGATGCCCACGTCTGATTTATTGTTTTACACCCAAAGCACCTAACACTCTGTCTTGCACCTGGCATATATGCCTGGTAAATATTTATTGAATGAATAAATGCATGAAGATAACACATGGAAGTGGGTAGCTGAGGACATTATATTAAAAGGGCTTGAAGATCTAAAGCCTGGAGACACTCTTTTACCCTGACAGTGATAAGACTGAAAGAAAATAGAATTTCTCTGTTAGTTTTGTGTATTATGATTTTATGAATCCCCGAACACAATCTTCTCAATCATTGCCTGCTCGACAAAGGTAGCAGATGAGGGAGAGTCCTTCAACTCAGACGACACTTCAGTTAGAGTTGTAGGAGCTACACTACAGTCTTAGCGAGCAGTTCATCCGTATATCTAAATCCACAAGTGGTTACATATAAAACAAGGAGTTAAAAGGAGAGCAATACCCACGGTTACTCTGTGTGGTGGATCGTAGGACAAGGGCCCAGAGGGTATTAAGAACAAAGAAGCAGATTTTAGCGAAATGTTAGAAATGGCTGGTCAACAACATGAACTGCCACCCATGAAAGAGCAGATGCATAAAGTAGTCAGTTCCTCCCACACTGGAGCTATTCAGCACATTCTGTGTTTTGTAAAAGTTTTGACTCAATGGCTTATATGATGGCTGGGGAGTTTCGGGTGAAAGTCACAGACATTGGCTCTAGAATTTTTAGGCCAAGAGAGAAACATGTTAGAAGGTTGATTCAAGGAAGGGGACACACAGAAGGGAAGAGAGGCTGAACAGTTGGTTTGGAATAGGATTCAGGAAGTTCCAGAGGCTCCAGATGCCATCTCTTTAATGAATGAGAAGTCCAGCTGTTTTCAGTATTTTCATCATGCTTACTCATAATTCAAGTTTCGGAAATGAAGTATCGGATGGACCCTATCTGTTGAGTTATGTACCTAGTTTTCTGACTAGATTACTGGATTAATTCGCAAATCACACTAAAAGTACTGAAGAGGTTAATTCCTTAAGAGGAAATGAGGGTGCAATTTCCAAAAGAAAGTGTAATGAATCCTGGCTAAACGAAAAGCAGCAAAGGCCCACTGCATCCTCTAATCCCCTTCCAGCTCGATGGTTCTATGGAGCTCTGGTAACACCACACTGGGAACTCCAAATGGATGGGGTTCGTGACCGCCTGCCTCACTCCATGAGCCTTTTGTCCACACACAGACCATTGCCTACCATTCCTTGTGGTAACCACGAGTGAGACTCAATGCACAACTGGACGTGTCCACTATCTCCACCCAAAGTGCAGTGTGCCTCTTGGTGTAGAAGAAAGCCCTCAGCCTGGGAAGCAGCATTTTCTGTCTTCTATTGCAAGTGTCCGTTCTGATTCAATTCCACTGGATGCTTCACATGCATTGTCCATTGTCCGTTGACTATGGACTCTGCCGCCTGACATCTTGTGTCAGCCACACACTTCTTGTTATCTTATGCAAATGATTGAACTCTATACATGTCTTAGCTTTTGTGTGTTTTTTTTTTTGTTGTTTTTTGTTTTTTTTCATGTACCAACTTCATAGGCTTATTGTATGTAAAGGTTAAACCGGATAATACACGTAATGAAATCAAACAGACTGGTACCTTTTCAGCCCTCACAAGAGATGACTGTTGATAACATTTTTGATAATATTAATATTACAACTACCAGTGTCACGACTATTACTTCATTGAGTTAAATTTCCAATATCCATGGCTGGTCCAAGGCACATCTGCAAAGATGGTCAAGTTCTCTACCAGACATTTTTCTGCCGGGAGGCAGAGAAAAGCTCCTAATGTATAAGTAAAATGCTATAGAAGAAGTGGAGAAAAGAAGCTCATGCTTGCCCTTCTCTCCACGTGGAACCCCTTGGAAATGACTCTCTAATCTGTGCAGAACAGAAACTTTTAGAATAATCACACACTTAAAGCTAAACAAAACAAAGCAAATGAAAAACAAACAAAAGCAGAAGCCTTGATTTTCTCTTTCCACCCAGGGCTTAGCTTTTGAAGGAATTTTTTACCCTCGGTATAAAAAAACCTATCCATTTGCAAACAGAGAAGACATCCCTGGATTGTATTACCCCCCTGCATTAGCCAATTGCTGTTGGCATCGGGACCTAGAGCCTTCCAGTACTGCTTTCTATGTACATAAATTTTTATAGAAACAAATTTGAACGTAATATAATTTAAGGGGTTTAGAGAATGAAGGGGGTACAGGTTTATAGCTTTGAGGGGGCCAGCTCTGGATACCCCATGAAGTGGAAAATCACTTAGGACACAGATCCCCTTTTAGGTTACAAAATCCCTTGGCCACAATGACCCTTCACCCAGTAAAGCCTAAGGAAATTCCACCTACTTGATTCACAGAACGCTGCCCTATAGGAATAACATTCCTGTATCCCCCCCTTAGTGACCCTTGTTTAATTGGGGGGGAGGGTATTAAAATTTCAAAGTGAAGTATTTCAGTGTCATCAGGACCATTGAAATGTTTGGTTTTCATGACTACTGACATAATAATGTGCTTTCTATGTGGGTAGTCTTCCACTCAATACTCTCACAAAAACGCTGGAAGTAGCAAACCCATTTCACAGTTGTGGAAACTGGAGCTCGGAGAAATGAGAAGATTTGGCCCAGTTCACCCAACTTTTAAGTGGCACAGTAGGACAAAGTCCTATATTTTGACATTAAAACCTTCTCTTTACTCTCTCCAGTTGCTGTGTCATTGTTTTAAGACTGAGGTTCCCATTTGTCTTTTTCTAAAAAAAAAAAAAACACTCTGGGTCCTGAAATAGGGTTTCCAGGTTGTTGATCCCAATGAACCTTCTTTGAAATTGGCAGCCATTGAGATAATCTTTTAGGAAACCGAAGAACTGAAGTGGAGAAGGCTCAAACAGAAAACGAAAACAATGCATTTATTGGGGCTTTTTGCTCATTCTCTGAATTATTCAGACAGGATCAAGAAGAAGAGTGAAAGCACAGTCAGATTCCATTTCACTGTTAATGGATTTTAATTCAACAGAAAATGGAAGCATCTATCGTTCTTTGCAGATCTAATATCCCATTACTCTTCGGAAGTATCATTGGCTGACTGATTCAATCAATGTTGGCATGGATACAAGTCTAGTAAAATGTAGGATATTTTAATACAATTTACATTTTTTTTCTCCAATTACCATTTACCTCACCTAATACTTGCCACATGGCAAACTTGTCCACATTCCAGATATCAGTTCTCTGGCATTTTTTACTTTATAAATAACATTTAATATTATTTTTCGTAATTGAATTTTCCTAATTCAATTACGAAAAATAATACACGGACACTAAACGGTATTTGGAAAACATGATAATTAATAAATGAATAAGCTAAAGATCACTGTGGTCCAATTACCAGAAACAAACACAATTAACAGTGTAGGATGTATGACTTTTTTTACTATACATACGCATATATTTTTAACAAAATTGAGATGTTTTCTATATAAATTAGTAACTTGCTTTTTCAAATTTAATATTATACCGTAAATAATTATTTAAGTTATTAAAAGTCTTCTAAGACTTTACTTTTAAAAGCAGATTATGTGGTTCCATAAATTTAAAAACTAATTTTTTTTGTTGGGTATTAGGTTTTTCTAACTTCTCGATTTTTAGAATTTATCTTTAACATTGTTAAGATATTACTGTGTATAAATTGTACATTCTGTATCTGTTAGGAATATTTATGACGCAAAGTTTAGAAAACCCAACTAATAGTGAATGATATACATATTTTCCCACTGTAGTAAGACATCTGCATGTAGAAAATCAGGGCCTGTGTAGTGGCTAAGTGACAACAAAGACTCAAGTTCTATTTTTTCTCTCCCTGGCCTGAGAATTTACTTTTTATATCTATGCTTTTGCAACTCATTGTTTCAATATGGCTACCATAGTTCAGTCATCATATCTATACTCAAAGCAGGAAGAAGTGGGAGGGAATAATTACTAAAGCAGATGGCCACTGATATCTTATTGGCCATATCTGTGACAAGCATCTACTTTAGATGCAAAGAAGTCTGGGAAAGCAAGTGTTTAGCTCTTCTAAACTCCATATAAGATCAGGTCAAAAAAGAAAGGAGCTGGAAATAGCTGTTAGACCAGGCAACCAATAATGTCTGCCATAATATCTGTAATACAACATATGAGTTTTCGTCCTATAGGAAAAATCTCTAGAAGGGATAACCTTAGAACTGAATTTTTTTCTCTGATGTAAAAGTAATATATGTGCACTGCAGAAAATTAAACCAAAAAGAAAAATCCTCAAAAAAATCATAAAAAAGAAAATATTTTATAATTTTATCAAGAAGAGACAATCACTTAATCGTCTGACAATGTTATATATACATCCAGTCTTTATCTTATGCTAGCTCAGACAACTTTATGTGGAAGCAGGAATTAGACACTGCTGTAAGAGACACAATTACCGTGTTTCCCCGAAAATAAGACCTAGCCAGACCATAGCTCTAAGACATCTTTTGGAGCAAAAATTAACATAAGACCAGGTCAAATATAATATAATATAATATAATATAATATAATATAATATAATATAATACCGGGTATAATATAATACAATACTGGGTCTTATATTAATTTTCGCTCTAAAAGACGCATTAGAGCTGATGGTATGGCTAGGTCTTATTTTCAGAGAAACAGGGTACTAGTTCTAGGAATCTCTAGATGAATGCCTGATGAACAGATGTTCTGAAGTTTAGTCCAACAACTGTTTTTAGTCTTGTGCTACATAAAACTGTCGACCCTCAGTAAGTTCATTGATTTTAGGGGGGGCAGGCATTAAAACGAATACATACATATTATGCTATTTTTAATATCATTATATGCAAAGTATTAAAATAGTACAGAGCACAAGTGGTTCTTCCTGGGGCGGGGATGGGGGTTGAAAAGCTTCTCAGAAAAGATGATTCTGGAATGTTTTAAACAGTAATTTTCCATGGGGACAAGGGCAGGTTGCATGACAGAAATGTGCATTGGAGATTCCAAAAAGCATGTAGGAGGCAGGGAGGACTGAAACCAAAGAGTGTAGACTTGAAATGACAAATAAATGGGGGCTGAACAGATGGTAAAGTTTGAAAGATGGATATTTTTAGAAAGCAGGTAACGCTGGAAAGACAGAAACAAAACTCTAAAAGGCTTCACAGTTCATGGAACAAAAGGGCCACTCTGTTGTGCCCTGGTGCTAAGGTAGGGGGCGCAAGGGGGGTTGGTCTTGGAATGGGGCTGAACCCGGGAGGTGTCCTGATCACATTACCTGTTAGAGAGATCAGGCCATTGGCAATGTCTCGTGGAGATGCATGAAGAAAAGGCAGGCAACCAGTTAAAAGTCTATTGCAACAAATTATGTAAATGTCTAACCACCATGCTGTACACCTGAAACTAATATAAAATAACACGGAATGTCAACTGTAACTGAAAAAGAAAAGAGTCTATTGCAACAATCAGTTCTACCTCCTCTAGAAGCCTCTCTCCCTGGAGAAGGCACCCCTGCGGAGCTGTTGGTGTGCTCTAATGGAAAATTCCATGATCTGGGAGCTCCGAGGATAATCCTGGTCGACAATATTAGCACCCTTGTTTCAGTAGCTGTCATATCTTGCTAACTTAGACATTACCATCACCAGAGCTACAAGGAGCTTCAGGTTTCCCAAACAGCTGCTTTTAAAACTGTTTTCTAGGGAACCAGCATTCTGCATAACTGCTTCAGGCAAGACAGGGCAGGGCGGCTGAGCCTGTGAGGTCCAGTTTGATTCCACAGTTCCCCACCCCAAGTTTAAAGGAACAGTTTCACATTTATTTATTTTATATTGTCACAGGATAAAGTTTTTCTACCCCCATGTCCTGCCTGGATCCTAAACCTTCCCAGTTCATTCCTTCATTGGCCAGGCACGCACAGTAAACTAGCAAAAAGGAAGAAGGCCTTTTGTACTACAATTCAAAGCACAGAAAAGAAACTGAAACTGTCTTAGCTTAAGGCCAAAAAGCATAGGAAAAGAGACAAAACAAAACAAAACAACAACTGTAAGAGTCTAATTGCCTGCTGGCTGTGTGCCTTTGCAAAAGAATATTCTTCTTCTTCTTTCTTCTTCACCTATATGCAACTCAAATTTTAGTGGCTATATTCAGGCAAAAATCTAATGGAATAAAAAGACTCCTGAGACCAGGAAGACAAGCAATGTGGCAGAGCCTCTGGGATCGGGGAGAATAATGGGAGAAGCGTTTAGGAGTAAGGGACACGGCAAGGGAGAGGTTGAAGGGAGGAGGGTCCCAGAGATGGGTGCAGTTGGAGTCCTGCCAGTTAAAGCCAAAGGTTCTCAGTGCCCTCCTAGGAGCTGGCAGCCTGGGTGGAAGAGAATGGAGAACCAATTCCCCAGTAATTCCCAGACTCCGTGTGGATTATAAGGGGCTAAAAATAAACCTGAAGAAAGGGAAAGGCCATATAGGTGATAGCTTCAGATTTTCTGGGACGGAATAACTTACGAGCTGGAAGATTTTAAGCTAATTAATTCACTCTTTTATTTCTCAGTTTTCTCATCTATAAAATGAAGATTAAACTAGGACATATTTCATAAATTGATGAAAGGAGTAAATAAGATAAAATGTGCAAAGTGCATAGGGGTAAGCAAACTTTCTCTGTAAAGGACCAGATAGTAAGTATTTTCAGCTTTGCAGGCCACACCATCTCTGTCACAACTACTGAACCCTGCTTTTGTAGCAGGGAAAGCAGCCACAGATGATATGTGGAAAAATGTGTGTGGCTGTGTTCCAATCATGCTTTCTTTACAAAAATAGGTGGTAGGCCAGATGTGTCCTATAGCCATACATTATGGACCCACAGGTTAGAATATACTGGATACACTGTAAATGATTCATAAGTATTAGCTGTTGTTATTATTATTATCATTACTATTGTTACTCTCTGATCACCACATCCTTCCAGATAATTTCCGTTTGATAATTAGCCAATAGTAACATTTTTTACATTAATGTCCTATACCAATCTTCCAAAGTCAAGGTCATAACAAAGAGATTACATTACATTGGACTTCCACATTCAGTTTATTTTCATAAACAAGTCCTGCTTTAAAGATATATGTATCTATAGACTAATAAACTAGAATATATACATTTCTAGAATATATATACTACTTTTTATGTAGAGAATATGTATATTAGTTTTATATAGAATATGTATATTTTCTATATATAGTCTTTCTATATAAATATATAATACATATCCTATATATAAAAATAGCATATATATGTGTATATGTGTGTGTGTATATATATATACATACACATATATATGTGTGTATACACACACACACACACACGCATTAATAAACTAGATTTGGCAAAACTTCCTTCTTCCATCACAAATGCTTATAATCTCAAATGCTCACAACTCCTTTCCATGAAGATGTGCTTTTCGAGACTGCTTTGTCGGATGTAGGCTTTTGTACAGCTTTTACATGGATGAGAGCCAACTTTTAACAAGGCTGAGTTCTCCTCGACACCACCCTTACTGCCATCACTGTTACCATCATCTAGAAAATTCTCCTTTGTTGAAGAGAGCACCCAGGTTTCCAGGAGCTGGTTCTGCCAGCGTCTCGGCACCTTTCCAGTGGGCCCATCTGCTTGCACTGCTCAGTCAAGGCCTAATGGCTCAGAACATACGGCTGGGGCTTCTCATTGTGGAGCCTCGAAGCTGACAAATACTTGAGAACACACATGGGGTGTGGGAGATACGTTGGCTCAAAGAATCTTGGTCTATTTGCAAACCCGAGGCTCCTGGGGAAATTACCTGAAGTCCATGTAAGGGAAGAAGAACCTTTCCATTTTCACAAGAATAAATGGAAATGTATATATATGAGTATTATACTATTTCTTCTATACAAATGCAAAAGCGAGGCTCAGAAAAGTTAGAAGGATATGCCCCAGTTGAGCCTGAGAGTAACTGGCAGAAACTAAACTGGTTTGTGAATAGTCTGACTATCACAACAGAACTCTATGTTAATATTTATTTAATCAGAACATCCCACTTTCCAACCACTCCAAATAAGTAGAATTTTACTATACATCGGAACATTAAATGGTCTGCGAATAGACGACGCTGCAGAAGCAGATTTGGGCTCAAATACAGCTGGACAAAATATATTGGAAAAATCCCAGAGAGGGGAGCAAAGCAGGGAAAGTTTATATCTGCACAAGGAAATTTAAACAGTGGGACCCCCTTTGTATCAGGCTGTCAGGCTCTGTGCAACCACTGTCCTTTCAAGAGCTAGTTATCCTGGGGGAATGAATCAATAAACAGGGAATGGTCCTGTTTTCATGCAGCTTCCTGTCTAGTGGGGGGTTATTGAATCAGCTAGGGCCCGTGAATAAAAGCAATAGCCCTGACAAAGAGTTTAGCTGGAGAAAGTTTAGTGAATGATTTACTGAGTGGTGAGCAAGGTAAAAGGAATGGAAGGAACAAGGAGGCCCTTTGGGACTGACAACAGCAGGGACGCTGGTACCACCTCTCGGACTGAAGAGGCAAGAGGATGGAAGAGTGTTATCAGCCCGGTGAGAAAGCGGAACCCCAGAAGAGGGCTGCCTCACAGGACTTTTGGCTGCCGAGGAACATAACCAGAGACCGAAAACCACTGCAAAGCAGGCAGGCAGGGAGTGGCTGTGGGAAATCTATTTTCCTGCTCTCCAAATCCTTATCCATGCTCCCCAGGGGCAGAATCCCGGCTGTAACCAGAGAGAGTAGGAGCCTGGGAGATGTAGCCTGTACAATTTAGTTTCTTGAGGCACAGAACATGGCTGGAAAGAGTGGAGAATGATTTTTTTTTTTTTTTGTATAGGATGTTAAAAATGAAAAATAATCTGCTTACTTAAGGTATGTTCTCAAAGTCTAGCACCCATGAAAGGCACATAGTAGGCCCTCAATTCAGGCTTATTTAATGGAAAATGGTATAATGGAAATAAATGGGTTTGGGAGTCAGCTAAACATGGGCTAGAACCCCATCTCTGTCGCTGTATAGCTCGGGGATATTGGACAACTTCCTTAAACTCTGTTTCAATTTTCATAACTATGAAATGGAAATAATAGTGCCTTCTTCACGGGGTCCTGGTAAAAAATAAAAGAGTGTCTCTTTTTCTAAAGTTGTGGTATATAGGAAACTTTCAAATAGCAGTATGCTCTCTCCTGCCTTCTTTTATACCATTGCATCCTTATTACTATAATTCCAGGAATTTATAGCCCAGAAAGCATAAAATTCAATGTTGGACATAACTGGCAAATATTTTAACAAACTTAAAAGTGTTGGAAACAATCCCTCAAAATAATAGCAGAAGTAAAATAACACTGGTCTTAAAAGAGATTAAGGGAACCAACCTAAAGATTACAGTCATCTAAAATTCCACTCCTCAAAATAGCTTTTTGATTTTTACATCAAAGCATTTTGGACAATCGTTTAAAAATGTTTTAAAAGTGATCATCCCTGGGGTGATGAATGTGTTTCTAATCTCTGCCTACTCTGCTCCTCTCCTACAGAGTTATTTGTCCAAAACCAGAATGGATTATATCACTTTCCTCATTTAAACCTACCTCCCTGTGTCCGTAGCACGAAGTTTAGACGCCTTAGCAAGACATCCAAAAGTTTTCCCAGTTCAACTCCAAAATATACCTCTGACCCAATCTCTTAGCTCTGCCTCTACTATAGATCAGCTTCACTCAGTGAGTCAGGCAACGCAACACATTTCCGTATCTGTGTTCCTCATTGTTCCCTCTCTCTGTAGCTCCCTCCTGGGCCAGGTGAAACCTTATCAGTCCTTCCAATCTTAGCCCCAGTGTTGCTTCTTTGGAAAAACCGGTCATTCCCTCTCCTCTGTTCCCATAGTGCCTTGTTGTAAGTCTGAACGCTGTCCCTATATTATCATTAGTTGTATGTCTGTCTTTCTAGCTAAAGTTAACTTACACTCAAAGTACGGAGCCTATATAAAGTGGATGTAGTGAATACTTTTTAACTGAATAAATATAGCTAGAGTAAGGAGAAATTTATTGCAGTGGAAGACTATATGTGCTTTAATCAGGAAAACAGAAGCGTTGTGTTAGTTGGTCCGGATGCCAAGGTCAGTGCTTTGAGACAGATCAAAAATGTTTCCATGGAAAAGCAAATAAGGAGGATACAATTCAGGGAGAGGCAGTGGAAGTTAAAGAAAGTAGAAACAACGCATCCTAATCCCTTCACTTGCCCCATGCACTCTTCCCCGGCCACTTCAGCCCTGGGAAATGGCCCGACTTTGGCTCAGTTAGCAGCTCAGACAATCTCTGGCATGTTTTTCGCCTATCTAGAGTTGTTGTTACTAACTTTGCCTTTCTTCCCACTAAATGATAAGTTTCCTGAAAGCTGAAACCACATCTCTTTATCCTCAGCCTATGTATAAACATCAGTAAGTTGTTGTTGAACGAAATGATGAAAGATCTTAAGTTCCTCATTCAGAGTTTGACTCTGTTGAAATGAAAAATGGAGATGCACGGCCCATCTGACCCTCCCTTTTCTCCCCCCTCACCCACACACAAAAAAAGAGAAAAATGCTTATTTATTCATTTACCTTGTATTTATCAAGTATCTGCTTTATGCCAGCCCCTACTGAGGTACTGGGGTATGACAGAGAACAAGACAAAGTTCTTCCATGCAAGTACTAACCAGGCCCATCCCTAATCTATGAGATCTGACGAACTCATAGACACAGACAACAGTTTAGTAGTTACCAGAGGGAAAAAGGGGAAGAGATGGTAGATGAGGGTAAAGGGAATCAAATATAAGGTGATGGAAAGAGAAGTGACCCTGAGTGGTGAACACACAATGTAATATGTACATGATGTATTACAGAATTGTACACTTGAAATCTTTATGTAACTTTACTAACAATTGTCACCCAAATAAACTTAAATTAAAAAAAAACACACAAAGTTCTTGACTTGATAGAGCTTATCCTTCACTGAAAGAGACATAACAACGAGTGATCAAATATAAAATAATATATTTTAAGAAGTATTAAGGCTGTGAAGAAAAATGAAGTTGGATAAGAGTCTCAGAGCGATGGAAGGGCAATGTGGGAAGTGATTTTCAACAGAGTGGTCAGAAAAAGCATGTCTGAGCAGGTGCTCTGGGATCTGAGATACACATATTGCCACGAATGATGTCACATGAATATGGTGCCATTAGACTATGCCGAGACTTTCTCAATCAATTATTGAACCTGTTTATAAGCTCAATTGACAAATCCTTCGAAGGGAGATAAGATTCATGGAACATAATATTTTCTTCACAGTCCCTTAACATCTATTATCAATTCTTTCATTAGTCTCTGAACATTTTCTTTTATTATTTGTGCCATTTCCCACAAATACCTGAAACGAGATTTGGTTGATGTTAACTTCCAGGTTATTTTTATTGACAGATACATTGAAAATTAGAATTTTCTTTGCTCCATCCTGCCTGTTCTCCTTTCCTCTATAAAGTCCCATTGTAGGATTTATTGATGGGTGTCATTCAGAGACAGCAGACGAGCAAGGATTGCCATGTTTCAGCTCTAGAACCCGTGACATTTGAAGCATATTCCTTTCAAATCTATCCAAGGAACATTTGCTGAATGTCTCTTACAGGCTAACCATTGTTCTACCTGATACATCAGTGAACAAAATATTCAAGTTTCCCTCATCTCACGGAGCTTACAGTCTTATAGGAGGAGACAGATAATAAATATACGACATCTATAAATTATAAGGCATGCATAAAAAGTGACAAGTGCTTGAAAAAATAGATAATGTTGAGCCATATATGAAGGAATTGGCTGGAGCTAAGGAGCACTTTACATCTCACAGAGAAAAGATAGTTTGATGGGAAATGCCTGGTGTTGAAGGAAGCCAGTGTGGCTGGAGTGGAGGGAGCTGGAGGAAAAGCTGTAGAGGATAAGGAGAGACAGTCAGTAGGAACCAGATCTTGTAAGGTCATTGGCGTCTATTCAGAGTGGCTGCATTCCTCATGGAATACACAGTTTCTATCTAGTCTGAAAATGTGTTTCTAAAGTAACCAGGGCTAATAAGCTCCAGGATTAAAGTTGCATAACACTTTGGAGCTGGCAATGTGTTTTTACACACGTCCATTCCTTTAATTCCCTCAAATCCTTGATAGTCAATCTTATTGCACTTTTTAAATGAGAAGACCGAGCCTTGGAGAAGCGAAGTAAGTGCGTTGGTATTGGCTAGGGTATGAAAGGTCAAGACACACTGATATCCAGGAACATTTCATTGGAACAATGTCTCCACCCTCACCATGGCCTTCTTATCAGCGGCTACCTTCTTCTCTTCCTGGGACTACCTCATCAGCCGTTGGACGTTCGTCCACTCTCTCCTTACTGCAGCAAAAGTCGGTCTGTACAGGAAGCATCTCCATGTCAACAAGTTCCTGATCACTGATGTGGTCTGCAGAACACTGAATGGATGGGCTTGTGTGTCTCTCTCCAGCCTTGGCACACAGTCCGTCTCTTCTCTTTGGTCTTTGGCTACGGTCACTTTTGTTCTCTTCCACCTTTGGGCCTGTTACAGGTCTACCGCACATGGTGTTTTCTTTGCATGGAAGATATCCCCTTCTACTTCCCTAATTATTTCTCCTTTTCATATCTTAACTCATATTACCCTTTTGTCACATTCCTGGGATCTCAAAAACATTTGTTCAATGAAAGAGACGCTGGAGTCTCCATAAATATGTGTTAAATAAATGGGTACAATGAGGGAACGTCTGGATTGGAAGCTCACATTTTTTCCCATCATACCCGCTATTCCTACAGAGCAAATCCTTTATACAAGTCTCTGATTCATATGGAAGGGCAAGCCAGAAGGAGCTTTTGTTCAACAGCAAGAAGAGCGAGCTGTGCACAGCTAGGCAGTTAATACATCATTTGTTTTTATGACGTATATGCTAATGCAAGTACTCAACACATATTTTCTGATTTGTTCATTAAGGTAAAGTTGCAATTATGTTCTATTTAACCATAAAAGCCTGCACTTGTACAGGCAATTTACAGCTTGCCTCGTACGTTTACTTACTGTAGCTCACTGAAACTTTGTAAGGGCCCTATGATGTGGTTGTTCATACAACGTATCCCCAACTGTCAATGGTTTAACCAAGCATTTTATCAATGCACCAGTAACTCAGACAGTACAAAACCTAAAGTCATTTGTAATTTTGCTGAGACAAGATCTTGAAAATCGTATTTCAGTCATTTAACTAGTCAGGAAACGCGATTAATCATTTACCACACTCATGCCATCATAGCTTTGTTTTTCTTCATAAAGAGGAAATTTAAGCAAAATGCTGGAAGAGTGAGTGAAGAGAAAGTGGAAGTATCTAAGAAAGTAATGATTCTTGGCTAGGAGGAAATGACAGGTTGTAGTAACATTGCCAAACGTAATGCTCAAAAAAGCTGCTTTACCTTTCTTTTCACCATCTCAGAGTTGTGCCAGGTCAAAAGAATAGTCAATTTAAAAAAAAAAAAAGAAGATTAAGTCAATATTTTACCTAAATTTTGTGAACAGGATATAAACTTCTTAATGTCTCGTTATTTTTCTTTCATCAAATTCTATCACACACCACAGCTACTCTTAAATCTCATATTTTCTCTGCCTGACCACCTGCCCAGCCCAGGTGTCTTTGTCCTACTTCTTTTTGTCTCTTCCGATTTTGTCTGGGTTCTGCACTCAAAGTCCAAAATATGTCAAGCTCTTGGCAACTTAGAAATCGGGGGTAGGGGAGGGATATTTTAGGAACTCACCCAGAATTCTCCTTTAATAGATAGAGAGAAGGATAAACTGGGGCATTCTCACAATTATTTTGTTTCATTACCCATGGCTTCTGACATACAGAAAGGTGAGTATTTTCTTGGTGAACGCTAAGTGTCCACAAGGCATAGTCCACAGTATATAATGGAAGGAAATGATACGCAGAAAATGTGTGCAAATCTGACATTGTTTTCCTTTCATGTTAATGACAACTTTGTTACCTCCTCATAGCAGGGTAGAAAAGAGAATTACCTTGACTCACTTTATCCTTTTCTCCTACTTGCTTTTGACCTTGAACTTGCTCAAGACCCAGACTCTGTTTCTTCATATTGTCTCTCATTTTGCACACGAGTGATCTCTCTTAACCCAAGTCCTACCTGGTTTTTAATCTTTGCTGCTACTGGATCAGTAATGTCAGATCGTCATGGATGCTCCAACTCCATGGTCAAGAAGGGACAGTGGTACATGGCCAAGTTCAAAGCTAGTGCGACGTAAAACTGGCTCTTGAACTTGGTCCCAAGTGCTTGCCAGAAAAGCCTGGTAGGTTATCTCTTTAGCTCTTAGATGAAACACATTGTGGAGGGAGTTGATTTGATCTTTGGATTTGTTTTTTGTTTTGTTTTTGTTTTTGCCATCCCTTTCATCATTGACATGTGCCTCTTGTTTTCTCTCTCTCGATATTAAATGTAACACTTCCAGCCATTTGCACGGCGTTAACCTCTTTTATTCTACCCCAAACGATGCCACATGTTGAGAGACTTGACTCTCACTCAAGGTTCTTCTACATTCTTCTCACACAGGTGTGAGAAGGCAGCACTGCATATGGATTTTGGAGTCCTATAGTCCAGGGTGTGATTTCCAGCTCCACTGTGCGCAGGATTTTGAGGAATAAACCTAAGTCTATGTGTATGTTCATCATGTAATAGATGTCTGGTTCACTTTACTTACCCCTCACTACCATCCTATCCCTGTTACTTCAAAACAATCTCATAGGCTGACTTCTTCCAGCTGTTACTTTATGTCTATAAGTTCACAGTAGTTAACATTTCAACGGAAAGTCTCTAGAAAGCTTCAACATACAGAACTCCACCATAATCAGAGCTCTCCAATAGACCTTTCTACAATGACACAAATGTTTTCTACTGGCAAGTCCAGTTCAGTAACCACAGGTCATATGTGGCTATTGAGCACTTGATACATAGCTGGTACAACTGGAGAAACTGAATTTTTACTTTTATTTGAATGTCAACCATTTTAAATTTAAATCTAAATATCCATAAAACTGTACTGGATAGCACAGCTTTAAATGATAACAATTTCAGACATTATGACAGGTTTATACCGTAGTATAAATATGTAAGTGAATAGGCAACTTTCCAGCACCTCTCAACTGCTGGAAATTGTAACCACTCTGTCTATTCCTCAGCTTATCTGTACAACACGACCCCATAACTCCAAAGTCGTGTGTTTAGGTACACATAAGTTATTATTGTTACCAACTTTTAAAATATATCTTTATTATTTTCCAGTTATCCAGATCGCTCTTTTACTTTTCTTTGCTTAAGACAGATGCTAAAACGAATTCAGGAGGGGAGCCAGTTTAGAGTCACCATTAATTTCATTTAGTACGTTGTCTTCTCAGACTTTATCGCTGCTTCTTTCTCCTTATAAATGCATTTCCAGTCCTTTAATTCTCTTGGGGTCGGTTTAACTCACTATTGATGGTCTGATCTCAGCCCTTTATTAAGTCAGAATCCTGCCGTTTGACAGTGTTCCCTAGTGGAATATTTGTTTTGAATAAGGGACATATTCCCTCTCTCTCTTCTACTTGTATGGGACATCATTTGATAAATTACTATTTAGACTTTATATATAGAATCTAAATAACAAGTAGAATAAAATACGTCAACTTTTATTTAATTTCTTTCTACACGTTTTATTGGAGTCACACATGATTTGCCTTATAAGATAGTGAACTTCTTGTCACCAGAATTATCTAAGCAAAACGAAGATGTGAGGTCACATGTTAGGCATTCTAAAGATATGAATCGTGACTCTAAGTTCTTGGCACTTAAATGGGTTTGATGTTGTGATGGTAAAACATATCTGGAATCTTGCCTCAATTTCTTAGACTTTATCCAGATAGAATCTCTCCTACTGTGATGTCTCTAATTTAATTCTTGGTGTTTTGTGTGTTTTTTTGTCTTGTTTTTATTTGTTTTTTATTTGTTGCATTTTTTGGGGGGGTTCTTTCAAGAGACTGTCTTCCTCTGCCAACTGTATGAATGGTTGGTTCTCCAGAATCTTCTCCTCAGTCTTCTTCCCATCTCAGTCTCTAGCATCTCTTTGTGTGTGTGCATCTATTTTTGTGTGTGCATCTATTTCCATGATTCTACCTGCAACACAGATGCTGATATCTGCCAGATATGTCCCTAAGCAAAGCTCCCTCTCACACATAAAGCTGTCTGCTTAAGGGTCTTCCACCTGAATGTGCCACAAGTACCTCACACACAATATGCCAAAAATTTAACTCATTGTCACCCTCAAAATACCCAAAATATCTATTTCTCCTACATTGCCTTTTGAGGTGAATAGTATGACCATGCAACCAGTTATGTAAACTCAGGACCTGGGAGTAATCCTTGACTTTTCCTCCTCCTTACCCCTTTCCCATCCAAAGGTCACCAAATCATGTCCATTCCACTACCATTCATTCATTTATTCATTAAGCAAATATTTATTGCATGCGAGCTACGGGCCATGTATTCTGCTAGATGCTGTGAATGGAGCCCTGCCCAAGTGAAGCTTAAAGTACATTAGGGAGAGATAAAATGAAACCAAAATATTACATAAATAAAAGCAACTTGCGATTCATGCTCCATGGTACATAGGCTAGAAATGAATCCTTGCTCCCAGAAAAATTGTCAAAAATGGCCCTGAATTCTTATTTGCACATAAAAAGAATGCAAACACTAATACTTTGGAATTTTTTCCCAAGTAAATGACAGTGTGTCTATACAAATGGCATGGAGTCTGCATTGTTTGCACATCGAAGAGGCTCTTCTTCCCTGAAGACTCACTGTACTTGTCCAACCTCTAATGCCATACAAGATTCCCTTTACAATGAGCCATCAAGCATTGGACAAGCTCACAAACTCACAAGGCAGCCCACGGCAGTTTTATTAACTTCGCCTGTTAGAAAGTTCTCCCTGAACCTTCTGTCCACTGTTGTTGTTCTGGAGTAGTTACGTAACACGTCCAGTATTTCCTCTTGTGATTGCCTCTCAAATACTAAAAGACAATTATCTAAAGCTTATATTCTCCAGACCAACTTGTCTCAATTTTTTCACGCGATCCTCATACAAACAGTACAGCTCCCTGATCTAGTGCTAGCCAAATCTTAATGGCACTCTAATTTGTAAATATCTATATTAACATGTAGTATCCAGAGCTCCAGATGTGAAATCACTAGTTGAGATTTCAATATCGACGATGATAAAAATTATATACTTTCATTTATTACATGCTTCCCATGTGCCAGACATGGTAAGAACTTAATTATCTCATTGGATGCTCACCATAACTTTAAAGGTTGTGAGTATAATATAGTACAATAGAGATTGAACTTATTTCTACTTTTACTGATGTGGAAAGTAAGCAAATGGATTATAAGTGGCAGAGGTCGTTGCTTGTACCCAGCTATGAGTATCTTCAGAACCCATATTCTCAATCACTTCTTTGTTCTCTTGCCTCTGCACAAACAAAACACGGAAAGCGACTTATTTTTTACTTCTCTGTGCCTCTGTAATTTCAGTTTGTATCTTCTTACAAATCTTATTCTTTAATCTTAGGAAAAATAATACCTACCTCACAGAGTTGTCATGAGGATAAAATGAGGTAACATACGTTAAATACTGTATGACCAACCACAGGAGGGGGGACGTAGAAGGTAAAGGGGGTCACATGTATGGTGACGGAAGGAGATTTAACTTTGGGTGGTGAACACACAATGCAATATATAGATGATGTGTTATAGAATTGTACACTTGAAACCTAGATAAATTTATTAACCAACCTCACCCCAATAAATTTAATTTAAAAAATAAATAAAAATTACAAAAAATACCGTAAGATTAGCATGATTTTAAAATGTGAACTTTTATTATTTTTGCCATTATTATGCCACATAATACTTGATAATCCCATGTTCCTTCGAAAATAAGACCTCGCCAGAACATCAGCTCTAATGCGTCTTTTGGAGCAAAAATTAATATAAGACCCGGTATATATTACATTATATTATATTATATTATATTATATTATATTATATTATATTATATTATATTATATTATATTATATTATATTATATTATATTATAGTAAAATAAGACCGGGTCTTACATTAATTTTTGCTCCAAAAGATGAATTAGAGCTGATGGTCCGGCGAGGTCTTATTTTCAGGGAAACACGGTCCTTAATGAATGATTTATAACTGAGTCACTGAATAGTAACAAAATAGGCAGTTGTAGCTGATGAGAATTGCTACAGGAACTCAAAGGTCACTGTGCTCTCAGAATGTTCCCTTAACAGGAATGGCAGAAACAACTCCCAATTTTTAATATCTTAACAGCACAAATATTTATTTCTCACTTCTTCTGTGTGTCCAGCAGGCTTTTCAGGTCACTCTGCTCTGTACATTTACTCACGGTCCCAGAATAATGGAACCACCATCTCGTAGCTTGCGTCACCCCATCTGGAATCCGTCCCACTTTGATGGCAGCAGCAGGGAACCAGAGAAACTCGAGGATCATGCATGAGGTTTTCACAGCTCCGGCCCAGGAGCGATTCCCTTTTCACTGATCAGAACTAACTACCTGGCTCTACTAAACTGCATGGGAAGCTGAGAAGTAAGTCTTCCCTGAGCCCAGGAGGAGAGGAGAACTAAATACCAGTAAAACTAGAAATACGGAACTGTTTGCCCTGGACAGTCTCAGGCCACACCTAGCGCCCTGGAATTTATTACTCTCAAAAGTGCCCTGGTTTGGATGATAATCTGTAGTTACCCAGACTCATGTCAATTCCATCTTTCTACCTATTTTATAAGTCATTTTGTGAGAGAAGTCTTTGCTCTCCATCTAATCAAAAGCAGACTCCCATTCTCTATTATGTCACTCTCTTTTATCTGCGTCACGGTACCTATCACTACTTGTGTTTTTTGCTTCTTTGATTGCTTATTGTCTATGGACCACCATTAAAATGTCAGTTCCATGAGAACAGGGGTCTTTTCTGTCTTGCTCATCGCTGTCTTCTCGGTTTTTAGCTCACTCAGTGTTTATTGAGTACATGAAAGAATATGCCATTTTTCCTCACTGGAGTATAAGTCATTGGGAAATGAGCATTACAACTACTTTGAAAAATTAAAACTACTCCTACTTAAAAGGAAAACTAAAAATATCTAGTAACAGCAAGTATTCATGAGGATATGGAAAAATGGAAACTCTGATCCATTGTTGTTGAGAATATAATTTGGCAAAACTATTTTGGAAAACAGCTTTGTATTTCCTAGTAGAGCTGAGTATGATGTGTTCTCTCTACAACCCAGAAACTCATTCTAAAGTGTATAACCTAGAGAAACTTTCACACACACTTACCAGAAAACATGCACAGGGATATTCTTAGTAGAAAAAAAAATGTTAACATGTCCATCTATAATAAAATATATAAGTAAATTGTGGATATTCACATAATATTAAATGACAGTGAAAAGGACGGAACCGCAGCTACATGCAGCAATATGAATGAATCTAAAGCATATAATACTGAGGGAAGAAGAAATGTCCCAATCACTCACTAGACCTTATTTCCCCAATGCCTCTGTGGAATGGCAGTCCCTCTATATACCACAATGACTAAAAAGAAAAAAAAAAAAGGAACCAACAAGATTATTTAGAAAACCTGCCTATTAAGTTTCCTTCCTGGAGAGTTACATGCAACGTTGCTATTAAAGGATGTAAGAAATCCTACAATGCAAAGTCAACTGTGTCTAACTACGTGTGTGTGTGTGTGTGTGTGTGTATGTATATATGTGTATATATGTGTGTGTGTGTGTGTGTGTGTATATATATGTGTGTGTGTGTGTGTTAACTCTAGTTAACATGTCTAAAATAAATTTTTTTTTTTTCTGCCTTGGAAATTCTCATCTACCCAAGCTTCTCAACATGGAAGATTGTGCACAGGGTCAGAGAAGAGAAAGGAGGCTAAAAACCAAATAGACAAAATGTGAAATGGATCAGGAAATAAAGAGCATAGTCAGGGGGAGAAACCTGAGAATTTGGTATTATTTCAGTAATATATATATATATATATATATATATATACACACATATATTCAGTATATACATATATACACACATATATATGGTATATTAATAGCAAATAAAATGACTTGTGACACACATTTTGGAAAAATGTAATAGAATTTAAGATTTCTCATTTGTAAAAGTTTTATAGCCTAGATATTATTTGAATTGTATTAGGGTTTTGACTAATTAGATTCTTTTTCTAATTCTTCAATAGACCTCACTGCTTACCACAGTGAAGTAAGTGCTCAACCCAAGTTCCCTGATTTGGGAAGTTGTTCCAAGGATACTTATATACATTCACTTATGTCATGTCTTTACTTGTCCCTCGGTGTCTATAGGATAATGTCCAGGATCATTAACTGGAGGCCTGTAACAAAGCAGTTATCTTAAATATGAGTGGATTTAAACAGGAGCGAGGTATTTACAAAAATCATTGGAAAGGCTGGAGGAGCAGGTTCAAGGACAGAGCTGTAATGACTTCCAGAAAAATACCAGAGAATTTGCCTACTAAGGAAACTGATGAGGAGGCAGGGCACGTCTGTGTCAATCACAGGCTCTTAGCCATAATCCGTCATCAGGAAGCAGTCACTCCAACTGCTGCTCCAGAAAGCCACACCTCACCTTTCCAGGAGCTAATGATGCTGTCAGAACTGGTAACTCTAAAGCTACACCTTGCCGAGAGGATCTGCTTCCGTGGATTTCCTCACACAGCTTGTGTCTGGACATGGGACATTTACTGATACTCTACAGCTGATCCCAAAGTCTCTGTGTTCACATTGGTAACAGAAACTCAGGAAGAAGCAGTAGTATGTCCACCTCACTTCTGCCTTCCAATCTTCCAAAAATCCACCAAATTGGCTGAACCTAGATCACATCCAAATATTTGCTGCAAGGGACTCTAAGAAATACAGGTTCTGGCTTTCTAGCATCTACTGTATAGGTGGACACACCAGCAAGATTGGAGCAGATGGTGAGCACCAAGCTTCCACACCCACCACAAGGACTCTTCTTAGGACCCAGGACCAGAGAGACAACAGGTAGAGAGGCAAAAGGAAAATAATCTTGTTTTCTAAATCAGTTTAGCATGCTTTGGCTGGGTAACTTCTGAGATCTGTTTCAACTCTGAGATTCTTTGAGTTTTTCAATCTAAAAACACTTTCTGCAGTTTCTTTTAGCCTTTTCAGTATAATAGCCAATCTACATCATTGTGGTTTTGGGATAATGCTTTTGATATCTTGATAGGTTTTTACAACTATCAGAATCCCACCCACTCTAATTGTACTCTAGTTAACATGTCTAAAATAAATTTTTTTTTTCCTGCCTTGGAAATTCTCATCTACCCAACCTTCTCAAGATGGAAGATTGTTCACCGGGTCAGAGAAGAGAAAGGAGGCTAAAAATCAAATAGACAAAATGTGAAATGGATCAGGAAATAAAGAGCAAAATCAGGGGGAGAAACCTGAGAATTTGGTATTATTTCAGTAAATTTATCTAAGTTCTCAAGATTAATATTAATGAGGTGGCTGCTGAACGTGTGAAATGGACCAGCTTGATTTGTGGCAACAATGCCTGAAATGCAATATCAAAGCACATTCTCAAAATGCTCCCTTAAATGTTCCTTAAAGATTCTTAGATGGGGAAAGCTCCTAGTAGTAAATCTGTGGGTGGGGAAAAAAAAGTCAGTTGGGTTCAAATGAAGATTCTAAGGCTCCATATCCAAATGTAGCTGACTGAATAAGGACCTTAGATAATCTCAGTGTAGGTGGTCCTTTAACCATCTTTTGAGAAATACTGTTCTTGAGTCATAAGAGAGAGTGAAAGCCATTTTCTGCAGATGGAGAAAAGAATTCTGCAGTGATTTGGAACCAAGAAGAGCCTGTCAATAGCCTTGTCAAAAAAGGTCATAGACTAGGTCTCAAAGTGATGTGTTCTTTAAAATGAAAGTACCTGGACTCTACCTCAGCTGAGCAGAATTTCTGAAGTGAGGGTAGAAAACAGGCTGTTATTCAAGCTTCCTACACAATTAGAGTGCACAGTACATTCTGAAAACCACTGCCACAGGTAACGTAGAAGACATTGCAACATTATTTTTCCAAGAACCCTGAATTCACTGAAGGAGGTTAATGGGCACTGACATATTTTAGTATGTGATATCTAGCACCAACCACATAACAATTTACTTCTAAGTAAACTGACAACCATTGAATAGAAAATCAGCCTTTCTTTCCATTTCTATATAAAACTAGGGCAGGAGTAGCCATCTAAAACAATATTGTACCCTGTTGGTAATCTCAAATGCAATCGCTGGAGAACTGCCTAGAAGACATAGTAAATTAATCCTTGTAGAATTGAACGCTAAGAGAAATGCTTGCCAAATTATTGTAATGATAAAAGTTTGAAATGATATTCTATTCTTTGCAAGTGAATCTGTTACTATACCATGTACAGACCTTATGAAGATATCCAATAGAGAAGTCTGTCATCATCAGGGAAATTTTTCACACTCAAAAACAAAATGCAGCATCCTTTATTTACTTGTATCCCAGAGAACAAAAGATTGTTATAGCAAACCCTTGCTGTTCCAGCTTTAAAACAAATTGAAAGAGAAGATAATTATGTTTCGACATTGTGTTGTTTACTATGCCTATTAAAAACCCCAGATGAAATTCTAAAGTTTTATTCTAATCTTTTTGTTAAGATTATTTTGTTCTCCATCAAAAACATGAGTGTGTTGCAAAACCCACCTGCCTTCGCTGATCCTAAAAGTAACCACATTAATCCAAGGTGATAGCTGCATGTGAATACAAAGCTGATGTCATATATGAACAAGCAATTTAGCATACTGTTGTAACAACTTATTCTCCTCAGCTTGACAAATATAAACATTTATACTCCAAAGTCATTTACATTTAAAAATCCCATGCCCACAGCTGATAAGAGAAGATAGAATATTGAATTTCAGCACATAAATAAGCTTTTCCAAAACAACAAAGAGAAGTCTCCTAATGGCTGTCCTTTAGATAGCGTACTTCATCCATTGAGAAGTCTAACTAGCACACTGCACAAAAACATATTGGGGAAGTTTGTACTCTTTGTAAATAAAAAGATGATGGATGTACACCATATCCCCATTGATTTTGTGTGATAGGTCACTTGAACCCAGGATTTTAATTGCTTAAGTTACAAAGTCTCATTTTTAGAACTTAAGCATGGAGGTGTAACTTCAGAGGTACTTATACTAGGTCTTGGGAGGATATAAAGAAGTCTGAATCTGAACACATGAAAATCACAACTAAATTATAGAACAATCAACCTGGAGTACCATCTGAAGTCTAGCCAAACAGAAGTCCTACAATTAAAAATATAAAAAAGCAGCCACATCGAAAGTTGTAGGAGGGGCAGAGACGTGGAATGAGCCCCAAACCTCTGTGGGGGGTTTGAGAACCAGGAGGCTATCTTGGCTGCTAAGGTTCCACCCAGAGGAGTGAGGAACCCCAAGCCCCACACCAGCTTCCTCAGCCCAGAGTACCGGTGCCAGGAAGACGAGTCCCCACAATATCTGGCTGTAAAAAACAATGGTTATTCTGACCATCCAGGTGGACGGAAGGCTGTGGGAAACCCAGATGTCCTGTTAAGAAGCCCACACACAGACTCACTCGCAAGCACTTACCCTGGCCTCCAGTGGAAAGATGGTGATTTTGAGGGGTGTCATAGGCATACGGGGTGGGGGGGACAGACTAAAGTACATGGCTTTGGCATGATGGCTGGAAGACAGTCGCCATTTTCCTTGTGACGTGTCCTCCTCCCATGTAGCTGGCAGCAGGTGCTGAGTTTCCTGTGTTGAGCCTGCCTCCACCACGGCCAAATCTGAATCTGATTGGCCTGGTGAACTCCACTGCTTCACCCAACTGACTCACTGGGACCCCCCTCCCCACCTCCACCAATGCCGGAGGCACTTTCTCCTCCAATAGCCAGACCCGCCCGCATTGCACTCTTTCTTAGAAAACTGTTGGAGTCCAGCAGGCTCCAGGAAGGCGGCGACTGGCCTCCTTGTGCTCTGAGATTTTTGCTGAGTAGCTCCAGGCTCATCATGGGCACCAAGCAAGAATTTACTTTAAATTGGTGACCACAAATCTTCCCACTTTACTCACTCCCCGAGTCCCTGGCTCTCTCAACTTGTGTACCCCAGGCTACATCAGTGGCTGAACCTTAAGGTAACCTTAAGAAAACAGAAGAAAAGGAACTCTTCTCAATTAATATATGAGATCAGTATTACTCTAAAATAGAAAACATTACCGGAAAAATCATACTACAAACCATTATCTCACTTAACCATATGTAAAAAAGTTCTTTAAAGTATATTAGCAAATAAAGTCCAGGAGAATATAAACAGGATAATATACTGTGACTAACTGGCTTAGTCCAAGAATGGAGACTGATTTTAAATTCAAAAACAATTAATGTAACTTTTCATATCAACATATTAATGTATTCCAAGCAAAGGATTATTTAAAGAAACAGTTTAGAAAAATTCAATACCCACTTATGGTAAAAATTTAAGGGAACTTCTTTAAATTAATAGAAGATATTTATGAAAATTATATATGGATATCATTGTACGTATGAGTGAAGTCATGTGGTTCTTGACTTTTTCTGTCGAGACTTAATTCTAATTTAAAAAGCTTTTCCACACATGTTCTGTATGAATTGGTATAAGACTGAATGCTTTCTCTCTAAGATTATGGAAAAGGCAAGGATTGCTCTTATCACTTTTATTTAGCATTGTACTAGAGGTCCTAGCCAGTGCATTACGGCAAGACAGAAATAAAAGTCAAATAATTGGAGAAGAAGAATTCTGTCTTTATTTGCAGAGAATGTGACTATGTACATAGAAATTGTAAGGCATTTATAAATGTTACTAGAATTGATAAGTATATATATCAAAATTAAAAGATAAAGGTAAGATATAAAAATCATATATATATATATATATATACATATATATATATATATATATATGCCATGAAAATTGGAAATTTAAATTAAGAACCAATATGATTCACAATAATATAAACACGTGAAGTTATGGAGAATAAATTTTAAAGACATGTTGCATCCAGTGAATGTAACTGACATTTAAAGAGTACCTCCTCCAACAGCAACAGGATACACATTCTTTGCAAGCTCACATGTAACATTCATCAAGACAGACAACAATATGGAGCACAATATATACCTTAACAAATTTAAAAGAAAATCATAGAAAGTGTGTCCCCACAATACAGGGGGAATTAAACTAAAAGACAGAAAGATGTCTGGAAAATTCCAAGATATTTGAAAATGAAACACACATAAATAATACACGAGTGAAAGAAAACGTCTCAAGGAACTTCAAATATATTTTGAACTAAATAAAAATACAATTTATCAGAAACTGTGGGATGCAGTGAAAATAGTGCTTAGAAGGAAATTTAGAGCATTGAATACATACTTAGAACAAAAAAGAAATCTAAATCAATAATCTCAGCCATCAATTTAAGACACTAGAAAAAAAAGAGCAATATAAACCTAAAACAAACAGGAGAAAAATAATAAAGATTAGAGCAGAAATCAATAAAATTGAAGTCAGGCAAACAATAAAGAAAATAAACAAAAGCAAAGGCTGGTTATTGAAATGATCAGTGGAATTGATAAACCACAGCCAGGCTAGCCAAGGAAAAAGAAAGAAGGTACAAATTATTAACATCATAAATGAATCACTACTGATTGAATAGACATTAAAAGATTAACAAAGATACTAAAAGGAAAATTAAGAACAACTCTATGCTCACATAATTGATAACTTAGATGATGGAAGCAATTCCTTGAAAGACAAACTACCAATACTGACACAATATACAATCTGAATAGATCACATCTACTAAAGAAATTGAATCAATAATTAATAATCTTCGAAAACAGAAAGCACCATGCTCACACAGTTTCATTGGTATATCTACCAAATATTTAAGAAAGAAATTATAATAATTTTTATGATCTCTTCCAGAGGATACAAGCAAAGAGTACATCGCCTACCTCATCTATGAGGCCAGTCTTATCCTAATACCAAAATCACATAAAGATATTAAAAGCAAGAAAACTGTAGACAATATCTTTCATGAATATAGATGAAAAAGTCCTCAACAAAATATTAGCAAGTAAAATCCAATAATGCATGAAAAAGAAACATCTACCATGACTAAATTGGATTTATTCCAGGTATATAAGTCTGGTTCTACATTTGAAAATCAATTAATGTAATACATTATAGCAACAGGCTATGAAGAAAAGTCAAGGAACTAGATGCTTTCTCCGTAAATCAGGTACAAGGCAAGAATGTCCCCTCTCAGGACTCATATTCAACATTGTATTGAAAGTCCTACTGATGCAATTAGATAAGAAAAGGAAATAAAGGGATAAGGACTGGGAAGAAAGAAAGAAAACTGTCTTTGTTTAGAGATGGCATGATCATCTATTTAGAAAATCTGAAGGAATTGACAAAAACCTTACAGAACTAATAAGTGATTATTAATAAAGCAAGGATGCAGGACACCAGATTAATTCACAAATCCAATTGCTGGCTATACGCCAGCAATGAGAAATTAGAATTTAAAATTAAAAACACAGCATCATTTACGTTAGCATTCCTCACCCCTCAAAAAAATGTTGAGGTATAAACCTCTCAAGATATGTACAAGAGCTATATGAAGAAACCTAAAAATTTCTAATGAAAAACACCAAAAAAGATCTTAATAAATTGAGAGATACTCCATATTTTTGGAGAGGAAGACTGGTTATCATTCAGTTCTTCCTACTTGATTCAATGCAATCCCAATCAAAATTGTAAGTTAATTTCTGTGTATTGACAAATTAATTCAAAGTTTATATGGAAAGGAAAAGGACCTTCAAATAACAACACAACATTGATGAAGAACAATATTGGAGCTCAACTTCATGATTTATCAAAAAGCTAGAGGAAACAAAACAGTGTGGTATTGATGAAAGAAGAGACAAATAAATCAATGGAACTAAATAAAGAGCCCAGGAATATATCCACACCAATACAGTCAACTGATATTTGACCAAGGAGCAAAGACAATTCAATAGAGAAATAATAATCCTTACAAAAAATGGTGCTGAAACAACTGGGCATCCATTTGTTAAAAGAAAAAAATAAAAATCTAGACACTGATCTTACAACTTTCACAGAAGTTAACTCAAAATAAATCAGAGACCTAAATGCAGAAATATAAAACTTCTGGAAAATAACAGGAGAAAATCTAGACTGCAGTGAGTTGGATGATGACTTTTTAATACAACATTAAAGTACAAGATTAGGCACTGAGAACCTCAGTGTGAAGAATACATCTGAAACAGACTCTGTGTCCTCAGTGGGGAGCTTTGGAGCAGAATCTGCCTATTGGAAGCCTCCTATGTTGAACAAAAATGACCAGAACCAAAAGTCCTGCCATGCTCAGTCCTTGGCTGGGAATAGCCCACGGATATCTAGTCCTTGATTTGAAAACTGAAACAGATCCTAAAGGAGGTAATAGAGAAAGGCTTTCAAGTAACTGTACTCCTTACGGCGGGATGGCAAGAACTTTCTTGGATGAAGATCTAAGCATGTACCTTTGTGGCTGCCCCAAGTATATTAGACGTGTCAAGAAATAGCCATTAGAATGAGTAATGTACTTGAAAATGCCATCCAGATCTCCAAATTCAGAGTCTAGCTCTTTAATTCCTAATTTCTTTTATATCCCAAGCACATAGCTGCCAGCCCATATGGGGATCTTTATATGCCAACATATATTTGTCTTGGCAAATATTAGACTCTCTATCCTGAAGCTAATTATCAGAAGAGCAATCTTTGGCTGGATACCCCAATGGCTAATCATCCCACCAGTGCTGTTAGTTTTATCCACACATTGGCTAGTCTTCTCTCTAATTACAATTTAGGCAAGTGCAATTTGGAACCAGCCCTGAGGAATATTCATTTCAATTTTATGTGCAAATAGATATTTTCCATGTCATTTATTTTTGTTTTGAATTTCATGCTCCCTTACCCAGACGTAGGCTATGTTCTCATTGATAACTGCATTGCGATTTAATTCTTTATCCTTATAACAATCTTAAAACATCAATCCATTATGTTTCTCTCATAGTTTCCATTCATGAAGCTTTTTATTGGTCATAATTATAGCAAAGATGGACTCAGATGGACCCTAATTTTTAAATCCCTCTTCTAAGCACATCCTTATTTGAAAAATCTCTGTTTGTGGGTTTTTAAATATAATTATGTTTTCTTCTTTTTCAAAAGTGCAAATGGACCACAATATTAGTCATGCCTACATCTCTTTTCTACCATTATAATCAAATATTGCACATGGGCTAGAGAAAAGGTAGGAAGAAATAATGATAGCTAAAGTCTAGGGAAGACAGAGAGTCCATACGTTTATAGGATGAAGGACTCTGCTTATAGCTTTGTATAACTATGCTAAAGAGTTTAGGAATATTTGTCTAATCAGGTCAAACTGATTTTTGTTAAGGACAGGATTTGGAACAGAAAGGTCAAGATGGGTGGGGTAAAGGTGAAGCCTAACACCATGGCTTCAGGATGGAAGGACCCTTCCAAACAAGTCATTAGTTCTGTGTCCATGTTCAGGCTGGAACTCTAAAAGAAATCACATGTGCCTTAGACTAAAAATGTCTTGTCTCCTACTATTTTAGGAATGCGATTATCTGCCTTGAGCCCTGTTTGCTTTCTGCCTGGGAGAAGAAGAGAAAGAATTGTGCATTCATTCTTAGTAGGTGTTAAAATGATGACCAAAGAAATTATTGATTTTAGTACTCTGTTGATTCCTCCTACTTTTTAATCATCACGTTCCATGTCTGTCATTGTCCCTATACATATTCCTGGATTTGAATCTTTAGTTCTAGGTCGTAAAACTCTTGGATTAGAACATCAATCTTAAACTTTTTTTCTAGATCTCCCAGTACATTTGCAACACTCTGTTAGGATAAAAGTTGAAAATTATTGAGATCGGGGCCGTCTTTGGCCTCACTTTCACCCTTTTCCTATTTAATATTAAACAGAAAAATGAAAGCTTTAATCTTAGATGTCCTTTAAGGACCAGCTGAAACCACGTATTTACCAGAAAGCCTTTCCTGGCTAATGAAAGCACATGATGACCCTTTTTTTTTTTTTTATAGACCTTGAACTATAGAATTTACACCAATATGGGGATCAATGTATCATGTTTCACTGCTTATTTCCTGAACTAAAATCCTACCTGAGATACTTGACCTCGGCAGGCATCAATTTATTTCTCACACAAAACTTGTTAGCTTAGCTAAAATAAAACTCATTCTGAAGGATTTCTTGAAATGCTCCCTGAGATGGTTGTTTTTAACCAGGGCGACACATGAGATTCAGCTTAAAGAATTGCCTGAAAAAGTGACTAACGGCTTTCTTCAGAGATTTTTGTTTCAATAGGTCTGAGGCAGAGCTCCTTTGGTGTCTGTATCATAAAAAATGTCACATAGTAAATAAGTGCAACCCTGTTTAAAAGCTAGCTCTTTAAACCTGTTGGAAACATATAGTCATGATTTCAGTTTCCTGAATGGACCCTGACTAGGGTTGCCATATTTAGTAAATAAAAATATAAGACGCCCAAGTGAATTTGAATTAAGATAAACACATCGTTTTTAGCATGAGTATGTCCAAAACATAGCATGACTTATGTTGTAACCCTCATTCTGACCGATACACATACAGATATGGAAGGCCCATACAGATATGGAAGTTTTTACATGTGATAGAAGTGTTACTGCAAATTGCTGGGAACAGGAGGGACGATGCAATAATCGTACTGGGGGAAAAAAATGATTCTTAGGCAAATAAAATGAAATTGGAGGACTAGCTCACACTTAAACAAACAATTGATCCCAGATTGATTCAATTGGATAACAAAACTTTAAAACTTTTAGAAAAAAATATGAGAATATTGTCTTCAGGGTAGGTATAGGTTTCTATAGAAAAGACACGAGAGAGGGAAATCCAAAAGAAAATGTTGAGAAATTTGACTACGTTAAAATTAAGAACTTTTGGTCAACAAAAGACATGACAAAAAAACAATACAAGGATAAAATATTAAATCCCATGTTTAACAAGATTAGTAACCATTATGTACAAAAAAATTCTCAAATCAATAAGAAACTCAGTAGAACACTGCAGATATAAATAGGCAGTTCAGAAAACAAAAGTCCATAGAAAATAAATCTGTGAAAGGATACCCATTCCACTAACTGATAGTAATAATATAAATGGAAATTAACAATAATAGCTAACAATAATATCATTTTTATTCCCCATGGGTTGGCAAAAATTAACAAATCTGACAATACCAAATAATGATGATGTGGAGTAATTTAAATACCAGAGAGAGTGTATATTGATTTAAAAAAATCTCATAAAAATAAACTAACATTCCAGTGTAAAGTTGAAAATTATAATGCTCTAAGATCCGAACATTTTAATTCTAGGAATAGAGCATAGAGAAATTCCTGCTATGATGCTCAATGAAACTCTTTCATACGTTCACCAGCAAATGTTTTCAGAAACGTTTGCCATAAAGAAAATAATGTAGTGGATAAATACACCACAACCGCATGAACCACTATAGATGAAATTGAGAAACAGAATGTTGAGTTAAGAAAAAAAGCCTATCTCAGAAGACTACATTCAGTATTAGGCTATTTGGAATGCATAAAATAATCAAAACTAAACATAGGAACACTTACATATTTGATAAAAATTATTGGGAAAAAAGAAAAAGGGATTAAATGAAAATTTCAAGATCATAGTTTCCTGAGGAGAGGCCAAGAATGGAATAAAAGAGTAAGAGTTGCATATAGATATAACAAGTTACAGTGGTGTTGGTAAAGTTCTAAGTTGTTTGCTAGAATCAAGTGGGTTTATGTTATTGTTAGGCTTTATAACTCACACATACATTAAATATGTTGTTTTCTATTGATCTAATATCACAATAAAAATAATAATAAACAAACTAAACCTTTGTTCTAATTCTTCAATTTCATCAAAAAAGGTTTCCCAAGGTGTGTGCTAAGTTTTCAATTTGTAATAAAAAATATTCCATTATGACCTAACACACACATATACACATGCACGCACATACACAATTCTAAACAAAATTTATTTTACATTTTTGAATTAAAAACGCATACTTTGCAATGCATTCTGAATGTTTTGTTATATAGTTTTCTGGTGTATGACATCATATATGAAATTTGTTATTCTATTCTATTCTTTAATGCTTTCACAGCCTACTCACACAGTTTTATGATCCATGATTGAGTCATGACCTACAGTTGGATAAACACTGCTCTAGAATTTACCAGTTTTGTTGGCTGTTAATAAATATCATTTAAGCAAAGGGATCTGTTGTCTAATAAGTTTAAGAAATTATAGGTTAAATAAGTTTATTTATTAAGAGGCTTCCCTTTCTTTTTTTTTTAAAGTTTATTGGGGTGACAATTGTTAATAAAGGTACATAGGTTACAGGTGTACAATTCCTGTATTACATCATCTATATATCACACTGTGTGTTCACTACCCAGAGTCAGTTCTCCTTCCATCACCATATATTTGATCCTTTTATTCTTAAATGACATATGTTCATATACCATGTGACTATCCAATAAGGGATCTAAATTCAGTTCCCCAAACTTTACTGATCATGGAGCATCTTGTGGGACTATAGCAGTAGCAAATATATTCAAGAAATAGTTCATCAAGATAACATCTTCTCTTTCCCCCTCTTTGCATTCCTGCCTCTCAATTTTTTTTGTTTCACTTATGATTTCCCCAAAACAACACTTGTAAAGATTCGGATGCATGAAGCATAGTGCTAAAAATACACTTAATTGAAATGGTGAATTGGAATCCTATGACCATCTACCCATAAAACTGTTGGAGTATCAAGAAACCTCCCATCTTCACAAGAAAACATCCAGTGACACTCCTAATCAACTCTTATTAAACCGAATTTACCTGTAGAAATGAAAATAAAAAGTATTTCAAAATATGTCATTAATTTATTGATTTTTTTTTTTTACAATAGTTGTTTTCTGCCTTTTAGCAGAAATTGGTAAGGGTTCATTCATCTTAGTAAAATAGACTTTTGTGTAAGGACTATTTATATTGTAATTTATATGGGATAATGAACACTAAGTTCCAAACAACTGACTTACAAATGACTTACAAATGCATTTTGGAGGTATTCATCAATAAACTTGGGTCTGCTTAATACACTGAAACCTTAATAGATTAAGCCATTACAATGATTAAACTCGTTTATGAGTATCATTCTGGGGAGGCGTGGAAAGGCCTGAACTCAACAGGCTCAGGCATGCGACCACAGCGGGAAAAGGAAAAACTTCAGAAGCACACTTCTTGGTGGCGACCCCAAAAGAAGGTAGGGGAGTGGGTGCCAAAGACAAATTGCTTATTTTAATTTTATTTGCTTATTTATTTATTCATTGTTTATTTTGTTTCCTGTTAGGAAATACCCTAATTTGATAAAATACAAGATGAGTCTTATGTGATCTACCCTGTGGGGAGGGAAAATGTTTACTGTCTGGAGTCTTCAGGGCTAGTTGGTTTACGGTCAATCACTCAAATTTCCTAGATATGTCTCTTCTCCTAATTTCGATTTCAGAACCTTGACTTTCTGAGCAGCAAGCAGGATTTGTTTCCCCAGTGGGCATGCATGGCTGACGAAAGCTGATTGTGTGTATCTCAGTGAGCTTGGAATCATCAGCTCTGGTGGGAGTATTTATACCACGGAACCTGTCAAATGCTATGAATGGACTTTTTTGTGTATCTGTGAGTCTGTCTGCCAGCACATAACTGTCTGACGTAGACCAGCTATCTGCATCTCCACAAGTGGGTGACCTCTTACAACTTACTTATGTTCTCTGAATCTCACTTTAACAGAAGAAAGCTAATTTGTTCTCTTCTCTTCCTGGTCCACTGAGGCAGCCTGAGGTTCAAACAAATATCTGTGCATATGTTTTTCAGACGGCAAAGAACCACGCAAATAGTCATTATTTTTATCTGAATCAATTCGACTTTCCTTATACCTGTCCCTGAGTTACATACCCTATACATCGTCCTTTTATTGGGTCCCCATTGTAATAGACTGTTACTTTTACAGCTGCCAGTAGGATATGCCTCCTGTTATTTAAGCTCTTGTGTCATTCCCTCTCATTGGTTCTGAGCTTGTCTGTGTGACAGACCTTGACCAATAGAATGGGACAGAAGGGATGCTGTGCAAAGTCTTGGTCTAGGTTTTAAAGGCCTGGAA
Source organism: Rhinolophus ferrumequinum (assembly GCF_004115265.2). NCBI lineage: Eukaryota > Metazoa > Chordata > Mammalia > Chiroptera > Rhinolophidae > Rhinolophus > Rhinolophus ferrumequinum. Next base: position 62,645,431 of record NC_046297.1, read on the forward strand.
GCTTCTCCTTGCACTTGGGGGTTTCAGGCAAAATGTAAGATACTGCCATACTGTAAAGGAAACTAAGCTAGTCATGTAGAAAGATTAAGTGAAGACAAACAGAGATGCCTTGCCAACCATCCCAGTTGAGCCAGCCGACACGGGAGAGAAGAAGGCATCTTGGATGTTTCAGCCTAAGATATGTAATGTGGAACAGAAAAAAGCCAGTTGTACCAACTCCTACCCAAACTGCAGAACTGTGAAGAAATGATCTCTGTCATTTTAAGCCACTAAGTTTTGGGTTGGCTTGCTGTCCAGTGCTAGATATCCAAAATACTCATCAATCTACAAGAAAGAAGCATCATCTCCATTTTTCAAATGAAGAAACTTTGAAAAAGTTCACAGGTGATGAGTAGTTTGCTCAAGCTCACAAAGCAAGTAAATGTTTGCTTTAGGCTAAAATCCTAGTGTCTGTATTCTGGCCCTATGCTCTCCAAATTACTTCATTCGCTAGTGAGCATATGTTTTCAGTGAATACCTAAAACCTTGATTGCACAATAAGTTCCATTTTATGGCTCTCTTTCTCCACTGTGACCTGCATACAATTGTTGCCTAACCATGGACTTGGGAAGCAACAAGTTTTAGTGGAATTAGAGAGACACAGAGGAAGATGCACTGTAATCCTAAACTCGTTGTATGAGTCAGGATTCTCCAGAGAAACAAAACTAACAAGAAATGTATATAGAGAGATTTATTTTAAAGAATTGGCTCACACAATTATGGGGGCTGCTAAGTCCAAAATCTGCAGTGGGCCAGCAGGCTGAAGACCCAGGCAAGAACTGACACAGTTTGAGTCTAAAGGTTGTCTGCTGACAGAATTCCCTCTTGCTCAGGAGAGGTCAGTCTTTTTTTAAAAAAATTCAGTTCCTCAACTGATTAAGTGAAGCTCACCTAAATTATGGAGGGTAATCGGCTTTACTGGAGGTCCTCGATTTAAATGTCAATCTCTTAAAAAAAAAAAAAAAATCTGGGCATGGTGGCCCAGACAAAATGACACATAAATCAACCATCACACTACTCATTCTCTAGCTGTGAGGCCTGGGACCAGTCATTTAATTTTTCTGAGCTTCAGTTGTCTTCTTAGTCTGATGGGTGGGCAGAGCCATCCTTTCCACACAGAGTTACATAGATAACTATGCAGCATCAAGTGTATGGGACACTCACTCAGTACAGCGCAGGCCACACGGGTTAGTTTCCATGGTGATGGGTACCGCAAGACATGTGAACATAGTACTGTACACCGGACTTTTCAGAAATTGTTCCAGAAAGAAAATACCACTTTCTTGTTCTTTCACAAGGCTCTCCTGACAAAGAAAGGAAGTGTGGATTCACCAGGAAATCCCCCTAAATGTAGAGATTGCATTACAACGCATTTGTGCTATAGTCTCTTTTCATAAAGTGGGCTCAATTGCACAGTTTTTTTTTTCTTTTTCTTTCTTCAAACATCTCTTTAAAGGAGGAGAAAAAATATCTCACTCATTCCAATTGACGTCCACTTCAAAATGTGTGTGGCTGCAATTCCCTGATCACCTCAGAAGTTCCAGCCTCCCAGAACATTCTGTTTCCTGGTCTGTAACTGCTCCTTTCTGAGACTACAGCTGGACGGTGGTGCTCTCCACTCAATCAGACACTCACCTACTCCATCTGATTAAGGTCCCCTCCTGGTCTGGGCCACCGTCAGGCTCTCTTGTGCCCCAGTGACATTCTCCACAAACAGACTGAGACATAATTCCTAGGACTGTATCCATGGAGATTAAAGCTTTGATCTCTGTGAAAATGAAAATCCCCAGAGCACTGGTGAGATGAGGGGGCCAACAGAAGTTGAACCCTAGGAGGGTGGGGGAAGTGTGTGTGAACAAAAGGAGAAGAAAGTGGTGCCCTTGCATATTGAAAAAAAAGGAAAAGAGGATTCAAACCATAAGGACAAATTTCCACCACTTGAAAAGTCTCCCTTAAAATGGGCCCTTCGCAGCCACCCTCCCAGGGGAGCAAAGATGGCACACGTTCTTCTAAGGTGGGAGGAGAAGCTTCAGAGGGGCTGCAGGAGCGCTTGTTATTAAGGGGGAAATTCTCTGGTGACTAAGATCCCCAGCCTTACAGGCTGTGTGTAGCTGAACCATCCGCACACTAAAGAACAACAACAAAGTCATGGGGGAAGGTGCATATCAATCCCACACTGAGCCCTTCACAGAGAGCAGCCTGTGCTCTCTCTGGGTGTTTTCTAGCTGCAGGGAGAAAAGCTTTTCCAGGAGAGCCTCACAATGGTCAGCAGAAGAGGTGTAATAATCACTGAGATTTACATAGCTCTTTAGACCGTCCATCATTTATCCCAGTTGATTCTCGTACCCATCCTGAAGGGTGGAAGGACAGGAGTGTTGATGAATCGCACTTTCAGAGAAGCTAATGACCTTGCCCAAGCCAGGGACGGCTACACCCAGAATTCAAAGTGTCCAGGGCTTGTTCTGCTTTCCCCATTATGATGTAGGCATAGGACAAAGATTGCAAATGGAAATTCAATTAAGGCAGAGTAAGCACTTCGTTACAAATCCTGGCTCTCAGTAGAGAAAGGAAAAAACTATTTAATCCCTCAGACACCACTGTGGTAATGCTATAAATAACTGCACAACACATTTGAGAGTTCAGTAGGGTGTTTTCTTAGCCTCAGTAGTAATCATGGAAGCACATATTTAAAATAATAAGGATACACCATTTCACACACACACACATGCACACCATTAGCTTGGCAAATTTTAAATCTGATAATACAAAAGCTTGACAATAAGAATAAATGGGAAATGTTATACACTACCAATGGGAGTATAAATAGATACGACTGCTTTGCAGAACAATTTGACAATTTATAACAGAGTTGAAGATGCACAAACCCTATGACCTAGCAATTTCATTCCTAAGTGTTTTCTCTGGGAAAATGTCTCTGTATGTGCTTAAGGTGACATTTATAGGACTGTTTATTGCAGCGCTGTTTATAGTGGTTGAAATTGGGTTTTAAAATTGGAACAAAACTATAACCATTCACTTATGGATTTATCCATCTATTCATCCATCCATTCATTCGCATCTGACACAAGGTCTGACAATTAAGTTCGAGAATTTGTTACAATGATGTTGCTAACCTTTTTGGATATCAGAGGGATTATTCATTATGAATTTGTACAAACTGGACAGTTAACCAAATTTACTATTTGGAAGTGCTGAAAAGGCTGCATGAAAAAGTTAGACGACCTAAACTTTTCTCCAACAATTCATGGCTCTTGCATCACGACAATGCACCAGCTCACACGGCATTGTCTGTGAGGGAGTTTTTAGCCAGTAAACAAATAACTGTATTGGAACACCCTCCCTACTCACCTAATCTTGCCCCCAGTGACTTCTTTCTTTACCTGGAAATAAAGGAAATATTGAAAGGACGACATTTTGATGGTATTCAGGACATCAAGGGTAATACGACAACAGCTCTGATGGCCATTCCAGAAAAAGAGTTCCAAAATTGCTTTGAAGGGTAGACTAGCCACTAGTGTCAGTGCATAACTTCCCAAAGGGAGTATTTCAAAGGTGACCATAGTGATATTCAGCAATGAGGGATGTAACACTTTTTCTAGGATGAGTTTGCGAACTTAATTGTCCGACCTTATATGTATCTACATATGTGTACTATGTGTCAGGCATAGTTCTAGTTAGCAGATATGTAGCAGTGAACAAAACTACAAAAAGCCCTTGTCCTCATTTATATTTTGGTAGAAACAAGCAATAAACTAGGAAACAAATACATACATAATTTTAGTAAGGAAAGTGCTATGACACATAATTAAGCGTTGGGATCTAGCAGGGATCTCGGTTGGAGAGGTACCGGTCAGTTATGTTAGAAGTCCTGGTAAGTCCACGAGGCCTCTTTATCAGGGTAACATTTAAGCAGATATCTGACTGAACTGGGGAGGGAGAGCATGAGTAACAGAGAACCGTTTGAAAAACTGGCGGGTAATAAATATTAGGGAGAGAAACCCACAGGTACAGTGCTCTGAGGTGGGAATGTGTTTGGTATTTTCTGAAACTTAGATCTATAGAGAATAGAGATACAAGAGGAGTGTGTGTGTGTGTGTGTGTGTGTGTGTGTTTTGTGAGTGGATGTCTGGGGTTCCTGTGTCCTGGATTGTCTTGTTTGTGTTGCATGTATGGGAGTGTGCGCTGTAAGAAACCGATGAAGGCATAGGTTTCCTGTCTGCAAGCCATCTTGCCAATGCATGAAAATAAGTCATTTTGTTTAGTTAATTTCCCAAGCCCACATTGTTGTATTTTCCCCCCTTCTTCCTCCCCACCCCCAACTCTGGTTCAAGCCGTTGTTTCTCAGTTTAGTTGTGTAGGACACAGCTCCTTGGCCCATGCTGGTATTAGGAGCTTTGTTCTCCCCCAGCTGAGGTCGGCTGCTCACAGCAGCTCACGGCAGCTCTTGCCAGCTGCCGGCCCCTCAGGCTGGCCACTGGCTGCTCCTGGCAGCACATGGCAGCTCACGGCAGCCCAGCTCCAGGGAGAGCCATTGTTCACAATCTTAGCTGTAGAGGGCGCAGCTCACTGGCCCATGTGGGAATCGAACACGCGACCTTGGCATTAGAAGCACAGCGCTCCAACCACCTGAACCACCGGGCTGGCCCGCATTATTGTATTTTTAATAGCACAGTCCATTCCTAGCCTCTGACTAGGAAACCCAAAACGTTATTCATAAACACACATTCTTGACCAACTCTAGTGGCCTTCCTTTTGTTTATCATGAGTTTGTAGCAAACCATAACCTGTTCCTGGCAGAAGAGCTGTTTCCCTATATTTCCCTATAAATTCTCACTATAACACTATTTTTTGGGCTTGTCTTGGTGAATGGCAAAATTATTTTTACTTTGAATAGCAATGTGTATCACGTGGAACTTTTTAACATGTCAACATTTAGAGGAGTTTCAGAAAGAAATAGAAAGCAAAAAGTCAAACATTCAATAGTCAGCTTTTTCACCTTGTATGCTAACCTCACATATACAAAATGCTGCCTTCAAGAAAATCTCTTACAAAAGCTCTCTTGTTCACTCTTGCACAACCTTTTGAAATTTACACTTCTTGCGTCTCTCTCAACCTATCTTACCGTATCCTCCAATTCCTTCTGCTCCTTCTTCTGACCTCCTAACTGAGCTCCTCTTTTTTGGGCGGTGGGGAGAGGGGGATCCTCAGGAAGAAACAATCAATCACATTGCACACAATATCTCTTTTAAAATCCTAAACTAGAAGGCGATATATAAAAGCTGTGTTTAGACTCAGGCCTAGAGAAAAAGTTAAGGGCTATAATTAAAGTTTTCCCTAAACTTCTACACGTTCCAGAGTCTGCTATGGAATTCAGGATTTTGTTAGATAGTTATTGTCCTGAATGGTCATAGCTGTTTTAATTTGTTTACTAAACTGTTAGCCCTTTAGACAGGGAAAACTGTTAGAAGTTGCAAGGAAGGAAAGACCAGGAGAGAATTGAAATAGTCCTGCTATGCATTTTTTTTTAATGGCCCTGCAAAGCTAAATAAATAAATGGAAATGCACTATAAGAAAGCAATTCGAGAAGTCTTTCTCTCACTGGTAGATTGAATTAGAATTCAAAATTGTAAAGCAAATAAAGGCAAATCAATAGTCGTCTTTAAAAAATAGTCTTTTAAATTCCCAAGTGGTATTTTTTAAGAAGAGAGAAAATTTTCTTTTCATAAATAAGCTCAAACTTGAATTAGGGGGCTTTTCAGAAACAAGAAAAAAAAGTGAAATGGATCATTTCCAGTTCAGAATATTTTCAATATGTAACTGAGCATTTCCAGAAGTTCTTAGAAAGCAAACAAGCTAGAAATCAAAACAAACTTCAATTTAATAGGTTGAATTTGCTTTATAAATGGGACTGCCAGATAAAATGTCTATAAAATAATTGTGATTAGAAGTTATCCTAGACATGATTAATATGTCCACATTATGTGCAATAGAAGAAATAAATAATTAGCTATAATTCCAGAATTCTTATGGGCAAAGACCTCATGCACCGTGACAGAATAATTAGAGCAGAGCACATAAGCATCCAGACCAATTTTTCTTATATTATTGTAAATTACTTTTTTTGCATTTACTAATATGTGAGGCCATATTCTAGAGCTGTTAACTCAAAGACACATTGCTTACTTTAGATTATGCCTTGATCCAATAGCCAAGGTGAGGATGCAGAAAAATAGAATTACTCATACATTGCTGGTGGGAATGTTGAATGGTATAGCCATTCTGGAAAACAGTTGGACAGTGTCTTAAAAACTACATATGCAACTACATATGCCATGTGACACAGCAGTTGCATTTATCCCAAAGAAAAGCACGGAAAAAACAAAACCTGTACACAAATGTTCATAGCAGTTTTATTCAAAGTAGCCAAAATCTAGAAATAACCCAGGTGTCCATCAATGTGTAATGGTGGAACCATCTGTAATATATCGATACCATGGAATACCAGTCAGCAATAAGAAGCAACAAACTATTGATCCACATAAAAACCTGGATGAATCTCTGGAGAACAGTGCTGAGTGAAAAAAATCTTGTAAGTTTATATACTGTATGATTTCATTTATATAACATTCTTGATATGACAAAATTATAGAAATGGAGAATAGATCAGTGGTTGCTAGTTATGAAGTCGGGGAGGAGGCTGGAGAGAAATGAATGTGCTTGTAGAAGGAAAACATTAGGGATGCTTATGACGATGGAATGTTCTATATCCTGACTGTCTCAGTGTCAATATCCTGGTTGGTGTTTTACTATGTTTTGAACGATGTTACCATTAGAGGAAATTGAATACTGTATACCTAACTGATAGGTACACAGTATCTATCCGTACTATTGTTTACATTGCATATGAATCTATAATTATCTCAAAGTAGAGTTTTGTTTCCTTTTTCTTTTTTTAAATCAGAGCATTCATTGCTTACCAAGCAACTGTTCCTTTTAAGAAATACTATGATCAAGTATGGTTCATAATAAAAATATTTTTCTGGTTCTCTTTCAATCAGAAAGTTTAAGAAGTCAGACTACTCCATTACTCTCTGCTGATACAAGAAAATGCAAGGGCATTTGTATTAGGGCACACCTACGTTCAAATCCCGTCTATTTTGGACCTCGTCTCTGCAAATTGAATATCTTGTTTTTACAGTAGGGATAATAATACCTATTTCACTGAATTGATATGAGAACTGCATGGGATAAAATATGCAAAGCACAGAGAACATTGCCTCCTAAATCATAGGAACTCAGCAAATGTGAGTTTCTATCCCTTTCCCATTCTGAGTAATGGGATCTCTTACTTTATTTTACACATCAAATCAAATACAAGATGGAGAGAAATGGCAGGCTATGCCTGCAGTACAAATTGCCTTGGGAAATGAAAATTAAGATGAGTTACCAAGATGAAAAATACTCTTCCCAACAGAGTTCAGAGACTCAGAAATGGTCTCTATGGGGAAAGCTTTCACTGAACAGGGAAACATGAAATAGACATCAGCCATGCTTTGAGAGGGTGAGGGCCAATCTGACCTATTAGATGTTTATTCCATCAAGCTTATTTGCTGTCCTGATTACAAGCCACTAAGGGCAAAATGCAGGTAGAAGGACTGTCCACTCCACAGCCATTTCTTCTAGGTTCTTTCTGTCACCAACTGGCCCTGACATAGTGTTTCAAGCACTGATAAATTAACCCCATTTTCAGCGGTGGTGAGAGAAAATATAAGACAAATGCAACATGCAATAAAAGAAGGTTGAAGCAGGAACATCAGAAAATTAATTTTCTGGTTCCAAGTGTTATTGGATTGCAGCTCAGCAATTCACCAGGGACAGGTTAGGAGCTCATCATGGGACATCGGTGAGTTGAGTGCATGGAAACACCAAATGATGAGGAACAGAAAGACGTCTGAACAGGCGAAGACCTTAGTAACCCCTGGATGACTTGTTTGTGTGTTCCAGAATGCAGAGGATTTTCTTGGTAGCTAATAAGCAGCCTCAAACAAACCAACTTCTCTAGAAAACTTATTTGTATTTTTTTTTAATTAAAGTTTATTGGGGTGACAATTGTTAGTAAAGTTACATAGATTTCAGGTATACAATTCTGTAATGCATCATCTATAAATCACATTGTGTGTTCACCACCCAGAGTCAGTTCTCCTTCCATCACCACGTATTTGATCCCCTTTACCCTCATCTACCACCCCCCCACCCCCCTTACCCTCTGGTAACCACTAAACTATTGTCTGTGTCTATGAGTTTTTGTTTCTCATTTGTTTGTCTTGTTCTTTTGTTGTTTTTGGTTTATATACCACATATCAGTGAAATCATATGGTTCTCTACTTTTTCTGTCTGACTTATTTCATTTAGCATTATAATCTCAAGATCCATCCATGTTGTCACAAATGGTCCTATTTTATCTTTTCTTACCGCTGAATAGTATTCCATTGTGCATATATACCACAACTTCTTTATCCATTCATCTATCGAAGAACATTTTGGTTGATTCCATGTCTTGGCCACCGTAAACAAAGCTGCAATGAACATTGGAGCACACATGTCTTTATGGATAAATTTTTTCAGATATTTTCGGTAGATACCCAGGAGAGGGATTGCTGGGTCATACGGTAATTCTATTCGTAATTTTTTGAGGAACCTCCACACTGCCTTCCATAGCGGCTGCACCAATCTGCATTCTCACCAACAGTGTATGAGGGTTCCTTTTTCTCCACAGCCTCTCCAACACTTGTTACTATTTGTCTTGTTGATGACAGCTATTCTAACTGGGGTGAGGTGATATCTCATTGTGCTTTTTATTTGCATTTCTCTCATGATTAGTGATGTTGAACATTTTTTCATATGTCTATTTGCCATTTGTATGTCCTCTTTGGAGAAATGTCTCTTCAGGTCCTCTGCCCAGTTTTCATTTGGGTTGTTAGTGTTTTTGTTGTTGAGTTGCATGAGTTCCTTGTATATGTTGGATATTAGCCCCTTATCGGAGGCACTATAACTTATTCGTATTTTAATATGAGAGGCAAGCATTGGCACCTAGCACCAAGTACTCCCTACAGCATGCTGGGCTGCCCTTTGGAAACAGGTTGTGGATTTATAGAATGGCTTTCCTAGATCCTGCCTCTCCTGTACATTTATTAGGATTAACTGGGCAAAACCAGATTTCAAACTGGATTGAGACATCAAGAAAATGTTTCTTATAAATTTACCTTCTCCCAAATCAGAAAGAAATGTCTGTAGATCCAAGATACTTGACCATTGTAAATAATTAACCCCATACACTTGCACAGCACATTACAATATACAAAGCACGTTTCCACAAGTTCTCTCTTTAGATCCACATAAACTACGCAGATATACATGCGATCACACAGATAATTATCTAGAGGTGAGGAAACTGAGGCTTGCAGAAAATGACTGTCTAATGTCACTGACAAATAAAGTCAAAGCTAGATATTCTCACCCTCGGGATACCACTGATATGGAACCAAGAGCCAAGAATACACAGGCATTTTGAAGTTGTGGATTTTTTCATTATCCCTTGGCATTTTCATTCCCTGTGGGAATGCAGGGTTAAGACGGCCTTGATTGTCATGGCATTGCATCTTAGGAGACGCTTTGGAAAGCACAGGTTCAGTCATGGCTGCCTCAGGCCAGCAAGAACTTGAATCCGGGTGGGGAAGAGGCATACAATCATTGAAACATTTATGACTCTCAAAGGGGATATCTAAATATGTGTTGAAATGAGGGCAGAGACAATAACTACTAATGAAATTCCAACTAATTACATGTCATTATGAGCTAGAGTATAAGCAGACGGTTTTGTGGTGAGGCCATCATAAGCAAAGACTTACAGAATTAACAGGATTTACAGACAAAGGAGGGGGTGGGATATTCCAAGGAAGAAGCAGTTTGAACAAAGGCATTGAGTGAGCCATATGTTTCAGAACTATAATAATCGGTATTAGAGGTTGAAATGAATACAGCAGCGTAGATTTAAGAGAGGGAGCTCTGGAATCAGATCGTCAGAGTTAAAATCTCCGCCACTTACTGAATAAGCTATATGACAGTTTCTCCATCTGTAAGTAGAGATAATAAAACTACCAACCTTATAGAGTTTCGTGAGAATGAAATAATACAGGACATAAAAAGTCCTTCATTAGAATAATACCTATACTTAGTTGACATTAAAAAAAAAACACCTGATACCTACTTTAAAAAATTGTCAGGAGCTAGGAAGGTAGTTTGACTTAGAGTATGGATAAAGTAATCACATAATTTATCATTTAAATCATTTAGCCTTTAAAACGGAAGTGGATGCTATGAATGGTTATGCCAGAGCACCAAGTACAAAGGAGGAATATTTGGGACAAACTAGAAAGTATGGTGATCCGACATACAGAAAACCCTACTCTACATTTTTCCTTGTTTAGTCAAACTTCCCATGTGTGTCATAGAAAAATTTCACTGTCAAATAGCACTCTACAAGCCAGGATATTAAAAGTTAGTTAGTATTCAGCTTTGGACTAAGAAATGGCAAAGGTGGAAAAGATCTTAGAGGTCACCTAATATTCTTTCAACATTTTCGATTTTAGAAGAGACCTTGTTGAATACAGGTGCTGATAAAATGCTGGTGATTTTGTTAGGCAACCCTGACACAAAGGCTCTACAGGTAAGACTGGATAGAACTTTCGGAGACCATCTTACAAATGTCTAATTATTATGAAACTCCAGGGCTTACTATACAGATGAAAAAACTACTCCAGAGTGTCTAAGGGCCTTATTTAGAGTTCTTAGTGTACAGTGCAGAACTCTTTTCACCATGTCAGCACTTCCCAAAGTATGTTCCACAAAACACTAGTCTTCCAAGAGCTCTGGTAGAAAGGAAGGGAGGGCAGGGGATGGGAGGACGCCGTGGTTGACTAAGCTTAGACAATTATTATATTACACTCTTGGAAATTCACAACATACATTAAATACTATGCGAAGGCCTTGAGTAAAATAATAATAATAATAACTTTATTCAAAGCAGTATTTCCCAAATGTGTTTTACCACAATACTCTTTTATCATGCAATATAAATTAACATTCTGCAGAATTAGTGTTCTCATGCTATGTGCTTTGCAAAGGACTGTACTACACAATTTGGTATCCTGTGAAGAAATTCCAAAGCCGTGAGAACAAGAAATAAATAGGTCATTAGAACATTCTCTCATTTCATGTGAGTTTTCATGCGTTCATAAAATTAATACCTCTCCAGCGAACTCATTCTTTTAGTTGGTTTAAGTAACATATTCTATCAAGCTTAAGACAACTGGATACACCCAATTGATCATTTTCTTAGTGTTCAAAAATTTGCTTTAGCTCTGTCAAAAGCAGCAAGATTAATACCATAAAATAATTTGGGTTTAATTAAATATTTTATAACCTCAAAAAAGGAAGACAATACTTCAATATGTAGTCTACAGAGTGGGAGGACTTTAAAAATGGTAAAGCAACAGAAGAATGCAAAAGAACAAAGAGATTAACTGTAAAAATGTTATATTGCCCGATGTCCAAAAAAATAGAGGCGATGAAAGAAATAGTAAAAAGGACTTATGAATATGACAGCAAATGATAACTAGCTTAAGAATATAAATGGTGTATGTAAATTTTAAAAAGCATACAAACAACAACAACAACAAAACCCATCAAGAGAACAATAGAAAAAAGGACTAAGGTTCTGAACAGAGGAAATAGAAATAGAATGTATAAAGGAGATAATTGACTTCTCCACAGCCTGCTATAGGCTACACTTTCTCCTGTAGGCACTGACTCTGCTAAATCCCTTTCCATCTTCCATGCCCCAGACCAATCTACATTGGTAGGTGGCACGGTTAATAAGCAAGGGAACTTATACATGAAGCTCATCTTGAATGGCCGCAGGACGAATAGATCCCTGCACCCACCTGCCAGAATCTTATAAATATATATAAAAAGGCCTTCACTGGATTCAGTCACGTATACTGGCCAGATGGTCTCCACAACACCGTACTCTCACAAGGCTTCGTCCTTGAAAATGGCTCTGATTGTGGGAACAGTGGGCAGAACATACATTCCAAGGACACGAGGAGGGAACTCAGAGCCTCCATTTGTTCAGGTCTAGCTCTCAGACGAACAGGCAGTCACGTCCTCTTATTAATCTCCCCAAGAGTAACACCTTGTAAGGGTTAAATGAGCAAGCATATGACAGGGCGTAGCGCAGAGAGCAGCACATGGCAAGTGTGCAACGAATGGAAGTTACAGCAGCTACTCGTACTAACTGGTGCTTGGCTTCCAAATCCCTAAGGAGACCCTCTGCCCTGGTGCACGTGGGAAGATCCCACATGACTACAACGATCCATGTTGCCTGGCTGAAAAACAGGATTAATTTGTTTCCACTCTACCTCATTCTTCCTGGGACAAACCCTCATTCCTCTTTGGTTTTATAATATGTGGGGTCGGGGGAGGTCTTGATTAGAGGGCAGAGAACAAAACAAAATAAAATAAAAACAAAAAAAAACCCCCACAAGATAAGCACCAGCTTCACACCACAGCAGACACAATATTCAAAATGAATAATCAAATCACAGAATCAAATACTACCACTGTCACAAGTTATAATAAAATAATCTCCTTATTCAGTATAATTTTCAAATAAAATACAGAGAGTTCCCCGAAGACCAGGAAATTATAATCTAGAATGACATTAGAATTACTAGTCACAAACTGGGGCAAAAATGAATGTTTCCTGAGAATGAATGTAGTGCAAAGGTTGACAAACATTTCTGGAAAAGGCCAGATAGTAAATGGCTTTGGCTTTAAGGCCAGATGGTTTCTATTGCAATTACTCAACTCAGCCGACTGTAACATAAAAACAGCCACAGACAATACATAAACAAATGAGTGTGCCTGTGTTCCAATAAATCTTTATTTACAAAAACAGGTGGTGTACTGGATTTTGGCCCATGGGCTATAGTTTACTAGCTTTTGCTGTAAATATAGTTTACTAGCTTTTTTGCTGAGAATAAAGGATAAGAAGAAAATTTCCTTCGATTTAGCTTCACTACAACTATTACCAATCCTAGCCAATTGTCTGGTCATTTTAAAACTCAGTCAGGAGAAATTTCCAATTGCAACATTAATTATGACACTGTGCATTTCCTAGGTTAGGTTCAGACTACCCTTTTTCTTGGAAAGTGGCATCTGAAACACTACATTTCTACCTAGAAATCTGGAGTGGCCGGCCTTTTTCTATAGTCTCTCTTTGCCCTCTAGGTCTGGTGGCCAATTTGGAAATCAACAATGATGAGGAAGATTTTGTTAACAAGCACATTACAAAAGAAACAGAGGCTCCAACATATTAAATAATTGGCCTAGATGTACACAGAGAGCAAATGGCAAAGGCATCATTTGATTCCAGTGCTACGTGACCTCAAAATCTGTGGTTTCAATAGCTGTGTTATATATAATGAGGTTCTCATCTGCTGGACAAATGTGCCCCCACAAATAGCCAGGGCAGACTTGAGGCCAGAGAAGCACCTGGAGAGTCTAATTCTGACAATATACAGACACCACTAACAACATGCAAATGGAAAAAAAATACATACCGGGGGTGCCAAAAAAATGTCTACAAGTGGACACTTTGGTTAACATTGCTCAAGCAGTAGTTTGCAGTCATCAGAAGTGTCTGGATGCAGAAGTGAAACGGGATCTGTATTCATCTTTTGTTATCGGTATATGTTGAGTATGACAATTTTAATAGTTTTTTCCTTTCTTAAAATGTGTATACATGTTTTTGACACCCTCTGTATATTGGAAGGAATTTTATTTAAACGCTATCTATGGCTGTGTCACATTGAAGACAATGTGGGTTTTTTTTTCTTTTATTTCCTTTCTGTTTTCAAGATTACATCTGAAACAATTTCATTATATTTAATGTATAAAATAAAATAGACCAATAGAGCTCTGTGAACGGCTGTCACAGGGTCCTTGGCAGGGTACTGTGAATTAAGAGTTCTTTTTTTCATTGCTGAATATATTCCATTGTGTAGATATACCAGAATTTTTATCAATATTTTATCCAGTCATCTGTTGAAGAACATTTTGGTTGTTTCTAGTTTTTGTTGATCATAAATAAAGTTGCTATGAACATTTGTTCACAGGTTATTTCAATTCATTTGGGCAAATACCGAGGAGCGAGATCATTGGGTCATACATGATAAGTGTATGTTTAATTATACAAGAAACTGACAAAATGTTTTCTAAAGTGGCTGCACCATTTTTCATTTCCTCCAGAATGAATGAGATTTCCTGTTGCTCTTCCTGCTCAGTAGTTCCCCCCACGCTTATTCGAGGGGTGGTGTTCAAAGACACCTCACAGTGGATACCTGAAACCACAGATAGTACCAAATCCTATATATATTAATACTACGTTTTTTTCCTATACATACATACCTATGATATAGTTTAATTTATAAAGTATGCACATAAGAGATGAACAACACTAACTAATAAGATAGAATAATTATAATACTGTAATAAAAGTTATGCGAATGTGGTCTCTCTCATTCTCTCTCTCTCTCTCTCAAAACATCTTATAGTACTGGACTCCCCTTCTCACTTAAAGGAAGCACTTGATGTCTTCTCTCTGGCGTACCCGAATTTCCAGCATCAGTAATCTTGCACGTTGAGACCATTAGGAATAAAAGCAGGGTGCCTTGAACACAAGCCTTCGATATCACCACAGTAGCTCTGATAACCAAGATGGCTATGTCCTAAGGGCAATGGACTTTGATCCCCTTCCCCCAGCACCTTAAGGCTTTTGTTCCCTAAGGATATAGAGGAGATGAATCCAGGCAGGGCTCTGTGCCTTTCCCTCGACAGCTGCTGTTCTCCTCTTCTAAGCCAGTATCACAAAGGTTTTTTTGACTACTCTTTCTCATCCTAACCATAGGCTTTCTGGTGAGGACGCAATGGAGATCTGTGAAGAGTCTGCAAATGGATGCAAATTCCTTTTATTTTACTGGTTCCCAGAGGGCACTATACTCTCTGGGGGCACATTCAGCTTTTAGCAATTTGTTAAACATTTTAGCTGAACTATTTCTGGTTTGTATGGCATCTGGCACCTACTGCCAGTACACGATTCCATTTTTCCTTGAAGGGAATGATTGTTCCCAAGATTATGAATTCATTGGCTGTCCTACAACCTTAATCTTTTTGGTAGATTCAGGGAAAGTTGTGATTTTACAAATTATTCAGATATTTTTGTTCTAACAGTGAAATCTATGCTCTTTCCAGCTTTCTACATTCTAATTGGAAGTTAGAAATTTTCAGTTTTATTTTGACAGACACAGAGAGCCATTATATTTTTTTGAGCTGGGGAGTGAAAAGATCAGATCTATTTTTTTTTTTTTTAGGGAAAAAAAGAATTATTCAGGTTGCATGATGCAGAGTGAATTGGAGAAAATGGGAGTCCAAAGGCAAGTTAGGAGGCTGATGCAATAATCTGGGCAAAAGATGCACAAATTCCAAACACAGCATGACATGGGGACCAAAAGATAAAGATACATTTGAGACGTTTAGGATTTAACAGGATTTCCTGACAGATTGTGGACGTGGGTGCCTGTATGCATATTCATGCACTTAAATGAGCTGGATGATGGTGTGAAAAAGAGAAGATTCAAAAAGTGTGCCCCTGTTCCTAACCTAGACAACCAGGAGGATGGTGGTAAAGGAGTCCAGATAATATTAAGGCTGTAAGCGAAGCGGGAGTACGGAGAGTACATACATACAGGTGACTGTCATCCTTGGAGAACAAATGGTGAGTTCACCGCAATGACTATGAACAAGCAGGATAGAAGACCTCAAGAGATGGGTAAATAAATGATTGGCAAATCAGTAAATGAATGAGTGAAGGAATAACTATATAAGAGCTTCAATTTGGAGCCAGACCTATTTGATAAAACGGCTTTCTCTCTGTTTTATTCCAGCCAGGGCAATAGGTTTTATGACATTTAAAAGAGCTCAGTGGAAATAACTTGTCTAAACTGAAATGCCCCCATAAAACATGAGCTGAGCTACTGCTCTTTCCTGGCTGAGGGACTGGAGGAGTTTTCTGTACTCTTCCATCACTGGAATTCCCCAATACTGTATGCTAATTGCATGGGTCAATTAGTATGAAATTCAATTTGTTCTAATCTGCCTGAGGCCACTTAATAAACCTGATATGTCAGCTTCAGGTTTGGGAACAATTAAGAGAAACTCACAGTGTGAAGGCATTTAAGTACCTGTTAGACAAGAAGAACAATATTTAATGCCCAATTCCCGATTCCATCTTTCAGAAACCAGAAAGGGATCATTATACACAAACATGTTAATATAACAGTGATTGTTATGGGAAAAACAATTAAGGCCAATTGTCTCCATCAGACGTCATGGATTTCCCTCTCGCTTCCTCCCTCCTGCAAGCATTTCCAAAGCCCTTCTCTGATCCAGCCTGTGTGCTTGGTGTTTTGGATGCAAAAATGAGAATCTCCATCTTAGGGGAGTTGCAGCCTAGTGGGAAAAGGCCCACAACAAAAGTTTGGGCTAAACTAAGGGTATGGGCGGGGGAGCAGGAAAAAGAGGGAAAGAGCATTGGTAACTTGGACTGGTGTCACAGAACTTACCCATTTAGATAAGCATAGTTTTTCAAAATAATCACTTTGAAAAAAAGCATACATGCCTCAGTTATGCTTTAATCCCTTAAATATTTTAGACGGTCCTTTTGGAGTGATCTTCAGAGAATACTTGCAAGTTGTAAAAAAATTTGATGACGGTCTTTCATTTTTATCAAATTATTATAACTAGCTCGGTGCCTTCCAACATGTATGTCCTTAAATAGTTGTCTATAGAGATGTACCATGAAACATGCTTCTATGATCATGAAATTTAAGAAAAACCTATATAAGCATTCTCTCTATTTGGCTGCATTAGCGGGCGAATTCAGATCTCTGAGAAGCACTGTAACAAACTCATTTCACTTTGGTAGACCAGTGGTTCCCCAGTTTATTCTAGTTCATCAGTTCCCTTAGCACCAGCAGGAATCAATACATTTAGCCATTATTATTATTATTATTATTATTATTATTATTATTTTATTATTATTGTTATTATTTTCTCAGACATTCCTGATAAGTAACCACCTTTCTGGATTTCACTCTGAAAGAATCTTGGCCATTTCTGAAAATGAAAATGACTCTTGAAGAATTAATCATTTCTCACGTTAAGAGGTTCCCAGCAATACACTACAGGGTTCTGGTGATCATTACTGAGTAAGGCATATTAAAAAGTCATTTTGGCAAAGGCAGCCTTATCAAAATAAGTGCATGACCTCCTACATGGCTATTATGAAAGCAGCTAGACTCATTTGCAAAAAGCAGTTCTGGTGGGCTGACTACCATGTCCGGCTGCACTGTAGGTAAATTGGATAGAAACATGTTTTCTGTTTTCCTCATTCCATCTCTCTCATCTCCCAAATCCACTAATTAGCTTAAGCAAAAAATAGTAACTTTAACTTTGAAGTTTCCTCTGTGTGCCTCCTGGGTCCCATCCCTTTCTCTCTTCCAGGAAGGTAATCAAAATCCTAAATGTTGTGTTTATAACGCTCCTCGTCTTGTCTAAAGTTGTAACTCATATGCAGATATCCCTAAATAATAATGTTTAGTGGTGCATATTGTATGGGCTCAGGCACTATAATTTTCCTGAGTTTCACCCACGTTGTGCTTTTAACTGAAATATTAGGTTGATGCAAAAGTAATTGCGGTTTAAAAGGTTAAAAATAATTGCAAAAACTGCAATCACTTTTGCACCAACCTGACAACATCCCTTTTTGCTGACTTGTAGTAACCAATTTTTGTAACATCTCAATTTATTTTGCCGATGGACATTAAGCTATTTCCAGTGTTTTTGCTATTAACGACTCTCCTACCATAATATGATTTTCTATGTTGACGACCCAGTGTGAAAATGTTTCTCTGCAGTATATACCTAGGAATGGATTTGCTGGTTCACTTCATATGTGATGTTCAAACGTATTAGATACTGTCAAAGCAGTTTCCAACATGTTTGTACAAATATACACTCTGTCAAGCGGTGTATGGATGCTCTTTCCATTTTATATTCTAATCATCACTTCAGATTGCCAGACTTTTTAGTTTTTGCCAGTGGGTGGATGTGATTAGTGACCTAATCATGAAGGAATGGCACATCTTTTCACACGTTTGTTCGCCTTTCAGGATGCCTCTTCCACAGGGTGCTATACAAGCCTTTTGCCCATTATCCCATAGGGTGCTCTCTTTCATTTCTAGGAGTTCTTTGTATATTTGAACCCTAATTATTACATTTTGTGGTCTGTCCTGCATCCTCTTTTTGATGTTTTTTGATGAAGACATTAATCAAATTAATACAATCAATTGGATTTTTCTTTCAAATGATGACCTGTTTTTTATGTCTTTTTAAAGAAATGACTCGTTTATATGTCCTGTTTAAGAAATGCTTCCCTACTCTAGGTTAGAAAGCTATTCTCCTGTACTGACTTCTAAAAGTTTTAAAAGTTTGACTGTCACATTCAAATTTTTCAATCTTATGTGTGTGAGCTAAAAGCTAAATTCCATCATTTTCCTATGGTTAATTGTTATAAGAGCCTTTTTAATTTATTAATTACATCATTCCTATTTGGAACCACAAGGCAAATTGTTTCACAAAGAAGGCTGACGATTACATATGTTTCTCTCTCTGGGTTCTTGAATCGGCTCCATTTGTGAAATTGCCTCTCACTGCACTGCATTATTTATCACAATTATCATCTTAGGTTGGTGCAAAAGTAATTGCGGTTTAAAAGGTTCAAAACCACAATTAATTAATTGTGTGCACCAACCTACTATTTTTATTACTTTTGTCTGATAAGGCGGATTCTTATTCTTCTAAAAAAAATATTCTAATTATTCTTTGCTCTTTGCACTGGCAAAATTTTAGAATCAGTTAATCATATTTGGTTTTTAATTGTGTTTTCTTCCCAGCATTACTCAAACTTTAGAGTGTCAAAGCGTAGGTGATACTGAGGGAAATTACTGAGCATGTGAGTGCGCGCGCGCACACACACACGGCACAGTTTGCACTTCTTCCGCAAGGTAACCAGAGAGCTGGCTCCTGGGGAGGGGACAAGGTTTCAGGTCTGCTCAGTTTAATGGGACCATCTACCTCAGCCGCTGCTGGCTCCCAGAAGGAGTGCTCAGTGACCCCTTCCAGCAAGATTTGCTTCTTCCGTCTGCACAAAGAGACTGGAGTCCGCTTACAACTTGTGTGCAGTGCTCCAAAGGAAACCGAGTTCAGCATTTTCCAGAGAGGCGCAGGAAAATGGGGGTTCCATACTTGGAGATACTCAGCAAGCTCTGTACTTTAAAACCCAAACTTGTACTATCATACTAGGCCACCGCTGTCAGAAATAGTGTGGAGTCTTAGATTTTCTCAAGTACAAATGGTGTATTTACAGCAGTTTATTTTCATCAATAAATATGTTTTTATTTTTTAAAACACTTCTCAAAAACATGTTCAAGAACAAGTTGCACATGAAAACGTGTATGCCATTTCCTAAGAACAATACGCTTATAATTTGACAAAGTGGGGTGAAAATACTGTCTAAATTTTATTTTGGGGGGTAATGGAATAAGACACTTTTAAATACTTATAAAAAATTCCACAGTGATTGGAATTGTTCTCGATTGTTAGAAGAATTCGGAGAGTTTTCAACTGTAGGACACTGAGTCTTACAATCCATGGATATAGTATGTTACTCTGTTTATTCAGGTTTTCTTTACTGTTTCTAATAAAGTTGCATAATTTTCTACTTAATGGTATCTTTTGTTAAATTTATTCCTATTTTTATTTTGCTTGACACTATTGTAAATACTATATTTTAAAATTTTACTTTCTAACTGGTACTCTTATGTAGACTTGTAATTGATTTTATATTGATTTTTGTATTTAGCAAACTTGCTAAATTCTCTCATAGTTACAATGATTTGTCTATATATCTTTTGTATTTTCTACAGTCAATTGTATCATCAGAAAATAATGAAGATTTATTTCTTCCTTTTCAGTCCTTATTATAAATATTCTGGCCTTACAGTATTGGTTAAGGTTTCTAGGAAAATGTTTAATAGGAGTGACTACAGCTATGATTGTCTCATTTCACAGACATGATATTGTCTGTGTTCTTTTATATGTCCTGTATCTTCTGTAGCTTCTTGAAAGGCCTTTCTATTACTAGGTTTGTTTATTTTTAAGGAATAAGTATTGAATTACATCTAATGCTTTTTCTACAACTATAATGAAATGCTTTTATGATTTTTTTCCCTATAAATTTATATTGATTTTCTAATGTTAACCCAATTTTTATTCCCTGGAATTAACCCAGTTTGATCATGATGTATTTTCTTTTTAATGGGTTTCTGGATTCAGTTATTAATATTTTGTTTATAATTTGCATTTATGTTCAAGAGTTAAATTGGGCTACAATTTTCCTTTATCATGCTGCCTTTGAAATGTTTTCATATCAAAGTTATGATAATCTCAATACATGTATTAGGGAGTACTTCTTTTTTTTTCTATGTTCAGAAATTGTTTAGGATTGAAAGTTTTTTTGAACATTCAGTAGATCTTTGTGAGAAAATCTTAGCTATTTGTGCAATTACACTAATAATTATATACCTATTTGAGTTTCTCGTTTCTTTATAAATTAGGTTTAATGATAGTATTTTTCCATGAATTTTACCAAAAAATTTCAAATTTATTTTTACAGTGTTGTTCACAATATCCTCTTACTCTATTTTAACACCTGTGGCATTTATAGTTATTTCCTATTTTTTGTCATTCACATTATTGTGTATTTGTTCCTTCTTTCTCTTGTCCATGATCAATCTGGATAAAACTTTATCTGTTTTATTAGTTATATTAGTTTCCTATAGCTGTTGTAACAAATGACCACAAACCTGGTAGTTTCAAACAACACAAAATGTATTCTTTTACAGTTCTGGAAGTCAGTAGTGTGAAATGAATCTCACAGGGCTACAATCAAGGTGCCAGTAAGACTGTATTGCTCGGGAAGGTTCAGAGGGGAACCTATTCTTTGCTACTTCTAGCTTCTGGAGACTGTTGGTATTCCTTGGTGTGTTAGTAGTCAGTACGTATGATATATACAGTACTTACATGTAAGTCACACATGAGAGCTTTCTAGTTTTCTTTTGGTATCAAGGCTAACTTAATTACACTCTGTGCTCTATAGGATATTCATTCTTTAAAATGGGTTGAGACTTGCTTTATGGCACTGTATGGGACCAATTTTTACATAACACCAAGTATGTTTTTCAAGAACGTGTGTCTGATGTTGGGTTTAGCATTCTATATACACAAACTTGCAACCTCTAATCCTACTCATCAGTCCTCAATCAGCTCAGATTTCATTTTCTCTAAGACTTCCCTGAACTCTGGGCTAAGTTTCCCCATCTGTGCTTCCTTTGCTCTCCATGTATAATTAAGCACAGGTTTTTTTTGTTTTTCAATATTGTAGTAGCTAATCCCTTATTTTCCCCTCCTCTGCGTTTTTAAGCTCCTCAAGGACAAGAAGCAGATTTTATTCATCTTTGTTTTTCTTATTCTCAGCACTGTACCTGCCATATAGGCTCTCAGGAAATAATTATTGACCTAAACAACTGAATGACACGAATATTTTTAAAAGCTTCCCTGCCAAACTCTCCTCTTTCATGAAAATAATATTCACTGCACTCTAGAAATAATGCCAACCTGCTACATTAAACCCAGTGGAAGGTAAGCAAATTTTCTACTCTATTAAGAAAATACCAAGGGGGAAAAATCAGTATTGTATCTGCAGAATTTATTTACCAAGGTAAAAGTGCTTATTTATCAAAGTCACATGCAAGTCATGGAAGTGAGAACACACTGTCTTTGAATTTGGTTTTTAACTCTTAATGAGTACACGTACCTTACTTAATTCTGCCAGGATTACAGTGTTGGGTGAGTCAGCTTAATTGTATGATATCTGGAACATTAATAGGACATAATAATGTTCATAGCTTTGAAATAGGGAAGAATCTAACTTGAATTAATTACAGACTCAGAGTTGGGGGGAAAATTAAAAATCTTCTAGTCTAGCCCAATTTTCACATTTCTTCTTTAAGATCCCAGGCAAGAATTGAAGTTTTTGCTTGAATATCTCCAGTAATAGAAGACTCACTACCTCTAACATTTTTAACCTCAATATTATTGCCTATCAGGGATATGCTAATCTAGGAGTGGATTAAGTGATTTAATTAGATAAAGAGAACACAATAATTCCTTTTCTATAACTTAGTAACACTCTTCTTTCCTTTAGACAAAGGAATCTTCCCTCCATGCATCATCTGTTTGTCTCAGTCTTCAATGAGGACCTATCACAGCACTAAAGCTTATTTAATATGAAAGGTAACACTAAATAAATTTTCTATACAAAACCTTAAACTTGGACTAGTCCATAGGAGAAAAAAAATATTTCACAAAAACTGCCACGTTGAAGAATTTCTCAGTTCAGAGCCTAGCAAGTATTAGATTATGACGTCAGTTAGTCAAATTTAATTCAACTACAGTTAGGCATTTTAAATTCCCAAATACATGGAGAAAATTGTGAAATCATGAGTGTTCTCAATCCAGAACTAGAGAATTCGAAAGTACAGAACAATTTTTGTGATTCAAGGAAGGTTGAATAACGTCTGAACACTTCCAAATATAGGAGTTCACAGAGGTAAGAATGTTCTGGAAGTGTGGTAATGGTAAAAGATAACAACACGTACTATACTAGAAAATGCCTAGTGTATATACTACAAGGCCCATAAATAGCTATCTTCTCCCACCAACGGCTTTGACCTCAGTTATCATAGTTCTATTGTAAACATGCGGAGTCAATAACTTTCCCTATAACCACATCCTTCGCTATATAACTTTGCAGTGCGCTCACAAGTCTTCTAATAGAAGGTTTGACTCTATGACTTGCTTTATACAAAGGGATTTAACAAATGTGACATACACACCGGCTTGAAGAGTGCCTGGGTTAGGGATGGCCCTTGCATCTCTGCCGTTTCCATGAGAACATGCCTAGGTTAGTCTGCTGGAGAGATACAAGAAACACGTGCAGGCCAAGTCAAGTCTCTCCAGCCAGTAGCCAGATGACCCACAGGTGCACCCTCAGGTAGCCCATACTCAGATACGTGAACAACTTCAGTTAAGACCAGAAGGCTGTCCAGCCTTGTTTGCCAACCCACTGATTTATGAAAACCTATTGTTTTCGGCCACTGTGTTTTGGATCTGCCTCAATAGCTGCTTGTTTCCTTTCTCTCCTTCAGCACCACAAAACACCCCATGATTGACAACCTGAAAGTCAACTTTTGGGATGGAGAAACAGCGTTCAAAAGGAACAAGGAATTTTCCTAGAGCAAGGGTTGTGAATAGTGTGGTAAGTGAAGAGTAACTGAGCCAAGATGGTAACCGCAAAGGCTCCTCACTCATAAACACTATCCCCGCTGTTCCCATCTCCTCAGCACACCTGGAAGTAAGGCCTATCATGTAACCACATCTCCCAAGTGTGACTTGTCAACCACAATGACTGATATCCCCATGGAATAGGAGACAATAGGGATAGGAGGAGGAGAGATAATAACCACTACTATTAAAAAACCTGAAAACCATATACTGAGCAATTGATTATGATGAAGCAGAATAAATGGACATGAAAGATACAAGAATTGTAAATACCCACACTAAAATGTTCAAAGAGAAAAGTGAGTATATTGGAAATGTCAAGGATAAATAAGGAATTACAGAAAAAACTAATTAGAAATACATGGTATAAAAATAGAATTGTTGAAATAAAGAACTTAATAGCTAGACTGAAAACAGAATACATCCTATCAATAAAATGAAATATCATGTCTAGGACTTTCACAGAATGCAGAAATAGAGCATTAAGTGAAAAAGAATAATTTAAAGTTAAGAAATATAAAAGACAGGAAAATATTTGTTCATATTCATATAACAAGCACTTTAAAATCTGAGAAAAACTAATTAAAAGAGAGGAAATATGTAAACAAATGATTAGGAATATCCCCTAATTAAATAAACATGTAAGAATCACATTAAATAGGTTCATAGAGATTAGAAAAGTAAAATCTATAACTAATTATCAAATTTAAGTATAGCCAAATGAAAGAGAAAAACGTTTCTGAGTAAAAGCTAATCACCTCAAAAAAAAAAAAAAAAGGAGAAGAATCATGTATAAATCTGAGACAGAAAGTAATGGAGTAATAACAACAAAGTGAAAAAGCAAAGAAATTGCAAATATAAGATATTACAACGAGCTAAATTATCACTTAAATCGGTGGCTAAAATACAAATATTCTCAATGATGAACGCTTCAGAAATTTTACCACAGCTAGAGCCTTTCTGAAAGAAGTCTTGGAGTAAGGACTCCAGCAGCAGCACAATGCAAGCAGGAAGATATGAGAAGTAAATTACTTAATAAAATATGTTGTTGTGCAAATAAACAATAACCAACAAAATATCCCCTGAAATTATTCAAGTGCA
This sequence comes from Rhinolophus ferrumequinum, assembly GCF_004115265.2. NCBI lineage: Eukaryota > Metazoa > Chordata > Mammalia > Chiroptera > Rhinolophidae > Rhinolophus > Rhinolophus ferrumequinum. The sequence continues at coordinate 62,670,235 of NC_046297.1, forward strand.
CCATAGCACCTTTCTAAGTGATAACTATATGGTGATGTAGAAGAACCAAGAGAAAAGACATGAGGAAGTAAGAGAGATCTTTATTTCAAGTGAAAACAAAAATGGATAAACTTAAGGGGTTGGTTGGAAAAAAAAAATAACTATAAGCTTCAATAAGTTAGGGATAGCTAATAAAAGTATAAGACCTAGTAAAATTAAAGTATAAATTTCCAGAATAAAATTTATTTATGGAAGGTAGCAAAAGGGAAAGTAAAAGCAACAAGAAAGTCTTATAAATAGAAAACATGATTTGACATTTCAGAAATAACTGAAATTTACAATAAATTTAACTGGGTTGAATATACCAACTAAAAGCAAACATTTCCACTGGATAATGCGGTAGATGCAGTGTTCAAAACCATTTCCTCTTCTTGGGCAGACAGAAAGAAGGAATATCCTAATCTTCCTGACAGCTAATTTGGGGACATATGACTGAGTTCTGGACTAATTGGCCATCGTAGCATAAGTCATTTTCAAGCTTTGGTTTTAAAAATATAATGCTCTAATTCTCCTTTCCCCTGCTAGATCAACTCAAGAGCCCATGTATTACGGCTCTTGCAGCAGCCTATACTCCTGGATCAACTTTTGGAGTAGAACCATGCAGAAGATTCATGTTTCCCACATCAAGCTATGATACAAGTGAAAAATAATATATGTTGCATTCTTTTGGGTTTTTCATTGTAGCCACATATTAGTATAGCCGCAGCCAAATATCAAGAAAGAGCTCCGGCCATAAATTATTTCCAAGAAACAATCTGTATAAGGAAGAATTCTTTAAAACACTGAAAATCTGAAATTAAAGATATTATTCAAGGACACCATCTCGGCCTCTGCATTGATAAAGATCTGGCCTTTCTGGTGCTGAACTTATTTTAAGAATCAAGAAAACCATATGTTTATACATCTTCTCATAAACTAAGGCAAGATGATTTCTAGTGTAAGCTGTTCTGAAATTACATTGTAAGCCTAAACTAAAATGACAAAGGTGCAATAAAAATTTAGTATTTTACTCAACTCTGGCAGGACGGAGATTTCATGGAAAATGTCCCTTGCAGCAGTGCACACATAGAAACAAAGCAATGAAACATTCATGCAAAGATACGCTTCTGTTCTTGGTTGCTTTACCACATTCATTCCATTAAGTTCTGATACTCTCATTAAATCAGTAAGGAATTCATAAATCATATATTTATAGCAGGCATGTATGTGCTCTCTTCCCATCAATTCATAACCTTATGTGCAACACTGAACACACTTAAAATAAAAAAAAGTATGGGAAATAATATACCAGGCAAATGTGGCTGAAAGAAATATGGTGTAGCAACATTACTTTCAGACTAAATAGAATTTAAAGAAAACATCATTATAGATAGAAATTTGCCTTATATGTGGGCTGATGAAAACAACAACAACAAAAGATCCAAAATATACAATAATAATGACTATATTTACACATAAAAATATAAACATAATCTCTAACAAAAGCTGATGACCTATGAGGAGAAATAGCTAAATCAGTAGTTATAGTTAAAGATTTTAAAACCTGTGTATCAGAAACAGATAGCTCAATGAAACAAATTAAAACTTCATATATATGATAATTAATAACTATGAACCAAAAGATACATAAGCAACTTTATACCTAGTGAGCACACTTTCTTCTTTTCTAAACACACATGAAACATTTATACAATTCAATCAAGTACTGAGTCACAAGAAAGCCTCAACAAATTGCAAAAAAGCAATATTGTGGTTTTCCAACTCAATAAAAATTAGAAATCAAAACCAAATGTAAAGTCTTATAGAAACTCCAAATATCTCTAAGCCAAGAAACATACAACTATGCAGCACTTGGGTTAAAGAGAAATTTATAAGTGAAAGTACTGAATTTACAGCTGAGTGAGCATAAAAAGACTCCATGTCAAATTTTCTGGGAACCAACAAAAGCAATACTGTGAGGGGCATATCTATCCTAAAAATATATTTATCAGAATTCAAGGAAGGTTATAAATAAGAGAGCTAAATATTGCCTAAAACACTAGGAAGAAAACAAGAGAATAAATCCAAAGAGATATGAAGGCAAGAAGTGAGAAGAAATAAAGATAAGGACAGAAAGTAATAAAGTAGAGAAAAAAAATATAGTCAGTAGCAGCTAACATGCCTACAGCACATCGTGAGATCTAAGGGCGTTTAAAGCGCTTTACATATATATTCACTCACGCGGTCCTCACAACAACCCTTAGAAATAGGTAAACTTATTTATTTTCATTTCACAGATGAGCAAAGCAGTGCACGGAGAGATTGCACCCCAAGACCACAAAGCTAATAAGGACCAGAGACTGATTCCTAGCCTGTGCTTTTATCAACTGTGCTGTCTTAAGCCAAAAGCTGACTTTTCTTTTGAAAAGACTCCTGAAGTAGACAAACCTCCAGAAAGACTGACCAAGGCAACAGGGGGAAAAAAAAGAAAGCATTGCTGTTTTGCTCAGGTCATTAAGGATAGCTGACACAACAAAACACTCGATCTCACTGGCATAACGTCATAAATGTTAATTTCTTGCTTACGTCATAATTGTTTGTCAGTCCAATCCGCAGGGCAGCTCTCCTCAAGCAGTGGTCTGGGGTCCATGGAAGCTGTGGCAGAAGAAGAAAGAGAAGGATGAGGAACACTGACTCTTAACTTCCTTGATCTAGAAGTTACACTCTCTGCTCATCTTTCTTTGGTGTGAACCAACCAGCAGTCACATGTCCTCACCCTCAATGATGATGAGACCAGGAATGTAGAAAAGCACATGCCTTGTTTGGTTGGTCACTAACAACCTCTGCAACAGCAGGTGGAGGTCATGGAGAAGTTGTGACCCCCACCTGACGGGCGAAAGCTGGACCTGGACAATCGGAGGCTCCTCACCCCTACCTTGTCCTTGGAATGTACATTCCATGGACTGTTGCTTCAGTAGGAGCTGATCCAAGGATGCAGTCTGAAGAGAGTAAGGTGTTGTTGGGACCATCTGGGCTGAATACGTGACTGAGCCCCATCAAGGCCTTTACGTAAACCTGAAGATTCTGGGGCTGGGGAAGGGTGGGGCGGAGAGGAGGGGGCAGTGCAGAGATCTACTTGCCTTGCTGTCCCCCAAGATGAGCCTCGTATGTAAGTTCCCTTGCTTATTAAACCTGCCACCTACCAATCTGGAGTGGCCTGCCTCTTTCTTCAGGCTCTCCCTGCACTCTCCACAGGGGGCCAGTTTGCTAATCAACAGCAAAAAAATTAAAAAAAAAGGCAACTACAGACTGTGAAAAGGATAAACAGCTATAAAACAGATTTTTTAAAAAAATCATTATTTTTTATATTATTTTTAAAGGGCTATTTGGAAAACTAGGTAATAATCAATTTGACAGCCTCGCTGTCACAAACAAATTCTTGGGAAAAGATGAAATGCCAAAATTGGAACGAGAAGAAATTAAATATGTGAACAGCCAAATAGTAACAGAAATGGAAATGACCATCAAAAACCGCGCTCTACCCTTGCCCTCCTTCACAACAAAGAAAGCAAGCCCCTGTGCAAGCTGGGAACTCAGTGTCTCTCACAAAGCCTCCCTGCATTGTAATACTGGAGCTGGACCCTGTACACAGGTCATCTTTGCCAGCCAGCATAATCTTAGCATTGGCAGGAGCGTGCTATGGAGGAACAGTGAAGGGGAAGGACCTTCTTGCCCTAGTTTCCCTGTATTCATTCCTGGCTTTTGGCTCCTGCAGCACTCAGTGCCCCCAGCAAGTTTTAATGGAACCCCCATGGTGACATTCTAGTAAGTTCTACCAGCCCCACAGGCAGCTTCCCAGGGAGCGCAGGGCACCTCCACAAGGGGTTTGTTGAAAGTTCTGCAGGCTCCCCAGCTGACAGTCCAGCCAGCCTCAAAGGTGATCCAGCAGAAAGCTCCTGGTTAATCCTGCTAGCACCTCAGCCAGCCTCTAGCAAACTCAAGGGCACCCCTGCAGACAGCTTACTAGCAAGTTCAGCTGACACCCCATCTGGCTTTCCAGAAAGATTCAGAGATGCCCCTGTGGGTTTCTTCCCGGAGAGTTCTGCTACCACCCTAGTCGTATTCCCAGCACCCAACTGCCTTTCTAGAGTAGCCTTGAAGGCTCTGCAACAGATGGTGTTTGTTGAGTTTCAGAGAACTCCAGAGGCAGGCTTCCTGTCCAGTGCCACCATCAGCACCCCAGAGGGCAGTTTCCTGTAAGTTTTACTGACACCCCAGTAGGCAGTTTTCTGATTATTAGCCTGGGCCTATAATACCTCAGGATCTTGTCTGACTTGGGGAGCTACAGTCACACCCTCTGTAACAAAGACTAAATCTCAGCCTTAGTGGGGGTGGGGGAATATTCTTTCAAATGTGTTCTTCCTGTGGGTTCTCTGCATGGGCCAGAGAGAGACAGACAGAGAGAGAGAGAGAGAGAGAGAGAGAGAGAAAGAGAGAGAGACACTTTTTTATACATGTTACCTCTGTAATCCTTAGAGTTCCTTGTTACTATTTAATAAGTCCTTTTATTCCCTTTTCTGTTCAAATTACAACTTCTGTCTTCTGTCTGGATACTGACTGACAGTCAGTATCTGAGTCCAAGCAAACCTGAGTCCAAGGCTCAGTTTTAAAAGGACATTTCACCAAATTTTAAGACACAGATAATACATTTTATACAAATTATCCAAAACAAAGAAAAATTTATTTTATGATTCTAGTGCAACTCAGATTCTCAAACTAAATTAGGACAATACATAAAAACACAATTCCATGTCTTTCCATTGGGGAAAAAAATAACCTGTGGGACATTCGGACAATGAAATATTGTTTAATGATTTTAAAAAGTGAGACATCAAGCCATGAAAAGATATGCAAGAACCTTAAATGGATATTGCTAAGTGAAAGAGACCAATCTAACAGGGCTACTTACTGTATAATTTAAGTAAACTACTACACTAATGCAGTAATTAATAATAGAAGAAACGGGGAGTGAGGAGACTATAGAAACTACATGTCCATTCAATATTTCCAAAATTAAAAAAAATAGTTTGTCTAAAAAAAACTCACATCTACTTTATTTATGAATATAATTGTTAAAATTTTAAAGCTAACATTAGATAAACAAACCCAGTATTCTTTAAATAACTACACAATGATGAAGTAAGGTTTATTATCAAGAATAAAATGATGAGTCAGCATAATAAAACATATTTATATAATTTAACATATTAATGGCCAAAAGGAAAAATAAATGACCATGTCCTATTAATAGATTCATAAATACATCAGGTAAAATTCAGCACCAATTTATGATGAAAAGTATCACAAATAAGATTAGCAAGGCACTTTCTTAACCCAATAAAGGCTATATCCTGAAAACCGACAGTAAATATAATAATTTTTTAAGAATATAATTCTTAAGGGAGAACATAAAAAATAATTGGAGAAATGTAAAAACTGTCTTCGTATAAGAAGATATAATAATTTGCACCGTACATCCAGCAGAATCAACGAACTATTAGAATGAGAGTTCATCAGGGTTTCTGAACATAGAACAATCAATAAATAGCATTTCGTTATTCCAGCAATAAGCAATTAGAACAAGTAGTAGAGAATAAAATACCGTTTTCAAAAAATATAGAAATTTATAGAAATTATCTTAATGAAATGCATAACATCTTAGAGAAAATTAAAAAAAACGTAATAAAATTCATAAGATAGACCTGAATGAATGGAGAGATCACTACATCTACGGAGGGTTTGAATTAACGTGGTCAAGATGTCAATTATTTCCAAAATTATTCTTTAAATTTTACTAGCACTGACTCCTGGCTTCTTAATCTTCCCTCCTTTACCCAATCAACACTCTAACGTTCTTCTCCAGCCTTCGTCATTTCATTAAATTTCAGTTCCATTTTTACAAGGGCTCAGACACAACCCTGGATTCATCTAAATTAAACTTTCTCTAATAAGCCATATCCAGTCGATCAGAAATCCCGTTTAACACGACTCGAACATCTTGAGAATCAGACCACTCTGCAACCCCCCACAACTATCATTCGTTCAAGACCTAAGGATTTCTTAACGTGAATTATTATAAAGCTTCCTAACTAATCTTGAGCTCACATGACTCCTTAAACCTTTTCTCCATATGACGGCTAGAGAGATACTTTTTTTTCTTGTTTTTTTACAAATTTTAATGACTTTATTTTGTAGAGCAATTTTAGGTTCACAGGAAACTTGTGCAGGAAGTACAGAGTGGTCCCATATATCCCACGCCGCAGGCATGCTCAGGCTCTTCCCCTGTCAACATCCTGCATGTGCCACGGTGCTACATTTGTTACAACTGATGAACCTACAGGGACACATCATTATCCCTCCGTTATCATGCACAATGTCCATAATTTACATTAGGGGTCGTTCTTGCTGTTGTACATTCTATGGATTTTGACCAATGTATAAAGATATGCATTCACTACTATCGTATCATACGAAATATTTGCGCTGCCCTAAAATTCCTCTGTGTACTGCCTATTCATCACTGCCTCCCCTCTAACTCTTGGCAACCGTTGATCTCTTGACTGTCTTCATCGTTTTGCCGTTTCCAGAATGTGAATCATTCCAGTTGGAATCACAGAATGTGTAGCTTTTCAGACTGGGTTTTCCTTCTCAGATTGGCTTTTTTCTGAGCAATAGGGATTTAAAGTTCCTACATGTCTTTTCATGAATTAAGAGCTTATTTCTGTCTAGCACTGAATAATATTCTGTTGTCTGGAGACACCAGTTTATTTATCCATCACCTACTGAAGGACATGTTGGTTGCTCCCAAGTTTTGGCGATGATGAATAAAGCTCCTATAAACATCTGAGCCAGATTTTTGTGCAGACATGAGATTTCAACTCACTTGGGTAAATACCAAGGAGTGTGACTGCTCAATATTGTTAAGAGTATGTTTTGCTGTATTAGAAAGTGACAAACTGTCCTCCAAAATGGCTGTACCATTTTGCATTTCCACAAGCAGAGAATCAGAATTCCTGCTGTTCCACATCTTCATCAGTACGTGACGTTGTTACTGTTTTGGATTTTTCCCATTCTAATAGGTGTGTAGTGATATCTCACGCTTGTTCTAATTTGCAGTTCTCTAATGACATGACATTGAACATCTTCTCATATGCTTATTTTCCAGCTGTATATCTTCTTGGAAGAGAATTCTGTCTAGATCATTTTTAATTGGATTGTTCATTTTCTTATTGTGGAGTTTTAGAGAGATTCTTTGAAAAGGTATGTTAGACCAATCATAGAATGTGTAGCTTTTCAGACTGGGTTTTCCTTCTCAGACTGGCTTTTTTTCTGAGCAGTAGGGATTTAAAGTTCCTACATGTCTTTTCATGGATTAAGAGTTTATTTCTGTCTGGCACTGAATAATATTCTGTTGTCTGGAGACACCAGTTTATTTATCCATCACCTACTGAAGGACATTTTGGTTGCTCCCAAGTTCTCAAAATAAGAATAATCATTCACATTTACTCTTATCCAGGAACAGTTCTAAGTGATACTCACATGGAATTCTATCAATCTTAAGATGCTTTTTTCCCCATATTTAACATGGTTTAAATTGGGATGTATCTCTTCACTGCTGACCAAGCAGTAGCCTTCATGTCACTGTCATTGCCTATTAATGAGAATCAAAACTTGCAAAGGTGTCAATGTTATGGAACAAAATGCCAGTGGCAATAGTAGGAATACATTCTTTTAAAAATGGCACCTTAACAATGATCTTCACGGAAGCAAGAGTGATATTGTATGGAAAAACACAGATACAGAAAACCCTGAAGGAAAAGGTTCCAAAAACCGGAAAGTTACTAACTTTTAGAAACACTTAAATCAATTCACGCAACTTGCAGTTGAGACACTGAGTGAGATGTCATAGGATTGTGAAAAAAAATGTAAGTAGACAAACCTTCACAAAGGCTGAAATCCAACACTGAATCATTTTTATACATGTTTACATTGAGTTAATCTGTCCCCACTCTAACTCACTGTCAGAACAAGATATAAATATTCCCTGGAGAAAGATAATACCAGTCCCAGTATTTCCAATTTTTTACACACAATCTCCAGAATACAATTTAAAAAAATCCCCAGACATGACAGAAGGAAGAAATATATGAAAGAAAACCGTCAGGTGATATCAATATTGGAGCTCTCAAACAATGATATTAAAATCATGTGATAAATATGATCAAGAAAATATAATAAAAGGTAGATACTATCACCTGAATCAAATAGAAACCCTAGAAGTGAAAGATGCAATAATAAATTAAGAATTTGATAGATGAGAATACAGAATAAACACAGAAGAAAAAAGAATTAGAGAACCACAAGTTAGGTTAACACAAGATATTTGGACGAGGCCCCTGGATTCCCAGCAGATGAAAGAGGCCCAGAGAGGTTGTCAATGCATCAAAATCATATTGCTGCCTGGTGAGCTCTGCCTCTAGTCCAGTTCCCTGATGCCATGTCTAGAGCTCATTTCTACTATGTCTCACGCTTAACAACATTTTCCTCACCCCATGAGTGCTCAGAAAGGCCAGTCTCTCCAGAGTCGCATTCCCTGAGGGATGCAGAAAAACCATAAGGGAGAGGGGAGAAAAAAAGAGGTTTGGCAGGGAGATTTCAGCATACTGTTCTCAAACGACACTAGAAAAAAAAGATTTTAAAAAATCAATAAAAGTTTGACTATTTTTCACACCTCAGATAAGTGGAATAATTTAGTATTTGTCCTTTTGTGATTGGCTTATTTCACTTAGCATATATTCCAGGTTCCTCCATATTGTCACAAATGGCAAGATTTCCCTCTTTCTTTTTAAGGCTGGCTAATCGTCCATGGTATGAATACACCACTTTTTCTTTCTCCATTTATCTGCCAAGGAACAGTTGGGCTACCATTCCTTGGCTATTGTGAATAATGCTGCAATAAACTTGGGAGTGTAGATATCTCTTTGAGATCAAGATTTCAATTCTTTTGGTTCTATATCCAGAAGTGGCTTTGCTGGATCATATGGTAGTTCTATTTTTGAGGAATTTCCATTCTGTTTTCAAACTCATAGAAGCAGAGAATGAAATGGTGGTTGCCAGGGGCTGGGAGAGAGGGAAATGGAGAGTTGTTCAATGTATGAAGTTTCAGTTATGCAAGATGAAAAGTTCTAGACCTCGTCGACAACATAGTTCTTAGAATTAACAATAGTGGATTGTACACTTAAAATTTGTTAAAAGGGTAGATCTCATGGTAAGTGTTCTGACAACAAAAAACAAATAAAAATCAAAGAGGGACAAAGCAACGTTTAGAGGCGAGAGACATGTTTGATTGTGGTGGTGTTTTCACAGGCATGTCCAGAAGTCCAAACTCACCAAACTGTGCACATTAGATATGTGCAAGGTTTTGCACATCAATTATACCTCAATAGAGTTGTTTTTCAAAAGAGTTTCAAAAATCAATAAAAGCATAGAATATTGGAACAGCATGTTTAGCAAACTCTATCAAACTCAATCCAGAAAATAAATTCTTTTTAAGTACAGTTCACCAAAATTAATTATGTAGTAGGCCCTAAAATCTCTTTGTTTGAATAACATAACATATATCTATTCGATGTTTTGTCAATTTTTTAAAAATTGTGCACTTAGGATAAACTTTTTTTCCCCCTCATGCCTCTTCTGGGTAACAGTTCAGAACATACCTTTCAAAAATGATCTTTAAAATGAACTAATTGAGGTAAAATTGTCAATAAAATGAGTCCCAAATATGGGTTTCAGAAAGACAAGGAACAACGATTACCAGTTTTTCTCTATTTAAGAAGAGCTTGTGAATCAGAAGGCCTAACTCTCCCTTCCAACTGCAGACAAAAAAGTCAATACATATATAGAAAATAAAATAAGGAAACCATTTGTTTTCGAAAATGTATTATGAATAAAATATACAACCAACTGTATAGTACTGCCTCACATGTTCAGATTCAAGACAGTTTTCAAGATATAAACATTTTAAATTCTGCCCCTTCTAACATGAAGGACCTTATTCTAGTATTTTTAAGGAAGGCATTTTGGTTCTGTCCAATTCATACAGAAATGGCAACTGAACTAAATGGGACACAACAGGTCACAATAAATCTACTCATTTGCTACCATTATTTATGAAAAATGCTTTGGGGGTAATGAAAATGCCCAATCCACTATTTCAAAGGAATTGACAAAATCAGAGCAATCAGAAGAAAGAAGAATTGAAAAGTGGCAGCTACATTTCCCAACAGGTTTACTTGGACTCGCATGTAATTCCCATCTTTTTCATCCATTTTCCAAAGGGCCAAGATGACTCCTCAACAAAATATCATATTTTACATTACATTACAAAGCACAGAAAACAATAAGAAAGAGACTTTTACAGAAGCCTACACAAAGACAATTTACATAAGATCCCAACTTCTCTGAATTGGAAAGATTTGGGGACCAACACCTCCTGTCCTTCATTCCCTTGCAATGGCCACTGTAGGAAGAGTTTTCTCGAAATGGTCTACTGTCTTTTCCATCTGCACCTCCTCCCTCTTCTCCTCCAATTATAGTATTTCCTTCACACATTCCTGCTTGGCCCCAAACTGGTCTAAACAAAAGGACACTTTTATTTTATCCTGAACATACTAGTAGAAGCAAAGGCTAACTTGGACGGTTTCCCCAAGGACTCTAGTCATTTTTTCAAGGCATGGGGAGTGCCAGTAAAAGACTCCACTTGGCAGTTTGGCAATACCAATTCATATCCTTATCTGAAACATTAAAATATCTCTTGGCATTATAGAGTAGGCCTAGGCTGCTGTCCAGTGTTCCAATCTTCCAGCAGCCAGGTTTGAAAGCTCACTCTCAGAGATGTCCGCAAGCTCCTCCGGGGGCGAGAAGTCCAGAGAAGAACCTTCCTACTCTTAAGTATGGCATTTTCATCTCCATAGAATGCTTCCATATTTTTCAATCTGTCTACATTTCATGATTACACAAATGTAGCCTCACAGATAAAACACCCTCTTAACTTTCGTTTTGAACGCAAATCACATTTCTACAGATCCTTCAAAGTTCTTTGGAATTGCATTGTCTTTCAGTAGGTCTAAATAATTTGCATTCATTTATTATGACGGCCCAAGATTGGCTAGTAGCTAGTGAAAGCTAAAAGCAGGTTTTCTCACATTGGTATGGATACCTAAATGGAAAGTGACTCTCGTGTACTTTTGTATGAGATTCTGATAGCAGTGTTTACAAGTCCATACGGTAGCTATATTTCTAAAATATAATGTTAAAATACCAGGGTTCATGTTCATAGGACCTCTGAGCTTTATTAATATATCTCTCCACCACCATTCTCTTTGACTGTATATATGTTCAAAAGCAGAAAATAAAGACAATTCTTCTATGTTAGCTGTGTATGAATAATTCATAAATTCTATGCAAAAATTTTTAATTTTTTAGTTATAAGGTTAACTTCTTACTGGCTTCCAATCCCATCATCACCCCCCTCAAAATACCAAGAACATAACTGGGAAGTCTCCAGGTGACCAGTCCCCACCTTTAGGCCTTTCCAAAATTCAGCTCATTAACATGACAAAAGATCCATTTATCACAGGGAAGACTTGGAAAATTCCAATGGTGTTGGGAGCTGTGAGCCAGAAAAGGTTGCTAGATGGGCAGGAGGGGTGGGGGGTGGGAGATGAGGGTAAGGGGGATCAAATACGGTGATGGAAGGAGAACTGACTCTGGGTGGTGAACACACAATGTAATTTATAGATGATGTGATACAGAATTGCACACCTGAAATCTATGTAATTTTACTAACAATTGTCACCCCAATAAATTAAAAAAAAAAAAGAAAAAAAAAAGAAATGGTAGAGGAAAACCAAATATATATGAAAGAAATACATTTCAGTCATCTGAATGACTAAGTACATATTTCTAAATCACAGTATCCCAACTACTAATGATGAGTACATGCTCTGTGAGAATATAAAATATCTCGCTTTCACTAGTCCTCTCACTAGGGAAGTCATTTCAGGACTTTTTATTATCACTTTAAATAAAATGTTCTAAGAATTATTTAGCATTCAAAGGGAGTTACTAGGCTGTGGGCCATAGGCCTTTGGAGTCGTGGGGTATAGGGAATTTCTAGAAGAGATTCTACTGACATTAAAAACATTATTGAACAAATATTATCAAAAGGTCTGGCATTCAGTGGGATGTTTCTCTGTCTTTTTATCTGTCCATTGGGTACCTTCTAAGAAGAATCCTTGGTGACTGAATCAAACACCAACGTACCAACTTGTTAAGAATTGGTCAGAAAAGCAAAGCCAGAAAAATATCTTTTTTTTTTTCTTCCTCATCTATAGAAAGTGGATAGGAGTAGGAGGTGAAGAGAGGGAGGCCAAACCCCACAGAGTCTGTTCCATTGTTTGGAAAGCTTTGAGCAGTATTGCTTTGTGTCTGTTGTCATTTTCCTTTTAAACGGGGAAATGTATCCAATGTGCTAAAACTAGAGTAACCTGGGTGACAGAAGTGGAAAGATTGTCTTTTGGGGGAAATACAGAGATACTGAAGCAAAGTTATTAGAACTGGAGAGATGGGGTTACTTCAGAGGGCTCACAAATTTCTTGTCTTATGTTTGATTTCAAAAGAAAAAAGTTTCCTTTCTACTAATCTAACTTTTCTGCCAAAAATAAACCATATAATTCTTCATTTTTATCTATTTCTGAGGATGCATTAACCAGTAATATTTCTCATACACAGTTACCATTGATGTCTTTACATAAAAATTAACTGATGTCTCATATCCATTGTAAGGGAGAAAATAGAGGACATTACGTGTGCATCTACTTATGTTTCCATTTTCAAGGTAATTCATGCATTGATATTAAAAAAAACCTTTCATTTTAATTTAAGTAGGAACTTACATATTGCTCTAGAACATCAATCTACTATATAATGAAAAACTTGGAATTTCGAATATAATTTTGAAAAATATCAGACTAATTATATTTATTATCTCACTCGGGGTAGAATCTTTGGTCATCTAAGCAAGTTCATTTTGGAAAGAGAAAAAAAATAGAAACATATTTTTAAATTTTCTATTTGTCCAATGCTATGGAAGTAATACTATGAACAAAATAGAACAGCTACTGTTTCAAATAGAAGGAGGATCTTTTAAGCAGTGGACTTGACATTTTTACTCCCAAGTTTCATACTTCCTTCATTTTCCTTATGATCTGATTATTTCTACCACCTCATTGGTCCCAAGGTCCATTTCCTTACCTTTCATGTTCTGGTGTAATTTGGGGGGTTGGGGGTGACCCTTCCTTTGATTCTCCATGACATTGGTGAGTACTATTAAATAACTAGAATAATGTTACTAAATAGTAGGGAAAGTACAAACAAAAGATGTAAATAAATCATAATAAGCATAAATGCAGTCAAGTTCTCTAGATATAGATTCTTAATTCTGTTTGTTGGGATTAATATGAGGTCAGAAAATTAAGTTCGCGAACTCATCCTAGAAAAAGTGCTACATCCCTCATTGCTGAATATCACTACAGTCACCTTTGAAGGACTCCCCTTGGGAAGCTGTGCACCGATGCCAGTGCCTAATCCACCCTTCAAAGCAATTTTGGAACTCTGTTGTATTACCCTTGATGTCCTGAATGTCATCAAAATGTCTTCCTTTCAATATTTCCTTTATCTTCGGGTAAAGAAAGAAGTCATTGGGGGCCAGATCAGGTGAGTAGGGAGGGTGATCCAATACAGTTATTTGCTTCCTGACTAAAAACTCCCTCACAGACAGTGTTGTGTGAGCTGGTGCATTGTCCTGATGGAAGAGCCATGAATTGTTGGCGAAAAGTTCAGGTCGTTTTCACCTAACTTTTTCATGCAGCCTTTTAAGCACTTGCAAATAGGAAACTTGATTAACTGTTTGTCCAGTTGGTACAAATTCATAATGAATAATCCCTCTGATATCAAACAAAAAAGGTTAGCAACATCATTGCAACAAGTTTGTGAACTCAATTGTTAGACCTCATTTTTATATATATATATATAATATATATGAAATGAAAACAAGTTATCAAAGAGATATACGTACTCTCATATTTATTGTAACATTAGTCATAATAACCAACACATGGAAACAACATAAGTGTCTGTCAACAGATGAGTGGATAAAGAAGAGATGGTTCTCTCTCTCTCTCTCTCCACACACGCATACACACACATACACCCCCAATGGAATACTATTCAACTATGAGAAAAAAGGAAATCCTGTCATTTTCAACAACATAGATGAAGCTTGAGGACATCGTGCTATGTGAAGTTAGACAGAAAAACAAATACTCTATGATATCTCTTACATGTGAAATCCAAAAACAAAACAAAACAAAAAACTGAACTGGAGAAAACAGAGAGTGGAATGGTGGTTACCAGGGGTTGGAGGGCGGGGGATTGGAGAGATGTTGTTTAATGATACATACTGGCAACTAGTAGATAAATAAGGCCTGAAGATCGTACATAGTACAGTCTTGATGGGCAACAAAACTGCACTACAGATGCTAAATTTGCTAAAAGACAAATCTTAATTGCTCCCACCATGGGAAGTAGTTATTATTATGTGAGGTGACAGAGGTGTTAGCTAACGTTAGAATGGCGATTGTAGTGCAATATAAATGTATTAAATCAATATGTAGCACACAGATACACCAGAGACAGATATGAGAGAGAGAGAGAGAGAGAGAGAGAGAGAGAGAGAGAGAGAGAGAGAGAGAGAGAGAGAGGGAGAGGAGAAAGATTGATTTTTTTAAAAAACAAAACAAAAATGATTTGTTTGATTTATAATACTCGATGCATTTAACAGATAACATATTTGCATTCCCTAAGTCTTTTGGAAAGTAATTCCAGTTTGTGCAACGAGTTTACAAGAAAAACTTAAATCTATTAGACATCTTAAATTCTAAATTTTATAAGATACAAGTTTTTATGTGTTTGTCAATATCCAAGACTAACCTGTTTGGTCTCCATGTTGCACTTCCCCTATACCCAGGAGTCCCAATCTTTTCTAGTAAAATATACCTTTTCAATGTGAAAACAGCCCAATATTGTGATTGTCAGTTTTTAGTATCAATTGATTAAAACAAATACATAATGACAAATACACTCATAAGTTCAAGAAACACTTAAAAATGAATTTCTATGTCATTAAGCACACGTCTGTTTATCTAAATGTGTGAATTGAGAATTCACATGTGAATGAGGCTTTGTGTTTGTTTAGTTTAGAGATGGTTTGAGGTCCTACATTTTTTTAAATTATTATGTAGATGCAGGAAGATGCACTGAAAATGTAAAAACTTTCAACGATGACAAAGAAGATCTCACTTTTATTCTGTCACCAAAACATCCTCTTGGACAGGAAGTTAAAAGTTGGTTCGCTTGTCCTCAAGACGGGTAGGAGAGACCCAGGACAGAATCCAGGTTCCCTGAGACAGTCTGACCTGGGATAAATTTTGATTTTATAAATATCCCTTCTAAATGCTGGACACTGGGAAAATTGCTTAGCTTTACTAAGTCATGGTTTCACCATCTAAGATGAAACAATAATAACAAAAGAGATAATACCAACCTCTTTGGGGTAATCGTCGTTTTCCTTATTGTTTTAATATGTACATGTATTTATGCTTCCAAAAAGATTTGAGGCAACATGGTGATATAATGGGTTGAAAAGGAACAATTCACAGAATGGGTTTGTTCATAATAAACGTGCAACAATTTGATTTCTTTCCTTCTCCCACCACTTTCTGTTTTAAAATTTAGCATTTGAAAACTTTGACGTTGAGCCTTTACTTTATTTCAGTGTCTTAGAATTACCATTCGCAACATGGGGATAAAATTCATTAAAATCTTAAGATTTAGGGGTGAGGTGACCTGTTTCCGTAAACTTAAACAAATCATTGAATTTCCTCATGTCCTAAATTCTCATCTATAAAACTGAGAAAATATCTGCCTTGAGTATAATAATTGTAAAATGTCTTTGTAAATACTAAAGTGTATACACATGTAAGTAATAGTTACTCTGTTAATAAAGCTAAGAAAGGAAGTGGGCAGGGTAGAGTCATTTGACCAAATAATCTTATAAAGTGTACTTCTAAAATTGTACTATACTGAACTTGGAAAAATATTCGATGCTGGGAAGTCTTAAATATATCAAAAGAATCCCCATAAAATACTTGAAATTTTTTATTTGCCTTTTATACCAACAAGTCTTCAACATAGACAAAAGTGATAAGGGGAGAATTTATGTGAAAACTTCTGAATTCCTTTGAGAAAATATACTATAACACTTTAAAATATGATTGTTATTACCATTTTATGATTTTCAATATACTTTTCTCTTATTTGAAAATTAAATATGATGAATATAACTTATGCATCATGAAATGCTGTCAGCCTCTGTGCTACCAGAGAGAAAGATATACTTGTAAAGAGAAATTAAAAAAAAAAAAAAGGAGCAGTTTTGGTCTCTTCTCCCTGGGAGAAAGTATTATATACAGGTTCCCTGGTGTGTAAGGATGGCTTAATTTATGAACATTTCCCAGAGAATATCTATCACAAGTCAATCAGATTGCATGTATATTTCATTCCATCATTGAAAAGTCAGTGACCTGTAGATGGTCAATGAGGGCACAGGCTTTTGATTAAAGAAAGTAACTGCTGATCTTGCATCCTTAGAATGTCAAAAGAACTGGAAACGGTTCTTGCTAAATTCTATAGCTGCTAGGACAATGTCAACTGCATGGAAAATACAGTTCTCTTAAGGCAAAACCCCTAAGCCATGCAATTTTCACAAGGATGATTAGTTTCAATCAGAAAATATTGTACCATAATCTCACAGAAGGAAACAAGGAGATTGCAACTCCAAGAGGGAGACTGTCTCTGGGGTCCAAATCATTTCTGGGGTAAGGTTGCGGCAAGCAACACTAACACTTTTAGGCCATCAGAAAAATGTATTACGGTTGCCAAACACTAAAGTACCCCACAGAGGCAGGGGTGAGTTCATTCATCTTCCTGGGAGCTTAATTTACTGCTGGGAGGGAGACCTATGACTCAGAGAGGGGCTGCAGAATTTATATGTTCTGAGCACCCACTATGATTCAGACACTGAAATACACCTTTATGTACACTGTCTTATTTAATTCTCACTGCAATCTAGAACTAGATATTAATACCCTCAGTTCACAGGTAATAAATAATGCCTTCAGATAATAAAATGAAGGCTAGAGAGAGAGCATAATGTCCTCAAAATCACAAACACACATCTGTCTGCTACCAAAGCCCACGGTATCTCAACTGTATAGTGCCACTACTCTTAGAGCCCAGAAAGTAAGTTCCCCCTTTCACAGCCTTACACTCACCCCTCTTTTGACCACCATTCTCAAACACACCTACCAGTTGGGTATAGTACTGGCTACAAGCTACTGTACTGGAAATCTGGGCTTGATGTGGGTTTCATATTTTTTCCCAGGACTGCACAGTTCGTGAACGTGACCAAGACTGATGAATTATCCAATCAGCTATCCATCTATTACCAAAGTCCTATTGGAGAGAAGACATGTTCAAAATATATCTATGTGTAGTCTATGACAAGAAAATAGGAGGGACATGAAATCCAGTTAACAAGAGCAAGGAAGGCAGTGGCGTCTGACAAACCTTGAAGAATGGAAGACTTTTTCGTATGTAAAGATGGCATCAGACATAACACTCACAGAGTGGAGAATAACATCTGTAAGGCTCAGAGGGAGGCAAGTCAGGAGCAAAGAAGTAAAGAAAGACTTCAAGGTGGTTCTGAAGTTTCAGAGCTATAGGAAATGCTGATGCTATTAACTAAAATTAAGAAAGCTAAGGAGGGATGTGAAGGAGATGACACCCAAGTTTTGGATGCATTGGTTATATTGGTCATTTTTCCAGTTGCTCAGGCCAAAGATTTTGGAGCCATGCTTGATGCGTCTATTTCTCTCACACTCAGCATCACAATCTCCCAGCCAATCTTTTTCCAAGTATATTTTGAATTCCGCCCACTTTTCACCACCTCCATGGTAACCTGTGGCCTTAGCTGCCATCATCTTTTCCCTGGATTATTACAGTAGCCTTTTAATGGGTCTTAATGTTTCTGTCTTTTCCTGCAGTCTCAACAGAGGAGTCAGAGATACTCTTAAAATTTTTCTTCCACTCAGATCACTCGAGTTTGTTGCAGAGTAAAAGCCAGAGTCCTATAATGGCCTATAAGGACATAATCTTGCCCTCACTCCAGTACCTCTCTCCCCTTACTCTGTCCTTCAATCACGCCATTACAGTCATACCGGCTTCTGCAATTCCTGGAACTCACCCGCCGTAATCATGCCTTAGGGCCTTGGTTTGTGCTGTGACTTATTTAGAAAGCTCCTTTCCCTAATCTCCCTCACTTCCTTTAGATCTTGGACCACTTTCTCAGAGCAGCCTACCCCAGTGGTCCCTGCAGCCTTCCATAACCCAGCCACTTCTTAACCTCCTTCTTTTCTGATGTGTTTTTTTCTATAGTATTTATCACCTTCATATATATATATATATATATATATATATATATATATATATATATATATATATATATCTCGTTTATTGTCTGGCTCCATTTGTTAGAATGTGAATTCCACAAAGACGGTAAATGTGTCCGTTTTATTCACTTCTGCATCCTCAGTGCCTAGAATAATGCCAGGCACAAAATGGGAGCTCAATAAATACTTTTTGTATGAGTGAATGAAGTAACTAAGAAATTGGGGATTCAGGGGAGAAGTCAACACAAAAGTTACTGATTTTGAAATCTTTCACCATTGATGGAATATACTGTATGACAGCTTGCCAAAGGATAAGAGTGAAAAAAAAAAAGGGAACATCAGAGAAATGTTTGCATTTATTTTGCAGGTAGCAGCAGGAGATGGAGCAAGGAATCTGAAAATGTGTTCTATATATGGTGTTTTATATATATGTTTATATGGTGATATATATTGTAAGGTAATATATAGTGCATATAATATATGTTTAGTGTATTCATACATATGAGTACAATATAAATATTAATCATGAGCACATTTTTCCTTGTTCTTCAGTACATTTTTGTAACTCAGCAGATTGATGGAAGTTTCTAATGTTGAACCCTTACTGGATCATGTTGTATTCTTTTGAAATACACTCTTGGTTTCAATTAGCTAATTTTTTTCATATTTTTGCATATGATGATGAAATAGATGTTATTATATTTTCTTTTGCTTTTTTCTTTTTTTCTGGTTTCGAATGTGCTGGACAGCTTTCACTTTTTATATCTGGAAAAATTTTCCTAAGAAAGTTTGAAAGAACTATCTGGGATTGGCGCTCACTAGGAGAGAGGGTCTTTGACTACTGCCCTGAATCATTTACTGTTGACTTTGGCATTTAAGTTTTCTCTTCCTTCTCATACCAGATTTAGCTTTTGCACGTTTCCAGGAATGTATCCTTTTCAGATAGGTTTTCATATTTCTAAGCATATATTTATTTAACATATTTTATAGTATTTAAAAACTATTTTGTTTCTGCATTTTCCATTTTTATTCAGTATTTTATTTATTGACCTCTCATTTTATCCCTTTGATCAGTGTTGGCTAAAATCTATCTTATTAATCTTTACAAAGAATCTGCTTTTAGTTTTGTTAGTCTCTGTTTTTATTTCTTGATTTTTTCCCTTTTTTCCTTATGTTTCTTTCCTCTGGTTTCTTTGAGTTTGCATTGTTTTTCTTTGTCTACCTTCTAGAGTTGAGGGTTTAACTCATTTGTTGTAAGTCTATATGTGCCCTGAGAGATGCATTTAAAATCATTTTTTTCTCTAAATACTGTTTTAGCAGTGTCCTACAAACATCAACATGTTGTGTTTCGTTACCATTCCATTTCAAGCATTTCATAATTTTCTTTTTGATTGCTTTTTAAGCAGCAAAAACATTTATTTCATATGTTATTTCAGTTCCAAACCTGTGGAAATTTTAGCTATTTTTGTTGTACGTTGCTAAGTTAATTGCACTATCTTTACAGAATACAGGCTGTATGAAATTGATCCTTTTGCATTTTTAATAATGAGACTTCCTTTCTGACCTAACATATAACCCCAATTTTTTTCTTAAATCACATTTTCTCAATTTTAAAATATACTCTCTATTTGCTAAGTAAAGAGTTTATATAAATACAATAAATATAGATAATACAAACATTGATATAGATATCAAAAGTGTCTTTGTATAAAAATATTAAAACTCAGAAGTATGGAATCTCTTGTTTTATTTACCTGTTTGTTTTGTTTTTGATCTATCAGTTCCTGAAAAGAATGTTTTAATATCTCCAAATGCAGTTATTGACTTCTCTATTCCTCCTTTCAGTTTTGTGAGTTTGGGCTTTTTATATTGTTAGGTATATATTTATTATGATGTTTATACTTTTTTCTATTGTTCCTTTCATCAAGATACAATGACCCTCTTTTCTACTGCTTTCTGAGGAAGTTCTTCAATATGATTTCCAACTCATTATTTTATTCTTCAACTATTTATCACATGTATTGTGTTTTCTACACCAAATTTACAATTTTCATACCCAATATTTCCACATTGTTCTTTTTTATAACCTTTATTCGTGGCTTTATATCATTCCTTACTTCCTTATACTTATTTTACTTCTTTTAAATTATTGAGCCTTCTGTTCCAATAACTCTTTGGTTATATTGTGTGTGTGTGTGTGTGTGTGTGTTTTGTAGAGGTTATTTGATCAAGTGTCTGATTATCTTGGCCCCTGAGCTCATGTTTCCTGGCAGCATTAGCTAGCTACTCCATCTTAAAAAAGTGGATCGGGGAAAACACAAAAGTAGGTCATCTCTACATACCTGTATCTGAATTTAAGAAGTAGGAGGGCCCAGAGTAAGCCCCAGGTCCTGCACAGTTAACCCCTCTCCTTTGTTGCCACTCTAGAACGCATCTATTCTGGGTACCCGCACGTAAATTCTTAGGAACAAGCAGCACTGGAATGAGGCAGTCTCCCACATTTCAATCCACTAGCCCTACGAGCTTGGAGGGGGAAGAGGTGAACAAAAACTTATTCAAAGTTGACTAGTCAGCTCCCACCTGTTTTCATCAATTCTTCACCCCAGCAGGGCCATGCTCTGCCCTTAAGATCACCTCCATTGACTTCAGTGGCCTGGGAAGCCATTGCCAATCTCTGGAGAAGAAGGGACCGACTACTGCCTCTGGGACAACTTAACAAGAAACTAAAGTAAAGGCTTCCCTCCAACCTTTACTCCACTTTCTAGTCAGGCCACCTCTACCCCAGGCTGTTGCAGAAAGCCATCAGTCTCTCAGGAATTTATACCAGGTGATTCTTCTTCTTCTTTTTTTTCCCCCTAGTCCACGCTTCCATATTGCTCGTATTGTTCCTCCAGAGCTGATTTGGGAGGAGGAAGCCATGCTGATTTACCATCTTGATCATGCTCAAACAGTACTTAAGCTCCCATCTTTGTCAGTGGAGCTCTCCGTAGTCAAGCACGAAACAGAACCACCTCAAGTTTTAAAAATTGTATTTATGACTTCAAGCCTAGAGCATAAGACTGTTTCTAACCGCTGAGGAACAATAGTCTTTAATGATATGCAGAACTGTCCAATAGTCAGTTGGAGGAAAAAATATGACCCTGGCCTTCCCTGGTCATGGCAGGCCAGCTGTCATCATTACCAGTGGGAAGACCATTCTAAATGATAAGTGTGGAATTGGGTTTGCTTCATTTTGTTATTTTTCCCTTTGGAATTTCCACTGCCGATTTGTCAGAGGTCGAGTGTTATGTTCTTCATCTGAATAATCTCGCGGCCTTGACTATATCTGTCTATCATGTTAAACAGTATGTTCAATTTAAATGCACATTCCTATAATTTCACCAGAAAACTGACCCCTGGGATCACTCTGGGCCGGCATTATACATCTGGCACTCTCTGCTGTGCTTACTCTAGCTCTCCTAAAGCTATTTGAAAGTCATTTCTTTATGTAAATGTAGAATTCCTATTACCTTCTTTCAGATAGGTAATTTAGATACCTTCTTTCTTTGTTCTTGTGGTCAATTAGAAGAAGTGCAGAACTAGCTTTTTGCAATCCATCCTTATTTTACTATTGGCTTGCTTACAATATTATAATATTTATATTATATATAAAATCTGCAGTTATATTTAATATGAATAATTAAAATATGTAATATTTATTGTATATAACAATTAGATCATATAACATTATATATTACATACGGTATGTAATAGTGAATATTATATATTATTAAATATAAATCATAGGTAAATACATTATATTATATAACATATAACATTATATCAATATATTATTTGCAATTATATATCATATACGAGTATAATACTGATATTATATATTATAATATATAAAATATGCCCATTAGAAGACTCCAAGGTATCTAAAAATTACATTTCAGAGCCATCTAAATTTCTTAAGAGGCATTTCAAGATGCCTGTGGCTTCTAAATTGGACATTTGGTAACTCTGTCCAGATACCAGAAAGCTAGATAACTCTTATTATGATAGCAAACTACTTTGCAGGGATAAACTGGGTTTAGGTATTTCAAAAAAGCAGAAGAGGTGCTTAGATAATAAATCCCTACTCTTTAATCCAATCACACCATGTTAAAATTTCTGATTCTGACTCTGTTTTGGAACACATCTTTTTTTTTTTAACCTTTCATTTAAGGAAAGATATTGGCCACTTCCTCAAATACTTTGGCCCAAAACATTGTTATCTGGATAAGAGCATTATTTGTTATTGCTCCTTCCTTTTCAACTCAGTAACAACGATTTCATTTCAAGGAACAGAACCTGTTTTTTCTTAGTAGACCTAGGTCTCCACCAAAAATACTGATGACCCGGGGCCCAACCGACGGAGCCCGAAGGAAGCGTCGGCACCTCAGCACACAGCCCCAGCGCATCCAGGTTAATAAGCCATGTTTAAGGTTAATGCCTGTTCCCACACGGCCATCAATCCTCCTTAGAAAGATCTGCCGCTATGGGATTTGTCATACCTGTCAATCAGTTCTACTCAAGGGACCAATAAGGGGCATGGACTGAAGCTAATACCAGCGGGAAAATAAAGGTCAAACAAGTTTGACAGTTTGAAGTACATGAATTAGAATTGTATACGAGCTGAAACTAAGTTGCTGCTCCTTACTCCTGCCATTCCTGTGTATATGTCAGGTTCAAGTGTTACTTCTTCATGCTTTATTGCATGCTAAAATGAATTTTCAGTTACTAATAGTTTATTGATTGTGTGTTAGTATTCTTGAAGGCTGTTTATAACTATTCATATTATTAAATAATTAGTGTGTATACGTGTTTTCATACGTCCACATATTTCCTTCCACTTGCAAGATCACAGTCTCAGTAGAAGGACCGCTTTCAATATCATTATCTTCTAGGTGTGTCTGCTTCCGTTTCTAAACCAGTGTTCTCTACTCTCATTCACTCAATCCACACTTAGTGAAGGCCTACTATGTGCTCAACTCTATGACAGGCTCTGAGGACAAAAGACTGATTTCCCCTCTCAAGGAGCTTAAATGAATGGAAAGTACAGATTGCTACAAAATGTTCTCCAACTTATATAGTACTGCTCAATTATAATACATACACAGTAGTCAAAGTTAAGTTCATGCTGTAGGGAAAACAAATTATGAAATTCTTTGAAATGAAAAGATTTCTGGGTGCCTTTGGTGGAAAGCTAGGCATAGTCTAAACACACTTTTCTAGATTGTTTAATTCTGTGGAATCTCTGAGATTTTCATTGTCTTCAAGCCATTTTACAACTCTATAATTTGGAGATAACTGATAGCAAGTGAATGATTCTTTTCCATGGACGTGAAAATGAATTTTGTCTGGGATAAATACAATTAATTCTCCCACCCTCCTCTCATTTCCTGTTTCTTCAGCTTCACCGCTCACAGCCCCGTTTCCTGACCTACTAGTAAGCCAGCTTTGCATGTATTAATAAATTAATTTCAGCATTATTTACTGCTCACATGTGTGGTTCTTTCGATTCCCTGTTTGAACTAGTTATAAACATCTTACCAGTCCACTCAATTAATGAGTTCAATAAAATCTTTGACGTGTTCATTTGTATGAAAGCCATCATTATGCCTGTCTTTTAAAAATACGCTTTAAACAACTTCCAAGATACTTTAAAGCAGGCAAGAAACTTGCAAACCAGCCTCCAGTCTATCTAGATCTCTTCATTCCCCGATATCCTCTGTCTTACTACATTTGAGCTGTTAAAATACCATGGATTGGGGTGGCTTACAAACAACAGAAATTTATTTCTCACAGTTCTGGAGACTTGAAATCCAACATCACGGTGGCAGCATGGTTGGGTTTCTGGTTCACAACTGGTGCCTTCTTGCTGTGCCCTCACATGGCGCAAGGGCTCTCTTATATCAGAACACTGATTCCATTCATGAGGACTCTACCCTTTGGACCTAATCACTTTCCAAAGGTACCGCCCCCGAATACCATCTTATTGGCCATTGGAACTTCAACTTACCAATTTGGGGGCAACATAAACATTCAGACCTCAGCATATTCCATCTAGCACACATGCTTCCATGCAACACACACACACACACACACTACTAATGCCTCTGAATTAGTGAATATGTCCGCTGAGCAAGCACTTTCTATCTTGTTGTCATTTGTTATTTATGTTGTACACCATACAAACTGTTCCCACCTCTTCACATGTTAATTTTCTCCAATTATTTCATGTGATTCATTTAAATAATGGCACCTGTGAAGGTCTCCCAAACTGCCCTAGGTCAAATTACATTTTCCTTCCTCTGTGCTCCCCCAGAAGCTTGTCAATACCACTGGGATAACCCTCATCACATCGTATTGCAATTATTGTGTGTGCCTCTGTCTCCTTTGTTGAACATAAACACGAGCTCCTGGAGGGCGTGTCTCATTTATTTTTGCATTCATGTCACTTGGTGAGAACCTGGTACAGAGTCCAGGCTCATCACACGTTTGAGGCGTGAATCAATAATTGAATGACTGAATGAATGAACAATTCAACTCTCATCATCATCATCATCACAGTCGTAACCCTCTGTACATTCATGTCCATCAATTAGTGCCTGGTGATAAACTATCTATAAGGGAAGCTGAACACTGATAAATGCACACACATATATTTATGAATATCAACGTGCACACTGGCAGTCAACATCAAGGAAAAAAAAAACACTAAATATGATGAAGGAAAACTAATAAACACAAATCCCAAATCCATAAATATGTTTTGGTCTCAAAGTTAATTGCTAAGTCAGTTGATTAGAACTTCAGCCATAGTTCTCACGTGAACAATATATTGCAAGGTGTTTAGTTTCCCAGTCCAGCCCACCAAAACATGTCTATCCTATGAAATATTTCAGACTATTATCTATATGCAATGAAGTAACAGGAGATTACAGATTTAGGAGACCAGCACAGAGTTCCGGCCCCCAGTCTATCTTTACTGATACTTAGAATTTAAAGAAAACAAATGAATTGATTAAAATGTCACTTCTCCATTATTTTGAATGTAGGCATTTGAGGAGGAAGTTTATTTTAATACAGCAGAAAGACAGATCAGGTGGATAACAGAGTATTTCTGAGCACTTGGACCTGAGTTTGGTTAGAGAGGCCTCATACTTGACTATTCCTAATTTCAGTAAACAACCCATGGCTTTTCTTTTCCTTAACTGGGAGTGTTATCCTTTGGACAACTTTTGGCCTTTTTTTTTTTAAGTTCTGTGGCTTTAAATGTTGTTTGGGTTAAGAGAATGTTGGTTATTTTTTATTCTGTTGTTGTTCTCTTTACTCATGTTCTTGGTGGTGGTGGTTTCCCAGAAGAGACAAAGGAGGAGAGAGGGAAAAAGAAAGTAAAACTGGGAGAGAAGCAGAGGGAGAGAGGGTTAATAATATGGAGAGAAGGAGGAGGAGTAGAAAAGGTAAGAAGAGGCTGGAGTATGCTGGGAAGCTGGCTGAGCTGAGGGGAAGCCTGGATTTGGATTGTTTGCAGTTTCCACGCTATAAATATTGTCATGGCTGATTGCCAGCTACCAACCTGACATCCTGAACGTAGGGCTGGAAAGAGAAGCACCCAATTGCTACCCTCCATCTATCACGCATGCTCTCTTGCTAGCTACCGGAGCCTTACAGGCCAGCTCCAGAACACCACTGGGGAAGAGAGTGAGGAGAGAGAGAAGAAAAGAGGAAGAACAGAGTGTAAGAGGAATTGAAGAAGGAGTTGAGGAAAAAGATTGATGTTAAAATTACGTCTTTTGTGAGAATCAGGCTAACAGAGGAATAAGCCAGGTGTGCGGATCTCCTTGAATTCAGAAATACAACAATCCCTATCTGTGACCTGGTGGTAGTTTTCCAAGTGGACTTCAGTAATTCTCCGCCATGTAGATACTGCCCAAGAAGACCTGTGCAGAGGCGGGAGGGAGAGAGAAAGAGAGAAGGAGGATTCCCTCTAAACCAGTCCTTCTCACATTTTAACGTGCAGAAAAATACCCTGAGGATCTTGTGGAAATGAAAATTCTGGTTCAGTAAATCTGGGATAGGCCTGAGCTTCTGCATTTTAAAAGCTGCCAGGTGACGCTGACTGCAGGTGTATACACCGCAATCTGAGCTTCAAGGCTCAGTCCAGCCTCTGGACCATGTGCTTCTTTAAGTGACAGACACAAATCTGCTGATGTCTCTCTCATGAGAAAATCCTGGTCCTCATAAGGTGCCACATCCTGTTTTCATGCTCCAAGAGTAATGACCTGATCCTCACAGATTCCGCTTAGACACAGATGATGACGGTACCCATCATCTTCACTTCTAAGTGCCATTTATGTGCCATTGGCTAACGTCCCATCAACAGCTAATAAATGTTCTCTTGCTCACACATCATCATAAATATAGTTAGTTGTAACACAGAAACCCTCTTTGCTTGTATATCCTCTGACAGCTGGACCATTTACCTAAGGTCAGCGTACAGTCGTACTTTCTATCCCTTGTGCGATAGTCTGAACGTTGGTGTGCCCTTCCCCACCAAATTTCTATATTGAGATCTTAACCCTCAGAGATGCTGGTATTGAGAGGTGCTGCCTTTGGCAGGTGCTGAGGTGCTTAGTAAGGAGGGTGGAGCTCTCACGAATGGGATTAGTGCCCCTATGAGAGGGACCCCACAGAGCTCCCTAGCCCCTTCCACCTCCTGAGGACACAGCAGGGAAGTGTCAGATAGGAATCAGGAAGAAGGCTCGCATCAGAATGCAGCCATGCTGTAACCATGACCTTGGACTTCCCAGCCTCCACAACTGTAAGAAATAAATATCTGTTGTGTAGAAGCCTCTCGGTCTGTGGCATTTTTTTATAGCAGCTGAACAGACCAAGACACTTCCTTACACTGTTTTCCTTCAAGGAAAACCAAGGCTTTAACATCTATCTCCACACTTTAGACTTTCGGAAGTTGACGGGGGCATCCAGACAAAATCCATTTTTCCTGAAGGAGCTTCCTCAGGCTAATACCCAAGCTTCTCTATATTTTGTTACTGTCAATCCATTGAAAAAATACCTTCCCCATTTACAATGGTCTCGTATATCTCGACTGTGAGAAAAGTTGCGTATTGGAAGCAAACTGTATTATAATAAATGAATATCAAGCCAGAGAGAGAGAGGACAAACGCCTTGCGGGAACGGGGGAGATAAGGTAGAGAAAGAAAGGCTGGTTTTGCCAAGGTCTTGCCCTGTCCACTCTGGCGACACCATCACCCACAGGCTGAAATAAATGACCACGGGACTCCCGTGAGGAATGCATGGGTCTCCAGGAATTCCCATGTGCTATGAGATTATAAAGTGGAGTTAGGAAGTCAATGCTTACATTTCCATTCTAACAAAGACTCCTAATACTGCAGTCTAATCTCAAAGCAGAGGGCTGTAAAAAAAAAAAAAAAAAAAAAAAAGCCAGATACATCTGGCTTTAAATTCAAGACTCTATCACTTACTGGTGGCTATGGCTGTCCTTGGGCAAATGACTTAAACCCTCTCTGTCTCCATTTCCTCTTCTGTAAACTGGTGATAATAATAAGACTTGTATCATAAAACACTTTTCCAGATTAAATTACATAACAGTTAAGAAGAATCTGCCACATAAGAGAAATTCCATTCACATTAGTTATTTTTCCTATTACCTTTCTTTTAAAAAGAATAAATTTTCAGTGCTAGAAACTCCAGGTCTTGTGAGTTGCTGAAATTTTTTAGGAATGTTGAAAACTACCTACACAATTAAATCATCACTAATTATAAACTATAGACACACACAGTGTATATTGTAGACACACACACAAACAGAGTCCCTACACATATATTCATTTTAATGTTTAGGCAATTAGGTAAAATTTTAATTTAAAAACCTATTTTTATTAAGACTATTGCTTCTTTTGTTCCATCCCAGTAGAGTGTTTTCATTATTTACTGCATCATTGGCTTTTAATTGATAAATGTAGTGTTATTCATAACATCATAATAACTTACAGTTGTACTTTCCTACAATCTTAGGTTTAGACGTTTTCCTCATTGAATCTCACAAGATGTCATATTAGATGTCATATTAGATATTATTATTTATATTGCACAGATGAAGAAAAAAATTAGGTAGGGTCACAAAAATCATACAGGAAGACAGAATGAGAGTTAATCCTTCAATATCGGTTAAATTATCGTCATGTTCAAATGGGGAATGAGCTTTTGAGAAGTTACGGATCTTGTCATCCAACTGATAAATGAACGTGGCTGGAATTTGAGTCTATGGGTGCCTGATACCACAGTTTACACTTCATCTATTTGTCTACTATGTCACTTGATATCTAATGTTGTTTGAACTTGGACAGTACTTTATATTATGAGTACATTTACAATATGTTAGTTTGTTTTGATTTATCCTTATAATAGTCTTATGCAATTAGGATGGACTTATATCATTATAATTCTGATTTTGTGACTTGAATGGTGGTTCAGAGAGTAAATACATGGCGCAACTAAGTCACAGACACTGTGGTTGTAAGGTTTGGTTTGGAGAAAAGAATATATCTGTGTGGGTAATGAAGTAGCTATATGAGCAAAGCCAAAATTTTTAAAAAATAATCCTTCTCCCACTCCACAGAGCTCGAGAAAATGTTCAAGTTGCTTACCCAGCCCTTTTTGGGGAGATACTGTCTTGAAACTCAAAAGATGGTGGCATCTAGCACTGTAGGCATATGTTTACACAGACACAACTTCTTCTCCTTCTTCTCCTTCTCCTTCTCCTTCTTCTTATTTGGCAAAGCTCTTTTTATTTTTCAAGAAGGCGAGAGTTCCGAGGAGAATAAAGAACTACATACATTAACAGCAGTGTCTGAGAGCCTGCACCTGCCTAAAACAGTCAGCTTGCAAATTAGTCCCAATCGATAGGATTTCCAGAGAGAAAGGGGAGTAAAAAGACAATCAAGTCAACCCCCTACCCTTGTCCAGCCAGTGGGACACATTATTCATGTCTCAAACTCAGTATGTGCTGTTTATAAATAGTTCCAGACCCCAGGATGCCAAATAAACCCTCTGCTATTTGTACAACATTTGAGGTGAAACAGGACAAGCTTCAAGCCTAGAGCCTGTACTTGGGGTTTCTAAAAATTCATTGAGCCTCATCCTCAAGCCTTTTAACTGGTAGCATTAAGATTTCACTAGGGCATGCTGGACAAATGGCAGACCCTGGCTGCGAGCGAGAAATATGGGAACGCCTGCGGAGCACAATGAATGTGTGAGAGGGAAAGCTGCCCACTTACACTCCGAGGGTCACTGCTATAGTCCAAGAGCAAAATTGAAAGGTGGACCACCTCTAGTGGAAGCAGAGGGGAGGGGCACAAACCCTACCTGATAAACGGCCCATGTATTATCCCTAAAGTATCTTCTTGGAACAGTTAGGACTTGGTATTAATCAAGTCTAATCAGAAAAACAGAAAAGAAAAGAAAAGTCACACCAGGTGGTTCAGAAGAGGGAATTTACTATGAGGGACCCAGTTGTGAGAGTAGTGGGATAACAGAAACACCAAACAGGAGAAGGTCTGTGTATCACTTGGAGTCCTCCAAGAAGCAGACCCCAGGAGAGGTTCTCATATACAAAATTTTACAAAGAAATAACAGCTCAGAACTGAGTTTCAGAGAAAGGTGGGGCCTGTGTGAGTCCCCGGGTACATGAGAGCCGGGGCCTGGAGCCAGGTCTGGCTCTACGGTTCTTTCATCTCCAACTCTTTCCCATACACAATGGACCCACGCCTACTCAGTCCAGCACATGGGTTTTTATACTGGCACATTCACAGGTGTGTGTATGTATATGCCACATGTGTCATATGCAAACACGTGTGCTCTACATCTATCTACATGAGTATGTATATGCATCTGTGTGTATGTATATACAGAAGGTGCCAAAAATGTATACACATTTTAAGAAAGGAAGAGACTGTATTAAAATTCTAATACTCAATATATACCGATAACAAAATATGAAGGCAAGTCATGTGCATACATTTTTTTGGCAACCCTCGGTATCTTTTGTATGTTCCCATATGTGTACCCTTCCACAAATTCATTGTTTCATGTGCATACATGTGGTCTATGAACAAGCATAGACAAGTATATGACAGCATATATGAGTGTGTATTTTGTTACGTGCACATGCACATTTGTATATACATGTGCTCACCATTCCGTCAGTCTTGTATATTTAACTATAAGGCATGGGCAGGTATGTGAGACATAGCCAATTAGCCACTAATGTCATCTGTGTGGCCACTTTTGGCGTGTAAGTGTCAAGAAAGAGCCACAGGTACTTAAGTAAGTGGTTTCCTTTAGACATCCTGCAGTCCTCCATCAGTTGTTAATGTAAATGAACTGAAATGGAGCATGAGATCGGGGCAGGATGACCGCCGATTCCATTTCTACTCCCAGCTGGACCACAAATGGAACCTGGTAATTCAACCCTCCTTGTTCCCCAGGCTGGATCTAGGGTCTCTTTCCATTACCCTTTGTTGCAAGCGTGCCTCTTTTCCAGGCCCCAGCCTTATTTTCTGACAGAAGGCTCAGCAAAAATCATTTGGTAAGTGCAATCTTCCCGTCTCCTGCTCTGCTATACACAAAAGTCCAGAGAAGCACGTTCCTCTACATACTCTCCTTCAGAGAGCTTCTGTATTTCCTTCTGATGGACTCCTTTAAGTGACAACTTTCCAGCTGTTGTCATGATTTCCCTGTTAATGAGTTCAGAGGCTGTGTTATACTGAGGTACAGACATACCTATGTGAACCTTAAGCACCACAGTCAACACCTGGGCTGACAACACTCAAAGTGTGGGGCGATTGGGTACCCCCTAAGGATTTAGCAAATATGCATTAAAATCAGTTTCAGATACGAGTCCTTTTTCTTTCTTTTGCTTGTAAAATATCAGCTTAGACTTTCTTACTAACTCAAGTATTGCTACTCAAGAAAAATGAATCAGACTTGAACCATTATTCAGTTTCCCTTTTAATTTTCCACCTTCCTTCCAGACTCCCTTCTCTTCAGTGGAAAGGGTTAGGGTGTGCTATTGCTACGGCCATATTAAATGACTTCCAGCTAATTTATCAAACATGTCATGCTCTGGTGTTTATCACCGATGAGAGTCATTAATGAAGCAAGTTTTCAGGGTCCATTACAAGTACAATTTCCAGTTCTCCACACATTGTAGTCAGAGTGACCTTTAAAAATGCAAATCCGATCATGTCCCTCTGTTTCATCCAATGGGTTCCCATTGCTTCTAGAATAAGACCTAAACATTTTAACAGGGCTTAAGAGACCCTGCATGCTGCCCTCCCCCACCTTCCCAGGCTCATCTCATGCTTCACGTCTCCTTGAGTTTCTTGCACAGACCACCCTGGCCATCTCTCAGTTTCCCTAATTCGCAGCGCTCCTTTCTGTGAATATACCTTCGTTAGCTTAGGTTGTTTCCTCTCCCTGATCTTCTCTTTTCTTCCCTCCCCGTTACTTGTCAATTGTTTATTTTATTTTTAACTTCCACACCTCAGTTCTAATGTCACTTCTGTCTGCAACCCCCACCACGTCAATCCTCTAGTCAGACTCCTTCATAACAGCCTTCACTGGACCCACCACAGTTTATAACCAGATGGGTCCTTCATTGGAACCATT
Source organism: Rhinolophus ferrumequinum (assembly GCF_004115265.2). Classification (NCBI taxonomy): domain Eukaryota; kingdom Metazoa; phylum Chordata; class Mammalia; order Chiroptera; family Rhinolophidae; genus Rhinolophus; species Rhinolophus ferrumequinum. Next base: position 62,702,685 of record NC_046297.1, read on the forward strand.
ACATTTTGTATGTCTACAGCTATTGGCGTGATTCTTCACCTCATGTCTGTCTACTAGACATGTAATAACAGCCATGTAAATTTGGCTCAGCAATATGTTCTCAGTAATGAATATTGGCAGTTGGCACATACGTAGTAGGTGCTCAAGAGATATTTGCTGAATGAATGAATGAGTATGTGGATTGGGGCTTTACCCCAATTACAGCAAAGCCTGGGCTTTGGTGTGCATGCTGCCCCCTCTGCCTCTCAGTGTCCAGTTCCAACACCGCACGCTAGAATAACTTCCTTCTGAAGATATATTTATGGTGTTTGGTGGAGCCTTTTTGCTGGCAAGAGAGAAAACTGCATTCGACAATATTCAAACTGCCTTTTTGAGATAAGAGAGCGTTGCTTATGAATCTTTTGTAATGTTTGGCAATTTTCAATTTAAATATTTACCATGAGTTCAATTATCATGTTTACCCTGAATACATAATGCAAGGCAGATGGTAATAAATATTATAATAGGCCTCAAAAGTGCTTCGAGAGCCAAGTAGAAAGGGAATTACTCTCTATTGGGGAAATCTGGGAAGGCCCCAGAAGTTAACATGTGAACTATGCCTTGAAGTGTGGTAGGGTGGTAAAGACAGTTTCAATCCTGTTCACCTGGCCAACTCCTGGCTAGCGCTAATAACTTCTGCAGTTCACCTTAATAGTCATTTCCTCCCGGAAGCCTTCACTGACACCATCCGCCAACAATGTCACATGCCCCCGGCTCCTTTCCTCTTTACCACAGCTCTGGTCTTTGTTTACCTTGCTAAACTAAGCTCCAGGGTTTAGTACAGTGTCTGGCACAAGGTAGCCATCCAATAAATACCCAATGAATGATAGAAAAATGAGGAGTGAAAGTAGACATAGCAACCCAGGTACGGAGAAACACTGTAAAGACATAAAAGAAAGGGAAGCCTGCCGTGGTCAAGTGTACATTGATACAGGATTATGTAAGACAGAGAATATACTTGGTGTGATTAGATGTACATTGTATATAAGAGACATAGTAAAAGGGAGGTTTAAAAGGCCAGATGGAGCCAGATTTTCAAAGGCCTTGAATCATAGTGAAGAATTTATACTTTCTGTCATCAAAAGGAAGCCACAAGTTTCTTAAGTAGGAGCATAATATCATTAGATGTGTACTTTCCAAAAATCAGTTCAGTGATCCAGTAGTGGAAAGGCTGGAAGAAGGGACAATAACAAAGGTGCGGAGAACTTTTAGGAAGTTACTATAATGATCTAGTTCATGATTTCTCAGCCTTGGCACTATTCACTTTGGGGTTGCTAGTTACTATGAGTAGCTATTTTGCGCATTGTAGGATGTTTAGCAGTCTTCCTGGGCTCCACTCACTAGATGCTAGTAGCATGTGTCCCCTAAGGGGTGACAACCAAAAATATCTCCCAAAATTGCCAAATAATCCCGGGGGACAAAATCATGCTAGTTATACTGAGAACCACAGATCCAGGCGATAGGTAAGAAGGTAGAATCAAAGGTGATGGTCTTTATGGTGAAAGAATGGGTCATATACCAAAAACACTGAATGAAAGTCACTTACTGTGACTTTAATCGGGGAATAACTCTTTGTCACAACGGGTACACTGCCTGTGGAAGTAGGGCTCCTCAGAAGACGACAGGGGGACTCCTCTTGCAGTGACCTTTTTCCTGCTAGAATCCATATGGATAACCAAGTTCTAGACATTTCCATCTGTTCTGTTGGATTGAGTAGTCAACAGGCCACCGTTCTTCTTTGATAGTGGAACTCTGATCCCCCTTTAGGAATCAGTTCACAGGCTCTGACTGAGTTCCTACCCCTGGCACCTGGGATGGAACAGCCAACACACAGCGCTAAGCCAAGCACACATAGGGAGTGCCATCCTGACATCTCATGGGAACAGCCCACCTGAGAAAGGAGTCCAATGGAGAAGAGGAGCCAAGAGAAGAAGAGGGAGAAGCGAGCCCTGATGAGGTTATCTGTACTCTGGAATCCTCCCATGCCTGAAGCTACGCATGCTTGGACTCCTAATTTAGAGAGTCAATAACTTCCTATTTTTGCTTAAGCCAGTTGAGTTTGGGTTCTGTGAAGAACGGAAGGTGAGTCATATTATTTCAGGAGAACAGCAGTCATCTAAAAACATCCAAGACGCAGCATTATAGAGTGCAGCATGAGTACTGGACATGGAATCAACCTCAGAGTTGAATCTAAGCCCAGTCATACATTTGTCTATTTATTCTTCATCCAACTTCTATTGAGTAATTGTTGTGTACTGGGCAATTAACTAGACTCTGGGGCCATAATGACCGACTAGCGATGGTTTTACTTGCAACAAACTTCTACTCTAACGCTCAACTCATGGGTGTCAACCATGACTGCGCATAAGATTCATTTTGGGAAGTTTTAAAAAATGTCTACGCCTGGTTCCAGGCCAGACCAATTAAATAAGAACTTCTTAGAGGTGAGGTAGACATTGGTATGGACTGAGGCAATTCTAATGATGGCTAGGTTTCTAGTCCCATTTTACAGAGAAAGAAGCTGAGGTTAAATAACGTGTTCAACCATACACCACTGCTGAGAGACAAAGCTACAACTTGAACCCACACCGGGTTCCAGAGTGTTCTAAAGTCTCCTCTTAATCACCAAGCTACACTATACTCTGAAAGGCATAGTAACACCATGGTGTATTTAGTCCAGTATCATATCTAGGCCAACGTTATTTTCAGAATTCTCAGCGTTTCCTTTGTAGTGCCATGTTCTCATCCTCCGCAATCCCAACCTCACACACATGCGTTCCACATGCACAGGACTAACAAATTCTCTTTTCTGTCCCATTTAAAATATTCTTTCCAGAAATTATTGCCTACCCTTCCCTTAATGCAGAGTTTGCATAAATTATGGTACTTCCTTATCCAGTCAGAGTCATACTTGTGCCTTAATGGTGGTCTGGCACAGAAGTAACAGCTTTGGGATTAGATACCGTAATGAAAGGATTAGATATTACAGTAAAATAAGACCGGTCTTATATTAATTTCTGCTCCAAAAGACGCATTCGAGCTGATGGTCGGCGAGGTCTTATTTTCGGGGAAATACGGTAGAGGTCTGAAATCTCAGTTTTGTCACTTTAACTTACCTAGCTCTGTCATTTCAGGTAAATTACATAACTACGCTGAGCCCCAGATTCCTTTCATGTAGTGTAGGAATAATACCCCTCTTGCTGTGTGGTTATGAAGATGACATTGGAATATACTTAGAGCACGTAGCATAGTGCCTCAAACACAGCAGACACTCAATTAATGGCAGCTGTTGCTTTTAAGATTTCTGTGGATTCATATCCATCTTCCTGTGGCTTATGTTGTCAAAAATACGTAATAATAATCGAATACTATCAATTACTAACAATGTGCTTGACACCGTTATCATTGCTTTATATATATTTTCTCATTTAGTTCTAAAAATACCTCTACAAAATACCTGCTACCACTTTCCACAATTTATAGATCAGAAAACAAACAGAAGCAGAGAGATAGCCCATAACTTCCACAGTAAAATATTAAAGACTTAAGTAGTCGCTAGCTCAAATCGTAGAAGTTTCCTTTTTGGGGACAAATATCAGCATTGCTATTACCATGTGCCAGGCACGTGCAGTGACAAGTGTTTGCATACATTATCTCATTTAATCTCTAGCACAACCCTGCTATACAAACAAGGAAACAGAGGCTCAAAGAGCTCCTGTGAATTGCATGAGTGTGGTTAGAACCCTGGCCGGTTTCACGTCAAGCCTGTGTGCCTTTTTTCCTCCGAGAAATAAAGGCTTAATTAAGTATTTGGAGTTGCTGAGATTATACGTACCCAGAAAAAAGAGCCTCACAGGTAGAGCCACAAACTCTGACCCACCAGAGCAGGAATCTAACGAATTCCCTTTTCCTTGTACTATATTTTATGCTCCCTCAGCATTCTCTTCTGTGCTTGGCCAGACACTGACATCTCTTCAGCCACCCAGAGTTCCATCCAGAAACCCTCCCACTCCTCCACCATCCCCTTCATGAGTCCACCTCCCTTTGCAAACTACCCTTGTCTAGTTTGAATTGGAAAGCGTTCTTCTGCTTCAAGATTAGAAAGCTCTCGCTATCTTAAAAGAGAAATTCCGGCAATATGTTCAAATAGGGTAATCAGCCCAAGTCTATCACATTGAATTAGTGGCAAAGATAGTTCCCGTGGCTTAATTAATTCTTCTATTATCAGCATCCCTGCTCTTCAACTGAGTTTCATTTGCAAATTCCCGTAGAGCATCATTATTTAAATTTAAAGGCACTTAAAATCAAGTCACACAATGGTTATATGTACTCAAATCAGTGCAGGCTATTCCAAGAAAAGCACTGAATAGATATAAAGAGTGGGTGATAGATGTACCGTTTTCAAGCCTGTTCTATTTATACCCACATTCCAACAATGCTCACTGAGCACCTAATATGTGCAAAATATTAAACAATGCATCTGCCTCTTCACGGTGCATAGGAAGCCATACATTTAACACCATGTGATCCCACTGAGTTATTGATCTGCATTGTACGTATTTCCTGGTCACAGGCAGCTTCCACCCAGAAACATCTGGATGCAAATTGAAGAATTCAATTACTCAGATCCAAGTGGGAATATCTGCTTCCTGGTAGCTGGGTAATTGACTTATAGCTGGCATCCTACAGATAGAGCCCAAAGCCATTTTGACAAAGACAGAATGAGGTGATGTTTTTTTCTTTCTTTCTTTCTTTTTTTTCAGTGCTGCTAAGGAAAAGATCTTTGAAGCCATGTTTGACATTATGCAGATAGCCACCCAAACAACCAAATTATAATTGCTGTTTGGTCACATCGACATGCTGTTACGTGAGCCCTCTGATTCATGCACAGTATAGAAAAACTGTCAAGCCATTGTCATAATATTCCCTGATATTTTGCCTTTGCTAAATTTTCTGAGGGATTTACCTGTCCCTGTTTAAAACAGCTGTGGGAAGGCGGTCATTTCCCAGTAATAAGAGGAAGCAAAGAACAGGTTTAGAGTGTGGACAATGGTAAAGTCAATTAATAAAAACCATTTTGAAAGTGTTGTTAGTCTAAAAATCCAATGTGAGAGCGCTTACCGTGTTAGCCTGGTCTCTGAAACAAGAATACAGATTTTAACAGTCTAAGTGCAGAATGATAGAATGATAGATTTGGGTTTTCCTTTCCTTTAATAGATTTTCATTATTTTCATCTGATTCTTAGCCTTTCCAGATCCCTAGAATGCAAGAAGGGGACTTCTCCATGCATTTGATGAGGGGAGAAAGAAGACTGAAAGAAAGGGAGGGAAGGAGAAAGAAGGTGGGGTGGGGGAGATGAGAATAGACACACCTTTCCTTAAGCCACCCTGCTGTGGAATGCCACTCCCTTCTGTCACACAGCTTCCCACAGGAAAGGGGAGGAGGTGGAAAGGCAAGTTATTGACAAATGCAGTGAAGTTCACCTCTGGCTTTATTAGGAAGAGAAATGGAAAGTGGAAGCTTGGGGCTGTGGGTAATTTCAAATGTGCTGCTTTTCCCGGATGATAGAGAAGACCTGGATTACTCTCAGTGCATCCTTGATTCCAAAATCTGTAATGACTCCCCAGTAGTTTTCAAACTTCCCTGTGCATACGCGTCACCTGGGAATCTTGTTACAATGCAGCTTCTGTTTCAGTCTGAATTCTGCATTTCTTACAGACTCCTCAGCTGATGCCTGCTGCTGGCCTATGGTCCATGCCTGAAGGCTCAACCTGGCCAGCCTCATCTCCCTCTTCTCTGGACTTCAGCTGCACTGCAGTCAAGCCGAACCACATGCTCGCTCCTAAACCCGTGAGCTCTCCCGCTCCCATGTCTCTGCTTCTTCTCACACCCTCCCCTAACAGTCCCCGATGCTTCCCACTCATATGCCTCCAGCAGTTAAGAGCAAACAATGTTTTCTATTCTGCCTGCTGCCACACCCATTTCAAGGGTATACATGCAATTCTTTCTTCCTCTGACGGTATTTGCTGCTGCTTTTGCAGGCTGCTAGAACACGTTAGCTTTTTTTCTCTCTCGTCTTCTCCCTCTTTCTCTTTCATTTGAATGGGACATACTAAAAAGTTGTGCTGAGGGTATGGATGCTAAGATGAAGAGTCCTTGCCCTCTTGAATTTTACAGGCTGGGGGCGGGGGGCATTTGGAGAGAGTAGGGGTGCAAAACAGTAAGTCAATACCGTGTGGAGGTACGCTTAGAGAGGAAAGCACGAACTGCTGTAAGGATTGAAGAGCTGAGCTGTAAAGGAGAATTTTACAAGGCCAAGAAGGGAATGAATACTCTCAGACAGAAAAAAAAAATCACACACACACACACACACACACACACACACCCCACATCCATACAAGCAACAGCAGAGCAAGGAAGAAAGAAATGACATTGCACGTGAGGAAAAGAGAAAGCCATGACATGTTGCTGCAGTATGAAGGTCACCGCAGAGAGAGCGTTAAGCATTGAGGCTAAAGTCACTAGCTTTAGCTGATATTCACTGACGTTTTCCAAAGGACTCCAGGCTCGGCCACAGTCCTTTAATCCCTTCCCTTGACAAAGTCCCATTTGGAATTCTGGAAAACCAGTCTCGTCTCCTAAGGTATACACGGAAGCCCTGAGCTGACGAAACACTTGCCCGGTCCCTGGCCACTGCTTAGCCCATAATCACATGTTTAGTGACATCAATTTCCATTTCCAATCTTTGTGTTCTCCCAGAGGCAGACGGTGAAGCAACGGAGTGAGTGCAAGTAGTTTATACGGGATGTGAAGACAGTGGGGGTGTGGAGAAGTGAGGCAAAGAAAGGAAGGCTATCAATATGCAGTGATCCTTGAACAAGACGGGGAGTAGGGCACCAACCACTCACCCCACTGAAACTCGGTGTAAAACGTCTGACACCCCCAACACTTAACTACTAATAGCTTACTGTTGACTAGAAGCTTTACCAATAACATAGTCAATTAACACATGTTTTATATGTATTAAATACTGTATTCTTACAATAAAATAAGGTAGAGAAAAGAAAATGTTTTTAAGAAAATCGTAAGGAAGAGAAAATACATTTACAGTATTTACTGAAAACAATTCACATCCAGGTGGATCCATGGACAGTTGCACCTCGGTTTTCGAACGTCTCCGTTGACGAACATTTCGGTTTACAAACGCCGTAAACCCAGAAGCAAATGCTTCAGTTTTCAAACACGCCTCACAAGTCCAACATGTCACATGGCTTCCGCTGAGTGTCAGCTCCCGAGGCCTAGCTGTCGGCTGTTTTCGAACGTTTCAGAACTCGAACGGTCTTCCAGAATGGATTACGTTCGAAAACCGAGGTACCACTGTAGTTCAAACCTCTGTTGTCCAAGGGTCAACTGTACTATCAAGCCAGCTGCCATGGTGGGCAACTGGAGTTTAATCCCACCGGAGAAAGTCTGCAAATCAGCGTGAAAAACATTATCTCTGAGTTGCTCCCCCTGGGGGGCAAGGGAACTGGGGTGTTTAGACATCCGTTCCCACCAGTCATTGACGGTGGGCTGCTACACTGGCACAGACGTTGCTTCTCTGGCTCTTCTTGTCTGCCATGCATGGCAAGAGCGTCTCCTACAGCAAAAGAAAGCCCACAGGAAAAGAAACGCAGGTGCTCACAGCTGGAAGCCTTATGGATCCGTGCTGAACTGGTAGGATAGGGGGGCTATGACCGAAATGCTACAAGTGTCTGCCACATGCCCCCATGATCCAGGGCCAGCCTTCCTTCCTCTTTGCCCGCTCCCAGCACCACCTCCAGCCCAATTTTTCCAGCGTCTGACTTTGTTGATTCAGTCTCCTGTCTTGGGTTCTCCTCCAACTCAAGCTTCTTTCTCCACCTGCTACCCAGTACAGTGTACACTGAAGTAGTCAGGAAGTGTTCACTGAGGTCCATCTGATGACTCAACTGTGATGGGCCACCTGGTGAATTTATTTTAAGATGATGCAGAAGTAAAATGGAGACGAATTTCTATCAGGTACATGTTTTGTCTGTACATCAACATTTATATTACATCCTAGCCCTCAGGTAATTGATGAAACTTGTAAGAGCAGATTTTTTGTTTTGTCTCTAAGCCTACGTATTCTGATTCAATTATATCACCATGTCACATTTAAGGCGTTATATTACACTGACTCTTCTCTGCCCCAATTGTGCATAATCCTGCAATATTAGAACGGTTTTACTATCATTCCTAAGCCTCAACTAGATTTCCCCTGTGGTTTGCTTTTACAAGCTTTTTGGATCTTATTAATGGCATCATTCTCAGGAGCCGGCAGTGCTAGCTGCAGCGTTTGCCTCTGAGCCATTCAACCATCTTCTACTAAGAGGAAGGCGAACCAACCACTCCATTCTCACGACCATGTGCCTCGGGTAGTATAATACCACCTGTGTGGCTCTAGCTGTAGTCACCTGGCCAATCAGAGCATTGCCATTCCATTGGCCACTGTAATTGGATCTACATGGGCATATGACCCTTCAGAACCAATGAAATGCAATATGATGTTTGCTGGAACTACTTAGAATATCTTTCCTCTGATTCTGGACTTGAACCCAGGAGTATGTTGGCCTTGGACTGCTCGTAAGCATCTTATTATCAAACCTGAGCCTGACAACTACCGTGTCTCCCCGAAAACAAGACCAGGTCTTATATTAATTTTTGCTCCTAAAGACGCATTAGGGCTTATGTTTAGGGGATGTCATCCTGAAAAATCATGCTAGGGCTTATTTTCTGGTGAGGTCTTGTTTTTAGGGAAACATGGTAAGATAATAGGGAGGAGAGCAGAACTGAGAGATGGAGGGAGGCTGAGACTAGATGACCAATTCAGCAAACCTTGAAGCCAGGGATCTTTCTGGCTTAATCATTATTAATACATAAGATTGAAAAAAAATCTCATTTAGTTCATGACGTTTTAGTTGGATTTTCTGTCACTTGCACCCATAAGGTCCCAGTCCTGCTCTTTCTCGCTCAATTTTTAAAGTTAAGTGTTCTCCTCTTTCAAATGGAAAGAAAATACATCCCCCAGATGTTGTGAACATGGAATGAGATGATGTACGCAAGCCTTTCTGCCTCGTGTCTGTCCCACCTGCCTCTTCTTCTTCCTCACGCATCTCCCTGCATTACCCACTGTCTTTCCCTAAGTCCATGCCAGCCCATTTTAAAGGTAAATTTCTGCCTACTGGCTGCATTTCCATAATTGGCAAAGTCAGGGAAAAGGCACTCCTGGAAACCCTGATGTCCACGTAGTCCATGACCAATACCCGACCTCCATGCTGAGGAGGGAAGGAGCTCCCAGCTGGCCTCACACGGCATCTGGGAGGACTCAGGCCATCTATGTGACCTGAATAATTCAGTTGTCTTTTGTGGACCTCAGTGGTCTGCTTTCTCAAATGAGAGTAATAGTGCAGAGATGGTATCTAAGGTCTCATTCAGCTCTAAAATACTCTATGCCTCATTTCCCCTCTTACTTAGTAAAACCTAAAATCCCTGTGCTCATATTCCCAGCATGGCCAAGACTGGGTGAGGCGAGTGGGGAGGCTTGGACATAATGTATAAGGAGGTTCTCCCTCTCAGATGCCGACCCTGCACTAGCACAACTCTAAAAGTACGTGCTTCCTTAAACTTTGCTCCCTTGGCACCAAACTTGATCACCTTAGTCTCAGCCCTGAAATGTTCCACCAACAGCAGCCTTTGCTTAGGATATGAATATATGGAAACCTAATGCTATGTTCACCACAGCTGGTTCTAACTAGCGAATGCTGCTAGATAACCTTGAATTTGGACTTAGACCCCAAAAAACAGATCCTTCCTGGACCCAACTGAAGACATATCCTGACCTATAAATTATGGGAGTCGTTTTAACCAACCATGGACAGACTGATGAATCACATTGCTCAATCAAGAGTCCAAATTTCAGTTTTTGTTTTCTTTTGTTAAGATTTCTATTAAAATATAGCTAACATACACTATTCTATTAGTTTCAGGTGTATACCATAGCCATTCAACATTTACATACCTAACGAAGTGATCACCATGATAAGTCCAGCAACCATCTGACACTGTACAGTTTTTGAATTAGCGTAAGTACCATGAACTTCCTCCACCTCCCACCCTGGCTTTTCTAGCACAAGTACCACCAGTACCACAATTACCGCAACTTTTCATAGAACAACGTGGGGAGTTTCTTCATGGGTGTCAGTCGTTATTTGACAAATATATTGACTGAGCATCTTAAATAAATAAATAAAGGCCAAACAAAAAACATCTCTGGTTCTGTTTTATTCTTTTACAAACATGCATAGCGTACAGCCTTGGGAGAATGTTGGTTTCGCTTCATTCGCAGTGATGTGTACATGATAGAGGAAAGAGGTGAGCAGGGAAGAAATAGTCAAACCCTGAGAATAGTGTAGGAATGATTGGAAACAGAGAGGAGAGGCAGGAATTGGGTAGAAAAAGAGTCATTTCAGACTCCGTATTTGATGTAGGAGTAGATATTCACATGCAAACAAGTATAAAAACGTATCTTGAGCATTTGCAAAATACTGGGCATTTTCCATGTGGTGTCCTATTTAATGGTCACAGCAAATGAGAAGACATTGTTCTCTCTGTTTCATGGATGAGCAAACCAAGCCTGAGCCCAAGTCGGTTTCTCAAGGTCACATGACTCATTGAAGAGTCTATGTTGAAAATGAGGTCTCTCTGACATTAAAGACAGCTAACCCCTCTTTACAGTTTTGCTAGGAGTCAACATGATTTCCATTGACTATTTGCCCTTTCTGTTCCCAAAGGTTTCAGGGCTTCTGGTCATCAGCTAAGTTGTAAGGCAGGAGAGTTTTAACTCTCTGGCCACCAAGGGAGCTAGTTTTAATAGCCTGTTCCACTAGATGAACTAACAAAAGAACTCTTTTTGCAGAATTAGGGATTCTGATTTCATGCCTGCTTTTCCAGCAGTTTCACAGCTGTGGCTGCAGCCACGGTTGTAACACAACTCTTGTTATTAGGGTGTCCAAAAGAAACATTAAGGCTGTCTCCCCCACGCCTCCACACACCTTCTAACATATCAGTAACAAATACCTTGTGGTAGCCCTGCAGTTTGACAGCTCTACAAGAGAACATTTCCCACAGTTATTGTCCTTTAAGGGAAGCAGTTTTGAGTGGATTCTAGGGCACTTTGCCTGGTTTCCTTACTAATCTAAAGCTCAAAACTTGCCCTATTCTTTTAGAAATTGAAAACTCAAAACAGCCATCTCAGGGAATCGCTCCAATGAAGCTGCACCTGCTATGTTATGGCTCTCTGAAAAGGCATTTGTTTGTGAGAAACACAATTAATGTCATTTAGTTCTTTCCAAACACTAGATAGTGGATGAAGAATCATCAGAGGAGAATGTGAACAGCTCTTGGAAGGGGTAATAGAAAACATACATTTAGAGCAAGTGACTAGACCAGTATTGACTCCTTCAGAGGGACAAAGGGTGACTCTGGCATCGGCCCAAGGCAGACCGACATTCCCTAGCCTTAGTAAGAAGCATAAATGCAAAGCAAAACTAACTACCTAAAGGAATAGGGACCAATCTGGGGTGAATGTTGCTTAGTGCTTGAACAACAGGCTTGCCCTCACTGCAGATTCTGTATTTGACATAGATGTTCACATGCCAACGAGTTCCTGGTATGTAACGTACTAAAGGTAATACCTATAGGATATCTTCTGCAATTGATGTGAGCAGTTTGATGTTGTCAGTGGTCTTTTATAGCCTGAAAAATTCCAACAGTCAGTGTGACTACTCCTCTTAGGCTCTTTGTTACACCCATTAAGTGGATTATACTTGTTTATTTCACTATCGCCCATCAAGGACATCCCACACTATGAACCCCTTGAATATTCCATCACATACGCAGCTCAGTGAGCTCCGGTGAAGGTCTCGGTCCCTAGCACCTGAGTCAAAACTGATTCTCATTCTCAAGAAATGCTTGCTGAGTGCATGAATTTTCCAAACTGATATATAGCTTCTAGCTATCTTCATACATTATTTCCAACGATTTCTTAAAAACTTCTCTTACAAAAACAGGGCCACAACAGCATATATATATTCATTAGGTATATCTCCTTTTTATATATACATAAACCATAAACAAGGAAATAGGTATAAGGATGTCCATAGCAGCATTGTTTATAATAGCAAGAGATTTGAGACTATTAGCTATCGATAGGGATATAGACACACAAATTATATAATGTCCATACAATGGAGGATTCTATAGCAGTGAAAATAAACTGAGAGAACAATACTTACTACCATGGATGGATTTCACAAGCAATGGTGAGAAAACCAAAATGCTGAGTGCAATTTTTTGCCATTTATATTAAGTTGGAAAACATGCAAACTACGTACTGATTGGGGACTCCTTATGTGGTAAAAGTCTAAAGAGCTGTGTGGGGCTAATAATCATTCTGTTAGTCAGAGTGGACTAACTTAAAACAAGTTCATGCCTTACTCATGTTAGAGTCCAATGAAGTTGGTGGTGAAAAATTGCTCCACACAGTCACTCAGGAACCCAGCATTGTTCCTTGGAGCAGCTGTCCTTGAGATCTTCAGGACCTTCTCTGTGTAGCCAGCTAACGGGAAAGCTTAGAGAATTACTCAGGAGGTTTTTATTTGTTTGTCCATTTTTATCTGTTAGTTTTTCTCTTTTTTTAACACTTTATTTATTTTGACATTTACTATTATTTCATATTAATTTTAGGTATATAGCATAGTGGCTAGACATGCATATAATTTAAGAAGTGATCCCCCCAATTAATCTATTACCACCTGGCACTATGCATAGTTATAACCATATTATTGACTATATTCTCTATGGTTTACCTTATATCCCCATGACTATTTTGTAACTACCAATTTGTATAGGAAGTTTTTAAGGGCCAGATATAGAATTCATGTACTTTGTTCACATTCTCTTCATGAGAATTCTGACTTAGTTGCAACAGGAAGTTGGCAAATATAGCATAGCTGTATATTGAAAAAGGAAGGGGGCTTTTTTGATCAACTTTCATTGTGATTACCTCTTGGTCGGTGGAGTAGTGAAATATATTCAGGGGAGAAGAAATGAAAGGCTTATCTGTACTGCTGTGTTTTATTTCTTAAGCTGTGTGGGATGCATACATGAGTTTTAATTATATTTTCCTTTACACATTTGTGTTTTTTCCTGAAGTATGTCATAATATAATATAATAACATAATATAACTTTTATTAAAGCAATAGATAGACTGTAAGGTCTTGAATCAAAGAGACAGATTAAAACAATTCTCCCATATGGAATATTTGGGAGGAATGAATCAGAATTCTAGTCTATAATCCTGGAAAAGGAGTAAATTTTGCAATTTAGAATGATACTGATACACAGAGTCAATGCCTATTTATGCTGCGCTATCCTTTGAATCAAGATGGATTCTGGAAAGGGGTGGACATGAGCGCCATCAATTCTACTGGAGAGGGATAGGAGAGTCCGAACACCCAATTCTCTCATTCTACTCTTTGTCTGACCAGAGCTCCCTACTGCTAAGTCCTTATATACACTTTCTTATCAAAGAATCATAAAATTTCAGAGTGGGAAGGGTCTGCAAAGGCAAGCACTCATATCAGCTTTCTACCATGGGCAGGAATCACCTCCATTATCTTTGGCAGGTGATCACCTAGCCCCTGCCAGAACACTTTCAATGACGGATGTTCTAGGCCTTCCCTGTGGTCCTGACTGTCCATTATGTACTCTCTCAGACTCTACCTTGTGCCAGGAGAGGGCTAGGTAATCCAAGGTAATATGCATATGTTGTCAACTGGACTTCTTTTCTTAGTAAACGTAATGGCCTTTCAATGTCTTAATTCAATGGATGGTCCCATGGCAAGTCTGTTGGGGAATGTCTTGAAGCAATGGAACTTTTGTCAGATCTTGTAAGTGTTTATTTAATATATGCTTCTTTCCAGACAAATTTATAAGGTAACCCCTTTGCTATTGCAGCACACATATCATAGGTCAAGGTTGAAAATTATTTTTTGACCATCTAGAGCTGATATTCAGTCTAGCAAGGGGTCAGTTCCATGTCATAAAGGCATATTTCCTTACTCTGTGCTTCTGGGGCACCTTGTTTATCTCTTTTTTAATACTTCATATAGTTTGCTTTCAATGAGAGAGCGACATTTGAATATATTTCCTCTGGTATTTGATGAGTTCCTCACAGACCTTATTAGTCAGCCACAATCTCTGGTCTAAAAAAGATAGTCAATAATAAGGGGAAAACATGGACATAAATGTTAGAAAAATAATAAGGAAAACAATTTGAAAGTGTTGATGGAGTATGAGACTACTTCTATTTGATAGGAGTTATTAATAACTCTCCAGCTACATAATAAAAAATAAATTATAGTGGGGATAATAAAAGATTTCAATGAGAAGCTAGTTGAACATTTAAATTACATGCAAATTGAGTGGCTTTCAGCATGTAGGTACAAAGGCAATACTAAAATCTGAGGCCACCAGGAGTATAAAATTTCCCCCTTTTCCTACACATTGAACAATCAGCTGTATTCATGTGCTAAAACTCCTGAAGATGTACATTTTTACAAAACAAGAGAGATGAGATTGCAAGTGGAAGTTCCCAGGGACGGTTCAATTTTGAAAGAGTCACCCCTTCTCCCTCCCCCTCCCACTTCAGTATAGATCCAGTTGAGAGACAAGCACAAAAGTCAGGTACAAATTATGACTTAAATCCTTGGGCAAATTGACTTGCTAATACTTTCCTGAACCAAGAAATTCCCCAAATCTGCAGGCCATCCCATAAGGACGGAGCCAGCTCAACTGTGCTCATGGCATGGCTAACAGACGATGAGAAAGAGTTGGACCGTGCTCATTTCATTCTCCCAGATCACTCATCAGAAAAGACACACCCTGAGAGGGCAGTGATGGGATGAGAAAGCCCAAGAGAGCTACATGAACGCAAAGTTCTCACATCGACATAGAAAAAGTGGTAAATAAGTGGTCCCCATCAGCAAGGTAGGATCCCCCAATTCTGTCTGAAGACTCCGTCCCCATAAAACAGGGAGGTATGAGAGTATGATTCTTGTTCATGACCCAGGACAAGGCTCTGACAGGTTATGTGGCAGCTACACCACCCCTGCGACACCAAGGAGCACCGGTATTTCCCCTTCTGGTAGCCCCAGTGACTGCTGATAGAAATGCAAAGAGGATCGGGGTTAACAAATACATAAGTGGGTCTGAGCTTTAATAGCAAGGCACAAAAATAATCAGGAGCATGAAATAAAGCTGCTTAGGATTCTGCTGATTCGTCTGGGGTAGAAATGGTGCTGGCTAATTGTACGCTTCTCTGGCAGAGCCTAAGAGGCTCAAAGGGATTTTTCTGGAAAATCCCGAAGCAGTTACAAATTTATGGTTGCAAGTGTTCTCTTGTTAATGTGCAATTCGAGCTGAGGTTTTAGAATTGAGTATTTCAGTTCAATTTGAAGAAAACACTATAAAGCCCAAGAAGCACATCCGTCTTTTGTCGTATAATTAAATAGTCTTTTGTGGCTTTGTTCTATGGCTCTGAAGTGGAGACATATACACATATGTATTTGTTCTGTGAGTTTATATGTTTACATAAGCATATCGCTTATTGTCATTTATTAGAGGTTTCTTATTCATAAGTTACCCTGGGTAAAAGTGTGCCTCTTTAAATATCAAAACTTCCTAAATATTAAACATTTTATATTTTCTAGGTAGATTCCCTGAATTATTGAAAGAAGATTATGAGGAGAAATTAACCATTTCTTGATTCCTTAATTTCATCATTATGAACATAGATGATTGTGGGATGAACTTGGGTTACTGAAATACTTAGAGAAGCTTTCCTTTACATACAACGGCCCAGTCCACACTTACAATCTCTCTGTCAGTATCAACTATTAGATATTTTAAGCTAAAATTTATACACAGTGAAATGCGCAAAGCTTAAGTGTATAATTTGATGAGTTTCGATAAAAGTTATACTTGTGTTACCACCACCCCAATCAAGGCACAGGACATTTCCATCACCACAGAGAGTTCCCTCATGCCCCGTTCTCGTTAAATCCCAACTCCCTCCATTGGCAACCACTGTGCTGATTTTCTTTGCACCAATTAACTTTGCCTGTTCTTGAATTTCATATACTGTGAATAGAATCAACAGTATGCAGTTTATTTTTTTGTATCTGGCTTCTTTCACTCAACATAACATTTCTGAGATTCCTCCATGCTGTTGCACGTAGCTGCAGTTACTTCTTGTAGAGCTGACTAGTATGCCATTGTGAGAGGAATCACAATATGTTCTTCTAGTCTCCTTTTGCTGGGTATTTACGTTGTTTCCTTTTTCCCATTATGAAGAAAGCTGTAGTAAACATTTTTACAAAAATATGGATAAGCATATGGAAAAAAGCAACAACTTGTACTACTACCTCAAATCACATGCAACTTGATTTGTGATAGACCATCAAACAAATATAGAAGCTAAAACCATAAAGCTTCTGGAAAAGAAGAAATACAGACTATCTTCACAACAGTGGGGAGGACAGAGTTTTCTTAGATGCAACCTCAAAAGGACTCAACACAAAAGTTGATAAATTACATGAAAATAAAAGCTCATCAAAACACATGATTAAAACTATGAGAACTCACTGTCAATGTATTACAGACACTGAAATGTATTGGCAGTGCATTTGACAAAGGAATTATATCCAGAATAAATTTGAAAAAAAATTTCTACAAATCCAACAAAGAAGACATTCTTTTAAAAAATTTACAAAAGATTTGAAAAGACAGTTTACAATAGAAGATATGGGAATGGCCAATAAATACATAAAAATGCTTAACCTCCTCAGTCATGAAGGTAACACAAATCAAATAACAATGATACATGCTTTTATATCCACAGATGTTAAAATTAAAAAAAAAACAACTGCTAATACTCAAATGCTGGTAAGAATGTGGAACAACTGGAACCCTATATATTGGTAATGGAAGTATGAAACGATACCATCACATTAGAAAATTGCTTGGCAATTTCTTGGAAACCTAAACATGTATAACTACCTAGAAATTCCATCTCTGGGTATTCACACAAGAGAAATGAACACCTATGTTCCACCGGTGTTTATTGTTATCTGTTTAAGTTCAGTTTTGTTTGGTTTATGATTTGTTACAGGAGGTTTTGAAGAGCTTTCCTCCAAGGTAGAACAAAAACAGCAGAGTCAAGGGGAGCCAGCATGATTTGAACACTCACTGTGTGCCAGATATTGTGCTAGGCAGATTATACATGCAATTATAGGGGATATGTGAGTTTCCTGAAGGTAAATAATAAAAGAGTGAATAAGTCTTTCTTTGGTTATTTTATATATTCTCTGAATATTTAGTAAGTTTCTATTGATGTTGGGTACTGTTCTGAGTGCTGAATATACTGCATGAAAAAAAGTTAAAGGGCTAGGTTTCCATTCTAATGGTACTTAAATTCTAGTGTGGATTGAGGAAACATAAAATATCAAATTAACAAATACATAAATAAAAAAATGATTTCTGATAGTAAGAACTATTGTGAGGAAATTAAAACAAGGTTAATAAGACAGAGTGATTGGCAGCATGGAGGCACATGAGACAGGGTAGCCACGGGATGTGTGTCTGGGGAGTTGGCACACGTAGGACGGTATTCCAATGATGGGAAACAATCAGGCAAATGAAAATCTGGAGAAGAACAAACAGTAAGAGCAAAGGTCCTGAGGTGAGAAGTGGTTTGATGGGTTTAAGGAATAAATAGAGACCTATGACTGGAGAGGAAGGGTGACAGGGGAAGAAGTTGCAAAGGTAGAAAGGGGCCAGACTGTGCAATGCCTTAGATGCTATGGTAAAAAATTCAGATTATATTCTGAACTCAACAGGACTCCATCGGAAGGTCGTAAGGCAAGATTTTAAGATCCACTCCACGGACATTACCAGGGCTCACTTGATGATAAATACGATGATTCCAGCAGGATCTGACTTGATTGATCATACTGCTTTTTAAATAAAGTACACATTCATTTATTCATTTATCCACTTGATCAATATAAATTGAGCACTATTATCAGCCAGATACTTTTCTATACACAATGTAATCACAAGTTGGACAACCAAAATTCTTGTCCTTATAGAGCTTATAATCTATTTCTGTGATTCTCTACCAACCTGGTTGCATAATTAGAATCACCTGGGAGTTAAAGAAGGAAGGAAGGAAGGAAGGAAGGAAGGAAGGAAGGAAGGAAGGAAGGAAGGAAAGGAAGGGAAGGAAGGAAGGAAGGAAGGGAAGGAAGGACGGAAGGAAAGAAGGTACCGGCGGAAGGAAGGAAGGAGGAAAGGACGGAGGACAGAGAAGAGAGGTTAAAGGAAGGAAAAAAGGGAGGGAGGGAGGGATTGAGGGAGGGAGGGAGAGAGAGAGAGGGAAGAAGGAAGGAAGGAAGGAAGGAAGGAACGGATCGAAAGGAAGGAAGGAAGGAAGGAAGAAGGAAACAAGAGAGGTTTAAAGGAAGGAAAAAAGGGAGGGAGGGGATTGAGGGAGGGAGGGAGAGAGGGAGAGCGGGGGGAGAGGAGGAGAAGAGAGAGGACGAAGGAAGGAAGGAAGGAAGGAAGGAAGGAAGGAAGGAAGGAACAAAGAGAGGTTAAAGGAAGGAAAAAAGGGAGGGAGGGAGGGATTGAGGGAGGGGGGAGGAGGAGAGAGAGGGAAGAAGGAAGGAAGGAAGGAAGGAAGGAAGGAAGGAAGGAAGGAAGGAAGGAAAAGAAAGAAAGGAAGGAGGGAGGGCGGGAGGGAGGGAGGAGGAGGGAGGAGAGAGGAGAGAGAGAGAGCGAGAGCGCGAGAGAGAGCGGAGAGAGAGAGAGCGAGAGAAGAAAGAAGAAAGAGAGGCTAAAAGAGCCTATTTACTTCTTTACATTGCTCCAGATTATTTTAATGTGGAAACTGAGGTGAGACCAACTACTCTTTTCTTAGACAGCAGGACGCAGCATGAGGTACTTACAGAGGTTTACAAAAACATCCCTTAAGCTTTGTTTCCAAAAAAATATGTTGCTACAGCTGAAGCACAAATAAACTCCAAGTGCACCCCCATGTTGGCCAACAAGGAGCAGAGCTGAGATTTGAACCCATCTCTTTCTAATTGCATAGCAACGTTTTTTCCACATATATCACCTACAACTCGTTTTTTAAAACATAAATAGCATGTTCTTAATTACCCCTTAGTTTTTCTGTTTAGAAGGTAGAGAGAAGGCAGACTGACTAGAAACCTCAAGTTGAGAACAGCGTGTCTCATGCCTTTTAGAAAAAATAACACAAAATGGATTACAGTCTTAAATGTAAAGTGTAAAGCCATAAAACTTTTAGGAGATAAAAAAAGGAAGCAAATCTTCCGGATCTAGAGCTAGACAAAGAGTTCACATATTTGACCATAAGCATGATTGATAAAAGGACAGTTGATAAATTAGACTTCATCAAAATTAGAAATATTTTTCTCTGTGAAAGACCCTGTCAAGAAGATGAAAAGATAAGCTACAGACCGGCCAAAAGTTTTTATAAGCCTCATATCTGACAAAGGACTAGTATCCACAAAGAGTTTTCAAAACTCAGTAAGTTAAAAAAAAAATGTCATAAAGAGACATTACACCAAAGACCATATACAGATGGCAGGTAAGCACATGAAAGATATTCAACATCATTAGCCATTAGGGAAATGCAAATTAAAGCCATGATGAGATATCACTGCACACCTATCAGAATATCTAAAATAAATTTGTGTCAACACCAAATCCTGGAGAGGATACCGAAGAAATGAATCATTCATACATTGCCGGTGGGAATGTAAAATGGTGCAGCCGTTCTGGAAAACAGTTTGGAAGTTTCTTTAAAAACTAACCACACACCTCTCACATAACCCAACAATTACATTTCTGGGCATTTATCCCAGAGAAATGAAGACTTGTGTTCACACAAACCTGTACCTACATGTATAGCAGCTTTATTTGTCATAGTCCAAACTTAGAAACGACCCAGATGTCAGAATACTGGGCTCTTGCCATGGGGGAAATGGGGGGGAAGGAGGGTGTCTGTGACTGACAAGGAGCACAGAGAGTCTTCTGGGGTTCTGGCAACAATTTAGTTCTTCACTTAATTGGTATTTTCATAGGTGTTCACTGTATAATAATTATCTATAAACTGTACATATATTTTCTGTAACTTTCTTAATATATTTCATATCTCTCAATTTTCAAAAGAAGTTTAAAGGCAAAAAAAGCAATGATTGGGAAGAGCATGATGGAAGGGTTAGGCTCAGCCTACCTCAGGAAGGAGTAGGAGCTGCACTTTTGCAGAGGGCTGCAGAGGGACAGAACGAACAGCGTCTTGTATACGAGCAGATGGGGGCATAAGGGAATATGGAGAAGTGTGTGCTTTTGCAGCAATGAATGCAGAGGAGGTGACCTTCATCCAGGAGACTAGTGACTGCATGGATTTTTGTTTGAAATATTAGGAAGGATGAGAGAATTGAATCAAAGCAACAGACCTCAAAATTCTGAATGGAGTACAGTGTCCAATCTGGCACAGGATTCCGGGTTTCTGCTGGGTCCCACTTCTACCAGCAGCGTCATCCTGACCAGGGAGGTGAGCTGCCAGCCCATACGGAGGCCATCGGGATCTATACAACCTGACAGTCACGAGCTACCCATAAGCTTGCATGTTTCTCCTCGGTAAGACTGTGTCTCAAGATCCATCCACGTGTCGCAGATGGCACTATTTCATCTTTTCTTATGGCAGAATAATATTCCATTGTATACATATACCACATCTTCTTTATCCAATCATCTTTCAAAGGACACTGAGACTAATATGCTACGTGAAATAAGTCACACAGAAAAAGTCAAGAACCATATGATTTCACTGATATGTGGGATACAAAACTGAGAACAACAAAGGAACAAGACAAACAAAGAAACAAAAACTCATAGACACAGACAATAGTTTCGTGGTTACCAGAGGGTAAGGGGGGAGGAGGGTGGTAGATGAGGGTAGAGAGCGTCAAATGTTGGTGATGGAAAGAGAACTGACTCTGGGTGGTGAACACACAATGTGATACATAGATGATGTATTACAGAATTGTACACATGACACTTATGTAACTTTACTAACCACTGTCATCTCGATTAAAGAAAAATATAATAAACTTTAGATAAAGAAAAAAATTAAAGAAAAAAATTTTAAATGAGCACCATTGTCTCCGGAGCCCAGCACAGTGCCTGGCAGACCCTTGCTAAAAGAATGTGTGAATGAATGAAGAATTCCTGTCTCACATTCATAGACATAGAGCCCAGAAGAGCCACAGGAAGGAATAAACTGAGCAGCAGTGGGACGGACTGCTTAATACTCAACACTTAATCCTCAAGCCTGTTTTCCATAACCTTCCTGCGCTTTCATTTTACAAACTCCCCTGCATTTTTTGGAAACCAGATTTGGGCAGCTGGGGTTAAGACATTGCGAGGAAGGGAGTGAAAAACAGGTTCTCATTCCTGTATTTATTTATTTTTACTTATTTATTTTTCTCAGTCCTTTAATAAGTGGTCATTCTACAAATTTTTCCCCCCCAAATAAAGCACTGTTTTGAAATTATTTCTAAGCAGAAGCTCTGTGGGGAAGAGGCGCGAAAGGTTATGTGAGGAAGTGAGAGACCGGCAAGAGGGCGTGAGGAACCAGACACAAATCGAACCGGATTGCCAGGCAGTAGGAACAAATCGATGGAGGACACCGACCGCTCGGCTTCACATCTCAGACACCTGGAGTGGTGTGGAAAGAGAAAACAAGCTTCAAAGCCATGGAAAATTAGGAAAGAGAGCGGGGAGGGGAGGTCTGAGAGGGACAGCCTGAAGAGAGATAGCAGCTTGTTCGGATGACTAACAGCAAACAGCCGTAGCCTCCCCCACGCCAGTTGCGCCTGCCGCTCTAAGTAGCCTCCTGACCCAGCTCCTTGCCTCTGGCTTCGTCCTGATCCAGCCAAGACTCCCCACCCCACTGGCGCATCAACGCTGAGAGACCTGCATTCTGCTCCAAGCTTTAGAAGAGAGCTAATAGAAACATAACACCAGCCCTATAGGTCATTTTGCATTTGCTAATGGCCACATGGAAAAACAAAAGAAACAGGTGATATTACTTTCGATAATACATTTATTTAACCCAATGTGTCCAAACCATTATGATTTCAACATGCAGTCAACATAAAAAATATCAGTGAGCTATTTCATATTGATGTGAAGGCAATTAAAGCCCGTGTTATTCTACACCGACACTGTGTGGCGTATGGCTACTGCATCAGACAGGGCAGGGCTCCTGTGTGACCCTGGGCATGTCACTTCACCTCTCTGAGCCTTGGTTTTTTTCCCTCTGTAAAGTGAGGGTTAGGCTCAGAGGCTTTCTGAGTTACCTTCAATATATTACGGACTCATACATTATCAGCAAAAATAGCTCTATTCCATAGCAAGGGACTCTACCTCTCCATGGCCAGCTGTTTGAAGATGGGTAGCAGAAACTGATGATCCAAACAGTGACGCAGATCTATTCCGATGACAAGGGAGTGGGCACAGGGGACTGTCCCTGTGGCAAAGCCACTGTCTCACTACCCAGCCACATGCCATAAATACACATCTGTTGCTAGGAATGTCAAGCCAGTGCCCTAACACTGGTAAGTGATGTCCACCAAACTCAGCGTAGTGTGGAAACGGGTAGACCCGGGTTCAAATCCTGCCTCTGCCACTTACACGCTTTGTGCTCCTGAACAAGTCACTTAACTTCTATTAATCGCAGATTCCTCCTAGACAAAATGGGAAGAAAACTACCAAATGGCACTGTTAGGTTCTTAGTCAATCTTCACAGGACGCCACTCCATAGTGCTTATTAGTACTGATCGTATTAGAACTCCCAGACATTTAGGTATTAGTCCAGTCAAACGACATTTCCTGAGCACCTACTAAGTGCTGGCATGCTTCTAGATTTCGAGGGAAGATTCGGGTAAATATATGACTCAGTCCCTGCCTGAGAGCAGCGTGTTGTCCCAGTAAACAAAGCCTCCGTCTTTGATGCTGGAACATATTCTCCCTTTTCCCTTGTTCTCAGTCAGTGATGGCCTTTGGTAACTGGGCTCTGTGAAGATGCCTGTTGTTTGGCGGAAAACAGGAGAGTGCTGGAAAGTAAACAAGACAACGCCATGTCAGAATGACAGGCCCTGTAGGAGCCCACACAGTTAGAACACAACCTGAAAGACGCCCTTTTCTACCTACAAGAACCAGGGGCCACAACTGAGCGTTCGCAGGGCCAGCGCATGCTTTAAGGGGGACTGTGATGAAACCCAGCTCCTTCACAGGGCCAGTCTTCTAGCGACAAAAGGAGAGCAAATGCATGATGAGTTCATTCTGATTTAGCCGTGCCTCCCTCAGGAAGAGCTCTATTTGGGAAGACACAATGAAATCTTTCCCTCTCTAAGAAAAGAGATGTCCTGGAGAGGAGAATGGCCATCTCTCTGATATACAGGGTGTCCAGGGATGCCCAGAAAGGCTGGGGTGGAGGAGGGGATGGCAGGGGGCAGGGCTAGGGGCAAGGCTTGGGGAGGCCCCGACAGGGCCAGTCTTAGCAGGGATGTGGGAAGCAGAAGCCCCAGCAGATGCCTCAGGATGCAGCGGCGACGCTGACCTAGTGAGTTCCTGCCTGACATCAGGCCCCGTCAGCAGAAGTCCTCTGGACCCTGTGCACTACCACATTGCCAGGTTAAGTCAGAATGGGCTCAGGAAACGTGACACCTTCAGAGGACAGAACCGGGAGGGCAGGGGGCTGCCCTGACAGCATGTGGTTAGTACAGCAAAGCGAAACTCAAGGTTGCAATGCAGAGCCCTGCGGTGTGGAGCGAGGGGCTGCTTCCCTACCCAACCCCAGGGGTGCCATCAGGGCTGGAGGATCCCCTGGGACTTTCTTCTTCCAGGAGACTCCATCCTCCCCCAGAGAACTGGGTGGCAGATGTTTCTACTGCTAAATGCGCTACAAGTGTGGTCCCAGTGCAACGCCAGGGCTTGCCTCCCAAATGAGGTACAAATTGAGAAAGCCCAGGGTTACTTGCTACCGTCCTCATCCCTGATCATTTTTCTCGTGTTACAAAAGATATCTGGGTTCAAACAGGGGCATTAAAGACCGAGAAGATGACAGAGGGAGACAGAAGGAAGAAATATCCCAAAACTCTGAATAAAAACCAAACGACACAAGTCATCGAATCAAGGATAGACGCCTCCATTAGCTGCAGAACTGCCCTAAACAGAAGAACACCTGTGACAGGTAGGGACATTTATGCAGACTGATGGGAGACAGAAGCACTGACCTGGCATTCTGAGGACGGTGTCATTACAAAGACAGGTGAGAAAACACAGCTGTTTCTGCACCAACCAAGCAAAAACCCAAAATAGGGAACGAGAAGGTGAATGGGTGCCTAGCAGTGGCCCACAGCACCAGCTATTTCCTTCTATCAGGGTCACCTTGAGAGCTCCGGGCGCTGCCACTCCAACACCCCCCTGGGTGAGGAAAGAGAAGTTACTGCGAATTAGGACAGTGGGCAAGTCTCGGATCGGCCCCTAGGGGGTGATCTCAGGAAGCCTTTTAACACACGTCAATTTATTTGACAGATTGTAAAGCATTCCCTCTTTCACTTCTGGCCTGGGTAATAGGCCCCCTTTGTCATATTTTGCTTTAAATATATGATTCTTCCTTTCAGACCCTAAGGTCCTCCTTAGGGAACAACTTTGTCTTATTCAGTTTCAATTTCTTATCCCCAAAGCACTTGGTAGAGAATGAACGGAAGGAAGAAAGGGAGAGAAGGAGGGAGGTGGAGAAGGGGAGTGTGGAAGGAAGAGAAAGAAGGCTGAGTGAGGCGGTATGACCAGTGCAAACTTAACTGTTTCTTTTTTTTTCTTTTTTAGTTTTTATTAAATGTATTGGGGTGACATTGGTTAGTAAAATTATATAGGTTTCAAGTGTACATTTCTATCAGACATCATCTATATACTGCATTGTGGGTTCACCACCCCGTCAAGTTTCCTTCCGTCACCATTCAGTTGACCCCCGGTTAACTGTTTCTTTCAGTCAGATGTGGCGGGATCAGGTGTCCTGGGCGCTCAAGTCTGACCACCTGGTGTTAATTCCTGACCAAACTAGCTGTGTCAGCTTGGGCAAGTTTCTTCTTCTCCCTGTGCCTCATTCTCCTGGTAGATAAATGAGGGATTGTGATACCATCCATTTCGTAGGGCTGTCATGAGTAATAAATAGCATGGTGACAGAAATCGCTAAGCGTAGTGCTTGGCACGTACAGGCACGCACTAAACATTAGCCATTATTTGTATGTAAGAATAAGAAGTAATTAAAACGAAGCAGGTGTCGCTGAATCAAGTTGGGGGATACAGAGCCCCATTGGCTCTGACTTCCTCCCCTCCCCCACAGTGCTGGAGAGAGCCCTTCGCTCAGTTTGGATATTAGAAATCTCCGGAAAGCAGTGGGGATCACCACAGAAGGGACACGAGCATTGAAACAAGACCTGATTCTAATCCCCGATTCATTACTTAGAAGAAAGGAGAGGTACTGAACCTCTGAGCTTCAGTCCTTATGTGCAATTTAGGGATCAAATATGTCTGACAGTTGGGAGGATGCAATAAAGGGATTTGCTCAGACTATTTAGAACAGCTCTGGACACTTAGCAGGCACTCAATGAATTTGCTTCCATCCCTGCCAAACACTCCTCTTTTAGCAGTGCAGTAGTTTGCTGCTGTTTTCCAAGAGAGTAGCACTAAACTCCTCCTTACACAGCTACAAAGGAAGTGACAACACCCAGCCCCATTTGAACATGAGAGGTGGTCCTTTCCTCCGCTTGATGGACAGCACTAAATACCTGGGGTCTCCTCAGCAAGTACCTGGGGTCTCCTGCAGCCAGACCTGTCAGCCTGCTGCCAACACCGGGGACAGAATGCAGTCTGACAGAATGGCCTCTTTCAGAGGCCACGTCTTCAGCAGACAGCAAAAATGCAAATCAGGAAATGTGTGCCGTTTGAAATGACTTTATCAATTGTCAGACTAGGATACTCCAAGATGGCTGGGTGACTCTGAGCAAATATAGAAAAAGAAAAAAACCCCACAAATTCCCAGTAAAAGTTTCATAAGTGACTCCAGAATGACAGCCATCTCATTTCAAGTAAGACAGCAGCCGGCTGCACAAAGAAACTTTCCAAGCATACACGGCAGTGCAATTTTTGGCTCCAAGATGGAGGGGGAAGAAAGAGCTTTCCATACACAGGAAAACAAAGATTCCTGACTATCTATCCAGTCCTCTCGCTTTCTCCTTCCCGCCAAAACCAGGACAAAGAGGAATCAAAGAAATAGAGAGTATTAGCTTTGGTTCACTATTTTTTTTCTCCTTTTTGTTAATTAACTTTGTGTTACGGAAAATTTCTAACATGTATAAAAATAGGATAACTGAATGAATTTGCATGCATTCAACAACCACTTGCAACAATTATTCAATCTTCTCTTATGCCTATCTTCACTCACTCCCCATTCTCCTGTGCTATTTTAGGGAAAATCGCAGACATCATATTATCTTACCCATAATATTTTGTCCCAGCCCTTTACTGTATGCTTGCTACTCGGCTGGCAAAAAAGGAGAAGGTAGATTCCTTGGCCTCACAAAGCTCATTGTCTCCAAGGGGGATGTGAACCTTCTGAAACATGTAAAGTTGAAACATTTATTTATATGACAAATATTGTAGAGTATAACCTGTGCCAGCTACAGTTTTCAAATGTTTTCTGATTCTAAATTATTTAACGTGGTCCTCCTAACTCCCCAGTGAGGTGGGTAATAGCATCATCCCTATTTTACAGATGAGAAAACTAGGCACAGAGACGTTAAGTATTTTTGCCTAAGGCCACACAACTAGTAAATGGTGAAGCTGGGGTGCACGAAGCTCTACAAAGACCCAGCAAAGGAAGTAGATAATTCTATCTGGGGCCATTGGGCAGGGAGAGGAAGTTCCCCATGTAGACAAGCGAAGGGAAGGTCCAAGGAAAGAAAGAGCTCAACACACAGGGAGCAAGAGTTTTGGAGGCAGACTGGGAACGGCCAAAAATTTAACTGGAAAGGGCAGGCAAGGCCAGGCCCGGACGGGCTTTTGTGGGCCATGCCGAGGTGTGTGACATCCCCACGGCCTCTGGAAAGCCAGCAGAGGTTAAGCAGGTAAATGATAAGCTCAAATGACATTAGAAGCTTATCTGGAGACCACATGGAAGATGGAATGTCAGTGGGACAAATGGAAGGTCTGTGAATGTCCCAGAAGCTGGGAGGGGATGAAGCCTGAACCAGAGCAATGGAATAGAATGAGAGACATGGAAATAGGAATCAAGTGACGTGATGCCACTTGGGACTTCTAGGTCCCAGGATTTGGGCAGAAGCCCAAAGCTCTGAACAACAAAGAGCAAGTACAATAAATTCCAAAAAGAGGTGCCGGACACACCAACTAAGAACCTGCTAAGAAGTGGCCAAATCCCTTCCTGAACCTGCCAGCCCATCCCCCACCACCGCTCTCTAGCAGAGCAGCTTTGAGATTTGTCCAGAAGAGAATTTCTTTGTAGAACATTGTTGGGAAGGTGGGGGAAGAGTGTCCTCCTCTCCCAAGCCAGGAAAGGGAACTCCGTGGACCCCAGGATCAACAGAGTAGTGGAAAAATTCTTGGGAGGACATGACAGGTATTTCTTAAGAATTTGGTGGGACAGAATAAGGTATCTGGCTCTTACCGGGGCACAGGATTGGCTGGAGCTGCCAGCAGAGATCGAATGCTGCAGCAGGAGAGGGCCTGAACTTCAGAGTTCCCGGGCAAAGACGTCAAAGGTCTCCAAGGGTGAAGACCACGCCTGGGCTCTGGTTTTCTACCAGGAGGAGGCTAGAATTGTGCTGCTGGAAGCATAGACTGAGAGTTAAAGTCCAACGTGTTAGTGAGACAGTTATTCATGAACAGAACAGGGATGGGATAGGGGTGTGTGCAGAAAAAAATGAACAGGGCACAACTGACATCTGCCCTATGAAAGGTGTGGGTACAAGGTTGGCCCCTGACTGGCCTGGGCTGGTGTCTGTGAACTTGGAGTGTTCCTGCCATTGCCTGAATGGATAACAGTTCTGGTTTCCTATATCTAAACTGTTTGTACAAACAGTATGGTTTATCCCGAACACCTGCTTGCCTTCTGGGAGTCTGGAATGCTGGCATGCGCCAGGCAGAGGAGGTACACTGCAGCCCCCAATAAAAACTCTGGGTGTGTAGTCTCCAATGAGCTTCCCTAGTTGGCAACATGTCACGCATGTTGTCACAATTCGTTGCTGGAGAATTAGGCACGTCCTGTGTGACTCCAGCAGGCAGGATCTTTGGAAGCACATACCTGCTTTTGCCCGACTTTATCACATGCGTCTTTTCCCTTTGTTCATCTTGCCCTGTATCCCTTTGCTGTAATACATTATAGCGCTGGGTACTATTATATGCTGAATCCTGTGAGTCTGCCAGAAGAGTCATCAAATCTAGGGGTGTCTCTAAAGAACCCACCATTGCCCCCCGAGAGAACCAATGCCAGCCCTTGGGTGCCTGCCAGACAGAGGGCGCAGATGTCAGATATGATAGCATCAGTCATGGAAAACCATTTTGAGATTTTAATTTCTCAGTTTTCTCCTACAGCTGATCCTGCAGCATGGGCTGTGTGGGGGAAGGAGAGAAAGAGCAAACGGAAAAGAAGAAGCAAATGAGAAGTAGCGTGAACAGTGAACACCCCTTCCCACTTTGCAGGTCATAAAAATGTGAGTCTGACCTGAGTTGGGGTGAGGTTGAGAGTTAGGGGACGGGTTCGGTGGGGGGGAGTGGAACAGGGGGGAAATATGGCTTGGAAAGGATGGGGTGGGAAAAAGTGTTGAACTGAATTGGAGATGAAAGTTTTTGATTCTTTCATATTTGAAAATGAGACTGTCATAATAACTTAAACTAGAAAGATATTTTTAAAAAGCCATGTGATCGGCTTGAAATATTGTCAAGGATGGAAATGAAGATCCAGAGAGTGTGTCTGAGGACAACAGGGAAGCAGGAGAAATCTATTTTTCAAATTTTTTTTTAGAAATATAGAAGATTGATTTCTCGATTGAATCCTACCAAGTCCAGATCACTCCAAAGAACCAAACCCCACTTTCTAATAAGCACCAGCAGGTGTTCACTAAATCCACCTGAAGGATACAGGTAAGCACATGCATCTCTAGTTAAAACAACACAGGTGATGAATTCCAGCTCTGCTATTTCCGAGCCGTGTGCGTTTTGGAGAAGACTGTGAACCTCTCCGATCCTCAGTTTATACTTTTATAAAACATGGACTTGAATCTCAACCTCACACATGGGTCACTATGGGAATGAATGAGAGGCGACACAGAAAGTGCCGGACGCCCTTGAAATGTTTGGAAGAGGTGTCGTTTTGCGGGGTTGTGTGTGTTCCTAGTCTTCATTTGGTTTGTTGGTGAACTTGAGCACTTGCCCAAGTTGGCAGAATGTGTAGTTGGTGAAGCTGGAATTTGCATCCAGGAGGTAAGAATCCTCTCCTGCCTTCTGCGACTGAGTCATGTGACCACCAGGACTGGTCCCCATTATAAACGTTAGTCACCAGGCCGCCCATCACACATCACTGGGTTATTGTTTTGCTCAAAGAGAATTCTACGGGCCTTCTTCCCTAATTGCATCACTATAAAGACAGATTGAATTTTATTTTTTCAGTAAGAACAGACATCTCCATATCCTTCCAAGTAAATCCTCATCCATGCCTTAGATAATGCAGATACGCCTGAAATTCAAAGCAGGGAAAATACTAGATGCAAACAAAGCAAGTCAAAGTGGGTGTTTTTCAAGCTAAGGCAGCATAGCAAGCCACCCACCACCACCGTGGGACGTTTCTCAGAACCAGAGGACCCACAGTGAAACTCAAGTAAGCCTGGCCCCCTCCAGAAACTGCCAGCGGGTGTTTCTGCCAACGGGCGTTGGAAACACTCCTCACACACAGTCCTTGGGTTTCCCTGTTATCTTTTCCACAGCATATTTAGTTCTGATTGGAGAAAGAATGCAAAAGTGATAGAAACACATACATTTAGCAAGTATGTTTTGAGCAAACTTTGTGCCTCTCTGACCTTCACTTTTCTCTTCTGTGAATGAGGAAGACAGACTGGATTGGTGGTGCTCAACCTCGGTTGCATCTAACATCATCTGGGAGCTTTTAAAACATATAGATACCGGGGCCCTCTCCTGACCAGTTAAATCAGAACCTCTGGAAGTAGGGCTGGAGTATGGGTGTTTTTCAAAAGCTCCCAGATAATTCTAATAGGAAACAACTGGACTAGATTATACTTGTGGTTATTTCCACCTCTCGTACTCATTTTGCGATCCTTTATTTAAAGTGTGACCACAAAGCAAAGAGATGGCTTCCCAGGTCTCTCATGAACCCATGTAAATGCTATGGTTCCTCTTTGTGTATTAATCGAAACCTAGGCCAGCCCTGTGGACAGACCAAGTCACAGCATGGTTTCAGGAACTTTTCTAACGCTAACTATCTGGAGGTGATGGTGACATCTCAGATTAGCAGAGTCAAAAATTCAAATGCTTACAGGGTCAAGCAAGAAACATTCAATGTATGAATGAGGCCAAGTGTAACAACATGGATGAGTGGAGCTTGTGGGACTATTATAAAAATGTGTGCCCTGCCTACAGCCACTCAGACAAGCTCCCTCTCTCTCTCCTTCCTTCCTCCATCCCTCCCTCCTGCCTTCCCTCCCTCCCTCCCTTTTCCTTTCCCTTTCTTTCTTCCCCTTCCTCTCTCCCTCCCTCCCTCCTTCTCTCTTTTTCTTTTTCATAAATATCATATTGGTAGAATGAAAGATTAACCTGCGTACTTAATTCACCTGGAGGTCACCTGTTTGAGACTCCTGTTTCAGACATTTTGATACATTAGGGGGAAAGAAATTAAAATATTTCAGGAGCATCTGTCTTATTACTAGATCTCCAAAAGACACCATGACTCCCACAGTCCACACTGCAGTGGACAATAAAATTGACAAACACTGGGAGACAACAAGACCTATGCCAAATACTGCGCCGAACCTGCTCAGCCTCCTTTTCTTCAAGCATTTCCATGGTGCTACGAATTTGGCTCCATAACCTTCAATCAAACATCTGCTTAGAGTCCTTTGGTTTCAGTGTGTCATTCTGGTTTCCCTCTTGGGCTTACTGCACCTCCCTCCCACATAGAATGTTGAACAGGAAACGCCTCTGACGTGGCATGTCCTACAGCTTCAGGGAAGAGGGCCTCTCCAAACTCTCCAAGCCCCACCAACCAGCTGCCCTCTCACTCAGGGTGGGTCTCTCACCCTCGGCAGTATGGACATTTTAGATCAGAGAATTCTTTTCGGGGGAGCTATCCTATGCATTGTGGAATGTCTAACGGCATCTCTGACCTCTACCCACTCGATGCCACTACGGACCCCTTCCCTAGTGGTGACACTCAAAAATGTCATCAAACATTGCCAAGTGTCCCCCCCAACCGGGGGTACAAAAATCTCCCTGGAATGGACACCCACTACTCTAACTACACAGTGCCCCAGTGCCTGCAAGGAAAATGGTACAGTAAGTTCCATCAGCTTGGGGCACAGCCAGCATAATACCCAAGCTTCCGAAAGAAAGGCCCAGCCGAAAACAAACAAGCTTCAGTATGATCAGCTCTGTCAGTTCCATTTAATTGTAAATTTGGACTGGCTCTGCAGAGTGCAGTGCAGACTGTTTCTTCCTGTGGGCACTGATATTATATTAGAATAAAAGCAACCTGAGAGGCATTTGTTTTTCTGCAAAGTGCGTGCATAGGCGAATCTCTGCTCATCAGATCGTTTTTGAATTAATGCGGAAGCTATAAATAAAGTGTTCTCTCTTTTTTGGACTGGCTTTGATCTATTGTTATTCTTCCCTTTTTAGAATCCTTTACAGGCAATTTTCATTCAAATCCTCCGTCAGTGAAGCAGGCGAACTTTAAGAATTCCACTCAAAAATCTTGGTCACTTTCTGCACACAGCCCTAAGTCAATCAGCTGAACAGCCCTCTGCCCTGGATGGCTGCCCCCTTAGTGCCCCTGGAGAATGGACGATGGGTGGACTAGGTTGAGATAACTAGGACAGGCATGTAGTGTAAAGACAACAAGTTTGGCTGACATTTTCCTCCTGTGTTGAGGTTACTGAATAGTTGTGTTAGAATCACTGCAAAACAACTCTCACGTGCCCTTGGAGGAAGGGACGCAAAAGAGAGGGGACTCCTCATGGGGTTAGAGGCATGATCCAGAATCTTTGCCTCCAGTTGGGTCATCAATAATTGAGAGCTCTGACAGCAGCCTGCCTTTGTGCGATGGCTAAAATCCACACGTGAGAGACGACAGGAGCCTCCACTGTCACAAGACAGTCACGAGTCCAAAGCAACTGAGCATCAGTGCGCCAAAGGATGATGGAAGGAAGTGTGGTGGGGAGGAGAGAATGACCCCTCCCCTGGAAGAATCCCAGTCTTGTCTTTTGCTTGCATGTAGCGTGAACCCTTCTGAGACTCGGTTTCCTCGTGTTTAAAGTGACAGCAATTATATTTCCTTCCTAAAGTCACCCAACGGTTTAGAAACCGACTATGGCAAGTGCCTGGCATCATGCC
The DNA here is from genome assembly GCF_004115265.2 of Rhinolophus ferrumequinum. Taxonomy (NCBI): domain Eukaryota; kingdom Metazoa; phylum Chordata; class Mammalia; order Chiroptera; family Rhinolophidae; genus Rhinolophus; species Rhinolophus ferrumequinum. The sequence continues at coordinate 62,735,638 of NC_046297.1, forward strand.
TGCTCCCCGGGAAGTGTTTCTCCTTCTCAGCACCATTCCTGTCATTCTTCCTCATGTCACCATCACTGCCATCACTATCATTGTCACGATGGTCATCATTACTTCTTCTTAGAGAGATGAATGGGTGGGTGGAGATGTGCTATATTCTCCATTTGTGGCAACGAGAACTCTACTTACTCTTTCCATGGGATTGGGGGTGAAGGGGTGGGGAGAAAGAACTTTCCCCAGGCTTCTTATTTTTGGAGAATAGTGGGAAATTCCCAAGAGCTCCAGGTCCTTCCAGACTGTCCAGGACTGAGTGGAAAATAGTAGGTTCTACAAAGACTTCGTTCCAAGGTGCAGAGGGCTTTGGAAGGGGTTGTGCCCATTGCGTCTATGGTTCCCTGCCTTTCCTTTCCTTGAAGAGCCCGGGCTATGAATTCATGCAAATTGAAGACTCACATGTCCACAGACATCCTCTCCACTCCAGCGTGAGTGCTGGGATGCGTCACCATGGACCGAAGTTACCCAAGCTACGCATCATTAAGCAGCTACCACAAGCCAGCGACTGTGAACTGGAACACTCTTTCCCGCTCTCTGTTCTTCTGCCTCTCTCTATGTAGAGGAAGGCAGGTGCACGTGTAGCCCGATCCTGATAGCTGTGGGACCCTTACCCTCTCTAAGCCTCAGGGTCCTATTCTGAAAACGTGGGAGGGACAATTGTGACTTCACAGAGGATTGTCTTCTGGCTCAGTTCCTGCAAGGATGTGTGACAAACGCCTAGAGAGGAGGGTTGTGTTCAGTGGAAGGAGCCCATGAAATAAAAACCCGCTTACAGTGACGGGCAGTAAGATGCTGAGGTCAAGGCAACTGTTCTGCCCCAGTTCGGAGGTGACCACCACTGGGAGAAAAGTTCCCTGCTCCTCAGCTCACAATAATGGCCACACTGTGTAAGGCTGGGGGGAGGACTCTGCTAAAGATATGATCTTCGGACACAGCTGCTCCCAGGCACAAAGGATCAGAAAGCCACAAGGCAAAATGACAGAGGCGTCAGGAACGCTTACATACTCTGGGGGACAGTCAAGGCCCTCTGGAAGATCCCAAAAGACAACCCAAGAGACCGCGGGGCCAGAAAGGGAGGATGACGGAGGAGTGAGGTTCCATAGATTTTGTTGTTCAGGATCAAATCAGAAGCTGTGACTTGTCTGTAGTGATCGTTTGGTATTTCCAGCTGGTGTGCCATGGGCAGCAATGACTCTACATGGGTTTCCAAACTGCTCATCTTTGCAGCAAACAAGAAAATATGCCTCATTAGGCTTGCTGGAAAGGCAGATTCTGTCAAGGAACACCTTCCAAGGAGTCAGGAGTCCGGTTCCTAGGCCCAGCTCTGTCCCACGTATGACGCTGTGGATCCTGAACCAGGCTTTGCCGATTTGATTCTCATCCATAAACTCAGCTGCTGAGTTTGTTATAGAATTGCAATCTGTCACATTGAGTTGTTGAATTTGGTAGAAATTCTGCTGTTCTTTTGTCAGTGCACGGGGAACCTGGTCTGAGGTCCTTGAAATGTACCTCAGTCAACAGGGAAATTTCCCTCCTTCCATCAGCATGTATCTAGAACACAGGAAAATCTCTCTATAGCAAACCTAGGAAGTAGCACAAAGCATTCGAGGAATTCGTTTTGTCCTGTCACATAATTTGACACTCTCTTCTCAGCTAAGTATGGCTACCACATTGATCTTCCCTAAGGAAAACAAAATATCCTGGAGAAAAATCCAGTTTTAACCAAAAGATGACATATTCACCTCAGAATGACATGCTCCCCCTACAACAAGGCAGTTGACCTGCCCTATGACACAGACATGCATTGCTCACCAAAGGCTCCCAGCAGCCCCTGGGGACATAAAGGCAAAAACAACTTCACTTTTCAGAGACTTTAGAGACTTTTCTTCACGTAGAGTGTGTGTGGAAAGGAATTCTAAGAACACATCTGTGCTTGCTGAGTGTGAAGTAAATTGGAATCTTGACCACAAAAATATGAAGGTGGCTAATCTAATTTGAAGACTGCAGGCAATGAGCACATGGAACCTTCTGGGGACCCATTGCCAAATACTGGGGAGCGGGGATGAGGGGGTGCGGGAGGGAGGGAGAGAGAGAAAGAAATGATGTTTTATCTTCAGGGCAGGAGGGGTCCTCAAGAAACTCTGAAAGCTTGCTTCCAGCTTTAAAATGATGTGACTATGCTCTGTGATCCTTTGATCCGTAAAAATCATTTGATGAAAATAGAAATACACTCTGACAGGTTCACAAATAATAGTAATAGAAGTTACCCAAGCTACTCATTGTTAAGCATCTATCATATGCCAGGGAATATTCATTGGAACTCTCTTTTCTGCTCTCTGTCCTTCCGACCTCTCTCTATGCAGATAAATACTTTACACAAAGGATCCATTATTAACATATATAATCATTTTTAGATGAAGTAACTGAGGTTCAAAGAGGGTAACTTGCCCTTGATAATAACCCTCTGAGAAATGGACGAGTCAGCATTTAAACCCTGATCAGTCTGACTCCAAAGAATTTTCCACCATTTCATCCTACATGAGCAACCATTGGATACAGGTATAGTTGTAAAAACATAAAGTGATAACCAGTCACAGTGCTTTAATCAGTATAGTGTTTGGTTAATTGTTGCTAGAAATATCCCCCAAAGAAAAGAACACAGAGTGGCAGTTTCCTGCAATGACTCGATGTAACAGGACAGCCGTATGCCTCAGGGTATGAGATGAGAAGTTTGGCAGGATAGTTCCTACCGGGAGGAATTTAGGGTCTTGTTACTCGTATGGCTCATGGACCAGTGGCAATGATACCACCTGGGAACTTGGAAGAATTTCAGGCTTTGCCCTAGGGCGATTGGGTCAGAATCTGCCTTTTAACAACGTCCATGAGTGCTTCTCATTTACATGAGAAGTTTGAGAAATACTGATTTAGGGCACCAAAGTAAGAATGATACGGATTCTTTACACAGCCTCAGACACCCGCAAGTCTACGCTTGTGGAGTGATTTCCAATGAAGTTTAAATCCTTTGCTTTTATAAGGAAAACAGTAGATAATAATATGACAACATTGAACAGTAACTCTAAGGCACTATACTAAGCACTTCATATTTATTATTTTGTTTAATTCATTGATCAACCCCAAAAGGTAGCCAATCATCATCCTCATTTCGTAGAGTAGCTACTGACGTTTACAGAGACCAAAGAACACGGTCAAGGTCACTTGGCTGGTAAGTGCTGGCTCTGGGATTTGAACCCAGGCTGTGCGATACTGGGGTTTACCCTGTGACTTGACCAGTGTACCATGCTGCCTCTCCGTCCCAAGCAAGGAAACATCCAGAAGCGTTCAATGGAACAGTGTGTTTCAAGGAAATTAGCCAGAGCGACAGTTTTCAACAATAGCCTCACAATCCACCGGGGCGATCTCCCAATCAGTTACCAGGTCTGCAGAGGGTCATTTATTACTAATTAAATTCCAAGGTTTCTGGATTCGTTAAAAAGAAAATTAAGTACAGTGACCAAGCAGGTCAATAATAAGGGGACAAAGGGACATGATTTTCCTCCCTTGATGATACACTGACACAGGTACAACCCCAGCTGGGGTACATGCCTGCCAAGAGATATTTAACCTGGATCAAATCAGAAGACAGACAAACCCAAGGAGGAGCATTTTCCAAAACAACTCTCCTGCACTCTTTAACAATGTCAAATTCATGAAAGGGAAACTAAAAAGGCAGAGAGCCTGTTACGGATTAAAGGGGACTAAATAGACATGTCAACCCAATGCACTGTGCAACCCTTGAATGAATCCTGAATGGGGTGATTAGTGTTGAAGACAACTATAAAAGTGATTATTACTATTGAGTGGGAGATCTGAATATGGACTGTCTCTGTATTAAGTAATAGAATTGTATTCGTGTTAAACTGAGTGTGACCGTTGTATTGTGATATGTAGAAGAAAGTCCTTGTGGGGCCGGCCCGGTGGCTCAGGCGGTTAGAGATCCATGCTCCTAACTCCAAAGGCTGCCAGTTCGATTCCCATATGGGCCAGTGGGCTCTCAACCACAAGGTTGCCGGTTCAACTCCTCGAGTCCCGCAAGGGATGATGGGCTACGCCCCCTGCAACTAAGATTGAACAGGGCACCTTGAGCTGAGCTGCCGCTGAGCTCCCAGATGGCTGAGCTGGTTGGAGCACAGGCTCTCAACCACAAGGTTACCAGTTCGATTCCTGGAGTCCCGCAAGGGATGGTGGGCTCCGCCCCCTGCAACTAAGATTGAACACTGCACCTTGAGCTCAGCTGTCTCCCTGATGGCTCAGTTGATTGGAGCGCGACCTCTCAACCACAAGGTTGCCGGTTCGACTCCCAACTCCTGCAAGGGATGGTGGGCTGTGCCCCTGCAACTAGCAATGGCAACTGGACCTGGAGCTGAGCTGTGCCCTCCACAACTAAGATTGAAAAGGACAACTTGACTTGGAAAAAAAAAGAAGTCCTGGAAGTACACACTGTTCCCCAATAAATCCCGGTTCCCCTTCCCCAATAAAATCTTAAAAAAAAAAAGAGAAAGAAAGAAAGAAAGTCCTTGTTCTTAGGACAGGCATGCTGAAGGGTTTAGGGTTGAAAAGTCATTTATTTGTACACCTTCCTCTTACATGGCTCAGAGAAAAGACAGGAGCAAGATAAGTCTGATGTGGCAAAATGTTAACCATTGGTGACGTTAAATGGAATAAACATAAGTGCCATTGTATTCTTCTTTCAACTTTTCTATAGGTTTGAAACTTCAAAATTAATGTTTGGGAAAAATTGAGGCAGTGCTGGTTCAATGTGATTTCAAAAGCTGGGAGGCTTGAAGATTAGAGGAATTACCACTCACCAAGGTGAGTGAAGGTAAGTGGGCTACTTGTGAATGTCGTCTGCGTGTATTTTGAAGTATAAAAGGGAAGCAGAAATCGCAGTTTATAGAGATCACGGTCAACTTGGGTGTGGTTTGTCAGCCCTGCTTTGCCATTACCAGTCAGTAGTTGACGCTAGAGTCACAGGATTCCCCTCACCCATCATTTGAACCAATCTCCCCAAGTAAAGCCTTGCCTCAGTCCATAAACGTTTTGGGGAGTTCCTAGTGGACCCCCACCTACTTTCTTTGTGGAGGGGCTATCCCTAGGCAGTCACATGTGTCCCTCCTTACCCTTACCCCTCGCCACATATGACTGGACGAAGATGAGACACCAGACCCAAGCAGGACCAGTCAATGTTTCTTTCCCAGGAATCTCAAACACAGAGAAAATGAGTCTGATCTGGAGAATCTGAGATGAAAAACCATGTAGGACCAGACTAAACTATAGCCAAAAACAAGCTGAAGGTTATGAAGGAGCAGAAACCATAAATGTGCAGACAAAGGTAGGCATCTGCAAAGAAAAGAATGAAGAAGGTGTGCGAAGGAAAACAGAGGTGAAAGTCCCTAAGTACCCAGAAAGTTACAACAGCATAGGAGCTGCCTCTTCTGAAGGATCCCCAGCTCCTAGCTCCACTTCCCACTAAGCCTGACTTCCTCCCCACCCCACCTCCAGGGGGGAATGGTCTCTTCCTCCTTTCTTTGAACTAATTAGGTAAGTTTTAATTCCTTAAATGTGCTCACTTTCCTGCTGGATGTGACTGCCCTTTCTCTCCCTTTGGTTGGGGTCCCCACATCCCACCACCTCCTCCTTTAGCGGTCAACAACCCCAAACCCCAAACTATTCATTCCAGTCTCCCCCTCCTTCCATCCAAACCATGTCTCTGAGCCAGCCCTGCACCTGGGCTCACTTGAGTGGTGACATGATTGATTTTACCGTTCCTTTTGTTAATGTATGGGTTGCCAGGGTATTTGTTCTATTTCTAAGATACTGATTGCCTTAGGGCCTCTAGAGGGCTAGGGCCCGGGGCTGCACTACTCAGGTTTTTATTATAAAAGTAATGCATGTTCATAATAGAATTCTTGGGGAAAATAGGAAAGAAAAATCACTCATAATTCTATCAATAGGACTTATCATCCAGAGATAAGTCCTATTAATATTTAGACTTATTTCCTGTCCGACTGGACTTTACGTAGCGTGTTTCCCTGAAAATAAGACCTAACCAGACCATCAGCTCTAAGGCGTCTTTGGAGCAAAAATTAATATAAGACCTGGTTTTATTTTAACATAATATAAGACCCGGTCTTATTAAATATAAGACCAGGTATAATATAATATAAGACCGGGTCTTATATTAATTTTTGCTCCAAAAGATGCATTAGAACTGATGGTCCGGCTAGGTCTTAAATTAATATAAGACCAGGTATAATATAATATAATATAATATAATATAATATAATACCAGGTCTTATATTAATTTTTGCTCCAAAAGACGTATTAGAGCTGATGGTCTGACTAAGTCTTATTTTCGGGGAAACACAGTAATTCAGATTATGTAGTGCATATAATTTTGAACACTGATTTCCATTACATGAAAAGCATTTACCTATATTTTAAAAGTTCTGTTAAAATAGCATTTTAAAACCTGCATGATATTCCACTACATATAAAATATGTAAAAAATATAAATATATAATCTAATCTAAGCATACACACTTCTGTTACTGTCACATTGGTCGTTTTCTAATATCAATAACCCTGAGATAAACATTTGTATATGGTTTAGATTCTTGATGCAAATTGACAAACTATTTTCACAAATGGTTTTATAATTTGCTCCTCCTCCTCTTGTACAAAACTTCTCTTTCTTTCCTTGCATTGTTGCCATAGTTGTTTAATGTTCACAAATTTAATCAAGAAAAAAATGGAAACTCATAGTTGTTTGCATATTTGAAGACTATTAAGGTTAAACTTCTTAAATTTGTAATTTGACTTGATACAGGGCAAATCAGTGAGTAATAAGTTTTATTACAAGGATGAAAGGCATATGTGTCTTTAATAACATAAGATAGTGGCTTCTGCTATCTAGTGTTGTGGAATTAAAAAAAAAAAAGTAAGTTCACGATTGGTGACGTGTAGGAAATACTGATATCACAGAGTTTGGCCAATACTCCCAAACTGAGAAACAAGTTTGAGTGGTCCCATATCTAAATGGGTGAAAATACATGAAGGTTATAACTGAAGAAAAAATTATTACAGTGTCTTGCTGTAAATGACTCTTCATTTCATTGTTAATACCGGGTGTCAATTAGTCACTGTTATACTATGACAGATTCGAAATTATTTTAAAAATAAAGAGCTTTGGTTATGTAATTTAAGAGGTGGACACTGCCATTTCTTAGAACTCCAGGTAGAATTCTAGCGGACAAATAAAGAGAGGCTAGCTGAAAAGGCTTGGATTCTCTGTAAGTTTTGAAAATGTTAAGACAGGAAATGCATGGGCAACCATCTACTTAATAATTCAGTTACCCAACAACTTGCACGCACGAAACCCCTCCAATGTCTGACAAGCTCTTTTCCTGCTGGAAAGGAAAGTCTTTTTCCTCCAAGGTTTGGATCAAAACCACTTTCCTTGAGTTCCCAACAGAGAAAATGGAGGCAACAGGAAGTCTAGTGACTTACCTAAGGTTGTGTTAAGATTTAGGGGGGGTAGGGGGAATTGGATGAAGGTGATCAAAAGTACCAATTTTTAGTTATAGGATAAATACGTCCTAGGGATGTAATGTACAACATGGTGACTATAGTTAATACTGCTCTATGATTTAGATGAAAGTTGTTAAGAAAGTAGATCTTAAGAGTTCTCATGACAAGGAAAAAAACATCTTTTCTCTATTTTTTAAAATATCTATACAAAATGATGGCTGCTAACTAAACTTCTTGTGGCAATCACTTCACAGTATACATGTCAAATAATTATGCTGTATACCCTAAATTTATACAGTACTGTATGTCAATTACATCTCAATTAAAAAATACAGATATTTTTTTTAAAAAACCCTCTTAAAAATGCTAGATAATCTCATTGTTGAACTAACCCTAAACTCATTTTATTTGGAAAGAAGCTATTTAAAATGTAACTCATTCTTTTGTTCGCCAAACCTGTCACAGGATGCTCACGTTTCATTTTGTAATTGCAGTGGCAGAAGTCATTTTACATGTCTGCATTTTCCCTCCCACAGAAGCTGGAGATGGCTTGTACCAGCTCAGAAAAGCCAATTGTTGAATGTTTGGGAATTTTGTGAGCCAACTGTTATATATAGCCATTTTCAATTCCATAAACTTAAAATTTCAGAAATTATATTGAAACACAATGGTTTAATAAATATTCCAAACTCATCACTTCCTAAATATTTTACTCTTTTTTATTACCACCTGTGTTCCTGAATTTATTTGCATCGATTGCATCTGTGCGACAGAGATTCTATTAATGGCGCACTATTACACATGTCTTCCCAACTTTGCTTTCAGTAATGTCACATTTGTAGCTTGAAATTTGCCATTGCAATGTTTACTCCACTGAAATTGGAAAACACTACGAATTGGGGCTTTTGCCCTCTCTCCCATGCCCATGGTCCCCCTGCAAAAGAGACAGCCCAAATATTCTCCAGCATACCAAGGCGCAGGAGGATGGAATCATTGGTGGAGAGGGTAAGGCTTTATGGCAAGAGCTTGGGTTTGAAAGTCAGAGAAACTTGGATTTTCATTCTGGCTCTGTCATTTACCAATCTGTGGCTTTGGGCAAATTATATAACTTCTCTGACCTTCACATTTCTCATCTATAAAATGGGAAGAATGTCTGTCTCTCAAGGTTATTTTGGTGTATTGTTATTTGGACTGGTGATTACGGCCTTAGCATGGTGATCGCATCGTAAGGTATCTAAATGACAAATCACAGGTGTTGGACACCTGAAGCTAATATATGCTAACTGTACTTCAATACAAAATAACAGTAAAAGAAAGGGGAAAAAACACAGGCCAGGATGCCGGAGGACCACATAGATAGATATCAAAACCCTATTAATATAGCCTTTGAGAAAATAGGTCTGGGAGAGAGGCCATACCTACGGTGAACAAATTTCAGTCTGATTTTCCAAACAAGTAGTGCGCGTCTAAGAAATGACGTCTGAGGAAACCTGATGATGGTCCCTAAGGATATGCACATGCTGGTGATAAAGTACAAGGATCACACAAGTATATCCAAAGTAAAAAAATCAGTTCCGGCCAGAAACCCAAGAATAAAAAGCTTACGGACTAACAATGGGGAGTTAGCAAAAGTAATACATATAGGAATGTTGGCTTCGAACATTCATTCGTTCAGCATTTAGTGAGCACCCGCCAGATGCCTTGCTGGGAATATAGTCTTGAACATTCTAGAGCTCCAATGAGTTCACTACGTGATCGAAAGGGAAGGAATTCCAAGGCAATGGTTAGTGGCCCACATAAAGGAATGGAGGCAAACATCCATAGGACTTTCTCCTCTCTCTTTTTTTTTTAACCCTTTCACTTCTTTTCAAAGTTTGACAGCCCCTCTTCCTGTGGTACACCATAGGAAACAAGCCAAACTTTTCATCTGGTGACTTGTTAATGTAGACTCTCTTCCAGATAATCACGTCCCTACGGCTTTAAAAAGCTTCACAAATGAAATGAAAGGTATTTAAGGAAACCCAGTAGGAAGCATAAAAGTGTGTTAAGAGACTGTGTGCTGATCATCAATTCCCATGTCCAGGCCTTCTTTAATTAGTGGCAAGGCCACCTCTGCAGAGAGGTATGGGATTCTTTTATAAAAAATTGGTGACTGAAACCTCCGGGGCTGTAGAGAGGGAATCCAATCTTCCTAGATCCCAGTAGAGCTTCTGGAACAGCCCCCCAAATAATTGTACACAAATAGGGTCACTTTTTCAGATACTCAGAAGAAATAGACTTGCTCACACTCAAAAGCAGTCTTTGCTGTTAGAAGCTTCCAGAACAGAAGGAGATGGGGGATTGGGGGTAGACACAGTTCATAGTGGAACAGATTGACCAAGCTTTTAAAAAAAAATCTTTTTCCAGCTTCATTTGAATGATTTAGACACCACAGAATATGTGTTTTTCACCCCTCCTGCCTAGAGCAAAAGTCTTTTCCTCTTTCTTCAACCCCCCCTGACAATTTGTGGCTGGCATTGAGCATTTTAAATGTGGCATTTTGATTGGATGATGACAAGATATTTCTTGAAACTGATTTATTTTATGCCAAATATGAAATTGGATTTGTGATGGTTGGAGCAGATGGAAAACCCGTGAAACAATGCCAGAGCAGCCACACTGTGGGCCCAGGGTCTGTGAAACCAGGCTGCTTTCAGTTGGCGGGTTGGGTGGTGTCCCAGGGCTGTACCTCAGGGTAAAATGAAAGGAAAATCAGCAAGGTGATCAAAGGACCCCCAACCCCTTCAAATCACTGTCTAGTTTTAAATTTCTCAGAGAATGTCCTGACAGGACTGCGTAGACAAACTCAAGTCACATTAGTTCCCTCAGATAGATACTTCCTCCCAGGTCTCAAACTAATACAGTGTCTGATTGTATGGGGAACGTTTAAATTTTCCTCCACAGCCCTCCTCTCCCTTCTGCTTTCCCTCTATTTCCGACCCTCCACTTCTTGATTTCTCTCTCTTACTTTCACTGCTTCTTCCTTCTCCTCCTGTCTCCTCCCTTCCCTAGCTCCTCTGCCTCCCGATCTTTCTGATGGGCTCTGACCGCTGGGGCTCTGTTCGAATTGATTTTCCTGCTGTTAACAGGGAGCACATTCCTGGTGACGATCAGAAACAGAACAGGAAGCTCCCTCTGTACACACCGAGCTACCGACTTCAGATGGGGATCGGGGGATGGGGTGTCAGTGGAGAGGAGGGGCCGTGGGCACAGGATCCACAGGCCTCTCTGTGGGGATTCTGTGGACCCCGCCACAGAATCTGGGGACTCTGTGCCTCCACAGCTCCGAAGAGGAGTCGTCAGGTGTAACAGCAGTCTGCTGGCCCCTGTTTCTCCCCACGGACACCCTTCCTGCTTTGAACAAAGGCTCTAGGGACACAACGGAGGAAAGATGAAGGCTGCCACTAGCCCAGGGGAAACCATTTTTTTTTTTTTGCACCTAGAAACCATTTCACAGCCTCTCCCTGAGCCCATTCTGTAGTCCTGATTCCTCACCGGGTACACACGCTGAGTAGACTCACGGCGAAATCTGTGAACGGTCCTTGGTTTTCTTCTCAGCAAAGCCCAAGGTCCTTCCCATGGTTCACAGAGCCTTCTGCCCTCTGCCATTTTCTCCTGTGAGTCCACTATCCTCACTCTCCCAGCTCCCTAGCCACTTAAAATCAAGTCATGATGATGTTTGTGTACGTCTATCCCAGGCTTTGCATACAGTTCTCTTTGGTGGGGCCACCCTTTCCACCCTTTTAACACCTGGCTAACTCTTACTTGTCCTTTTACTTTAAGCTTCAATGTCAATTCCTCCAGGAAGCCTTCCTGGATTCCTTTTTTCCATATATACCTGATAACCACATGCATGTCTTCCCATGTCTATACTCTGCATCACTCAACCTATACCACACACACACACACACACACAAACACACACACACAGAAATCCACACACCCACACTATGCCTCCTATACATATGCCGAGCCATACATCTTAGACTGCACCATATGAAATTGCCAGTACAGAACGTTTTGACCTATAAAGGAGTTATTTCACATCACGTCTTTTCCACCAATACATTCTTCCACTTCTACCCATAGCTATCTATTCATTTCCAAATGCATTTTCTCTTTTGCTCAGTGCAAAGCCACCAGCTATGCCTTTGACTAAGTACTAAGTGGATGAATTCGTGGTATTCTCATCTCCCTCACACACTACCCATTTCTGGTCGTAAGCTGGACACTGACTTGTCACAACAATATGTTTTGAAAGATGTGCCTTGCTCTTCCAAGGCTCTGGACGCCTAGGGCAGTTAATGAAAGGACACCTGGAATGAAGTCCGCTCAGCATTTCAATCATCCCATCTCACTGTCGAGTTGAATAAACCCCTACGTAATTCGCAGAGGTGGTAACATGATAGCAAAGTGTGTGCAGAAGGTAAGGCGTGGACTAGGACGGAAGGAATGCAATTCCGTGTCACAAAGCTTGAGAACTCACCGTGTGCCAGAGTTTTGGACTGAACTGTGCTTCCCCAAAATTCATATATTGAAGATCTAACCTTCATTGTCACTGTATTTGGAAATAAGGCCTATGAGGAGACAATAAAAGTTAAGTGAAGATGTAAGAATGGGGCCTTAATCTGGTAGGGCTGGTGTCCTTATAAGAAGACGAAATACCAGAAATCACTCTCTCTCTCCCTCTCTCTCTCTCTCTCTCTCTCTCTCTCTCTCTCTCTCTCTCTCTCTCGTCCCCACCCCCCACCCCCCACCCTATGAGCACAGAGGGAAGGCCATGTGAAAACGCAGCGAGAAGGCAGCTGTCTACCAACCAAGAAGCGCGGCCTCCCCAGACAAAAACGCTGATGACATCTTGACCTTGGACATCTAGCCTACAGAACTGTGAGAAAATACCTTTGTGCTGTTTAAGCCACCCCGGCCCCTGGTATTTTGTGACGGCAGCCAGAGCAGACGCATACAGTCAGGCACCCTATTCTCCGCATGAGCGATCGGCAGGGAGCAAATAGACGAGGTCTCCACACTCACAGGGGCTCGGGAGGGGATGGCGGTGGGGAGGAGACAAACAATAAACAAATACATAAAGACCAGAGCTTAATTCTTAGCATGGAGAAGGAAAACACCGCAAAGAGAAGACACAGCGAAGGAATGAGGTTCACCAGGCAGGGAGAGGTCAGATGCTGCAGGGACTTGAAGGTTATGATAAAACTTTGAATTTCATCCTCTGACCCACTGCAGCGTTTTAGAGCGGAGCAGTGTTTGTGTTTTAAAAACATCACCCTCCCTAAAATATTTGAGGACAAACGCAAGTTTACATTATTCTACTGGACATTACTTTTATATTTCCCCATAAAGCCTGTAGTGTTGCAATATAGCACCTGACAAGATAATGGACAATAAATGAGTGAATGAATAATGGAAGGAGAACAGGTTTTGGAAGGAGAAAGCAGTACCTTCACTCTTGCCCCAGGACTCCCTCGCAGTGTGAGCTTTGGCAAGTTCATTAGCCTCTCTGAGCCTCAGTTTCTCCTTTTGAACATGGGACTGATATCTAACTTTGAATTATAATGCAGGAGTGAAATAGGGTGTGTTATGGAAAGTAACTTGCACAGAGCTAGCACTAAATAAATGTAGTGGGATTCATCTCAAATGTGCCTGGATTGGCCCACTGTAATTGTGCAAAGATGGGACCTGTTTCAGAATGAGACAGACCTGACGAAGCCTGGGAGAGTTACTGAGAGCTGGATTGGTGGGTCCATCCCGAGGACACCGTGGGACTTGGAGCTGACCTGGAGCTTCTTCCCGCTCCCAGGATTCTGAGTGACTCACTGAGCGGCTGGGAGCCCCAGAACTAGCTGGGGCTACAGGACCTGAGTTCTGTATGGAGTGTCTGGGTTACTGTGGGTTTGTATAAATTCATTCCCCTGGATAAAAGTAGCCACCCATCCGAGAATTCTCACAACACTCCTTAATCCTTTTAAGAAGTATTCTGTAGCCTTATACCGTGTTTCCCCGAAAATAAGACCTAACCGGACCATCAGCTCTAATGTGTCTTTTGGACGCATTTTAGAGCTGATGGTCCGGCTAGGTCTTATTTTCGGGGAAACATGGTAAGTATACGAGTCTTTTCTTCCCTACTGTTCCATATGCACAGTGTGGGAAGGCTCCCTGCCAGATTCATTCAGCAAATACTACCCTATGTCAGTTACTAAGGAGGAAAAACAATCCATAAATGGTCAACAAAGTAATACTAGCTAACTTCACTGAAGCTTCTCGACCAGTGCTGAGCCTAATCAGCTCACTGAAGGAATGAATCCCTTAACCGGAAGGGATGGTAAGACTATAGCACACATACTTTATTGACAAGGAAACTGGTGTTCCAGAATGTTACATAGTACAGCCCAAATCGAAGAAGAGGAGAAGCGGGGATTTGAACCCGGTTCTGCCAGGCCCCAAAGCCCTGGCTGTTATCTCTGACCCCTGCTCAACCCTCTGGAAATCTCACAGTCCATCCCTGTGAATACCGCTTAGCGGAGCCTACAGGTTCACACTCTGTGTCGGCCTCCACGGCACACATCCCTTCTATTTTCCAGCTGTTTCTGGCTCCTGGCCTTCGGAGAACCCTGTAGGATTGGACCTCCCTGTCCCCTTTGAAGTTAGGCATAGCCATGTGAGCTGCAATGGCAAATACAAGGTGAGCACAAGTAAGGCAATCGGTTCTGGGTAGACGCGGTAAGAACCAGCGCCGGATTCATCACCATCAGTCTCCCCACTGTGGAATTGAGTGTGGAAGGGAGGTGGGCCATGGAGCTCCCCTCGGCCTCAGTCCTTGGGTTACTGTGATAAGTCGGTGCCCCTGGTCATCTGCCCTGCACATGTGCTGTGGAGAGAACTTACGGGGCTGCAATGTGGGTGCTAATTACAACCGTGCTGATTCGCCCTCTGTACCTCCCAGTCTCCCCTTCTCCCCCCACCCCTTCAGGCTACGTTTCAGGGGCTCCGTACAAGCTGACTTCAGACCATGACCAATGGAAAGCCCTGGATAAGGGTTAGGAGTGGAAAGAAGGGAGGAAACGGGATATTTTCCCTCCTGCTTTCTGTCTTGGGTGCATCTCTGGCAGCAACCATGTCTCTTCCATGCCTCCAGCTCTGGATTGACACACCCACCATGTCCTGACCTCCCTAGGGGACCCTCCCACCCCAGGCTGGTAGTGGCTTCCTGCTCTTTCTGGATGGCTCATTTCTGAGTTCCTTCACCCTCTTTGGTTTATCAGACTCTTTCATTCCTTGTGCAACCCTTTCTATGTTACGAATTTCCTCTGCGGAAAACACTTGAAGTGTTTTCTGTTTCCTGGCTAGGTCTAAGTAATGCAGTCCATTTTCCAGTGAGATTTTTGAGGAACAAAGTATCATTCTCATATCACACAAAGCAGGCCAATGGTGCTTCATTCATTCTTGCTGCTTTAACACACACAGCAACGCTCTCCCTCCTTCTCCGGCCTAGGAGTTCAGTACGACTTGTCTTTCTGGAACTCAATAACCTTTCTCTGAAGAAAACTCAGATAATGTCATTAAAACAAATTGACAATATTGTACTGATAACTGACTCCAATTCAAATGTCTCTGGCAAAGGCTTTTAAACAAAGGAGGGCTTTAATCTATGCGGGTCATAAAGTGACCTTTCGAAGGCCCTGTTTATTTTCTGGTCTGTTCACCCTGGGCCTGAATTTGACTTTGTGTCTCCTGTGATGGGCTGTGACATGAAGGAGGAAAACGTCTGGACAGTGTTAAATCATTGAGATTTACGGCTTACTAACTGCCATAGCATAACCAACCTACGTGACTAATACATGGGCTTTTTTCTGTAGTCACTGCCATCATCTAGGTAGAAATAAGGATATACTCTTGAGGAATCTATGTTAAATGGTTGTGTTAGCCTGGATTCTTCAGAGATTTATTTGTGTGTGCGTGCGTGTGAGTGTGTGTGTGTAAAATTTTACATTTATGTAACATAATTTAAATATTTTTAATATATTTGTATATATATTTGTTTGGCCTACATAGGTCTTTATTTTACATATATATTATTTTATATATATAATATAATTTAAGTGTATTTATGTTTTTATATACATGAAATTTACACACACAGACACACACACACACACACACACACACACACACTATTCCCTCTCAGAGGCAGAGCTGATCAGTTCTTTACAGTCTGTTTGGAATCAGAAAAACCCTCAGAAAAGGAGACTATCCCGTAGATTTTCCTCAGAGATTTAAGAAATTCCTTGAAAGAGAAAACCAGAGCGCACACATTGATTAACTGCGAGTCAGCATTTTTGGAAGCACAGGACAATCTCCGTAAGTGAATGAGAACTTGCCAAGGTTCCTGACACACCTATGCATTTTTTTTAAGAAACAATCATTTTAAACACATTTTTTCAAAAACAGAAAACACACTTCCCTGTGATTTTAAACCAAGAATACATAACTTTTCTTGAGCACCCAGGTTCAGCCTTTTGCTGTTGGTAATCTTTTCTAAGGGTACCTAGGAGCTATTTTCCTAACCGGCTGCCTAAATTTACACACAACAGTCTGGTGAAGGGTCTGAGAAGGACGTTTCCTTTCTGACAAATGAAATGACCAGGTGGTGGCCAGGTGCTTTGCTTCTTGCCAGCCGGTTCCGCTGACTTCCATTGCCACAGCTATGTTAGTTGCAGACTTCCAGAGAAGTGGGAATTCAAGATGCTTTCTTCTCTTCCCCTATCGTTCCTGGATACACACTGGACTGGGCACACACAGATCTGAGCAAGCCTGAGTCCTTGGACTGTAAGATAAAGCATTAGTCATCCCCACTAAGAAGAAACGGTATTGCCAAAAGATGCCCTGGATACCAAAGACGCTTCATAAACAATAAAACAGCATTAGTTGTAAAACATACACCATTCAGAGACATGAGCAGTTAGCTGGGGCGGGGGGGGGGGGGGGGTCGGGGGGGTGGGCAAGGAGTTCCAGACAAAGGGTAGCAGCGGCCTGTGCAAAGGGTGGGGAGGGAGAGAGGGAACTGGGGATGGCTGTGCTACCATGTACATTGGTTGCTTCATCAAAAATGCATTGGTAGGCAGCAAGGGTGTGTACAGCAAAATTTCCCGTTGGCTTAGAAATGGGTCCTGGAACATAGAAAAGGGGGTGATCAATATTACAGCCCGAACAGCAGCTCACCTCACTGACACATTCCAGAGCTCCAGAGTCAGAGTGCTTCCTTTTTTATCACTCGGAGCCCTTCTTCTAAGAGTGGTTAGCCCACTTCTTTCCCATCTATGGGAATGAATGCAGAATACTTCCTTCTTATCACGAGTGCTTATCAGTCTGGCCACTCTCCTTCCTCTTGGCGGCTTTTGACCTGAGTTTCTGACTTTTCTGAATAAACAATATCATCCCTCCTCCGTGGGTCCTGCTAGTTAAAAAGAGGATGTTTTACAACAGTGTGTGCTAGAAGCATCACAGCCAACAATGACTAATCCTGACCACGGTAGGCGCTCATTACTTGTCTGTTATAAAAATGAATCACTGGCAGAGTCCTGAGTGACAGCCCCCCCTTTCCATTTCATCGCTGGAAAGCTTGCAGGCGAGTGCGTTACTTAGCCTCTCTCAGCCTCAGTTTCCTCATATCAGGAGGCTAAATGAGATGTGAGCGTCAATAAACCGTTTAGCACAGTGCCTCGCACATGGAAAGCCTTCAATTAACGGAAGTCAAAAAACAGTTGTTTGCTCTTGCATCAGATTTGCTGAAACCTACAGGTGTGACGATGAAGACACCAGACCCTCCTCTGGAGAAGCTCAAGGCGCAGCACGGGAGACCAGTACAGAAACCACTGATTACAGTCTGGTGCAATGGTGCTTTGACGGAGGGGAATACATGGTCTAGAACAGTCCTTCTCGGCACCTAAGGAGGCGATGCCGCGGCTGAGTCTGTGAAGCGGAGCAGGCATTTGCCAGGAAAACACACGGAAAAAGAGAAATCTAGGCAGAAGGTGAATCGTGTGCAAATACGTGGAGGCTGAGAAAATAGTGATCTAATCCTGGAGGTGGGAGGCAAGAGGGCGGAAATGAGACCAGTAAGTGGGCAGGGAGCCTGGCAGAAAGGTTTTCTACGTGGGGATAAGGATTTTGAATTTTGCCCCACAGGACACAGGGGGACAATGAGTAAATTTCAGCAGAAGAATTATACACATAGAGTTATGTGACTTTGTAGATGGGCTGCTGTGTGTGACTGGGGGGGCTGGTGATGGAGACCAGGTAGGGCGGTGACTTCAGTAGTGCTCCCCCAGCTCCAAACCCCCGGGCACATTCCACCATTTACAATGACTTCCCTGTAATGAGTTTCTAAATTCCCACCCACTCTGGAGGTGAACATCCAAGCAGGAAGTCTAGATTTAGAAAGCGATATGTATTTTTTCTTCATCATCACTTTTGGTGTGTGCTCCATCCCGACCCTTAAATCATACCCTACTGCCTCCCGCACTAGCCTGGGGCAGGCACGTAAAACCCGCTGACAGCAACTGCAGCGTCCATCTGTCTCCTCTCCCTCAGGACAGATACCATTTAGTCATCAACAAATATAAGCGGAATGCCTACCACATATCCGGCCCTAAACTGTAAGGTGGGGATGAAACGAGGAATAATATAACCAGTTTGCCTGCCTTCAAGGTGCAAGGTGCAAGGTGCTTCAAGGTGCAAGGTGCTTCAAGGAATTTGCAGACTGGTGGAAAAGTTTTTAATAGACTAGATGCATTTTCTCCCACGTGCTGCTCCCAACGGTGCTACAAAATGCAGACACCATCTTCCCCATCTTAGAGATTAGGAAACACACTTAGAGAGGTCAGGTGACTTGCTCAAAACACACGAATTTCTTTTTTGTTTTTATTCATTACCTCATTTGGAGGAGAGTCTCTTTCCTTTCCCTGATATCTCCTTCTATGTGATGGAAACTCCACTAGCAAAACATGACCAGTCCCCCTACGCCTTCCACGATACGAGGAGTGATTTGAGGTGACGAGCAATTGCATACCTTGTCCCTTTCTCTCACTTCCTCTTGAGACAAGACCAAGTCTCAAAGCACACCTTCTGCTCTCTTGCTCCGTGACCACCTCACCACCAAAAAAACATTAGCATTGAGTGGTTAAGTAACCAGACCATGGTTACATACAGATTTGAAGCCAGGGATCCTCACCCAAAGTTTCTATGAATCTAGATCATTGACTTAGTTTCCTAGGACTGTCATAACAAAGTACCACTGACTGGGGGCTTAACCAGTAGACATTTATTTCCTTAGAGTTCTGGAGGCTGGAAGTCCAAGATCAAGGTGTCAGCAGGGTTGGTTTCATTCAGAGGCCTCTCTCCTTGGCTTGTAGATGGCCGTCTTCTCCCTGTGTCTTCACATGGTCTTGTGTGTGTGTGTGTGTGTGTCCTGGTCTCCTCCTCTTATAAGGACACAAATCAGATTAGATTTGGGCCCACCGCAATGACCTCATTTAATCATATTCACCTCTTTAAAGACCCTATCTCCAATACAATCGGATTCTGAGGTATTGGGGCTTAAGACCGCAACAGAGGAATTTAGGGGGGACATAAGTCAGCCCACAACAACCATTATTCTACATTGTCTCTTTCATGGCTGGGCAAGATTGATACAAAAATAATGGGATTGTGAGGGAAGGAACTACTGTGTTTCCCCAAAAATAAGACCTAGCTGGACAATCAGCTCTAATGTGTCTTTTGGAACAAAATATAAGACCTGGCCTTATTTTACTATAATATATCCGAGTAATATAATATAATATAATATAATATAATATAATACCGGGTCTTACTTTTCTATAAGACTGGGTCTTATATTAATTTTTGCTCAAAAGACACATTAGAGCTGATGGTCCAGCTAGGTCTTATTTTCGGGGAAACACGGTATGTCAGTTGTCAGGAATGGATAAACAAATTAACATGGAAGTTGAAAGGAGGAATGGAGCAGGGCTGTAGGAAGCTAAAAGAATGTTCCTCAGGGTTCTTGGCCATGGGCAACAGAGACTATCTGGCTTCCAAAAGCAGGTAAATTACACACATACTGTGGGAAGAACAGTGTGAGACTCACAGAATGCAAGGAAAGAATGAAAAACCTGGCGTGTGAAAGGAATAAAATAAACAAAAGTCATTCTAAGGGGTGTGGGTAGCAGGAAGCAAAGCAGAGCCTCCTCCAGATGTCTCTTCCAGAATGAATGAATTCCAGTCACATCTGCCCTGACAGCACTGCCCTTGAGACTCAGATTCACAGACAGGGCATTCAATGGGGCTGGCTTGAAGCGTGTGTTCACTCCTTGGCTTGGGGAGTGAATCCAGGGCACTTGGAACAAAACTGCATCTAGTAGGGGTGGGTAGTGCCCTAAAGAGGAAGGTCAAGGGACTGTCTCCAAAGAAGGGGGAGGGCAAGTGCTGAGTAGGAAAAAACAACACTACAATGGATACTATAGCTGGGGAAACTGAGGCTTAGCTTTAGGTACACCTCGTAACTTAAAAGACCTAGGGCTTATAAGTTCTGCTAATTCAAAGTGACATACTCTTTCTAGCTACCCCATGATATGTCAGCCTGCCCCATCACAGGGCGAATAAATTAATACATGAGTAAATATATAAATAAACACGCACACAAACATGACAAGGCTAGAATCCCAGAATTTTAATCCACGAACTGATAGAGACTCTCCCTTCTCTACTAAATTGAAGTGAAGGCTGAGGCACGCTTAATAAGAGAGCTTTCTCTGTTTGGTTATCATTAATATTCAAGAGAGGATTTGAATCTACATAATCCACCTTCTGCAGAGAAGAGCAAGTTCCGGTTTTTCCTCCTGTCAATTCATCGGGGCCCTGACAGCTGAGGAAGCTTCGTATGCGGCTCACCTTTCTGCAGGCGACCTCTGCTTTCCTGCCATTTGGATTATCACCTCTACTCGGCAGGGGTCGTGTCCACCTCTGGGTTTGCAGTGGCACTTGATACACTGAGGGGGCCTAAAAATGGAAATTAACGTTAGCAGTTGTGGGTAGGTGTGTCCTGTAGATGAGGGAGGGAAGTCTGCTGTGACATGTTTGGGGAAAGGTAACTGAGATGGGCTGGGGGGAGGCAACGGATCCTGCATCATGTAATTTATTAGGTATGTACTGTCTCTGATTTATGTCCGATGCTATGCAAGCCTCCCCCACCCACCCCCGCTGCCGCCAAGAGAGCTAAAAGAATAGTAAGCGAACAGCAAATTCTCAGAAATATGTCATCCTTATAGTTATAGGTTTTATAACTAAAACCTGAGCTCTGGGGACTGAGTTTAAAGGCCAATTCCCAAAGGCACATTCTTTTTAGAAACCGAGAAGCCCACACAAATTATGAGAAAAACATCAGCTAAACCCAGATAATCTACAGGATACCTGGCTAGTTCTCCTCACGAAGACTGTCAAGGTTGTGAAAAACAAGGAAAGGCTAAGAAACAATAATAGATCAGAGGAGAATAAGGAGACATGACAACTAGATGTCACGTGGTACCCTGATGCGATGCAGAAATAGAAAAGAATTGTACTGTACTGCATAGGGCCCCCCTCCCGAAAGTCAAGTTCACCCAGTACCTGTGAATGTGACCTTATTTGGGAATAGGTTCAAGGTAAGACAAGGCCATACTCAGTTAGGGTGGGCCATAAAACTAGGATGACTGGTGTCCCTTTAAAAAGAGGGAAATGTGTGTAGAGATACAGACACACGGGGGAGAAGGCCAGGGAGGATGGAGGCCGAGTTGCAACGACGCATCTCTGTACGAGTCAAGTGTCTTCATCCCGTCAGGCTGCTATAACAAAATACCACAAACAGGGTGGCCTATAAACAACAGAAATGTGTTCCTCACAGTTCCGGAGGCTGGAAGTCCAAGAACAAGGTGCCAGACTGGTCGGCTAAGGGCCGTCTTCCGATCTCAGACTTCTCCTTATAAGGTGTAGTCCTCACAACCTAGTCACTTGCCAAGGGCCCCTCCTCCTAACGCCATCAACTTGTACATTAGGATTTCAACATATGGATCTAGGAGGGGGACAAACATTCAGAGCGTAGCACCAAGGAACTCCAAAGATTGCCAACACCCACCAAGGCTAGAAAAGGCAAAAAGGGATGCTTGCCTAGACACTTTGTTGAAAGCATGGCCTGCTGGACATTTCGGGCTTTTAGCCTCCAGTATTCTGAGAGAATAAATTTCTGTGGTTGTAAACCACCCAGTTTATGGTGCTTTGTTATGGCAGCCCTGGAACACTAATATAAGGACAAAAATGATAAAATCAAGATAAAGGCTAGAGTTTAGTTAATATACTGGTGTTGGTTTCTTAGTTGAATAAATGCAGTGTCATAATATAAGATGTTGACAGTAAAGTAAACGGGGTGAGAGTTCTAGCAGAATGTTATATGTTATCTTTGTCAATTTTCTATGAATATAAAATTATTCCCAAATAAAATGGTTATTTTGGGGGGGGGGGAAGTCAACTCAGAGGTTGTGTCATCTTTGGATGGTCACCTCCCCAAGCTTGGGTCTCCTCATCTATAAAATGGAGATAATAACAGTGCTACCAAGGGTTGTCTTTAAAACGCGGTAATACACATAAAGTACTTAACAGGTCACATCTTGTCTCATTTTTGATTCTGTCACTTGGCCGACTAGCCAGTCCTTCCAAAGTCATGTCGGAGTGAACTTGCCCCATTCGTGCCCTCATCCAGGCCCTTGTTTAAAATGTTCACAAAGAAAAGGGGAGACGCCTGCAGGATGCTGCTGGACTCCTCAGCAGTCGTCACTGCACAGGGAATGCCTTCCAACTCGCCAACTCATGACCCCAGCTAACCCGTGTGTTACAGCTCGGGCTAAAAACTAGACACCTTATGAACTGACATTCCCCGCATGTCCACTAGGTGAATAACCTTGATAAAAAAAGAAATGAGAGGGCCGCCCCGGTGGCTCAGGTGGTTGGAGCACCGTGCTCCTAACGCTGGCGCTGTGGTAGGTTGGATTCCCACGTGGGCCAGTGAGCTGCGCCCTCTACAGCTAAGATTGGGAACAACAGCTTTCCCTGGAGCTCGGGGTGAGCTGGGGTGAGCTGGGGTGAGCTGCCATGACCAGCGTCTGACTGCCTCAGCCAGGGCGAGCACAACGCTCATAACACCATCATGGGGCAGGGAACTGTGTCCTACACTAGACTGAGAAACACCAGGAGGTGACCATGTAGCATCATGGTTAGATAGTGTCAGCTTCAGAGTTCAAACCCTTGCTGTACCACCTACTCCTAGTGGTGTGCCACTGGGCCATTTGGTTACTCTTTCTAAAACTTGGTACCCCAGTCTGTTAGATGAAGACAAAAATACCTTCCACATCGAGTGGTTATAAAGGTTACATTAAATAATGCATGCAAAGCGCTTAGCCACAGTTCTTTGCAAACTATAAGCATTTGCGCCATTAGTGTTGTGTATATCTGTGAGTGTGTGTCTGTGTTTTCATTGTCGGGTGCAGTGACTGACTTGTTAGGAGCCCAGACATTGTCTGTCTGAGTCCTGTACAAATGCGGACATTGTGGATTGAGGAGAGATTGTGATTTGACCAAGGTCATGGTGCAAGAGGATGGCAGAAGTACCGGCGGAACACAGGACTCCTGAGTCATAGGGCATTTCCTCTTCAGGGATCTCAGCAATAACCTGATTGCTTTTCTTTGGTAGATACAGAAACTGAATCCCAAATAGTCCGTGGGGCTTGTCTGCGGCACCGTGATTTGTTAGTGGTAAATATTAGTCCTCCATCTCACGTGTTCCAACTCCTACTCTACTTCTCCCGGATTCTCAATAGCACCTACCATGTTTCCCCGTAAATAAGACCTAGCCCAACCATCAGCTGTAATGCGTCTTTAGAACAAAAATTAATATAAAACCTAGTCTTATTTTACTATAAGACCTGGTCTTTCTAATATAATATGATATGATATGATAAATATAATAATATAATATAATATAATATAATATAATATAATATAATATAATATAATATAATATATATAATATAATATAATACCGTGTCCGGCTAGGTCTTATTTTGGGGGAAACACAGTAGTAAAATCTATGCACAGAGCATCCAGGCTGCACTGAGAAAGGCCAATGTCAGTATCTAGCGTCTCAGAAACCAAGGGCAGCTCCGTGAGGAGTCAGACCTTTGGGTAAGGGCCATGAGGATGAGGGCAGTTACACGAGGGCAGCTGTGATGATAACGGTGCTTTGCTGAAAGGCCTGAGGCTGTATATTATCATAAACACTGGAAAAGGCCCCGTAATCCCAGAGGCTTTGTCAGCGTGCACCACAGCTAAGCAGTACTTTGGGCACTCAGGGAAGCTCCAGGAATATTCCGGTCCAGCTCTGTCTGCCTTACTCATACTGTGGAATTCTGAGCAAATCACTTCTCCATTCCGTGCTGCAGTTAATATTAAAATAATGGTACCAGGGAGCTGCAAAATACTTGATGGTTTTCCAGAAGTCATTTCGACTCTTAGCCATTATGTCATTTGATCCTCACAGCAACCCTTCAGGTTATTATTGTTATTATTATGTTATAACGCTTATAGATAAGAAAATGGGTTCAGTGAGACTGTTGTTTTTTATCAATATATATATATCATCAACAATGAAAAGAAGGAAAATAGTAGTTGTCAGTATTTGCTGCACGTGTATCACTGTTCCTAGCACCTGAAACATATGTGTCATTTAATTCTCACACAACTCTGTGAGGTTGGTGATATCATTATCTAGTTTTATTCTAAGCCACAGAGAGGTTAAGCAACTTGTCCGAATTCACACAGCCAGGAACTGAAGCTCTCAGAACGTGAGCCCATGCAATCTGGCTCCAGTGTCCATGTTCTTACAGGTAAGCTGTAACAAACATAACCTCTACCTCACCAAGGAGCTTTTGAGATGAATGAGACACAGACACCCTTTTCTTTAAGGAGCTCACAGCCGAGTTTGGGGAAATTGATATGTAAATTAGGTCATCACAATTCAGAAAGATAAGAAGAAGTATAAGATTTGAGATCTGAGCAACGACAGGGAGGTGACTGAAGTTAATATAGTGGAGCTTGAATGAAAACCCAGGCCTCCCGACTGTATAACCAGCATTCATTCATTCTTTCCTCGATTCCATAAACACTTAATACTAAATGCTGGGAATGGAAGTAATGATATAATAAAAAGACACTGTTCTTCTCCTGAAGAACCAGTAATCACAGGCCAGAGAAAACATTTCCAAACCACTTCACGCGGGCAGCCTTTGTTCCAACATGAACACACCAAGAGTTTATCTGACCGAAACTGAAGTCAGGACTAGTCCGCTCTCCAAAGCCCTACCCCACCCCCACCCACTGCTCTGAAGTCACGGAGGAGCATTCTATGCCACTGGACTGAGCAGTGGTTGCCTGATTTAACGTAACCTCAAGCTCACTCGCTTTCACTAATGCAAACGTTCTTGGGATCCTTTAACTCCCACAGAAATGTCTTCTCAAGAAGCTCGGCTTGGCTCTGCCATGAGAACTCCTCTCCCTGAAGGAGGGTCTGCAGCCTAAGTCTCTTAGATTTCCAGGAATGCGACAATGGTCAGTACATTCTTTAGATGACAACTAGAGTTCTTCAATCAATCCTCACAAAAATGCCTCTGAAAGATATGGTCAGACTTTCCACCCCTCCCTCTCTTGGGGTCAGAAATATCTCAGAATACACTTTGCCCCGTGTTTTGAGGATAAGGCAGATGACATTGCAATTAGAAACAGTGAAAGATAGAGTTTTAGTCCTAAAATAACTCTTAAAATTCAGCTAAAAATTTCACTTATCAAGCTCAGAGTACACGAGGTGAAACGATAAAGTATGCTTGCTTCAACAACGTGACTTCCAAATATGGTTACATTCTTCCATTTTCCCCAAATCATCAGCAGAATACCCACCTAGCCTATTAATAGAAAGGCTAAGACTTGAGATGATCTTGTTGATCTAAGTACTGACCAGTACAGACAATCCCCATGTTGAATAACAAGCTTGGCCACTTGGCCCCAAAACTTAACCCTTGTCCCTGGGTCCAGTTTCAGCCCCTAGTTTGCCAAAACCAGCTCGGCCCTATCTCCCTCCACTTAGGGGCTTCCATGAGCTGGGCTACCCACGCAGGCTACCTCTTTGGGGGATCTTTTCCATCCCTGGCCTTCAGCTGAGCCACCCTGGTCTGTCCTGGCTCATCTTCTTAGCCGCAAATGTTGCTTCTTTTTGTCCTTAGACTATGAACGCAAGCTCGTCCTCTTTTCCTCCTCAGGGATCAGTTCTGCATGCCAGGGGTCTCAGCGATGGACACCATGACCAAGGCTGTACCCTCCTTCCTCACGGCTCCTCCTCCTGGGTGCCTGTTCACACTAAATCTATGCAACTGACAGAGTCATTGAATGACGCTCCTTTGAACAGAGATCTTCAGGACTTCTGTCACTACTTCCGGTTCAAGAAGAGTCTGGCTTTATTTTTCAGGATCTCCCCCATCAGTTCTACCCAGACTGCAGCAGTGAGCACGCAGGAAGTCATGAGTTGGTGAAGGGTGTGAGTGGGATGGTGGCCTTTTCCTTTTCACCATCATATAACGACGGGTTACATGGTTAGAGTAACAAGAGTGGCATGGAATCCACATTGGGCAAACTGGTAAGGGCAGGGAGGAAAAGCAGCAAGAGTAGAGTGATAAATGGCTTTGTCTACCTTTTTCTCTTCTGGCCTGGAAGCCAAGCAATTAGGAGCAAAGCCTGCCTGTGCTCGCCAGCTGACCAGCGAAAGGGGAACCCCAGGAGGAGATGAGGGAGAATTGAAAGGAGACTCTGGGACTGAATGTCTACCCCAGCATAACTCAGGACAGGATTTGGCCGGCAGTCCTCGAATATGAACCCTTGAGATCGCAGGGCTAGGGAGACTGCTGCTGTCAGATTACAAATGTGTGCAGGAAATCGTCCCTGTGGGGCTCAGAACCCTGGGCCCTTATTTGTGTTTGTTCCAGAGATCCAGGCAGCCCTCACCAGCTCGTCCTCCTGGTCAAACAAATCAATTAAAACCATCAACTCCTAGAGGAACACAAAAACAGGCAGCAGGAAAAGGAGGAGCCTGGAGGGCCAAGTCCTGTTTTCACCTACTCTGGGTTTCCTAGCACGTTTCAAAAATATAACCCCAACCGCATGGCAAACCGGCATTTGATGAGACACAATGTACGATCTCCAATGTTGACACAGAACAGATGGGGCTTTGATTTTTTTTTAATCTATTCTTGATAGAAGAGAAATAGAAATAATGGATTTTTTTTTTCTTCTCACCACATGCATACCTAGCACTGAGAGTGCTTTGGTTCTCTCTCCTTGGGTGTCATTGATCCCTTCTGTAACTGGGAGTCTCTTGTGGACTGGGCCTTGCTTTTCCCATCAACCGGACAGGATGAAGGTCACTGCCCCCATGTCCCTTCCATCCATATCGAAAGAGCAGCTGTGGGAGCTGCACACCAAAAGAGTATCCTCCGACTTAGCGGGCAATGAGATCGTGGCTTGTCAGCAGTAATGCACAAAATGGTGGCTAAACAGCGGACATGTGGGGCCATTATCCTCACCTACCTCTGATAGTACTGAAATCTAAGTGAAAACAGTGGGCATGTCATGCAAAATTGGCCTCGAGACAAGTCCCAACAGATTGCAACCCATAAGCCCCTCCTAAGGGGCTTAAAAAAGGCTTAAAAGCCTAAACAGGCTTTTAATAACCATCCCTGATCACAGAATGTCCCTTCCAGGCCTCCAGGTAACTGCCAACCGAGATCCTTTGTGCATGGTCTGTGCACGGAATGTTCTTCAGTGGGGGCATGTCCACCCCCACGTGATTCCATTCCCATGACAACAGTTGTTATAGGGGCAGATTGTGACAGACATGCTGAGATGGCTTAGGCCCTACTACATTAACCCCAAATTGATTAGATGACAACAGTTATAGTGAATAGATGTTCAAGCCAAATTTCAAATTTAATTTACTCTGGTCTTTATTTCCTCCTACCCAAAAAGTAGTCTTTAAAGGAGAGAGAGAGATAGAGAGAGAGAGAGAGAGAGAGAGAGAGAGAGAGAGAGAGAGAGAGAACGAGGGAATCTGGCTTGGGGTAGTGGGTATTCTGCCCTATGTTGATAGTAGTTTGGCCTTGGATCTCCGTCAGACAGGGTCCCCAGGCAGTTGGGTTGATTCAGAGACAAAAGGCAGTCTTGTGGGGGGGAGTGAATGCAGGTTTTGCTGGCCTCCCCAAGTCTTGTCCATTGTACCACCATTCTCAGGGGGTTGTTGGGGTGTGGGTAGGGTGGGGGGAGGTTTACCTGTGTATAAAACTGGTAGGATTACAATCTAGAACCTCATTTTATGCTCTCCCAAATAACTTCCTGTCTCTCCAGCACAAGCTGAATTGTTCTAACCATTTTTCCTAAAGAAAAATCTGGAAATAGGTAGGAACGCTTCTCCCAAAAAACTTTCTTTCGCAGAGAAAAGGAAAAGGTCATACAGAAATTAAAAAAAAAAAAAAATGACATATCCAAAAGAAACAAAATTACTGTCTTGAGGAGATAGCTGTACCCTAAGTGCAGATATCTATATCAGGGACGCCAAAATATATACAAGTGGACACTTTAGTCAGTGTTGCTCGAGCAGTCGTTAGCCGTAAGCAGAAGTGTCTGAACACTGATGGTAACCACTCTGAGAACCTCTTGTGATCGCAGAAGTCAAACGTGACTTGTATTCATCTTTTGTTACCGGTATATATTGAGTATTATAATTTTAATACAGTTTTCCTTTCTTAAAATGTGTATACTTTTTTTTTGAGAAATATATATATTTCAAATATATATATACATATATTTTCTTTTTTTCCCCCAGCCATTACAAGAATGAAATCCTGCCACTTGTGACAACATGGATGGACCTCGAGGGCATTACGCTAAGTGAAATAAGTCTGACAAAGAAAGACAAATACTGCATGATCTCACTTGTATGTGGAATCTGAAAAACCGAAATCCATACAAGCGGAGAACAGACTGGTGGTTGCCAAAGGTGGGGCAAGTAATAATGGGTGAAGGTGATCAAAAGGTACAAACTTCCGGTTATTAGATGAACAAGTTCCAGGGATATAATGTACAGCACGGTGACTATAGTTAACAATACTGTTCATTTAAAAGTTGATAACAGAGTAGATCTTAAAAGTTCTGGTCATAAGACAAAAATTATAACTGGGATAATTTCTCATCACAAGAAATGTTACAATTTCTTATTGCAAAAAAAAATTTAACTACGTTACAAGTGCTATGTTATGCATATGTGATGGATATTAACTTACTGTGGTAATCATTGCCCAATATATACATATAGCAAATCATTATTTTGTATACCTTACACTAATACAATGTTCA
This sequence comes from Rhinolophus ferrumequinum, assembly GCF_004115265.2. Classification (NCBI taxonomy): domain Eukaryota; kingdom Metazoa; phylum Chordata; class Mammalia; order Chiroptera; family Rhinolophidae; genus Rhinolophus; species Rhinolophus ferrumequinum. The sequence continues at coordinate 62,764,855 of NC_046297.1, forward strand.
GTATCAACTATACCTCAATAAACCTGGAAAAAATTTATAGAGGGACAGAGAAAAAAATTGCTGGATTATCTTATTTTATACACTAGCTACAGCAAGAGGTCTATTTCTACTTTTTTCGTATTTCACATGCACTGGAATCACATCCCCTCGGTGGCTCCATTTCCCAGTCCCAATACCATGTATGTAACCAAGAGGACACTTGTCCCTTCGTCTGCTATGGTGGACAACAAATACCGTGGTACATAATAGGTACTCAATAAATGTTTTGACATTTTTTAAAAAAAAAATTGTTTGAACTTCCATTATTTAGTTAATGAGCATTTAGTCAACAAGCAGGAAGAGGAGGAGAATGTCCTCAATGCTGATGACAGCAGTGAGCATGATGTTAGGAATAATGAAGAGGAAACAAGATAAAAGTAGCCTACGTGGGGTAACCTGCCCATTTTCTGGAGTTGGCACAAGTATCGTGGGAGAGCCAGGGCCTAAATTCAAATCCCATTGCTACCACGTGGGATGGTAAGTTGGCAAATCACGCTATGTCCCATCTTCAGTTTTTTCATCTTTAACTGAGAATAATTCCTCACAAGCCGCGAAAATTAATGGAGAAAACTGTATGTGAAAACACTTTGTAAATGGATCTGCACAAATAGAAGGAGGTATTTTTCCTATCAATCATAAAGAACTACGTCACTCAAGTGTTAAGACATCGTAACAACGAACTAATTATAAAAATGCAAAATCACCTATATATATATATATATACGTACATATATATATATAAATTGCGATGTAACAAATATCCACAAAGTTAGCTGCTTAAAACAATGTCCATTTATAATCTCACAGTTCTGGGAGTCAGAAGTCCTGGCAGACTCAGCTGGGTTCTTTGCTTAGGGTCTCACATGGCTGAAATCAGATTTCAACACGACTGGGCTCTTATCTGGCGATTCTGGGAAAGCATTTGCCTCAAAGCTGCTCCATGTTGTTGACTGAATTCAATTCCTTGGGTTGAAGGACTGAGGTCTGCATTAGTGGCTGGCTATCAGCCAGGAACCACTTTCATCAGCTTGAAGCTGCTCTTGGATTTTTGTCCCAGGGCCCCCTCCATCTCAGCAACCTCCCTGACATGAAATCCTCTCCTTCTGACTACCTCGTCTACCGTCAGCCAGAGAAAAGTTGGCTTTTAAAGTCCTTATATTAGGTCTACCAGGACAACAGCTCTTTCAACTCAAAGTCGACTGAGGAGCAACCTTAACTACGCCGGCAAAATCTCTTTTTCCGTGAAATGTAACAGAATCTATTATAATCACATCCCTAGAGATTAGAACTGGACATTTGGGGGGGGCATCTTAGAATTCTTCCTACCACAGATTATGAACCCACTGGAGGACAGCTTTGAATATGTCCACTGTGTCTCTCCCCATTCAGACCCGAGGGTCACGCTCACGTCCTCGCAGTGCCTGCGTAATTCCTCGCACACAGCAGGTGCTTCATGAGGGTTGTTAATTGGAGACATGAGGCTTCTTTGGGGACATCTGCTTTGAAATCTCAGCTTTCATAAAGAAAATAAAACACAGAAAGTATTTTTTATTTTGTCAATAATCGTATACCCACCTCACCCCTCTGCCACCTAGCAAAATACCCAATATACAGTGGGCCCATGATAAATATTTGTTGAATGAATAAATGAATGAATGGAAGAATTTTCCACTTAGCCTTAATTAATAATCTCCTTTGACATCTGTACATCAAGCTTTTTTTTTTTTTTTAATGAAGATGTTGGGAAAAGCTCAATAGTAAGACTTTGGTTTTGATTTTACCTTTTAGGCACTTTTCTTTTTTTTTTTTTTTTAAAGTTTCCTCAGGGATGTGTTCCACTGTGATCTACTTGCAGTGAGTAATACTGCTCCCTCTTAGTAGACAGGGGCCCATCCTCCCAGACTAGAGGGAGACTTGCCTAGATCAAAAGGGAGTTCTGCCTGAAGCATCGGAGGACACCTGAAAACGGGTCCATTCCAACAGCCTTCTCTGTGAAAGAATTTAAGACCCGTACCAGCCTGCAAAGGAATTTGACTGCACAATGCATCATAACAGGCTAGAGTCTAGCTCAGCAAAAAGCAAATGGCTCCTACCAAACAAAGCACACAAAAATCTTCCATCGCCCATCGATGAACATGGCAAAGTGTCCGCACTGTTTCGAGGCTTCCTCCTTGAAAGCTGGATTGACAGAGACTGAACTGAAGCGAAGCAGCTTAATATCGAAGACGACAGCTGGCAGGGAAACACAACCTACTTTGCTATGGGTAAATCAATGTTCCGCTCTGGGCCATTACTGCATTAGTGGCTGGTTATTATTTAAAAATAAAAACCTGGAAATGTGCTGGTTATCCCTTCATCAGACTGTTTCTCCAGAGGATTCTTTTATGATTCCTCTGTTTTCCAAGTTGCACAAAACAATTTCCCATTAACCATATCCTAGCATATTCTGCTTACTAAACCAAAGCCATTTACATAATGGGTAATTTAAGACACAAACACACACACACTAGCTAAATACATGTGTAAACAAATACCTTGCTAGAAGTTAGACACAGTTGGAAAATGCAAAACACCTAGATTGTGGTGGAGATGAAAGATAGGAGCCATGCGCATATGTGTTACAAGGTAAAGAGAGAAATAGATTAATATCATCTAATATTTATACTAGCACTCGCCACATTGTTCTAAGTACTGTATTGGTATGAACTCATTTAATCCTTACAAACACTCTGTGATGTGGGTGTATTGTTAATATCTCCCACTTGTAGACAGAACTATGATGCAGAGAGGTCAAACAGCAGAGCTGGGCATTGAACTCAGAAAGCCTTAATTATTAGACTCTACTACTCCTAGTATACTCAGTGGTGGGCTTTGCAAACTCCACAACCATTTCACCATCACGTGACCGCGTGCTATTTCCTACTACTGGGTGACTCCACGTACCTTGCTCCATTTTCTAAGCCTCAGTGTTCACGTCTGTAAAATAGGGATAAAAATAGAGCCAAACTCCTAAGGATGATTATTACAATGAGGATTATTCATTTGTTCATTCAAAAGATATTCATTGAGTACCTACTATGTGCCAGGCACTATCCTGAACAGTTAACAGAAGAGACAATCCCTGCCCTCAAGAAGCATTCCTTCTAGAGTGCGACACAGACAATAAACCAAAATGTAGCAAACTCTATGGATGCGATGGACAGTGGAGAGTGGACTTCTTCATGGGGCTGATCCTGTGTAAGCCTAACCCTTGGGGTGCAAAAGCCCCTGGGCCACTTGGGCACCTCAAAGAGATAATCCTGTCCCGTGCATTCTCTACTTGCTCAGCACAGACTTAGCAAAGGCAACTTACAACCCCAGGATCCCAAGTCTAGTGAGTGATGAAGTCTGTGTTTTAATACAGGTCTGTCTCTGAGACCCCCAAACGGTCCTTCTAATGGAAGTGCTCAATAAATGATTATGTTCAAGCTTCCTGCAACTGAGGAACTCTCTTTTCCTTAAGTTGTACATTGTGATTGGATGTAGCACAATCAATCAAAGAAAAAGTTGCCAGAGATAACCTAATTTTCAGGTACCCACTGCATAAAAGGCTCTATCTTAAGACTTTACTTCAGTGCAGTTTCTCTCTCCAAGAGCTGGTCAAGGTCATCCATAGAAATGGAGATCAAGCGAAGCCATCCTAGGAGAGAGGGGCTGATGACATGTTTTAGCAAGATGTCAGTTTGTATGATGAGAATCAAAGCTGGACCACTTAATACCTAGTGATCTTAGACACGTTTTTTCTCTTGGTTCTTCATCTGCAAAGTGGGGGTAAATCGTCATGCCCATTTCACAGAGCGGTTACCCATGCTCAGGCATCTCCACTTGAATGGAATAGACACCTCAAATTCAGTATATTCAAACATATCCAAATGAAACATGACGATACTTATTCTCATCCCCAAACTACTCCTTCCTTCGCTTTCTCCATTTCAATAAATGGCAATTCCATTCTCCAAGGGACTCAGTCCGAAAACAAGCAAACAGAAAATGTAAACTTTCTTGATTCTTCCCACACCCCCAGTGCATTTTCAAAATCTGTTGCCTCAACCTTGAACACGATGTCCAGAATCCAACCACCTCTCACTTTTATCTGCTGGAGCCCTTGCTTAAGTACCAAAAATTTCTCACTGGATCATTGCCATGACTACTTCATGGTCTCCTTATTTCCATCCTTGGCCCTCAATGGTCAATTCTCAATGCTCGGGCCAGCCGGATCCTTAAAAACATGAATCAGCTCATGACCCTCTCTCCTTGGATTTAAACCCTACAATGACTTCCCCTCTCACTCAGCAGAAACTCAGATCCGTACCTTGGTCTCTATACCCTACACTATGTCCATCCCCATCCCTCTAGCCTGGTGTCCCCTCCCACACTCTCTTCAGGTCACAATGATCTCCTTGCTGTTTCTCGAAAAAGCCAAGCAGGCTCTTGCCTGGAGCCTTTCCTCTTGCAGTTTCCTCTGCCTGGAAGTAACTTTTCCCCCAGGTATCCACGTACATGTGCCCTCACCTCCTTCCAGGCTTTTCTCCAAAGTCACCCTTAGGTAAGGCCTTCCCTCAAGACCCTATTTAAATTTCCAACCCCACCTTTCAGCCTACCCCACGCACTTTCTTTCTTTCCCAGTTGTGCTTATTTTTCCTACATAGTATAAAATCTGTATTACCTTCTAATATTATTGATAAATATTTACTTTTTAAAGGGTTGGTGGCTCCTCATTAAATAAAAGTTCCACAAAGGCAGACATTTTGTCAATTTTGTTTACACTTATATCTCTGTCACCCAAAACAGAGTTTGTCAATCTCGACGTGACTGACATTTTGGGCAGGATGGTTCTTTGTTGTGGAGATGCCCTGTGTATTGTAGGATGTTTAGAAGCATCCCTGCTCTCTGCCCAACAGATGCCAATAGTACCTCCTCAGCTATAACTAGCAAAATGTCCCCAAATTTTGCCAAATGTGCCCTGGGAGGCAAACCCTCTCCCAGTGCAGTCTCACTGACCTAAAACAATGCCAAATACAAGGCAAATGCTCAGCATTTTTTGAAAGAATAAATGAATGTTAAATGACTTAATGTCTTAAGCACAAAGAACAGTGTCTGGCACGTAGAAAATACTCAAGAAATGTTAATTATGGGGTGTGTGTGTGTGTGTGTGTGTGTGTGTGTGTGTCTGTGTGTGTTTATCGTTGCTGTGTTGTTGCCTACATCTAGAACAAACCATGGAGATAACCAAACTGTATTATGTGGAGCCCTACAATTTCAGATGGATTTCATTTTTAAAATATATCTGAATTTGTTACAAAACTGCAGTACCAAAGCTCACATTCACAAGTGTGAACACACTGGGTAACACCAATTCATTAACTTGTTTTGCCATGTTAACCTGTTTTTGGGCCGCTCTCAGAATACATCATCTTCTGCCATCTCTGTGCATACATTTTAACTTCTTATAAATGTGTCACTGATTCGGAAGGCTGTAGTTTGGCACTGGTGTTTATTTTTATTCCAGTCTGTTCCCGTCGGCTCATGTAAAACTGTTCAAGCAAGTAGTCCACAGTAGAGTTGTATTAAACATACATTGACTTAATCTGCTCAAACACAACTATACAAGCTTGGCCAAAACAGAAAGAGAGGAAGCATAATAGTCACTCAACATGGGCTCCTAAATGCAAGCCAATTACTTCATCTGGCGCTCGACTGAAGCAACGGCAATCTGTTCCACGCTGAAGGAACAATTGGCAGCACTAGACTTAGCAGGAAGGTGAAACACTATACCCAAAACCATACACCCTCCTTTGTGCAAGATTTAGGATCTTTTTCATGGGCAATTTTGACTATGTATGTTTATAGTTCTTTCTTATCTACAGTCTCAAAATCCAGAAAGTCTCGTGGAGTATTTTGGAGTAATGTGCCTGGCAGCAAATCAATCCAGTTATTTTATTCATGGTCATTGTTTTCCCAGTGTGTTTGATTATGAGATGATGTTCCAAATCCCACGGAAGGTATGAACTAGGTTAGGGGAACACACATAACTTATTACCTTTATGAAACGTGAGCTCTGACTTTTAATGGACATCTGACCCCACAGCTTCAGAATAAGGAAGTGAACAGTAATTGGTTTCAACTCACTTGCTGTTTTTTGCCCTGATGCCTGAGTAAGATGTTAGCTAACGGTACAACAATACCACAGCTCTGCACCCACTCGATAATGCACCCTGCTTGCAGCTCTCCTGTCAAGAGTAACCCTGAATGGAAAGCGTATGAAGCATATAGATGTTTTTTGTGTGTGCTTAATATAAGTTTGGAGTACTTATTATCTCCTTTATATTTATAGTATTAACTTAAAATAGTTGTGCTATAATCCACCAACTGCAAGGACTGAATGATGCCAACCACAAAGTCTTGTTTATTATTATAATAATCATGGTTATTGTCATGGCTGGTGGTTCGCTTTTGAAACCAAATTTCTTACCAGTGTTCCTTCATAGTTCAGCAATAGTTTACTTGAAGAGTATTCTGGGATTACAAGGCAAACTGCTAAAATCTTGTCTCATCTGCTCACACATGTATTATCTTATTTGCTCAATGTAAACTTTATCAATAACATCGATAAACCTCTAACCAGACTCATCAAATAAAAAAAAGAGAGAAGACACAAATGACCAATAGCTGAAATGAAATGAAAGAGGGAATATCACAACTCCAACAAATATAAGAAGGATTGTAAGGGAATATTCTAAATAACTTTATGCCAATAAATTTGATAACAAACGGACGGATTCCTTGTAAGACACAAAACGAAAGCAAAAGAAAGCTTACTAAAAAAGAATGAGATAACTTGAATAGTCTTATATCTCATAAAGAAGTTGAATTCTAAGTTGCATCCTTACCAGGTGACCCAGGTGGCTTCACTGGTGAATTCTATTAAACATTTCAGAAAAGTACAAAGGGGTAGTAGAGATATTTTGGGGGTGGACAGAACTAATTTGTGTCCCAATTTTGGTGCAAGTTACATAATACAGTTTTCAAAGCTCTTCAAACTAAACACCTACAAGAAGGGGTGGATTTTACTACATGTAAATTATAATTCAATAAGTCTGAACACAGCCAAAAAAGAAAAGGGGTAACTCTTTGAGACCCGATAGTCTTGGCAGAGCCTGAAATAGCAGTAACCAGCAGAGAGAGAGCACATGTGATAGGTCGAAGCTGCATTCTCAGGCAGTGAAATCTAGACAGAGTGTTGGTTAGCACATCAGTTTGGGTAGAGGCCTGACCCACAAGCACAAGCTCCATCTATAGACACTACAAGGTCCCGCCTTCACTCTACAATCCACTGGCTCTCGAGGAACACAAAATCGATCTGACCTCAGATAGCTTTCTCTTTGGTGGTGAAAATTTCTCTTCCAAGGTTCCTGTGAGAAAGTGCATCTGAAAGTGAAATCAGTGGTTTTTGCAGAATGAAGAGAGCATATCAATGTTATCGAATCACCTTTTGCTTTGCAAAATAACCTGCTCTTCCGAAATGTGAGACTATTTTAGTTTCACTATAGGAGGATGAAAAAAAGAATTAAAACATTATTTCTTGTCTGAAAGTAAAACATACACTAACTTAAAGAATTTTGTCTCCCTTTCACTTCCAGGTCCCAAGATTTTATTAAAGATTGAAATTGTCACTCATAGATCCAATTGTCATCATTTTTATTTAATTTTGCCCCACCCTGTGACTGCTTTGGGCTGAACTGTGCCCCCTCCCCCTCCGGTTCATATGTTGAAGACCTAACGTCTAGTATCTCAGACTATAACTATATTTGGAGGCAGGGTCTTTAAAGAGATAATTAAAGTTACTGAGGTCACTAGCATAGGCCCTAGTTCAATCTAACCTCTGTCCTTATAAGAAATGGAGATTAGGAGGCAGACACACATAGAGGGAAGACTATTGTGAAGAAAGAGAGAGAAAATGCCCATCTGCAAGCCAGGGAGAAAGGCATTCAGAAAAAAAGACAAAACAAACCAAACAAACAAAAACAACCTTGCAGATACCACGACGTTGGTCTAGAATCATGATAAAATAAGTTTCTGTCGTTTAAGCCAGTCTGTGGTCATTATAGCAGCCCTACCAAATTCATATAGTGACTTTCCCTGCCCTGTGTACATAATAAATATAAATAAAACTCTGGATTAGGAAGCTATGATCTCTACCTTCCTGGAGCCACGGCATGGTCTTCACAGCAAAAGCAAGAAACTACAAATGAGTTTGTCTCAAATTGAGGCAGACGTGACTCAACCAACCTGGATACCAATCTCAGTCTTCAAGTTCATTTTAGCAGGTCTAAAATACAATCATAATGTGACTTCCTGATGGCATCTGTGCCTTGTTCGTGCCCATATTTGAAAATGAACAAAACAGGCATTTGGTTAACTATATAGTTTTCAACCTGAACAAATTTTATTCCTAAATCCAGACCAGGCTTTACTTGTTCATTGCTACTCTAAATGTGACAGTGAGTTATGCTGGTTGACAGAGTAATTTTGCATCCAAACAAACTAAAAAAATAGTCTATAATAATTTAAGAGTCCCAAAAACAAAGAGTTAGAGGAGGGCAAGTGAGGATATTTATTTTCAGCTAACAAAGACTAAGTGTGTTCTCTGCACCAGCCATTGTGAGTACAAAGAGACAGGCAACAATGTCTCTAGGTCAAGAACAAAGCCTTGGAGCTCAAGTCTTCTCTGAAACACCTACTTTACAACACAGCAGTTCACAACATGGCAGTTTACAGCAAAGCCTTCAAAACCAGAGTGGCCTGCATTTGAATTCTGGCTTCATCACTTATTGTGCTACTTCACTTGTCAAGTGTGTAATCTCTCTGTGACCTCAGTTTCCTCGTGTGTAAAATGAGAGTTTTATTATTGCTTGGAAGGTACTTATTAATTGTCGCCATACATGTTTTCATTTGTATAACAGTTTGGGACACTGCAATGAACTTGTACATATGTTACTGTTTTTATCCCTAAAATGCCTCTGTGAAGTCCAGGGAAGACATTGTTACACCCATATTATTTATAAGAACATTGAGTCTAAAGAGGTTCAATGACTTGCTCATGGCCGTACAGGGAGATAGTTTTAGATTTAATTCCAGGTCTTGGAACTCATAACGCTATGCTCTTTCCCCTACATACACTGCCTTCTCCCTCACCAAAGGTGATCTGGAAGGCCTCTGGTTGCTTTCGGCAAAGATTTATTTCAAAAATCCATCCTCCCTCCAGCAAGTTAAAATCGACAACTTAAAAACCAGGCAGACGCAAACCACGCCAGACAAAGGCCAGTCTCCTAAATGCCTTTTCTGGGATGACAGATAGTGAGGACGATGATCTTCACAAGAAATTCATGCACCCCTCCTGGGGCTGCCTGCCTGGAATCAGGTCATTTGAAGAAGTCATTTAATACAGCTATGCTTTGAAAGGCAACTGCTACTGGTGTGCTCAGAAGCACGCTATCGGAAGGCAGCCTACTTCCGGAACTTTCGCTGCTGAAGGCAAGGGCCATTAACTGGTCTTCTAGTTCTTCGTCACAGAACTCTCCCGACGTGGGCTCTGAGTGATCCTCGGGTCAAAGGCCATTTGCCAGGGGTGTGCTGTCTGATGCAGAAACTTCTGGGCCTGGACCTTGGATGGTAAAACAATATTGCTCAGGCTCTCTTGAATGTAATCCTTAGTAAAAAAAAAAGATATTTACATCATGACCCAGTTACAGGTGTATTTGAAAACAGTGGGTAGAGAAAACAGTTTAGTGAGAACGAACACTTTTAAAAATTAATTAGAATGGAATGGAAGGAAGAGAAGAGAAGAGAAGAGAAGAGAAGAGAAGAGAAGAGAAGAGAAGAGAAGAGAAGAGAAGAGAAGACCGAGCACATTGCACATAGTAAGGATTAAGTATCTATCTATCTATCTATCTAATCCATCAATCCAATTATGAACTGGGACACCACGTTTAATTTATTTCTTACTGTGGGCCACAGTCAAAAATGTTTGAAAGACTCCAGTCTAAAGGAATGTCAACAAAAGGGGATTGGAGTTGTTGGGGAGTTGAAGGAAAAGCTGTAATAACATTTGAAAGATGAGTGAATTCTCCTCCTCCGTTGACAGGGTTCTTTCAATGTCTCCTCATCCTCATTCCCCAGCAACCTCCTCCCTTGCCTAGAGTACACAGTCACGTGTTGTCAAACCTGACGATGTCTGCAGCCTCATGGCTGGCCACTCACATAGTCCTCTCATCTTAGGCTCCAGCTGTTCGCAGTTTGGGTAACAATCAAAGCTCCCTCATCCCCACAGGTTTCTGCTCATAAGTTTATTCTACCTAGAATTCCTCTTCTCACCATGCCTTGCCTTGGTAATTCCTACTCACGCTTTCAATTGCTCAACTAAATTGCTACCTACCTCCCCCAGGAAGCTTTCAGGCATCACTCAGCATTCATTCATTCATTCATTCATTCACTCATCCATTCAGCATTTTACAAATATTCACGAAACACAGACCTAGAAACTGGTGATAATGTAGCCAACAAGACCGACCCTCCTGCCTTCCTAGAGTTTTCATCCAATAGATGGGCAGACAATAAACAAACAATTAAAGATGTAATATAATATCATTGATGAAAAATGAAGCACGGTAAGGAAGAGATTGTGTAGTAGAGAAAGGATTCACCAAAGGGGGAATTTTGAGCAGAAAACTGAGTTAGGCTACAGAGTAGCCATGAGTATGTCTAGAGGAAGAGTGTTCCAGAACAAAGGAATAAATAGCAAGTACAAAGACCCTGAAGTAGGAACAGGCTTGGTGTTCCTTGGTTGACCAAGCTGCGTTAGCTATCCCTCCTTCTAGGCTTCTTAGAACCTCCTGCATAGCTCTATTACATTGAATTATAACGTTTCCCTTTGTTTTTCTACTTAATTATCAGCTTCTTGATAGCATCTAGGAACTAACCAAACATTTTGATTGCATGAAAAAAAAACAATAAATGATTAAGGAAATGACTGACAGAATAAATAAAAGAGTGAAGCTTTTCCCCTCCCTTCTTAGGATCTTCCAGAATGAGGCTGGTATCTGTATCCAGGAGGAACAATGGCAAGGATATAAAGGATACAGTCTACCCTTGACTATACAGACAAGGAAATTGATACTCAGAAAAAAAAAAAAGTCACTGCCCAGGGTTTCACTGGAAATTACTGAGAAAGTCAGGAATAAATTCCAGGTCTCTTGAGAGATCGAGGACTAGACGAGTGATCTTTCCATTCGGCCTGTAGCTACATCTGAAGGGAAGAGAGAATCAGGGCAGAACTGGTTGTCTGTGGTCAGCATTCGGGAAGACTCTGAGAAATGTACACTTTGAAAGGAAAATTCTAGAAAGGAAAAACGTTCCCCAGAACCAACCCAGCTGATATAACCAAAACCAAGAGAAGAAGTGAATAGATTGGTTAATTCTGTGAACAACAGGCCACATTAGGCTAAACCATCCAAATTCATTAGTTTGGAAAGTAAATTGCCTTTCAAAATACAGTTGTGTTCCAGCATTTCGAGAGGAATTTAGAAATTCCTCTTGGCTCTGCAAATACTCAGTCTTGAGAAAAGAGATGCCATGACCCTGAACATGTTTTAAACTGTCTAGAAAATAAATCCTAGAATATTCAAGCTAGAGGGAGAAAACAAACTACTGCAAAATCCTCATTTTAGAATATAGATAAAGAGGCAAAGCAGTGGCCTGCCCCAGCTGCCCCAGAAGCCAGGCCAGTTCCCTTTCTTGTCAAAGTCTTCATGTCCCACTCTCCCGCCGTTGCCTGCCTGGTGCAGACTATTTTTCTTCTTTAATTTGGTAAGAGAACATTCTCCCCGATTATAGGATTGGGATTTATGAGGATAATTGAAAAGTGCTGAACCCTGTTGGCTTTCTCCCAGATTCCAAGATGTCAGAGGAAAGATTGCCATACTCTCACATCAAATAAAGTGTCAGATGGCAAGAGCTCCAGGGAATCTTAAATCCAAGGACCCTGTCCTACTTGCTCTGCTTTTCTTTGAACTCCTACACTCCAAATAAGGCTTAAGGCAAGCTGATCTCAGAAACATCCATTTTTCTCAGCACAGCTTATATTAGGAAAAGCTATAGCGATTCTTCCCAGATAATGGTTGAGCTTGTGAAATGTACTCAGAGAGAGTAATATGATTTGGAGAGTTCTTTCCTTTTCATATTGCTTAATAGTGAAAGAGATGGAATACTGTATACATTTAAATAAACTTTTTTTTTTTTTTTAGGATAATTTTAGGTTTTATTTTTGTTGTAAAGATGATGCAGCAAACTCTCATGCCCAGTATCTGGGTATCCCTTACTCAGTTCCCTTTATTGCTAACATCTTACTTTACCACGGTCACGACTAGAGAACCAAGATTGGTAATCATTATTAACTAAACTCTATACTTTATTTGGATTTCACTAATTTTTCCCTAACTCCCGCGTCTGTTCCAGGATCCCATGCCGGAAACCATATTACATTTGTCATCTGGTCTCCTTAGCCTTCTCTGGTCTCTATCAGTTTCCTCAGACTTTGTTTTTGATGACCTTGGCCGTTTCGAGGAGTATTGGTTAGAGATTCCACACATTGTCCTTCAATTTGGGTTTGTCTTCTATCCCTTCCATAGTGAGGCTGGGGTTTGGGGTTTGGGGGAGGCAGACCACAGACTTGAAGTGTCATTTTCATCACATCATATCAAGGGTACACACAACCGACATGACTTGCCACTGATGATAACTTACATCCCCGAGCTGAGTCATGGACCCAACAAAAAATGACACAACTTTTTCACCATGTGTCAGAAATCACCACATTTTCCAATACTCCTCTCCCTAGACTTCCCAGAAATACAGAAGGACAGACAGTTTTCAACACATTGCATATTCTTCTTCCCTCCAGTCCTTGATTCATGCAGCTGCCTCTACGTGGAACATTTTCTTCTATATCTTGGCTAATCCCCACTCACCTGTCAACATCCAGTTTCAACTTGACTTCCTTACTTCTTCTGAAACCCTCACTACCTGTGAGGCAGGACAAGGCTCCCCACCCTCTGCTCCCACAACACCCACTTCGTCCCACTGGCTGTTTGCGATGTGCTTAGTGCTCTAGCACCTCCCTCTCCTCTGTGAGCTTCTTGAGGAACATGACCATGTATTTATAATATATTTTTATCCTTAGGCTCCAGTACATAGAAGGAACTTAAGAAATGCTCATTGGATAGATGAACGAGCGAATAAATCTGAGCCTCACAACACTGCTTAGTAGATAGAATCTCCATTTTAAAATGGGGAAACTGAGGCTCAGGGATGCTTGATATCTTCCCTAAGGTCACACAGCTAATAAGGACAGAGCCAGGACTCAAGCCCAGGTCTTTTCACTGTCCTTCTTCTCAGCTTCAACGTTGATGTGCTAAGAATCGGAAATCACAAGAGTCTGTCTGCCACCTGGTAAGGTGTGTAAATCCTTTAGTAACTTCAGGTTAGTACCATGCTATCTTACTTCTTCCTCTAGGTTCACCTGTTACCACTGGGTCTTGACTACACTGCTTTAATTTATTGAACTTTAATTGTAAGAGCCCCATATTCTCTCCTAAATTCTGAGGCGGGGTGCCCAAGGGATTCCAAAGTCTTATCTCTCTCAAAACAAGTTTATTTTAAGAGTCCCTAATGTTGGAAGACCCAATGCGATCATTTACAATATTTGCCATCTCTGTTCATGACAGTTTTTCTAGAGAAGCAACGGTTAGTCCTAATTTGGATATAACTAAGGGTTCCCGGTTCAGAAAGATCAAACTTTGAGCATTTCCTTGTTTCACAGAGGATGGCAGAGATCTAGGGAAGTTAATTACCTCTTCAAGGTCACTCAGCCAGAAGGGGAGGAGGCCATGTCCTGAATCTCCTCTCAATGTCCTTTCTCTCCATCACTCAGCCTCCACTAGAGCTGGCTGAATTCCAGAATACTATATAAGTACATGAATTCCCCCAAGAAATATGATGAAATCTTAGAGTTCTTGAAGACGGAATGAAGGAAACATAGGCCACAACTATAGCCCTTTTCCCATCTCTTCTTTGTCCTCCATTTGCTCTTTCCTTTTTCCTCCTCTTTTCTCTACTTGAGCAAGTGGGTTACAATAAGAGAGAGAAAGAAAAAAAAAGTAGGCAGAATTCCAAACTCATTATAACATCTAAACTTAACCTACAGCTAAACAGACATATGCTGAATTTTCTAGACCAGTTCCAGTTTCAAGTTTTCTGTTCATTCTCCCTGAATAATTTCTCACAGTGCTAAATTCAAAATGAGAAGCGCACCAGTCATGACAAAGGTGGGCAGTACTTCCGGCTGCCCCAGGAGAGTTTCAGCCAATGGCAGCACAGCAGGGGGTTTCTTTCTTGGCATTCTGCATCCCTTTTGTTTTCTCACCCAAAGTCCCAGGTCACTGATTTCCCTTCAATTGTCCCTTAAGCATCCTATCCACTGCCATCCACAACTGCCTGCCCAAGGATGTCCCAGCTAAGACAACAGTCATCCAACTACCATGCTCCCCTACTCTGCTTTCTTTTGTGTGGCCTCCAAGCCAAGAATGGCTTTTGCATTTTTAAAGGGTTGAAAATAAGTCAAAAGAATAATCATAGCTCTTGACCTCTGAAAAATATACGAAATTCCAATTTCAGTGTCCACAAATAAAGCTTGTGATTTCATCAATTAAAAAATGTAGAAATGAGTTTTCTCTCTTTACGTGTAAGTACCTAGATGATAGCCTCAATTCTGTTTCTTGGCCCACAAGGCCTGAAGTACTATTTACTATCTGGCTCCTTACATAAAAGGTTTGCCTTCTGCTATGACAGAGAATGACTGTCATGTCGTGGTTAAAATCTCAGGTCTTAGAATCCAACAGACTTGGATGGAATTCCCAGCCACGGCCCTTCGGAACTGGGTGACTTTGGGCACATTATGTACCCCTCGTAAGTCTACTCCTCATTTATTAAGTGGCAAAAATGGCACCTGCTCTGTAAGAATGCCGATGAGGATTAAACGAGATGATGCACGAAAGGCACTTTAGCATCGGCCTGGCATATAATAAACACTCAGTGAGCGTTAGTGATGATCAGTGTCTACTCCATCAGCCCCTTTATCACTGTCGTTAGTATGAGAGAAACTCTTCTGACGCTCAGTTCGGAAACTCCAAATCTCTCACAAGGGGATCCTCAAGAGAAACGGTGATTACCAGGCGAGGGCTGGTAACAGGAAAGCAGGCAAACCTCCCCGTCAGGCGCCTCAGTCTGAAGAGGTTGTGATAACAGACAAGCTGCACCTGGGACTCTCAGTGAGCTGCTGATCTAACGAAGTGGATGCACATTATTGCATCTATAAGGCTGAACCCTCATAGAGGAGGCATTGTCCTATTAACCGAGTCACCTACTGTGCCAAATAAATCTTCAATTGTTGAAAGAAGTATATGATGGAGAAGGGAAATGGCTCAGTGATGGTTAAAAAACAAAACAAAAAAACAACATATTGAATCTTTTTGCACATGGAACAGTCTTCCCTTAGTCCTTGCCATTTCCAGCTCACATAGGTCTTGCTACTCCCATTTGGGATTATTCAATAACCCTGCTTCTGCCTCCACCAGCCCACGTTTACATTACATACACACATACTTTAATTTGTCTGAGAAAGCCACGTATGTAAAAATAGCATTGCATTATTTTCCTTCTAAATATTTATTTTCATTATAAATGCAATATAACCATATTACTGAAAATTTGGGAAAGAAGGAAATACAAGGGAAAAGAACAAATATCTCCCCTCTGATCATATTTTTTCCGAGCATATGCCTTTTTAGAGTTGTAATCTTTATATAGTTCTATTGATATTGCTCAACAATTTCACATACTGCAATTTTCAGTTAGTTGGTGAGAGCATTTTTCTCTATTATTGCGTAGTCTTCATAACCATTGTCTAGGGGTATGCAGAGCCCAGCTAACCCGAATGACAACTTTGAGGGAAACAGAGAAAGATGCCTTTCTCCAAGACAACACAGCCCCACACCAGGTACACTGCTGGGCAAGCAGAGCACTGCGTTCCGGTCTGATCTCCACTGATCTCCACTTGCCCTTGCTTGGAAGGCCTTGTGCAGTGAACAACCTGAAGAGCTGAGCATGGCAGCCCTGCCATACGCATCTGTTCTCCACATCCCCATCCGGGAGCCCTGGACTCTGAACCTCACGATGGCAGCTATGGACCCTTGGAGCTGTCCTTTCACCTGTCTTTTTACACTACTATTGAGTCTGAGGCCTTTTTTAACGGTGGCATAGACATAGTAATGCCAAGGTTGGACTGGAAATACCGGGGAATCACAGGCGGGACTCAGGAGTCAGACTACTGGGCTTTCCTCTACTGACTATTGCACAACTGAGGTACAATGGAACATGTATCTGGTCTTTGTCCTCAGTTTCTGGCACAGACCGCCTAAAACTCTTGGGATTTCCCGAGTGATAGGAATATCTTTTATTATTCAAGCCCCTTTTGACCACAGGGGAGTTTATGCTTATGAGGTATCACAGGGTGCGGAGGGTGGGGGTCTCTAGACAGCTGCAGAATGAAGCCTGGCCATTAAAAAAACCAAACCTGTGATTAGAGGGTGAGAACTTTCAGCTCCCCCAGCCATGCACCCCACCACTGACCTCCTGGGAGGGAAGGGGGGCTGGAAATTGCGTGATAAAAATTCTTGGACAATGAGCTTCAAGGTTGGGGCGTACGCTGATGTCCTGAGAGGGCCGTGTGCCTGGAGAGGGCATGGAAGTTCTGCCCACACACCTTGCCCTATGCATCTCTTCCACTTGGTTGTTTCCGAGTTCTATCCTTGATAATAAACTGGTCAATGTAAGCAAGTATTTTTCTGAGTTCTGTGAGTCATTATAGAACCTGAGACGGGAAATCACGGAAACCTCCAATCTGTCATCAGCTGGGTGGCCCTGTGGGTAGCCCGACATTCTATTTTCACCTGATGTCTGAAGCGGGGGCAGTCGTGTGGGGTGTGCGCTAACTTGGGGTGATTAGTGTCAGAACTGAATTGGATTAGTAGACACCCAGTTGGTGTTAGAGAATTGACAAGGAAAAAAATGACACGCATTTGGTGTCAGAAAACAGTACCTAACAAACAACCTTCAAGGACTGCCATTGACAGTCCACAGAATAGAGGGACAGATTTCCTCAGCGTGGTCCAAGCCTCCCCAGCCCTCCAGATCTCATCCCTTCTCCATCTCCCATAATGGGAGTGCAGACACGCTTACTGGGCAAAACATTCCCAATATCTAATCACCCAGGACAAACTTGGGGACGGGATAGTCTCAACCATAGTAGAAAGAAACTAATTTTAGAATTGCTTCACAATGGGAAAAGTCCCTCCCTACGCATGGCATCTGGGAATCACATTATCCTTCAGTGTAGAGTTCAGTCCTTTCATGCAACTCGCCCCTCCCCCACCCTTCCAAACCAGGCCTCTTGGAGCTTGCAGGGAAAAGGAACAGAGCCCAGGGCAAGGGCTGCTGCCTTCATTACTGGAAGAAATTCAGTGCAATCGCTGGCCTACCAAGGATTCAATTAAATTCTTAGCCAAAGGCCCTTGTTCTCTGTAGTTTCTGTCTAGGGAAAGAAGGGGAGAGAAAGTTCCTTGATCTCTCAATGACTCCAGGTTTTGCTCTTAGCTTCATCGATATTTTATGCATGTCTTTGCAGTGGCACTCAGGGCCTCGGGATTTATCTTTTTTGCTCCTTTCCACACCCACCTCCATCCACCCCACTAAACTGTATGCACCTCAAAGGCAGGAAGGGCTCGCCTTGCACAGCAGAGCCTAGCCAAGTATCTGGCCATAGCAGGTATTGGTAAATAAGTGAGCGAGATTGGTTGTTCCGCGATTGCAAACAAGGAAGGAGTGAATACATGAACCAATAGTTGATTGGGATAATAGGCCCACGTTGCAGGATCCTTGAGAGGGATGAATAAGAAAACTTTGGGAGAGCGCTGCACACAGTTCCTAGCCTTTGTCTATGCTCAGTAAATATTACACTTCCTCCCTTCGTTTTCTAAATAAAAAAGTTCCCATGTAGCTTCTATGGCTTATGACATCATTATCATTTATATGTTGGCTAACTGCTGTAATTGGACACATTTAAGAAGGCTTTGGCTCTGTTTCTGTCTAAGCTTTCAGCTGGTGGGCATGTTATTTTCACACAGTGTTGCAGGGTATTCCAGGGAGCGAGCAAATCTCTATTTGCCTGTTGTAAGCAAAGGCCTTTTTGCCAAGAACAGTTAAATGCTATGTGCGGCATCTAGTTGGGATTATAGAAACTGGGTCACTTGGAAGAAAAAGAAAAAGGTTTATATGGAAGAGGATAGTCTTTAACTTAGAATGGGGTTGGGGGTGGGGGAGAAATATATCTGCATATTGCAAGTATTTAGGGAGAAGATGGCTAGGAATATCTTAATTTAAAATAACATAAAAACCACCCCACCATTAAAGGAAGGCAGTCTTTAACCTAAAAGGCCAGGGGGAGGGGGATGTATGACCACGTTGTGTTAATTTAGAGAAAAAAGTTGTTAAGAATATCTTAATTCAAAAGCAAATTCTAAAACTATCCAGCCATAACCAGTATGCAAATTCAATGCCTTTCCAGATATTACACTTAAAAGAGAAAGCAATTTCAAGAATTGATTTTCTATTTTATTATGTTTAGTTATGTGTGTATATTTGTTTTCTTTTTTAACTTAATGAGAAGAAGCAAAAGAAAATAGATTAGGAACTGCTAAGTCATGGTCATTTTAGCCCATCAGAGCATTTTTTTTTTTTTCAGAGAATCCGGTGACCTAGAGTCTTTGAAATAAGTTAAAATGGCGGCGGTAAGAAAAGATGATACAGGAACATTTGTGACAACATGGATGGATCTTGAGAGTATAATGCTAAGCGAAATAAGTCAGACAGAAAAAGCAGAGAACCATATGATTTCACTGATATGTTGTATATAAACCAAAAACAACAAAAGAACAAGACGAACAAATGAGAAACAAGAACTCATAGACACAGACAATAGTTTAGTGGTTACCAGAGGGTAAGGGGTTGGGGGGTGGGAGATGAGGGTAAAGGGGATCAAATATATGGTGATGGAAGGAGAACTGACTCTGGGTGGTGAACACACAATGGGATTTATAGATGATGTGATACAGAATTGCACACCTGAAATCTATGTAATTTTACTAACAATTGTCACCCCAATAAATTAAAAATAAATAAATAAATAAGTTAAAAAGGGATTTTGTTTTTTCTTAACCATACCCAACCTCCTCAAAAACAAAAACAGAAATAGTCCTGGGCTATATAAACGGAAATTTGGCCTCCATAAACCAAGCACCAGTTCTTTTAAACTCTCCAGAACAACAGCCATTCTTTCTTTCCTTTGTATGGAAGCACCATGAGGCACTTTAGTATAATCACCATTTAATTCATTCTCTCGTTCTTTGTGATGACAAACTTTTCTGTGTGGCGAAGCTTCAATTAAAGAAGAATGAATTCTGCTCCGATCCATTCTTTGGATCGGAGCAGAATTCAAGGGGGCTCCTGGCTTGGGTCTTCTAAGCAAAAGAAAAGCCAGATTATTTGTGCAGTTTAATTTGTATCCATTACAATGACAATATGGTGTGTCTGGTGCTCAATGATCCCTTGGAAGCCAGCCACAGTTTCCCCTCCCAGTCTGGCTCTGGCAGGGAGCACCTTGCAGAACCATCCCTGCCTAGGCTTCCTTCTACTGTCCCCAACCAAAAGGCTCTCTCCATTCAGGTTGCCACAAGCCCATGTCAGTCCCCACAGCAGAAGCAGAAAAGGAACAGCACTTAAAGATATCTGACAAAGTCATCAGGGATTAGAAAACAGAATCTGGCAATAAATGTGGTAATTAGGTAATATGAGACTTCCCTTGCAGGGTTCTTGGAAAATGTAATCTCAGAACAAGTCCAGAGCTGATTTTTGCACCATTAAGGAGAATTATGAGAGTCAACACTTTTTAACGGCATTTAAATATTTTTCAGTGGCAAGTTAGTAACTTTTCTGTCCACACTAGGGAAATTTTAATGATGCAGCTAGAAATCATACCCCACCCCAGCCCCGAGCTGCCTGGTGATGGAACTGGCAACTCCAGAGCAAAGTCACTTCTCTGGAAGCCAAAAGCAGCTTGGCTTGAGTATATAATGAGCACTTAGTGAATTCTTAAAAATTCAATTCAGCTGCTATTTAGAAAATAAAAAGACAGTGGTATTTTTTTCCTCTAATTTAATAGCATCAAAGTTTTAATTATGTTTTCCCATTTCACACACGGGAGTTTTGGCTGTTTAATCAATCTGCAAATTGTGGCTCAGCTTAGTGTGTTTGCTGTAAGGAAGCCTTGAGCCTTCAAGGAAGGCTTCCCCTTGTCTTTGGAAAAGGAAGAGAGAAGGCCACTCGGGACGATTTCCTTCAGGACAGAGTTCTGAGCTCCTCCTGGAGCCACGGCGTCTTGCCTTTCCCCATTGTCTGCCTCCATATCCTCAAAGGGACAGCTGTATTGATGTCACTGGTTTTCCTGTCTTCTCTCCTCCCCCTGCTCCTCTAAGGATAGGACCCACTGCTGTTCCCTTGGGGATTTCTGGCTCTTCCACTGCCCGGGGCGTATAATAAGCCCCCAACGGATATTTACTGAATAAATGACGGGGTAGGGCCCCTAGGAATCCATGATGCCCTTATGATACAAAAATTCTGTGTATCGGAAAGATTCCATGTCCTATTTTCCTGTTAAGACTATTTGCGTAATCCTCATACTGTTCTAAAACATAATTTTTGAGGGATGCAGATAAAAAGACTTTGGAGTGTAGCTCTCAACCTGGCGATCAAAATCACACTCAGAAATTAAACTATAGATTTCCTTGTGAAGTTGTAGGATGGAAATCTGTAATACTATTGCTTCTTCTTATTATTATTAAAATCCCCGGTTGATTCTGAAACATTGGAGCTCCTGCTTTTGAAATTAGCTCATCCAATCTTTTCAGGTGATGAATGAGGTCACTGGTTCTGGAAAGGATATGAGACTTGCCCAAGGTCACAATTCAAGTCAGTGGCAGAGGTAGGACTCAGACCTAGATTTCCTGATTCTCAAGCTTTTTTATCTTTCGTGTAGGTCAAGTTCTTAAGAGTCTACTGAATACCTATTATATGTCGGCATTCTGCTGAATATTGGAAATAAAAGACAAATGACAAGAAATCTCTTCTTTGTTGAACACTTATTATGGACGTGGTACTCAGGGAAATGCTTTATACAATATGTCCCTGTAACATATTTATCATTGAATCAGAGAATTTCAGCTTAAAGAGGTTAACTAGCCCAACAGAAAACAGCACTTGCTTTTAAAGAGCAAGCCCTGCTGTGAAAGAATTCAATCCAACAGGACAGATAAGATATGTACTTAAGAAATAACTCTGTGTGATTTGATGGGATTTTCTACTCCCACCATTCTTCCCACATCCTACCTTTCCCGGATCTGCAGACTTTGATAATGTAACTCAACCTGGAGGAGGAGACAGACTCTGTTCAACACAATAAGGTACAGGAGATTTGTCTATAGGAGCTAGTCTTTGTGGAAGGAAGAGATGATTTTGTTTTTTTCAATATAATCCACTTAGAGACCAGAGCATTGTGAAGCTCACTGCTTCTCCTTCCCACCTCTGTCCCCCAAACCTGAACCCCTGCGAGGCCACAAGCGGCAGAAACAAACAAACAAGTAAATAACTAACAATGAAGAGTAGACTTTGTTTAACGGTAGGACAGGAGGTGTGATGGGGCTGAAGAGCCAAGGGTACTGATTCAGGACCACACGCCACAGATGACGAAAGTGGCTGAGGAATGTGCTTGGAAATCCTAAGCCAAAACTCCCAAACGCATGAAATGGAGCTCAGGGACAAGATAAATTCAACAGCCACTTCAAAATGCCCATCATTTTGCAGACTCTCTATGGGCTGGGTTACATCAATACGGACATGACATATATTGTCCAGGATTTCACATGCTCTTTGGGTTTTTCCTGCTGATAGTAACATCTTATAACATACCAGTCCACCCTTCTCTTCCATGATAGGTTGGAGCAGGGAGCAGAGAGTTGAGTACGTTCTGGAAGTGCTATGAGGCCCAGAAAAAAGAGAAACTAAATCTGTCTGAGGATGGGGTGTAGGGGGTAATGAGTTATCAGGGAAGTTTGGGGGAGACTTGAGCTACCTGAGGAGTCTTCACTAGCCTCCAGGAAAGACGGTGCAATCCTGGGCCAGGCCTTGCAAGTACACAGACGCTGGAAAGTGTTGCCTTCATAGGAAGCGCTGCAGAGGCAGTGTGGTTCTCCTGTTCTGAAAACCTCCTGAAATGCAGATTCCCAGGCCTTCTCCCTGAGGCTGGACTTCAAGAGGTTTAGAGGAACTTTTTTTGTTTGTCTGTTTGGTTGGGTTATTTTTTAACTTGATGCACATAACTAGAATTCAGGAAGTCCCTGAACTCGGATGGGAAACATTTTACATCTTTATTTTCACAAACGACTAACTGGAGTTTAGCATTTTGAAAGTAGGCAACATACTAAGGTAGTATTAGTAGTATCTGTGATGTCTCCAATAGAAACCACAAATAGTTCGATGTCACATTACCATTGTGGCAGTTATCCTGAAATAATGTTTATGCTGAAATAAGAGAGAAGATATCAAAGTTGATGCCAAATTTTGTTACTTTGTGTGTTAATAAATCAGCATACAGGAGGTTTGGCAATTAAGCTTGGGAACTTGTTGCAAAAATGTTACTAACCTTTTTTGGATATCAGAGAGATTATTTATTATGAATTTGTACCAACTGGACAAACAGTTAACCAAGTTTACTAGTTGGAAGTGCTGAAAAGGGTTTGTGAAAAAGTTAGACGAACTGAACTTTTGGCCAACAATTCATGGCTCTTGCATCACGACAATGCACCAGCTCACACGGCACTGTCTGTGAGGGAGTTTTTAGCCAGTAAACAAGTAACTGTATTGGAACACCCTCCCTACTCATCTGATCTGGCCCCCAGTGCCTTCTCTCTTTACCCAAAGATAAGGGAAATATTGAAAGGAAGACATTTTGATGACATTCAGGACATCAAGGGTAATATGACGATAGCTCTGATGGCCATTCCAGAAAAAGAGTTCCAAAATTGTTTTGAAAGGTGGACTAGGCGCTGGCATCAGTGCATAGCTTCCCAGGGGAGTGCTTTGAAGGTGACCTTAGTGATATTCAGCAGTGAGGTGTGTAGCATTTTTTTCTAGAATAAGTTCATGAACCTAATTGTCAGACCTCGTATGTGTGTGTTTGTGTGTATGTTTCTAATATAGAGGAATTGGAGACGAAATGAAGTATTGGAGAACAACAATGCATAAAAATGAGATTGGAAAGTCACCTAGCCCTAATTTGCAAGTCTTTCCAAAAAAGTTTGTTAAGCACAGCACAAAGAATGTGACAAACTTGAACTTAAATGTGAAGTCATAAACGAGTGATGCATACCACTGAGCCATCCAACTGTAATTTATTCTCCACTTCTTACAGCCATTGTTAAACCACAGAAGCGAAGCTACCAGGGTTTATGACAATAGTGGATTTATGTACATACTATGTCTCTCATTAGCCTGAAACTCAGGCTGAGAATGGGAATAAAAACAAATGAGCTGT
Organism: Rhinolophus ferrumequinum; assembly: GCF_004115265.2. NCBI lineage: Eukaryota > Metazoa > Chordata > Mammalia > Chiroptera > Rhinolophidae > Rhinolophus > Rhinolophus ferrumequinum. The sequence continues at coordinate 62,788,748 of NC_046297.1, forward strand.
GAGACAAAAAGTAACGGGAAATGGCAAGAAACCAGGGCTCTCCTGGTAAACCCAAGGTGGGGAACTGGGGAAGCCAGGCTCCACCTTGTTTTTGCTTTAGGATCATCCTGGAAGGTTAATCTGCCACATCAATGTATCAAGAGAAAGAAGAGGCTGCCAGAGATAATAAGCAAGTCCACCCACAGTCTAATTTCAAAGTTTTGTTTGACCTCTTCATGTTTTAATTATAAACCACATTCAATTTTGGGTCAAAGGAAGCAAGAACTAGATTTAGTATGTATTTCCTGCAAGTCAGGTGATTTCTACAGTTGATTTCATACAACTTTCAGGAACTACCCTGATGCCATTTGATAGTTAAATAAGGCTGAGATGAGTACAGGTTGTATTGAGCAGCTAGACGTGCTAACAGTTATATAAACCCTTGCTAATTTTACAATTCCATGTTGCTTCTCTAATTTGTGCTGAAGAATCTCTACAATCAGTTGGGGAGAAAAATCACATACTGTGTTTCTTTAAAAAGAAAATTAAGTTAAAGGCAGCAACACACATTCACTTCTCTCTTCAACTACCCGAACTCAGTTAAAAGAGAGCAGACGGAGTATTTTAAGTATAAACCCTGAAGGACAAAGAGAACAGGAGAAGACATAATAGCAGCAAAACCTTAGACGCTGCAAAGCAGATGGATGACTGATATGATATAGTAGCTGCAAAGTGCTGATCCAAAGTCTGCAGTGGGAAAGCCAGTTGTACAAGCCGCCTTAGGCCACACGTGCCCCCAAAGAATCAGACAGGAATTGGTGGTACTGCGTACCTCGAAACATGGAAGGTTGGGGGCTGACAGCAGGAGGGGAAAAGCAGTACTTCTTCCAGCGCTGTCCACAGTTAAAGAGCCCGATATACACACTCGGGTTTCTAAACAGCCTTTGAGAGCCACACACTTAAATGTGAGACACCCCAAAATTGGTCAGCGTCTTAGGGAAGCTTTTAACCTCAGAAGCAGGATCCAAAACAAAGAGGCTACACAAAACATTATTTTTATCAAGATAAGATGTATCCATGAATCAAAAAAAAAAAAAAAATAGTGTAAAAATATCAGAAACATAAAAAGCTCTTGGAAAGGAAAAATGATACCAGTAATAGTTACCAAGACCTTCAACAAAAGCATTTAAAGGTAAAGTTGAGATAATGTCCCAGTATCTAAAGTAAAAAAGGAAAAAGAGATTAAAATGAGAGAGAAAGACAAAACAAACAAACCAAAAAAACCTGAGTCTCAGTCCTGAAGAGCATACACCCAATACAGCAACTCTAGAAAGAGAGAATAGAGAAAATTAAAAGAATTTCAAATAAATAATTCAAGACCTTTTCCCACAATGGAAGGACACGAGTTTCCAGAGTAAAAAGGCAACCTAATTAATACTTAGCAAATGGACTTTTTTTTAAGACTCTAACCACCCAAATCAAGAAAAAAGACTGGTGGTGGTGGTGGGGGGATGGAATGCTGCAAATTTTCTGAGAGGGGCAGAGAGCAGTTTCTCTGCAAAGTTCAAGGCTCAAAACGGCTGTGGACCACACCGCTTTAACAAGAGAGGCTAAAAGGGAGATCTTCAAAATTCTGAGAACATCAACTGATTCCCGGTGTTCTATACACTGCGTGATTAAGAGCGAATGCACAGCGGAGATGTTTCCAGACACACAGTATCTCCACAACGTTCCTTTAACACCCATGCACCTTTTCTTCGGGAATGTACTTGAGGGAATGTACGTTTGGGAATGTACTCCATGCAAAGGAGGAAATGAAACAAGAGATTCAAGGAGTACAGGAAACAAAGGTCTAGTAGCAAAAATCTGGAGGTCCAGAGTAATGGTGAGAGCAACGCCGGAGGTTGGCTGCATCTCAGAATGGAAAAGGCTCTGAATGGACTTCTCCAAGAAGATAAAATTGAGAGGCCAGTCATGTGTCAGAGGACCTCTGGGCAAGAGGACATGTACAGCAAAGGAAACAACTACGAAAGGCGAACAACTATTACGGAAAGGAAACAACTATGATTGTTAACTTCAGCAGAAACAAAACTCTGTGCCCGAAAGGAAATGCAGCCCTAATGCGCCACCTGGTTTACCTGTAAATAACATTTACATATTTTAAATAATGGAAACACTGAATATTTATCTCGCCTTGATGAGATAAATCCTATCGGAGTCTGGGAAGGGAGAAAATTGAATGCGTGTAGTGGGGATATCAAGAAGAGGTGTGACAGATAACTAAATCCTCACAGTCTACAGTGGATAGCAGTAAATAAAACCTAATACTGAAAAACCAAACAGTGGTATTTAGAGATATGGAAGAAAATAGCCTCCAAAAAGAACTAAGATGTTTTTAAGTGGTTGCCTCTGTGAACTTGGGAAGTAGGGAGGAGAGTGGAACACAGCTTTTTGGGTTTGTTTTAATAACCTTTGGAGAACTATTTGCCTCTTTCAACCATATTCATGGACCACTCTGATAAAAATCAAAACAAATTGAAAAAGAGCAGAGCCAACCAGACGTCCCCATCTGTGACCACCCACATTGAGGTGAATAACGCTGGCTGTCCCACGTCCTCCCCTTTCTAGGCTGTACACTGGGCTCCTGGGCTCCTTAAAATCTGCTGAATCCAGAAGATGGTGACAGATGGCCCAGACCCTTCCAGGGAGATGTTGATCTCAAAACAGGGAAAGGACGCCCGGGGGAAGGAGGAGTAGCCGGAAAGAAGCATAAATTACCTCACCATAAGCTTCACAGAAATGCTGACCCTGACGGTTCACGGTAAGATTTCTGCGGTAAGTAAGTGTCAGTGTGATGTTGGATACCACAGACAACTGCAAAAAATGTCCAGGTTTCCCTTGAAACTTTCTGGCAGGACGATTAGGCCGCATCCTCAGGAGTGCACCAGTGTAGGTCGGTGCCATGAGGGGACGGAGCTCGAGTAGCCAGGCCCCGTGAGTCTGCTTTCCCTGTTGGCTGCCACACGAATGGGGAGGGTAAGAAGGACAGGGAGAGGACCAACAGTTACTGACACCTGCAGTCATACCCCCCACCCCCCACCGTGCCTTCCCTGAAACAGAAAGAAAGAAAAAGCTAAGGGCCCAGGGCCTCTCGGGTTTGCTCTGGACGGCAGAGAATAAACTGTTTCCATCTCTCTCCCCCATCTACTAGCACGTGCTGCCAATGGGGAAGGAGTCATCATGGACCCTCCTTAAGAATGGGGGATGGGAGAATTTAAAAAAAAAAAATTTTGGAGTTTCCACCTTGCTTAAAGTGAGTATACATGACGAATGGCTTATTAATTTAGAAAAACACTCCGATTCCTTTTTTGGTTCAAAATGGCGAGTGTCAGCTGGAAGGAGGAGGTTAAAACCAAGGGAAGAAAAAGTGCTCGGAAAAATGAACTGAGGGGAGTTTTCATCCCACTCCAACGCTCGATCCTCAGCCCAGGAGACTGTAGGGTTGAGTCCCTGGATGGAGGTAAAAGAAGAGATGGGGAGAACCACTGTAGAGAGGGACCCAGGAAACAGTGCTCAGCAGGGAGCTAGGAGAACAAGGCTAAAACTATCCCATCCTTGGGGATGGCTAAGGAAATTAGAAAGAGTGATATCAGATGCAGAGCTCATTTCAGCGGATGGCTTTTGTTCTTTGTGGTAATCTCCTGCCATTATTTGAAAAAACAAAATCATTAAAGGCAAGAACAGCCTCATAATGGGGTACTTTGGAGAATGGTTAGAATCCCCAGGAATCCCTGTTATATAGAATGGGCACTCGAGTCGTTATTTAGATGTTCAAGAAAAGCATGACATGACAGCAGGCAGAAGAACTCAGGGACACGACAACATTGTCTCTTCATCATTGGGAGAATGGGAGGTGATGATTACCTTTCTTGACACTTGATCTTAGCCAAAAGGCCGAGAAGCGAAGAGGACCTTTTTTTTTTAACAAGAGTGTCCCTCTCTGCTGTTTGAGCAGTAATGTCCCCAAGTCACTTTTCAGAGTAGGCAGTGGTCTAGGAGGCGGTCCCAATACCTGGTCTATTCCACTTTTGAGGCCCTAACTCTGCCCCCTTTCACACCAGAAGGAATTCCCAGGGGCTGGATGTTGAGGCAAAGCCTGGCGTAAAAGGGTTATTTATTTCATTGAAGGTTAGGAAGCTTTCATGTTCAGATAGAAAAACTGAGTTGTGAGTAAATTCTGGAAAAACTTGGAAGGTCAGTCAGACATTGTGAGAAAAATACAAAACAGGGAGATGAAAACTACAGAAGAAAATGATGTGTTCTTGCTTTCACAAGGACGGAGGAAGCCAAGAACACATAATCCGACTGAGATTAAGTCTCCATAACGACTGTGTGTGCAGCATTCCTGGTTACCCTGGTAACCCTTCTTGAACATCACAGTGCTACAATAACAAAATAATCATAATAATCACAATAAGCACACGTATGTGTGATCTAGCATGATCCCCCTGGGGGAAGGTCTGGGGAGAAATTGGGGAGTCAAAGAATTGAGTTTGGCGCAGAGGTACCCCAGAGGACGATCTGGGGCACTGCAGACTAGGGTGCCCTGTGCTGACCTGGGCAGTCTGGGTAAACAATTAAATACTTGTGGATCCACAGGGCTTCTCTTGCCACACCACAGGCCTCTCTGCCTGTGGAGAACCTGGCACAGAAAAGCAGAAGCACGGGGCCGGGGACGATAGGGACTGAGGCTTACCTGGTTGTACCTCCCTTTGTTATCTGAACAGCAGGATGGGCCCATCCAAGCCCAGTTCCACACCCTTTCAGTTCCTGTAACTGAGAAGTGAGGATGCCACCAGCCGCTCTCTCAAAGGGGTTTTATGAGGATTCAAGGAGTTAACGCAGAGAAAGCACTTTGAACGACGCTTGGGACACGGTATACTTTCTCCACGTGTTAGTTATTAATACGATAGTGGCTACCGTTACCTAGTAGACGAAGCTACCGTCATCTAGAGTAGAAGCCAGTCTGCGCTTCAGCATCTACCTGGCCATGATGTCGGTGATGGCGAAGAGCAGGAGAGGGAGGAAAGAATGCTGGCTGCAAAACAGAAGCCGGCCTGGGGACAGGCCAACTCCAAAACGCAGAGTCGAGGCAGAGGCCCTGGCTCCCACAGAAGGCACAGTTCTTAGACCAAGGACAATGATTCTCTCAGGGTGAGCTGCTTCATTCCTCAGGGTTATACTCTGGGACAAGGACCCCACACCCCCACAGACTTGAATTTCAGGCACGATTGCTTCACTATCCGTTCTTTCCGTTCAGGCCCAGAGAAAAGATTCCCTCAGGTACAAGCCAGACGTAGGAGGACCTGGTGCCAGCATCCAAGACCCTGCAGACCTGGGGGCATCATGCCCGTTCTGATGCTGACCTTCTAACTCAGTTGTCAGGGCCACCCACTCGTCCTGGCTCCACCTGCCCTCTTGAAAACCAATGGGGGTTGAATTGAGGCCTCCAAAAAACTACACTGAGACCCCAACTTCTAGTATCTGTGAATGTGGCGTTATTCAGAAATAGAATCTTTGCAGGTGTCATCAAGGTAAATGAAGTTATACTGGACTTGGATGGGCCCTAATCCAGTGACTGTGTCCTAATAAGAGGAGGCAAATTCCAGCTCAGTTATAGAGAGACACACGGGGAGAAGGCCACGTGATGACAGAGGCAGAGATTGGAGTGATGTGTCTCTAAACCAAGGAATGCCAAGGATTGTGGGCAAATCCCAGAAGCTAGGAAGAGGGAGGGAAGGAGTTTTCCCTCAAACATTGAGACAAAGCATGGGTTTTCCAATACCTTGATTTCATATGTCTTGCTCCTGAGCTGTGAGAGAATACATTTCTGTTGTCGGAAGCCACCCGGGCTGTGGTGATTTGTTACAGCAACCCCAGGAAACCAATACAAAAACTAACTTTATATCAGTTGCCCCACTGCCTTTGCCTAACTCAGAGCAGTTGTGTTCCCTCTGCCCACCGAGTAGCTCTTTCTAACTTATAAATCTTTGGAGAACAAATTGAGGGGCGTACCAGTCCTTTCTTACTCAAAATATCCCCTGGGCACCTTGAGCAATTGGCCTATCCTCTCCCTAGCGCCCTGCATACCACAAAGAGCAGCTGGCAGCAGGCCACGTGAAATAGAACTAAGAGGAAAAACAATTTGGAATTTACCTTTTTCTCTGGGTGGGGCCATGTGACATCCACCTGTGTGTCCAACAGAGGCCCTAAGGATCAGCCCAAACGTGACATCGTACCTCCACCTATTCTGAGAGTCCCAGGTAACTTTTTTTTTTTTTTTTTTGGCAGCTTCATTAGGAAGAGGAAAAACAAATCAACGTCCAGCGAGTCCTTCCAACTTAGTCCCAAAGTAAAGATTAAGGAACTGAGGCTCAAAAGCCACGTGGAACACAGAAAATACATTTTAATGCACGTGTATCTGATTCTCAGTGTATCTAGATTTTTCCATCATCATGACATGCTCACTATGTGAAATAGAAAGAGGCATGAGCTAGACTCAGAAGACCAGGGTTACATAAATGCTCTTCCTTGCACTCAATTTTTATTGTCCCTGTGTGTGTTATAGGAGATGGTGTGACCCTAAGGAAATAACGACATGGATTAGCGAAAGTTAATACTCAATGAATACTAAAGGAAGAAGGAAGAGAGGGCCTTGAGGGTTTGAGGAAAGAAAGGAGAAGAGGAAGGACAAAGAACAGGTTTCAAGGAAAGAAAGGGAAAGAAATAGGAAAAGAACAGACTCACAAACTCAGAGGCTTCAGTTCTGAGTTGAGACCCCAGTTGAGAAGAGTAGGAAGAAGCAAGTCCAAACTGGAAACACCCACAGCAATGTGTGGGTCTGAACCAAGCCCGGTCCCATGTCTTACATTTGTGACCGTAAGACACACACGACAGACTTAATAACAGACTTCCGGAAGGGGGCAGGGAGTGGGGAACGAACCCCTCACTAAGTGTGTGATAGACATTGCGGTTTCTCAGAGGTTATAATTACAAGCCTGTATCTTCTGAGTCTGGAACCCATTGAGACTAAATACCAGTGTCAGCTGGGAAATACAATATAACTTCATCATGGATGGAGCTGGATCGGAGAAGTACAGCCTGGACCTGCTGCTAAAAAGGAGGTGGTGTACATTTTGCCCCAAGACTAGACCACCACCCTTGCTTGGAGGGACTCTGCAAAGCGGCAGAGCCCTCAGGGGAACTGTTAGATGCCATAGAAAAAGGTGCCCTTTCTGGTGAGAGCAGCCCTGTGAGTGTATGCCTTGGCACATAGAGTGAGGACCGCATTTCAACTCGCACTCGTCCTCGGGGCTGGCTGGGTGCTTTCTGCCAGTGCACTGAGCACTCAATTCCTGGTGCCTGTTCTGTCATCCCTTCATCCACGGCATGGAGAACCTCAGCCTGGTTCCAAACTACCGACCCTAAAAGAGGGCCAGGGAAACCGTGGGCCTCTACTGCAGCCTTGAGAAGAGGCCCTGGGTGCAGATGTCCTTCCTACATTGAAGATGAAGCAAACAGAGTAAACGTGGCGCGATTTCAGCAGGCCACGTGATCTATAAGAGGGAAGACAGGCAGATCACACAGGAGCTACGGCCTGGAATAGTCCATTGCAGTCAGGGGACACCAACTAGCGCAGAGGTTTAAAAAATTTGGCCAAGACCTACGCCAAGGGGTATGTTTTAATCTGTGACCCAACACGCGCGTGCACGCACAAAGACCAACATAAAAGTTTTCAGAAACTATATTTACAATAGTTCTCTATATTTATGTAATGGAAGTCTCAACCTTTATTGCTTTCATGACCTCTAATTAGTCATAAGCACAATTTGAAAAAAAAACAACTAATGGAAGTCAAAATCCTACCCTGTCAATCAGACAAATAATTCTTCCTTCCTTAGGGAGGAGTGAGTGAGGCAGGTGGAAGGAAAAGCAGGCATCACCTTCTTGATACTTCATAGCGGGATAAAATACACATCCTAGGAGCCCCAGATGTGTGGGGAGAAAGAGATCACAGGACCCTGCCCCTGGCAACACAGACACAAGAGTCTGAAGGATGGATGACAATTTCAGAAATACCAAAACCGTTTTAAGTGCTTCTTTTAATTAAAGAAACAAGGTTGGTTGGTTTGATTTTTCTTGAACTGTGACTTGAGTCCAAATTATGTTTTGTTTGTTTCTTCTACAAATAGGCCTCCTGGATGGTTTCAAAGTGTGACGAAAACAGTGTGTTGTCCCAACTTGAACCAACCAAAACAACAAAACACCCTTTGAGCCGAACCATTATTTTGTTTCCTTCAAGCCTCAATGGATGAGACTGAGCCTTCTAAAGAGTTGATTCCAGAAGCAGAAGGGCCCTAGACTCTTGCGTCCTACAGCCCAGGCATCTCTTGCTACTCGCAGTTGCCCCAAAGGTCCCCAAGTGCTGCTGCCGCCAAGCGTCTGCTCATGCAGCCCCTGCTGCTCACACTGCCCTTTCCTCAACCCCCGCTTCCTTATCTGCACTTACTCATCTTTCAAAACTCAATTGAAGGGTCATTTCTTTCATTCACTCAGTCCTCAACTTTTCCAACACACTTTGATTGAAGATTCACCATATACCAGGACCCATACCGGTTATTGGGGGAAACCAAAGGTGAACAACACATGCTCTGGTCTTTAAAAGCTGATGATCAAGTCCAGTGTAACAGACACTTCTAACCCAATGTGGTGTGATCATCCAAGCACGCACAGAGGGGCACAGAGGGGAGCCCTTAACTCCATGTCATGGGCCATGTAAGTCTCTCCCTCAGCTGGAGAGGATGAAGGAGAGAGTGGGAATGCGTGGGGATAGCAACAGTGAAGTCAACTACCATGATTCCCAATTTAAAGATGATGAAACTAAGGCAAAGAGCGGTTAAACACATTTCCTTTCCAAGGTGCAAAGTGATTCACAGAACTGAAAGTTTGATCTCAAAGCACACTAACTCCAAGGCAGGTCTCTTAATCATTAACTCGAATCTCACTCATTGTCAGAGGAATCAAGAGAAGGAGGCGATCCTGGTGGAGACTTGACAAACAGGAGGAAGAAACTGAATGGGATAGGCAGGGGTTTTTAGATCCATGGTGAAGCCAAGTCCTAAACCCAGAGAGGATTTGGGGTGGGGGCGGGGACAAACCCTGGGGTACAGGGCGTGCAATAAAGCAGATCTCTGCATTAAATCTTTGTAGAGAATCAACGTCAGTGCTATTTGTTGGTTGAACACTAGTCACTTCAAAGTCAAACCCGGAGAGGTATAAATCCTGTCTCTGGTAGTTACTGGAAGGAAGTGTGTCCTTGGACAATGCGTTTATTCTTCGTGAGTCTATCAGTCTCTGAACGATGGGGATAAGCAATGTCTACCTCACGCAGCTGTGATGAGGATTCAGTTAAGGGAGAGTGAGTGTGGAAAGCATGGAGCAGAGTTCCTGGGACACAACACAGGCAGAATTCACATGACTTCTGCTTCCCTTTGGTTTTCTCACCCTTGCTGAGGAGAGATGCCTAAGTCCATCCACTTTCCTCAGCCACAGAGTGGGCAGGAATCTGGACGCCAGCACCACTCTGGCACAGATGAGTCCCCGGCAACAACCTGGACAGGAAGTGGCTGGGAGCAGAGTTCCAGGCACTGAGCAGAGCTTGTCAGAGTGAAAATAGGAAGTCCAGGGTCCATCTCTGAGAGCTGCCAAGGGAGCGAGGAACCACCCATCCCCTGCAGGAAGGAACTGTTAATTGTGTCATTAATAACACTTAGCAATGTCCCCGTACTTTTCCAAGCTAATTAATTCCACTCCACATCCTTGAAAACAAATGGCTGCGTGTATTGCTCTGTTTTTGAGCTAGAGAGGGTAGAGATGCACGTCCTCCACAATGACTGGGGAAGGAAGAAGCTGCATTACCACTTCCTAGGGTCACGTTACCCAGGGCCAGGAGAGGGCACTGAGCCCTGGTGGGATTTACCTTCCACCTCCAAGTCCCTCTTCAAACAATAATAATCAACCAATGGTACCACGTCACATTGAGGCTCACCCAGCTCTAGGACACACTGCCCAAGAGTGGCAGATGTTAGGCTGGTCCCATGCTCTGGAGGTAAATGTCTGTCCACCTCCTTTCCCAGGACACAGGACCAAGCTCAGACGCCAGAAAACAGAACATGTAGTCAGCTGGTCAACTCTGCTGCTCTTTAACTTGGTGGAGACTTCCTTTATAGACCAGAATGTGGGGGGACCAAAAACCCGACCCAGGTCCCTCCCTTCACGGGAGTGCAGAGCCCAGTGTGAGAGCCGGAAGAGGCAGATAAACAAACAGAAAGCAACCAACACAAAGAATTACTCAGTTATAGGGGGCTGCAAAGACCCCGTGGCAGTCTCCCATAGTTTACACGTGTATACATTTGTTTGTCTTCCCACTGGCCTTTCTTCACTTTGGGATGACACGTGTCACTGTGCAACGGCAAGGTGCATGGAACGGTGTTCAAGTCCCTGGATGGACTTTGCCTTTTCTTGACTCTAAGCGTCGGTACATCTAGTCCTCACTTGACCAATGTCTCCATTTCTTCGTTTTGTTGTCTGCTGATCATCTTCCCAAACAGCTCAAATGTGTTCTCTTTCTGGAACGCTTTCCACTCCTTCTCCCGCCTCCTGTCAATCACCAAGTCTGGATAATTCTATTGCTTAAATAACCTACGCAATCAATTCCCTCTGCTCCATCCCCATCATTGCACAGACATTCCAACCTCCTCCTAAGTGGTCCAGGCCTCTTACACGACCCATTAGAGTTTATCCTCATCCATGGCCCCCAGCTGAGCTTTCTCAACGGCAACTCTGATTCCGTAACTACTCTATTCACACACTCTGCCTGACTCCCTTGAGCACTAGATAATAGTAATAATTGATCATAGCAATTGCTTACTATGTACCGGGCATTGTTCTAAAGGGCTTTGCATACTTTAACTATAAACTTGCAGCAGCCACAGGTGGTGGGTCCCTTTATTGTCCCCATTTGTGTTATTTACTTGTCTGTTAACTGTCATTCCTGCCCTCCTATGTTCTCCTTTGTATTGCAGGGGCTGGGCCAACCGGCAAACTACAATTCCCAGGCTCCCTGGTCAGCTGCCTTCTGGCTGGGCTCTGCCAATGGGAGGGCTTGCTTCTGCATGGCTTTGATTTCCCACCTCCTGCTTCCACTGGTGCCCCCCTCAGTGGCGGCAGTATTAGCAGGAGTGCAGCGTCTCTCCTCCCAGCTGCAGGCACCAACTGACAGCAGGAGTAGCAGATAGTGGCCACAGCAGATCAGCAGCACGTGCAGCCTGGGCTCCTTCCAAAGGCCGGTAACGCTTCTTCCCTTCGGAGTCACAAGCTTATCCCTGTCACTCCTCTACCCTTTCCAAAATATTGTAGCTAACTGCCTGCATTAAATGAAAAGATCTGCAGTGTGTTCTGCGTTCTTGACTGGATACTGATGATAGCTCATTTAACACAGAGGAAACTGAGGCACAGAGAGGTTAAGCAACCGGTCCCAAGTTAAACAGCTAGGGAATACCAGGAAGCACACATAAAGGAAAAATCAACAAACAAAACTCACGTACTAAACTAAATCAAAGCTCCTTAAGCACATCATGCAAAGGCCTCCATAACTGTTCTCTTCTCTCCGTCCACATCTCATCATCTAGTTGGAGGGTGACATCTACTAGTAGTGGACTGTGCGCTATAGTTTTGGTTCCTGAATGAATGAATGTATGCCACATGTGTGTAAAACTCAAACAGGACCTGTAACTGCAGTGGATGTTTGACGGCTCCCTGCAGGAATACGTAATAAACAAGTGAATAGACACGACAAATCGACCTGAAAACAAGCCCTACATCCGTACGCCTTCCGGCCTCAGTGTCAGAGCCTACAGCATCCAAGACTCTGAACGTCCACCTTCCTTAGACGGAGTCAGCATACAATACATGCACATTTTTGAAATGAATGTATCGATCAAGCAAGCGGAAATGTGTCAGTCAACCCATGGCTCAGTAGTGTTTAAAACACTGGTTTATCAAAATATAAAATTTTCCAGTACAGCACAAACGAAAACCATGACATTTCCCTAAAATTAAAACCTCCAACATAGCGACCTGCAAATAATTATATGTTAATGTTTTTAATTAAAACACACCACACACACACACACACACACACACACACACACAGTTAATCTCAGGGGACATCCTGTATGACAAAGGAAAAAACAATGAGTCATGGATTCCAACCTCCTATTTATAACCTGGGCCCACAAATGATCTGTTACTAAAGGAGAAAAAAGCCATTAATCTCCCAACTCAGGGAGCAATTTTATATTTTGAATAAAAACAAAATAAACAGCATTAAGGAGGGAAATAAATCAGATAGGCAGTAATTAGTTTGAAAGAGCCGGATTTGGAATTTAAGCCTCATCCATCAAAGCGAAAGTATATCCAATGACATGGAGATTTTCCATTCCCTTTTCAGACAAAATTAGCCCCTTGATCTGAAAAGTAAATTGACAGGACCCAGAAGGGGGAGCAGGAGTGATGGGATTCAAGTAGAGGTGGGAGCAGAGGCTTAATAAAGTTTGGTGAGGCCCTGACTTCTGCATTTTTCACCTCCTAGCCTCTGTGTGCTGCTTTATTCATTAACTTGTTCATTTTCTATCTGTGAACTCTTCGACGACCCAGGAATTTTTAAGAATAGAATCTTATTCATGTTCTAACTCAACATCCTTATTTTACAGATTTAGAAAGCTCAATCGATTTGACAGTAACTGACTTGCTTAAATTTGCACAACAAAACCAGCAGGAACTCCAAGACTGGAATCCAGGCCAAGGGCCTCCCAGGCTTTCATTGCAAAGCTCAATAAGGACAAATGGTCACGGGTGGCTCCTGCCTTAAGGTGATCTTTGATTTTATGCCACACGCTCTGGGTAGGACCCCCTTTATGCTAAATGATGGAGAAGTTGCCCCTTTCTGCATGCTTCCTGGGGCATTTTTCTTTCCACTCAAAAACCCTGTCCAGACTCCTCAATCATTCATTTGCACCTTATCCTGAGTTCTAATTAATATGTTCTCTCTCCCCTTTATTTCGGCTTGTCCTGCTAGAAGAATTTGTTTTCGGCAACAGTTTGGTGACTTATTCATTTGAGGCATAGGCATAAGAAGTCTCTCCAGGTACATTTACAAACCCTTGCATAGAATTTTTAAAAATATTGTGGGTTAAAGTAATATAGTTCTGTGAACAGCTGTCCCTTTCACCGCCCACCATCCTAGTCATTTGGTTTGGGTTTATATATCCAAAGAGTATTAATTTTACTGAAAATTGGAAAGAGCAGTGAGATGTAGAAAGATTAAGGATCTCATCAAAGCATTGGTTTCTAATAGGAACGTAATAATTCAAAAGCTGACTAGAAGTTAAATGCCTGTCAATAAATAGTTAAATGAATGGCTCACTCAAATGGTAATCATGCATCTTGAACGGCAAAAAAACTATTTAGCCATTTGAAATGATATAGAGAAGAAAATGTATTGACATAAAAAGATGTTCAAGATGCCTGATTACCCTGTTTCCCCAAAAATAAGACCTATCCAGACAATCAGCTCTAATGCGTCTTTTGGAGCAAAAATTAATATAAGACCCGGTATTATATTATATTATTTATATTATATTATATTATACTATATTGTGTTATATAAGACCCGGTTTTATTTTACTATAAGTAAAATATTTTACTTATTTTACTATAAGTATATTTTACTTATTTTGTTATAAGTAAAATAAGACCGGGTCTTACATTAATTTTTGCTCCAAAAGATGCATTAGAGCTGACGGTCCAGCTAGGTCTTATTTTCGTGGAAACACGGTAACATGACGAATGTGAAGAGTTATCAAATGGCACTTATTATCTGATCCTTCTTTTTACTAAAACGACAACAACAAATTGCTACTGAAAAAAAAGTGATGACATTCCCAACTTCCTAACATATATACATACATATATATATGTATATGTATATATATATATGTAGTGCATGTATTCCTTTTGATAAGAAAAATATTTTATTGTCTATTTATCATTTATTATTGTATATAAGTATATTATATATAAATATGTATATTTTATGTAAATAATGTATATATCATTTCTATTTATTGTTATTTATTATTTGTTTATTGTTATTTTATTTTTAAAATAATTATTTTTTACTGTAAAGTAAAACGACCCAAACAATTGCCCTGCACAATTAGAGAAACAATGTAAGAAATTACATCTGAGTATTCTCGGTGAATACGTACGTAACGTGTGGGGCAGCGAGGGAGGGGCTGGGTAGACCCAGCCTCACTTCCACACCTCTACTTGATTTTATAGATTGGTTTTGTTTGTTTTCATGTATGAGGTTTCGTTTGAACAAAAGCACCCAAGGGCAGATATATCCATATATTTTGCTCAGGTTCCTTCTTCAATTATCAGAATAAGTCCTTACCTGGAAATATTTTCTTGCTATGGACAAAAGTCGGAACATAAACAATGATTGAGAGATTTTGATGTATAAGATGCTGTCCTAGGACTTTTTACAACTGCTACCCTGTTTATTTGTCATCACAGCTCTGTGAAGCAGGTGTGGTTTCCACTAAATGTAACACACAGGAGTAGAGGCTCAAAAGACGCAGTGACCTGTGCATGATTTCACAGGCAGACGTGATGGGCCTGAGAAAGGAGCTGAGAGCCAGGAGAACCAAGTCCTGTCTTCTGGCCATCTCACACCAACTGGTCTACCAGTGTGGCTGGTGCTAAGGGTTGAATTAGGTCACCCCACAAATTCATATATTGAAGTCCTAACCTCTCGGTATCTCAGAATGTTACCGTCAAACAAAAAACTTGCACAGCCGAAAGTTTTTCTGAAAGAAAGGGTTTATTGAGCCAAATGCTAGCCAGAAAAGGACCAGGTCCTGGGGCATGCAGTCTAAGCCACCAGCAGTAGGGCTAGGTGGAGAAGGCAACATATCCACCACGTTGGGGTTGATGAGCTTTCTTGCACATTATGTTTTGGGGAAGAAAAACATAAGTTATTTTGAAAGAATTTACATTAGCTACAAATAAGGAGGGTGGGAAAAGGTAGAATGGGGACAATTCTAGGATAGGTGCACAGTCTATAATTTACTACTTCTGATTGGTTGTGAGAAATAGTCCTGAAAGTTCATGCATAAGCAGCATGCTGTGGCATCTGGTGGTGGCTTCTCAGTTCCAACGTACATTCTGGAATGTGAGCAGTCTACTGCCGTGTTTCCCCAAAAATAAGACCAACCGGAAAACAAGCCCTAGCATGATTTTTCAGGATGACATCCCCTGAACAGAAGCCCTAATGCATCTTTTGGAGCAAAAATTAATATAAGACCTGGTCTTATTTTCGGGGAAACGCAGTGTTAGTTCACCCGCAGCTATAAACTGTTTAAATACCCTGTCTCTTTCACTCCTGGGCCTGCTGTAATTTTGTTTGGCGTATCTCAGAATTTTTCCCTTCCCAGTAACCTTACTTGGAGATAGTGTCTTTACAGAGATAATCAAGATAAACAGAGATGATCCTGGTGGGCCCTTATCCATTATAACTGGTATCCGTATAAGAAGGGGAGCTTTGGACACAGACATGCACAGAGGGAAGAGCATGAGAATGCAATATGAACATGAAGACAGCCGTCTACCAGCCAGGGAGGGAGGCCTGGGACCGCTCCTTCCTGACAACCCTCAGAGGGAACCAACCCTGCCAACACCTTGATGGCGGACGTCTAACTTCCAAAAAGGAGAGGTAATAAGTTTCTGTTATTTAAGCCACCCAGTCTATGATACGTTCTCACAGTAGCCCTAGCAAACCAGTACAGATGGTCACCTGGTGAACACATGACACATCACGTTTAATGGCAGACAGTGTGCCTAAAGAATGCAGGGACGTTTGGGGCCACTATATGGAAGCAGGAAACTTGGAGGGGTGGAATGGGGGAGAAGGAAAGAATGCTCAGCAGGAGAGAGGACCCCACGAAGGCCCCATGCCTTCCAAGCCATACTATGCATGCCAGCCCCGCTACCAGGAATAAACCCACAAAGCAAATTATTCAGCATCATACGAGGCCAGAAATCCATTACTTAATTTTTGCAGCAGATGTACCTTTTTTTAATTTCGTTTTGCTTGAAGCTAAAATTACAAAATTAAAATTTAATATTAAAACATTAGCATCAGTTTGCATTCCCTGACTGTCTGCCCACCTCTTGCCTCCAGCCCATGCTGTGTGGCAATAGGGAAGGACCAGACACAGAGTGCTGGAAAGAGGACTGGGCTATGGCTGCTGGTCTTGACCTTGCACCGCAGTAGCCATGTGACCTTGAACACAGCGCTTCCCTCCTCTTTTGTCAAAGGATGGAGGCGACTTGGGTGTTCCTTAAGGTTCCTCCAGCTCAAAGTATCTGCACGTCTGTGTATCTCCAGGGACAAGAAGGAGCCAGCAGAGGTCAAAAACAGATGGCTCTCCAGGAAGTCAGTCTTCACCTGCACCTGTGCTGTTGTCAGTGCTGGGAAGCGGGCTGGAGAGCCACAGAAAGGGAGCATCTCTAAGTGTTGGCAGGTGTGTCACCTGAGCAAGGGCTCTATAAACCTCCAGAGACCCTAAACAAAGAAAAGCCCAGAACGCCTGTTCCCATCCTCCTTTGTAAATGATAAAACATAAACATTACATGTATGTAAAAAATAAACGATTTTTCTGACTACCAAATTTTGATTATTTATCGAAGCTTCTGTGATTGTGTAGGTTTGACTCTGTGTGTGTGTGTGTGTGTGTGTGTGTGTGTGTGTGTGTGTGTACCTATGTCACTGGGGCATATGCCTCAATTTCCCTGGTATTCCAAGCAGGTTCTTAGTCTCTCTTTGGGGTAATTAAGCCTTGAAAAGCAGGTACATCAGGGCTCCTTCCTTTTCATCACTTTGAGGGCTGCCTCTTAATTTCATTATTGGAGAGTGTCTACGTTGGTGTCACTTTCCTCAGTACTTGGATCTTATCTATAGCACCCCAAGTTGAGAGTCTCTGTGCTGTGACTGACGTCCTTACCCTAATTCACCCAAAGGAAAATTCACCTAAGAGGAGCTCTTGGCTAGACTTTGGAGTGAAATCGGGTAGAATTGATTTATCTCTCTTCTAGAGAGATAAATCAATTGATCAGCCCCATCAGTGAAATCCAGCAGACTACTGGAAGTTCTTCACTGAAGAGTCAGGGAATGCCAGAAAAGCAGTGTGACATAGGAAGAACAAATGATGACTTTCCACCTAATTTAGAATTTTCTCAGAAAAATGCTATTCTTAGGGCTTGGAGAAAAGGGACACTCTTCCCCATATAACATAATCTAATCAAGGATGATGTCTGATCTCATCACCTTTGACGTATTCTGTTCATTAGAAGGAAGTCACAGGTTCTGCTCACACTGAAAAGGAAGAGATTATACAGGGGGGTAACTCACTGGGTAACCCTTGGCTCATGGCCTCTTTCCCTCTTCTTCAAGGCCAACACATTAGACCAAATCCTTCATGAGCTACCATTTCTCTGGCTTTCCCACTCTTCTTTCTTCTTCTGCCGTTAAGAACCCTGGTGGTTACACAGATCCTGGATAATTCACGTTTATCACACTATTTTAAGGTCAGCCAATTAGCAACCATAATTCTCTCTGCGACATTAATTTTCATCTTCCATGTAACATATTCACAGGTTCAGGGGATAAAGACAGGGTCATCTTTGGGGAGCTATTAGTCTGCCTGCTACAATTATTGATTTTTTTGTGTGGGGGACGGGGGACGTAATACTTGTGGTCATTATTCTTTTTAGTTCTTATCTTTCAGAGATACACAGTGCATAATTTACAGATGAAAGGCTATGTTGCTTGAAAATTCCTTCAAAATAATACGAGAGGAAAGAAAATAGGGAATAGAGATATAACAAAATTGTCCATGAGCCGACAATTGTCAAAGCTATGTGTTTGGTATGTAGCGGTTCACTATGCTATTCTGTCTGCTTTTGAAAACATGTTGTTTTGCATAATAAAAATATAATAACTGAAAAGAGAGACCAATAAACCCAGCGATCCTAGCATAAACTAAGCAATTCTATGAACCAGGAACTTTGCTTACTGCCTCACTTGCATCGTCCCATTTGATTCTCACAACAGCCATGTGAGGAAAATATTAAAAGTCCCACTTAGGAATAAGAAGACTGCTTCTCTCACAGGTTAAATGACTAGCCCAAGTATACCAAGCACCCGGTGCTGAATCCTGGTTTCCTTTGATTTCAACGTCTGTTTTTAATCACTATTTTAAGTTACATCAGCAAATATAAATTAAGCGGCTATACAAGGCACTGGTAAGGTGACAATATTTAGAAGATGTGATGCTTGGTCTCGGGGAGATCAAGGCCTAGAAAATACTTGTTGAATTACAGTTCTGGTCTGGGCTCAACCACTTACAAATGAGGACAGGCCAATGATCTCAGCTCTCTAGGCCTCAGGCCCTTTACCTATATGATGAGATCATGAAATCCATTCCTCAAATTGTAGAGGACAACAGGGAAGATCTAGTGAGGTCATTTAAGTACAAGCTATTACGAACAGTAAAGGGCTGTATAAGTAGAAAGGACAAAATGCAACAACAATGATGATAATAACGTGGTTGAAGATAAAAAGGCTCTTGGTCCACGCACAAAGAAGGAGGTCTGTGTGCACTACATTGGGTTTTCCTAAACCCCACGTTGTTTTCTTCATGAAAGCACTGCAGCAATTTCACATACAGTGAGGTTGACCCTCGAAAAACCCTGGACAGTGACATTTCAGAGTGATTGTGCAGAACTTCTGTCGTCAGACTGAAGTTTCCTCCACCTCGAGGACAGTGCTTAGCACATGGGAAGAGCCATGGATGGGGAACAGGAATCATGTGTGATGTGGTCACTGGGATCATTGTGACACGTTATATTAACAAGGACACAAGAATAGATGGTGTCAGATGCGCATGGACCCTCAATTTGATGTCCTTCAGGATTTGGTCTCAGCTGGAATCTCATGCTTTACCTCCCACCACACCCGTATCCCAGTGAAACACCCTTTCCTCTGGCCTGAGCTAAAATGCAGCTTCAAGGAAAGCCATGCCGCCTCACTGCCTTCTTATCTACAGTTCTCATATAATAACACCCTTACTCCACCCTTTGCTTTGTTCTTACTCATTCTTTAAGAGTCAAGTCAGGGCCTTCCTTAAAAGTCTTGCCTGATTCAGAGCCAAGTTGAATTAGGCAATCCTTCTTTGACTTCCATAAAATCCTATGACTCCCAAACTATACTTCTGTTGTCTATTTTAACACTAGACCAAGAGGTACTGAAGGCGGCAATTGACTTCCATTGCTAGAGCTCTAGTGCCTACAAAAGGGCAGAGAAATAGTAGATATTTGGGGATTATCTGTGGAATAAGAGAATGGTATGTCACAGAAAATAAATACTATTTAACATACCCCTCCTTTTAAGGGGATGGTTCTTAGTAATTGAAGGTTTCTTAGCTGAGCCTTACATTGGTTGTGAGTGTGCAGGCATGGGAACAGCAGCCTGAGACTTTGCTGTTTATCATAGTTAAGAGAAAGAGATTCAGAGACGCACAAGATCAAAAAAAGCAGAAGAGGAGTCCTCAGGGAGATGGCTATATCGGTTTATGTAAAGCCAGCTGCTATAACAAATAAACCTCAAACTATCTTTGACTCAATACAATAAATGGTTATTTCTCATTCACATAAAGTTTAATTCTCACGTACATAAATTATATCACTCACATAAGCCCCCAGAAGATGATCCTGTGGATTAGAGTTAGGGTTAGTTCTGCCCCACAGAGCACCAGGTTGACAGAGGCTCCCAAACCATCAACAGTCCCTGTACTTCAACATTGAGCCAGCAGGGGGGAGTGAAGGAGGGAGAGGGAGAGGGAGAGGGAGAGGGAGAGGGGGGGGGAGAGAGAGAGAGAGAGAGAGAGAGAGAGAGAGAGAGAGAGAGAGAGAGAGAGAGAGAAGATTGTCCATGGGAGGTTTTTTATAAACCAGGCCATCAGTAAGTGGTATAATCACTTCTCCCCATATTCTATTGGATAAACTCAGTCACATGGCTATGCCTAACTGCAAAGGAACCTGGGAAATGTAGCCTAATTATGTGCCCAAGAACAACAGAAAACCACCTTCGAGGAACACATAGTAATGGTCTCTACTGCAAGGGCCCAGAGATGGGGAGTGTCAAACATAAGAATAAACTCTGGCTGGACAGGAAAGAAAGGGGAAAAGGGGAAAAGGAAGAAGGGAAACAGCAAAGAAGACTCTGAAGGAGTTTATGGCGAATAGCATTATACAGTCTCGACTCCACTGTCCCTAAACAGAATCTTCAGTGTTCTACACTGTTCAGTAATGACTGTGCACAAGTGGGTATATGTGGAAAGGGACTAGAACTGAAGAATGTGAGGACAACCATAACACGTGGGAAACAGAATGAATATTTAAATAGAGGTTGCATGCTTCTTCCAGTGATGGTTCCATTTGTTTAAACATGACTGACTCTCCTTTTAGTAACTGCCTACAAAACCAGTTCCAGCCTTTCAAGAAAATCAGTCTTTTTTTTTAAAGGAAAAGCCACTAAATGAAGATCCTAGTAATGGCACAGCCAATAAGACCCAGTCTATAAATCCTGTTGTCTCTCTACTCCACTAGTAGAGTTAATGTGAAACAAGCAAATGTGAGCCCTGTACCACTCAGGAATTGACAAAGCAGCCTTCATAATCTACATGTCAATCACACGTTTGCTTCATCCACTTAATCCACGCAAGCCCTCAGTAAGGCAGTGTCATGAATTCCCCTTATAGATGTGGAACCTGCAATTACCAGGACCATGTAGCTGGTAACCGGCAGAATTAGGAATAAGAACCCAGACTACTGACAGCATCAACGGCAATAATAAAAGGTAGTGTTTATTTAGCACTGCCTATGGGCTAAGCAGAATATTAAGAACTTTACCTGAGTTACTGAATTTTAATCTCAAGACAAACATCTCTGGGAGGTACTAAATACTATTCCCATTTGGAACGATGTAAATGAGATAGAAGAGACAAGTTACTTATCTGAGTTTTCTTAGCTGTTACACCATACGGCTGCTATTTGCACCCAAGGGTTCTATGTTGCCAGATTAGCCCACTCCCCACTGTCCATCCGGTCCAAATCCATCTCTGTCAATTACTTCCATTGCTTCCTGATGAAACATTTGCCATGCACAAAACCCTTGGAATATGTAACTAGTCCATATTCGCGATAATTTGAAGCCTTTACGTCTGAGAAGACTGCTTTAAGATCCCTTCCATCTGAGTGATCAAGCATCCCAGTTTGCCCGGAACTGTACCAGGTTTATCTCTGAACGTTTCACATGCCAGGAAACTCCTCAGTCAAGGACAAACTGGAAATGCTGGTAACCCGACTTCCAACTCTGAAATCGGTGCATTTATAAACTTTATGCAAGACTCTGTTCTACCCTGGAAAGAGCAGTGTCCACAGGGGACACCCTCAGAATCTAAGTCACCCACACTAGATTCTCTTATTAACACACCTCCTATGGTGGGTTAAGGAACGCATGTGAAAAATTAGCCACCATTGTCAGGAGTGAGAGCAATAATATACTCAACAGGTTGTGTGGTTTTATCATCTGTGAAGATTGTAATGGGGGGGACATTCTTTATTTTTAGTACGTCATCTAAGTGGTATATTGGAGACCACACACCTTATGAATTAGCAAGTCTCTCTCTGGTCTGTGCTGTTTCCAAACCAAGAAAACTAAGAGAAGCCACAGAGAGAAGCTGAGATGAGAAGAACCCAGGGGCTGTTGGGACAATTTCTTCAAGGGCTGCACATCTTTCAACACTGTCTGGGGTATCACCCTAGATTGGTGACTCAAATGTGGCACAGAAGTAAGTGAGCCTGAGACATGCCATACTCTGAGCTGAGGGCATGTTAGCAGGGCATTCATGGAAAAAAAGTTGGCCTAGGTGGAATCTGAACTTTGAACAAAAATTAACCGTTTCCAATTCCTTTCCATGCCTGAAATTTCCTTTTAGAGTGTTATTCCTTTAGCTTGCCACCCTTAACAAAGTATGTCATCCCCTGTGCCTTAGTTAACCTAGGCTGCTGTAGCAACATATCATAGACTGGGTGGCTTAAAGAACAGACACTTATTTCTCCCAGTTCTGGAGGCAGTGAAGTCCAAGATGCTGGTGCTGGTAGGTTCAGTTCCTGGTGAGAGCTCTCTTTCTGGTTCGCAAAGGGCCATATTCTCGTTGTGTCCTCCCATACTGGAGAGTGAGCGATCTCTGGCCTCTCTTCCTCTTCTTATAAGGACACCAATCCCACCATGAGGGCCTTGTCTTCCTGACCTCATCCAAACGTAATTACCTCCCAAGACACCACCTCCAAATACCATCGCATTGGGGATTAGTTTTCAACAATGAATTTGAGTGGACACAACACATTCAGTCCTTAACACCCTGTGTCAGGAGTTCCAGAGGCTCAGTGGTGAGCCCCCACCTGCAGGCTTGCCCCAGGCTCTTTACTCAGGGAGCGGGGAGGGAAACACACACTTTTGTTTCAATAAACTTTCAATTTTGGAATAATTGAAAATATATAGAACAATTATAAATGTAGTATAGAGGATACCTGTATGCCCCCCACCCAATGTCTGCTTTTGTTCACATCCTACATGACCATGGTACATTTATCAAAGCTGAGGAACCAACACTGGTCCATGGTTTCTTACTAATCTCCAGACTCTCCCTGGATTTCACCAGTTTTTCCATTAATGCCCTTCTTCTGTTTCAATCTAGGATGCCACATTGCATTTAGTTGTCATGTCTCTTTAGTCTCCTCTGGTCTGTGACTGTATCTCAGCCTTTCCTTGTTTTTCTTATTTTTTTTTTTTGTTGTTGTTGTTGTTTTTTATATAACATTGACAGCTTTGAGGGATATGGGTCAGCTATTTTGTAGAATGCCCCTCAATTTTGGTTTGTCTGATGAAAACCACGGTTTCTGTTTAGCAATGCATCAGCCAGGATTTTGATTCTGCTCTGACCAGGTGACCCATAGCATAAATAGGGCCCTGCCTCATTTTTGTAAAGAAGCATCTACTTCGTATACAGAATTTCTGTAGTTGGGCATTATCCCTCTGTGCTCAGTCCCTCCAGCCCTGAAGGATGTGTGGTCCAGAGAAAAGGGCATCGGCATTAGAGTCATAAAAACCTGGCGTCAAATCTTAATTTCACATTTACTCACGATGATGTTGGAGAAATCATTTAACTTCAATAAGCCCCAGTTTATTCTTTCCAAAAAAATGACAATAAAATGCTGAGTTCATGTTTCTGTTGTAAAGGTGAAGTGAGCTACGCATGCAGCACTTAGAATATTATGTAGGACATGTGGGTATTTAATGAACATTCGTTTTCTGCCCTTACATTTGTTCTTTTTAGTCCCGCCAGGTCTTGCCTCTGAATATCATCTTGTTCATAACAAGAATATGTGGAAAATATACTGGGGTGATCACCCAGCTTACGAGCTACCCCGTACTCTCATCAATGTGATTCATTCCTTTGTTGTAGTAAGGGACCTGCCTTCCTGGACACAGGAGGGGCATGTGACCCAAGCAGACCAATAATAAGGCTACACTTCCCTGGCTATAGTGATTGGTCCAAACCCAGCCAATCAGAGTCCTTCCCTGGGATTGTTCTCACTGGGGTTAAGAAGAGAAATTTATCTTTCCTCTCTGGTCACACAGTTACAAGGATAAGCTGTGTATTATTCCTGTCATGTGGAGCTAGGCTGAGAGCAGCAAACCAGCTCGTATAAAGAAGCCGAGCTGACAGCAAGAGCATTCAAAGGAATGCTAGTACTTGGGTCCAGTGATCCCTGAGGTCAGTCCACTTCTGGCCTTTCCATAGTTTGGTGACTTGAACAAATCAATAACTCTTGTTCTTTAAAGAGTGTGGTTTTTAAAAGTGCAATTACAAGGAGCTCAACAGATTGCCTTTCTGGATTTTGCTGCCTGCTGTGACCTATTCTAAATATCTTGCTCCACGACCTGTTACCCTTTCCTCCCGTCTCTGTTGGCACAAAAGTGCCCTTCCTCTTTGGCCCTTTTCCCAACAGTGACTGTAAAGTTAAGTGTACAAATTTCTCTGAAACAATCTATGAAAGCAGTAAGAATCAAAGGCTCTAGGAGTGGGTCTGTGAGAATGCGCTGAAAAGAAACGAAGTCACGTATAGTGTCACACAGTTGCTCAGAACATAGATCCTGGAGTCCATCAGATCTGAATTCATGCCCTGCCTCTGTCATTCACTAGTTGTATGACTTCAGACAACCTACTTAACTTCACTGAGCCTCCGCTGTCTCACTGAATACATGAGGATGAGAACAGCTCCTTCATGCAGTTTTGGCGTGCATCCAACAAGATAACATGCGTACGATGCCAAGCATAGCGCCTGCTCCATTGCTGATGCTTAAATGCATGATGCCAGTTATTACTTATGATAATTAAAGATTTTGTGAGTCACCTGAATCCACCGATTCATCCTAGCCACATGAAAGGTGGGATAGTGGGACTTTGTGTCCATCCTGATATGCTACAACGTGAAACATACAGCAAGAACTCAGGAAGTGCTCTTGCCAAAAAAGAGAAAAAAAAAATCTGAATCTGAATCAAACCAGTCCTCAAGAGCTCATTTATAGGAAATAGGGCATGGGGTACAGGAACAAGTCAAATGAAAGTCTAAGAAAGCAATCAGACACGTGCAGGATGTGGGATATAGTAAAAGATAGGGGACTTGATTTCTGCAATGAGTCAATGGCAGGAGGAAGAGAATGAAAGAGAGGGGGAGAAGGAGAAAGAGAGAGAGAGAGAGAGAGAGAGAGAGAGAGAGAGAGAGAGAGAGAGAGAGAGAGAGAGAGAGAGAAAGAGAGAGAGAGAGAGAGAGAGAGGACAAATTTTCTTATTATCTCACCATATTCTACCCAATTGATAGGTGCTTGAAAGGACACTGGCTTTGAGCCAGATGACGTGAGCTGCTATCCTGCTTCAGCCACTGTCCTCACACCAATAAACTTGGGCGACTTGTCAAGGGGTGATAATTCAAGTGTTAATCAGAGGTTTAAATGAGGCAAAATATGTAATATAAAATTTCATGTACACAACACTGTGCAGACATCATCTCATTTAAATACAGATGCAGGGAGTTATTGCAAAGCATTACATTTATCTCCCTTTGCTCATACTGTCCCCTTGTGTTTCAAGCTTATCTGTAGTTTGTCTCTTCATCCATTCATGTATTCCATCAACAAACTTTTACTGAATGTCTATGTGTGCTTGGGATTGCAGCATTTATAAAGACGGTAAGAAAAAGTCCCCACCCTAAGAGCATTTACAGTGCAGTCAAAGTGTCACCGGCACATAACAAAATAAAGGCAACAAGATGTTGCAGAGGGTTTGGGGTAAGCAGACATGGTTTCAATGGCATTTTCAATGCCAGGTCTGACATTACTCATTGAGTGGGCCACGCTCCACCTGTCATCCCCTGGCTCTCTACTCTAGGTGACCAACTTATAGGGAAAACTTCAACAGGCTCAGGAGCCCTCTGGCTCCCTTCTGAGCTTGGCCCCCAGGGAAGATGGGAGGTTGAGAGGAGAAGCAGACAGAACAACTGCCTCTCCGAGCTGTGACTTCAGACCGGCTGCCTCCTGCAACCTGAGGTCTCTGTTCCGCTCAAGGTGACCCTATAGACACAATTCTCTTTCGTCTCGTCAGTCCTGTGGGAAACAGCCCCACTGCTACGTAGTCCTAGAGTACTGCGCAATCCTGTGGCTTCCTAATGCTACCTACACCTTGTTAAATAATCTTCCTTAAACTGTCTTTGAAGTAGCCTCCTCTGTTTCCTGTTGGGACCCTGACTAGTCCACGGGGTGATCTGGAGTATGTCTCTTAAGCCTTTCTGAGCCTTTATTTACTCATCTGTAAAATGGGATGAAGAGTAGTTCCTTCCTCCTGGTCCTAGGTACCTTTAGTTAATGAGAACGCTGTGGAGTGTGGGAAAGTCTGTGAGCATGGGAGAAGGACACGTCAGGGTTTAATCTGACCTTGGAGTTTACAAGTTGAGTAACCTCCGGCATTTTGCAACAAATCTCTTTGTAATTCCACTCTTTGTGGGTAAAAGGATTATAACAAATGTTCACTAGAACTTCGATTTTTGACTGAGATCCCAACGATGGGAACAAAGCTACGTAGCCATGCATTAAAGAGAGAGCGGAACCCCTCCGCATGAGAAATGCTGGCTGGTGACCAAATCTAACACCCCCAATAGCTGTCTTCCAGGAAGGCTGGAAGCTTCCTTAGAGAGAAGGAAATTCCTTCAAAGAACCTTGCAGTATTGGGGATGGGTTTGCTTCCACTCACCCACAGCAAAATGAGGAAGTCTAGAATAACCAGTCTTGGAGAGAGGATTTGTTGCTAGGGGGGAGACTGGCACCTCCATTCCAGGCTGGAAGCTTACGGGGATGCAGAAATGCAAAGACCTCCGCTGAGGTGGAGCATAGTAGAATTCTTGGGAGATGTTAAAAGATGTCCCCCTGGCATTGGGAACATAGAGACTAGTGCCCAGCACTTGCCTGGAGAAGACTAAGGGTGGGGCCATGATAACAGATACATCTCACCAGGGCCAGATGAATACCAGGGAAGGCAGCCAGCTTAATTCATCTGCTCAGGACGACTGGGGCACCCCAAGGGGCAGGATCTGAGAGAAGTCACAGAGACTGGCCTAGCACACTGCCAAGTCAGCGTCTCTGAGGAACCCACATGAAAGGTGCCACCTGGAAGAGCCAGCGTTGGATCCTATCATTTGGAGTGGCTTCAGCAGCCGTGAGAGCATCACAAACAGCATCTGCCACCTGATTTCTCATCCTTTCCATTACTCTAGCTTTGGAAAATCCATCGGCAATTAGGTGAGTCAGGTAGGAGGAAGAGAAAAAAGAGTTGAGGAAGAGACCGAACACCCTACGCCTTTACCTAAGCACCTGGACACACCTGAGCTGGGCAGAGGGGAGACGTTTTCAACTGGATGTGAGACTAAATTTTGATTTAGATTGGACCAGACATGGGAATACTTGAAAGTGACCAGGAAGCTATAGAATCTCCTCATATGCCATCAGGGGGAAAGAGAAAGAAAATACAACCAAATGAATTTCAGGGTGATAGGGAGAAAAGTAAAGCTATTTCCTGAGCATACCAATGACCGGAAAGTAATTTCCAACAAACCTACTATGTTGGCTTTGCAGGATATTAGTGAAGAATAACCAAACTAACATAAAAGCAGTACCTAGCATAGTATGTCCTTGTCATTCTTAAAAGATTTCAACTATCTGCTTCATGTGAATCGTATAATAACACAAGAAGTCATCACATTCTGACAGGGTTAACAAAGCAGAATGGTTGTCCACAGTGAGATTCGCACCCAGGGGTCTGTTTTTAGGGGACCGCAGGCGCCTAGGTGGACAGGTTTGTGTCCAGAAGGCTAAGAGCAAAAGAGAAAAGGTCCATTGGGTTTTTCACAATGATCACAGAACTGACATCCGGTCCAAATCCACACTACCTGTTGGGCCCCTTGCATGTCAGACCCACATAATAATCTTTCACCTCTTCCAGCAGCATGTAAAATACTCTGACTCTAGTTTCCAAACCCATTGTCGACAAGCCCCACCTTACCTGTTAGTGTCTTCTTCCTGGAAGCAGTCTACCTGCTTTTTGATCACAGTTGCTCATTCAGAACAATCGGATTCTCTCATTAAGACTAGAATACCTAGGTTTCTACATTCATTTCGTCTTCATTTTCCCCTTAATGATTAGCAACTCTATCATTTAACCATTACATCCTCTAAAGCAGGGGTGTCCAAACTGTGGCCCACGGGCCAACTGCGGCCCGCGATCCATTTTTTATTGGCCCGCAGCAAATTCCAAAAATATATTTAGTTTACTTAAATAAACCAGGTGAGGCAAAACGTCCTTCACCTCAAGTGAGTGGCCCGGCTGTTTGTGTACTTTACCGCATATGGCCCTTGGTGAAAAACGTTGAAAAAAGTTTGGACACCCCTGCTAAAGATAGGTTAGGTGAGTAAGGTCACCTGGATTGAATAGGTAAGGAAGCACAGGCTGGGGCACTAAGGGATTTGTCAAAATTCACATGAAGGCCACAGAGAGAACCTTGCTAATGCATCATTCTCTAAGAAGACTCATGAAGAAGACTCATTCTCTGGTTTTGCATGCTCGGTAAATATTTGTGGGTGTCCTTGTGAGAGCACATGTGGGGGAGCACATAGAAGCCTACGAACTTTCTGTGTAATCAACATGTCCCGGCTGTGTCTGTGTGACAGGGAGTGAAGGGTGAGGCTTCTTTAACCACCTCCTGTGAAGACTACACGGATTCCCCAAACCAGCTGGTATCAGAGTCTTGGCCACACAACCTCATTTACCATTGCTCCTTCGCTGTGTCACACCGCTTCTGCACGCAGCCCTCTACAGGACCTCTGGGCAAGCGGCTAGAATCCTATCATAGGAGAAAGGGAGTGTTTTATTTTCCTTCTGATTTTTGCCTAAAAAATACTGTGTACAATTTATGTAATGTGGCAACAAAACCTCTAGCTTAGTGGCTCTTGACATTTTGGAGGATGTGTCCAATTATGGGGATCTCCTGAAAGGTATGAAAATTTTTCTCAGAAAAAGAAGCCCACAGAAGACCTAGATACAAACTTTGCATAAATATTGGAAGGTCCGTGCACACGATCCTCAGAACTTTGCGAAGATCAGTGAACTCCCGGCTGAGGTTCCTGTCCTCATGGAAGTGAAAGAGTACTTCCTCCTCAGACACCCTCCAAACCTCAGTAAGAACCAGAAGATCAATGAACCCAGCATGGCTCCTCGTCCCAGAAGTGCAGGCGGAGAGGGAACAGGACCACCTGGGTGACTGTTACTGAAAGACGCTGTATGGGAAATTCTCAGCAGAGTACAACCCAAGCATATTTTTGCAGCAGAAAGCAATGTTTACCAGTGCTAAGCATTTTGGGTAAGTTTGCTTGACGTCATCTTGGATTCCTGACCGAGATTCACGTTAATCTGGATTGCCACAATGGACATAGACCCAGTACCTTTGTCAGCTGAGGAATTTTCTAAAAACATTTTTAAAAAAATGTTCAGCTAACTCCTTGAAGGAGAGCTGCTATATGCCTTATATTTCATGGCCCCGGATTCCAGCATCCTCTCTCCTCCTCTAGCATCCAAGTTGCACAGGAGAGTGGCGAGCACCCATTGGGGATACCGTGAACACAGGTTAAGGAGAGTCTCTGCCTACAGCCTCCTTATTGGAGCACACGTGGGTGTACGTGTATCGGAGAGAGAGCTAGTACTGAGAGCCAGAGGGAGTCAGTCCACCGTTCTTTCTTTTAAATGCCATCTTAACTGATTTTACCACTAAACAGATTTTGGTGGAATGAGAGGTGGGAAGTATGGAAATGAGAGCAACAGTATGGAACTCTAATGGTGAGAAGACTGAAAGCAAAAAGATTCCAACTTTTACAGGCTGAGAAAATTGACTTGAAAAAGAAAAAAAATAAATAAAAGAAGAAATAAATCACAACTAACCTAGAGATGAACTGTGTATGCACCCAGCTCATGGCCCAGTGTCACCCCGGCTTAGGAAGGCTCAGCAAACCCCTGCAGTGGAGCTTTGCCCTGAGAGGACATGGTGCGGTGGCTTTGAAACCTTCCATTCTAACAGTTCTAGGTAGGGGCCAGTGAACCTGTATATGATGTTGATAGAATAACAGAGGTCACCTTGCTATCTGCACAGAGCTTTCTCGTCTGCTCTTTTCTCAAGTGGGAGGCTTAAGACCTGTTTGCTGCTTAGAAGAAGCTGTCTAGAAATAAACTCATTGAAATAATGGAGGAAGCAAAATAATAATAATAATAATAATAATAATAATAATAATAAAGAAACCCCCAAGGGAAGTTACTCCTTCATTATCACGGTCACTGTCATATTATCCTGGTTAGCTTGCTAGATGCAAAAGTGTTAAGTGTGTAGGAATGTGTGTATACATATAAATATATGAGATACATATATATACATACACACATACATATACACATACACACACGAGTGTGTGTATAGTATGTTAGTGTATGTGTATTGTGTGTGTGTGTGCAAATGTAGGAATTTTAATTTCCTGTATGAACACACTAAGGCTCAAAAGCCTAGAAGATCACCCCAAGGACTGTCACTTAACAATCAACAGAACCAGAATTATGTGCCTGATGTTATTGGCTCCCAAACCCTTCGTGGTTCCATTATTTACTCTATTTGTTGATTTAACGCGTATTTGCAGATACTGGCTACTATGTGCCAGACACTGCGCTAGGTGGTAAGGGCACCGAAATGAAAAGGCATGACCTTCAGGAAACAGAGTCTAGTAAAATAAATGACTGTCTAGGAAAATACTTGTGAATTTGCTTTCACCACTAAAGCACTGTACAAATCTTAGCTGCTTTTGTTGGACTAAAGCAATGTCACCCTCGTCTCTCACCCATTTCTTAGGGACCTGTGTCAACCTTACTTGTAACTGTTGCCTCCTTTATCTCTTCTCCCCTTGGGCTGATCTCCAGGCTATAGGTGAAATGTCTGCATTTCTGCTGGTTCCCTGTTTGCACTTCCCTGGCTCTGTCTGTCTACTGCCTGCTCACCTGTCAGCATGCCAGTTCCTGGTCTTACCTGGTAATGCCCAGACCCAATTCCTTTTGGAGAGGAAGGAAAGGCAAGGAACCAGGTCAGAAAGGCTCCTTAGAAAGTTGAAGGAGATGAGTCTGGCTTTGAGAGACGGCCCAAGGAGAGGGCGGAATGCATTTGCACAGTGCAGTCCTTATAATTAAGGAGGCTGGAGAGTTACTTTTTCTTTGCCTCACCTGTCTTTCTAGCTATGTGACTTGGGCCAGATAAGCAATCATATTCAGCCTTTTTATTGGTGGGGGGAAGGTAATGATAGTAAACCCATTCCAGGGTGACTCAAAGTCATGATTGACTTACCAGAGCAAAATCATTACCATTATACAGTATTTGGACATTGAAGAAACCTTAGATAGCCACGTGAACACCTAATGAGATGTGGGTCCCAGGGCCTTTGCCCTGGGTGTGCTCAATCAGCCTGCCCATATGCCCTCTCACACTTCCCTTCTGTGCCCCAGGAGGCCAACCGGGATGAGTCATCAGTGGGCTCCCTTGCCATTGGGCTTCTCCTTGGCTTTGGTCAATTATAAATCCCAGCAGAAGAAAGACAGGGCGAAGAGAGTGAGGTGGAGTACGTACGCTCAGTCACACCTGGAGCCGGCCACCTCCCTCCTGCCGTCTCACTCACATCAGGCAGCTTTCTCCATGTGTGTCAGGCCCTCTCTGTCTCTGCTATCCCACTCTCTCTCTCTCTTCCCTTGGACCTGGGGTGATAAAGAATCCTTTCCTTATCAGCCCTGGTACTGCTTCTTTCCTCCAGGTTTCCTTATACCTACTCACAACATCAAGGTCTCGCCATTCAACTCTCCATGAATGTGACTCACCTGAAGGTGACATCTCCTCCCAAGACCCTGGCTGACACCGACTTCTTCACTTCACCTTAGATGCTGCTTCCTCTAAGAGAGGTGCCAGAGTCCAACTCTGAAGCTCTTTGTCTTCTGGCTTGAGTCTCTGTGGGTAGGATGATTGAGAATGAAGTACTGGTTAAAAGAGATTATCCTGGGGAGGACAGGTCAGGTGCTGGAAGAACAAAGTGGAGTGTTGCAGAGATTTTAGCCCCAGAGATGCATGAACCCTAAGGAAAGAGCTGATCATTGGATCTAGGAACTACGTATATCAATTCTGTTACTTCCTGAAATCACCCTACCACATTCTTCCCTGTCTAACACCCCCAGATTCCCCTCCCAGGACTCCTGAGAGCAGATCTGGGACCAAACTGGCTGGGGGCGTGGGGCAACAGAAATAAGTGATGTACAGCAGAATAGATGTTGAATTTCACTAGTAACCAGGGAAAGAACATTTTAAAATAATGGTTTTAAACAAAGGAGGAATGCTTTCTAAACCAGGGCACATTTTCTTGTTTGTTCATTTTTACTTTTGTTTATTATTTAATTTTTTTTTCAGTTACAGTTGACATTCAATACTCTTTTATATTAGTGTCAGGTGTACAGCACAATGGTTAGACATTTATATAACTTGTGCAATTATTCCCCCTGATTAGTCTAGTACCCACCTGGCACTATCCATAGGTAGTTGTTGCAACATTATTGACTATATTCTCTGTGCTGTACTTTACATCCCCATGACTAGCTTGTAAATACTAATTTGTCCTTCCTTTCATCTTTTCACCCAACTCCCAAACCCCGCTCCTCCCTGGCAACCATCAGTATGTTCTTTGTACCTATGAGTCTGTGTCTATTTTGTCTGTTCATTTATTTTGTTCTTTAGATTCCTCATATAAGTGAGATCATATGGTATTTGTTTTTCTGTCTGACTTATTTCACTAAGCGTAATATCCTCCAGGTCCATCCATGTAATCTCAAATAGTAAGATTTCATTCTTTGTTATGGCCAAATAATATTCCATTGTGTGTATGTACCTTATCTTCTTTATCCAATCATCTACTGATGGATACTTGGGTGGCTTCCATATCTTGGTTATTGTGAACAGTCCAGGACACATTTTAGATTCACAATTTTAATGCGAAGACTTCCAGTTTCAGCTCAGGGATACAGAGAGCTGGAAAGGACATGGCTCCGGCACTTACATTGAGAAAAATGCTAGACAAACCTCGAGTTAACCTTTCTAGAACCATAAAAGCACTGGGGCCACAAAGCTAAACTGAAATCCGGGAGAAACAGGTATCTGCAGAGGAGACATGGGACCATTCATGAACCTGAGGCAGGTATCATGTAAGCCGGTAAGATTCAATTAAAATCATGTATGTGAAGTACGCACACGCACGACTGTATGTGAAAAATACACACATATAGACATACACTTGTATGTATACAAATTCACTCACACATATACATAGTGTTTATACAGTAAGTGGAGTGAGATACGCATAGTGTAAATTATACCATGTTTAGTTCATTTCACAAAGTGAAATCATTCTCGTTTAGTCCTTTGCTGCCTTTCCTTTTATTTTACTTTTTATTTTTAAATAGTTCAAACTTACATAAAATGACAGATAAGACAGATATCCACGGAGCACGTGCTCCCCAGATTTAACCAATGTTTACATCCACCACTCCCCATACTGGCCACCCCTGCTCTGTTTGGATGAGGCTGACCCAGCTCCTTGGGCTCTGCAGATGTCCAGGCGCCCAGGACCATGCCCGCTCCATCTTTGTTGTCCATGTCCAGATCATCAGGCCTGAAGAACTACAACCCATATCGTCCTCTTGTCACCGATCTATCCCCTTCCTCTTCAAATGCGAGTCATGTAACCGAAAGACAACATCAGCATTCATTTCCATTTCTCCTGGAGCTGGGGAGTTTTGTTTTTCTCTTATTGCGGGGGGCTGGGGGTTGGATAAGAAAAAAGATCTGCTCTCAGCTTCAGCTTTCAAACAGAAATTGGCCTGTAAGCGGACTAAAATAGCATGCTCCCTTCACAGGAAGACCTTAATAATAAAGGCTCTGGGGTTTGAAGCCCTGATGTGTACTAACCCATTTAAGGTATGGTAGCATTTGTCTTCCCAGCAACACTGCAAGGTGCCTGGGGTGAGGTCTGTATTACAGACAGGAAACTGAGAACCGGAGAGGATTATCAGCTTACCCAGGTATACAGTATATATGTGTATCCGTCAGGTGCCACAGTCTAATGATGAACCTGTATATCAAACAGGTTGCCTTTTATGTTACAATATCTAGATTACTTAGTCCCTTTTTTGGGGCCATGGCTATATTCCAGATCACCCAGGTTGAGAGCTAAATGACCTCCATGTTAGTGAGGAAAAGTGGGACTACCTTATTCTTTATAGCAAGGCCTTGAATTCCTGGATGTGATTTTTTTTTTTTTTTAACTTAGGAATTGGAATTTCTTTACTATCTGTGTTAGATCAGTGCCATCGAAGCAGCACTTGAGATATTGATTAGGGTGAATGTGATTTATTGACTGTGGAGGGATCTCAGGAGAGGAAATGCAGGACGAAGGATGGGTAAGAGAGGGCTAAGAAAGGATGTGGTCTCAGTGGGATGTAGCCTCAGGCAGAGGCACAGGCAGCTCTGGAGCAGGAAATACACCCACTGAGTTACTGCCCAGTCAGGGCAAGGGGCGTGGCCTCTGCAGAAGGTGAGCGGTACCTTCTCACAGCGGCTGGGGGATTTGTGCAGAGCCCACGTAAAAGGAATCTGGAAAGGGAGCCAATGCCCACCCAGCTCCACTGTCCTCAAACATTTGAAGGACAGAAGGATAAGGACCACGAACAGCCATCTTCATTACTAGAGAAAGACACAGAATAATTCAAAGGTCTGAATTGGAACTAAAGAAAACCCGCTACCTTTAGATGACTGGACACATTGAACCAGGAGAGAGGAGAGTTGGTCTTAAATGGTTATTCTCTTCTAGCACTTGCAAAACCATCAAATTCAAGTGAGAGTGAGTTTGGGTGATGGCCGACTACTTTCAGAACTTTCTGCTCTTCCTCTTGATGGTGGCTTCACCGAGGACCCGTTGCCAGCCCTGGGATTGCTGATTTCAAGGCACTTTGCAGACAAAAATAAAAATTCCATTTACTTTCTGCAGGAGACGACTGTCTCTCCCTTTCAGCTGGGCCAGAGGGAGCATTCAGAATACATTACTGGAAGTAAATGGGATTTTTTAGCTATCTAAATTGCAATTCACCCCTGAAAACTCCATTTTATCAAAACTCCTGGTTAATACTATTTTCTATGCTCAGGTATTTTCCTCAAATACTCATGCAGGAGATGCAGGAGCCCAGGGTGTGCCTGTTCCAGAGACAACGTCCCTAAAAGAGGCCTCAGGTACTACCACCCTCCCTGCCATGTCAAAAACAAAACTCAGAAAGGACTGACCTTTAGCATGGCAGGCAGGTGAGAGAGGCCGAGGGTGCCCTACTTAGAGTCAGCACAATTAATTTGCCTCTCACTTTCTGTGTGCTCATGAGCAAGTCACAAGGTCTCTGAGCCTTTGGTTCAAGTGTCTAAAATGGGTTTAGGAACACCTTCCCTGCCTATCTCTGAAGGCTATTGTGAAGATTACCTTAGAGTAGAGTCATTTACGTGAAAGCGCTACATGAAATAGTGCTACACAAATGAAACAGAGATGGAAATAAAGTCTCTTCTAACCAAATGCTTGAACCCCACAATTAAGCCTATGGTAGGCAGCATTCAAAGATGGCCCTGGAGAACCTTACCTCCTAGAATACCCACCTTATATAATCCCCTCTCCTTGAGTGTGAGCAGGTC
Source organism: Rhinolophus ferrumequinum (assembly GCF_004115265.2). Lineage (NCBI taxonomy): Eukaryota > Metazoa > Chordata > Mammalia > Chiroptera > Rhinolophidae > Rhinolophus > Rhinolophus ferrumequinum. The sequence continues at coordinate 62,824,433 of NC_046297.1, forward strand.
CTGTGAATATGATAGGATAGTGGCTCCCACTCTTAAATTACGTCATATAAAACTCTATCTTAACAGACGGGAGATTCTATCTGCTGGCTTTGAAGAAGTAACTTTCCAGGTCATCGTAGGACCTAAAGGTGGCCTCTAGGAGCTGAGATGGCCATCAGCCAGCAAAAAACAGAGACCTCCATCCTGCAACCACAATTTAAATTCTGCCAATAGCCTGAATGAGTGTGAAAGACCTGGAGTCCCCTAAAAAACAACCAACGTGCTGATTTCAGCCTTGTAGGACCCTGAGCAGAAAATCCAGTGACTTGGTGCCAGGACTTCTGACCTAACAACGATGACATAATATGCGGATGTTGTTTTAGCCACTGAGTTTGTAGTAATGTTGTTACATAGCTATAGAAAATGAGTACACAATTGACTGTTCTGAAATGATCCACTGAAGACCTCTGAAACCCAGTTCTCCACAAAAAGCCATGAGAACACTAGTGAAAACTGTCACAAATAACTTTTCCAGAACTCTGAAAAATCAACAAAGGTTTGCAACATTCCGAACAGCATTTATTCAAGAAAAATGGCTGAATCTCGGCAAGGACAGTCAGCCATGAGGCATTTCACCCTGACTTACGCCTAGCACCTTCTCCGCAGGAATTCAGTAGCACTGAGAGCTAACAGTACTGGCTGGGAAAACCAGCAGCTTAGTAGTTACTGAAAGAAGCAAAGGGGATTTGGAGCTCCCCAGAAGCTCCATTCCCGGAGAACTGTCATGATTTGACTCATTTGAGAATTCTCAAAAAGCTCCACTTTCAAGGATTTTCTTTATTTGATCTAATCTGAGCTTACTCTTTGTAGAGAGTCCTACCCACAGAGTATTTGTCAAATACAATCAGTGGCAATTGTTTCATATCACAGCTGCCTGAGGAGGTGTTAACAGCTGGAGCTAACAAGAGACTAACCAAAAAAATTTAAAAAAGAAAAACTGGGTAATGAGATGCCCCTGAGAGCCTTTGAAAAGCTCCAACACATTCCTAGGGATCTAGAAGCCCATGAGCATTTTCAAGACTGCATATGCCCAGGAAAGACTGGAAAAATGTGTGACCAAATGGACTTTAAATAAAAAGACAAATTATTAAAAAAATAATAATAATAAAAGTTCTGGAGTTATAAATAAATGAAAAAATTAACTAGAGAGGCCCAACTGCAGAGAGAGAGAGACAGGGAGAGAGAGAGAGAGAGAGCTCTAGAGTTTCCCCTCATAAGGACTCTGATCCCATCATGAAGGCCCCACCCCCATGACCTCATCTAACCTCCCAAAGGCCCCACCTCCAAATACCATCATGTCTGGTCTTCAACATACTCGTATGAATTTTAGGGAATATAATTGAGTCCATAGCAGTAGGTATTATTAACTCTGTTAATAGGTGTGAAAATGGAGTCTCGGTGAGATTAATACACACACAAAAATATAAAAGGGTAATGGTATTAAAAGAAGATTCCTATAGACACGTGAATTCCTTGTGGGCATTTTCACACATAGCCATATATGTTCCATAGCAACAGAGGTTATACATTCTGGAATCAGACAGCCTGAGTCCAGTTCCACCTTCTGCCACTCACTAATTCTGGGACCGTGGGCAGTGTACATACCTGCTTGGAGTCTCAAGATCCTTACTAGCAAAATGGATGGCTTCTAACCTCATGGAGTCATGAGCATTAAATGATAAAATACAAGTAAAGAGAGGCCCAGAGAGCCCGGCACAAAGGGGACATCAAATAAGGCTTAGAACTTCACAGATAAATATATAAGATGATCGATGTAGCTGTGATTGTTAGAACAGACTGGACAACTTCATTATCCGACACTCAGTTAAATAAACTGTGACTCATGCACATTAAGAGATGATATATAAGCATAAAATAGAATAACATAGATGTTTGTTGACTTCCTGGGTCCTTTTCCTGTCCCTATCTACTATGTGACTTTAAGCAAGTGATCTAACCTCTCTGAGCTTCAGTTTCCCCATCTGAAAAATGAAAATTAAAGCAGTACCTATTTCCTAGAATCATCCTGACGGTTAAAAAACAAATAGTCCATACAAGATGCTTAAAATATTCCCTGGCACATAGCAAGCACCCGATAAATATGAGCCATTATTATATTATGATTCCATTTGTATGGAAGGAAGAATGGCTAACTGGCTGATTTCTGGAAAGAGATATTAGAATCTGCTACTGATTGTTATTTCTGGAGGGTAAGGATGGGAAGTAGGAGGGAGAATGGTTTCACCTTTCCCTTCACCCCGTCTATACCCTTGGAAACAAACCAACTCCCAAGTTATGAGCTGTGTCTTGCCATTCCCTTTCTCATATAATGTAGGCTAGACTTGATGTGGCTACTCCTGCCAGGACACCAGAGTGTAGCAGCTAAAAGATTTTCCTTCTGGTTGGGAAATAGTCACGTCCTTGTATCCCGTGATCCACCAAGGTAAGCGTTAACTCCTGGCCTGCTCGGGGCCTCTGGGATGCCGTCTCACAGTGACTCTGGTTTCTTTACGGTCCCAGAGCCTAGGTTAACACATATTTGGATTTTCACTCCTGGTGGCAGGCTGCCCACCCATTGCATAATTCTGCATAACTCTTCGAGGTACATATTGCCATCCTCTAAATGATGACACAAAGGTTACTTAGTACACGGCTCGCCCAGTAGGACACAGATCATTGGTGGTGTTTCTCTGGCTCCCAAGGCCATCCTCCTTTCATTGCCTTTGCTTTCATTGGCTCACAGACCCTCTCTAAAAATATTCACATGCTCTGCTTCAACAAGTGACTTTCAAAAAGTTTGTTTTACCAGCTTCGTAGTTCTGGCTTGTCTCAACTCGTTTAGCAGTTTCCAACTTTGTGAAAAATGAACGACTTGCGTTTGATCTCTGACCTAAAACTGACCACTGCATTTAATGATTTGCCCTGAACAAAAAAAAACAAGGAAAAGTTCCCTACCGTGGCACTTTTCGATGCCTGGAGAGGTAGGGAAGCCAGAAGAATCATTCTCGCTCTGTTCCCACTCTGAGAGATGCAGTCCCCTGCTCAAGGTCGCAGGGGCTGAACCAGGCTTGGAGACTGGGACTCCACTCCATGGAGACTAGACATGGTTTGGATATTTTAGAAGTCTCAGGTTAAATCATTATTAGCTGTGTGACCTTGGGCAAAATTACTCATTCCCTCCCTCACTTTCTTCATCATTCGCAAATGCAGGTGATAATAGATTTATAGGCACTAAGCTAATATCCCACAGGAATATTAAACGTTTCAGCAGTCACCAACCAATCAAAATAAAGGTGTCGCAGAGTGCTGGAGGCCCCTGCTCTATAGGCAAGTACCTGTTAGTTAGATGGTGGGGATATCCATGGTGGGGGGTATCTGAGGGCAATGGCCAGGTGGCCAGGAAGATGGGAATGCAATGATAGTGAGGGGTGGGTTTCAGGGATACAGCTCTTTATCAACTGCTATAAAAATGCACCAGTATTTTAACAGCTGGTACCGCTATACAAACGACTATAGGATGAATATGGGTCCTTGGCACTCTGAGTTTGCATTTCCAGAAGAATTTACCCTGTGCTTGGTACCATAGTGAAATTTGTTTTCTCACATGATTCCATGTACTCTTCAAAAACACTCCAGATGGTGCTACTTCAGGCCTACTTTTTTGGCAGATGAGGAAACTGCCTCTCTAAAAGTTACAATGGCTCTTCAGTGGTAGAACAGGGACCCAAATTCAAGTTGACCAGTGGCAGAGCCAGACTTGTACCCACACTGGGGGAGAAAAGGAGATTCTGGACAATAATGCAAAACTGAAGTTGAAAACATGAATTGAAAAGGATGAATAAGAGAGCTGGGCTGTCGGACAATTCAAAAGAGGAATAAAGAAGCTGCAAGACATTCAGAGTCCTTGGGTAAGAACGACATTAAAAACATTTATCCCACTTGCACTTTTCAAAGGGAATAAAATGTTAACAAAAGATGAATCTGGGTGAAGGGTAGACGAGGTTCTTTTGCGCTGTGCTCATTCAAGCAACTTTGAAAGGATGCCCAAATAAAACGTTCAAGTAAAAATCAAAGCTCCTTGCACACTGGGCTCCTGACTTCCCTTATCACTCTGTCATCTCTCAGTTGAATTGTTCAGCCTCTTAGCTTCATCAACTCATTTCTCAGAGTAACAGGGGCCACCGGAGAAGAGCCAAGGCGAATGTCCCACCTCTTCTATGGAAGCAGAGCTGCAGAAATCTGGAGGGAAGCCTTTGCGGTTTTGTGATTGGGGGAAGCATGCCAACGAGAATTAGTATCACTGCTGTACGTACTGTAGTGCAGCAGGAAGAGCGCTGGCCCAGGAGGCAGATCGAGGGTTGAATGTTGTTTGGTCCACTGCACAGCTCAGTGGTCTTGGATGAGTCATAACTTCATCTGTAAAAGGAGAATCACAGTGACAACCTCCCAGGTCATGCTGGGGATTAAAGAAATTAATATTATGTGGGCATTTCGTTGTGATACACAGTGAATTTCTTCTCGCAGGTCAGTAGTCAGAAAGTCTGAAAAATGCCGTTCTCAAACAAGAAAAACCTTGGTATGTTTAGGGAAATAAATATAGGCCTGTGAGGCTGGAATATACCCTGCAGTAGACATAAGCAGAGGCCCGACTGCGCAGGTGAGAAACTCTGACTTCATTCTAAGCACTACTGGAAGCCACGGAAGAGTATAAACCAGGATATTGCACACTATGATTTACACTTTTAAAAGAAAGATGATTTTTGGATACCTTGCTCCGCTGCTTTCTATTGTTTGTTCAAGTTCCTAGATTGGACTCTAGAATTCATCAGGCAGATCCAATAATCGACAGCTATAGAGGAAATTAGAATGTTTGTAATAGAATACAACTGGTAAACCACTGATTTGACTCCTTGGTGGTACCAATGAGACGAGCTCGGATGGTAAAAAAGAAAACTCAAAGAAAGTCGAACAATATGCTACTTTTTACCTGTGAGTAAGCAAATATTTCCAGACACTGGGGAATGTTATTAGCATTACTGTAAATTGGCACAATCTTTTATAGAGAGCCATTTGGTTGTTCCTATCAAAATTTAAATTTTGCATAACCTGAAATCCAGAAATTGCACTACAATGATTATACCCTTCAGAAATACACATATATATGCCAACAAGAGGTATCACAATACATTTATGGTATTATTTATAATTAGGAAAAACTGGATATAGTTTAAATGGGCATCAATGAGAGAATGCATAAAGAAGCAGCAGAAGCTTTTACTATGAAATACTAAACAACTGTTTAAAAAGAATATTCTAGACACTTTATGTACTAATATACAAGAAAGTTGATTTAGTGATGAGTAAAAGAAATATGGGTAGCATAATCTAATTTTAAAAACTGAGGAAAACATATGCAGACAGCATATCTGAATGTTCATAGGAAAAAAGTCTAGAAGGAACACAAAACACACCTAATATCGATAACCCGTTAGAGGTGCAACAGGCTCGGAGAAAGCAATGCAGGATGTTCTTTACCTTTATACTCTTTGGTATTTGAAATTTTTTATATTAAGCACATATTATTTCTGACATGTAATAATAAAGTCATAAAATGACATTAATAAAAAATCTTCAGAAGCTTAAAGGGCAGGCAGAGAAACGCATTGCCCAGGGAGGTAATAAAACAATTACGGCTTTTTGATATCAGTCCCTGAGCTTCACCTCTTAGGTTGTCAGGTTGGGGACAAATGAGAGTCAGATTAAATAATCCATTAGGCTTGTGCGTATGTGTGTTACACAGATATTTATGGTTTTCTGCCAAACACCTGGGGCCAGCTAGTGTCAACCATTACAAAACCCAATGTTGCACCATCTGTGACTGTCTGAACTCTGGCTAAGTTTGGTTTACCCTGCTCCAATCTAAAATTCATCTGTGAGTTTCTGGTGTTGAATCATGGACACTGGGCAAAACTGAAAAAGGGAAAACTGACAGCAACCAATTGCTGAGAATATAACTTCATGCCAGGACTACTTTTGGGTGATTTGTGTGTGTGACCACTAACTCCATAACCCCACATGGTAGGCGACAAATTATTGCCCTTCACAAATGAATACACTGTGGCCTCCCAAGCCAGGCGAGGTCATCTGCCCAGGTGGCATAGAAAAGGGAGGTGTTGGGTGACAGCCCCGGTCTGGCTCCAACACTGGCTGGCCAATGCTGGCTTCTCAGCTCCCTCCAACCACAGAGAGCAGCCTCTGTCCTCGCCATATTGGAGCTGCTCAGCTAAGCCTAAAGTCATCTGGATGATGGTACTCAAGAGAACACTTTTGCTGCAGTAAAATTGATATCCTTTCAGACTTTTCGATAACGTACCCTGGTTGGCTGAAATCTCTACCAGCACTATGAAAAAGAAAAAAGGAACTACTAAGCCATTTATGATATTTGTTCTCACACACCCACCCCTACTCCTGGCATACAAAGACAAATGTGTGTTTTACTCCTAAATTAAAGGGTTGATGAGGTGGGAGCAGAACTACGTCAGAATCTTTCTCTGAGAAGACCTCCCCTTACCTGCTTCCCTCTCCCCAGGAAGCCTATCCTGGACCCTTCCCACCCCCACCATGCAGGGTTAGCTGCCAGCCCCCCACCCTTCACCATAATGCCTGATGCCTGCCTAAAATAAGTGTATTATTTTCTTAGGAAGTAAAACAATGGATGTCGGCAAAAAGAACTGCCACCATTTGATGCTTTATGACTTTATGAACAACCTTGTTCTTTCTGAACTATAAAAAGAAATATACTCCATTAGAATAAAATAAACCAGGCATATCCACTGAGATACAGGAAAATTCTCTCCATGGGCTATTAGCTCATGTGTTAGCCAAGAGTAGAGCGACGTAGCCAAGAGAAATGTAGTCTAGTGTGGCGGGGCGGGTGGGAGGGAATCAGAGTTTAAAAATTGAAAACAAATGCTACATACTTTTTCAAAGTTAAAGAGATACAGATAAATTTGCTCTTATCATCATCCTCTTGCTTATCCATGGCCCAGACTTGGTTCATACTATTAAAGACCGTAACAAAATTCACCAGTACAGAAAAAAAATAATAATAATTAAGTATAGTCCCTACTTTCACAATAAAAGCACTCCTTAAAATTCAGTCATCTTATTATCATTATTAACTTTTTACATTTACATATTATTTACATGAATGAGATTTAGGACTATGATCAAGGAATCGGTATTAATTAATATTAATTATAATTAAGTAGAGCAACTAGCAACTTCTATAACCATCTCAAAGGATAAAGTTGCACTTAGACTCTTGTCATAGACTCCTTCCGCTAGAGTTGGGTGCTCCACCCACAGAAACATAGATCCAGGGTCCTAGTGTGGTAAAGGGACTTGCTCAAGGTCATATATCATATTCGTAGCAGACCCTCTGTGGCAGAACCAATAAGGCCACCATGCTATACCTAAGTGACCCATGATGCACTGGATTTAGATTACCTCATGTAAGCCAATGAACAGCCGTATGGAGTAGGCACCTCAAGTAGCCCCACTTTTTAGATAAGTCATAGTGGCTTAAAGAAGTTACTAACATGGCCAAGGTCACACAACAGGTCAGGGGTTGGAGCCATGATTTAAAACAGGCCTGTATGACCTGACCTAAGCCAGAAGAGGGAAATGGAGTCACCAAAGCGCCGACAGCAGAGGGGCAGTTTGAGCAGGGCTGGGCCCAGTACTCGGCCACAAGGAGGGTGGGACAATTATGGGATGGTGAAGATTCACCCCAACTTGTAGTCGTTCCTCATGATAAGGATGTAAAATCTCCCTTGGCTGAGTTTCCTCTCCTCCCCTTCCTGCCTCTTCTTGCCTCACAGAGTCACTGCCTGGAGAGTTGCTGCAAAGATAACTGCTGTTCAGGAAAAGCTGCACGCCAGATGTCGATGCAGAATAAGGTGTTCTCCACAGGTAAGGAGAAGGGAGGGGTGGCCCGTGGGGCGGGAGTGGTCAGATGTTCCTTCAGTGGAGGAACCACAGTCTGGGGCTTTGGATACCAGCACCCATGTCCCAGGCCAGAAGCTGTCATTTATTAGCTAGGTGACCAGGGACAAACCACCTCATTTCTCGAAAGCTGTTTCCTCAACTATAAAATGAAAATATTAGTATCTGTCCAGAAGGCTGTTGTGATGATTAAAATCGGACAGTGAAGGCAAGGTGACCTCATCCTTAAATTACTGCAAAATCCCTTCTTATGCCCTCCTCGGCTCACCAGCACCTAGTACCTTCCAAGTTCTCAGGAAATATTTCTTGAATTAATGATTAAACATAATAAAATATACAAACAAGTTAAACTGTTCATCTACTAAAGATCAAAGCTCAAGAAACATTTCAAACACTATGGCAGTGACTACAAATCTAAAGGGTTAACTAGAGACATCTTTCTTATCTTACCAATTTCCTGTATCTAGCTAAGAAATTCTCCAAGACTAAAGGGAAGAACACCTGTCTCTCCCAGACAGTAACTTCATTTTAAATAAAGCTTTTGAACACACACAACAGCGCAGATTTTCTCTAGTTAATCGTAACAGCAATTGATCTGGGCTTTCTGAGCAGTTTCATTTTGTTTTCACAATAATCATTTGAAGTAGACGCTACTGTTATAGTCCTATTATATACTACATATGTTTTAGAAATGCAACTGAAGTGAGTTAAGTGAGTCACAAGCTGCATTGTACAGAAGAGGAAATAAAGTTTCTAAGCAAGTACATAATTACTCCCCAGATTACCAGCTTAACAGGAGGCAGAGCCTGGAGTAGGGAAACCCAGGTAACAGTTTGACTGTCAAACTTTAATCACATTTCGATTCTGTATGTGTAGGTCAGACCCTCTACCTCCAGTGTGGCCTAACAAGTGAGAATCCTCAAAGTTATGGAACTAAAAAGAACTTAATGCATATTAAGATAATCGTACCTTGGCAGTGAACTACACTGCAGTACAAGTTTCCCAAGGAAATTAGCAGAAAGCTCATCTTTGGAGTCATTTAGGGTCACAGTCCACAAGGCACGAGAGATTATATTATAGCAGTGGCTTGTGCTGGCGAACTGAACAAAATAAATTCTTCCTCGATCATGATTCCACGACTATGCAGACAGGCTGCTGAACCTGTGATTCCGTTTTACCTCTGCTCCCATCCAGCCTGGCCTGTGCTACTTCTCTCCCTTGCGTGAGGAAAAGGCCCAGATTCACCCTCCACTTCATAACCTGCCTGGCGATTTAAGTCATCAGTAGCACGAGCAGTATGATTTCTAGTTCTGGGAAAGAGGAGTCAGTCCCTCATTTGCTTTCCCTGTTCAACCCATCCTAAAAACCACTGCTACTTCACCCTCTTTAAACCGTAGTCATGAGATCACCTTGAGAGAATAGGAAGGCTTTCTAGTCTAGCAAATCCCAACCCCAAATTCGTTCCCTCACTCACACTCTGAATGAGGGTGTCTTTGCCTGGTCCTGCGTTAAGGGTTGGAGATGCATGACTGAGTTAGCATGTTGTGGAAGAGAACCTCATGGAGACATGACTCCTGGCGCGTGAAGCAAAGGCCATTTCAGAGCACTCATTGTTCCTTCATTCACTCCCAACCTACCTCCTTTAATTAATTCACCGTGCCCAGTCTAAACCACCTCTTTCTCCTCTACCTCTTCCAAAGTTCAGCAGAAATGGTACTTCTCAGGGAACCCTTCTCTGACTCAGATAGAGAGGTGCTCCCCCACACACCCTGTACGTATCCTTCATTGCACCTACCACAACTGTAACTACATACCTTCTAGTGAATTTCTTTTTGGTGGTTACCTAGAATGTAAGTTACACTGAAGACAAAAACTATGGATCTGGCTTCTCTTTCTATGGTAGGCACTGGGAATATAGGATCCTCCTAGTTAAGTACCCTGTGAATATATTAGTTACATCTATTCTCCATCATCATTTGCACCTTCAGATTTCTCATCTGATTGCTCCAATGGGAGTACTCCAAGTCAACCCACACACATCTGCTTTGTTTTGAATACCTACCAACCATCGGCGTTTATAGGGCCACTTTTTATTATAATCTGTCCTCTATGCAGGAGTGAAATTTGTTTCCCCTTAGAAACAAGCTCAGGGGCAGGGACTGTCTCTCCAGGCTGTTTGTTTTTGACTTCTAGATGTCCCTAGGCTAGGGCTCAGCATCTCTCACCCCTTCATAGATAACTCAGTACCTTGCTGTGACTACAAATGCAGACACTAACCCTTCTTGCATCTACTCTGCAGATGAAATTGCTGTATTTGTTCCATCAGTAGTTTTTTTGTCAGTCAATTCATTCAGGAAAAGGAAACAAAAGCCCTTCTGCCCATAGTCTAGGCTTGTTTACTGTGGAGCTCCTTTTAAATTTTTCCAAATACGTCATTGTCCTTCATTGAGCAAGCTCAGTCCACTTAGGAGAAACGAGAACAGCAGACTACACCCAAATCACCCAAGAATAAAGACACATTCTGGATTAGGCTTCTCTCCCTCTACTTTCTTGTGCAATGAGAACCATGATAAATTAAAGACTCCCACTCTAGGGAAACAATGGTCTCCCTACTCCCTGAGCTCCCTATAACCTTCTGCATTCAACTTTCCTCCTGTTTAAGATTCTCACAGGAATCTGTTGACTAAGCTCAGGCTTTTGAACCTCACAGGACTGTGGTAGCGGCTTCAGGGGTCGGCCTAGGGAGTGCTGATGACCTCCCACATAAGTCTCAGACGCCACAGCTGCTCCTTTATCACTGACAACAGTGCCACGTGATCACATTTGCCCATTTTCTGTAATGAAATTACTCACTGAGCCCATTCCCTTTGTTTGGGACTCGGAAACCACCTAAGATGCAACATGGGTTGCTGATCTTCACCCCAAAACACCCCAGCATAGATTCCAAAATGTGAATGTGCTTTCCAGCAATGCTTGCATTGATTCTGAAAAATCAATGTGTATTCAAAATTTATGTTCATGAGAGTTTTTTTATGAACACTGATAGCCTAGAAGTAATGGGTCATTAATTCTCACATAGTAAAGGCAAGGGAGGGCTTTCAGTCACTAAGTGAATTTATCAAAATGTTTACTAAGGAATGAAAAGATGATACACACTAACTGTGTGTGTGTGTGTGTGTGTGTGTGTGTGTGTGTGTATGTATATATGTAATGTTTGTGTGTGTGTGTGTATGTATATATGTATGTTTGTGTGTGTGTGTGTGTGTATATATATGTGTATATATATATATATATAAACTGCAGGTAAGTTGAATAGCTTGGACTTGGACCAAAAATGGCAGAAAAAGGTATATAAGTGGGGAAAAAAATTATATATATATATATCTGTGTGTGTGTGTGTGTATATATATATAATAAAAATTCAGTTAACACCAATAGATGGTTTATTGGAAACCCTCATAGCATTTCTCAAAAGGACTTGACAGATTTTATTTTAATAAGACATAGTGAAGAGGAAATGGTTTAAAAGATGTCATCAATCTTTTATTTAACTAAGCAATGCCCTTCATTTTGAAGGAAATGATATACAATTTCAAATCAGTATCTCCTTCTCAAGAAGTGGTATAAGAACATAACATTGATTTAACATACAATCTTCAACAAAAATAAAATTTACACAATTCAATGGGAAATAAAATACATGTGTGGAATTTATGTTAGTCAATGTAATTCTCCATGGGTTACAAGTATTATAGCTAAGAACAAAACAACATAATGAAACATTGAATAACCAGTCAAGTTTATAGTTACCCTGATTAAAAAAAAACAATCATAAATAAAATATAACTTTCCAAACAAATCCATTCAGTGACCATGACTAAATTTGATGCTAATTTATAAAAAATGGTTAGACAATCACATAATATCAAGAGTCTTCAACACAGTGGATTCCATTTTGTTAAGAAAAAAATAGAAAACAAGTAGTCCTTAAATTTTCTTCACTCTCCATAGCATATGTAGTATAAAATTAAAGTTTTGCTTCCAAAAATATGTTTCCATGTGGTTGTAGTGTTGTCTAGTAGTGCTATTAGAGTCAGAAGCACCAAAGACATGAGAAGTTTAACCACTGACGTGTCATTTTTCATAAAAACTAATAATTTCCTCAAAGGTCTGGAGTACAGTCTTCTGCTAGGCATTTTAGTGTTATAAAGTTATTTTAAATTAAATGTGGAATAAGAACTACAAAAAGCTGTGTTCTTTCAATACAAAAAGTTGTGTAGCTGAAGTTGAGGGCTCCTTTGACATACATAAGCAGTCTCAATAAAATAGTTGCTCAAGTAAGAAAATAGAATTTGTCTGACTACATTTAGCATACGTTCCGGTCAGGCGTCCTGCCTAGCCCTGCCAGAGCTTCTGAAGAACTTTAGAATTGTTATTTCTTTCCTTCAAAGAACATCCGTAATTCACAGTAAAAAATAATTCTGAAGTCTTAATCCTAAAGAGAAATAAAAATCATTAAATACAAATATATTTTTTAAAGTGCCAGATGTCGCCATTGCCTGGCATTAAAAAGTCACTTATCCACAACACTGCCATCTTGAGGAAAGAGCCAAGAGTTGATTTTGATTCTCTTTTCTTGGCACCTTCACTGGTTGGTTTTTGCTTCACTTGAAGCTTTATAACCCTAAGAAATCTTCCAGTGGAATTTCCTAAGTATTACACATTTCACCTCTCTGGTAACCTGTAAAAACACTGGCTCTACATGGGAAAGCAGTGTTTGCAGTAGACCTATTTCCTCTTCTAGGTCATTCTCAAGCCCAGTTATCAAAAACCACTTCTCTAGAGACAGAATGCTATTGTCGGTATAAATCTTACCGGAGTTCTTCCTTCACATTGAGATTTCTTACAAAAAGCAGTTCATTTGCAACAACAGGTGGCACTGCTATGCCTCTGTGACCATTGACGTTCACTTTCCATTTGAGGGCAAAGAAGGGTGAGAGATGGGAAAGCGGAAAAGAGTTGGCTAGCTAGCCCAGAGCTGCTGGGCAGCGCTGTTTTGCTCTTTTTCCTTCCTGCTGTCTGCACATTGGTCATTACTTTCAATTTTCATTACTGTGTTAAGCATAAGAGAAGATCCAAATCTGTAGGTAGAGTAGGCTCTCCTTAATGTCTTTACCCATGTGTATCTCATTCCACGTTTCTATGAGCAAAAGAAAATAAACACAAGGCGGTGAGATCTATATAAACTAGAGCTACGTGTCCAGCAGGACACTGATGTTTCTCGAAAGTCGCAGACTAGGGCTGAGGATGGTTCATCTTTAACAAACACAACAATAGGACCTCTTTGGTGATCCCGACACAAACAGGAAACATAGCTAATGCCCTTGTAATGAAATAATGTCATGTTGAGGTGCTAGGGAGGCTTTTCAAAAAGGATGGCCTTGCCTCCCAAGTTTGAAAAAAGTGTACGAGAAAATTCTTCAAGTCTTCTTGCCTTTGTTTAGACATTTGTTTAGGCAGGAGGCCCAAGGATGACCATGGCTGTAGAACATTCCAGTGTGATTCTACTCCAACTCTTAAGATTTAGGTCACAAAATGGCGGGTTCAGTGTTATCACTAATGACTCTCGGGAGAAAGAACAACTTCACGCAACTTCTGAGACAGCATGAGCCACGCCGATGAGCAGCTGAGGTGCCTTCTGAGATCGAGGCCCCACAGAATTAAAGAGCTCACGTGAATACAAGAGACAAGTTGTACTTTTTTTTTTTTTTAAAGTCTCCTAGGAAAGCAAATAGAAGCTCAGCAGCACAACCAAATAGTATCAGCAAGCCTGCTGCCAACAGATCCCCACCGTCACTAAACTGTGCCTCAGGACCGTCACCAGACTCAGCACTGACTACACCAGGTGGCACTTGAGATTGCTGTCACCTCTCGTAATTGAGAAAGCATTCCGAACGGGTGTTCTCCGAGCAACAAGGAGACTGCTGCCATGTAACAGGACTTTGCAGCTGGAAGTGTGCCTCAGGTGTGGCTACCAAAATACTTACTGAAATATGCCTCAAGCCTAAGATTTTACCAGCAGCAGAAAAGTGAGAGGGAAGGGGCGGTGAGGAAAAATGAAAATTCACAGGCCCACCACCAAAGTCTTCCATTTGAAAAAGGTTCAGGAATGGAGTTCACTGGGGAGTGGGAGTAATTGACTAATTAATTCCCACCAGGGCAACCCTGTTTGGCTGCTTCTGTAGTGGATACTTTAGGAGTGGCACCTGCCAACCCCATGCAGGACTGCAGATGAACACAACCGATCGGGTTTAATTAGATCAGAGACACAAAGGGCTGGTCCCTCCTTAGATAACAAACAACACAGCTGTAAGTGCCTACAGCAACAGGCAAAAAACACAGGCGGCCAAACAGAACCATCACTGAACCCTTCCCCTAGCTGGTCCATGACAATGATTTACTTGCAACCTGGAAAGTGGCGGATGGAGGAGGAAGCAGGAGACTCAGGTAGAAGCCAGCTCCAGAAGATGAATTACTTGGGGCCAGGGGGGAGGGAGGTAGCAAAGTCTTTGTTTTGTAGCCCAAATTTACTCAACTATTTGTTACACTTCACAGGCGGCTGTTTGCTTTTGGTCTGGTGCTCCCAGACCTGGTCCTGGTTTCTCCAGTCTTGCACCCAGGAATCCCATAAAATAAATCACCCCAGCCTCCAGGATCCCACACACAGCTCCACAGGGGAAGCAGATAAGCAGCTCTCTGTGCTGGCCAGGAGCCTCAATAAACCCACCCTGGCCTAAGTACAGGGCATCCTCCAAACCGAAGGTAGGAGGGAAGCAGGAAGGGGCAATAATGGCAGGCGTTGGTACTTGGAACTTTTTTCCACCCCTGTGTGCATATGAAGAGTCAACTTTGGACCCAGGTCCAGCAGGGATTAGTGTCAGGCGTGTCCACAGTTTGTCCCATCTCAGAAAGGAAGACTGACTGAGGGGGCAGGCAGGAAGTGCCCCCAACCAAAGAGCTCCTACCTGTTCCCTCTTCCTCCTGTCCAAGATAACATGCTCAAGCCACAGATGGCTGCGCATTTCGCCCACTCTAGGTTTTCCAAATGGCCCAGGAGCCCAAATGGGGCCCAGAAGATGGTGGAAGAGGGAGTCAGAGGGAGAGGGCAGCGGCTGCTGCAAACAGCTACCTCTGACAGCTCTGCACTCAGCTCGCGGGTCAATGCACGACCGCCTCTCGGTCCTCTCCATCCTGGCCCCGCGCAGGAGGGCGCTCCAGAGGCGGCGTAGTCCGCGCAGCGTCGCTGTCGCCCTCTTCGGGTTCGGCCGGATGCAGATGCATGGCAAGCTCCTGCAGCACCGCTGCGCGCCCTATCTGGTCGTTGCGCCGTTTCTCCATGATCAGGTCCTCCAGGCTCTGGAACTCGAGCGTGTGGCTGCGCTGTGCAGAGAGCTGGATCTGCAGCCGATAGGGCTGCTTGCCGATGCGCAGCTCGCCGCCGATCTTGAACTCGCGCTTGCCATAGCGGCACCAGGCGGCGAAGCTCTCGGAGTTACGCCAGCTCAGCTCGCGCTCCTTGGCGCCCACGTGCGCTAGCGCGTTGCGCACCACCGCGCTGGGGCTCAGTGGCTTGTAGCGGTACAGATCGTTCACCACGCGGCCGCGCCGGCCCTGGCTGGC
Organism: Rhinolophus ferrumequinum; assembly: GCF_004115265.2. Taxonomy (NCBI): domain Eukaryota; kingdom Metazoa; phylum Chordata; class Mammalia; order Chiroptera; family Rhinolophidae; genus Rhinolophus; species Rhinolophus ferrumequinum. The sequence goes on from NC_046297.1 coordinate 62,840,159, forward strand.
GTCCGTCAGGAAGCTGTTGCTCACCTCAAGCCGGTGCAAGTGCACCACCTGGAAGTTGCCCACGTATACAGCCCAGTGCGGGTACTGCGCCTGCGACACGAACTCCACCAGGTCGCCAGGCTTGCACTTGTTGAGCAGGTTCTCTGGTGTGTAGGTGCTCAGAGCCGCGGAGCCCGGCGCGAAGCTTTTCTGGTAGATGCACTCGTCGCGGTAGAACACAGAACACTCCACCTCGTGCAGCCGCGGATCGTAGGGCTGGGGTGGGGGCAATGGCAGCCCGTCCCCACGGTCAGGCAAGCCACTGCCATCCGACCCATGGGGCGGCGGTTGCTGCTCTACGTCCTCGTCGTCATTGGAGAAAATGTAGGAGACCCCAATGCGTGGCCCGTCATCCCGGTCCACGCCCGTTGGGTCGGCGGTGGGAACTTCCTTATAACTTAGGTGGGTCAGTTTCTCCACCTGGTTGCCCATCACGCTGCGGACACACGTTCACAACGCCGAACGGGGAGAAACAGAAAGCACCACTAGGGTCATTGGCACAAGTTCCCGGACAGGGGATGAGACCACCTGTTGGCAGAGGAAGGCAAGGGAGCCATATAGGAGAGTCTCCGCGTAAAGGACGATTTGTTAAGAAGAGGAAGAAAAGATCGGGTGGAGCACCTGGAATCATTCTAAGGGGAGTCTCGGATGTAGTGAGCCTTCCCTCATTTCTCCACCTCTAGGGTCATGGTCACAGGAGGCCGGCAACTCTAGCTCTCCCCCGCCCCCAGCCCTTCATCTCGCTCCGGCAAATGCCCATTGCATCAGCAGCAGCTCCTACCGCTTCCGCCAGCGCCCTACCTGCCAAGCCCAGGCAGGAGAGGGTAAGGAAGAGAAACTTTACTCCAGTCTCCAAATTCCTAACGCCCCTTTCTCCTTAGGGCCCTTAAGTTAGTCCCTGAGACCGACACACCCCACCCCCACCCCGCCTCCTGCCCCGAAGAAACCGGCAAGGATCGCACAGCACGGTCCGAGCAGGTGAGCCACCCTACCTGGCTCACCTGCGGCGCTTTTTCCTCCGGTCTGGTCCCTCCCCCCTCCCCCGCGCGCCGGCCCTCTGGCTCAGGTTACCTGCGCAAACTCACCCGCCAAGAGGTGGAGGCCCTGGGGAACGGGGAGGGGCCCCAGGCCGCACCCTGAGACTTCTAGGGTGACTTTGCAGGTGTGGGCTTTTCAGTTCCTCCTCTCCAGACGTGGGCGGCAGCGAGGCTGGATAGGGGGGAGCGACGCATGTCTTGCCCCCTTGGCTACGTAGAGCCTTCAGACTTGAAGGTGGGAGGCACCTCTTCCCTCCCGCTGAGTCTACTGCTCCCCCTCTACCGGCTCTCGGGGAAGGTAGGAAGCGAAAAGAAGGAGAAGGAAGCAGACTAGCTGCCGGGCGGTCGCAGCTCCCGCTCAGGCTGGACGAGCAACAAGCGCCGGAGCGGGAGGGACGGGATTGTAGATCCGGCTCCGGGCTTCCCGGGCGGGAGTGCAGCCCCTGGCATTTAAAGAGACAGGCGCCCGCTCCCGAAGCCTCGGTCTTTCCCACACGGCGCAGAGCCTCCGGGATCCCCGGCCCGGCCCCGCCCACCCCTACCGCGGGACTCCGCCCAGGCCACGCCCCCACGCTGGAGCGGGTTTAAATCCCGCTGGTAAATAATCTACAGGCCGGCTGGGCTGGCAGTCTGACCGCAGGTGTCAGTCGCGGCCACTGGGGAAACTCGCTTGCCTTCTTAGAGCAAGGGCCTGCTGTGGGGTTCACACCGCTTGCTCAGTTCGCATTTTTCCGAGCTGGGCGCTTTATAAAGTTGGAAGGCAAAAGCTACCTGACAGTATACAAATGAGAGAGGGAGTAAGAGTTTGCTGTTTGTTTTCTTTCTCCTTCGCCTCTTTTTTGCCACAGTACCTGGAGCAGGAGGAACAGTCATTCGGAAACAAACAGACTTATTTTCTTCCCTAGAACTTATTTCTTGCCAATGATCACAGAAGAGATTTTTTTTCTGGGACGGCTCAAGAAGTGCATCCGTTTAGAGGTATTTTCAGAATGAGTGCTGTAGGGAAAAAAAAATCCACAGAAAAAGAAACAGTATAAAACAGAAGGAAGTCTTATTCACTGGCTTTCTTCCAAGAACTGCGCTCTGTTTATTAGATGTCCCTCGAAATGAGCACAAAGTTGATTTCATAACCTCCATTGTTTCGAGTTACTACTTGGTCCCATAGTGAGAGGAAGCATTCAGCTCTGGTTGTTTTTCTTGAGGGCAGGGGAGGTAGGAATTGCCTAATTGTCCTTAAATTAAGAACAAATTAGCAGAGGCCCCTGTTAGATATAGTTCCTTCCTGCTGATTTACAGAAGGAAGTGACAGGGGAGGAGTATTGCTTATTAACCTACACCTCCAGAAGACACTTCCTCCCCTCTCCAGGCTGGTTTCGTTTTTTTGTATCTAAGATGTAGGCTACCAAAGTGTTCTTTCTTTGTGTTTGCAAAACAAACAAACAAACAAACAAAACCACATAGATATGTGTGGAGGTGGAAGTTTGACAATAGACAAGCTAGATGGAATTACGAATGCAACTCAAGACCTCTTTTAACCCTATTTTCCATCACTGTTTCTTTTGACTAAGTTTTTCCAGGTAACACTATTATTTATTCAGTGTGTATACCAATCAGTGGAAACAGAAATGTACTAACACTACTCTGATCCTTTTCAGTTTCAGAAAAACTAAATCAATTCACTGTGTACTTTTGAGCCTGAACAATCAATATTGGCAGAGCTGTGATGGTAGGTGGTCCTTCAGCAAGTCTAAGATCACTGTGTGTTAGACCAAAAGGAGACTTCTGTGTACCTGCTGGGCAGATTAAATTTAAGTTTCATCAGACCAGCCTTAGGAAAGTGTGACCAGATGAGTGCCCCCCCCCAATACCTTTTGATCTTTTGGTAACACATGCTCAGGGAGCTGCTGTTACCCGAATGGTATTTGTCAGTACCCTGTGAACTCATGTAGGTACCCATTTTGCAGGGAGGAGTTAGGCTTAGAAAGGCAAAGGCTAGTCATCCCATGTCTGTTAGACTGGGAGACCTTTGCTGACGTCAGCCACTGGGTAGGTTGGCTAGTGATAGGAGAATCCCTAGAAGGATGTAGTATGACAGTTTGCAGCCTTCACTCTGGGACAAGGATCTACTAAGGAAACCACTGTGAAAAATAATATAAACAGAGCTACTTCAAACTAGAATCAGAGCTGTCATCCCAAAGGGACTGCCTTGCAGTCTTACTCCTCAAACCTTCAGAATGTTAAAACTGGGCAAAATAACCTTTGGACTGGGCCTAAAGCAACACTGTATTCCTAACAACTGTTTGTCATGACTGTTGGACTGAAGGTTACAGACCTTTGTTAGAATCACTATGTTAGCTTATCTGCACCTATGGAAATGCCTGCCTCTATTTATTTAATTGTAGTTGGAGAGGTGGGGAAGCTTTGGGGCTTTAAGTTTGTCAGTCTGGCTGCCCTGTGAAAAACGGACTGTAAAGGGATGAGAGAGGAGGCAGGACCCCATAGAAGGCCAGGCTGTGAGGCAGAAAGGCATTCCACACAGATGGAGCCTAGTGACCAAAGGTCAAAGCCCCGAAGGCACCTTCCCCAAAGACCAGCCACAGTAAAGCCAGTTGGATTTGAATTCTCAGCCATATTGTAACCTTATCCCCTATCAGTGACCCAAGTGTCACAACGCACATACCTCCTCAGAGAAGGCACCCAATCAAAACAAGTTGTGTGGAATGCCAGTCAGTGACTCACACAGTATTCCTGCCCGGGACCGTGGGGAATAATGGAAAATTGACATTTTCTACCTGATGAGACATGGGCACTGAGTGTGCATGTGTGGTAGAGATCTCGGTTTAGATGATTAGCTCCAAGAATGTACAAAACAGGAGCACGAGGGCGGAATTATGTGATTAGGCAATCTGGAACTCTGCCTGTCCCCTGGGCAGGGCCCCAGGCCCATGGCAGCAGCAGATAGCTGGTGAGTTTGCTGGGAAACAGGTTCCTTCATACTTCCCTTAGACTGGGGAACTAGACTTCCCTGCGCCTGTTACCCGCTCCGGGGGTTTTGTCGATACCTGAGGAGGGGTGAGGTGGCAGAATGGAAACAGATGTCCCAGGTAGGAGTCCTGTTTGCGAAGTACATGACCTTGGAGCTGTTTCTCCTCTACCCTGAGCCTCCTTTCCCAGTCTGTAAAGTGGGGCCGTTGATACTTCTTGCCTCACTGTGAATCCTCGAATGAGACAGTATATGCGGGAGCACCTTTGAAATCCTAAAGGCGATGTGGATGCCAAGCACTATTTATACAGCGTGTAAGAGCCACATGACGGTCTTAATGCGGGAGCAAAAGCCTGACCATGTGTTGTGGGCATCCTCTTACTAAATCATACCCATCCTGTTTTTTACATTCCTACCAGTAGGTAAGAATACAAAAGCCCAGCGATGTGAATCTGGCCTGTTCTACGTGGGAGGACCTGGATTCAAATCCCCATCTGCCTGGCTCCATGCTGTGTCACCTTGCGTCAGGATCACCAGCATATGTGTTTGTTCAGCCACTGGCCAGCCTGAGGACCAGGGGCTGGGTTGGAGAGTGACCAACTTGTCCTGGTTTGCCTGGGACTATCCTGGTTTTAGAACTCAAAGTCCTCAGCAAACTGGGACAGCTGGCTGCCCTACCTGGCTGCCTCCCTGTCCTGGTCATTGCCTTCCCTGACCAAGAGTTTCATGGACTCAGAGCTGAGGCCGTTGCCGGGGTGGAACAGAAAAGAAGGGAATAGGAGAGTCAGGTGTTTTTGTCCACATCTCACTCTTACAAGGCCCCCATTTCCGTTTCCAGGTTATACATATAGCAGCAGCTGCATAACCAGGGCCAGCCAATACAAAAGATAATACCTCCCTTATACTGGGAAACCTGCTTCGGGCATTTTTTTTTCCCCCTTTATTAATCGTACTCCTCACGTAAGAGGTGAGGGTTGGGCCGTCTCCCCTTGGAGAGGAACTATCCTGCAGCTGCTTTCTCCACCTTCCCAGCCGGCCTGTCTTGGGCTTGGGCTGTGTTTCTCCTAAACCTTCAGATTAACGAAGGGAGCCCAGGGGCTTCTGAAGTGGCATCCTTTCCTTTGGTCTCTGTATTTTATCTGCTTTTCCCCTCAGATCACCAGAGCAGGCTCTCTCAAGCAGGCTGGGCCAGCGCTAGTCTGACCTATAAGTGAGGGTGACAGAGATGCCCTGAGAAGGGGTCTGAGGCTGTCACCTACCCGACACCATCAGCCCTCCATGCATTCATGTCATGGCTAAATTGTGAGGCAGTTTTGAATCCTTTCCTGGAAGAGGGCTCACCCGTGAGAAAATACCGAGGCCAGTCTCTCCCAGAGGCTTGCTCTTTTAGGAGGCCCCTGACATCATATTGCTGAGGTCGAACCCAAGTTTGATTTGTGCTACTGAGTCTGAGCATGTAGCTAGCGCCTGCAGAAGCCTCATGAAAGATGCATTCTACCAGGCGGTTCCTGGGGAGAGACAGGCTTAAATTACAGCTTGACAAATCCAAATATTGGCATATCTGCAAATCCAGATGTAGGGATTTCAAGAAAAAAATCTAAATTCTAAGAATCTTATTTTGCACTCCTTGTGCAAGAAGGGGAGGATGAGATCGAGAGGAGACAAGGCCACTATAATGGGAGAAGCTTGGGCAGAGCAAATCCAACCTCCTTTTCTTTCCTCGGGCGTTCCTCTTGCTTCCTGGAAGAAGAACTCCCACGTGAGGGAAGAAGACATTTTTTCAGCACAGCTCTCTGCAGGACAGATCAGGCATAGCAACCACCCAGGAATTGGGACACGGGGCTCAACAAATCTGGGTGGTCAATTTGTCTGCTTTCCCCAAACCACTTCTAGGCCTGGGGCCAACGGATCCCCATAGAGCACTCACCCCCTATTGTCTGTTCACCACACAGCAGCCCCAGCAATCCTGTGAGACTGTGAGCCAAGCCAGGTCACTCCTCTGCTCAAATACTCCATGGTTCCCCATCTCCCTTGGAGAAGGCCAAAGGCCCTAAAACAGCCCTCAGGGCCCCGGTCTGCACTCCCGCATTACCTCTCTGACACCCCCTCACTCACACCTCCAGTCTCCCAGGCCCCTTGCTATTCCTCCCCATGGTGAGCATGCTTTTCTCTCTCAGAGCCTTAACATTTGCTGTTCCTTCTGCCCGGAATACTTTTCCCCCAGATAGTTTCATGGCGTGCTCTTAAAGTCTTCACTCAGATGTTAGCTTGTTGGTGAGCCTTCCCTGATAACCCTATTTAAAATCCCAAGTGTCCTCTCGTCCATACACTTAACATCTTTCCCGCTCTATATCCCTATCAATCGATTCATTTACCGCCTTTCAGTATCCCATATAATTTACTAATTTATTGTTGTTTATCATCTCTCCCAATTAGACTATAAGCTCTATGAAATCAGGGATCCTTGTTCATTGAGGTATCCCCAGCTCCTAGAACGGTACTTGACGGTACATGCTAGGCTCGATACATTGTAGTTATATAAAAACACAGAAGGACTTTGCATGAGCCACTTCTGTTCATCCTCACAATAGCTTTATGGTATAGGATTAACTTGCAATTTAAAGCTGGGAAAAGGAATTATAAATTTCATGAAATACCTGTGGTTCGCCAGGCACTGTACTAGGCAGTTGAGTTTCAGAATGGTTAAGAAGGCGGGCCCAGGAACAGCTCAGTTCACCAAGAAATTATTGCTCCACCCTGCCCAACATGGTAGCTGCTAGTCACGTGTGGCTGTCGAACACCTGAACTGTAGCTCATCTGAATTGAAATGTCATAAAGGTTAAATGTACACCAATTTCCAAGTCAGTAAAAAAAAGTAAATATCTTAGTCACTTTTTCATATTGATTATATGTTGAAAGTATAATATTTTAGGTCTATGAGTAAAACAAAGTATATTATTAAAGTTAATATCACCTGTACCTATTTCTTTTTCCTTTTTTTAATGTGGCCACTATAAAAATTTGAATTACACGTGCATACGTGTAATTTGCTTTGCATTTGGCTCTTGTAACTCTTTTCATTAAACCTTGCATCTCTGTCTTCAAGGAATATTACTTCTTGGAATGTTGAGGGCAAGAGTTCAGTGACCTCATCTTTCCTATAAGGCTAAGAGCAAAGATATGCAAATGTATCAGCAAGTTCCAAAGATAGGAACATACTTGTTACATACTGGATTTTTTGCCCCCCTAAAAATTTCTATGTTGAAGCCCTAACCCCAAATGTGATGGTATTTGCCGGCAGGGCCTTTAGGACATAGTTAGGTTTAGGTGAGGCCATGAAAGGGAAGTCCCCATGATGGGGTTACCGCCCTTAGAAGAAGAGGAAAAGACACCAGAGCTTCCTTTCTCTGCCTTGTGAGGACACAGTGAGAAGGTGGCCATCTACAAACCAGGAAGAAGCTTCTTACCAGAACCAACCATTGCTGGCACTCTGATCCTGGCCTTGCAGAAGTGTAATAAAACAAAATGTCTGTTGTTTAAGTCACCTAGTCTGTGGTATTTTGTTACGGCAGCCGGAGCTGCCCAAGACAATACCTAAAGACTAAATGTCTCTTCCAAGGACAGTAAATCTCCAGGAAAAGCCAGTGAACGGTTGAAGGGGCCTCCCTGGGTGGTGTGTTTTCAGCACCTCCAGTTTCAAGCTGATAGCCCCCGACACACACTTGAGAGTTGGATCTGTGGACGAGGAATTCCCAGTATAATGGAGGTGGATGAGGCTGACAGAGCAGGACACCCACCATGAAGGTTATCGAGCATGTTCTTCTTCCCTCTACTCCCTGTTAACTCGTCAGCCTTCTGAGAGGCATTTGGCTTCTCAGATAGACATGCTTATAAAAAAGACGGATTGACCTGATGGTTACACTTCCTTTCGTCAGTCAGTAAGCTGGAGAGCTGGTTTTCCTCATCTTGACTCTATGGGCTGGGTCTGTCCACTTTCAGTGGATTGACCGAGTCGAGTTTTTGAGACTTCCAGCTTGAGGATCACACCTCAGATGACAGAATGCATGAAAGTGGTAATAACACAAATACATACGATGGTAGCAGTTAACATACGTGGACTGTTGACTGTATCAAACATCATTCCAAGAGCTTTGTATGTGCTCACTCTTCTAATCCTCACCAATGGAGTGGGCGTTATTATTATCCTCATTTTACGGATGAGAAAGCAGAGGAATCGTAAATGTAAACATCTTCCCTGTGGCCACACAGCTAGTGATTTGCAGAGCCAAGAGTCAAATATAAGATCATGCCAGGGCGTCGCGGTCACCTCTTGCCGTCCATCTTGCCCAGACAGTAACCAATATGGCTGAGTTCCTTTGTATTCACACCCCACATTCCTTTTGGGCCCATCCAGGTGTGATGAAGCCATCACCTATCACCTTTGCATTCATTCATAAGTCTGCCTCTTCACCACCCTTCTGGCCCCTCTCCTCCCAGTTTCCCATGGCCCACTATGCCCCAGCCACAGCAGTCCTTGGTTCCCTGTCCACACCAAGCTCAGGATTGCCTCAGGTCTTGGCATGAGGGTTCCCTGGGCCTGAATGTTTTGCATCCCACTCTTCACAAACCTAAATTCTTTGCATTGTTAATGCCTTCCATTAAGTCAAATCCTTAGAGAGGGATCTGCGAACTACAACTAGCTGGCTCGCCACCTCCCACGTCCTCAGCCTGTTGGTTTCCTGCAGAACACTCGCTGCCATCGATAGTGACTGTATTTGCTTCTGTACTCATTTTTACCTGTCTCTCCAGGAGCCCAGACTTTGATGTATCACTGTTCTACCCCATTGTCCAGTGCAGCGTCCTGCACACATCAGATGCTTAACAAATATGTACTGAGTAAATGGATCCTTCTTTGTATTAGCCCAATATTCTCATTCCGTAAGGGTCAAGAGAAACACTTCTTCAAAAACTGATTTTGACTTTCAATATGACCTTAGTTCACAAAACCAAGGTGTTAAGTGAAAGCAGGAGGAGGCTGATGAAATAGAATGGATCAAGGAGAAGAAATAGAAAAAAAAGAAGAAGAAGGAGAAGGAGAAGAAGAAGAAAACAATAAGGGTCTATTAAGGGGAACAAATATCAAGAAAGGGTTTTGTTACCGTTCGTAGCATCGGGGGTTGATTTCCAGTTTGTCCAATGAATTCACCTGACCGGACTGCGCGAGAGAAAGATGGGATGGAGTTCTCCCTTTCTTCCATGGTGAGATGTACCTTTGGTCCAGCCCTGTCCTGGTCCCTGTAGCCGGGGCTGAATGTCCACCACTGCCGTGAGGCAGTCACCCCTGTGCCTGGCAGTCCAGTCCCAGGAATCCTTGAATACCTACTTTATGTCACTCATGGTTCTCACTTGCTATCCAAAGGGACTAAAACCCAGTCTTGCCCTGTGCATGCTCATGCCCCATCACACCAACTGGCATCTACTGATCAACTTAGTACATATCTAGTAAGTATCTTTGAAGTAATGGATTAATGAGTGCCTCGTATTAGGCCTTTTCCTTAAGAGTCCTAAGAGTAGTCGGAGATGTCAGACAAGGGATATGTAGAGACGGAGCCAAAATTATAGGCATATAAGCTGAGCTTACCTAGCTTTTGCAAACTGAACAGCCACTCTGTGCATAGCTGTTATAGGAGAGGAACAATAGTTTTGCTCTGCCTATCTTATGTTCTTTATCTGTGGCCCTCAAATGACAAGACAGATGAACAAGAGAAAAAGAAAGGGAAGTTTATGAACATGTGCATCCCGTGTACATACATGGGAGCACTCTGTGATGAGTAGATCAAAGGGGTGGCTTGAACTTGGCCTTATATGGCATTTTAGCAAACAACAAAAATTTTGTAGAGAAATGATGAGGCAAGAAAAAGGATTTTGAGCTTCTAGTGGTGGCAAATATGTGGGCAAACTAATGGTAAACAACGGCTAGTTAGTAAGGTTTGTTTGTGTAGACTATTTCTCAGGGCCCTCTTGTCTCCAATGCTAGGGTGGTTACCCTCTTCCTCATACAGGAAGTGGTGGAGGTGAAACCTCAACAAGGGAAGTTTATGTTCTGTTTTCAGGTAGACAGGGAGAGGGCAGAGGGCTTTTCTTATATCTGCTTCTTCTCAATTGACTTCAACTCAAGATAATCCTTGTGCCAAAAATGCAATATTTCAGGGTAGCAGATTATGCTACTCTTCACTGCAAACCGACAAAAAGATGAGGTCTTGTCTCTGAGATAGCAGAAGGACTTATTCCATGCTAGATACTGTGTTACCTATTTGTAATGATTACCTGGTTAATCCTCCTGACACCTTATCGGGCACATTCTATTATTATCCTAATACCCATTTTATAGCTTGGGAAAGTTAGGGACTAGTGACCTGTCCCTATCACACAGCTGACAAGTCCACCAACCAAGAGGAAATGAACCTGGGCAGATCTGCATCTAAACCCCACTGGACATGGCACCTTGGCACTCCACTATTTGTTACATTGAAGTCACAAAGAACAACAGGAACGACCGTCTTGGTAGGCAAAGGCAGCCATTCATTTTTTCTTTTTCCTCTTCCTCCTCCTCTGGATGGGGCATGCTTTCCCCAGAGCAGCTAGCCCAAGGGTTTTAGACATATTTCTTAGAAGTTAGCACACCCATGATTTCAGAAACAGACTGGTAGAAGATGGGCCTCACTGGATCAGGAACTTGGAACTTTCTAGTATATAAGGACAGCCCAGGGAGATGGGGGAAGAAACAACCTGGGGACCCTGACTAATGTGACGAATGAATATATTACCACAGGAGGGTCTGAGTCAGTAGATCTTTGGGGACATGCCGACTAAGATAAATAAGTTGGATTTCAGTGTGCCGCAAGAAATCACTACATCCCTGCCGGCACTTAAACACGACACCAATCTGAGCATGAAGACACCAGCCATTTTGGCAAGGTCAAAAAGATTCCCCTTCCCACCAGGCAAAACCCTCACCTGGTGATTTACAAATTCCTGCTCAAATTGTCAAGGACTAGATCAACATTTACTGATTCTGTCTTCAGCCCTTTTCCTTCCAGGGCCCACAGGCCCTATGGGCTCAGGCCTCCGGAGTCATTATGTAAATGATTACCAGCAGATTCTAACAGTCATTAACTGGGAAACAGTGTGCCTGGAAGATCTCTAGTTAACTGGATTTCTGCTTAACTGAAGGTTAAATAAAACCTGCCTTGTTTCCTCCCTTGTTATTGAAAATCTTTCTAAACTCTGTTAGTTCACTCACCTGCCTAAATTTCTGGAGCAGAATGAAAATAATTACATTTTTGCTTGATGATCAGACAACTTGCTGTGCCTTGGGGCACTATTTTGCCTACCGGTTGAAATTAAAATTTCACTGTAGTTGGAGACTTTGGTAAGAAATTGGGCTCCAACTGTACTAAGATGAAGAAGAAATATTTAATTTTGTGAAGAGAAGCAGAGTACCCGGCCTTCCCAGAACCTAGAAAGAAGAGTGTCAGGAGCATTTTCTCGAAAATTTTATCTCCGATGCTGAGGGAGTCGAATGCCTGACATGAATTTATTTCTTGCAGATTATTTTTCCCTAATAATAATTGTATCTGGTCTTTATTGATCACTAAGGATTGTTCCAGGTGTTGTGATAAGCCCTTTGCTTGCATAATTTGATCCCAGGTTGTCACCCAGTGGGTGGGTTTTCTTTTACAGATGAGGAAAGGGAGCCTCAGGGAGATAGAGTGACTTGGCAGAGTTCTAAAACTAGGAAGAGATAAACCAGAACTCCTATTACTGGAAGGGTTTTATGGTGGCAGTCTCCATCTGCAGGTGGGGCAAGAACTCCCCTAAAACCATAAGGGAAATAGAAGCTCTAGGAAATGAGAATGGAAGTGGTTGAAGATACACACACACACACACACACACACACACACACACACACACACGCACGCACGCACACCATGGTCCTGGACTCTCCATCTATTAGGGAGCCAATACAGTGTAGACGTTTTAGTGAAGCGATTTCCAAATTATCTGTGGGGAAGGACCAGACTGTTTTTGTTTGCTTGTTTTGTTTACAATTTCCAACTTTTGGGCGACTGATACCTTTGTAAAATAACACTGATATCAATTACTAGGAGAACGAAGTAAAAGTAATCCAATGATGTACAAGCCCCATGTTTATTGTCGTTATTACATTTCGCAGACAGAAATAACTGCCCAATAGTTATAAAATTTCTAGTGGCTCGCTTCCAATTTCCGTTCTTTCTCTGTGGACAGGTAACAAAGCATGCATCATCAGAGGTGTCCACATTCCTCTTGTGGGGCCGAGTCAGACTGACCCTTGCTTCTCCAAGTGTGATCTAGCAGCATGGGCCTCACCTGCAAGCCGAGCTTGTTGGAAATGCAGCCTCAGGTCCCACCTCCAACCTGCTGAATCCGAATCTGCATTTTAACCCAGACACCAGGGGATACTCCTGTGTGTTAAAGCACAGGAAGCACTGAATTAGAATATAGGCTGTGAAGTCTGACCACTTTTTCATCAAGCTCTGCGGCTTATGAAGTAGGAATATTTCTCTGTGAGTCCCCAAATGATGTAAATGTTGTGGGATCTGCCAACAGTTTCTGGGTGTCGGCCGGGATCCTGTCTCAGGAAGCCGAAGAATGGAAACATGGACCAGGGAGAGGCAAAACGTTGTAAAGGAAGATAGTTTATTAGAGGCAGGAGAAGAGGTGGCAGCTCCTGAGCGGGAGGGGATCCCAAATGGGGGTGCCCAGTGACTGAGGCAAAAGCTCTTACTTTTATACCTTCCCTTGCCTGCTTGGGGGAGGGGGCTGGGGCCTTCTAATGGAATTCATCCATCAGGTTTGTCCTGTTTGCTCATCCTGAAGGGATTAATGAACCAACCCATTCCTATCTATCAGATCTGCTCCTTTGTCCGGCCAGAAGGGATTTGAGATTATTTATTAACCTCAAGGCATATCCTCTTGTCTCTGTCCTGGGGTAAAGGAGAATTTCCAGGGTCTGGACTTTCAGAATATGGCTGCTTTTTTGTTTATTCCACCAGGTACCCCCCACCCCCCTCGACCTAGCAACCATACTTACTCTCCTGTCTCACTTACACCTGTGTGACAAATGGGCAAATCACTTAACCTCTCTGTGCTTCAATTCCCTAGTCTTAACAGTATACCCCTTTAGGGGCTGTTGTGAGCAATCCATAATATAACTGGAGGGTGGGAGCTGTAGTGCAGGGGATCCTGCCGACTTCGCCATGTGTCATGCAGGACGGCCTGTGGGGTCTCTGGTCCTACTCCCCACATAAGAACGCAGGACATGGTGAGGCCAAAAAGGAACACCCACGGAACCATAGGTAGGGGAGTCACACCCCTATATTCTCGCTGGTGGCGGGGTTGGAGACACAGGAACCAGGAGCCACACAATTCTCAACCCTCACTGCGCTGCTTGCAGGCTCAGCCACCATCTTCTTGCTAGCTCCCCCTTTTCCTGCTAGCCTAGCCACGGCAATTATATTCATGGCCAATGGCTCACTGGTTACAGCTGACGGCCAACTAGCCACAGCTGATGGCCATTTGATCACAGTCGATGGCCATTTACTACCTGAGCCAGCACCTTTCTATGTGAGGCTGAGAGCCTAGAAACTGCTTTTTGGGGCTCTGTCCCCACAGAGCACACAGCGAACCTCAGCCTCAATGGAACCTAGCACTCTAAGGTAAGGGCTCCCTAGCTATTGTAGCTGTTGTTCATGATTAAAAAACAAACAAACAAAACCTCCCCAGGCCATCCTTATTGTTTTTGAGGCTTAGGCATCCAGGCGGAGGATGTTTGCTTCGATGGCTAACTTATCTGTTACCTGTATGGAGGGTTTCCCCTTCCCCTGCCTGGTCCACGTTATTTACATGGCTACTGAGGCCATTTAAAACCCACTCGGACAGGTTCCTCCCCCCACTCAGGCAGGGTCGTCTGTTCCTACTAACCATCTTGGATGGGATGAGTGTACAGGAGGCCCTAAAAGGCTGTAAGGTCTGGTCTCCCAGGACAGATCTCCCTGTGTCTCAGTGGATCTTTCTGGGGAGTGGAGCCATTGCAATTCAGCTGGGAGAGACGACAGACACCCTAGATGGTGGGGTCTCTGTGGCAGCAGTGACTCTGGCTGCTCTTTTTTTTTTTTTTCCTCTGTTATCTCTAAAGATGAAAGAAAGCCAGTGAGTCCTTTAGTGAGACTGACGACGCCGCGAGCCTGAAGCCAGGGAAAGGCAGCAAGCAAAAGGGAACAGTCAGCCAAGTAGAGTGTGCTGGAGATTCATGCAGAGGTACGGCTGCTGGATTTATAACAAAGGTGGGATAATTTGTTCTTGTGTGCTGAGATAAGAGTAAACAAATTTCATGCTGTGATATAAGCCCCTACCTGCAGAAGTCAGGAAAGATTCCCTGCCCTATTGCGGAATCACAGGCTTGACAAGTTATCCTCAGGCTCATTTCTCCAAGACTTCATCTAGAGGTCACGATGCGGCCCAGAGTTAAAGGTGGAAGGACATGCCTGGGTGCAGAGGTGGGGGACTCTTGTGTGCCTGTGCGTGTGGAAACTCAGACATGAAAGTGGCCACGACTCTGGCTATAGTATTTGGAAAGTTCCAGAGAGAAGCTGGGTGTCTTCGAGTACCTCTGTAATCCCTGGGCACGATTAAGGAAATATGCCAGGAAACTTGTGTTCGCATGTTTGATGTTGGTTCAGCAGTGCCAGCTACCCTAGACCCAATTCCAGGCTATACTGCTGTCCATGTTCCTTTCGGGACGCCCCTGAGCCTAGGCCTGGGTCCCCTTTTTCCCATCTGTAACTAAGGGGAGGGATGGACTAAGATCCCACAGGCTGGGTTGGAGACACAGGAAGCAGGAGCCACACTATCCGCAACCCACCCTCTTAACTGCAATCCGCACTTGCCAGCCACCATCTTCTTGCTAGCCCCCGATTTTCTGCTAGCCTAGCCACGGCAGTTATATTAGTGGCCAATGGCTCACTGGTTACAGCTGACGGCCAACTAGCCACAGCTGATGGCCATCCAATCACAGTTGATGGCCATTTACTACCCGAGTGAGCACCTTTCCACGTGAGGCCGAGAGCCTGGAAACTGCTCTCCTGGCTCTGTCCCCACATAATGTATATATATACATTCTTGCTTTTTTTCTCAATGTTTTTCCGCATATAGACTATTTCTGGAAGTTTATCCAAAAAGCTGGTAAACATGGCTGCCTCTGAATACAGATCTACGTGCCAGAGGTAGGCAAGAAAATAACTTTGCATGACATCCTCTTTTATAATATTTGCATCTTTTAATCATGTATTTGGGTTCCTTACTCAAAATAAGAAGCTGAAAAAAAACCATACAAAAACAAGCTATGTCATCAGGTGTCCGTCTTACACTTGGTTGCTGAATTGGTTCCTCTGAGCAAATGATTGTTTCTGAGCGTGATTAACTCTTAGAGTGTTTATGACATGGTCAAAGGCTGTTCATGGTTCGGTGGAAAGACATGGATGGACGCAAGAGCCTTGGAGGTGAGAGGATGGAAAGACTCTAGAGGAGAGGAGAGCAACTCCTTTAACCTCAGCCAGGAATGGCCAGATCAACTACCGGGGAGGGATGAGTGTCAGTAATTCCAGTATATCAGCTAAGAAATAAGCCGGACTCTTCATCACGACACCTGGCTGAAGTGGGAGTATCTAGGAGTACTGGAAGATTCGAACTGGACTTAGGGAACTTGTTTTTAATTTTGAAAATAGGATGGCAGCATATACCAAACATTTGTTGCTGGACTGACCTGTGGCCACAGAGCTGAGATGCAGACTTTGAAAGGAAAACTATCTGACGTTAGTATCTGCGTTGGGCCAGGGAGTGGGTAGGCATTTTGTAGGTCTTGTCTCATCTGATCCTTAAGCTATCCCATCAGGTAATGTCCCATCTTACCTGGGAAGGAATCAGGACCCCAAGGAGTTAGGGGTTCATCAACTAGCCCAAGATGTCACAGTGAATGTGGCGGAGTCACAATATGACACCAAGTTCTTTTTGATTCCAAACCCTAAGCTCTACCTAACACTGCCGAGAAAAAAAGGAGCTGAATTGTCTACCAGAAAATGGCAAGTAATTAACCTAAGTACTGGCACTCAAACCCTGGCTACATCAGAGCCACCTGCAGGGCTTTTTAAAACACCTATTATGAGCCACCCCCCCAAAATTTCATATTCAGTAGGTTTCAGCGAGGGCCTGAGAATTTGCATTCTGACAAGTTCTCAGGGGAGGCTGTTTCCTCTGGTCAGGAGACTGCTTTTGAGAAACACCGTCTTAGAGACTGGAGTGAGGGATCGTAAAGCTTATTTGGTGATTTTCGGGTCAAAAGTGATAGAAACAGGACAATTTCATGCTGTTTCTATATTTTTGTAATTATTTTCTTTGTGTTTTATTTTTGGGCCTTAATAAAACACTTTTTGAAAATATCCACCTATCTCCTCTATTTTAAGGTGAAATAACTTTGTGTCTATGCATGAGCTTGAAAGAAAGGGGGAGTAGTGTATACATTAAGGTATGGAGCACAGACGTGGTCAGAGGACACCCCAGGGGAAAGGCCAATCACTAGTCAGGATTCTTCTTTGTCCCAAGTGAAAGAAGCCTAACTCAAGTAATTTCTCTTAAGATTCCCTGTTTTCCCGAAAATAAGACCTAGCTGGACAATTAGCTCTTCTGCGTCTTTTGGAACAAAAATTAATATAAGACCAGGTCTTATATTATAGTAAAGTAAGACCGGGTATTATATATTATATTATATTATATTATATTATATTATATTATATTATACTGTATTATATTATATTAAAATCAGCTCTAATGCGTCTTTTGGAGCAAAAATTAATATAAGACCCGGTCTTATTTTACTATATTTTACTATAAGACCAGGTCTTATATTAATTTTTGCTCCAAAAGACGCATTAGAGCTGATTGTTCGGCTAGGTCTTATTTTTGGGGAAACACTGTTGTATTAGGCTGTGTGTAACAAAAGCACACTTTAAACCGGTATCTTGGAACCAAATTTCTGTTTTTCTTGTGCAACAATACGTCGGGAGTTAGATGGTCATTGGTGGTGCTTTAGCAGTCCACCAGTGTCAGGTCTGGAATCTCTGTGTTTCTTTTCTTTTTAACTCATTGTCTCAAAATAACTGCTGTTGCTCCAGTCATCACATCTGTGTTCCAGTAAAGGAGAAGGTAGAAAGTGGAAGGCATGTGGTCCACCCCTTCAATTGTTCATATCCCTCTTTAAGGCGTTAGCTGTGTCACATAATCAGGATTTTGTAGTCAAGGAAGAAGGAGTGATTAGATATTAGGAATGCACTTAATTTTATATAGCAGATTGGGCAAAATGGGGAAGATATTGCTTTCATGAGAAAGGCCAGAGAGGGTATCTTCAAGAAAGTTAGATAAGTTAACTTTTGCAGCATAACAAGCAATCCCCAAACTTAGTGACTTTTTAAGTTTGACTTTAAACAAACGTCTATTTGTTTATGAATCTGTGGATTGGCAACTAGGGCTGGGCTCATCTCAGACCTTCATCTCTGCTCCATGTGGTGTTGGCTGGGCTTTATGTTACATCTGTTACCGGAGCCAGACGGCTGGGATCATTGGCACGGTTGGCACACGAGGGCTTTTCTGTCTACATGGTTTCTTGTCCTACATTCGCCTTCTTCACATGGTGGCAGAAAGGTCTCAGCAGCAAGTTATTTATTGTTGAGTAACAGACCATTCCGAAACTCAATGAAACAAAGAACCACCATTTCATTTGCTCATAACTCTGGGAGTCATCATTTTGGGCGGGACTCACCTTGATGGTTTGTCTCTCGATCTCTGGTGTTGCTCATGTGGCATAACTGGGGCCAAATGGTCTATGATGGTCTCCTTCTCCTGTCTGGTAAACGATGCTGGCTTTTAGCTGGGCCATTTGTGTCCAGCAGGCAAGTCTGGTCTTCTGGTGACTAAGTTGGAAAGCAGCAAGAGGAAGGGTAGTTTCCAATGCATAAGTGCTTTTCAAGCCTCTGCTTCATCACATTTGCTGATGTCCCACTGGACAAAGCAAGTCACATGGCCAAGACAAGAATTGACGTGGGAGGGGACTGCGCCAGGTTGTGTATACGAGGAGATGTGATTTACTGGGGACGATGAGTGCAGCAATCTGCCACATAGACCTTAAACTAAGGACTTGGATGGCCACAGGGTTCTCTCTAGCATGTCTTTGCTTTTCTCTACATGTCGTCTTCATGACTTTAGACAAATGCCTTCCCCAAAGGCTGGAGCCACAGCTGCCCTCAGCTCCAGGAATCACTTTCTCAGCTGCCCACCCAAAGGGAAAAGGGGCTTTCCCCCTTTAATTCTATGCTGGAAGTCTCTGGGAAGAACTCTGGTTAGTTTGCTGGGGGTCAGGTGCCCACCCTGAGCCTAAGCAGTTGACATACTATTATTGACAGTTCCCACTAGAAAGTCATATTTGGACAGGGGTTGCAGAAAGAATAAGTGTGGAGACACCACCCTAAAAATAAAATAGTGTCTTTTCTGGAATAATGGAGATATACTAGCCAGGACCCACAAATGCATGTGCACAGACAGCGTTAGGGATTATTTGAACAGAAAACCTCATAGACTTTGTTTTTGGATGATTTTTGTCTGTTTTGTTAGTTGGTTGGCAGAGTCTGGTCTTAAGAAGAATTTAAGCGAGTTCAAATTTAGTTTCTATAGTTTTCCAAAATATTATCTTATTAAACCAATCTATACATTTCCCTTATTTCCTATGAAAAACAAACAAACAACAGGAAAAATGCAGACTAACATGCACTGCTGGCCCCGATGGGAAGTAACTGGGTGTTCTTTGTGGCAAATGCACAATAGCAGTTCCATTTTCTTGTCACTCACCTAACCCTGAGATTGTGTTGGGAAAATCAGAACACAGAAAAGCACAAGAAGAGAGACCTGAGTCCGGAATTGCACATCGCTCACATCAATGAGGGTCTATTTTTAACTCCAATCCCGTTAGGAATTTACGAGCATGCTAACGACACTCCACATTGTCATCTGTGGCTATATGGGATCTGTGGCAAATGGCAATTGCTGGGATCCCCTCTGTTATGCACAGCCTCTGATGCAGGCATTCCAGCAGAACGTCACTGCGAGTGTCCAGCATGCGTGGAGTGGAAGGGTCCCCTCTTGCCTTTTTCATTGGAGAGAGGGAACATCAAGAGAAGCAACTGCAGGAAGGGCCTGAGTGCAGGAATGTGGGTCTTTGCGGAATGCCATCCAGTTACCACGAATAGCAGAGATTCCTGAAAGGCTTTGAGGCAGGCTCTGCTGGGTAGCCATGGCAATGATGCTGTAAGTCCCACCTTCCTGCTGCTGGAGATGGTAAGTTTGCTCCCACTTGCCAGGGGCCTTACTTAGCTCAGGTAGCAGCGGCTTGTTTCAGAGACTCCCCCAGACAAGCTACTACTCAGAAGCGTTCCAGTAATTGGTGGAACCAGCTCCTAACTGTCTTGGTGCCCTGAGGCATTTCACTGGCCCCCCTTCTGCCCTCCCAGAAAACATTTGCCAGTTATGGTGGTGTCACCACTTTTAGTTAACAGGTTCTGGTTTGCCTTCAAGAGGTTGTTTAGTTCTTTTGGGGGGATTCTTGGTTGGCAGTTAGGGTGTGCTGATCAGCAGGATTCCTGAGGAGGCTTGGCTGTGACTTTGGAACCGTGACTTGCCATGAACCCAGTTCAAAATTCATGCTTCCTCCTTCCCACATTCCTTGGTCACCTCCCATATGCATTTATCCTGGATGGGAATTTATGGGAGACGGTTGGGCCCCAACTGGGATTTCTCACTCAATGTAATGGAAAAGTCAAAACAAGAAGGGCCAAGTTTAAATTAGGTAAATTGTGCTAAGGTCCATGAAAAGACACAAGGAGACCACATGCCTTTCTAAAGATGGGTTTCAAGGTTGAGCTACAGAGCCAGGGACCAGCTCAAACTATTCAGTACGCTTGTGCTGGGGGTGGGGGTGGGAGCCGGGGGTATGCAAAGCAAGGGAAGGTTTCAAGTGACTGCCTAGACCAATGGGGAGTTTTCCATAGTCATGTCTCGGACCCAAGAGGAGGAAAGTGAGATCTGAGATGTGTCTGTGGGTACAACGTGAAAGGGGCTGTACCCCTACTTCAGCCAACACCCCTCTATTATTATATTTTATACACTGAGTGACTAAGATGTAGAATTTTTTTTTTAATTAGTAGCCTTTACTTTTTAGAGTAGTTTTGGATTTACAGAAACACAGAGAAGAAAGTACAGAGAGTTCCCATATGTCCCTTTTCGTCTCTCCCTCCTCAGTTTCCTCTATTATTAAATCTTGCATTGGTGTGGTACATTTGTTACAATTGATGCAGCAGTATCTGTACATTATTATTGGCCAAAGGTCATTAGGGTTGACTCTTTGTTGTATATTCTATGGGTTTCACAAACTTACAATGTCATGTTCCCACCATTATTGTACCATACAGAAGTTTCACTGCCCTAAAATGCCCTGTGTTCCATCTAGTTTTCACTCCCCTGCACACTTGGAAACCACTGAGCTTTTTACTGTCTCCATAGGTTTGCCTTTTCCAAAATGTCATATTGTCGCAATTATACACCATGTCAACTTTTCCAGTTGGCTTCTTTTACTTAGCAGTATACACTGAAAGTTCTTCGATATCTTTTCGTGGCTTGGTAGCTCATTTTAAAAAAAATACTGAATACTATTCCATTGTCTGAATATACAACAGCTGGTTGGATGCCGATTTTTAAAAGCGGTCTTCTACAGAAAGCATGTTTTAAAATCACTGGTTTAGAGTTTATGACTTTCTTTTATGATGTGACCAGGTAGTTGCATAGGTCACCTGCAGGGATAATACTCATGAAAATAGATGTGAGGGTCGGGGAGAAAGATTGGTTCACAGAAAACCCCAATTCCTATACACACACACACACAAGACAGCATTTAAAATGGCTGGTCTTAGGGGATGAACATTGGACCAGGAATGCCAAAATGGGGTCCATTGTGAGTTCAGCATAGAGGTGGCATTTGTTTATTCATTCATTCATTCATTCAGCACTGATTTACTGAACATCTAATTGGAAGATATCATGCTTGGCACTGGGAACAGAGTAATGAGCAAAACCATGTGAAAACGGATGGAACTTTCAGGAGAGTCAGGCCCTCACCCAAGAGGTCATGCTAATGGATATCCAGTTATAAACAGAGTAAATGCTCTGAAGGAAGGCAACTTGACCATTATTGGAGGGTCCGGGAAAATTTCCTACAGGAAGGGGCACTTGACCTACGATCTTAGGGATAACTAGTTGACTTGGATGAGAGAAAATGCTGCTGCTCTTGTGACCAGCTCAGCTAGCATCCTGCTTACAGGACTCTTCTGTTCCATTGTCCTCTCTCCACGGCAGCTCCATGATGGAAGGGCAGCTCTTTTTGGAATGACTGGGGCACACAGTGGGTGTCATTTAATGACTCCATCCTAAGGAGCTGGCCAAGTATCTCCAAGCAACATAGGAGGGCAAGAGATAATGAAGCTTTATTTCTTGCTTGCTACATCCTCCATCCCCATTTTTCCAACAAAACATGTTTGTTTGTTTGTTTGTTTGTTTGTTTGTTTGTTTGTTTGTTTTTAGCAGCCATGATGTTCCATACATGGGAGGTGTAAATTAAATGAAATATGGTGTCTGCTTTCATGGATGTGGCTGATGAGTCAGTATTTAATTGCACAATACATTTTGACGGCAGCCCTTGCAGGGTGATTTGGGGACATCCATGTGTCTGTTCATCCTGTAATACATATTGAGTGCCTGGTGTGTCCCAGGTGTTACGCTAGGCCAGGGACACAGATGAAAGAGGCACATGGTCTGCCTACAAGGACCTCACTTTCTAGTACAGAGGACACCTGTAAATGCAATCCGGTGTAGTGAATGCCAAGGTGAAGACAAGAGGTGACAGAATTGCTTGGAGGAAGGCACTATTGAGGGCCCTTGCTAAAAATCCTTTTTGCTTTAGGCAAAGAAAGTAGACCTCTCTCTATTTTATAGTAAAATCACTTGTGGAAATGTATATAGGCAACTATTTTTGCTAAAATAAATGATCTCCGCTTAATGTGAGGCCTGAGATGATAAATTCCTCATTCTGCAGAGGGAATCTCAGGGTTGCAGCATCAAATAAAGACCATTCAGCTTCTGAAGGAGGCGGAGACAGAAACCAGCATGCAGAAGTCAGCTAGCTGCTCGGATGCAAGCAGCCTCCTTAGTTTGTTCCCTGCTATGAGTTCTCCTGGGGTCTAGTGAATGAATTAGATGTCTGGGGGCAAGAATAGCCCTGATTTTTCTTTTGAAATAAAGAATCCACTACCTCCTGTCCTGATCTGCTTAGTTGTTTTAAATAAGGTTCTGCCCCCTTGAGAGCCTCTCTCAGTTCAGCCAGGGCACTTATAGAAAGGCTGAGGGGACCCTGGAGTGTGATTCCCAAGCAGGATTTCAATGTGGGTGAGATCTGACAGCCTCTCTGCCCCAATATCACAGAGTGATTCCAGGATGAGGGGACAGTAAGCTCAAGGGGGATGGTCATCTTTCACCTCACTTTCATTTGCATAAGCCTTCCACCTGATGAAGAGGTTGTCAGGTACATACACCACCTGCTCTGTGTAGTTCTGCCTACTGCATGTCCCCATGAGGAGTTGCTCACCGTTACCTCTCCCAGGATTCCCAGCTTGCCTGCATTGTCCAGAATAATTTACTGCTGTTACATACAGGACATCAGTGAAGAACATGGCCTCTGGATTTAGCAAGATGTGGTTTTGAAAGCCAGTTCTGCCACTGTCTAGCTGTGCGACCTTGGACAACTGGCTTTACCTCTCTAAGACCTGTCTGTAAAATAGGTATAATAATAATACATATGTATTGGGATCCCAATAGTAAATAGCTGCTGCACTCCTGTGAGGATCATTTAAACAGGGCTTATTTACACAAGGAGAAATTACAAATGTGTGGAAGTAGTTTAGGAAACCATACAAGATCGTGAGGTAACGCAGGTTAGTGGCACAGAGCTGTGACTACTCCTAAGCCAGCAGGAAAAAGTGGAGCGGCAAGGGACAGGAACCAAATGGGGGGAGAGATACTTAGAAAAGGCCTCTGAGAAAAGCCATGACCTTGTTCCACCAGAAATAACCTTACAGGGAGAGAATCTGATCTTCCTTTCCTTCCTTTCTCCAAAAAGCTGCTCTCCTGAGGTTGTCCATTGGCCAAACCCAACATGAATCTTGAGGGTATGACATCAGGGGATATAATGTGTACAGACCAGCCTCCCAGGGCAGAGAGAGCAAAGTAAAAGAGGGCGGGATGGCTGTGGAGGACGAATGGAAGATATCCAGCACAAACGACTTCACAGCACGGCTGAGCTGATTAAATCATGAAATGACATTACGGGCTTAGCACAGTTCCTGGCACCAAGAATTGAAAAAAAGTTAGCGATGACTGTTAATGTTTGTCTTTGCCAGATCAAATGTGAAAGAGTTGCCAGTGTTTTAGGGCTAAGCGCATGAAGAAGGCCTAATTGGAATAACCGAAGCTTCTACATGTGGTCCCCGCCCAGCCCAGGTGATGATGAGTTTGTGCTTCTTTTGGTACAAAAGGGAAAGCAGGTTTTGTTTCTCTTCTCCTGAAGAATGGTCAAATACTTCTTCCAACTTGTCCCACTTCCTGCACTTCTGCCATCATTTCTTTGTCATTTCTGGTATCACGTGAACATGCTGTTATGAAGAAAATGTGATTTAAGCTACTAACCATGAGAGCAATGGTTCTAGAAAGAATAAGGGTTCTTTGGGTGATTGGAGGGGCAGGAAAATGGGGACTCAACTTGCCAAGATGCAGTATGTGTGAGATGCAGAGTGTACGACGAAGACATGGGCCCTCATCCTCAGAGACCGACTCTTTCAGAAATAGGTCGATCCCTAATCTGGATATTAACAGACTTCCCACATGGTCTTTCTTGTCTCTTAACTGTCTGTGTGAGCATAAACAAGCCACGTTACCTCGATTTCTGTAAATTTTCTGTCTTACCTCGTAGGAGGATGCCACAGATTAGCAAAAACACAGGAAAATAGGTAAGCCTGTTTGTATAAAGAACGTAGCCTTCCCTCTTGCGGCCTGCCTCTATTTTTTGGGTGGTGAGGCTGTCTGGCCTCAAATGGAAGAAGAGGGTCAGGAAGATCAGGATAGAAGGGAGAGAGACCCTTCTGAAGGACAAATCCCTGATCCTCAAGGTCAGGGACGTGGAGGAACCCGGCTGGAGGGAAGAGGGCAGGGGGCCTGCAGACGCGAAAGACTTCAGCGGGACACACACAGCCTTGGAGTGTGTTAGTCAAGGGGTGTTCGCACCCCACGTGCACCTATGACTGATGGTGTGCACTCAGATGAGCTGTGTCCCCTCCCTGAGTCTCACTTTCCTCACTTGTTAAGGTGGGATCACAATATCTTTCTGGGATGAATTGAAGTAAATGAAATCATAATGCAAAACATCGGTGGGTGCTCAATAAATGGCGCTCTCTCTCTTGAAATTTATTAGTTTCTTTTTTTTTTTAATATCCATAAATGCACCAATAATAGGGAGCCAGGGAGAGTTCACAAAGATTCTCTAATTTACTGAACCAAAACCAACAGAAAAGAGAACTATTTCCCAGTTCTCCTACATGCGAGTGCCATGGAGTGACACACCTCTGAAAACACCCTGCAGGCTCCCATCTCCTTCCAGTGGCCCCTGCTGACCCTCCATCTGGAAGGCTGCCCTTCTCACGCCCCTGTCACCATCAACTCCTGCCTCGACTTTCCCTGTGTCTGTCAGTCCCTAGAGCTGTGTTCACACTCCCCTTAGCGACCTCCCGCATTGAGCCACTCTGATCTGTTTACAACTCCGGTTAGTCTGTGTCTTTTCCGCAGGTAGCATCTGAGATTTAAGACCAGGAAACACTTGCATACAAGGTCGGACAATCAGGTTTGCGAGCTTGTTGCAACGATGTTGCTAACCTTTTTTGATACCAGAGGGATGATTCATTATGAATTTGGACCAACTGGACAGTTAACGAAGTTTACTATTTGGAGGTGCTGAAAAGGCTGTGTGAAAAAGTTAGACGACCTGAATTTTTTGCTAACAATTCATGGCTCTTTTATCACGACAATGCATCAGCTCACACAGCACTGTCTGTGAGGGAGTTTTTAGCCAGTAAACAAATAACTGTATTGGAACACCTCTCTACTCACCTGATCTGGCCCCCAATGACTTCTTTCTTTTCCAGAAGATAAAGGAAATATTCAAAGGAAGACATGTTGATGACATTAAGGACATCAAGGGTAATGTGACAACAGCTCCGATGGCCAATTTTGGAAAAAGAGTTCCAAAATTGCTTGGAAGGGTGGACTAGGCGCTGGCATCGGTGCACAGCTTCCCAAGGGGAGTACTTCAAAGGTGACCATAATGATACTCAGCAATGAGGTATGTAGCAATTTTTCTAGGATGAGTTCACAAGCTTAATTATCTGACCTGGTAGAGCTCCCGGATTCCAGACACTGTGTTACCATGGTCTCTACGTGCTATCTCATTGAATCGTCACATTTGCCCTGTTGGGCCCTGCTACCCCACTTTATGGATGAAGAAACTGAGGCACCAGAAGTTTCAGCATTTTTACCTAAGGTCTCAAAGGTGCAAGTGGCAGAGTCAGAATTCAAATCTGGTCTCACTCAAGAGTCTCCATTTTTCTCTTCTCCTCTACACCAGCAGTGTTTGTGTTACTAGCCCTGACTACAATACCTACCCCATAGTTTGTGTTCAGGAAGTACTTATGGAATTAACTAGAAAAAACACCCGAGGCCATACTTAGAAAGTTTTAACTTCCTGGACTATATCCCCTTATTTGAAGGAAATGCTGCATTTCCATCCATGAGGCACAGGAGAAAGCCAGGTTTAACACATCAAAGTCACTCTGCTGTTATATATAAACCAAGGTATGTAAGATGCTTTTTGCATGCAGACAATGACCTAACATGGTATAAACACACAGAATCACATACAAACTACACATACCACGTGCTTTCCTTTCCTAGGTAGGGACAAGCTGGGATAACTTGAGGAACAAGATTCCAACATATCTGTGTCCTTGTAAGGAAATTCCAACAACTCCCATGAAGAATGTTGCCTTTGGTGGTTAGCAGCTAATGGCTGCACAGAGGAGTGAGATAAATGTTATCACAGCCATTGGACTTGACTGCAGCTTAACCCCAAGGTCACTGGGAGGCCAGAGCTGAACACGGAAAAGAATGTTGGCCCCTGAGCCAGCTCAGCGTCTCGGCATGCTCACCTCTCTTTATTGGCCGTCCCATCTAGCCCTGTGACAGTCTGTACCAGCCCTCACTTAGCAACTCAGCCATGCTGCTTCCCACTGGAAGGGAGCCCATCCCCCTCCCAGGCAGGACAGCAGGGGCACCTCCCTGCAAGGCCCACATTCCTCCTTGCCCACATAGCCCGTCTCCCCACTCATACAAAAGACTCTTTCAGAAACCGGTCACCTAGATTTGAACTTTCCAATAAGGCTTTTTTTTTTTTTTTTTTTTTTTTTTTTTCCCCTCTTTAAGCTCTGCAGCTAAAATACCAGATTCTGCTGTTGCTAAGATTAAGGATATTCTCCCTTTTTATCCTCCTTCAGCTCAGTTTCCATTCACTAGGTAAGACCAAGAGATAGATTACTGTTCTCTTGCCAAATGGAGAGAGGGTGCTTGAGCTTCTGGGGCTTCTAGTGGGGTGCGGTATTATTCAGGCTTGTACTAATAGCCCTTAGTTACTCCTCACACTCTCACAAAAGTCACGCATGTTTGTGTCAGTAACTAAGGCCGACTGAAACCACTCAGCCCTAAATGCACACAGGAGAAGCCTGGAGTTGGCATAAGAGGTAATTTAACATGAATATTTATATACTGTACATACTGCCTGCCGCGATTCCCTCAGCTTATTTTCATTGGGTGCATTTTCTTCCCATTTGCAGTCTTTATTTATTACAAAGGCAATGCTGTTAGCAAAATAACCCTCAGGGTAGGTTTTCTTTTTCTTGTTTTTTTTCTTTTCCTGCTTTCTAATCTACCTCTGGGAAAGTGTGCCAATAGAGCAGGAAAATTGGTCAGTGCTGCCAAAGCCCGGGAGATTGATGGACCATTGTACTGCGCTAGGACCTTTGGCCCCATCCCCCGCCTTAACCGCTGAGGGCTGAGCCCAGTGGCTGTATGAGCCCTGTGTGTACTGAGCGGGGCAGCTCACATTCGTCACCAGTTAGTGACAGGAATCACCCGTTTCTCTGGCTGTCAATGTGGCATTGCAGGTACCAAGAGTGCTGACATGTTCACTGGGTGCTCATGGGCTGGAGCTGGAACCACTTGGGTTTAGGGCCCGGCATTACCGGTCACTAGCTCTGCGGCTCTGGGCAAATGCCTTTCACATTCCGAGCTCCCACTTCCTCTTCTACAAAATGTACGTAATCATAGACCCTTCTTCACAGAGGTTGGGAGCATGTGAAAATGTATAAACGCGTGCACGTCCTCAGCTGGACACATGACAAGCTCTGACTCAACATTAACTAATTACACACAGGTGATCCTAACAGTAGCCAGAGAGGGTGATGGAGACACGTGTGCACGGGAGGTTACCCTCCTTTCCTAATGCACACACCTAAGTGCATTTTGGACCTACTTGTGTGATCCGTGTGTGTCTCATTCCAGAGCTTACGATCTATTCACGGTGAAACACAACTCAACATCTCTTGCCATATTTTTACCCGAAATATTTGAAATCTGGCAAATTTGAGCTTTTGGGAGGCCTTGACCTGGATATGAATGGTAAAAGCAGGTAGAAAAGGTTCAGACTTGCTTTGTGCGAGTGTCTGTGTAGAAATTAAACACATTTGAGAACTGCCACCCCAATGTTTTGATTCGTGACTGAGTTCCATTTCGGCAGGAGCTATAATTTGTAGCACTGCAAAACCTCACTGTGGCCATCAGGGTTTTAACAACTGGTTTACCAAGAGTTGCATCTCTCAATCCCAGGGGAATTTCCTGTCCAGTTCTGGATGTCATTTTCCTAGAGAAACAGAAACTGAGCATGGCTAGAAGGTCACCAGGATGGTGAGGGCTGTGAGAACGTGTGAAGAGGGACAATTCCTGGGTAATGGGTGAAAAGGCCTGTGTGGGAAAGAGGTTAAACTTCACCTTTGAGGCTTCAGACAGAAGGTCTTGAGCCACAGGTAGGGGTTACTAGGGAGATAGGCCGGGGTTTGATTGGCGAGAGAGAGTTTTAAGCCTGAAAACAGCTCAGCAATACAATAAGCTCTGATGAGGGTGTGTGTTTCCCACCCCTACTGCTGTGCAGGAGGAACTGAGAAGTCATTTTTAATGATGTTGTTACAATTTTTCATGATTTTATGACCAAACAAGATAACTTAAGGTCCTTTCGAACTTAAAGAAACCATCACTGTGATGTATCTGGTGCCTACAGACCGTGTTCCACTAATATCCATTCTCCCCTTTGACCTTAATAATGTAACTCCCGACTTTTAACTGGACACATGGCCACCCAGCTAGAACCTCATTTCTCAGTCTCCCTGGCTTCTGAGGATGAGACGAGGTAGCTGAGGTCTGGACAATGAAATGTGACCAGGAGTGATATGTGCCATTTCCAGGTTATCTGCAAACTATCTGTGAACGAGTGTTTCTTCTGCCACTCTCTTTCCACAAGGTCGAGTTACAGAGGTGATGATGGGAGCCAGAAGATACACCTGGGATCCAGAGCCTGTCTACGACATAGGGTCTCCTGTGTTGATGAAACTCCTGTCCAATAGGAATGCCTCCCCGAAGCTCCAGGGACCCAGGAGCTGCTGTACGTGTGAGGGACACTCATTTCAAGGTCACTGTCAGGTGCTCAGGTAACTTGGAAAAGTCACAGCCAGCAGCAGAAACATGCCAAGCCAAATCTTCACATGCTTAGCCTGGCATCTCATTTCTTAGATTAACTGTGGTATTGTGGGGACATAAGGAGGTAAGGGAAGAGGACGGGCACAGGAGTGCAGGTGGGTACATATGAAGTGTCAACCAACTCGAGCTATTCGTTTTGGGTCATTTCTCCGTTGGCCTCTTTCTGTTGACTCTGGGTTCTGCTGCCTGCCTTTCTGTTACAGCTTGAATTGTGTCCCACTGCCCCCAATTCTTAGGTTGAAATCCTAGCCCCCATGACCTCAGAATATGGCCTAACTCCGCAAGAGGATCTTTGTAGATATAACCGAGTTATGATGAGGTCATCAGTGTGGGCCCTAATCCAATATGATTGGCATCCTCATAAGAAGACACGTAGACACATACAGAGAAGATGGCCAAGCGACCATAGAGGCAGAGATTGAAGTGCTACAACTGCAAGTCAAGTATCACCCAAGGTTGCCCGCGAACCACCAGAAGCTAGGAAGAGTCCGGGAAGGAGTCCCCACGTGAGCCTCCAGAGTGCATAGCCCTTCTGACATTTTGATTTCAGATGTCCAGCCTCCACAACTGTATGACACTACGTTTCTGTTGCTTTCAGCCACCCAGTTTGGGGTACTTTGTCATGGCAGCCCTAGAAAGCAAATACACTCTTTCTGGGCAGCCTGTCTCTGCAGAAATGGCCGAAGCAGCCAGAGCTATCCAAATAGCAGGTCCCCTATGGGGTTTTGTCCCCTTCCATAGGACACTGGGGCCCTGACTTACAGGGTCTCCTTCAGCATTAAAGCCAGAATGGACCAGGCAAGAAAAATTGCAAGACTGATTACTTAGCACTGACTTCTTCCAGGGTGATTGGGGAAAGAAACAAACCAGTGGTACCTGGAAGACTTTCCTGAGAGGCCAAGTCCAAGCCCATGGGTGATATTGTCCATGTTCCTTTCTATGGTATCATTTTTTTTTTCTGAAACACAACCCCTCCCAAATTTGTGCTCAGCCCTCCTGAAAAGGTGGCACTATCCAGACAGATGTGAACATCAGCACCAATAAGATCACTAGCTACTTCATTTGCATGAAGTTTTCCCATTTCAATATCATTACCACAAGGTGGGGATCCTATTGCCAGGGCAACCAGTAACAGAACCCAGCAGTGTGGCTTTTCCAGAGACACTTCCTCCACTTTGACTGATTCCTGCTGTGTTCTTGGCTACCATCTCCTTTGCCATTAAAAGAATACAAACCGCTCGACAGTTCTGCCGTTTTCTCACCTCAGTTTGCTTTTACCTTTGCCAAGGAGCTCAGTCCTTACCTTCAAATTCAAGCTGTCCTGTCGAGTTTCCACTGGATTTGCTAACTGAGCTCTTTCATTCCTTCTAGCTGAACTTGGTGGTGCTCTCCCTACTCCTGTTTAATAGCTGTTCCCTCTGATCAACACTCTACTCACCAGTTTCCATGACCGCGTCCCCAGTGACTGACATGCAGTCATTTAACCTGCATGGCGTGTCCTGAGTGTGAATTCCAGCTCGGCTGTGAATTAACTCCCCGACTGTGCAATAAATTCTTCAATAATTGCAGGTAGCAGGTTGCTCATCTGTAAAATAAGATGTTCTACTTTGTAAGAGTTACATAAGATAATGCACGTGAAGCCTGCTGTACATAGGCTTTCTGTGAGTTATCTAATGCTGCAGAACTTGGTGGCTTAGAGCAGCAGTGATCATCTATATCCGTCACCATTTCTGTGGCTCAGAAATTCAGGAGCAGCGCGGCTGGGCTGCTCTGGCTTGGGGTTGCAATACGATATTGGCTGTCCCTGCAGACGTCTGAAGGCTGAACTGTGGCTGGAGAATCCACTTTGAAGGTGGCCCTCTCACACTAATGTGACTCACTCCCATTGGTGCTGGCTGTTGATGGGAAGTCTCAGTTTCTCTCCATATGGGCCTCTCTGCAAGCCTGCTTGAACAGACTCACGGCATGGTGGCGGCTTCCACTAGTCAGAGCAATGGGAGAGGGGGACAGAGAGAGAAAGACAGAGAAACAGAGAGGGGAGTCGGGTAGAGGGACAGACAGGCTCAAGGCTGTGTCGCTTTTATGACTTACCCTCTCAAGTCACATAACATCACCTACACCATATCTATTGGTTGAAACGAGTCACCAAGTCACTAAATCCGTATCACATCCAAGGTGAAGGGATTTAGATTCCACGATTTAAATGGAAGGGTGTCAATAAACGTACATATTTTAAACCTAGGACAGGCTCGTTCTAAATGTCAACTTTTATCATAACTTGAGTTGTCTATCTATATCTATACATATGTATTTTTTTTAACTGAAAATGTTTTTATTTATCTAAACCTGATCACATGCCCCCTGCCGATCCTTGTCCTTGCCTCCCTGTCCCTGGTGTGGTGTGGTAGAGGTCCCAACAGGGTGACCATGACACTGAGTAAGGGTCCTGGACACGTCCTGTCCTAGGAGCTCGTGCTCGGGCTCAGCTCTCACCCATCTCTGTCTCTTTGTCACTGTCTTTAACCAGATACTCCTAAGTAACCGAGGCCGTGGGGGACCACAGAGTGGGACCCGCCCCACAGAGGCTCATGACCAGCAGGACCCCTCCCAGGGCTCCCCTGGCAGAGAGAGGCCAGTACCTCTGGCTGCAGAGCTGGGTCTGGACCAGGATGTAAGGTGTCAGGGGGGCCAGGGAGGGCACCCACTGGACCTGGCCCCCTGACAGCAGCCCTGGGCCCTGCCCGCCTCTGCAGCACAACAGGGCACCGTGGGCATCCTGGCTCCAGCCAGTGAAGTTGAGGAAGCTGCATCTGGGGGACGTTCAAGGAGATCTGAACCCTAAAAGCCGTGGCACTGTTGGGTAGGTCCGAGGTACACATACCGAGTAGGCAGTGGGGACCAGGAAGCTGGCAGGACAGCGTTTCCTGAGGGCCTTGACCAGCTCCTCATTTGTCCTATACACAGTGCTATCTGTGGAGCAGAACTGGGCCTGCAGGCCTTTCCTGGCACCTTGGTGTGGCTGGACAGCAAACAGGAGGCTCGAGAAGGAGACCTCCTTCAGCGTGTAGTCACGTCTGGGCTGCACCAACACTTTGTCACTATGCGGCTGGTCTGCGAAGCCCATGTGCCCGCTGAGGAAGGCCCTGCTCCAGCTCCAGGCAATAAAGCTTGTTGCCTGGTCAGGACATTGATGGCTAAGTGGTACAGCTGTTCTCCATCAGCTCCTTGGAGAAGCCGTGGATCCAGGCCACGTGCAGGACCAAATGGGGCCTCAGGGTTTATAGAAGCTTCTCCAAGGAGCTCAGCGCCATCACTGGGTCAAACAGCCTGGAGGGACAGAGCCTTAGTCTGGGCAGCTGTGGGTGGCCCAGCCAGGCTCTGGAGGTCCTGGCTGCAGGCTGGCCTAGCTGCGTCTCCCCCTGGACCGGGCTAGAGATGTCTCTGGCCCCCTCAACCCTCAGCCGCTGCTGGAGGCCCTTTGGCCCTGGGCAAAGCAGCATGGCACAGATGGCAGGCTGAACACCTCTTCTAAATCAGCGACGTGTGTTGGTGCAAAACCTCGGGAGTTCCCTGCAGGTAAAATTTGAAACTGGCCGTGGTGCACGGAGGGCAAAGAGAGACCGAAAAGAGGCAGGCCCCTCCAGACTGGTACGCGGCAGTTTTAATAAGCAAAGGAAGTTACTGCCGAGGCTTGTCTTGGGCTCCATAATACAAATAGATCTCCGCACCTCCGGCCAGAATCTTAAGGGTTTACGTAGAGGCCCTAACTTATTCAGTCACGTATACTGTCCAGACAGCAACTCAAAGCACATTGCTCTCTCAGCTTGCATCCTTGAAATGGCTCCGACTATAGGAACGGTGGGCGGAATGTATGCTCCAAAGGACAGGGGACGGGCTCAGGGGCCTCCAATTGCCCTGGTCAGGTCTCCGGTAAAACCGGCAGTCACCTCCTCTCCAAGAGCTCCTCCATCGATGTGTCACTGGCATCCGACCGTCTGCAGGATCAGCTTCATCTCGGCCAGGGTTTGTGCTCTGTTCTCGGGCTCTGGCGGCAAGCTGCCCCTTCTTTGATGTAGACAACCCTTGTCACAAATGGCAGTCGTTTGGCAGCATCTCCACTCAGGCCCTCATGGACCTGCCCGACCATGGAGCTGGACAAAGACCCCTCAGACCCTTCCAGGAGAACCTTCTCACTGGGAAAGATCAGCTGCTTCTCCCCAATCGTGGCTCTGAACTTGTGGATGTAAAACACCTAGAAACACCTTGTCCCTGCAGAAGGCATCTCCGGCTTGAGGCACCACAACAGGTAGGACTCGCTTGCACTTCACACACTTCTGCTCACGCCAGGTGGCAGTGGCGGTGGCCTCTTGTAGTCCTTACCATGTGGAGCATATTTTAACAATATTTAGTAATCTAAATATATATATATTTAGTAATTTAAATATATTTAGAATATAAATACAAATTGTATATGATATATAAATGTAAAATACATATAAACTATGTATTTTACATGTATTGATAGTTTTTCTATATAAACCATATATTTTTATGTATATATAATATATATACATATTAAATATCTATATATCTATAGCTATAGTAAAAAGAAAAAATGTTATTTCTAGAATTTACCTCGTCTTGCTCCGGCACTCTCTTAACTACTGATGCTGAGGGCTGGTACAGTGTATTAGATGTTTGCGTCCCCCCAAAATTCATAGGTTGAAATCCTAACCCTCAGTGTGATGTATTGGGGGGGGGGGCCTTTGGGAGGTGATTAGATGATGAGGAGGAGACCTCGTGAATGAGATTCGAGCTTTTATAAAAAGGACCCCAGAGACAACCCTGGCCCCTTCTGCCACGTGAGGACACAGTGACACAGTCTTCCACGAATCAGGAAGCGGGCTCTCAGCAGACACTGAACACTTCAGCCCTTAGAACTACGAGAAACACATTTCTGTTGTTTATACGCCACCCAGTCTGTGAGATTCTGTTATAGCAGCCAGGACTAAGACAGGTGGGGTGAAGCTGTGGAACCAAAACTTGGTGACTGAAAAGATCAATCTCTTCCTTTTCGAAACAGTGTCTTCCTACCCTTTCAGGTAAATAAGCAAATGATGAAAAGCTCCAACAACTGTTTTGTTCTTCATTACTATGATTTTGTCGCTTCAAGACTATTATATAAATGGAATCTTTTGAGACTGGCTTTTCCCACTCAGCATAATTCCATTGAGATCTATCAAAACTGTTGCATGTATCAATTGTTTGTTTCTTTTGTATAGCTTGTATAGTATTCAATATGTTATATAGTATTCTATTGTATAAATTATCCTACAGTTTGTTTATCCATTTGCTAATTGAAGGGCATTTGGATTTTTCCAGTTTTTGGTAATCCCTCAGGCCTGACGTTTTCTGTCTTAGGAAGTTTCTCTTTTCCTTTCTTCCTGGAGAACCCACACCCACTCACCTTGGCTGGACTTGTTTTTCCGCGCACAGCTCTCCTTACCCCACCCTCACATTATTCTTAGCTTAGCCCCATCGTGCTTCTTTGACTTCTGAATTGAAGTCATTCTTCATTGTCAAGTAATAATGGAAACTCAAAATATATTTTTTCCCTGAATATACTGTAGTAAGTTATATTTAGATTTCAGAGCTAGTTGCCAAAGGCTCATTTCTCCAACAATATAACTGATATTTGGCAATAAAAATTTTTGAAAAAGTCATAATGTTGCCAACATCGAAGAATGTATTTTTCATTTATTAATTTTATATCCTGTACTATCATAGAGAAAAGTTGACTGTTCTTTGGGTATTTAGTTCTTTGAATTTTAACACACCTCTATTATCAGGATACAGAACAGTTATGGTACCCCCCCAAAACTACTTTGTGACACCCCTTTAAAATAACATCCCCCATCCCAAACACTGATCTGTTTTGTTCTTCATTACTATGATTTTGTCACTTCAAGACTATTATATAAATGGAATCTTTTGAGACTGGCTTTTCCCACTCAGCATAATTCCATTGAGATCTATCAAAACTGTTGCATGTATCAATTGTTTGTTTCTTTTGTATAGCTTGTATAGTATTCAATATGTTATATAGTATTCTATTGTATAAATTATCCTACAGTTTGTTTATCCATTTGCTAATTGAAGGACATTTGGATTTTTCCAGTTTTTGGTAATTGGGAGTTGAGCCATATTCATGTATAGATTTTTTTGTGTGTACAAGTGTTCATTTCTCAAGGGCAAATGCCCAGGAATGGAATTACTGAGTTACATGATACATGTAAGTTTAACTTTTTAAGAAATTGCCAAACTGTTTTCCAGAGTGACTACCATTTTCCATTCCTACTAACAATACATAAGAGTTTCAGTTGTTCCACATCCTCACTAGCACTTAATTTTTTTTTCTTTAGCCATTTTAATAGGTATAGAGTGGCATCGTATACTTTTCATTTGCATTTCTCTAATGGCTAATTATGTTGAGCATCTCTTTATATGCAGTTGTCACATCCATGTCTTCTTTAAAGGAAGTATCTGTTCTTTTGCCCATTTTTAAAACTGGGTTTCTGTTTTCATACTGTTGAGTATAGAGTTCTTAATTTATATACACCTACAAGTCCCTAACCGGATATATGATTTGAAAAGAGTTTCTCCTAGTCTGCAGCTTGTCTCTTCAATGAGCTAATAATGTCTTTTGCCGAGCAAAAGTTTTTGATTTTAATGAAATTCAGTTTATAGTTTTTGTTTAGTTGTGGATTTGGGGTCATTTCTAAGAACTCCAGTTTTATCTTCTATGATTTCTGAATTTTAATTGTTCCCCTGTATGTAAGACAACACTTCTGCCTGGCTGCTTCACAGATTTTTTTTTTTCTTTGTTAGTTTTTTCAGAAGTTTGATTATGATGTGCCTGGGTGTGGACTTTTTTGTGTTTATCTGTGTGTCTGTCTGTGTGTCTGTTTCCTCTTCTTATAAAGACATAGTTTGATTGGATTACAGCCCATCCTCGTGGCCTCATTTTAACTTAATCACCCTTTTAAAGGCCACATCTCCAAATATAATCACATTCTGAGGTACTGGGGGTTAGGGTGGCAACATACGAACTTTGGCAGAACACAATTCAGCCCCTAACACTGTGTCATCTTGAGGTTGCTGTCTGTTGATTGTCTTTTTATTTTTTTTCAATGTGGATTAAAAGTTTCCTGGTTCTTCATATGCCGAGTAATTTGGAATTGTATCCTGCACATTTTGTGCATTATGTGGTGAGATTCTGTTCTTATTTAAATCCTACTGAAAACAGATATTTTTGTTTTGTCAGGCAATTGATCTGGTTAGGTTCAGGCTACAAGTTCCGACCTCCCTTCTCTGGACTGTATTTCCAATGTCAGTTCAAAGTTTTGAAAGCCTTTGCAGTTCCAGTTCGATCTGTCACGTGTGCGCGTCATCCAGGGGTCAGCCTATGACGTGAACAGTGGCCTGTCTGTGTGTTTAGTTCTTGAATTCTTTGATATGCTGATTCGGTCACTTCCATGCATGCACAGGCCAGGGGACACCTGGGAGTACATAAGTAATTTTATGAAGTCACTGTGTTGATTTCCTTCCTCTTTGCAGTCTACTGGCACTTGTTTCCTGAGTGTTTCCCTTTTGTTCCGTTAGCTAGAAAGCTGGAGCTTTAGTTAATCCTGCTCTGCCATACATCTTTGTTACTATGTCCACATCCGGGGTTCACTGCTAGCAGGATAGAGAGAGTGTAAACATCAAGAAGGGGTCATGCCACCTTCTTGAACTAACAGCTCCATCCATCAGAGAGGAAGGGCCCCCAACACCCTCCCCATTTGGTGGGCTCCCATAGGGACCTCTGCCACCACCGCCACCACGGCAGTGCTTTGAGACTGGGGTGTGAGAAAAGAGAAGAAAACAACACGAGGAAAATGTATGTACTCATTTCAGTGTTAGAGTCCCCTTTTTACTACTTGAGGCAAAATTCGGGTTTCCTCAGGAGCTCTCTGTGCTAATACTCACTTCTGGGTTTCAGCCTGCATTGTGCTCAGGCTGGGGGATACCAGAGAGAAAAAAACGAAAATATCACCACTGGTTGGTAGTACTTCAAATTCTGGTCTTCATTCCCAATCTGCCTGCTACGATTTACTTCTCAGGGTCCCTGAGTGACTGTTGCATGTGTTCTGTCCAGGTTTTATAGCTGCATCAGTGGCAGAGACAGAGTGGGTCGTGCTTACTCCATCTTACCAGGAACTGAAAGCACCTGAAACAAAACAATATTGAAATTAAATAAGAAAAATATGTCTTTTGAATTCTCATATTTAAGGCAAACTGATACAGTTAGGAGAAGAGGAAGATATGGTAGAGGTTGAAGTGAAAAATAGTAGTTCTGAAGGAAACGCCTAAAAATCTATGAAGCCTTTTGAAATTGAGAATACGGGTGTTTATTGTTTAATTTTAGACAAAAATGGATAGTTTCTACCTTCTTGAATGCTGACATTAGACTAATACTATATGCTTATAGGTAATGATTAGAGTAATTTTTCTGTTAAAAAAAAGAGTGGGGAAGAGGGATATTTGTGGGGAATATAAAAGTGAAACAAGAGAAATGAAGTTTAAAAGGATACATATATGTGTGTATTGCTATGTTTGAGTTTGACAGTAAAGATAGTAGAAGACAGGGGAAAAAAGCTGTGAGGGCTTGAGTCTCCTTAAGGGGAAAAACCGGGGTATTAGAGAAAACATGCGTCACGTTATGCTCCGGTGACCACGTGGGGGCACTGTCGGCATGACACAGCTTAGTGCCGTCCTCTCCAAATTAGGGTGTATACATTGTAGGAAGGCGCAAGAATATTCCTTGAGGTCCCCGAATAAAATATTAAATTTCAATTTCTATTTAGATTTCATTAAGAAAATAGAGATTTATGGAGCTTTACTAACAGTTAATATAAGGACTGATACTGGCTGCATCACTTAGTCAGTAGGTTAGATGATTCTGTGTCACAAGGTCCATAAGAATACTGCAAAAAAATGGCAGTTCTGTAACTGCCAGTTCTGTAAAAATGCCAGAGGTTGATGGTGGCAACCTCTGGTTGGTGGTGATCTCATTCATTCAGTTGGTCTAAACATACGGTGACATATTGCGGTGTACATGTTCTTGGTGAAATGGATTTATACTATATTACTTATTTAATAGTTAATAACTAATATTTGAATATCAATTTATTAATAATCAATAAACAATCCCTCTTAAAATGTGCTAGTGACTTAAAATATTTCTTGCAAAGAAACTGCTGGTCAAAATGAAGTAATTGAAGCTGAAGATAACAATAAAAAAATGGAAAAATAGCATTCCCCTTCCTCCTGGTTTGAACTCTTTTTCAGACAAATCATGGGATAAAAACAATGGCTATAGTTGATATGTTATCTAAGAGTGATATTTTGACAAAATATACCCACTTAGTTGATCCCTTTGAGTTAAAGTAATGTTTTAGACAATAAATGAGAAAGAACTTCACACTTTTGAGAAAGGATTTTGAAAATATATGTTTAAAAATATTTCCATCATTATGTGGTTTTTGTTCTTGAGACTAAGACTGGTGTATTTTATCTTTAAAACTCTTCTATTTCATATTAATAAGACTTTGAAAATGAATTTTCTAACCTATTTAAAAATCTTCCAAATGAAAACTTTCAGTAATTTTAGAACATTTATAAAATTATAAATATTAAATACAGTCCTTTAATTTGCAAAAAAAGAGACTGACATTATGGAATATGGAAATTTATTAACAAAATATCAACACAAAACTTAAAATTATTAGTGAATTGGACCAAAAATAGGGACCAAGTCTAACTAATAAAAGTTAATATGATTACTTGTTTAAGAACATGCTTTTTCCATAAGGACCTGTGTTCCTTTATTAAGTATATTTTTCAACTAGGCAGTCATTCAAATCAAGAATCAAAATAAATCTAAAACCAGGTGATCAAATCACTGTACCACAAAACACTGTACCCAGGCTTTGAAAAGCAGCAGACAATAGTTCATCATATTTCTCTTGCTAAAATTAATGACATTAGTGATATTTTTAGGCAGGTCAAAAAAGTTTATATCATTAACCAGTAAGCTAAAATAAAATTATTTAACTCACGTTTCTCATTTTCTTTAAACTTCACCTTTGTATGTTTTGTAATAGACACAATCATAATGATTACATCTAGAACTCTGTACATTTTACTGTGAACCAGATGATGTTTTAAATGCTTTACATAAATTGTTTTAAGGTTCACAACACC
This sequence comes from Rhinolophus ferrumequinum, assembly GCF_004115265.2. Classification (NCBI taxonomy): domain Eukaryota; kingdom Metazoa; phylum Chordata; class Mammalia; order Chiroptera; family Rhinolophidae; genus Rhinolophus; species Rhinolophus ferrumequinum. The sequence continues at coordinate 62,879,681 of NC_046297.1, forward strand.
CAATATATGTATATACTAAGATCCTCATTTAAAGGATCAGGAAGCCGAAGCATAAATAGATTAAGAAACTAGAATAAGACCAAGTAGCTAACAAGTGACAGAATCAAAATTTAGTAGTACAGTAACACATATACTTAATTTATACATAAATTACTACATTTGTAAACCAATAAAAGTCTGAAAGAAGTATGGGATTAAAGTTTGGAGACTATTTGTCTACAGCTAATAGGCATTGTGGCAACATAAGAATGGGCTCTCGGGGAACTCAACGCAACATTCAGTACGTTAGCATTTATAGCACAAGCATGATGCTGTTTAATTCCATAATAATCTTTGAAGTAGTCATGTTAATCTCAAAAACACAAGCATGCTTAAGAAAATAATGTTTAATGGACTCTGACAGACTTAGGTATAAAATTTAGTATTACCACTTGCCACATCTGTGACTTAGGGTATTTCCTTTTCTCATCTTCAAAGCGGGCAAAATAATATATGCCTTGTAGGATTAAATGGTATATTATAATATAATATAAGTAGTGGTTAAGAATTTAGGTTCAGGAGCTGGGTTTGAATTCTAGCTCTACCAATCATTAGTTGCAACTTCCTTTGCTAAGCTGTAAATTTTCTCTCTGCCTTAGTTTTCTTATCTGAAAAATGGGGTTAATAATACTACCTACCTTATAGAGCTTTCCATGTGGACTGATTTATGTCATGTGTTTAGGACCTGGCACTTAAAAAAATACTCAATAAATGATGGCTGTTATTAGTAAATATAAAATGCTTAACGCATAGTAGGCATTCAAAAAATAACAACTTTATAATCATTATACCCATTGAGAGCTTTATTCAAGATTATGCAATGAAGAAGTATCCAGGGCTCTTACTTTTGGATTCTGTGCTGTAAATGGCTAGGGTTTACATGCATGGATCATTCGCTTCCGGTGGACATAGGCAAAATATGTTCCTGAGGACAGAGCACTGAGGCATGAGCTCCTCAAGAGAGGCAGCACCGAGATCTGAGGAGCATTCGGAGAGGTAGAAGACATGGAGGAGGGAATCAGGCAAGGCCGAGAGATAGGAAAAGAAGAACGTATTCAAGGAAAAGTGAGTAAAATGTCTTCACTGGAGCAGAGCTACATTTTAGAAAGATTAACCTGGGGGAGTTTTGGGGGGAGTGTAGAATTAGGGAATTAAAACCAAAAAACGCCAAGAAATGAGAAGACGAGAGAGAAATTCACTGTGCTCATCCAGACATGAGTGGTAAGGACCAGAACTAAGAGAACCACGGAGGGCATGGAAAAAAGAGGACAGGTGAAAGATAGACGTGTAGCCTTCAAAAGAAAAGTCAACAGGGCTTGGGAACTGATTAAGTGATGAACAAGCAAATGTAAGTCGGCAGAATGACACCAATGTTGTCACTGTAGTGAGTGTAATGACACTGAGAAATAGGAAAGTATTTAGAGGTGTAATGATAGGCTTGACGTTTTACATTGAATTTGAATTAATACAAATACATTTTAAGTAAAAATGTCCTGGGGCATTTGGAAAACTTAGATTGCTCGGGTCCAGAGATAGAATTGGAAGTCAACGCATAGAGGATATAATTGAAGGTCTTTACTATCCAAAGATGTCTAGTGGAAAAAGATTATTTAAATAAATCCATATAGAACAAGGAAAACGTATAACAATAAATAGTGAAAAACTGGTTAAATTGTGACTTAAAAGGAAACAAATAAGTATAAACAGTTATTTATATCTTATACTTAAAACAATTTATATTCAAATTCCAACTGGCCACTGATTCTTAGAATGAACAGAGAATTAATTGGTTTTTTGTTGTTGTTATTGCCATATACACAACAAATTTGTGCACTAGTCTGTTATAAGAATCTATACTCTGTTTTACTTTGAAAAACATGTAAATGCATATTTACTTTCTGATCTTTTTGTTATCCTAAAGTCTTTTTTTTTTAAATACCGTGTTTACCTGAAAATCAGCTCTAATGGGTCTTTTGGAGCAAAAATTAATATAAGACCCAGTATTACATTATATTATATTATATTATATTATATTATATTATATTATATTATACCCAGTATTATATTATACCTGGTATTATATTATATTATACCTGGTCTTATATTATAATAAAATAAGACCAGGTCTTATATTAATTTTTGCTCCAAAAGACGCATTAGAGATGATAGGTCTTATTTTTGGGGAAACATGGTACTAAAGAAGCCAGTCTTGGTCTCTTCAACGTGGAATGAAAATGTAGACTCTTTTGGCAAGCAATCTGAATGTAATATCCTTTTAGATTTTTATGGCTGTTTCCCCTGAACTTTTAAAAAATACTTTACAAAAATTGTAGTAGAGGGGCAGCCTGATGGCTCAATTGGTTAGAGCGTGAGCTCTCAACAACAAGGTTGCCAGTTCAATTCCCGCATGGGATGGTGGGCTGAAACCCCTGCAACTAAAGACCGAAAACCACGACTGGACTGGAGCTGAGCTGCGCCCTCCACAACTAGATTGCAGGACAGTGACTTGGAGCTGATGGGCCCTGAAGAAACACACTGTTCCCTAGTATTCCCCAATTAAAAAAAATTGTAGTAGAGTACACGTAACATAAAATTTACCATCGTAACCATTTTTAAGTGTATAGTTCCATGGTGTTAAATATATTCACAGTGTTATGCAATCTGTCTCCAGAGCTTCACCTTGCAAAACTGAAATGTATACCCATTAGTCAACAAGTTCCCATTTCCCGCTCCCTCCAGCTCCTAGTTACCACCTTTGTACTATCTGTTTGTATGAGTGGGACTACTCCAGCTGTCTCCTGAAGTACAATCAATCATACAGCGTTTGTCTTTTTATGATTGGCTTATTTTACTTAGCATAACGTCTTCTAGGTTTATACATGTTGTAGCACGTATAACATTATGGCCGAATGGACATTCTACTGTATGTATATATCCCATTTTGTTTATCTATTCATCCATCAACGGACACTTGGGTTGCTTCCATCTTTTGCCTATTGTGAATAATGCTGCTATGACCATGGGTGTACAGATATCTCTTTTTTTTTCTTTTTTTCTTTTTTTCCCCAGATATCTCTAACGACCCTGCTTTCAATTCTTTTGAGTGTATTCCTAGATGTAGAATTGGTGGATCATGGGAAATTCTGTGTTTAATTATTTGAGGAGCTGCCGTATTCTTTTTCATAGTGGCAGCACCATTTTATATTCCACCAATAGTGACCACAGGTTCCAATTTCTTTACATCCTTACCAACACTTGGTTTTGTTTTGTCTTTTAATAGTAGCCATTTTAATGGGAGTGAGGTGACATCTTATTGTGATTTTGATTTGCATTTCCCTAATTATTGGTGATATTAAATATCTTTTCATGTGCTTATTGGCCATTCATATATCTTCTTTGGAGAAGTGTTTATTCAAGTTTCCTTTGCCCATTTTTGAATTGGATAGTTTGTTTTTTGTTGTTATTGAATCTTAGGAGATCTTTATATATCCTGGATATTAATCCATTATCAGATATATGGTTTGCAAATGTTTTCTCCCATACTGTATGTTGCCTTTTTGCTCTGTCGATTGTGTCCTTTGATGCACAAAAGTTTTTAATTTTGTTGTAGCCCAATTTATCTATTTCTATTTTTCTCGGCTGTGCTTTTGGTGTCATATCTGATGGGGTTCAAAACATGCTATCCCAAAACACGGCATCTTGGCATAGTTAACATTTTAAGCTGAAAGAATTTGAGAAAATGATAGAAACATGAGGTCTGAAATCCTGCATCGTTTAGATGATGAACAATTTTATTCTGAAATAGATTTGTTCTTGTATTTCATGGTACTGCTAGATGTTTCCATGTGATGATAAGAGGTGAATGCTACTTCAGTTGTCTTGATGGAGTGGGAGACATTTGTGTTAAGTAGGCAGGGACGTTTGAGGGCAGACTAATTTTTATAAATTTTTATAAATTTAAAAACTGAATACTTTTACAGAATTAAATTTTGTGAGTTTGGGGATTCTGATGATAAATAAAGACAATGTCATTATAGAGGCCGTGAGAATGGATGTGTTGTTTAGCATACTCAACTTCAGAGTTGAGAGAATTGGAAAGAAAATCAAAGTGCGTATGAGGTCACTGACTTTAGGAGGATTAAGGAAAAAAAATATTTGAAGTTGCTGGGGAAGGAACTTTCAGGAAATTATGAAAAGAATGTGTCTAATTTAAAAAAAAAAGCAGGAGAGAAGACAATTTTAGATTAATTTTCTCAGGAAGACTGAGAAGAGAGGAAAGAGGAGTATGGGGCGTGGATTGCTTCTTTTAAAAAGAAAGAGAAAAAACATGATGGTAGTTGCAAAAGGAACTTGGGTTTCAATTTCTTTTAAAATAAAGGTGGAGGTGGGTAAGAGTTGCATCTCCCATTGAGCTCCTGTTGTCATAGACTTTCTTACTTTTGTGCACAGACTAATGCAGGGGCACAATTAGCGACCATACAAAGCTTTACATTTCTGACTTTATATTTGAACTGTATCCCATCTCCCATTCTCTCTGTCCTGTAAACTACTCCTACAGGGCTTTTGTCACAGCTGGCGTACACCCACCTTGATGTTAGTTCATAACAGCTGGAAGCATTTTCCCTCAGAACTATTTCCTATTCAATGAGCGATTCTAGAAATCTCATAGAACCATGTAGAACCTAAAGTAGAAATATATAATGGTGGCAAGGCAAACATATTCACAAAGTCATGTTTTAGTCGTTCTGCTTTACTCCTTTCTTTGAAGAGTATTTAGTGAGCTATCTATGTGCTTGGCACAGTATTGGGCTAAGAAAACAAAGATTGACAAGTCCTTACAGAATATACTGCCCACACAGTTCTCAACCAAGAGGCAATAATAGTACTTGTCACTCCATGTTTGAAAATGTTGGGGACACTTTGACTTGTTTCATTGACATAAGGGACATTATAGGTGGGGATGCTAAGTGTTCTGGAGTGATTTGCACAAAGAAGAATTGTCTGGCCCCAACCAATGGTGTCTCCACTGATAAACAAATGCTAGAATATGAATAATACTAGTACTAACAATTTATTACAGATCTGCACTGTATGAGGCACTTTACCTGCATTGTCTAATTTAACCTCACCTTGACACTTTGGAGTAAATACAATCCCTGTATTTCTGAATAGCTTCAAGAGCATACAGAACTTTCTCAAAGTCACACTGCTAGTTAGTGGCTAAACCAGATTTTAGACAGTGTTCTAGACCTGGCTCCAGAGCTTACAGTCTTAATAACTACACCACCTAACTTCTTACACTAATGATAAAATAGACCCTGAGGCTCACGTTTGAGCAAACTGAGGGTACAGATTATGGTTTATTCATCTTCCTCCCTTACCTAGTATAAAGACTTCAATAATGCCTGTCATTTATAGGTTATTTTATTTAGTCTAATCCTTCTCATTTTTATAGATAAAGAAAACTGAAGTTCAGGGAGGTTAAATCCTTCTAGTATGTAGCAGAGCTGAGATTAGAATTCAGGGGAGGTAACAGACACTACAGAAAACAATGTGGAGGTTCCTCAAAAATTAAAAATAGAAGTACCACGTGACTGAGCAATCTCGCTTCTGGGTAAATATCCAAAGGAGATTAAATCACGGTCTCAAAGACCTATGCCACCGCCATCTTCATTGCAGCAATATTCACAATAACCAAGAAACAGAAACTATTAGGTTGGTGCAAAAGTAATTGTGGTTTTTGTAATTATTTTTAACCTTTTAAAGCACAATTACTTTTGCACCAACCTAATACATGTATAATGGGATACTATTCAGCCATGAGCAAGATGGAAATGCTTCCATTTGTGGTCTCACTTATGCTAAGTGAGATAAGTCCGATAGAGAAGGACAAGTACTGTATGATGTCACTTACATGTGGAATCCAAAAAAGCCTGACTCCTAGAAACAGAGGAATGGTGGTTACCAGGGGTTGGGGAGAGGAGGAAGCGGGGGACATATTGGTCAAAGGGCACAAATTTATAACATGAATACATTCTGGGGAATAATACACAGCATGGTGACTATAGTTAATGGTATTATATTGTACACTTGAAAGTTGCTAAAAGAGTAGATCTTAAAATGTTTCCACCACAAACAAAACTGTGGTAATTATGTGAGGTGATGGAGGCGTTAACTAAAGTTACTGTGGTAATCATTTCACGATATATAATTGTATCAAGTTAATATATTGCACACTTTAAACTTATACAATATTATAAATCAATTGTATCTCAATAAAGCTGGGAAAAAAATAAAGCCCATTCACCCTGGATCACTTAAGAGAAATCCAGAGAAGGAGTTGACAGTTTGTGAGCCGCCAACTGCTCTATCTCTTAGTTTACCCACTTTCCTAGTTTCTTCGCCCATGGCATCTATTTATACCAGACACTGGCAAACTTTTTCTTTAAAGGGCCAGGTAGTAAATATTTTAGGCTTGGCAGGCCACGTGGTCTTTGTCACAACCATTCACCCTGCCATTTTAGCAAGAAAGTAGCTATAAGTAACTCATAAACAAATGGGCATGGCTGTGTTCCAATAAATTCTTATATATAAAAACAAATGGTGAGCCCGATTTAATCCATGGGCCATTGTTCACTGACCCTTGGTTTATCTCCAGTGGTGGACTTTGTCCTTTTAGATCAATCTATCCTTGAATCATCATAGACAACTTAGAATAAGACCGGTCAACATTTAGAACAGCATTTTTCAAACTGGGTGTTCAGGGCATTTCTTGGGAACTGTGTTTAAAAGGTAGATTCCTGAGTCCCACCCTTAGAGGTTCCAATGCAGAATGTCAGGGGAAGAGCCTCAATATCTGTATTTCTGGCCCCTCTATATGACACACACAACAAAGTTTGAAACCCATAAATATATGGCTTCAGCAGATTACTTTGCAAAGAAATAATGTTAAATACATCGCTGTGTAATTTCAATTTCACCCATAATCCTAGCTCCATGCCCAAAACTCTGGTTTACTGAACAGAATATCCATTTCATCTCAAAACCTCATATCATTCCACCCTTTCCCCATTTATTCAGAGGCAGACACATTTATGTAAAAATAATCACCATCAGAATACTAATGGGCCATAAGCTAATGTAAGGCTATTTATTCAGCTGAATGCAATTACCTACCAGTAAAACCTTGTTTTCTATACAGTGTGACTATAATCCAATTTAGGTCTTTTAACCCCTGGTGATTTTTGTTTCATTTTGCTTTGTGATGGGTGGAAACCAGGCATGGTTGCTGGAGGCTGGCAAAAGAATAAAGGGGAAATAGCATCACCACAGAACAGGCCATTTCCAGTTGCATGAGTCCTAAGTCTCCATAACCACTGGGTGGTTCAACATGATTCTGTTGCTAATTGATTTTTCCCCCCAAGTACAAGGAGTGCTTATTTTGCATCAACACGATTCTATTTTGTGATGATTGTAGGTAAAGTCAGCTAAACTAAAGGTATTTCAGCTGCCACGTCCAACAGGTATCATGTCTATGACTAAAGAGTACGAGTGTGCCCAAGTGGGTTTTCCCAAAGAAAGACAACATACGGAAAAGATGGCCCCGGACTCGCTGCATTGGTGTGGATGAGATGGTTGGGAAGATCTCTCCACATAACTGTCCTTCTCGATCCATCATATCAGAAGGCACATGATGCTGATGTGTCTTATTCTTACTGCTGAGGGAAACACTGACCATTCGGTTAGGGTTAAGGTTTCCACACTGTAAAGATTTAAACTGCCTTTTGTAACTAATAAACATTTGTAGGAAGAAGCTCTGGTGCTGTGCAAATTAGTGTTGAGTTGGCTGTGAGGAAATGTGGAAAACGGACACATGTGACTATAAGCGTATGAATGGGATGCATCAGAGAGATTGATGGCTGAACGTGATTTTACCGTGAACTGTGTCCAGGGTCCCTAATTTGAGACCGAGAAAATGGCTCCCCTAAAGGCTGACTGAGAATTTAGTCCTAGAACTGGGATGACCACTGGCCCATTTCCTCACCTGAGATTACTTTCCTCTGACCACCCTTAGAATTCATCATCTAACCCATATTTTGTTGGCCTTCGATTGTGTTTGTATCATAGAGACAGAATTCATTCAAGTGCTCCCCCTCGTCCACTCATTAAAAATAGTTGTCGTTGGTCAGCCAACTCTGTCTTTCTCCCACTCGGTAATGTGGGTTCTGTTTTCATCACCAGAGGATTCTACTCTAATCTGTTTCATGTGCCTTCCATGTTTAAACCTACCTTTGACTCCACATTGCTTGTGGGTTTTACAGCCGCTCATGCCCCCTACCTCTGGTCGTTTTCTAGATCTTCCTTGGGCGTTCACGCCAGTGGGCCGTCGGGCACGTTATTCCATTGGCCTGGGATTCCCTCCCCTATCTTTCAGTTTGGTGAAATCCATGTGAAATTTTAGCATTGATACCACCTTCTCTGAGAAGGTCCCCTGACGCTGTGTCCCACGTCCTAACGTCACTTTGGATAAATCCCCATTCTAGCTCTTATGACACTGAGTTCAATTGAGCTTCATTTGCACCTGTCTTTTCTATGCCAGCCCCCTGCTTAGATCTGAAGTGCAAAATCTAGGTTTTGGATGATCTTTGTTTGATCGAGCACATGATAGCACCACGATCTTCCTTGTTCTCTCTCAATCCTCTCAGCCAGACTTCCAGCTGCTTGAGAGCAGCATTGCTGGATCAATGACCTTATCATCCCCAAGACCTCATACAGAGCCTGGTCCATAAAAAGGGATCCGTGCACGTTGTTAAGTGTTTGCTGTAGGCCCCGGGTCAGCTGGAAGAGAGGCTCCAGTTCCCTAAAGCGGAAGCAGCTTGTTCCCGGAACTGGTGGGAGGAGTACTGGTCCCTCCCACTGCTGTTATTTCTCCCCTCCTGTGTGAGGCTGGACTTGGAACCCCAAACCAGGCTAACTTTGCTGAAAACGACCACAGTTTTCTGTGCTGCCTTAACAGGAGCTCATCAGTGCCTCTTTAACATGAAGTGTCAGAGTTATTTTCGTCTTGCTAGTCTTAGTTTATTTTGGGTCGTTAGATGAACACCGATTCATGTGTCTTACACCAGTGGGTCTCCATTTTTCCCCCCATGCTCTATCCTAGACTACATTTGAGAAGGTGTCAGATCAGAGCCTGGACGGAGTAAACATGGGGTCAGAGGTCTCCAGAGATCACCTTCAGGGCCCCCTCTCTCCCGTTTAGCCAAACAAACCCACTCATTAGATGGAGTGGAATAATCAGGACTCTGCTTTTGAGAAAAGCTTACCCATCACCCTGTGTAGAAATACAGGTTTGTATTAAAGACCAACAGTGTACACATCGTTGCGGTGCATGTATTAGGATTGCAAAGATGAGTGCTTTGGAAAATCCGTCACCTGAGGAAGGCAGTGTGTAACTTAGGGAAGAGAAGACTTGTGGCCACGTGGTTTCTATCTTCTACTATTGTCTTGTGAAGTTGGTAGCAAACATATTGTGTGTACTTCTAGAAGGTGAAATTAGATCCTATGAATGGGTGAAACAAGGAAGGGGATTTTGGCTCAGATCAGGAGGAAGAGTATGTGTCTACCATGCTTGGTCACAGCTGGTACGATATCTATTTTTACCACATCTCTGTCCACTCTAGGTTTTCATTCACATATAAGGAAGCAAGACTCAGAAAGTAGCCGGCCTGAGGTTACTCTGCTCATGGTAACAGACGTGGATTTGAGCCCAGGCCTGTGGTCTTTTTCTCCATCTCTCTGCTTCCTGGACCTCTGCAGCTGAGCTGTTTGTTAACAACTTGGCTAATTCTGTGTCCTAGTGACTCTCCCCTTAGGGGGGACATTCGAGCAGTGTGTGTAACCCTATAAACTCCTGCACTGAGGGTGCAAGGTTGCACCAGATGACCTTTAAGACCCCTTGCAACCATCGGACCCTGATTCCAGTTCAAACCAAGGAATAAATGGACAGGTCACAGATGAAGAGCTCCCTGCCGTCTTCAGAGCCTGGTCTCTGCCCTACACCAATCAGCACACCCATTCTTCCCAGTGCCACAGGATAACCTTTTGAAAGCACATCTCAGCTCAGCTCCCACCGCTGCTCCAAAATCTTTAGCACCCCCGTTTGCCTGTGGAGTAAAAGAAACAAAACCAAGGCACATTTCCTTTCAAAGCAAAGCCTGTCTTCACTTTATTTTCAGCTCACATGAACCCCCTTTTCGGAGCCTGCCCTCTGGGCAACCATTCTTAAGTTCCCATGCTGTGCCTTCTGTGCCCTCTGCTGCTGAAAGGTGCTCCCTGGCAGCTCAACTCAAATCCTTTCCCTTCTTGAAGGGTCACTTCTAATGTCACCACTTCCATGCAACTTCTCCCCAGGGCCCAGCCAGAAGTGGAATGTGTTGTGTGAAGCTGCAGAATGAATATCTTGCATCAGCCTTACAGCATGCAGCCCGCTCTATGCAGTTCTAAAATCGTATGTGCCCTTATCTTGTCTCCTCATTAAATCATAGACTTCCTGAGGGCAGGGCCTGGATCAGCCATTTCTCCCTTTCCCGCCAAGGGTCCACCGCAGCACCTGACACACACCAGGCAATCAGTGGTCACTGCAATGTGAGGAAGTAGTCAGAGAAATGAGACGCCAGGTTAACTCCCAGAACAAACCTACCGGACCAGTGGTAATGCCTGAAGCATTTTAGGGTTACCAACTGGAGAGGAAGAGGAAAAGGGGGAATATATTTTATCTGTTCATTTTTGCCCCGTTATTTTTAGTCTCTTTGTGAAGGATAAAAAGAAGAAAAAAAGTCAAAGCTCTGTCGACAGTGAAAAGCAGACATCTATTATCTTCACCAAGTGTGTGCTCACTCTGCTCAGGAGGAACTTAATTCAGCTCTGACAAAAAAAAAAAAAAAAAAAAAAAAAAAAAAAAAAACTTCCACCTCCCTATAATTATTTCCTTTGAAAAAATTTCCATTTTGAAGAGAAAATTCCATTTCAGAGAGGTTAATTAACTTGCCCAAGTAAATGGCGGATCTGTCTACACTCAAAGCTTTTGCTTTTCCTCCTATCCCACGCTGCCTCCTGGACCCTGTGAACACACACTTGTGAACACTAGTTGTCCTGGGGGATGGTCAGTGACTCTGGGAGGTGCTTCCGCCGAGGATGTCTTGCTGAGAGTTTAGAAAATACAAAATATAATAATGCAACTAGTACTCAAAGTGAGCAGATTTAACTTTTCCCTATTTGTTTCAGATCATGCTCTTTAAAGAGGGAAGGAGAGAGACAGAGAGGGAAGGAGAGAGAGAGAGAAAGAGAGAGAAGGAGAGAGAGAGCTAAAGAGCCACCTCTGTGTCCTTAATTTATTATTCTTTAACCATCAATTAACACATCTTTAGAAAAGTGAATGATAAAAGCAGTGTCTCCTTAGTCTGTGGAAAACTAAAGAAAAAAACCCACTAAAATACAAATGTATGTAACATTTGCCTTATTTATATACACCAAGCTATATTGAGGTTCTCTCTCTCTCTCTCTTTCTCTCTCTCTTTTTAAGTAAAAATAGGCAGCAGGAAATCATGCTATAATCTAAGATTCTCTTTTTAGCGTGAGCCTCTTTGGCCTAGGAGACCACATGAGTTCTCTACAGAGACCTGTCCTGATTTCTGGAGTTTTTATCAGTGAGGAAAGGACCCTAGGCTGGGAGTCAGGTCCCAGGTCTGACTCCGCCACCATTTTGATGGGCAAAGTTGGGCATGACACTTCACTGCTTCAGCTCTCAGTGATTTTGCTTTTTAAAAGAATTGATGAAAGTAGTACACTGAATTAGAGTAGGGCTGTTCAACCTCAGCGCTACTGATGTTTTGGCCCAGATCGTTCTTTGTTGTGGGGGCTGTCCTGAGCATCACAGGACGTGTAGCAGGATTCCTGGACGTGTACCCGATCCCAGTATAAACCCCCCACCCCCCTTCCCAAGCTGTGACAGCCAGAAAGTTTCCAGACATCATTAGATGTCCCTCGCAGGGGTACAGTCACCCCCCCGGTTGAGAATCACAGGCTAGAAGCAGGTTTTACATCCATGGAGTATTTCCTGAGAACACCGCCAGGGAAAGCTGTTTGCTGTGCACCCAGACACAACGGTAAGAAGAGTAAATGGTGTCCTGTCTTCATGGAGCTTTGATCTAGTGGGGAAGATGAGTCTTCAGGCACATGCAGGGGAGGCAGGGATCTTTTGGACCTGTTATTCTAGGAACATGTAAGCCCTGGATGGACCTAGTCACTTCTTAAGAAATGGTGTATTTTGGCCTGTTGCCCACTTACATAAGTGGGGAAAATGAACACTCCCATTTGGGGATGAAGAGCTACTGCAACACAGGCTCACAAAGACATGGGGAAACAAGTGAGTATGAAATGGGCACCAGAGTAGAACGATTCTTTGTCCTTAATTCTCCTCTGTCTCCGGGGTAATGATTTGGGCACAGTTTCTCCCTCTCAGCTTCCACCCTCATGGGGAAAATGCAATTGAGGTGATCCAGGCCAGTGTCTGGTGTAACCTTTCTTAGCCTTCAATTTTCACACTCCACTAGGGTGTGTATGTTGTAATGGGATTATCAGGACATTCTAAACATCACTTTCTTCGCCAGGAAAAGTAAAGGCATTTTTCAAAGGTGTTTTCTTCCTTAAAAGGAATGCATTGATAGATATTAAATAGATAGGCACTGTAGCATAGACATTAGGAATCCAGGCTAAGGAAGTAGAATATTTGAGTCCGTAGTTCTGACTCAGACACTTACGAGCTGTGCAATTTCAAGCAAGTTACTTGACCTCTCTGTGTTTTGATTTTTTTTCCACTAGTAAAATGGAAATACTGATGGTATTTACCTCACAAGGTTGTTGTGAGGATTAAAGGACTTTGAACAAAATTGGGCATATGAAAATCACTCATTAAATTTTTGAAATACATTCTGATGAGTCTGGGAATCACGGGGTACTTGGATAAGGGCGTAGCTTATAAAGAGTATGAGCAGGTTTTTGCAAAGCACTGTGTTTAGTGGACCAGGTTAGGCTCTTCCCACCCCTTCACCTCCTTCTAACATAAGCATAAGCCTAATACCAGCTTGTGTTATCTCTAAAACAGGGAAAGTTAAACGTGATTCATCCAAGGTCAGGCATGTGAATCAGAAGATTTCTGGAAAATCCAGCCCAGCTCTAAAACTTCTCACTTTGAGTTATTCTGGATTCTTAACAAATTCTTTTTCGCTTCTTTGGCTCTGTAAAATATGAAAAATTGATCTCATCCCCATTCCATTGCTCATATATTACATGAAGATTTAAGAAAGATGTTTTATTGGTAGAAGAAGTGCTTTGTGAGTAAGTCGGGATCAAAAATATATCTTGATTGATTGCTTAAACACTCTTGGACTCACTTTTCTTTCTCCCTTAGGAATTTTTTTTTCTCCTTTTATCCCTTTCCCTCTATCTCTCTTCCTCCACAAATTCCTCAAGACCCAGTCAATAATCCTTCAGAATACAGACTTTGTTTGGACTTTTCTTCTCTGCCAGAAGCAGGGCATCAATCTGCACTGCACACCTACCTGCCTGCGGTGTCTTGGGTGAAGTAGTTACCAGAGGAGCTAAACTCGTCCATCATCCTTTCTCCTCAACTAGTATGGACAGCCCATCTCTGGTCATTGTTGACTTCTGGTTTAAACACTCAAGCTAACTTCAGCTTCCTGACATGTTTTCTGCATCTTGAGGTTACTTAATCCTCTTTGAACATAGGCAGGCGAGGGAACTCAGAATTCCCAAGGTTAAGTAGGAGCAATCAATATTCATGAATTGACTGGTCTTGAAAGAGAATTTTCCCAGAGGTCAGAAAACCAACATTCTTGTGCCACGACCAGACCCATTCTCCTGTATTCTTGAGTGAGAATTCACTGAGCACTTTCTGTATGCCAGGCTCTGTGCTACGTGCTGGGAATGAGAGTGAGTGAGACAGTCAAGGTCTCTGTCATCATAACGCTATAGTCTTTCGGGGGAGATTCATTAGGTATCTAAGGCCTTATACCCACTTGACAAAGTTGCAACCTTATTTGCTGGTTTCGGAATCTTGGCACAGGAGGATTTTCAGATCACGGGATCTAGATGACATGGGATTCCAACAAGGAAAGAACGTGGGAACAGTGGGGCAGAGTCTTCTACCTTTACCTGATGCCTCTGAGTGATTGACTTTGCTTCTGGGCATTAGAGAAACTCAGAGTGATTGACATCTAGACTCATAGATACTGAGACAATCTTTGAAGATTGTGCAGGGGACTATAGTAAAACATATACTCTTGACTGAAGAGCTGACATCTAGCTGTGACAGATACCCTTATCATACCTGACTTGCAGCTGTCAGATGGACGTCTAAAGAGAGCTGAAAAGTAAGGTGCTCCTTTCCGGGTAACCAAGTCAGGCGCCTCAAGATCTGTGGGGTGACAGATGTTGCAGCCTTCTTACCTGGCTGATTCGTTGACCATTAGTAATAAAAAGGTCCTAGAGATGACTCAAGCTAGTGGTTCTCATACCTGCAACTGGAAGTTTATGAAAATTGCAAAACCCAGGGCATAGATTTACTAAGACAGAATGAGGACAATCTCAAGGCATAAGGCTTGGCATTCTGTATATTTTTAAACATCGAATGTAAACCCCCTGTAAAGGAGTTAATGGGCAAGCATGAGCCAGTTAATGTGTGGTAGATGCTATCATTCTGTTCATTATTTTAAATATAGTTATCATTTCTGGAACATTCCTGAGAAAAATCATGATTAAAATATTTTAATTTATGTAAATTTATGATTCTTGGAACCAGGTCAGAATACTTTTAAAACTGTGCCTCCTTGGGAAATTAAAGGTCTGCTCCTAATCCTAGGATGAATGTTTAGTTACAGTACTCACTATTCCTGCAAGGAAAGTGTGTGTGTGTGTGTGTGTGTGTGTGTGTGTGTGTGTGTGTGAGCATGGTCACAGTGTTTGCAGCAATTGTTTCCAGAGTTGATGGTTTGAGACATGATAATCTCAGACGTCATTTGATGTGGCCCAGCATGGCAGTATCTCGATCCTATTTAGATTATACACATGACAGACAGAACACCACATAGGGTGAGGTGCTTTGTTCAATGTTCAAAGCTGTTATTGTTGACCTAAAAAGGATACTACGGGGTGTGATCAAAAATTATGGTGAATATTTAAATTTAAAAAAAATATTACAGTACAAGACACATTGCCTTTAATTCCTCTCAAAATACTCCCTTTTGCTTCGAACACACATCCCATCGTTCTTACCTCTTTCTAAAACAGTTCTGGAAGTCTTTTTTTGTGAGTATCTTCAGTTGCTCTGTCATAGCTGCCTCAGTGTCCTGAATTGATTCAAAATGTTTTTTCGTTCCTGATCATTTTGACTTTGGGGAAGAGCCAGAAGTCGCACAGTGCCAGACCCGGTGAATAAGGTGGATGAAGACACATTGTAATGTTTTTATTTGACACAAATTGCCGTACCGGAGTGGTGTGTGACACGGAGCCTTTCCATTGTGGCCACACAATGCAGTGAATGCTGCTGCCGAGTGCCATCCAACGGAAAAGCAGGGATCTTTAATACCGAAAGTGGCGTGTCAAACCTTCGTAACAGTGTCTGAAAAGTTTCAGCTTGTTCAGTGCAGTCAGTCAGGTGTGAGCTACGGTTGAGAGAAGGTATGTTTTAAAGGGTGCCATAAATCATCCTCCATCATGACAATGCTCCGTGTCACACATCACTTCTGGTAAGATAATTTCTGTCAAATAACAACATGATGATGTGTCCTCATCCACCTTATTCATTGGATCTGGCACCGTGCACTCCTGGCTCTTCCCCAAAGTCAAAATGATTCAGGACATCGAGGCAGCCATGACAGCATAACTAAAGACATTCACGAAAGAGGACTTCTAGAACTGCTTCAGAAAGTGGCAAGAGTGATGGAATGAGTGTGTTTGAAACTATGGGGAATATTTTGAGGGGTATTAATGACAATATGTCTTTTACTGTAATCATTTTTCCCCCTTTCTTCTGCCTGCCCGCCCCCCACTCTGGTTCAAGCCATTGTTTCTCAGTCTAGTTGTGTAGGACGCAACTCCCTGGCCCATGCTAATATTATGAGCCTTGCACTCCCCGGGGCTGAGACAGTAGGTCACCAGTCATTGGTCGGCCGCTCACAGCAGCTCACGGCAGCTCTTGCCCACTCACGATGGCTCCTGGCCACTCACGCTGGCTGCAGGCCACTCACGCTGGCTGCCGGCCACACACACTGGCCACCAGCTGCTCATGGCAGCACATGGTAGCCCATGGCAGCTCACACCGACCTCTGGCTGCTCACGGCAGCCCGGCTCCAGGGAGAGCTATTGTTCACAATCTTAGCTATAGAGGGCGCAGCCCACTGGCCCTCGTGGGAATCAAACCAGCGACCTCGGCATTCGGTGCACGGCACTCCAACCACCTGAACCACCGGGACTGCCCAATAATTCTTTTTTATTTAAACATTCACTGTATTGTTTGATTGTACCTCCTACTTGCCACCATGGCTTTTGTGGGATTATTATAAAAGGCACTCATTCATTCCATCAACTAATATTAAATTAGCAACTGCTACATGCCAGGTACTACACTCCATTCATTGTAGCAATTCAGAGATGACTAGGACCTGTTATGAAACCACCAAAGATTTGAAGTTAGTTGGGGAAATACATTCGAGTTAAGAGGTTGTTGCTCCAATGCAATGTGATTAGGAGTTTGTATTCAACTCTCTACTTCCAGCATAGTGTCTGGCACCTACAAGGAGTTCATTGATAGGGAGGGCACCCTGGCAGTAGAGTGGATCTAGCACCAGGAAGCCGGGCACTCCAAGTCCCCTAGTCCCCAAGGGCACTTTGGCTATCAATCCAGTCAATATCGCTCCCGTAGAGTGGGGCTGGAAGGGTCTGACTCAGCCACATGTGTGCTGTTTCTATAGTTATGTGATCAGAGTGACTAATTCATCGAATAAGTTTCTAAAGTCTAATGGAATAATATCTCTGAATTGAAATACTGTTCCTTGAAAGTTGGTATTTTTTTCTTTCTTTTATAAAACACCAAAAGTAATCCAGAAGGTCTTTTAAAAGCCATTCAGTTTATCACCTCTTATCACATTTCTGTACACAAGGAATATTTGTGTTTTACGTAAGTGATTTCAATTTTATTATAACAAATATATTTGCCAAGAAGACACATAGAAAACAATACCATCAGAATTCAAATTCAAGTTTGTCTAATTTGAAAGACCACAGTAAAAACATCTTCTTTCTATATCTATGGCATTGGAAGTTGTCATTTGTTATCTTTATTTTAGGACCGTTTAGAGATATCTGATTTTGAATCTATCATATAAATTCTCTCTATAAGGATTTTGGCTTGTCTTCAGACATATAACAAATATGTACTGAGCATGTATTTGACCTTGTGACAAACACTGGCGACCTAAGAGAATACAGACACGGTCTAATAAAAAGGACAATGGCAAACTCCCATTAGATAATTGCAGTTCTGTGATTGCTGTAAAAGATCATTTCTAACTTCTGTTAGTCCTGGGAGACCCTGAAGAACGATATGAGCTATGAAATCCCACGTCAGTCCTTATAGAGATCACCCTGGAGCAGGGGCATAGAGAAAAGTCATGTGCAAGTGTAAAGGAAGATCAAAAATGGTCCAGCAACCACCTCCCTCTACTTCAACTCGAGCATGTGTTCAGTGTTGCGTGAATAAGTCACATGAACTTGAAAATGAAGCATGGGTTTTCGAGACAGAGAAAAATGAATTTGTCTCTGTGGGCAAAGACCTCTATTGTTTTCTGGGATCAATGCTATCGATTTTGCTCCATGGCACGTAAGAGCAGTGGCTTTAAGATTTGGGTGTTGATTAGCAGCAAAAGGCCAAGGATAACAGCTGCGGTAATGAGAGAAAATGACACAATTTCTCTGTCGACCCATAGGAAGACTTTGACTTATTCCTGAGCCTCCAAACTCAGAGTTTAGAGCAATTGTACAGGTAGCACCTGAAAGAGTCAACCTAGAAGAAGTGAGAAGGTTATACTTGGAGTGTCAGGATTGATTGTTGGCATTTGAGTTAAGAGAGGAAATAGGACCAGAAAAGTGTGTCCTCAACTTGCCTGATCATAAATATGACTTGGGATTTGTGTCAGTTAACTATGTTCCTAATTTTGTTATATAACGACCGCAGGTCAACGGAATTTTTTTTTTTAGCTCACATGTCTTCTGTCATTTGGATTGGGGTCAACTCATCTGGACTGAGCTTGGCTGATAGGGTTTCTGGTCTCTTGTCTGAGCTGAGCTAACTCATGGAGCCGTTGTTGCCTGGGGGTCATCCATCCTGGGTCAGGCCCAGCTGGTCCACGTGCCTCTCATTCTTCTCCTGGGTCAGTGTGGTTCAGCTAGGGAAAGCTTTCCTCATGACAATGTTGAAAATGCAAGAATAAGTCTGAGTGCACAAGTGCATTTCAAACTTTGATTATGTGATATCAACTGACATCCCGTGACAAACTACACAGATACAGGGGAGGGTGAAGAATGGGAACCACTGATGCAGTCTACCCTGGGTCTTCTGTTAAATATTTGAACTATACCAGTCTGAATCAGAATCTCTATGACAGGCACCTGAGCCTCTGGCTCTTATCATTGAGCTATTTGGACCTAGAATGAAAACCTTCTGAGTATTATTTTGATGCAATTGAATATGTACAAATGTGTATATGTGTGTGAGTCCAGTCCACTTGGAAAAATCAGGCTAACTAAAATTTCTTTCGAATAAAGCTCTGATTCTTTCCTCAGCATTTTTTTATAACAGCCTTATTGAGATATAATTTACATGTCATACAATCCACCCATTTAAAGTGTACAATCCATGGCTTTTAGTATATTCACAGAGTTGTACAACCATCACCATAGTTAATTCTAGGACATATTCATCAACTCAAAAGTAAACCCATATCTTTTAGCTATGACTCCCATACCCCATTTTCTCTGTTTTGGAGGCAAGGTTACGGATAATTTTCAAAAGACATTTCTATGTTTATGTTCCCCAGAGTTTTGGAAATAACTACATTATAGCACTTAGCATATAGCAGAGCTATTATTTATTTTGTTTTCTGTCTCTCCTATGAATCTGTAACTTCTTTTAGGACAAAAAGAACTGTGCCTTATTGAACTTTATATTTTCAGCAAAAGGCTTTGTATATCTTGGTTTCAAATAATGGAGGAAGGAGGGAGGGAAGGAAGAAAGGAAGAAGGAAGGAAGGAAAAAAAGGAAGGAAGGAAGGAAAAAATTGTCATAGAACTTTTAATTAGTCTGGAGAATATGGTCCAGAGAAAATATCTCCATGACCTATTGTAGGAAATATTCATGAGGTAAAGAGTAGTGTTCTTTCAAGAAAGATCTTCGGTTTTGAACAAATTCTTTTGAGCTGATCCTATCCTGAAAATTCTGAGGTATGTCCTTCAGAACCCCCACACACAACATCATTCTTTATTTGTATTAGTTAAGACATCTATTTCAGAGAGCTTCAAAATAAGACAAGTCAGAAATGTATTTTTCTCGGACACAGCAATTGTTCAATAGATGATTCAGAACAGGTGGGACACCTTGCCCTTCAAAATTGTCTAAGAAATCCCTCTTGTCTGTTATCACCCCCTAGGGTGCCATCTTCAATTGCACTGTCTAGAACGGCTTCCCAGTTTTCTATGGTCCAGCCAGTTGAGGAAGGGCATCGGACTTGAAGAACATAATCGGGAAGTTACATGCATCACTCCTGCATGTGCCCCATTGGCAGAATTAATCATATGGATGCACCCAGGTGCAGAGGGGGTTGCAAAATATGTTTTTTATTCTGGTTGGCCTTGTATCCAGCTACAAGTTGAGTGTCGGTTTCTTTTTCTAAGGGAAGAGAGGGAGAGACTGGGTGTTAGGAAATGGCTAGTCGTATATCGCATATAGCTTTCACAAGTGCTAGTAGTAGGCAATGTAAAACTGAGCTCTTATTCATTTTCCTTGTTTTAAGTTTTGTATCTTAACAAACCTTGAGGCCTGAACATAATTGTGACTTTTAAATATATTTTGCTTTAGTCTTCATGTTTGGATGTGTTTTACTTCATTTAAAAGAAAACGGTTTCTTTACAGTATTGTTTTCTACTTTCGTAATTGAAAATGCATTTTAGCTAAATTATGGAAAAATAGGTTTTGCTGAGCTAGCCTGAAAAACTTACGACCACTTACAATATTGTTACTATGGGAAAATGGCTTTGAATTCTTAAAAGAATCTGACAAAAAAAAAATGTACTTTTGGAATTAAACACATTTGAAAGTTGGGAACTGCTAAACACACTTAGGTTTATACATATGAAATAACAGATGAGATTTACTGGAACATTTTCTCAGAGAGGCTTTACGCAACATTCCAGCAGCTACAGTATGCAACCAGAACTAGTGAAATCTAGATCCAGTTTCTTCCTTTCTCCATATGTTTGTCAGGCACACAACTGTTGGTTTCTCTCTTTTTCACTTCAAACATTTAACTTGTCATTGGAAAGTTGTTTAGTTGGGAAGTTGTAGCTGGAGTACAAATAGCAGACTAGGTAAGGATATCTTAAGACATCTGAGTTATAGGCTAGATCAACATTTAAGAGACCATTTCAAGGGAGTCATGACCTAACACATCACCTTGTTCCAGATAAAGCGAATGCTCCCTAAGATTGCTTAGGAAAAACTAAGCTGGTCCGAGGCTCAGGGATTTATTGTACGTTTCACAGAAAATCACTGGTGAATTGATTGGAATGCAGCAGCTATATGAGATCATAAAATCAGAGTGTCAGAACCCACATGAACTCCAGAAACTGCAGTGCTCTTTTGATTCTTAAAACAAACAAGACACGATTCCTGCTTCTTTGTAGCAGGCCACATCCCACGAGTCCCATCAGGATTTTAGAGTAAAGCTATTCAATAGCTATTCTAAAATTATTAATGTTGGTTTTCAAATATTTGGCATTGTGCTTTCTAGGATCAGGAGTGAACTTCCCGGGCCATTTCTGCTTAGGTGGGGGAATAAGGTTATTTCCTGCCAGTGTGTTGTGAATGGAAGGCATGTGTGTCACTTTTAGGTCAGAGTATTTACTTGCCAGTGGAAGGTCCTCCAGAGCTGTCTTTCCTTTGACCATGGCAACCCAGCAGTATTCCATATAGTACCTGCTCCATCATCCCGGGGCTCAGAGTGAGGTCGATATGGAACAGACGTTCCAACTCACACACGTTTGACATATAGGATGACTGAGAAATCAATTTTTGTTGTGATAAGATAGTCTTTTGTTCTTCACTGAAAGGTAGGAGTTGTTTGTTAAAGCAGCAAAACCCACCCCATGGTGACAGATAGGAAACAACATTTTACAATGAAGTCTAATAATTGTTTAAAATTTGCCCACAGTGTTAGGTGCTATGGATATAAAGGCTCGAGAGACCGGTGCTCTGCCTGCCAAGATCTTAGAGATCACAGGGAGACAGATTCGTAATCAGATAAGTGGGCGCTTTGAGGTCAGTAAATGGGAGGAGCACAGCCCCGGGGGGAGAAGTACACAGGAGGGCAAGATATTTCAGCTCACAGGGGTATTGCAGGTGACGGAAGCGGAAACTTATTCTGGAAAGATAGATGTCTAGGAGGAAGCTGGGTTGAGAAGATAGGAAAGGAGCTCTCGGCAACGAAAAGAGCAGGAGGAGCAATACAGGGAGATTCAGCCTGTATATTGTGTGTCTGTGTCCCCCTAACATATATACGGGGAAACTTAATCCACAGTGTGATGGTGTTTGCAGATGAGAATGGAGCTCTCATGTATAGGGTTAGTGCCCCTATAAGCGGGACCCCAGAGAGCTCCCTCACTCCTTCCTGGTGAGGTGACAGTGAGAAGACAGCCATCTATGAACCAGGAAGCGGGCCCTCATCAGTCACTGACTCTGTGGGGACCATGACCTTTAACTTCTCAGCCTACAGAACTGTGAGTTGTAAATTCCTGTTGTTTCCAAGCCACCCAGTCTGTGGACTTCGGTTATAGCAGCCTGGATAGATTAAGACGACTAGCCTGGTAGATTTCTTGTAAAAGCTAAATCAGGACCAAAAAAAAAAAAAAAAATTAAAAAAGTGGAAATAAACAAAGCAGAAACAATCCACAACCAAACAACCATAGCTGGTAGAAGGAACAACTTAATATTTCTTGGGAATTCTGCCTGGTGAGGGCCCAGTGAAGCTACAGGCTTCTTCTGTTTGAGCTTCAGGTTCAGACCCTGAAAATCTAATGGCTTCTTTTAGTCTCCAGAAAGGATGCAAGGGACAGTGTCACACCCACCTGACATCTCTGTGCACACTCCTAAAGACCAGAAATCTCTTAAAGCCAAGGTGTGTGACTGGATGTGCTTCCAATGGCTCTTCAACAAGAAGACAAACCTGATAGAACAAGAATTTTAACCTTCCACGTGGCTGCTCTAGTTAGGAGGGTCTGTCTGTAGTTATTTGGGGATGGGGCAGAGTGTGCATTCAGAAGCGGTCCCCATTTTCCTGAAACCCGCCCCTCTTCACCTCGTTACCAACTGGTAACTATGCATCCAAATGGTAATTTTTCATAATTAAATATACGACAGTTTTTAAAAATGACTTCTCTTTCCATTCTAATTAGATGTTAGCGATTCTGCTTTCCTCGGCTAATTACCACGTTATCTTCCTTCCGAAGACAATATATATATATATATATATATATATATATATATATATATATATATATAAATAACTATATATGTATTTATATGCACACATGCATATATGTGTGAACATATGTATGTGCATATATATATATATATATCCACACATACATTAAAAATTGAAATTTTAATAACCTGCTTCTTAGGAGAATGCATCATTGACAAAAATACCTCTGCCTTGGGTTGGTGGTTTTCTGAGATTATAATTTCAATAGCTTCTTCCATATTAGGCTGCTTTCATCTCAGAGGAAATAATTATATCCAGGTTTGGCTCTGTTCAGTGGAGCATGACTACACCAGAATGGGTCTCTTCCTGAACAAAAAAAGAAAATTGAAAAGAAAAAAATAAATAAATAAATAAAAGCCGGACATACTATACCCCAAATTATCTAAATCCATTTTCAATGAAAAGCTTGGTGGTTTGATAAAAACGATGTCTTTTAAAAGAAAAATCCATTGAAAAATCCTATTTCCCATGCTGTAAGGTTAGCAGAATAAATTGCACTGGGGGGAGGTTTGGAGGGGAAGCTCCTTTGGACTTGTAATAAAGCAGGTGGCCTCATTTGAATTTTCCCATTAGGTCTCCTGGAGCGTTCTCAGAAATATGTTGCCCTTGTCAACTGTAACTCAGCCTTGGCTCTCTGACTCTAGGACTCACAATTTTTCATGCAGCAGAATTAGAGTGTGGACTACTTGAAATGTCCAGCAGGAAGTTATTTGTTATTTTGTTGGGTTTCCTACTTGCCATATAATATTAAATAGGTTTCTTATTTTCCCCAGAATATGAATAATCTGATTTGCTAGGGGGCAAGTGCCTTCCCTCTCCAACCAGTCTTCTTTTTTTCCTCTCATTCTGTTTTCCCACCACAAGGGTCTGCGGGAGTGCCGCCATGACCCCTGCAGGGAGGGGCTTTCTAGATGGAGCATCTGATAGGCTGGTGGTTGAAGTTACTGATATTCATCCCAGATGTAGGCACTGCCCCAAAAGAGGTGTAATGAAGTAAGACATGGAGGGTCAGTTGCATTCTTTTGTTCATTCAACAAATGAATATTGAAGGAACCTGAAATGATGTGACAGACGGCCCTGCCCTTGTGTGGTACTCAATTAGAAGAGAGAGACATTAAATAAATAATTAGAAAATCATTAGTTAATTGCAATTTTGAAAAGTGCTCTGAGAGAGAAATATAAGAAGCAATGAGAAGGCAAATCAGAGGAACTCAAAAATATATATACCCCACACAGGTTAATAATTTTATGTGCTTTTTATTTTGGGGTGGATATCCTTTTATTTCGGTGAGGGCTGGGGTGGGAGTGGTCTAGCATTCTGTGCAGTGAGACAGATGCACTGGATCAGAGGAGTACAGACCTTTCAGCTACCTGCCTTTCATCTTTGTTTAGGGTGGAGACCCACTCCTAGCATCTGGATTCAGGGGACACAATTTCCTTCCTATGCCATAGCTAGGAAGCTTGTAGAGTGTTTCTGAGCATCCCACATAACCTTTCCTCTTTTATTTTTGGCTGCACCCATTGGACCTGTATGGCCCCGTAGGACATTGTTAGCGAATCCCAGCAATAACTGAGTGAGATTTTAGGGGGCGGTTGGAAATCCTCCGAAAGAAGGGGTAGAAGAGAAGAGGCAAGGGTTAAAAACATGCTTTCTGTTACTGACAATGCCACCCCACCCATAACCCTAGTGAAGAGTTGTAAGTTCTCAACGAACCAGCTGATGTAATGGACATTTGTGGAAAAGTCGTGGGGACCTCGAACTTAGGCAAAGTCTAAACACCTCCTTCGTTTGGTCTGGTCACCTGTGTTCTCCAGCAGCACCATTACTCTGTCCCTTTGATGTCTTCTAATCTTACAACCTAACCTCAACCTGCATCGAGGCGGTCCGATGTTCTGGCAGCACGCGGACCATAAGGACATGTGTAGCTGAGGACCACACCATGCAAGTGGTCGTGGTATTCCTACGTGGGTGCATTCTTTAGTGCTGCACGTCATTTTGATTCTTTTGAATTGTATTCCACGTATGAGTATTACCTACTAACTCACCCGATCAGGGAGCTCCTTAAAAGGAGGGTCTGTGTTTCACCCGCATGTGTCCCCTGACCCACCGTAGGTGTCCCATAAATGGTTCATGGACAAATAAAGACACTTTTTCTGGCTGGCTCTTGCTGGGTTCCACTAGACACTGGGAACTGATGGGAAGTCTTTTTATCCAAAAAGAAAACACTGATAGTGGTCTTTTGGCGGGGCCGGAAAAGGTGGATGGTACAGAGGACATAGCCACAGAGCCTGTGGCGTGCATATAGCCAGGACTTACGCTTATTTTGAATTAATCAAAGTGACATCCCCAAACAGTTCCACCCATGAATTCACTTCCCTGACTGAAGCAGAATCGATATTGTGAACATTTCTGGCAAAATGTTTTCTACGTCTCTATAGCCCTTGTTCTCGCTCAAGTTTTCTTTTGCAATTTCCCAAGCCAGGCAGCATCTTGGGAAGTACGTTAAAGGATCCAAAATACAAGTATTAAAGGATCCATTTAATACAGGTATTAAAATGAATAATTTGCTCCCCTCTCACCCCATCGGTCACTGGGATTCAGAATCTCAGCTCCCTGCCAATAACATGCATCTCTTTAAAAAATGCATCACAAGTGAGCTCAGCTCAGCAAGAAATATTTGCTATAACTTACACTCAAGAGTGTGATCTACTTTTCTGGAATCCAAACCAGTTTCTTGACAAGTTGCCAGTTTTGTTAGTTTACTGTGGAAGCCTGAGTTAACTGCTCTGTTTCATATTTCAATGATGTCCTCAAAAACGTCAGCAGCAAACTGTGGCCACGGGCCAAATCCAGCGGGCTGCCTGTTTTTGTAAAGAAGGTTGTATTGGGACACACACAGCCACACCCATTGGTTTATGTATCATCTATGACTGCTTTCACAGGACAACAGCAGAGTTGAGTAGATGTGACCGGAAACTGTATGGCCCACAGAGCTGAAAATAGTCACTATCTGGCCCTTTACACGGAAATATGCCACTCCCTATGCTAGGGCCCTGTATAAATTGGTGTTTCGGTGGCTGCTCCATCTGCGGAACTCACCTAATCTGACATGGCGGGAAGAATGAGGTTCAGAAGTGGGAAGGAGCTAGGGAAATGGCAGAGGGAGCAGCCCTGAGGCTGGAAAGCCTTCCCTCAGTGAGGAAACTGATGCATTTGAGGACCAAAAGGAAGCCGCAGTGATCAGAGCGAAGAGAAAGTCAAAAAGCGCTGTTCATAGTCAGGATGAAAAAGCCCTTCAAAGCCATAAAGCCTTGCAAACCACGATTTTGGCCATTTTAGACTTTCAATGTCCAGAGAATGCATTAAAGATTTTTGTTAAAAACCCACAAAACCTGCAAGGTGTCTTTGCCACTTCCACATCCTGTTATCTCCATGAACTGGAAGCACTGTGACCGCTGACATTTTGAGATTCACCCCACACAGCCTGGCTCGTCTCCCCTGATGTGCAGCTGCTCTTCGGCCCATGGTGGGAAGGCACAGTACAGGAATCAGGCCTTCTTCGAGGGCTGGCAAGCAGCAATCTGGCCTCAGGCCTCTGGCTTCACAGCTCTCCCATGCCAGAGCTTCCTGAACCTCGGAGATGGTGCCAAGCCTGGCTGGAGAGGGCGTGGGTTAGGAGAACGCAGACCCACAAAAGCCGGGCCTGCTGTGCCAGGTCTCAGGCTCTGATGCCTGGGTCCACTGACTAAGCACAAAAGGAGCCTTTCTTCCTTTCTCCATTTTCTGGGAATTCAGCCTGAATAGAGGCTCCAGGAGAGGCGGCGGATGGTTAAAATATGGGCTTTGGAGTTAGTGAGAAGGAGCTTTGAATTTCCATTTTCAAACTTGCCAGCTGTGTGACATTAGGCAACTGGCTGACTCTCTCGGAGCCTGAGTTTTTATATCGATACAATGGCATATTAACCTGGTGGGATTGTGAGAATTAGATGAGAGGAGGCATATAGAATTAGCACCAAGCCTGGCTCCAAACCAGTGGTTAATTAATTAGGGATGATATCACCGGGCTTTTGCTAGAACATTTGCATATCTGTCTCTCTCCTCCTCCTCCTCCAAAAGGATGCACGTAACAAAGCCTATTGGGCTCGCCTAGGCTGCAAGGGGAGAAGCATCACATGCTTGCACTGCGTGGCCCGGATTACATCAGAGACATCCTCGTGCCTTTGCTTCCCAGAGCGCCTCCCCACGCCTTCAAACACAGCCTCTGTCTGACACAAAGACCAAGAAAAGTTTCCGGTCCCTTGAGGTTGGAGAAGAAAGCAACTGCATAGAAACAAGCTATTAATATTAATGTTCCAGGAAAAGGAGAAGAGAGAAAGGACACGGGCGCCCAGAAAGAATGACTCCATATGGCTTTGATGTGTTCCTTTCCACAGGACGGGAGCAGCGCCGAGAATACAGAGTAGCAAGGAGGAGGGAAATGAGGAGGTGGAGGTGGCATGGTGGCATCTGAGAAATTGCGTGAGCTGTGGGGAGTAGGTTCCGTCTAGACAAAAAGCCAGCCAGCCATCCTGCCATCTGCAACCATCAGAGAACACGCCAGGGAGGGAAAGGGAACGCCCCTGGCACCCTGCTTGTTGCAAGTAGTGGGTGGAGGATGTTTTCTGTAAAGGGCAGTTATGCTAAACCTTGAGGGCACCTGATATTACCGAGACCCCTCCCAAGGGTCTCTTTTGTGCAGACTTCTTCAGGCAAAGTTTTTAAGCCTCTCCACTGCCGTCCTATTGTACCTTTTAACATCTCGTGTGGGTAGACTGTCTGATACTTAAGAGCTTAGTCTGTGCAGTTTGACCCGGATTTAAATCCTGCCTGTATTTGGGTCTAGGTGGTGCCATGATGGGCAAATTACTCCACCTCTGGGGTCCTCTGTTTTCTGTATTTAAGTAGTAGCGAGTGAGGAAGTAGTTTGTGTACAGGACCTCACGAGACTGGCTGGTATTATGAATGCGAAAGCGCCTTGCCTTTCTCTTCCCCGTACCAGAGACAGCAGAGAGCGAGGTGATTAAGGAACTACAGCAAAAGGAAAAAGCTTGGGGTAATACCTGACTAGAGGCACAGACATGTCAGACTCTGTGGAAAGAAGCAAGCTTCCTTGCAATACTGCAGGTAAAGTCTCCATACGTTGAGTGAATTTTGAGCCTTTTGCACAAGTAGAAACTAAGGATCTCCCCCCAGTCCTCCCAGAAGAAATATTCCACCTGGAGCATTGGGGGGACCATGACATTAAATTAAAAGAATTTAAGAATAGATAATTACCTGAAAGCTAGGTAACTTTACTAACAATTGTCACCCCAATAAACTTTAATTAAAAAAAGAGTTGATAACTAAGTGATGTTAGCTAATATGGTTACCACGGTAATCCTATTGCAATATATAAATGTACCAAATGAACACGTTGTACACCTTAAATTTACTGATATTACATATCAATTATATCGCAATTAAAAAATAGAAAAGGCAAAAAGAAAAGGAATTAGATGAGCACTTAGTTTAGAACTGGCTAAGTATGTTCCTCGTTTCCTGCGTGATGAATTGAGCGTGAATAGCAGAACCCCACCGAGCAATACCGACAGTCTGTTGTATATTATAAAGCTTTAGTTAATTGTCCAGGAAACTCTGTTTGCTATACTATACAGAGGCTTTAGTCTCCTGCAAGTATTTCTTTGGATCATGTTTGTAGAGCTTCACTTTTCCTTTAGGTTTTAAACCCAACATGTAAGAACTCTCTGCCTGAAGACTGTTGCCAACATCGTATTGACCAGAAAAAGCAAAATCTTATTAGGTAAGTCCCCTTGAGAGCGCTGCATTAGAGAAAAAATTTGCTTAAGTAAGAATGGAGAAGACCCTTCTAAACAAGACATAAAACCCAAAGGGTGCAAGAAAAAAGATGGACACATTTGGCTACACAAAAATGGAATATTTCTGTCCAGGAAAGAAAGCATAAAGAACGACAAGTGAAGGACTCATTTTCTCAGTGAATAAACAGCTATTTACAAATCAATAGGAGACCATTTTGTTAATAGGGGCATGAATAGGCAAACACAGGAACAGGCAGATTCATGAAAAGAAATAAAATTGGCTTATTAGCGTATGAAGTAAAATGCTCAGCTCACTTTTAGTTAAACAAATGAACATTATGACAACAATGAGATGCGTGTCCAGAGTGAATTGGCAAATATCAGAGCGAGGATCAGCACCTTGGCCAGCTGTGAAGACACGTGTTCACATCAAGGATTGGTGCAAAGTTTCGGAGGGCAGTGTGGCGATAACTCTCAAAGCTTTAATAACAATGCTTGCTCAAGGACTAATATTTTAAATCCATTTTAAATAACTTATCTTACTGACACACATGTTCATATGAGCAGATGTGTATATACATACCGTGTTTCCCCTAAAATAAAACCTAGCCGGACAATCAGCCCTCATGTATCTTTTGGAGCAAAAATTAATATGAGACCTGGTATTATATTATACTATATTATACCAGGTCTTATATAAGACCTGGTATTATATATATTATATTATATTATAGACTCAGTCTTATATTATAGTAAAATAAGACCGGGTCTTGTATTAATTTTTGCTCCAAAAGACGCATTAGAACTGATTGTCCGGCTGGGTCTTATTTTCGGGGAAACACGGTAGATGGTTTTTGCAACATGAACTGTAATACCAAGGACTAGCAAGAAGCTCAGGGAGAGAATAAGGAAATGACTGGGTGTCTATAAAATGCAGTACTATCCACATACAGGGGGTGCCAAAAAATGTATACACATTTGAAGAAAGGGAAATTGTATTAAAATTGTAATACTCAGTATATATCGATAACAATAGATGATTGCAAGTCACGTTTGACTTCTGCAATTCCAAGAGGTGCTCAAAGTGGTTCCCATCAAAATCCAGGCACTTCTGATAGTGGCGAACTACTGCTTGAGCAGCGTTGACCAATGTGTCCACTTGTATCCATTTTTTTGACATCCCCGGTATATAGTTCTGTCTCCACCTAAATCTTGAAGTTATATTAAATTAATCATATCCTTTTATACTGACCTTTAACTATTTTTATTGGAAGTGTAACACATGTGGACAAGTGCACAAAACAGAATATTATAGTTCTGAATTATGACAAAATGAGTGTCCCTTAGCTACTAACCTGATCAAGCAGTAGATCATTGTCCATTTGCTCTCTTTCTAACCGCCAGGCAATGGATGCTATAATATCTATCATTCAGAGCCTCTATTTCCTTACCTATAAATTGGGGACGTTGAATATCATCACTCTGTTGTTCTCTCCTATCTCACAATGTGCTCCTGAGGGTTGCATGAGTTAATGCCACTACGTGCTTGTAAGTGACAGAGAGCTCTGCAAATGGGGGCAATGATAACCATTCAGTTTTGACTGATGTGTGAGGCCTACATGGGCGTGTTGCTTGAGGTCATCCCTGTGGCCTTCAGTGTCTTGGGAAGACAGGATGTCAGGAAAACAGTGGTACTCTCAAAGGAATAATTGTTGGTCAACGGTCTTCCATGGATTTTGACATAGAGCCACCCAGTCCCAGCTGCCCTAAGAATACACAAGCTGCCTTGTTTCTCTGAATCTATAAGTTCTGGCAGGACATTGAAGGGCTGGTGCTATGCCTGCTTCTGGGAGACTTTGTCAGCACTGTCCCCTTGTTGGCATGGTGTGCAGTGACTAGGGGAAGGGTCACCTTGCAGGAGTTGCGCAGGATGTGAAGCAGTGTGATTGCCCTGCCAGGTTCCTTCTGATGACACATTAGCTATGTGACCTCTGGCGTGTCACTCAACATCACTGAACCTGAGTTATCGATCTCTTTGTGGATACGCCCCGACCCCATGTCCCTGTGAGATAATCTATATAAAGAGCTCAGCAAGGTGCCTCACTGGGCCAGTGTTCAGCAGTGTTTGCTGGGTTAACCTCTTCGAAGGCCCAGCTGGATCACCTGGGTGGGTGCAATTGCACAATGTGGGCCTATGCGTTTCTTAGGCTGAAGGCAGGTAGGCTAACGTGGACCTGGGGAGTGGAGCTGCAGTTTTACGACTGGTGTGGCACTCTCTATTGCTTGCAGGTAGGTCTTTCTTACAGTAAGTGACAGAGTCCCCGTGTGCTCTATAGTGACACACGGGGCGTGAGGTGGGAAGAAAGGAATACGTCGGGAATATGAAGGGGGAAATGAGAGGAGGAAAACCTTGTGTAGGCTTTGTGTTTGTAGGGAGATGGATATAGATGGTAAAAGGTAGAGAGGGAGAGAGAGAATGGCACAGAAGTAGAAGAAATGTACGGTATGGATTTTAAGACCAGAAAGACTGGGGTGGAATATTCTTTTAGAGAAATGTTAGCTGCGAAGGCAGAGCATAGAGTGTGAGGTCTTGACCAGAAGCCTAAGCATTTAGAATCGATCTATTGGATAGTGGAAAGACACTGAAGTTTCTTGAAACAGGATCATGACAGGTCTCCAGCCTACGAGGTAAGCCTGAATTAGCAACTTAGTCAGGGAACAAGATAGTTAATGTTCACAAATAAAGCATTATGACATCCACTCAAGAATAATCCTTTGGCACAAAGCCTCATGTTTTCAACATCGGCC
This sequence comes from Rhinolophus ferrumequinum, assembly GCF_004115265.2. Classification (NCBI taxonomy): domain Eukaryota; kingdom Metazoa; phylum Chordata; class Mammalia; order Chiroptera; family Rhinolophidae; genus Rhinolophus; species Rhinolophus ferrumequinum. The sequence continues at coordinate 62,911,273 of NC_046297.1, forward strand.
TGCTAAATTTTTATGTTGAATGTAAAATTGCTGTAGCCCAGGTGTCATCTGGCCTCCCCAGATTTCTAATATAAAATGACTTTGCATTTTATTTAAGCCCAAAGTAACTGGCTCTAAGCCTTCGTCTCGCACAAACCTGTTCAAGGGGTTAGATGAGGTGAGACGCCATGGCAACCTCCCATCTTCCTTGCTCCCCCCACCGCCTCCTGCCCTTAAATCTGCAACCAGGTCCTTGGTGAAGCACCCCCACTGAGTCCTCTAGTTTCTCCTCTGACCGTGTTTATCACCAGGTGGCACCCGTCCCCAGACTTCCCCAGCCAGTATTGAGACAGGAGAGTTAGCATGTCCCTGGGTAGACAGGGAGGTCCCTGGTGGCATAAACAAAGGCAGCCATATCCTAAAACTCCAGGTTTTGAAATCACTCCTTCACTCCAGAACATAATGTAACAAGGCCTTGAGGTCAATCATAAAATTCCTTTTGGCCTGACAAACGGAACAGATCTGATAGATCAGAGAGGGTTATTTTGCTAATTCCTTCAGGATGGGCAAACAGAACAAACCTGGTAGATGAATTTCATTAGAAGGCACCAGTTCCTTTCTTCAAACAGTTCCCTTCTTCAAACATTTCCCCTTCCCCAAACAGACAGGGAAGGTATAAAAGTAAGAGCTTTTGCCTCAGTCAGGGGGCACCCCCATTCGGGACCCCCTCCCACTCGGGAGCTCTGACTCTTTGCTTTCAATAAACTATCCTCTTTTTAAAACTCTTTACTTCTCCTGGGTCCATGTTGCCATTCTTCGGTCTCACGAGACAGGATCCTGGCCCACACCCAGAAACTGCTGGCAGATCCAACGTCATCTACACCATTTGGGGACTCACAGGAAAAATATTCCTCCATCAGTATGATGCAAAGCTCTGACAGAGAATGAAGGAATGAAGCTGGACAAAATGCCATGAAGCCAGTCTCATGCAACTGCCTTTACAAAATATTTACGGGGTTGCCTCCACGGTGGACCTCGCCTTGTCACAGGGACTAATGAGTAAGAGAAAAGGATGGATGAAGTTCAATCCAGTCTAGCTCAAATCACTGACCTTTTATTCGTGGTGTCCTAATTACCTTTGGACGCTTTCTTTGTCCTTTAAGCTTTTCTTCTATCATTAAAAAAATGAATTGTGCTGTTTGTCCCATGTCATTTGTAGAGACCTGCGGATACTAATTAAAAGCAAAACCAAAAGCCACAGACGTAGTTATTACATAATGAGGTAAGGATAACATTATCTGGTGATGTTACATACACCAAGAGCGAATTTTAATTAGAACCCCAGGTCGTTGCTGAGAAATCATGTATGAAGAAATTTTATCTTTACCGCTTATTTACCAAATAATTATGCATCACAATAATTGCTTAGGAATAAAACAGATTCTTTGGGATTACTCCTTAAAAGGAAGTCTGTTCTTCGGTCGTGGCCTGTGCAAAACAAATAAACACAGATGCCTTTTCAAGACCAATTTCCTCAATCTGATACTGCAGGCCTATCAGATGTAGGACCATTTGAAATGTGGAATCATCTAGCACCAGAGAATTAGGTTCATTCTTTCTGGTTTCTGTAAAGTCTAAATATGAGATGTATCTCTAATGGCAACAAGATAAATATTTTAAAGCCACTACTCCTGTTCTTACACATAATTTATAATACTATTTTATGACTGTGTGTGTGTGTGTGTATAAAATACACAGTTCATTCCAGTGCAATGTATCAAAATAACAGTAACATACTTGCACATGTTGTGAAATGGTGCCAAGCAACTGGCAAAGCTATCTAGAGGATTTTAGGATGTACTCTTTCTCCTTATAAAAACAGTTGCTGTCAAACAGTATGCCAGGTTCCGCAGGCAGCAGCCTCGTCACGTCACATGTTTACTGCATCTCTTGATGGTATCGTTTTCTCTTGTGCTTGATTTGATCTCATGTGGTTTTGTACAGTCACAGGCTAGGAGTGACACGGGGCACCGCGCAGCCGAGGTGTGAAATGGGCGCTCCCATCTAGGCTTGTGTGAGCACCCTCTGCGATGTTGGCATAACAATGAAACTGTCGAAGGATATACTGCTCAGAATATATCCCGGTCATTAACTGGTGCAGGACTGTACTGTAATAAAATAATGATGTGACATTTGAAGTATCAGCTGGCAATAAGGGCGGTGAAGAAGAGACATCGCAGGATGGGGGAAACAGAGCAAGGGCCGGCGGGGAGCTCACAACTTCAGATAAGGTGATGGAAGGATCTCAAGTTCTGCATCTGATCAAAAAACGAAGTGAAGCGAGGAAGTGGGGCCATGTGGCTGCATGGGGAAAATCTGCTTCAGGCCGAGGGACCAGCAAAGGCCAGGATTGTGTTCTGTGCGTTCCAGGACCAGGAACAAAGCCAGTACGCCCTTTCGTGTCTGCCAGCCTTTCCCTTAGCGTTCATTTTTGAGATGTAGCCCTGCCAAATAGCCATGTATGTCAGGAGCCAAGAAAAGTCAAGCACACGGGGGCTTACGGACGTGGCCCCAAGCACGAGCAATGACATCGCTTGTTATCGCTGCCAGGTGATTTTCTGCTTTACTATTATAAATGTATAATCACACTGCAGGGCGTTACTCTTGCCCTGTACTTAAGTATTTTTTTTTACTGTGACACAGCCTGATTTATTGCAGCAGCGGGAACAAACAGGAACGTTGCTGAAAAGGTGCCATCTGCCAAGCAATTGACAGTGCCCCCGACACCTGCAGGGGAGCTTATTCTGCAGGAGTGAGAAACCACACCATTGGGTCCCTCTGCCATGAGGTTTCCTCCTGCTGCTCTTCCGGGGGGCGGGGGTAGGGTGCTCCTTGCTCAGGATCCTTTTTTATTTTTATAATTTTTTTTATTAGTTTCAGGTGTACAAAACAATGTAATAGTTAGACATTTATCATTTCTATCCCTCACACAGTGATAACCTCCCTCCTCCATCCACTACCCCTCTGACATTGCATACAGCCATTACATTTCCACTGTCTCTATTCCTAATGCTGTACTCTGCTTCTTGTAACCATATATATACATATAAAATTGTAGTTGACATTCATTTTTGTTCAGCTTACGAAAGTCAATTTGGGGAATGTAATCAACAACGTTGTAAAGATTTTGTAGGGTATCCAATGGACACTTGTCTCGTTAGGGAGACCACCTCAGGGACGATATAGATGTTTGATCACTGCATTTTTCAGGATCTTTGATGACAACACCAGCCACTCTTTGTTGCCTTCCCACAGCATGCGGATACACACAGTGGCTCAATTGTCTTCATCCTTACAGGGCTGTAAAATGTAACATATCACTGTGACAGTGCAATGAATTAAAGTACATGCAGTGTTTAGCACAGTGCCTGGTACATGGTAGAGTCCCCCAAACGCTAGCTATTATTATCACAACATTCCTTTAGTCCTCTTAAAAGCCCTATGAAATGGGCATTCTAATCCTCATTTTATGGACTAAGATAGCGTAAGTAACTTCCCTAAGGTCACTCTGCTAGTTTCAGTCACATTTTAAATCTCAGTCTGCCTCACGCTCACTAAATCCTATGTTCTTTTTCTTTACATGCTGCTTCTCTGCGCTGTATTTTCCTTATATCTGTAAAATGGGAATAATATTCACACACAAATGTATACAGAGGGTGCCCCAAAAAGTGTACACATTTTAAGAAAGGAAAAATGTATTAGAATTGTAAAACTCAATTTACGCGTATACCGATAACAAAAGATGCATCCAAGTCACGTTTGACTTCTGCAATTACAAGAGGTGCTCAGAGTGGTTCCCATCAGCGTCCAGACACTTCTGATGATAGAGAACAACTGCTTGAGCAACGTTGACCAAAGTGTCTACTTGTATACATTTTTGGTACCCCCCGGCATATATACACACATATATGTATGCATATACATACACATGTCTCACAAAGGTATTTTGAGGATTAAATTATATGCATATATAGTTTTGCAAAATACATCCAATTAATATATTACACATGCAGTTTGTAAAAGTACACATATGTGTAATAGAGAAGGCATTATTTAAACAAAATTAAGATATTATTATTAATCTAAATAATTCTTCATCTGAACTTGTCCTGCAGCTGTTGGAGCCCACTGTGCCAGCCATGACTGGGAATTGATATCTGGGGGCAGGTTTTCTAATGACAATAACTGCTGGGTGTTGTGTGTCAGTAGGTCAGCCTCCTGCTCTCCTGGCTGGGATGTTTCTGAGGCAGGTGTTGTATGTATACAATTTCCCACGTATTTCTAGAGAGATGAAGCTCTGATTTTCCACTTGGTCACTGAATGAATACCGTATTGCTTATTGTCTGCCTTCTTCTTCCTGTATCACCTTCTCCGTCCCCTGCCAGGATCTCTGCATTTCCAAAATAAGTTCCATGTTCTCCATTCTCTTCTTAGAGCTTGCTTCTGCAAGGATCTAACTTTAAAAAGTGGGCCTGATGGCATAGAATGATAGAGGCAATCTCTTTAGACCTGCCTCTGTCATTCATAAAATAAATCTTCTCTGTTATGGCAAGATTCAGCCAAACTCACTGGGTAGGAAGCCAAATAGAAACGTGACAGAAAAGGCCTAGATTAGTATTTAGTTTTAATGAACTAGTAAGGTGATAAAGTGATAAAGAAGGTCCATCACTTTTTTCTACACCTTTTAGACCAGGCAGTGAACCGGGGACAGGGCAACTGGTTCACTATTTAGAGCTTCAGATAAGAGAGTCAGCAAATGTTTCCTATAAAGAGGCAGTTTGCAACTATTTTAGGCTCCACAAACCATTCTATCCCTGTTGCAACTACTCAGCTCTGTCATGGAAGTGTGAAAGCAGTCATAGGCAATATGTAAAATGATGGCTGTAGCTGAATTGCCAATAAAACTTTATTGACAAAAACAGACAGAGGGCCAGATTTGGCCTGCAATTGCAGTTCACCTGTCCCTGCTTTACCTCTAATCACTTCCATCTCTTTAGTATTCTCCTTGCATTTATTTATTTTCACATGCTTCTTCCTTTGCCTTCTCCTCTCCATTCTGCTCATCCTTCTCATGAATTCATATCTTTTCTGTTTGTATTTAAAGGTGCAGCCCAAGGTTTCTTCCTTCGGAAATTCTTTCTGGAACCCCCTGGCTGGGTTAGGGGCTTCTCACCCATGCTCCTCTAGTACTCACTGCTTACCTCTGTCTTAGTATTTATACGCTGACTGATTATTTTTACTTTTACATACTATTTGGTTATGGGCTTTCAATTGTGGCAGAAACCTCTCCAAGTAGCTTCAATATTTAAAAACAAACAAACAAACAAAAACCTTAAAGTAGGTGTAGGAATTGATTGGTTTCGTGATTTAATTTCAAATATAATTCTGAAGCACTTTTATTTTTCCAGAATCTGTTAACAGTTACACTGTATGGAAGCCCCTTTTTGATGGGCACGATGATATATGTCCTGCTTTGCCTGGTATTCTGGTTTATACCTTTGTCCCCAAGCCATTATAAACAGTGCCCCTTGTGACTCTCATTAGTGCGCTAGCATTTGAAATAAATTATATAGTCACCTACTTAGTGACATCCTAGTCAGCTTTTATAACTTCTCGGTCATTGTCAAGGACTAAGATTTAGTCGTCTCCATTATAAAATTCTCCTCTGTTACTTTACCCAGCCTCCTAAGCATAGTGGAGCCGGTGGCCCCTTTGGCATGAGCAGGAAGGGGGTGGAGTTTCCATATTGCTCTTCCATACACTTATTTGTCTGCCCTGCCGTTGTTTCTCTGGTCTTAGGAATGAGAAGAAAAAAGAGACAAAAAATAGTACATTCTTAAATGGGTGTTCATGGTTGGTTTTTCATGGTCCTTTTCTCTTGATTATTGCTGTTATTCTGACCTGACGTCCCCTGTAAATACTGACTCCCTTGTGAGGGTGCATCTGGGTTATGCTTTCGGGAGGATCCCAGGGGCCTGCACTTGCGCAGTAGCCAAGACGACAGAAGACTCAGGCGCTTAGACGCAGTGCCGGGCGATGCCCACAGAGACCACATCTGTAAAGAACAGGCTAGGAGGCACCAGAGATCCATCCTTCCTTACTCTCAGTTTCTTTGTTCGCACCCACTCCATTCTCTTGCTGAGCTGCCAACTCCCTGGTTACCTGGAAATTCACGTTTCCCTTCTCTCCCCTGTCCCTTCCCCCACCACACACCCTTCCTCTGGGCTACATGGAAAGGATAAGCTTGCTGAACAGTAGCAGTTACAAATTAACCACATAAAATATAATGATGTCATCCAGGATGGCATCGGGGGAGGGGCAAACACAGGAATGTTTGCAGTTTAAACTCTGAGAACATGATCCAGACTCTGAACCAGTGAAGTGATGATGCATGTTTATTAAATGTTAAGAACTGATAGGCGCTGGAGTCTGGGCGCTTTAGAACACACAGAACAGTTCTGGATCTTTGTGAAACTTTGTTTTAATAAGGCCCAGCTATCACTCCCTCATGAGAGGCTTGAGATGCAGCTATGGACGGGTGAGAAGGAATAGACTTGGAGTCAGAAGGTCTGGTTGCATCTTAGCTCCAATTCCTACTGTCTGGGGAAAGTTGGGGAAGTCACAGAGCATGACACCCAGCAAACAGAGTTACATGAGAGAAGGAAGGTAAACATGCTCTGGAGACTTTTAAAAAGTTCTCTCTAGCACTCAGTTTCCTCAATTATAAAATACGGCGATTGGTCCAAACTAGTGGTTTTCAAACTGTGCTCCAAGCATGGGGCCACTTCAGGCTGCAGCACGACTCCTCCCAAAATGTACAACGGAGGAACCTGAGTCCCACTTGAATCTATTTTACATTGTGGGATTCTCAATGAAACTTATTTTGCAGAGAATGATTTTTTAAAAAATGAAAGATGCTTCACTGGATGGTAGCTGAGTTCCCAAGGGGCCTTAGCACACTCTTCTAGAGTCCCGGGGATGCTCACAATGGAATCACTGTAGCAGGAAGGTCATGCAAGTTGGGACCAGAAGACGTAGGTTCGACCTTGCTGTTGACGATGCACATTGTCGCTGTGGTCTCCTTATTGTCTTGGTCTCAGTTTCCCAGTGTCTAAGATGGGACTCTACCACCAACTTTTCATGAGTGTTGGGCGGGTCATGGCGTGGATGTTCAAGAAAATGATTTGCACCTGGCAGCACTGGAAACAGGTGGAATTTTCGGGGACACTGTACCTCTTGCTAGCTGTGTTATTAAACACCAACTCCTGCTGGTCTGTATGGTCCAAGCTGATACTGAGAGCACTCAGAGAGATGCCTGGATGCAGGATACCTCGTGTGTGTGTGTGTGTGTGTGTGTGTGTGTATACACATATATATATATGTAAATATTCACTGTATCTTCTGATCACACCATATATGTTTATATATATGGTGTGATCAGAAGATACAGTGAATACAGTGAATATATATGTACATCCCTACTGTTGTTATGCTGACTATAAAGCATCACACATAATATACTCCACCTGTGGTGCCTTTTGAAAAAGAGAAACAGGTAAGCCCCTCTGAGCATTAGAGAGAGGGGCCTAACAGCTTGTATTTTTGCTGCTATCCAGCTGGTTTGTGCATTTGGCATTTAGCCTCCACTCTTACCATGTTTTGTCGAAAGTAAGACCTAGCTGGACCACCAGCTCTAATGCATTTTTTGGAGCAAAAATTAATATAAGACCCAGTCTTATTTTAACATAATATAAGACTGGGTCTTATATAATATAATAATATAATATAATGTAATATAATATAACATAATATAATACTGAATCTTATATTAACTTTTGCTCCAAAAGATGCTTTAGAGCTGATGGCATGGCTAGGTCTTATTTTTGGGGAAACACGGTAGGATAACGAGGGGTATGGAGAACCTAGTTAAGTGGGTGACCATACTCTGTACACTTATAGGGCCATGCGAATGAAAGGTATCTCAGGGAGAGAGCAAAATGTTCTATAACAAGCCACCAAGATTCAGGAGTCCTGGTGTCTCATCCCAGCTCTCGTCATAGTTAGCAGGTCTGTCAAGTTCTTTTTAAAATCCCACCGCCTTCATCTGTCTAATGGAGAGAGCACACCTGTTCTCCCTCAGGGATGGTGTGCTGTGCTCAACTGTTCACATGACTTAGGGTGAAAGTATAATGAAAAGTAGAAAGTGTGAATCTGATGCAGCTAATATTTCATCAGTGCTGGCTCTCTATTGGCATTATAAACCCAGATCCGTGATTTCATTATTCGCCTTTCTATAAAGCAAGGACCTTTTTGCTCTACAGAATTCCGCCATCTATAAAGCTGAGACAGTTGGATGCAAATTATTTGCAGGACTGTTCTGTCAGTTCCGTTCACAAGTTTTCTGTCAGTAGCCTGCCAGATGTCCCAGGATTGTACTAAATAAGTGTATGGGCGGGGAGGTGTGTGAGGGTACAGGAAAAATAGGGGAGCATTTAAGAGAAAAAGGCAGCTGCAGTTTTCCTCCTGCTTTCCTGACTGCTCTTTCTCAGTCTCTCACACTTCTCTTTTCCTGCCCACACCTAAGAGGGTACAGTTCAGGTAGACTCCATTCTTGGACCTTTCCTGTTCTTTATTCTAAACTCATACAGCCATTACCTTCGAAGGGTCAATATCCATGGCGTACAAGAAAAGAGAACTTAATTTTTCCCCATTGTCCTTTCAAATCTGGTCTGTGGGGCTGGTTCTTCATTGCCCTTGAGTGAAATCCATGGCCAGTCTCATGAACGACTCTTCTGATAACTCTCAGAAGAATTAGTAGTCCTCTGGTCACTTTTAGTCACAAAACCATCTCATTTAATCATTAACATGGCCAATCCCATTTTATAAGAACTCCATTGATCATCTGAAGTTAAAATTTTCCCTTCTTTTAACAAGTTCCTCCTTCAGGGTAGAAATCTACACTGAGAAAGAGTTACCATTCTCTCTCTCTCTCTCTCTCTCTCTGTCTGTCTCTCCTACCTCCCTCCCTCCAGACCTGGGGGAGAAGAGAGTGAAGAGGTAAAATCTTACCCATATGATAGCGGCATATAATCTACCACTGACGTACTCTCGATTTGATCTATGTGCAATGTTGATTTTTCTCATGGGGTACGTCCACGAGTTCCTTAGAGATTTCACTACTGGGATTGTCCAACTGTACTTCCTGCAGCGTGACCATACTCTCCAGCTGGCACTTACAGTGTTTCTCTGATCTGTTGTGCTGACCTTTCTCTCTGAATGAGATCACATCACCCCTCTGGGTGGTCGGAGGGAGGGTTTAAAATGGTTGCAGGGTGTGATGCTTTTCCGCCATGTGGCTTTCTCTTGATACCCAAGAAACACTCAGGCATCCTTGTCCTGGCACGGCGTAAGTGTGGCTATCTCCCTATGCAGCTCAGTCTCTCTCTGCCTTGAAGCCTTATGCTGAGAACACACCTCTTATCTTTAGCTTGCTGGCGTCTGTATCAGACACCAGTCCGGTGTGTTCTCCAAACGCCAAAGGTCACCGATGAAACTCTCTGAATGGTTTCTTTGAGGCTCCTTTTACTATTGGTTTACCTTTGGTTTAGAAGACAATGACATGGAACTTACCCCAACAACGCTCTCCTGAGGAAATTCTCTGAGGCTTTCAATTTCAACCCTGTTATATCCAAAGAAAGATATTAGATCAAAGGCTAAAAGTCATCTTTTGGAACCTTCTTTACAAATGCTGCCTCGGTGCCTATCGCTTGCCTTGGCATAGGAGAATAGTTGGCCTCTCTTTTCTCAGGATCTCAGCTGAAATGAGACACAACGGTACCAGTTTAAAATCCTGTACACCCCTCCTCCATGAGTTCATCTACTGCATTGATGTTTGTTGTCATCAGCATCCTGATAACTCTGAAATATATACAGAGTCTATACAAATATATGCAAAATGTATACAAATATATATTATACAACCCTTCCTTACGGAGGGGCAGTTTAACCCTGGATAAGGCACAGAAGGGATCCAGGATAGGAGTGGTTCCCTCAAAGGAGACAGTTGTGCAACATGCTGCCCCTGGGGTGCCTTAGTGTTCGGGCACAGAACCCACTCAGGCGCTCAATCCTCTTCTTAGAGGCAGGGTTTGTCTCCTTTCCTTGCAGTTCGAGTTCATCTATTTCTCCCTTAGAGGGAAGCTCTTTTGCAGACCAATCAGGTCTTGTGCGATAACAGAGCTCAGCCTCTGTGGACTGGCTACAATTAAGGACAAGATTAAATGGGCACTAGAACGTTGAGAATTGACTCTGATTTTGTTTTCATTGTGATCCTAAATTGTGTGTAATATTCTCTTGCCTCTGCCCCCTCCCCATTGTTACTCTACTTAATAAAAAATTAACTGTATCTCTCCTTTGTGAGCTCCAGACACAATGATCCTGGTTCATAGTGGATAATTTCACCTAGATATTCCAAAGGACCTCAAAGTCCACGTGAATAAAATAGAAATTGTGATCTTCCTCTTCTCCAAAATCTATTTCTTATACCCTATTCCTCTTCTTTTGAATGATCTCAGCACCCACCCCATTCTCCAGGTGCCCAAATCCTGAATCCTAAGCTTAACATTCTCATCTTACATTCCCCTCTGCACCCCACCACTGATCTGCTGTTCAACTCCTGTCGGCAGGCCTTCCACTATGTTGGGAATATGTCTCCTCCTCTTTATCCTTGGAACAGCCCTTCATTTTAGACTCTCATCATTTCTCACTTGGAAAATTGCATTAGCCCCTTTCTTGACTGGCTTTACTACGCGTATTCACATCTACCCATAATTCATCTTCCTTGGAGCTACCAATGTAATCCTTTTAAATCATGTCTTCCTTACTTGAAACGTTTTAAAGGCTCCCCCTGCCTGTAGTGATGATTTCCAAAGCAGAGCGTGGACATTCCAGGCATGCAGAAAATGATTCTTTGGGGTATGGGAAGAAAATATTGCTTTTTTCTTTTTTTTTAATTTGTATTTTTGTTTTTATCTCTAAGGAAAAGAAAGAAATTCAGCTTAGTTTGATCGACGACTTGACACGGGGTGTTCGGAGCCTTCACCTAGAAAGCATGTCGGACAATCATGCAACTCAGGGATGGAATAATGGAAATGCCGCCCCATGGAGGTCTCGACATTGGTGACCCCCCATTCTCTGGCTGTCCATGTACTTTAGCATATCGTGCTTTATGTGTGATGTTATGTAGTTTATATCCCCTTGTGAAGGGGATTTATAAATTGTCTGAAATAGTGTGATCTCCATGATGGTATACAGGGAGATGAGCATTTTTGTAGCACGTTTGCTGGCTTTCCCAGCAAAGAATTGAAAATATTGCCAAACTTAAAGATGAGTTACATATTGAATTCGTCTGCTAGGGCTCCCATGACAAGATACCATAGGCTGGGTGGATTGAACAACAGACATTTATTGTCTCATAGTCCTGGAGGCTGGCAGTACAAGGTGAAGGTGTCGGTAGGATGGGAATACCCTGAGGCCTCTGTCCTTGGCTTGCAGGTGGTGACCTTCAGCCTGTGTCTTCACATGGACTTGCCTCTGTGCACGCACACCCCGGCTGTCTTTTCATCTGCTTATAAGGACACCAGTCATATCGGATGAGGTCCCCACTCACATGGGCTTATTTTGACTTACTCACCTCTTTAAAGGTCCATGTCTAAATGCTGTTGCAGTCTGAGGCACTGGGATTTATGTCTTCAACATAAAAATTTGGGAGGATACAATCCAGCTCATAACACCCATTTTTCGTTTTTGCAAAATTCCTGGTCTACTGTGATAGAAAGGGTTGATCAGAATTATACGACTTAGTATACATTTTTTAAAAAATTAATACACTTATTCTGTTCCTTTAAGGTAAAGATGATTGTTTAACAATGTGTGAGAAAATTACTATTTTTATATGAAACTTGTGCTGTGTGGAGACAACATTTAAAAATAAATGGAAATATTTTCACCATTCTAGATATGATTTTTTTTCTTCAAGAATGAATTAAGTGTGAGAATTGTTGTGCCTTTCAGATCTGCATTTATAAAAGTGGCAAGCATAGTTTTTGACTCTTTTAAAAATCTTTTAAGTAAAAAGTTTCAGTGGGATATGAATACATTTGATTATACATACATAGTTATAGATAAAAACATGACACATTCTTATTAGTATACAATAATTACTGAGTCACATCAGGGAAGACAGGTTATTGTTTTTTTAAATATGTCAAAGACATTTACATAATTGGGGTGGGACTGGAAAATAACCATTATAATTTCATATTTGGACCAACTTATCTCTGTGAAGTTTATTTTTGCAGCAGTAGCCTCCATTAAAAGTAAGTATCAAAAGTAACTAAACTTAGAACCAGACACTTAAATTGCTGTATTGTAAAGCATTAAACCTAGCTTTCTTTAAAGACAAATATTTGTTTTCATCTGTTAAAGGATAATCTTCAGAAGAAATAAAATCAAGACTCATCCACATACAAAATGAGCATGTGTCAAAGATGTTATCTAGGTTAGTAATTAATGTGAGAACCCATAAGGTGATTCCTCCGATTCAAAGGAAAAGCTGAAGAGCAGACATATTTACAGGCAACCAGGAATACGAAAATGAATTTCCTAATCGTTACTGACTAATATTCTGTAGGGCAGCACGCTGTATTTTTCTGTAGGGCAGAAAACAGTTGTATCTCTACTGGACACAATTCATTTGCATTTCTATGGACAAAAGTAATTTTTGTTATCATCAATTCCTTATAATTTAGAGACTGTAAACTAGTCTAGTCCAAGACAATCAAAGGTGCAAAGCACTGAGGAATCAGATAACCCTGAAGATAATGCTTAGCATTTCGATGAAAGGATACCTCGTCATCTTTTGCACATTTCAAAGTCTTTCATAATTTTCTAGATGCGGTACTCCCACAGAAGTATTAGTCATACTATTTTTAGCGAAATATCCAAAGATTTGGGTGGTATTAATAAATACATTTAAAATGATTTTCAAGCAGTTTTCATTTCATGTCTATTTCCAACCTTTTTATTTCATATTTTGTCTATGCTTTTTAATACACCCAAAACTAGAAACTAAATACTTTATACAAAAATAAACATCAATACACATACCCTGTTTCCCCCAAAATAAGACCTAGCTGGATAATCAGCTCTAATGTGTCTTTTGGAGCAAAAATTAATATAAGACCCGGTATTATTATATTATGTTATGTTATGTTATATTATATTATATTATATTATATTATATTATATTATATTATATTATATTATATTATAAGACTGGGTCTTATATTAATTTTTGCTCCAAAAGACGCATTAGAGCTGAATGTCCGGCTAGGTCTTATTTTTGGGGAAACACGATATTACATATTTGTAATTAAAAGATTACCTACCAGTGAAGATTTTGTGTCTTGACACTTGGAGATCACTCTTTCAGAGGACAATCACCAAAGTACTCAACATGTACAGAGACTCAGTTTCTTGGCAGCAACCCCAAACCTCTGCTTTGCCCTTGTCAGTTACTCGGGCTGTAACCCATACTCCTGGCTGGCCTACTAGTTTAAAATGGTCAGCGTGCCCAAGAAGCTCTCTGCGGTCACCAGCATTGAAAAATGGCTCCGTGAAAATATCGCAGGAAGGGAGATCACTCCTCTAATAGAGTCTTATGATTTATTGGAAGAGAGAAGTGGAAGGAAGATGCTTCTGAGGATTTGTTGGGGGCGGGATTGGTTTAATACAAGTCATTTGATGCAGGGACTTTATCGTGTTGGGCAAATAGGTGACAGAATATGTCAAGACTGGTAACCAGAGCTAAGGGTTGGTTTCAAAGTAAATCTTGAAGAGACAGTGGTTTGATGTTATACATTGCACCAAGAAAGGTGTCTTTATTCTATTAAGCATAAGTTGAATATTGTCAAATTAATGAATTTCCAGCAAATTCCTTCCTTCTATTATTTTCCTGAGGATGTGGTAACAAACTTCCACAAACTGGGTGACTTCAAACAAAAGAAATTTATTCTCTCTCAGTTCTGGAGGCCAGATGTCTGAAATCCAGGCGTGGGCAGGGGCCACAACTGCAGAGGCATCGAAGGGAGAATTCTTCTCTCGCCCCTTCCAGCTTCTGGTGGCTTTTGGCATCCCTTAGTGGCTGTATCTTTCTCTTCCCCATCCTCACATCGTCTTCTCCTCTAAGCCTGTGTCTCTTAAAACGTTCTTTGTTGCTCGTTTGAGGGTACATGTGACTGTAATTAAGATCTGCCCAGATAATCCAGATAAATGCCTCCTCTCAAAATCCTTAATTTAATCACATCTTGGCCAGTCTCAGATAAAATCCATTCTTTTACCATACATGGTAATATTCGCGGGTTCTCGAGATTCAACATGGATATCTTTTGGGGACTGAATAGCATCCTCTCCCAAGTTCATCTCCACGTGGAACCACAGAATGTGACCTGTTTGGAAATAGGATCTTAGCAGACGTAATTAGTTAAGATGAGGTCATACCAGATTAGGGTGGGCCCTGGTTTAATGAATTATAAGAGGAGAAACAAAGTCACAGACACGTACAGAGAGAACAGAATACCTTGCAATGATGGAGGCAGAGATTGGATTGGTACATCTACAGGACAGGGACACCAAGGACTGCTGGCAACCACCAGAAACTACTAGAAAGGCATTGAACACATTCTCCTCTGGAGACTTGAGGAGAGCATGGCACTTTAATTTTGGACTCTAGCCTCTAAAACCATGGGAGGAAACGTTTCTGTTTTATAAGCCACCTGGTTTGCAGTAATTATTTACAGCACCCTAGAAAAACTATCTCATCTTCCTGGGCAAGAGTTAATAGAAATGTCAAGTCACACTAATAAAGACTCTTGATTTTTAATTCGGCATCTGCATAGTTGCTTTAACTTCATACCAGCTCTCACTCAGAAGCTTCTACCTCCTGAAGGTCTTTCTTGGGCCTGTTCACCAGATCCAGCCTTCTCAGAAGACTGAGTCAGGATGACTCAGTCATAATTCCTGTGGTTCATTCTCCCTTGGCTCACCTGAGCTCACCTGTAGCTCTGGTCGGCAGTTTCGGGCCTGTTGACAGCTTGTCGCCTTCCAGGCCTTCTGTCTCTCGTCTGCTGGCATCCCCGGCATTTCAGAGCTTGTTCCAGAACAGATAACAGCAACCTGGAAATGCCTTGTGGGAGCAACTCCTAACTGCGGAGAATAACAGTTGGTGGGTCAATGCCCCACCCTTTTGTCCCCTCGCATATTGCTTCTGAAATGTATTCAAAAGACTTTCTCATGTTTTGGGGCGTCTCTTTCTTACTTGTTTTGTTCCCCCACTTCCTCATTTATGTTGGCTGTTGTCACCTCTGAAGAATGATACACACCCTACGTCCCAATCGCAGGGTCTGCATTTGAGGGAGCCCTGAAAGGAACACACAGCGTTGAACTCTGCTGGGTCCCTCCTCCCCGCTTCTCTCTGGCCCCTCCCCCTTCTCTCCTGAGACATGAGCTCTGTGGCCCCAACACCTCTTGTTGCTGCGCCCACTGGCCTGTCCCCTCAGATGCCCAGGCCCGTCCACAACATTTCACAGATATTTTTGCAGAATCCGAGGCAACGCATTAAGAAACAAGTGGCTTCTGAGGAACCTGGATCACAAAACCCATGCTTCATTTCCCTTTTCCTTCTGTGGGAGCCAGTGAGGCAGGAAATTAAAGAGACTCTCTGATTGGATGACATTTCCAGCCTCTTGGATGTGCTACAGTTCATATAATGCTCCTAATGGCTCTTGAAAAGTCCTAATTTTCATCTGGCTTTTATCCTTTCTTCCACATTTACCTTAAAGCCAAACAATACACGGCAAAGAGACCTGGGTTGAAGAATTCATTCTGCTTCTCCATCCAAATCCACCCTCCACCCTGTCCCCTGCTCTGTACCCCCAGAGCCTGAGCACATGACTACGTTACCCAGAATCAATGTTCGTTTTCCTTCTCTCTTCCCCTTTCTAGATCTCTAGATGACAGTGGCTATGTCCAAAAGAGAATTATCGAACATCAAAAATAAGCAGATATCTTGTCCCTTGGCTTAGATAAGAACACTGTTTTTCTACGAGTTTGGTTTTGTTTTAGCAACAATTACCTAAGGTTGATCTTCACACCTTCTTGTCCTACATAAAGTCAACATTTTCAAGCTTTACATTTCCCTTGACCCATTTTCTTTCATTTGGGACCCTGTACTTATTCAGCCTGGTACAAATGCTTGGGGAAGCGTGCCATCCCAACCAGTGGGAGAGGCCTCCCACGAAACTGGGTTTCTGCTGCCCCTTTCACTGTGGAGATTCAAGTGTGTGTCTGTCTGTTTGTAAGACCAGCTTGCTGGCCATAACTTACACCCCAAACCCTACATCTCCATGAATAACCGCTGGCAGTTTCAGTACAGCCTGGGGTACCCTGGCTAACACTGGCAGCTAACTTAATGCCAATCAATCTTTCTAATGCCTTTCATGGTTTGATTTCATTAGGAGCTGAGGCTATCAGTCACCCCGTGCCAGCTCGGCCACCATGTTGATTTGTGTCTGCTTATTGTGTGAACAAATAATGCATCCCAGAAGACCTGAGATTTCCTCAGGAAGACAGTGCTACCGAGTGTTCCCTATTTATTGCTTTGTATGAGAATATACATTATCTTTTATCACAGGGCCATTAGAGCATAAAATCTAGGGAGAGATTTCCACTGGAATGGAGTGAGCATAATTAAAAATTTGGGAATGATGGGAAATATACCTTTGCTAGAATAGTCACTGAGTTACCAAACAGGGTTTTCTTCTAGTGATACCAATTAATTCATAACCTGTGAAAGACTATTATGCTCCCCTTGTCTCCTTATTCTGGCTTTCTGGGCTTTGTTTAGTTAGCTCTTATTTGTGCCCTTCTATCTAGCCAAGAATTGGCCAACTTGAATGAAAAAGAGACTACTTCTAGCTCTCTGGTAAAACCCCAGTAAAACCAGTCTCTCTGTCATTTTGTGTAGGATCTGAGGTGAACATCCAGGCATATCGGAGGAGAGAAAGGGAATGAAGAAAAATGCCTTTCTGACGGAGAGACCGGCAGCCACTTTATCTGGCTCAGCACAATTAACTGCGAAATGGCCGCCTCAGCCTGTCCCTCCACACCGTCCCTTTATTAAAACTGGCAGTGAGAAAAATTGGTACTTAAGTTAAAGCTTCAACCAAGCAGTTTTGGATTATGTCGCTCGCATTTGCTCAGCAGATCCTCATGGTTCATACTAACCTTGGCAGCGTCTCAATGGCCGTGTTTTCACAGTTGACTTATTCTGGAATAATGTCTGCAACAAATTAGGCATAGAATGCTTTCCCTCTCACCTCAGTGATGCATAGTTTTTGCCTCCCTATATTATCACTAAGCCTCTCTGGGATTTTTATCATAAAGCCCACAGGACAGCCACCCAGCTTTTTGCCTACCTCTGCGTGTCCACAGTGGACTTCCGATAGACAGACTGAAGTGGGTTTACCGGGACTCACAACTGAGAGATAGTTGAAAGTGAATCTTCCCAGCTGTGTCCATTCCCCCCCAGTCTCCCCTGTGTCAGCAGTAAACTTGCCCCTCCCTCTCATCTCCATCCCTTCCAGATCCCTAATGATCTCACACAGTCAGCTTGGTTCATTACTATCCTTTCTAATCCCTTGCTCTGTCTATCTCACACACACACACACACACACACACACACACACACACACGATCCTTGATTCCATCAGTCTTCACACTCGGTATGATAAAAACAAAACAAAACAAAATACAAGCAACAACAAACATCCCTTCCAGTCTGTCCACTTTCTGAACCAATGATTTCTGATGTGTGTGTGAGAGAGAGAGAGAGAGAGAGAGAGAGAGAGAGAGAGAGAGAGAGAGAGAGAGAGAGATTGATTGATTGATTGTTGGGGAGGTACCTAAGGATGATGGTGGAGAAATAAAATCAGAATCTGTAGTAAAGAAAGATAACTTGAAAGACCATATTCAGCCTTGTGATTTTACATTTAGAAGACAGTGGAGAAAAAAAAAAGCAACTTGCTTTACTATCTATATTACATAATGTAAAAAAGACTTGACAAATCCAGGAGAAGATTCCAAGAAAATATCTTCTGTTTTATGAAACAAATTATATAATGTAAATGCCTTGGAAAAAAGCTGGAAAAGAAGGAAAAGTAGTTAGCTGCCATTGCATAAGGAGAGGAGTCACACTTCCTTGAAAAAGGGATCAAAATGTGGGAGGGTTATAAGAATTTTGTTTATTTCACTAATTGGGTCTGTTTGATCAATGGGTTACCCTTCCACCATGTCCTGTTTGGAGTGGAATCTGAGTAACTTTGATTAATAAAGCAGTTTGATGCTAAAAGCTGGAATAATAGAAATGGTGGCAAGTGGGGCACTGAGTCAGTTTTCTGATTTGTGGCTTTAGAGGGTGAGAAGGCTTCTATCATAGGCTTAGAGGTGACCAAAATATCCAACAGATGTCTCCCTTCCCTTGGTTTCAGATTTCTTGCCCATGTTTGAAATGAAAGTATCTCTGGGAGCTGTAATTCTTCTAGACAGGTCTTGGTCACGGTCTCCTCAGAGTTGACTGAGTTCCTTCTTAAGAACAAAAGTACGTGGGCAGAGCAAGGAGGGTATTGGGACAGTTAGCAACTGAAAGACGGAAGGGAAGTATCCAGATTGATGTTTAGCACCAACACTTCTCCATTCCTTGTATACCCTTGCATAGCCTTGCCATGTATGTCATTTAGTAATTCTTTCCTTAAAAGGGATGGGGTTGGGGAAAAAGCTTCATGACTCTGGATTTGACAATAATTTCTTGGATGTGGCTCCAAATGCATGGAGAACAAAAGAAGAAAAGATAAATTAGACTTCATCAAAATTAAAAACTTTTGTGTATCAAAGGAGTCTATTAATGTAGTAAAAAGGCAATCCATGGAATGGGAGAAAATATTTTTAAAGCGCATATCTGATACAGGATTAACATCTAGAATATACAAAGAATTCTTACAACTTTACAACAACAACTAAAGAGCAAACATCTCTATTCAAATGAGCAAAGGACTTAAACAGATATTTCTCCAAAGAAGATATACAAATGGCTAGTAAACACGAAAAGATGCTTAAGACCACCAGTCATTAGGGAAATGTAAACCAAATTCATGAGATACCACTTCATATCGATTAGGATCACTATCATAAAAAAAGAAAAATAAATAAAATAACAAGTGTTGGTGAGGATGTGGTGAAATTGGAACACTTGTGCATTGCTGATGAGAATGCAAAATGGTGTAGCAACTCTGGAACATGGTATGGTGGGTCCTCAAAAAAGTGAACAGAATTACTATACGATCCAGCAATTTTTCTTCTGGACATATACCCAAAAGAATTGAAATCAGGGACTCAAACAAAAATGTGTACCCCCATGCTCATGGCAGCATTCTTCTCAATGGTCAAAAGGTGGAAGCAACTCAAGTGTTGATGGATCGATGAATGGATCAACAAAATGTGGCATAAACATACAATGGAATATTATTCAACCTTAAAAAGGAAGGAAATTCTGACACATGCTCCATCCTAGTTGAACCTTGAAGACAACCACAGAACTCTGCACTTAAAAAGGTAAATTTCATGATATGTATATTTCACCACAGAAAAGGGGTAAGATTGGCCATAGAAGAGGAAGAAGTGACTGTCTACCAGTGTTGACCTAGGCTTTGGGAGGTCTTCTATGCTTCTACTTGCTCTCTTAAGCCTCTGCCCTGGCCGTGGGAAGGACTTCCTAGATTAGCTGATGCCCATTTAGACTGAGCCCTAGAATGAAGAAACATACATGGACTCAAACCTCAGCTAGGAGCCCGGATATCTGCATCCACAGTTTGAGGCAAATGAGCCCTGTCGAGATCAGCCAACTCTCAGCAATCCACAATTTAATGAGATTAATTATTACTGTTGAAGCCACTGATTTTTGGAGGAATTGTTACGTAGCAGTATCGTGGGACAAGAGTTCAGGTGGGAAAGAGAAGGTCCTTGGAAATCAAATACCTTTGGCTTTGTAATTTTGCCAATGGCTGGCCAGTTCTCCTGTAGTGGACACGTGCTTAATCAGGATCATGACTGAGGGTTCCCTAAATTTCCCTCACGGCTTTGTCCATCATAGGCTAAAAACAGACCCTTGAGTCTGTCAGTTCTATTTGACTCCTCTTTATCAATCACTAGCTTTGTCAAAACACTACTTAAGTTCTCCCACGTGACTTTGGACTGCACCTTGGAAAAATTCTGATTTCCTTCATGTGACTTTAAAGTCTTCCTTGCCCCATGGCTCCTCTGTAGCTTCATCTCTTGCTGTAGTTCCTCTCACTTTTACTTCTTTATCATCTCAGTTTCAATTCCTCTGTCTCTGTCTGCCAGTCTCTCGCCTTTGCTGCTTCCCTCTCTTTTTCTCTCATTCTTGTGGCCTTCAAATATGCTAACTGAATAGCATATTTGAGAAACATCCCTCTCCTCCGAGATTTGACCAAACTAGTTCCTAATTATCCTTCTGATAGGTTGTGATGTACATGCTACTTCTTTACAAACATCTTCCAGGAACGCTCCAACCAGATAAGAGGCACTCCCATTGTTCTTCCATCACATCCTGTATTTACTTCATAAACTCAACACACTGGTTCTCAACATGTCTGTCTTGTTCACTCCATTCTGTCAGTTCAGGTGGTACCAAAAACATCGCGGGAGTACAATATGCTTTCATTTCAAATACAACTGAATGAACTAGTGAATTATAGTTGTGACTCCAAGACCACTGTGTCCTCTTGACAAGATTCACTAATGGGCTCTGTAAGTAAAAATTTCACCTCAGCTCATAGGATGTTAAATTAAATGAAAACTTAGAGATTGTATAGCCAATTCCAAATGAGGCTCCTTCAAAGATAATTTCCTGGGGGCTATTTTAGTTGGTAGAGTCTAAACTGGATGGTTCCAAGAGAATTATAAAATGATAAGTGTTTCTGCCCCTAACTCTGGGTTTACTAAACAGGACATTTATTCATGAACCCTGCCTTTTAACTAAATCGCGCAAGTCCAGGACACATAGAAGAGGAAATTTATGGACCTATGAATCTTCATTTGCAGTTCTTGAGAGCATAATGGTGGCTTCTGATTTAGACATTCCCCAGAGAGGCAGCTGAGCTGGTGCTAAAAGCCCTTAGCTATTTAAGAGGATATCAGTCCTTCTTATCAGAACATTAATTCCTAGGAATGTCTTAGGCCCTCAATTGGTAATTTCCATCACTCATTCCATGACTAGCAATCAATATTCATTAAAGGCCCATTGGGCTCCTAACCCTCCCCTATATTTGGCAAGAATCTATTGTGAGCAAGAAAATTGGACATGGAGTCCAAAGTCTTTGTTTAAATCCTAGGTCATCCTATTAAATTTTTTAAAAAAATTTATGCCAACTATTTTACACTATAATCTGATACACCACACACACACACACACACACACACACACACACACACACACACAATCAAGATGTGTCTGGATACCAAGAACATGATATTTGAAATAAAGACTGTATTTAAAAAAATCTAGGCTGTAAGTTCTTCCTGCCTGGGACTCTCATATGCATTTATATTTTAGAGGTTGTTACTTTATCACTGAATATGGAGATTTTCAAATTCAATCCAAGATCAGAAGATGAGCTCTGCCCATGTCTACCGGATGGATTGATGTTTTTCTCTGACAGTGCACCTTGAAACAGCTGTGAGACAGTGTCTCACATGTCAGTCTCCATGAAGCCTGAGACATTTTTAGCACCTAAATGTCACTCCTCTTATTTTGGTTTTCATCATTAACAGTGCCTTCCTCCCCTGTTTTCTCTCGGCAGACATCTACTAGCCAGCAGTTATAAGCCACTTTATTCCCATCTGGCTTTATCTGCACCCATCCCTCCTTGCAGTTCACATGCCTGCCATACAAAACTCCTGGAAGTTCTTGGGACATGACTTGCTTGTTACAGTTCCCTGTCTTTGCACTGTTCTTTTCTCTGCCTGGAATCTCTCTCCCTCTCTTTGGCTGAAGGGTTACTTCCTCTGGGCCTCCCCCCAACGCCCCAGACTGACTAGAGGACTCTTTCTTTTATGCACGAATTTGTACTATATACAAATATGTTATAAAGAATTTGTCTTGTTGTTTTACATTTTACAAAGCAAAACTCTATGACTACCGCTAAGAAATAAGTATCCTTTATTCAGTATGCATCCTGCCAAACTCTTGTAGCATATCTATTGTTTTCATCTGCCCAGGGTCCATTCTACCCACATCTGATGGATGTACTGGGGCTCTGATTTGGGGATCTAATCTTCCATTGACACAGTCTTGGTGGAACTGTCAATCAAGATGACCTATCATCTCCTGGCCAGGAATAAGTATATTATTCATGCTGGACTAGGTAGATCATCTGTTTGTCCCTAGAATTTGAATCTTGAGTGGAGTGACAAAGATGGAAAGTAGTTATGTTTTCATGTATCTTCTTGGTGCAAACAAATGCCAAATTAGATTAAACATTAAGAAAAAAGATAATCAATTATACTAATTGACCTTAAAATATGCACATTCCTTTGAATAGAAGTGGCTGAAACAATGGACACTAGTGGCAGAGAATTTGGAGTTTGACCCTGTGACTTTTTCTAAGATTTGGCCAATACCACCATGAGGCCGTAACTCGGAACCCTTTTAAAAATTTTAAAACTTGTGCATAATTAAAACGCATCATAAAAAGTTAAAAGACGGGGCATGGATTGGGAGACTATATTTACAACACACGTAAACAACAAAGGATTGGAGTCCAGAATACATAAATAAATTTTGTAAATCAATAAGGAAAAGAACAACTAAGTAGAATAATCCACAAAGGATGTGACTATGGAGCTCATGGAAGAGGGAACATGAATGATGAATAAGCTCCTAAAAAATGCCCGATCTCACTAATTATGAGGGAAAATAAAGTGAAAATAACAAAGAGCTACTACTTCCTACTGACAAAATAAAAATAAAAAGTGTGTAACAATTCTGAGGGTTGGTGAAGATGTACAGAGATTGAAGTCTCCTACTATCCAAAGAGGCACATAAGGTGATAAAAGTAACTATTTGGCATTATCTAGCAATATGGACGATGTACCTTTATCCCTAGAGAAACTGTCACATGTAGTCAACAGAAGCCATGTATAAGGACATTTATTGCAGCATTGCTTTTAATAGAAAACAATTAAGAAAAAAAATCTAGATATCTGCTCTAAATTACTAAATTAAATGATAAATAACTGATATAAATCAGTCAGTTTCCAGCTGCAGGACCTTTGTATCTCCCTGTGTGATTTAAACAAGAAAGGAAACATTTAAAGGTACAAAGTGGCTTAGACAATCATTGGGGAAACCAAATAAAGAAATAGACTAGAGGTGACAGGAATGGCTGGCCGAGTCACCCAGACCAGATCCCCCAAAGAACTGCTGCCTCCTCTCCGATCAGGAAACCTCTGGCCCCAGAACCACCCTGCCATGGCCACAATCAGGAAACCGCCAAGGTCAGAAGCTGCCGTGGCTGATTCCAGATGCAAGCTGCCCCATGGGTTGCTTGTCAGCACCCACAAAGCCGGGAGGTTCTGCAGTCATTGATGGAGAAACACCCGCAAAAATGCAGAAAGAGCAGAAGCACAGCCAACACCTCACTTCCTCCTTCCAAACCTCACCCAAGTGCATCTGATTGGCCAAACCTAAGCCGCATGCACCGCCCTACTCCTAAAGGACGTCGAGGAATTTAATTTTGAGCTTTGAGGCTCTTAATTATTATGGCAAGACACTAGAAGAAGGATAGAATACATGTTGTGTTAAACCGCGTTTCAGTCTGTGGGGGAAGCTGGGGTGCTCTGCCCAGATCTTCTCTTCAAGCGGGCACACCCTCCCCCAGTGACTGGATTTCCTGGGGACGCAGGCTGACATCTGTATGTCACTACACACTGAAAACTGACTCACCCAAGGTTACGCTCCCGCCCAAGGGAATAACCATGAATGCTTGACTAGGCTGGTGATGCAAAGGCCTGGCCACCTGGTCCCCCCTTGACACAACTTGTTAATCCCATTCTGAACCATGAAGAAAAGTGGGTCTCGGCTCAAAGGATCTATCTGATCATGTCATGCTCTGCCTAAGAACCCTTCAGGGGTGGCCTTTTGCAGGTCACCTTCACATTGTATGTGAAGCTTTTTATCATCCGGCCCAAACAATCTTTCCAGACTCACTTCCCGCCGACCCCTCCTTGTTCCTTTGGATTCTTGCTCATCTTCTCCCATTGGTGGAGTCAGCTTCTCTGTCTAGTAAACTCTTGTTCATTCTTCAAGCCCCAAGCCCCAAATCACACTGTTTGTAGGCCATTCGTCCCCTGCATTCCTGGTGGAAGGAAACCCTCCCTCTACACCACATTCATGGCACAATACATGCAGTGCTGGGACAGCCCCTCTCACGTTGTGACAGAATCTGTGTGCATACTGGGACTGTGTCTTACTTATTTTGCAGCTCCGCAGCCCCTTGCACAGAACTGCTACTCACAATATTCGTTCCCCCCCAGCTTCTTGGTCATTGAGACCAACAAGGACGTCTTTTCCCTTCCAGAGATGGTCTCTTGAGCCTCTTCCTGGTTTCAGGACAATGACTCATAGCGAGGTTGGCCAGGGTTGGATCTCGGTTGGTCATTTGCATGTTGCAATGACTCCAAGGGTGTTGGGACTTTAGGGAATACATGAGTCCAAGAGACCGAAAAAGACCCTGTGCCCCTTCTGGATACAAACTCCCCTGCAAAGTGCAGCGACCACCGTCCCCCAAGGAGGTGTGGGAAAGCTCCACCGTCATCAGCCCTCGCGGTCCTCCCCATGACCTCCCTAGCTTGCTTGGCTGTGCTTCTGCAGGTGCTTGGCTTTCCCGACCTGGGACAGTCACTTCTGCAATGGCAGTATGCAGAAGCCCTCCTTAGAAGTGAGGAGGGAAGGAAACTCTCCTTATGGAGCACCTGCTCTGTGTGTTTACAAATATCAGCTCATTAATTGTAACATGTGACAGAAGAGGTGACGAAGGTACAGAGAGAAAGGGGCTTGATCAGCACCCAGGGAATGGTGGGAATTCTGGTCTGTCTTTTTCCACCCCCTCCTCTCTGGAGAGACTTGATGAAATCTCCCTGGAAACTTACCCTGGACTTTTATGATCCAAGGCAAAATGACAAATGACTAAAGGGGAATAGAAATCATCTTTTAATCATCTCCAAGGCTATAAAATACACATAATGACTTTGACGGGGGGTGGGGTGGAGGAGGAACAGTGCTTTCAGGGGTCAGGCTAAATTCTGGCTGAATAATATCAATAACAATAACAATAAAACAGAGAATGCAGGGACCACATGGAGAAGGCTGGTGAGAGCTTTGACAGAGTCAAAAGTTCACATTCAATGAGGGACATTAATATTTCACATTATTAGCCTAGACAGCCGGAGGTCATTTGGAGACATTTTTCAGGTTACCAATTTGACAATCTTTATCTGGCGAAGAGACATGGGGGATTCCCAAGGTGACATGGAAGATATTTTCCAAATAGCCAGATATGATGACTCGTTAAAAATGGCTAGATCATAATTAGCAAGCTCATTACCACCTGCCATTTCAGAACTGCGTGTCAACCCAGATTCATTTGATGGTCAGTTGCTCCTGGTGAACTGAAAGAGAGGGGTATTGAGATTTTTCTGACCGCCCCTCTAACATTGTGACATCAATGTGCGTGTGCGTACGTGCGTGTGTTTTCCTATCCAATTGAGAGCTGCTTAAGCAGACGCTGTATCTTACTTTTGATTATGCTGAGAGGGGATTGATCCGCTAAGCAGTTTTTACTGGGACCCGTCTGGAATGCAGAACATTGAAGAAGACCATGGAGGCAATTAGGAAGTTCTGCATGAGCCTTTTAACATTTTTTTAATGAGGAAATATAAAGCATTCTTTAACGGCAACACATCTGCAGGTATTGAATTGGCAAGATCCACACATCCATGTTTGTGCGATTTCACTCATGGTAGGAGTGTTAACTGCGTCGTTGGACCTGGATGGGATACATCCATTCATCAGATATTTGTTGAGAGTTCACAATGTGCCAGGAAAACCTGGGAAGATGACGGGAAGGTGATCACGGAGGATGAGTAGGAAGGGACGCTCAACGAGGGACAAGATGGGGAAGCAGGACATTCTTTAAAGATAGGCTGGGGCAGTATGTTCTAGAAAATGTTCTGTGGCACAGAATGATTCATTGGGTGTGAGACCATAGATTCTGAAACCAAGTACACCTGGATTCTAGTCCTGTCTTGGCTATTTCCTCATTTTTGTTGTTGTTGTTCTGGGTTGCTTATTTAACTTTTCTGTGCCTTGTTTTTCTCTCCTATAAATGGGAATAGTTAGAACACCCATGTCATAAGCTAATGGATAAATCACATGAAATGCTTGCCACAGTGCCTCACACATAAAAAGCAGCCAGTGTTATTATTACAGTCATTATGACTATGATTGATATTAGAGTGAAAATCAAGGTCAGATACATTTAAATAGCAAATTTTTAACAAACGTTCAATAGATTTCTTTATTGTTGGAATTTTCATAGCTTCCAATATACATTATACATCTTGCGAGAGTGGGAGAGTATAAAGAATACAGCGCTTTTCCAATGTATGGAAGCACAGACCTACCCTCATCCCCTCACCAATGTTATGTTTTGGGGGCTTTTTCCCTAGCAATCGGGTAGGTCACACTTCTATAAATGCTAATCGGGGGCAAAATAAAAGTGAAGATCTGAATTCAGCAAGCAGTGTGCCTTTGGGGGTGGGAGACCAAGGAATACGAAAAGAGTGTAATTTCTGCGTAAATGGGGACAGGGAGAGACAGCTCATATGTCTGCTATCTGTTTATCTGGAGAGAGAAGGTTAGAAGTTGGTTGAGTTTTGGACCTCTGTGCTGGAAAATCCAGAAGACCAAGGCGACTGGCTCGTGAGATAGTGGAGGCTGTCACTCAATCTAGCTATGCTTTGGCCTTTGCATAGACCAAGAAATCTTCACACTGCACTTCACATATTTCCACCCTATTTCCTTCTACCCAGACAAGTAGTCTATGCTAGTATTTCCATAGCACGGGGTTCATTCATTCACTCAATTATTTGCTCATTTGTTGATTCTTTTTTTTCTTTCTTTCTTTTTTTTCAGTTTCAGGTGTACAAAACAACATAATGATTAGACATTTACACCTTCTATTTTTTTTAATACATACTGCATTCAACAAGCTATTATGGACACCTTACTTTCTGTTGGGTATAGTATTAGCTCCTGAGGACAGAGAAATGAAAAATACACAGCCCTGGCCCTGAGGGAACCCAAAGACTCCGAGGATAGTAAATACATTTTAATCTATCCAGGGAAAATCTCCATAAGAAACTATTCTAACACAATGTAGTATGTTCACATTTAGGTGTTTCTCCCCCAATCTTTATTGAGATATAATCGACATATGACATTGAGTAAGTTTAAGGTGTACAACATGGTGATTTGGTATTTCACATTTAGGTTTTTATTCCACGCTTAATTGTTTGAAGTAAGATATAGAGAGATAATTTCCCTTTTTAATAGATAACTCATTTTCCCAGTATTGGATAATCCATTCTTTCCCCACTTATTAATGATGTTCAAGTATCAAAACGGTTATGGGTCTGTTTCTGAATTTCCTATTTTGTTTTCTTGGTCATTTTTTATCTATTACTAGGCAACTGTAATTGCTATAGATTTATCACAAATTTTGATCTCTTATAAATCATATTTGTCTTATATAGTATTGACACTTTTCCTTGTACAAATAAGTGTTAGAAAAAGCCTAACATGTTTTGTGAATAGCGTTTTCTGATTTTGATTGGCGTTGCATGTAACCTACAGATCAATCTGGGAGAACTGGCTATAATATTGGGTTCCTCCCCTAAAATTGTCACCACCAATTTATTTAAATTCTTTTAAATGTGCTTAGAAAGTTTTGCAATTTTTTTCTTTAAAGATCTTGCGGACATTATGCTCGAAATGCTATTTTAAGTATACTTTACACTTTCAATTCCTGATGTAAAAATTGTATAATATCATAATTGATGATTTTACATCAATGTTTTCCTTTAACTTGGATAAGATTTCTTACTAATCCCAAAGGTTTGAAATATTCTGCTATTTTTCTACTTGGATTATCTTGTTATTAATAAAACTGTTATAGCAGTTTTATTTCTTCCTTTCCTGTTTTCTTATTCTGGCTAGGATCTTTATGACAATGTTGAATGAAAGTGACAGAAGGAGGCTTTGACTTACTCCTGATGCATTTCTAATATTTTATCATGTAGTGTGGTGTTTTCTGTAGGTTTATGGTAGATGTCCTTAATCTAAACCTTATTTTTCTATGTAACTTGACTCTATAAATGTTGTTTGTAATTGTTTAAGGACCACCTCTTCAGCCTCTAACATACATCCCTGATTTTGTAGTTGGCACATAGTAAGTATTAAGTACTTAACTATCGATTAAACAACTGTGTGCACTCTCCCCTGGTTTTTCAACACCTCCACTGAAGTTCAGATGAATTGCTCCCCGATCTCATCCCGTGCCCTTAGCTATGCCATTTCAATTCCACTGTTGGAAGGGACCTTAGGTATTGTCAATTCTAAACCCTTTATGTTCCAAGTTAGGAACCTATGAATCAGAGAAGTTGTGACTAGCCCAAGATTACTCCGATTAACAACTTCAAGAAGGCTTATGGTCCTTCTTGAGATGCCCTATGTCTCTCTGAACAACCTCAGTTTTGGATATTGTTTTATGGCGCTATGGGCTGCTTCAGTATGCCACGCTCTCTGTTTCTTCTGGGTCTTTAACTTGCGTTTTCGTCTCCCTGGAACAATCTCCCCCTCCTACCCATTCACCTCTTTTGCTCATTTCCTCCTGATTCCTCGGGTCTTACTGCAAATGTCACTTCCTCCAGGAAGTCTCCCATGATAGGAGTATCCATAAAACCTGTCTTTCTCGTATTTTATAGCACTTACTCCCTTTTAAGCTATGACTTGAAAAATGATCTAAAAGCACACTAGACTTAAAAATTCTGTGTGGAAAGTTGCTACATCAATCTTGCTCACACGTATTTTCCCAGGACCTGGCCCAGCCTTCAATGCTCAACAAATCGGCTGGTAATAAATATGCTTTCAATCATTACATCTGAATCTTTTACCTTGTTAGCATAAAACGCCTCTGCTTCCATTAGACTGGTAACTATTCAAAAGTCTGATTGGAGAGAGAGGTGGGCCTTGCTTGGTATGTTAAATGTGTTTCTGAAGAAGAAAATTGAATTACTTTTAAATGTTCTAAAAGAGATTGCTATTTAAAGGATCCATTTAGTAGATCTTTTCATGAAGCAAAGAATGTGATTATAAGAGTCAACGCTGTGTATTCTCCTGCAGCCTGAGACTCTCGCGCCTGCAGAGTCTGGGGGAGTGGGGTGGGGGTTGAGTTCATCAGCCCTGGATGAGGCGTGGGCGTAGCAGCTCTTCCTGGACTTGGGAGAAGACTGAGCACAAAGTTTAATCATTAACCTAACTAGCACATTTTCACAAAACTGATTAGACGCAATGGCGACCTCTTTTAATAGAGTCCTCGCATGTCAATCTTTTCACTTACCCATGAGGAAACGAGACCACTTAACCCTTTTGCTTAGAGGAAATCTAGGAAGGGTGGGTAGTCCCTAAAATTACCACATCCCAGAATGTCACAACTGCAAGGGAACTCTAAGATCGACCTGCCCAACCCCTTTCTGGTACAGGTGGGGAAACTGAGGCCCGGGAGGAGGGAGTAACTTTGCCAAGGCCAAACGATTATTTATTGATGAGCTGGACTGCAGCTCAGACCTTAGGTCTCTCGGTCCAGTGCTTTCTCTACGAGCTGATTTCCTACTCGGAGATGGGACAGTCCCAGGATTCAGACCCTTCGACTATGTGCAGCCTCCTAGTGGAACACTCAGAATTTGGAATCTGAAAGATCTAGATTTCAGTCCAGTGCCCCCTACTTAATAGCTCAGTGACTTTAGGTAACTTACACTACTTCTAGGAGCCTCGCTTTCTCCTCTGCAGAACAGGGACAGTGATAGCACCACCTTATGGAGTCGGTATGTCTCTTAGAAGACGGTGCACAGGAGAAGCTTGCCTGGGGGCCTGGCACGTAGCAGGAGCTCAGTAGCAATGATGATGGTGGTGACGATGGCCACAGCAGTGAGAATGATGATGATTTTAATGGTGATTGTGCCTCTCTTTGCCTTGTGACTTCCTCCCACCCTTAGAGGAGGGATGTCACTTCCTCCAGGAAGTCTCCCATCTTCTCTAATCTAATAATTGGCCATGATTAAATATGGCCAAAATAATTCAAAAATGAACCCCAAATTAAAGCAATTGGCTAGCAAGAGGTGGTACTAACTCTTTAATAGACAGAAATTGACGGCACTTAAACTTGTGAAGTGTTGATGTTTTGCTAACAGCCTCCGGTCTGACAGAGCTGATTGTCTAGCTCTAGGAAAATGACTGAAGAGACTTACTCGTTTTTCTTCTCTTTCTCTGTTCTCTTCTCACCACTGCCCCCTGGACACCCAGGAGTCAAACTCGACACTTTCAAATTCTCTGCCTTTTCTATTCCCTCCCCACTACCCCCTTTCCCTCCTTTGTCTTCTTCTTTCCTTTTCTCCTCCCTCCTGACCTCCCTTTCTTCCTTCTTCCTTTTTCTTTTGGTTCTATTAAGTAGGTATATTTTTCTTACAATTACAGTAGTCTTTCCAAGCACACATGTCATATGCTACCACGTGCCATATCTTTGCATAAGGCAGTTCCCTTTGACATTTCTTCTTCCCGTTCTTCAGTATTACTAGGAAAAGCCATAGTCACCCCTGAAGAATCCTTTCACATGCCAGTAACGCAAGCTTTCCTCAGGAAGCTTCATCCCCATGAAGAGTAAATTCTTCCTTTTATTTTGATTAGGGCATTACTCTCCATTGCCATTTTCTGTAATTCCCCATCCCAGGCCCCTTCACTTATGCTTCACATCCCACTGCAAATTCGAAAAGCATCCCTGGTCCTTTTCTTGCATTTTCTCCAGAGAGGGAATCTGACTGGTGACTATAGATTAGTTCCCATTGGTCAGATTTCACGCCTAGCCCACGTGTCCTCTCCTGTGCAGTAGGCTCTCGTGTCTTATCCTTCTCAGAATAAGTGCATCTAGAACTGGGATTAACACAGCTCGAGGGATTGTCACCACAAGCAATGAATAAATGCTGCCCCCCTGGGGGAATAAGAAAACTGTCTCTCAAAGTTACCATTTTCCTTCAGTTTTAAATTTCGTCTGGGGAAAAGTCTTTGTGGATATGAAATAGAAATCAATACAAGCAGTAAAGAGAAGTGTCCGATAGATGATATGCATACAAAGAAAACATTGCCATCCTTATGGAGATAAAACTTATGGAGAAAAAATATATATTTGCGAGAGAATCAAGTGCTATGGTGACTTTTATTTGCTGCATCAGTGAAATCACGGGTAGGAGAAGGCATCCACCTCCTGGCTCACTTTTTCTGGGATATCCCCCAACTTTGTGGTTATCGTGGAGACCTCTGGTAACAATACTTCAGTTGGTTGATGCGTTTGGGGAATGTATCATAAGCCAACCCACTCATATTTCTCCTCTGAGAGTATTTTTTCAACTTTCCAAGGGAGGAAAAACACAGTTGCTCTTTTTTGGACAAAGTTACAGAAGGTGGAGTCTGAGAGTCTCCAGCCACCGTATTTCATCCATATTTTACCCCTGCCAAAGGGATGAAGCTAGTTTGAAAGACTAAAGATGATTCTACTCTCAAAGAAAGAAGCAGAAGTAAGAAAGAGAGGGTGTCCTGGGATGTTTGAGTGCTTTCAGTTCTTCCTGAGACTGGAAGGGCTGCAGCTCAGCCCTTCATGAATTTAAATGGAGTTTGCAATCATTTGCCCTTTGTGTTTAAGGTAAATCATTTTGTGTTTAAGGTAAACCTACCCAGAGTTGGGTTTCTATCACCTGCCACCAAGAATCCAGTGACTGCAGACGATAACTATCCTGCTAACTCTCCAGATAGAGGACTGGTTATGGCTGATCTCTTTTTCCAAATATCTCCATCCATTTCTCACCAACCCAAGAACACATTGCAGAACACAAGAGGCCCACTATTACTGGTCATGCGTGGCTTTTAAGACATCCCACAACTAATCACGATAACCTACTATGCTGTGGCAGTAATGGTTTAGAGCCTGCCACTAACTACATGTGCTAACCTGGGCCAAGTCACTTCACTTACCTGTCCTCTTATTTCCTCTCTCATTTGAAGTGTGTGGATTAGATGTCATCTATCTCCAAATGCCAGTTTCCATGGGATTACATGAAAGACTATTTATGGGATAACAAATGCTCGGAATCTAAATCAGAGGGGATCAAGGGACAGGCACGACACTCTCCAGCACTGGGGGTATGGAGGAGGCACGGAAAAGAATCTGGGATATTTGCTTTTGCCAGCTTTGCAAGCCTGCCTCCAGGCCCTCATCCATTTGGATATACCCAGTGCTAGATCCCAGGAGAGACATTTGAAATAAACACAACCATTTCAGGCTAAGAGCATGCTTCTGGAGCTGGGAGTGAGGTGGAGGAAACAGGCTCTGGGACTCATAAAAACAGCCTCTCTCAGCCCAAACCCATGCCGCGGTGGCCTCCTGCTGTATTTCAGGGCTTTGGCGCTCTCCATTCCAGTTTATCCTGCGTACGGTTTCCAGGGTGACGTTTCTGAAACACAAATCCGATTACAACATCATTTCCGCTTAAAATTCTTCAGAGATTGCTTCTGCCTCCAGGAAAAGCTCAGACTTCTTGACTTGGCATTCGAAGCCACCAGGTCCCTGTCACCACACTCATAGCTCGCCATGCCTGGTGATTTCAGGCCACTCTGAACAGCTCTCTGCTTATCAACCAACGGGCTACGCTGTTCCTCACCTTTTTGCCTTTGAACATGCTGTTTCCTCTGCTCCAGCCACTCCTCCCCACCCCCACACCCCTTACCTGCCCGGCAATCTCCTGCCCACCCTTATTCAATTCACTGTAGCTAATGTTGCACGTTCCCTATGGAACAATCTCTCACCCTCTCCTCTCACAGGCGGTGAAGCCTCTGCCTCTGTTTTCACACTCGCCCTGGTTTATTGCTTTTATTTATTTGCATCTCTGCCTCCCTGCTAGCCTGTCAACAAGGCAGGAGCCTGGCGCATGGTAGTAGCCAAAAATACTTACTGATAAATAAATGGGAGCTGTAGGATGGACCTAATTGTTTTCTTATGTACCGTATTTCCCCGAAAATAAGACCTAGCTGGATCATCAGCTCTAAAGCATCTTTTGGAGCAAACATTAATATAAGACCTGGTCTTATATTATATTATGTTAGATAAAACCCGGTCTTATATTATAGTAAAATAAGACCAGGTCTTATATTAATGTTTGCTCCGAAAGATGCATTAGAGCTGATGGTCCAGCTAGGTCTTATTTTCAGGGAAACACAGCATCTGAAAATGAGGTTAGAAATTAACATATTGGTTCCCTACAGAAATCCCATGCAGAAGCATCAGGGAGTCAAAAATTTGGCTCTGGGCTCATGGACAAAGCTCAGGATGTATGTTTTTGGTTTTATTGTTTTGTTTTGTTTGGCAAACTGCTGGGTTCAATGACTTGGAGAAGCAGAGCTATTTGATTGAATTAATAATGGCTGCACGTCACCTGGTGAGAATCCAAAGGCGGCACATTGCTTCTGTGTTGTGAGTGTTCCTAGCACTTTTTCTTACAAGCAGGATTTATGAAAATTTAAAGGACTGTGGGAGAGTCACACTTACCGTGTGAGTGATATTCAGGTAACATTTTCAGAAGATTATGGTGTTTCTATCAATCACTCTGACATCGAGTTTAATGGCCTCTACCTTCTTCTTGCTCCCTTCATTCTGTATGTAGATGAAATATGGGAAGGAAAACAACAAGACATTTCCTTGGCTCTGAAAAGAGGAACATATCTCTTCCCTAAAAATGTCAATCGTCTGGTCACACGTCCCTTTCACGCCCGGACCTGGGCTGGTCTCCCGCCCTTGTACTCGGTGGTACCACAGACCTTCCCTTTTTAGCTGTATATCCATTTGCAGTGTGCATTCGCCAATGCAAGCACGTGCTTACTACTTGTCCCTTCAGGGACAGTAAGCTCCGTGAAGGTAGGAGCCACCTGCCCAGGACCCAGCACTGGTTCGCCCCAGGCTCAGCGTGCCTTGCTGACTGAAGCTATGGGAAAAGACCCTGTTCAGATAGCATGTGCATGTATGTAAGTGTATGTTGATGTGTGTGTAGGCACATGGAGTGGGCGATGGGGCCTCAGGAGTTGGAGGATGTGTAAGAGCTGTGTGCACGTGAACTTACATGATCTGCTCCATTCTGGTCCTTTCATGCAGGTCAACAAACCTTTTCACCCCACAGCTGCCAGTTTATAAGAGCAAGCTGCAAATGCTGCTTGCTAATATTCTTGGCAAATATTTCTCACACTGCCCTTTCTGCATGAAGAACTCCCCAAGCTTTACTTCTGTAGTTTATGTTAGGAAAACAATGGATTTTAAAAAGTGTTTCCCAGTAGAAGTTATAGAATCATTTGAAATGTGTGTTTTCAAAAACTACACTACTGCACACCTCTTGCCTATTCCCTTGGAGATGCAAAAGCAAGCTCGTGTCAAGGTAGAGAATCTACAGACAACCACTCGTCCAGGTAATCGCTAAAGGCCGCCTCCGAAGTCCTTGAGGGTGGGGATCAAGTCGCCTTTGCTTGTCATCCTATCCTCAGGCTCAGATCAGTGTCTGACACGTAGCAGATGCACAGTTAATATTTTCTGGGTGACTCATTGACCCTCTCTCCTGTATCTATATTGGTCCCTGTGTTGATTGGTTTGGTTTGGATTCTTTACTCTGTACTTTAACACCCCTCCCTGTCTCTCTCGAGGGTTTAGCTTTCATCTTGGTTTCTTTGTTGCCAGTTTATGCCTTAGTGTTCCTGTCCGTTGTTTATTCCATCTGCCTGTAGGGCCTTGGCATCTTCCGTCATCTTGGTTGAGCACTTCCCGCCTCAGGTCCCTGATTTCCTGCGACTGGTATCTGCTCCTGTTTTTTGGTTCTAGTCGCAATCTCCTTGTCACCCTTTTCTTTTTCTTGAGGACAGAGAGCTGGAAAATATTAATGCTGATGGAGCTGAACAGTACACACAGGCAATACCTCTCCAAAGAGCGTGACCATTTGCTTACTTAACGACTGACTTTAGCAGCATTTGTAGTCAGGCCATTTGATGTTGAAAGGATACTGGATGGGAAGGCCCAGGACTTGAATACTGGTCTGAAATCTTCTCCTTGGGCTGTGTATCAGTCAGGGTTCTCTAAAGAAACATAACTATTAGGATGTGTGCATCTATACAAAGAAATTTATTTTAAGGAATTAGCTTGCGATTATGGAAAACTGGGAAGGCCAAAACTGCAAGGCAGGCCAGTAGGCTGGAAGCCAGGGATGAGATGATGAAATTCAAGTCCAAAGGCCATTTGCTATAGAATTCCCCCTGGCTTGGGGAAGGTCAGCCTTTCGTTTGATGATACCTTCAACTGATTGGACGAGGCCCACCCACACGAGGGAGAGCAATCTGCTTTGTCAAAGTCCACAGACTTAACTATTAACCTCATCCAAAAATACCCTCACAGAAACATCCAGAATAATCTTTAATTACACTATCTGGGTACTGTGGCTCATCACTAGCAGTCTGCAGGTAACTCTGTGTCTCAACAAAAAAATAAGAAAGCTCAATTGATATCTTCCAACTAAAATAATGAATTCTGTGTTTAGGAATAAGACTAACAGCACAGAGTCCAGGGTTCAGGGACAAAAGGTGTTCACACACTTCTCCATCTTTCACTGCATGACATCTAACACACTACCGGTTGCCTGGCTGGGAATTGTTAATGATTTGTGGATGGGACCAGAAGGCCTGGCTTTGAAATGAGTCTACTCACACTTTCTACTAAATGTCAGCGGGTGCCATCTTCCTGTATCAAATGAGAAATCATCCTAATTTTAATTTTAGACACATTACCATTTTTGCATTGCCATTCTTCTTCCTTGCCTTTTATTTTGCTCATGAATTTTCACATGATTTAATTGGCCTTTTGGGCCGTGAAATCCATTTTGCAGTTCTGTACCCTGGCTTCTTCAAGGAGTGGTTTTCCTGGACCATTTGGCTGCAGATCAGCTTTTGGCCAGCCTGCTACACTCCATAGGGAGGACAATTTCTTTTTCTCCTTCAGCACTTTGCATTTTCACAGAAAGTCCAGCATGTGACAAATGGGAGAGACTATGTGGCTTCTGTTAGAGTATGGACCTTGTGACTCTCCAAGAAAAGAAAAACGACCCACGATAAGTAAGGGTATGTTTGTCCAGCATTCAGAAGAGGCTAGAAGGGAAATTTAAAGTGTAAACACCCATAGCCTGTTGAATATTTGCACTGCACTTTGTAGTGAGTTGATGTCACAGGGCAGGCTTGCAAATTTAAATCTTTAGAGGGCTGGGCAGGGAGCATAGATTACTGGGTGGGTGTGGTCTTTGGCACACTGTAAAAGCAACTGCCAAACTCCCTTGTTGCCAGCTGGGAGTGGGAGCCAAGTGCTGGTGGAGTTTTCCACCAAAGCCTGAAATCTGGGGTTCTATGTCAAATATAATTTTTAAGGGCTGGCGATTCATTGAAATTGAAAGTGAGACTCCTGTGAGAATCAACATACCATGTCTGCAGGCCAGGTCCCAACCTGCCAATGGTCATCTTGTGGCCTTCCTCTGCCTTACACTTTACAAAATTGAGACAATATGCTAGTCTATTATAAACACTCAAAGGACGTTTGTTCCGTTCAACCGCATAACAGGATGCTAACCTGAGACTCTCCAAGCCGCCTGTTTCTTGTGGGGGTGGGAAGACAAGGTGTATCCTGAAGCAGATGGAGCTGAAGCTTTAGGATTCCTTAATCACAGGACCCCTTCCAAGGCCAGGGAGAACCCTGGCAATGTGATTGTATGATCATACGTTCTCACAGAATTTGCAAAAATA
Organism: Rhinolophus ferrumequinum; assembly: GCF_004115265.2. Taxonomy (NCBI): domain Eukaryota; kingdom Metazoa; phylum Chordata; class Mammalia; order Chiroptera; family Rhinolophidae; genus Rhinolophus; species Rhinolophus ferrumequinum. The sequence continues at coordinate 62,948,705 of NC_046297.1, forward strand.
AGATATGGTTGCTTCAATTTTTAGAATCACGGTCTATGTCCACTTTGAGTTTTGTCTTTTTCGTACAACCTCCCGTGTCCAGTGGTGGTTTAATGACTGGGGGGCAGATTTTGGAGACCCAGCGATCAGGATCTGGCTATCGAGCCTTCTCCATCTCAGCACGCTTGAGTTTTTGGGCTGGATGATATTTTGCTGTGGATCTGTCCTGTACATTGAAGGATGTTTGCAGTAGTTCTGTCTTTACCCCTTAGATGCCAGTAGCAACTCCCAAGCCCTCCCCTCCCCCACACTCTGTTGTGACAGAGTCCCCTGGGGAGGGAAACACGGAAGCCCCATCCACTGAGCAGCACTGAACTAGTGGGAAATTGACTTGTGGATCCATTTAACGTGGGTTGTAGTATAATCATGTGGCTCCAGGTGACAGTTGTGTCAGAGTTTACATTATTGCTAACAGTTCCAGGGTGGACACGGTTTCTGCAAATACTCTGATTGCCCTTAGTGGCAACTCACCCAGCCTCATGACGTGAAGGTGCCGGACCAGGGTGACAAATCCCCGCAGGGGAACATGTGGGAGGGAGCAAGAAGAGAAGTTGGAAATGATGGCGCTAGAGGGCAGTTTGAGGAAATTGCTTCCAAATCTTACAATTCACGTATGGGAGAAACTTGATAGAAACTTTCCAAGTTCTAAGAACAATTCGAAAAATGTATGTGACATTACAAATGACGTATTGTGACTTTGAAAGAAAATTATCTTACCCATCAATAATAAAAATAAATTCCAAACAAGCATGCTGGAAGAAAGACTAGATTGCCTTTCTTTACACACTCTGACAAATACTACAAAGTTATTTTACACGGAGGGGATCGAAGCCTACAGTGAAAAATGGAGCTGAAAATATAGGAAAAAGTACTATAGAAGAGTGTCAGGTAGTTAATAATAATATTATTTTTCTGAGTTTTATGTTGGTAGCATTCGCCAGATTTCTAAAATTTGTGTTATGATGTATTGCCTCATTCAAGATAAATATGCACTTAGTACCTAGTTTTATAGTCATAATTCTACAGGGTTTTTTTGTTTGTTTGCTTGTTTGTTTTCTAAGAAGGCACATCTACCCCCAGAGTTATATAAACTTCAGGCTTCTTTGAATCTGGGATTGCACCTGGATTTTCTATAGCAAAGAAATCCCTGGAGTAGTGATGAAGGTAATTCCCATGGTGCCATGAGTCCCTGTCCCGCCACTGCCCACCTCACCCTCCTCAGTCACCAAGGCCAGGGAAGAGGACGTTCTGATTTTTGCATCCAAAGCAAACAGGTGCTTCAGCAGGACCACTCAGAAAGCTTGATGTGTAGCCCCTGTAGCTAGAGTGACAGCGGGGCGAGTACCTGACACTTAGCTGGAAACTGCCAAGACAGAGTCAGGCTGACTAGCTGTCCAGGCAACTGAAGCGAAGGAGAGGTGACTGCATTGGGGCCATGAACACTCACAGAGTTTATTAGGAGCGACAATGCACCAGTGTTCCCCTGTGCCAGAGAGAGACCAGACCACAGGCTGTCTTACATCCTGCCCAGGAGGCCACTCCGGGGCATGACTGGGATCCATAGACAGTCCACGTAGGGTGGTCTGCTGGAGAACCGGGGGCCGAGAGACCGCCTCCAGCCAAGGAAAGTGTGTCAACAGGAATTCCTGCTAAATGTTCTTGGGGGAAAACCCTGAGGAACCCACAGAGATGCTGCTAAGACACAGTGCCAACCTTAGAGCACCAGGGAGACCTAGACGTGAGAGGCAACGTGAAAATGGGACCAGTAAGCAAGACATGTCCTGTTTCCCTTACCTATTTTCCTCTCCTCAATCCTTCCATCCTCAGCATTAGCTGGGTAGTTGAGGGAGGGAGGGAAGGAGGAAGGAAGGGAAGAAGGAAGGGAGAGAGGGAGGAAAGGAGGAAGGAAGGGAGAGAGGGAGGGAGAAAAGGAGAGAGGGAGGGAGGAAAGAAGGAAGGGAGGGAGGGAGAGAGGGAGGAAAGGAAGGAGGGAGCGGGGAGGGAGGGGGAGAGGTAAACAGCAGGCCTGACTGACTGCTTATACTTACAAAGGCCTATTTATAAGGTTGGTCCCTGCCTGGTGTCTGAGAACTTGAATTTCAGTAGGGGTCCGTCCCATCCCTCCAATCGGTCAGAGTAGCTCACTGGGCTCACACCATTTATGCCGATAAGATGTTTTATGCTGAACTCTTGCTTTCCTTCTGGGAGTATGGAATTTGAGTACATGCTAGGCAAGGGTGCCTATGAGATAAGCCCCCAGTAAAATTCTTGGGTGCTGTGTTTCTAACGAGCTTCCTTGGTTGGCCGCCTTTCACACATGGTGTCCCAACTCATCGCTGAGGGCATTAGGCCCACCCTGTGTGATGCCATTGGGAGAGCACCGTGGAAGCTTGCATCCAATTTCCCGAGACTTTGCTCCGTGCACCTGTTTCTTTTGCTGACTTTGCTTTGTATCCTTTGGGCATAATAAATCAGAGCCATGAGTACACCTGTGTGTGAGTCCTCCTGGGAAATCAAACCAGAGCTCGTCTCACGGTCCTCCCAACTCAAGGCCCTAGATGTGAGGATAGAGAGAATTTTTACTTTTGGCTGAAACGTGAAGCTCTGATCATACACCGACTAGCTACTTTGAGTGATTGAACTGGTACTGTATTTTTGGCTCAAAGTGGGCAGAAATGACATGAGACCGATCAAGTTTTTATGCAGTGATAGAAAAACCAGCCCTACATAATAAGTCGAACGGGGTAATGGAAAACAAAACTAAAACTGCATTCTGATTATATCTTGCGAAGTAGGCTTGTTCCACTTGTTAATACCATATTTATTATTCCACTGAATTCTCATAGTAACCGGCAGAAACACAGAGGGCTTTACAAACAAGGAAACCAAAGGGAATCAGAGTTAAAAAGATTTTCCCAAGCTCACATGGCAAGGAGTGTATGAGCCATGTATTACCTTAGGCTGTCTGCCTCCAAGATTTGAGCTTTTTCCACTTTGCCACACACATTGACTTTGTTGCTTAATGTAGAGTGATGGGATCAACCAAAAATCCATAGTTCTATCCTCTCAAAATAAAAGTGACTTTACTGCTCTATAGAATTCCTGTCCATATTCATTAAGCACGTTAGCCTTGGAGATATAAATCCTTTCTGCGGCCTTAGTTTAGACCAGGTCATCACCCTTACTTGAACTAATGACCTTGGGGCAAATTGGCTAATAAGAGAATAGAGCCTGCCCCCCTAATCTCATAGACCCAGAAAGCCCTGAGTGGTGGCCTGTGTGTGTTTGTGTTTGTAAACATACAGAGTGGGGACTCATTCGTCCCACCTGAATGACATACTGACTGTGTCACATCTGCTCTCATGCTGATTAACAGATATGAAATCCCGTCTTTCCTTAAATGCCATCAGTTATAGCCTCAGCGAGATTAATTCAACAGGAACAAAATCCAAACCCAACTTCAGCAAACTTCCATCTATTCGACAATTGAGCTCTCACTTTGCCAGACACTGTGCTGGGTATGAAAGATGCAGGAATGAACACCCCATAGTTCGTGGATGGCCTGAGGAAGTTCAGAGTCTAGTGGGGGAGACAGACAAGAGAATCAAATAACAATTTCAGTACTACGGTAGAGTCAGGAGGACAGGCTATGTCGACAGCCTGCTTGCTTTGGATCATGTCCCAGCTCTTCTCTTTTCTAGCTTTGTGATCTTGGGCAAGTTGCTTAACCTTTCTGAGCCTCAGGTTTGTCATCTATAAACACTCCATCAGCACCAACTATACGTGAGGCTGTTACGTGTGTGTGAGCATATGGGTATGAGGCTCTGTGTTATTTTAACTGTGACGGGATCAAGCCTTTGCTTGTAGGACGTTTCTCTTCTTGGGGAAGATGTGCCAGTAAACGGGCAGCTGCTATAATCCAGAATCAGTGTTCTCATGAGGGAAAAGAAATGAGGGCGGGGTGGGCACACTTCTGCTCAGTGTGGTGATGGCTCTTTGTTAACAATTCGACCCAGTTGTAGGCCCCTCGTAGAACGAGGAACCAGATACCCTGAACCACATTCAAAGGAGAGTCCACAGGATGGTGAAGGGGTGTAAACCAGGGGACAGGAAGAGTAAGGGGAGAAGTTAGGGGGATTCGTTGAACCTGAGGAAGAACAGATTCTGATGCCGGAGGGCAGATTTTTATTATCGGAAGGTCTATCATTTGAAGACTTCTTGGTTTGGGCTCCCCACTTGCACTCCTCAAATACAGCATTTTTGGGTGATTCATCTTACCCGGGCCCTCCCTCCATGCTTCGTCCCCATCCCATCCTGCTGCCTCTCTGGACTTCCTGGTATCTCACCTCACCTACACTGTGGTTCCTTAAATACTCCCGGATTGCTTCTTCCTTGGGGTCTTTGCCTTCCCTGTCCCCAGTCACCTGCTCACACGCTCACTTCCCTTAGGAACTCAGGACCAGGGTCCGCACTCCCCTCCCCTGTTTGGTTTCTCTCTGCAGATCACATCTCTTCCCACCTAGCCTGCACACTTCTCTTTATTGTCTGTCTTCCCCATCTGGAATGTACATACCTTGAGGGCAAAGCTATTTGTATACTTTGTTTAATGCAGGGGGCCAGAGCCAATGACAGTGGCTGACAGTAGGAGATCCCCAGTACATATTTGTGGAACAAAAGCACATAAGAATGGACGCTCTAACAGTCAGAGCTCTTGGAAGATTCAATCGGAAGCCTTGGGATAAAGTGAAAACCTTGTCATTGGAAGGGTTCACGCTTAGGCTAAACAAACCTTGGTAGAGATATAGAGGGCATTTGAGAATTGAGTGGTAATTCAGTGTGCTTTGTTCTTTTGAAGCACTAACAGTGCCTTGTTTATCGGCAGATGAAGGGAAATTAGCACCACATTTTAAAAGAGCCAAGCTCTTCCTCTGCAGATCTCAGAGTGCTCTGGGAACAGACAGGTACCTAATTGCTTTATCGGTTGGATTTTAGAATAATTAGCAATGATAAAATATTTATCATTTCTATTAATGCATCGTAATTATTAAGTTATGTTTAATGACTAAATAAATAATTTCACTAATCAAATAGTTTTTTAATTATTAAATATATTAAACCACGTCAGCTTTATTTCAGATAAATGACACCATCCGAAACCCAATCTTTACCCTTACATGATGCTAACGCAGACACTACTCCCCCTGGTGGCGTTTTGCCTTAATTGCATGGCCCAAACTTAAGCTGGCAGCTTGAACACTGGACGTATGAATTCCACTTGCAAAATGAAACAAATATGTCCATCTGGGTTGTGTGTTCTATATATCCATTTTCTTTACTTATTTGATTTTCTTAATCATATTTCTTAACGTAGACAGGCCACATTCAATTTTAAAAGAATATCACATGGCAAGAAAATAGGTCATTTAATCACATCTCTTTCTGAATTTTAGACCCCTTAAAGTGAGTCTTTTTTTCCTCTGCTTGCCATGGCCCCAAATCCCAAGCCCCCTTCTTTGATGCCCTTCCAGAGTTGTTGAGTCTTAAGCCTTTTTGAGTCCTCCCCACGAAAAGCCTTCCGTGTCTCCCTCTACAAAATGACAACAGTTTTTGTTAGTTTTCTAGGGCTGGGCTCACCTACTCTGTGTACTGTATCTACTTCACTCCCATCTGTCACATGGGACTCTGCATAAAATCCCTGTGTGCAAAGACAAGACTCTGTAGAATTTTAATGTTTTAGAGCTGGGGCTTTTCAAATGCTTTACATTATCTGTAACTTGTTGTTGTTTGTGTGCGTTCTAATCTCATCCTAATTAGTTTAACACATGAAGCCCCTTAATTGTCAATGCAAGTCTCAATGAGTTAGCCTGTGAAAGACTAATCAGAAGCTCACGGATGAGTAGTGTTGTTAGAAGGATTCAACGTCCTTTGTCAACTCTCAATACGAGAGAGTTTGTTCATCGGTGTAGTAGATGTCAGACACGATTTTTAAATAGGTGAAATGACTGGGTTCAAGATGCATAGATTGGCCAGATGGGTTGTAAGGCCTTTTCCCTTGCATGAGCGTGCAATAAAAATCTATTGATAAAATTATTGCCCTTCAGAATTAAGCCTTGGCCTTGGGTTCCAGCCAGCAATGTGTGTAGCTCCTTGGGCAGGAGTCTGTCACTTCTGCTCACTGAGGATTTCGAAAAGTTAAATATCCAAGAACTTAAAAAATATAACAATCACCAACCAAGAAATAAGTAAAACATAAATTACATGGTTACACGATTTGTACTACATCAAGAGAGCTATCAATTTTCTAAATTGACTAAGAGCTGATATCCAAGTAGCAACTATCTTACAAATGAATTGTGTCCCAAAAATGTAATTGTGAGTCACCTGAAATTTATCAACAATACCTACATAGATATTGTTGTGATAGTTAAGTAAACTATTTAGTCCACAAACCTGCCTCAACATAATACGACAGGAATATTGTAACTACAAAGACAAGTCATATTTATAAAAAAAATCAGTAAATTATTTCTAGTGTCTAAATAATCCCAAAATATGTAAGACTTGATGAAGAGATATAGTTTCATTTATTTGAATCATCAAATTCATTGATTTGAATAACGAGCTAGGAAAATATAGAGAAAGAGTTTTCTGAAGAGGAATCCTGGGCATATTTGCTCTTAACCCACCTACAAATTATACTTTTATTCCACAAATTAGGGATTTCCTCTTCTATGGTAGATCTATTCTTATAGAAAGCCAAAAATAAATAAATAAATAAATAAATAAATAAATAAATAAATAAATAAATACATAAATAAATAAATAAATGTAGGGCTGCTTGGATATTCAGAGAAGTAACGAGGTGGGAAAGGCGATAGAGGTTCTTGAAATAATTGAATAGCTATGAATAAGAAATACGACGATAACGTTAGCCAGGGGGAATGCGTGTAGTTTGGGAATTTTCAAGATGACCTGGAATGATATTCACCTAGTTATGACTAGAGGTGACCGGTGGAGGGGAACACGGGAACAATATGGCGTGGGTGATTTATTCTGAAGGGGAAACGAGAAGGGAGGTTGTGGCAGAAGAAAATTGAACCAGGGACTAGAGTTCCACACTCAGGTAGTATGTTCACGATGGTATGGTTTGCTGGAAACAACTGGGTGTTTTGAGCAGTGGCCTTGGGCTGGCGGTGCATGCCGTGGTCCTCTCCCCTTGAAGCTTCATTTCTAGGTCTTGGGTTTGTAAACCAGACTTTCTGCAGATGTAGAGCGTGATGTATTCTCTGCAGATGTAGAGCGTGATGATTGAACCTCCGTTTTCAATCCGAGGTCTCAACGTTTAGGCTCACCACTCATGTAAAATCGGTCCTCCTTGTGACATAATTCACGGTTAAATACACTTAAATATAATTATGTTCCCGAGGCAGCCACTACTCAATGCAAAACAAATAAAACAACAAAATCCTGTTGTTACACAACTAACTTATAAGGTTTTATGGGTTCCTGTTCCCAAAAATAATTGTAAGATGGAACGAAGAAGAAAATAACAGTGACCAAAGTAATTGAGTACCCACGATGGAACGGACCCTGGGCCACAGATGGTGTAAACGCTCGCCCTCATTTAAAATTCGATGAAGAGGGTATTACTTTGCTGCATTTTACAAACAATGAAAACAAAAGTCAGATATGGCATGGCATCATGGAAAGTGACACATGGAAGTCAACAGTACTTGGATCTGACCTTCAGGCTCTGTGTCATTACCCCATGCTGCTACGCCTCATGCATGAACTTCTTCATCACCCAACAAGCTTCACCTCCAGAGGCGGAACCGATTTATCAAACTTAACTCAGAAGACACAAAAATCATTCACTTCGTAGACTTGGCAAGTTGAATTGCGAGCGGGGTGGCAGTTGTGGATTGCTCTGTCATTGTTGCCAATACCACGGCCAGACAAAAGTTCCATTTTAAACGACCCAAGCGTCCAATAGAGATTGAAGTGACCCTGTCATAACCGAGGCTGGATGTAGGTTCTGTGCCGGCTGCTCAGAAATCCCAGTGGGTGTTGGAGTCAGAGGCTCTGCAAGGCCAGTGGAACGTCCTGCCCACCTGAGAGCTCACGTGCTAATGGAATTTGTTAACACACCAAGAATTCTGGGCCTTTTTGTTTTTCCTGAAAGTGCTAATGTCCTAAACAAATGACCCAGAGCATTTTGTATTTGTATCTGTGTAGTTTTTACTTAAGCACAAACTCTTTCCACAGATACTGACGGAAACTAGTTTTGATTTTCTGTTGATCTCTGGGGTCGCTTTCTGGGGGAAAAAAAGAGAATAATAATAATTCAGGTTTATTCTCTGTCATCAAGGGTAGTGATTACAGGAAATCAAATCCAAAAGTTAATAATAGCAACTCATCGCTGCAAGTAGTATTGAATGGTGCTCATTTTCTCAACAAAAATATATTAAGCACCTATTCTATGCAAATCCCTCTAAGGGTACAAATATGAGTAAGAGGAAGACTGTGCCTGGGAGAATTTTAGCCTTTAAAAGAGGAGATGAAGAAATTCTACACTAGTAGCTTTAATAGTGGGTAGAAATGGAATTAGCGTCATGGAAGAAGTACAAATGCTAGTGTGTGTGGTATGCTTGGAGCTTAAAAGCAGTGCAGGGGCTTTGGGGTCCCAAATATCTGGGTTTCAATCCTGCCTTGTCCATTTACTATGACTTCGAGTACACAATCATGCTGAATATAAATTTCCTCTTTGTAAAGTGGTCCCAGTAACACCTATCTAATTGTCTAAGGATGAAGGGGCATAATGGATGCAAATATTTACAGAGAACTTGCTCTCTTATAAAGGAGACAAAGGTGACTTCCGGCTAAGATCATTAGGAACTTTCATGAAAGAGGTAATATTCTAAATGAATCTTGGAAGCTGGATGGAAGAAGTGACAGGCATATGGCACATTCACAAAGTGCTGCTCAGTTTAGCAGAAGTGATAGTATGTGGAATTGGAAACAGGAAAAGCCAATGCGAAGAGATGGCTGAACTGTGAAGGAGAATTAATTTGGATGTTGGACTAATGGACGTTTAGGCCAGGGAGTCAAAAAATTATGACCTGCAGGTCAAATTCAGACCATCAGCATTTTTCGTGGGGCCCATGCCCTAAGAATGGTTTTTACCTTTTTAAGTGGTTGGGGGGAAAAATCAACAAAAGGCTAAATTGAGTATGATATATCAGTTTCAGCATTCATAAATAAAGTTTTATTTGAACAGTGTTGAGTAGTTGTAACACACATCCCCTGGCCCCTAACGTCAAGAATATTTATTATCTAACCCTGTATGGAGAAAGTTTGACAGCCTCTGGTGGAAAATGTCTTCTGTAAGCAATGGGAGTGCAATGAAGGTTTTTTTGGTGCATAGGGTGGCAATGAGCAAAAGAAGTTTACGAAATTAATTTTACAGTTGAATTTGGGCCGGGAAGGGCGTGGCATTTCAGATGAAGGTGGTAAGAGTCGGCTAAGGATGGGCGGGAGGAATAACAAGGAAGGAAATTATTGAAGAAACACTCAAGGCAACTACAAGCCTGCTCACTCCCTGTTCTGCGTGCCTCATTTTGGCATTTTCATTCAAGTAGAAAAGCCTATGTTCAGATCGTTCACTCACCCAAAATTGACGGAACATCTACTCAATGGAAGAACATGGGAAGGAATTCCATTTACCCAGGAGTGGAGAGGATCCTAACAGGCTTATTGGCCCAGCTCAGAGTACCAGGTATAGGGTAATGACCCCAAGAAGAGGCAGAGATTGGGAGATGGTCCAAAAGTTGAATTAACCTGGTTTATTTCCCCCTGCGCAAGACAATGAAGCTAGTCCTCTAAGCAGACTTGCTGTCCTGAGCTGCCACTATCCATCATTTTCCTCCATGGGACAAACACCCTTTGTAAAAGGGTTATATTTATTTCTACGATACTAATATAACCCTGGATGAGGAGGGAATATTTTGGGATCTAGGTCTCACCTAAAAGGAGGCCAGCACCTAGCTAGCTTATCTCTGTCCCAGTGTTAAATATTTTAGAGACACCAGACTCTGGAGCCACCCTTGTTTACAGACCATTATCAGTAGCAGCCAGAAGAAATTAGAGCAGGCTTATCAGCCTGAGGTGTTTTGTTTAGAGTCGTCATTTAAAAAATTAGAATTGCCTGGAGGCTTTCTATACCTTTTGCAATTTTTAAATACAACAGTGTTGCTTTACCCTGAATAAATAATAATAATAATAATAATAATAATAATAATAATAATAATAATATGGGCTAAATTGTACATGAAGATTTATCGTTATGCAGATCTTGTTATTAAATATTTATAGCCCAGTTGACTCTCATTGAAAGCAAAAGGCTTCTACTAGCAGGACATTCAGCTGCCTTGGGGAGTCTACCGCTTGCTGGATTTCAAATGTTGTCTTCGGTTGTCTTGAGAAGTTCACTATTCTTCAGATCAAGTGACCTGACATTTTTTCGTTGGGTAAATACGGTTATCATGCGTCTCTGGGGGTGTAGCTGTCAAAACAGATTTGTTGGATTGTAATCAGAAGAATTGGCTGATGATACGGTTTTTTTCTAAGTTGGAGAAATTCACAGATCTGTAAGATATTTAACTACTTCAACACTGTCTCTGCCATTTGTCAAGCATTTGACTGGGCAAAGGCAGTGGTTTCACAGGTTGCCTCTCCAGGCAATTCTCCATTTGCCACTCTTATAAGTTCCCTAATTTTTCACACATATGCACCTTTCACATTCATGATTCAGAGGAAAGCGGTCCGATTCCCAGCCCTTGGAATGGTCCTTATTAGAGTTAGCACTCCAGCACATGACAACCCTTAACAACAGTTATTGATCCAGGAGTTGTCATATGACCTAAGGTGTCCCTGTCGGCTTGAGGGGAAGGAGGTTGTCTATATCAGGAAGCAGGGGGAGGGTGGTTCTCTCTTATGCTGGACACAAACAAGCAAACACACAGCTCAGATTGTCACGGTGCCCCGTTTTGCGTGAACAGAGCAGGTGGTACAGACACAGGCGAAGCTGACATTGATGATGGAAAATTTAGGTCCTTGTGTGACATCTGGAGACTGGCTATCACTAGGCTCTCAGTTGCAGGCAATAATGCATTTCCTTGTTGATCAAGTTTCAATAGGGGTTTCTGTTACTTGCAGCCAAAGCATTCAAGTGGATGGTTAAATGTCCATCGTTAAGTAGCCACCTCATAGGGTTTTTGTGAAGATTACGTGAGAGTAGGTACTCAGTGAATTCAGCAAACACTCTTTTATATTCTCCTTAGCAGATAGTATAGTTCTGGGCTGAAATAATAGATACTTCATTATATTTGTTGATTCACAGTTTATTATGTGAAACCTGCTCCATTTGTCAGGTGCTAACTAGCTTTGTTTTGATTTTCTCTTTGTTTCTACATTTGCTTAAATAAATACTTTAACCAAATTAGAGAACTGTGGCGTCAGCATCAGCTTTTAGAAATGAACACTTCCCTTACTTCCCAAGGCTCTTTTGCCCTTTCCCCCAATCTTTAAAATAAGATAGAAACCTGGAAAAGAGGTTGAATTGTCCAGGGTCTCATAGTGGAAGAACTAATCATGTGCAAAAATCGTTTTCATATTTTATTTCTCTTTTCATTTAGCATCATGAGTTAACAGCGCATTTAAAGCTAGAATCCACCTTGCAGCCCTTCCCCCAATTTTGGTCCACTTTTGCTTTTTATGTTGGTTTCCCCATTTTATGGTTCTTAAAATAATTCAGTGCTGGGTGGACAGCTCTCACAATAAGCTCTTGTTAATTTTATGTATTTGCAAAGTGTATAATTTGTTGGTCGGAATATGTTAATGTGGCGTTATAATTCTCTCCCTGTTGTCTTTCTTGCATGAGCATTTCCTTATTAACCCACATCTGGGGGCTGACGGTGAGTGTGTAATTGAAAGGGTGTTATTAGGTTTTGCTGGTGTAGACCACAGGAACCCAGGTGGCACAATCTTGAATAATATGTTTAATTGCTTCGTTAAATGCTATGTATCTTTTAGACCTTTCATTAAGTCAGTTCTCTTTGTGACATGCTTGCAACAATTGCTCTGGGCCAGTAGATTTTAAGCTGCCATTACTCTAGGGAGCTTTAAGGGTGCTTTGGGGAGTCATAGACTAGAATGAGGGGGAAATCAGTGTTGTTTGGGATGCAGGCTTGTGGATGTCTCCTTAGAACATATCTCAACACAGCCTTTCTGATAGTGGTGACATGGGTGTTGGAAACAACATGACGTCTTTTTGTCCTTCTGGGAGTAAAATCATTTTTAAAAGGTATCTGGGAGTCTGGTCAAAAATAAGAGAGAGAGGTCTAGATGGATTACAAGGATCAGAGAGGTCTGGCTGCAGAGTTCTGATCACAGGGCACAGCATCTAACTGATACTTGGGACGAATCACGACAGGTTCTGTACTAAGTCTTTTTAAAACGTTATTTTATTTAGTTCTTATAACTACCCTACAGATAGGCATTATCATCTCTGTTTAAGGTGAGGTTTACCTCTCTGAATGTGTTCAAGGCTATTTACCTTGTAAATAAAGGAACAGAGGAATAGCCTTCAAAGCTTGCATCGTGATTTTTCCAAGATCCAATGTATTCCGAGTATGAGAAGTTTGTTGGCCTCTCCTCCCCGGAGTGAGAAGTTTATGGAAGCAGGGCATATGGAATTATAAAATGGAATACAGATATGTGGCACAATAAGGATTCCAACTTACGTTGAGAAACAACTTGCTTATCTCGCAGGATCTAGCGTATACTCCCAGTTTTCTTTTGTCTGATGTCAACGGGCTAAGACATTTGGACTGCTTGGTCATTAAGGGCCACTTCCATGACAAATGTTCTCATGGGCATTAGCCTACAATTCAAAGGTGGTCCCGTGTCCTGGCCCCTGACATAGATCCCATCCTCACGCTTCTTCTCCAGGCCACTTGGGCGCCGATCTTCCAATCTTTCTCCTTCAGACCCCTGACCAACCAGCCACGCCATTTGCCTGCCCACATGCCTATTATTTCTTTATCTCAGGCCGTCTCTCTCCCAACACAAAGTGGATGACCAGGTACATTAACGAAAGCTCCGCTTACAGGGAAAATTAACCTCCCCACCATTTTGGGGGGACCCTCCATGTGTCTTTGTTCAGTAGCAATCCATTTTTAGCTCCAAACGACATACTGAGCCAACCCATCATTGAACCATGCTGAGCGCTTTACCTCCTCTGTCAGGTGGTCATAAGGTGTAGACAGACAACAATATACCAATGCAATAGTGGTGGGTGGCTGGAGGAAATGGGCCACCTCCTTCCTCACAGAGTCTACTTACACCTCATGAACATTTAGTTTTTGCACATCTTTCTCAATCTGTGAGTTCATTGAGGGCACACCGTGACTGTGGAAACCCACCCTCCAGAAAAGATCTTGGCACAAAGTAGGTCTTCAATAAATGCTTATTGGAGTTAATGATGTGTAGGTAACAGATACTTGACGAGAAGACAAACGTATGCACTTAGTTTAGTGGCTGTTCTGCCGTATCTTCCAGACTTATCCCCCATGAAACGCTTAGTGAAAGGGCTGGGGTGGGCGGAGCAAGGGATGATGAATGTGGTGGGGACAGGAGCATTTCTGTGTGAGACCTGGGTGATCATCCATTGATCAAATGACCTAGTTTTAATTCTGAAGTTCCTAGTTCCCTTAATCATAACTCACATAAACCCACAAAACAACCCACAACTTTTGCCTTTTTAAAAATTTCTCTTTGGAACCCAAGCCCTGAGAGGCTTCAGCATCAAAAAGAACCCAACCTGTAACAATTTCTTTTCATTTCCTCCCTCCCTTTTTATGTCTTCCACGAGGGAAGACATAATACTGAGAACACAGAGACTGAACAAATTGTTACATAATTTCATTAATTAAATAAAAAGATCTTAATTTCTTTTTTAAATTTATTGGGGTGACAATTGTTAGTAAAATTACATAGATTTCAGGTGTACAATTCTGTAATACATCATCTATAAATCCCATTGTGTGTTCACCACCCGGAGTCAGTTCTCCTTCCATCACCATATATTTGATCCCTCTTACCTTCATCTCCCACCCCCCACTCCCCTAAGAGATCTTAATTTCTATACTAGAGATTGAGAGTTTGAGAGTGTACAGTGAGAGCTCATAGGATGAGGGGAGTCTTCCCCCAGGAAGTAGTGTTTAAGCTGAAGTTAAGAAGACTTTATTAGGTGCAGTGCAGCCAGGGAGTGGGAGAGGAACGTGACCACAAAGATGGAGGAGGAGATGCATTCAGTGAAGATGGAGAGACAGGCTGTTGTCAGATCATAGTGATCACTCCCCTGTGTTTTTCTCTCCAATCTGTTCTCTGTACCACCACCATCATGATTTTTCTAAGATGTGCATTGGATCAGTGTTACTCCCCAGCCTCCCATGGCGTACTAGATAAAACTCAACGTCCTTATTAAGGCATACAAGCCCTTCCATGATTCATTTTGCTCCACTCTTGTCCACCTTTCTATCCAAGGTTGAGCCCTAGGGAGCCACTGTCCTGATCAAGCTCTACTCTGTTATATCTCAGTGACTTTACACATTTCCCCTGCTTCAAATGACACTTCCCTCCTCATCTCTGTATGATTAATAGTTTCCTACTGCTGCTGTAATAAGTTGCCACAAACGAGGTGGCTCAAAACAACAAAAAATATATTCTCACAGTTGTGGCCACTAGAAGTCTGAAGTTAAGAACTGGCAGGGTGATTCCTTCTAAAAGCTCTAGGGGAGAATTCTTCTTGCTTCTCCAGCTTTTGGTGGCTCCTGGCATTCCTTGGTTTATGGGTGCCTCACTCCAATTCTCCCTCCATCTTCACAGGGCTTTCTCCTTTGTGTCAGTGTCTTCTCTTCTTCTGTTTCATATGAGGACACTTGTCATTGGATGTAGGGCCCTCCAAGAAAATCCCAGATGATCTTCTCTTAAGATCCTTAATTTAGTCACATCTGTAGACTCTTTTTCCAAATGAGGTCACCTCCACAGGGTCCAGGATTTAAGATATAGGCACGTCTTCTTGGGGGGTTATCATTCAATGTACTGCAACTTCCCTAGAGAATTCCTTACTACCTTTCAGCACCCATTCCAGAGTCTCCCTGCAGTGAAACTACCAGGCTTCTTCAGACCACCAAGCCACATGGCACTTCCCCATCTTTGGTACCAAGGCGATTCTTACAGAGTTCTCTGTTATAGCGCTCACCACACTTGGTTGCATTTTTTGTTTATCTGTCAGTCTTCCCTATAGGCTATGGGCTCCTTGACAGCAGAAACTCATTGTGGTTCCAGAAGCGACCACGGTATAATCTCAATTAGTATTGAGGCAGATTGTAAGATGGTGGGGCATTTACATCTAGATTCTATCACGTATGCAAGAGGAAGCAGTGAGTTAAATGTCTCTACCTCAGTCAGGATGAGTCAGATTTATAATGTCGTTTTATGCTCAGTACAGAACCTGCCTTCACGGGTTGAGAACTTTTCCCTTAGTTTACCTTCCCAGAAGATGCCTAAATACCCTGGAAACCATCTCTCTATTTCCCAAATCCTACTTCACATACTGACTTAAGGTCTAAACGGAATTAGCAAAGGTCCCAGTAGGAAAACAAACAGAGGAATGAAATGAAGCCCCCGAGGAATTCTCAGTGATGAACTAAGGGACGAATCTTCCTTCACTCAGAGGCCTAAAGGAAGTCATGCATGATCACGATCTCAGTTTCCCTACTTAAAAAATGGGGGGGGGGGGACCACAACACTTCCTCTTTTCTTAATTTAACTCTTCATGGCTTTTTAATCCAGCAGTATTTGACTATCTACTATGGAGTCCCCTATCACAGAGCCAGGAAGTGTTAAAGCCAGGTCTTAAACCCAGGACTGTCTAATTGCAGCCACTAAGCTGTATGGGTTATTTTCACTCATGTGCAAGCAAACATAGCAGCAAAGAAATCTGGTGGACAAAGTAGCTGAAATACCTCCCAAGCAGACTAAGAAAGACGACATGAACCATAGACTTGTAATAATGTATTATAAAGTATGTTTAAGGAACAATGAGTAAAGCAATATAGGCAATCATAAGGCAATGTTCTCCTTAATCAATTCTTGGTCTTGGCATTTCAAGTTTGTGTCAAAAGGTTTGCCTGTGTTCTATTTTCGAGTATCCTGGGAACACTGGGATTTCTTCCTTTGAAGGGCATTACAATTTGATTCGTTTCTCACCATTTAAGTACGATAGAGGCATGTTTCTCTGAGGTGAGTCTATGGAATTATAGTCAATAAATATTGCTTTTAATTTACATAGGCTGAGTGGGCAAGTGGTATTATGGCAGAGCGGTGGGAGGCAAGGAGGGTCTACAGAGATATGTAATTTGATTTCAAGTTTGCTTTGCTATGTCAGTTTCAGTGTTTAGTCGGTCTGAATTTCAGGCTGTAATTGATGGAACCGCGGGTAGTCGAGGGATAACGTCTTATACGAACACAAAGGTATTAACAAGCAGGTAAGAGACAAGTCAGAAAACAAAGTCCACTGAGAACAACCTCAGACTTAGTCTGTTTTGGAAAATTCAAGTTGTTTGGTAAATCCCCTGATGATATGCTTTCAGCTTTAAGCTAGAAAATCCTCATAAAAAAGTGAAACCAAATAAAAATCAACAGAACCATGGATTTTGAAAAAGGTGGGAAAGATTTTCCGACTTCTCCAAAAAACACACTATTGTTGTAAAATTCATTCTGAGATTGTCGTTGTATGTGAGATATTTGAAGACATTATGTACAAATGCATCTGAATAAAGATGTATCTCCACTTCCAGGAAAAGTTTACAAGAAATTTTGCACATCCTAGTACTTTAAAATTGAGGTACTATTAATAATATACGCTGTTTTCCAAGTTTTTACTAGGTTGCAGACCCTGTACTAGACTCTTCATAAACATTAACTCTATTTAATTTCTTAGAATTACTCACTGTTGTTATGATTTCTCTCCATTCATCTTGTCTCTAGAATACAGTGCAGTCGCTTCTACCTTCTGTTGTGCTGACTCATTTCACACTTCCTTGCACTTATCTCTGGCTGCACATCTCACCTTTCGTGTTTCATCTCAGTACCCCCCCCACACACACACCTTGCTATTTATAGCTATAAACCTAGTACAGTACGGAGTACCCAAGGCATGTGATTTGTTTGTCGAGTGGATGACCATTTGGATACCCTTGATCTTCAACACTCTTCTTTGGATGTAATGCCTAGCCTCCCTTCTCATGGCTTTAGGGAAGAGAAATTCTTGCTTTCTCCTCTCATGGACTAGTTCCACAAGCTCTGGGCCACCAGACAACCCTTGGAAGTAACTGGTAGAGGCATCAATGGCTTTTCTTTGGAAACATAATCTGGAAAGAAACTGTAGGATGGGAAGGAGGGCAAGAGGAAAGCTAGGTGTTTACTGCAGGAGGCCAAAGGAGAGGGAATGCTGAGCCAGGGAGGAGGCAAACAGCCG
Organism: Rhinolophus ferrumequinum; assembly: GCF_004115265.2. Lineage (NCBI taxonomy): Eukaryota > Metazoa > Chordata > Mammalia > Chiroptera > Rhinolophidae > Rhinolophus > Rhinolophus ferrumequinum. Next base: position 62,966,346 of record NC_046297.1, read on the forward strand.
GTACTTTTCACTGTTGGTGCCGCTGCCACAGACGTTAAGACCAGGAGGCAGGGCAGATGGAGGAAAGGCCAAAGAGACAGCCAGGGCAGGGTGCAATCTCAGGTTCCTAAATGCCAGCTGTGGGACCTGAGTTCATTTATTCCTCCCAAGCCTCTCAGGGCTCATCTGTACATGGTGAGAGTCTTCTTTCAGGGGGTTGTTGATATAGCTTTAAATTAGACAGTATTGGTAAAGTACTTAGCACAAGACCGGAGCACATAGTAAGTACTTACTGTCATCAGCCCAGGAAATACTTTCTACCTAACACGTTCTGAAACATGAAAGTACATAAGGTCCCTTGGCATTTATCTTCTAATGTAAACATTCACTGAGTACTTACTGTGTGCCAGGCACAGCACTAGGCATCAAAGCCTCAGCAGGGAATAAACCAACGTCCCTTTGTCTCGTGGGAGGAGCCAACATTTTAGTTCAGGAGCTACAGACAAATATAATAATATTATTATTATTTACATATTTCATCATGTAATGAGTAAGTCCTAACAATCCAGTAGCCTAGATGTAGCCTAAAATTAAGTAACCTAACTGTAGAAATTAAAGGAGGAGCGTTTATTGAGTGATTGGTTGATTGACTGATTGATGTTTAACAGAATTTTAAGAAGCATGGAAAACGGCATTAATTTTAAAAATACAAAATTGCATATAGACTAGGACCATAGAATCATAATGGGAAGCCAAAGGGGAGGAAAGGATGCATAGCAATCATAAAAACATCAAGATACTATCCTTGAAGGAGCTGATCAAGCCCTTAAAATAGTTGTAATTGTCAAAATTCCTAAGTGACCATGCGAGCATTTTGTTTTTTAATTTCCGTTAAAATGCATGCCATTTAGCAAATGCAGTTTTTGATTGGCAACATAAAATAACTCAGCAGTATGAAAGGTAAACAGTGAAAATTGAGTGTCTCTTTCATGTTGGACACCAATCCTCTCCCCACAGACGATGGCGACTCTGGTGTGTCCTCCCAGATACGTTCTACATATGTATTGTCGGTATTTTTATTTTGAAACCCCTCAAACTTACAGCAAAGGTGCAAGTACAGAACGCAGATTTTTTTTCCTACACCATTTGAGAGGTGCCAATCCAATGCCCCATCTCCCCTGAATTTTTTAATGTGCATTTCATTTCCTATACATAGATTATTCTCTGCATAAGCAGTTGCAACCATCAAAATCAGAGTTAACCGTGATACATCACTGCCACCTAATCCTCAGACTCTATTCAAATTTCTGCAATTGTCCCAATAATGTCTTTATAGGCTAGAACCGGGGTGCATTTAGTGGTCACATCTTTTTGGCTTCCTTCAACCTGGGACAGTTCTTCAGCCTCTCCTTGAATTTCATTAGGTTGAGACTATCAAACATTACAGGCCAATGACTTTTGTAGAGAGCCCCTCATTTTCCGTGTGTCTAACGTTCCGTCATGATTAAGTTCAGCTTATGCAGCTTCAGCAGGAATATCGTAGAAGCGATGTGTTTTTCTTATTGCATCTTGTCATGCAGGGCGTCATGCGGGGTCTCAGCTCCCGCTCCCCACATAAGAATGCAGGACACGGTGAGGCCTAAAAGGAACACCCACAGAGCCACAGATAGGGGAGTCATACCACTATATTCTCCCTAGAGGCTGGGTTGGAGACACAGGAAGCAGGAGCCACACGATCCGCAACCTGCCGTCCACTTCTCTCTGCCAATAAACCAAACTTGCTAACTGCAATCCGCATTTGCCAGCTCAGTCACCATCTTCTTGCTAGCCCCCATTTTCTGCTAGTGTAGCCACGGCAGTTATATTAGTGGCCAATGGCTCCCTGGTTACAGCTGACGGCCAACTAGCCACAGCTGATGCCCATCCAATCACAGTTGATGGCCATTTACTACCTGAGCCCGCACCTTTCCACATGAGGCCGAGAGCCTGAAAACTGCACTCCTGGCTCTGTCCCCACACATCTTATCAGGAGGCACATGATATTGATTTATGCCTTTATTAGTGACGCTAACTTTGGCTGGATAAAGGGAGTATTTGCCCCGCTTCTCACTGTGAAGTTCTCTGTTCCTCTCTGTTGTTAGTAATTATTTTGTGCAAAGGTTGTTTGAGCTAAGTGCATATCCCATTGCTCATCAAACTTTTATTCACGTACATTGTATATACTTATGTTCTAATTTATTTATCCCAAATCAAATGTTGTTATGTCACTCACTGTCCTTCAGTGTTCTCAGGGACTTGAAAATATGCATAGGCTCAGAAGAAACAAACATATGATGTAATTTTTTATACCACACTGTAATTTTCATTTATTCACTTATTTCAACAAGTATGTATGGAGCACTTATTCAACAAGTATGTATGGAGCACTTCTTATGAGCCAGAAATAGACAGTTTATATGTATACAAATAACATTAGCAACAGTGTATGAAATTATATATGTGAAAATTACTTAACTTTAGTATATACTTATAATTAATTACATTGTATTTAATACTTCATAATACTCATATAATAGATGTATGTATGTATATTTATTTAATGTATTACAAATGGTTGTTAAGTTTTAAGCTAAAGTTGTAGCTAACACATACGGGTCATGTAACACACATTATTACTAAGTGTGTTTTTGTTATTATGCCCACCCTACCAACAGGAAATTGAGATTCAAAGACTGTAAGCGAATTTTCTAAAGTCAAGCTATCGTTGGTGACTCAATTCAGTCTGTTTTATTTTAATGGCGTTATCAGTCAGCTTTTTATCTGAGGCTTATAAAGTCTATTTTATTTTAATGAAGTTATCAGTCAGCTTTTTAATCTAAGGCCTATGGGGTTTAACATTGAACTAAATCCTAGGGCTGTCTAATTCTAAATTGCCTGCCCTTTCATCTAGAAGTGGCCCTCAAGTCTCCGGTCTGGCCTGTTACATAATTCTCATTCTCTCTCCCTCTCTTCTTTTCTTTTTTTCCCTTCCTCCCGCTACTGTAGCAGCTTAGTTGATATTCAATTTAAGATATCAAAATCCCCAGAAATTTGAAGGCACATTTCATGTCTGCGAATAAAAAAGTGTGGCGTTTGAAATGATTTAAGAGACAACTGGCAACTTGCACAGAAATTATAAGAAGACAAAAGCATCCGAAATGTGTCTGTACTGAAAGAGAAACAACTCTGAATTCAAGTTCGCTGTGTTTAAGGAGGACAATCATTGTCTGTCAAAACATCCCTTTCCCATCATTCGCTTTTCTTTTCCTGGGACACAATTCGGCGGGTAGCCTACTATCAGGCACGAGTCAAGTGCTCAGAAAAAAATCTGGTGGCATGAATGACCATACTATAGTTCAGGGGTTGGCAAAGTTTTTTCTATGAAGGCCAAAGGATAAAATATTTTAGTCTTTGTAGGACATACAGTGTCTCTCTGAATCACTCACTGTAGCAAAAATGCAGCCATAGCCAACGTGAGGATGTGTCTGCAGAGAAAATCAAAGAAGGTCAACGCAAAAAGAATAGGTTCAGAGAGGTGGGCTTTGATGGGTGACGCATCTGGAGAAGTAGGCAGGGAACAGCGGCTTTTAAAGGTCTCAGTAAGAAATCTTGGCATTTCTCCCAAAGCGATGGGAAGCTACCCAAAGATTTGAAGCTTGTATGTGACATAATTGGATTTGCATTTTAAAATAATAGTATGGCTTGCGTGTGGAGAGCTGAATGGAGTAGAGCAAGGATAGACCCTGGGGTCTTTGAAAGACCTGAGAGCAGCTTGGTCCAAGACAGTGGCGGTGAAGATGGAGAAAAGTAGGTAGACTCAGGACAATTTAGGAAGTTAAATGATGGGTTAATTGTGGGACATCAAGAGGCCTCGCAGGTTGCAGGTGTCGGTTTCTACTTGCACAATTAGATGGGGATTGGTGTCATTCCCGGGGGAGAGAAAACACTGAGGAGGATTGGCTGGGGGCGGGGTCTGAAGGTGGGAGTAGTTCTTAAGTTCAGATTTCAACATGTTGATCTGGGAAAGCGGAATGGCTGCTTTTGCCACATTCGAGACACTGCATGAATATGTTCATTAGTTCGGTAGGTGTAAGTCTAGGATTCAGAGGTCCATTCTAGGCTAAAGACACAAATTGGCAGTCATTGACGTGTAGTTGATTATGAACCCCAGCTATTGAAAGATGGCATTTCTTAGAGAAATAATATAAAGTGAGAAGAAAATACTCACATGTGTGCTTCTGCAAGTGGGGTACAAGAACCCCAGAGGAATATCGTCTGTATCCAGGAATGCTCGAGAAAGGAAGTCAGATTTCAGGTCATAGAAAGAGCTAAAATTCATGGAGCACTAGTTCGATTTGAATCTTTGGAATGGAGAGTGCTATGGAGTGTGACACAAAATTCACAAAGCTCATAAGACAAACAAACAGAAATAGGTAATGTGTTTGAAGCTGTTGCCTTGGCTAAAACCTCAGCTCCCCACCCCAGGGTGTGAGAAACAGCCAACCAAGTAGTTAGGTCATAATTAAAGCTGCTTATTAAATAGTAGTTCCCCTTCTTTCTGTTCCATGTGTGTAGTCACTGATTTAAAACTGACAGGGAAGAATGTCCTGCTTTTGCATGACACCTGCTTAGAGACTCCTACGGTAGAGTTAGCACACCTTAGTAGGTCAAAGAAGGGAGACTGGCTGAAACCCTGTGCCCTAGAAAAAAAAATTCTTATCCAAATGTTTCACAAGTGACAGGACTGTAATGTGTTAGTAAGTGAAAAGTTGCCCAGGCTTTCGCAACCTCAGACCACATTACTTCTTTAGAGGCACTAAGGAGCAAATAACAAGGAATTCACACTTAGTATTAGGGTCAGAGCTAACATGTATACCCTCCCTCATCTGTGCCAAGTTCAGTTCTTACCGTGTTTCCCCGAAAATAAGACCCAGCCGGACCATCCGCTCTAATGCATCTTTTAGAGCAAAAATTAATATAAGACCCAGTCTTATTTTACTATAATATAATATAATATAATATAATATAATATAATATAATATAATATAATATAATATAATACAGTACAATATAATATAATACCGGGTCTTATTTTAATTTTTACTCCAAAAGACGCATTAGCGCTGATGGTCTAGCTAGGTCTTATTTTTGGGAAAACATGGTCGTTCTTCTCTGAGATTAATGCACTTGCTCCTGTAACAACCCTATGAAATCGGTGCTCTTATCTACATTTTTCAGATGAGAAAGCTGAGACACAGGGAAGTTATGTCATCATGCAAGGCCACACTAATATGAGGTGTGATCAGACAATACAGTGAATGTTTAAATAAAAATAATTAACACAGTAAAAGACACATTGCCATTAATACCCCTCAAAATACGCCCCCTCGCTTCGAACACACTTATCCCATTGTTATCCACTTTCTGAAGCAGTTCTGGAAGTCCTCTTTTGTGAATGCCTTTAGTTGCACTGTCGTGGCTGCCTCGACGTCCTGAATCATTTTGACTTTGGGGAAGAGCCGGAAGTCGCATGGTGCCAGATCCGGTGAACAACGTAGAGGAGGACACACCGTAATGTTTTTATTTGACAGAAATTGCTGTACCAGAAGTGATGTGTGGCATGGATCGTAGTCATGATGGAGGATGTTTTACAGCACACTTTAAAACTCACCTCTCACCCATACCTCACACCTGACTAGCAGCACCAAACAAGTTGAAACTTAACACACATTGTTACTAAGGTTCGACATGCGACTTCCTATATTGAAAATCCCTGCCTTTCCATTGGGTGGCAGTTGGGGCAGCATTCACTATACTTTTTGATGACAACAGAAAGGCTCCATGTCACACATCACTTCTGGTATATGGCAATTTCTGTCAAATAAAAACATTACAGTGTGTCTTCATCCACATCATTCACTGGATCTGGCACCGTGTGACTTCAGGCTCTTCCCCAAAGCCAAAATGACCATGACAGGTAAACGTTATCAATCGATTCAGGACACTGAGGCAGCCACAACAGCACAACTGAAGATACTAACAAAAGAGCACTTCCAGAACTGCTTCAGAAAGTGGCAAGAACGATGGGATAAGTGTGTTCGAAGTGAGAGGGAGTATTTTGAGGGGGATTAATGGCAATGTGTCTTTTACTGTAATAAGCGTTTTTAAATTTAATCATTCACTGTATTTGTTGATCACACCTCGTGTATGTCAGATCCAGGATTTGAACCCTGAAAGTCTGGTTCCACAGTGTGTTCTCTTAACCATAACAAGCAATAGCCTCCCTGGTCATCCCAAGGAGTCAAGCCCTGCCGGTGACTCAGGGATAAATCAGCTTCTCAGAATGAAAGAAGCGAGTGACAGTCATCAACCAGCTAACTGTCAGTGCTGGTCCCATCACTTAAGAATCCTTATTTACAGTGAACATAGTGAAGCTCCTCTTCGTAGCCCTCTTCTCATAGTCTCTCTGGTTATGATTCCACTGTGCCATGTCCAGTATCTACTCCACCACAAACACTCACAAAGTAGAAACAAACAAAACATGGCTCTAGAAATCAAAGTCAATTAAGCGAGTGGCATACCAAATAACTTGAGGCTCCCAGTGATGGTGGATATTATTCAGGGAAGGGGTGATGGGAAAAAATGAGGACAGCAGATACCACCTCTTGGTGTTACCAGAAAAAGCCTTTTACCAGAGGGAAACCAAAGCCTACTCAACATGCATTTCCAAGATTGTGACAAGCAGTTACTGTATCAGATGAATGCTGTATAACTTAATTGTTTCTGCCACCTCCTGATACTTCGGCTCTGGGGTAATGTGATACATTAACAGAACGTCCATGGATAACAAGAATCCTTTTTTTTTCCTTCCCAGTCTTTCATTTCAGGCTCTTCTCCCACCCAAATACACACACCAGCCCTCGCATATATAATTTTGATTCAAATCACATAAGCCTATAATTTCCAAAGGCAACTGCGGTGAAGAGCAAAGCCGCAGAGCCACCCCATACACGGCGAGGTATTGAAAGGAGCCGAGGTGGACATCAGAGGGATGCTCACCTGGGGTCAAGTAACAACAAGGTCAAGATTTGTGTCAGCCTATACTTGCATGGGTCTGAATTAAAAGACAATAGGGAAAACGCGTCAGATCTAAAAATGATCTTATTCGGTCGTGGTCTTCCATCGGAACAAAGTCAGTGCAGATAATGAGATGCAAACTCAACTGTGATAAATCAGTCTATAGCAATGAGGGAGCTTGCTGTCACTAGAGTTCAGTTTGTCTGGGTTTTAATCTAGACCTTGGGCACATCAACCAGTCAGTTTCCTCACTTGAAAATAGGGATGCAGGGAAGTGAAGCACAAGGGGTGCAGGGGAACTTGTGATAGTCTGACACTGCAGTGGGGCAGCAAACATACACACACGTGTGTATGTGTGTGTGTGTGTGTGTGTGTGTGTATGCGTATGTGTGTTGCGGCTGGAAGGATTGGGGAGACAAGACGACGGAGTCTAGGCCGGGATGTGATCTTCAAAATGTTGTTTTCAATGCTTACGACTTAAAAATGATCTACGAGGTGACAGCACACTACAGATTCAAGCCATGAACAAATTTTAGTTGTGCCAAGATAACTGTCTTCTCAGTCTTCGGGATGGTTGGGGGAGACCGCGGCCCATTGCAGGTCACCTCCAGCTGCAAGCATCTTTGTCCTGTGACCACAGCGAGCTGTAACAATATTCGTGTTTTTTACTGGTGCTTTAATGTAAAATGTGGGAAGCACTGCTATAAGCAGAAAGGGCCCATGGAAGACATTGTAAAAGAGTCATTTCCATTCAGGGAGGCTTATGTGACATGATGCATCTAAAGTGTTCAATTAGCAGAGTCTGGTTTATAGTAAGTGCTCAGTTAAGGTATATATGTAGCTGTATAGGTGCTAAATTGAAAGAATATACACTGAAAAATATTTGCCATAGTTTCAGCCACAGAATTAAAATGAAATTGTCATTTTGTTGATCATAGTAGATTAACAAACACAGTAGCTTATACAACCATTTTTACAGCATTTTATATATGACATATTAATAACTTGACTCTTTATGCAGTGTTTAGTGTGCATATAGATTCGAGGAACTCTCAGTCACTCCCCAACTGCTCGGGAGTGCTAAGCCTTCACTTTGTAATCCATTGCCCCAAACACTGGTCAGCCAATCAAGGCATCTTCACCTAATTCTTTCAGCGCTGCGTCATTTCTTGGCCTGCGAATAAGGGTGATGGAAGATGGGGAATTCAGAGACAAATCACGAATGGTCATTTTCCTTAAGAAGGTTACATTCTAGTAGGGAAATTAGATATATACATACATAACTGTGATGCATGATAGAAAGTGGTAAGTTCCATGAGACGGGTTCAGAAAGACGTGCTATAAGAATATAAAGAAAAATGCTATGAGAACAAAGAGACATCAGCTGTGTTTGGGAGGGTTAGAAAGGCTTCATGGGGCAAGTGCAATTAGGGCTTGCTTAGTCATTCGCAAGAGAGAGAACCCAAAAGGAAAGGGGCTTCCATCAAAAACGGACAGTGTGGGTTTCTATAACTGATATTCCAGGGAGGGGTGCAGCTTCAGGAAAAACTTGATCCAGGTATCACACAACTGGGACCAGAGCCTCTTTCTTTCTTTTTCAGTTTTGCTTCCTCTGTGATGGCTGTATTCTCAGACAAGTTCTCCCCTCATTCTTTTACCCTCCCAGGTTCAAGTCCAGTAGAACAGGAAAAAAAAAAAAAAAAAAAACTTTTTCTTTTTTTTCCCTGATGGATCTCACAGCAGTCCTAGGACTAGCTCAGATTTGACCAATTTGGTTAAATGTCCACTCCTCGGGCAGTTACTATGATGAGGGAGGGGGATTGAATGCCCTCCTTGATTTAGGAGTAATCGCACACTCTGCTTCTGAGCACATGAGCTGAGGTGGGGGTGGGGGGCAATTTCCAAACAGGGTTCTGTTTCACGGGAAAAAAAAAGAGTATTATTTGCAAGCTAGCCACTAAAATGAAACTGTCTACCAAAGAGTTTGCGCTCTGATGCAGGCCTTACGTGAGATGAGAACTGCTGAGACCGGAATAGAGTGGAAGGCAGTAAAGAGAGGTCACTGGCACACTTAATGCTGTTACAGAATTTCTTCATAGTGCTCACGATGTGCCAAGCAGTTTTAACCATCTTACCTATGTTAACTCATGAACTCCCTCTAGTGACTTGATGAAATACAGATCATCATCACGCCCATTTTACAGATGAGTTAACTAAAGCCTGAGGGCTTGAGTAACTTACCAAAGGCTCCACAACTTGTCTGTGGTGGAACGGGTTTGTTCTCATCACTCAGACTGTAATGTCTGTGCTTTTAACCATTGTGCCATGCTACCGTTGTCACGTGAATGCAGCGATGGATGAATGAACCAGGGACCCTGACTCAAGCCTGTGCTCCTAACCTTTCATTATGCTGGCCTCCCTGTGCCCTGATGGCCACAGAATGTTCTTCATTGTTTCTCCTTTTGTTGTTCGTTCTTGTGCATTGGTTTTGTTCTTAGTCCAAAATAGATATACCTTCCTGCTCATTATTTGAGATCTTCCTCTTCCTTTTTATTTATTTGTTTCAAAGAGCAGGTGCTTTTGAGGTATTTTGGTTAAATGCAAACGAAGACCTTTCTCTCAGCTGAGTTCCTGGGTGAGTGGTGTTCTGATTTTAGAGGGAGCAATTGACTCTAGAGAGTACAAAAAGATAAATCAGTGTGGCCAATATTCCGCTCCCCTCTCCAATGGGTTATTATTTGAAGATAAGGCTGGATTCATGAGGAAAAAACCTTCTATAAAAACACTGGATCATGATCACACTTTGAGTCAATGAAACGCATTTCTCATTTATTATAATAACTTCGGGACTTCCTGTTCATCGTCTGTACCTGACAAAGGTAGAAATATAAAGAGAAAGGCACAAGGAGAGAGCAGAAGTAATGAAGAAGAAATAAAAGAGTGTGTAAAGTACTCCTGCAAGGGCTCGTCTTTAAATTTAGTGGTAGAAACACAGGCACGAGCATTCAAAGCTGTAGCAACTGACTCGGAATGATATGAAACATGGGCTCAACTGAGAGCTTTGCCACAGGGAAGCCGTGTGCATAAGCGGTGGCTGTACAGCCATGATTTGAATTGTTGTTCCCCTCTGGGAGCCCAAACAGTTTTAAAGAGAAACTGCCATTGCTGATTTTGCTTTCCATCAGCTTACAGCATAGAGGCAATTGCTTCTTTAAAAATTATATCTAAATAACATGTCAAGATGATACATGCTTGTAAAGGAATGCTTGTAGAATGTTCAACACAGCTCTTTCTGGCACAATTCAATGGCGATTTTCAATTTCCTTTGAAAGAGAATATGCGGTATGCAAAGGAAAACCCACAGTCTATCTATAGAGATGAGAAGTGGGCTGCCAGATCGAAGCAATGCTTTTAGTTATGGTTGCAGTATATTAATTTGGATTTTTAGTGGTGGATTACTTTTTCTGTAGTTCACTGAACTCAATGTGAGGATATGGACTTCTTTTTCCCTTTGGGCTCTACATGCATTATCAGAATGGAGACAGTGAGAGCAAAGCAAAAAGCAAGCAAACAGGGTTAATTTTTTAAAACGAAAGTGATGGGGAAGTACAAGCCCTAAGCTGTCGTTTTGGTACTATGTAACCAATGGGCTATTTGAGCTTAGATAAGAGACCATTTCTCCAGCTCTCATTTTTATAATTTACAAACAATAAAAGCTAGCTCTATTGCTGTAGACATGTGATGAAATAGCATGTATATAGATTTATCAGCTGAATCACCTTGAGGAAATCACCTTCTTCATTTTGACAAATATTTATTGAACGCTTGCCGTGTGCCAGGGCTGGGCTTGGCATCAGGGATACAGCAGTGAACAAAGAAATACTTACTGGGTTCTCCTGCTGTGCTTATAGCCTTCTTACAGCGAAAAACCTTAAACAACTGATCCTGCTAAGAAAGGTATAATTACATTCTGAGCTCAGGGCTTGGCAGGAAAGGGACATGGTCCTCTAAAGCATGACCATAAATACGGACTGGCATTGGAACATCAGGGAAAGCTTGCCTGAGAAGCCAGGCTTGAGCTGAGATCTAAAGGAGATAACAAAATGAAAGAGGGACTGGAAGTCCAGCCTGAAGAAACAGCATGTGCAAATAGCCTGAGGTCTCAGAGAATGCTGACTTTAGTAAACTGAAGACGGGGGAGGCTGGAGCAAGAGTGTGAGTGGGAGCAAATTTCCAGAGCAAAATGGGGAGGAAAGCAAAGCCAGAATCAAAAGGCAGCCTTCCAGAGTTTTGGTTTGCTTCCCAGGGACAATAAGAACCTTACCTTCTTCACTTAAAATGGGGGACAGGGGAGAGGTGACGACTTAAGGAGCTTGATTATACATGTAAATCACACAGCACTGAGCCAGGATACAGGAACTGGCAAAAAACAATGATCTCAGCACGCGGTCTTAAACTATAAAAGTCATCCACTGTTAGTCCCACTTTTCAGCATTAGGTCCTTATGTAATGCACATTAACAAAACCTGATTCATTTCCACATGAGATATGTTCCTTCTTCATAGCTGAATATCAAATAGGAGATTAAAACTAGTATCATAGTATTGAAGCCTTGCATTCTGTGGATGACTTGCCAAAAGAAAGTTGACCTCTAGTCCTTATATAATACACATAAAAAAGTACAAAAATCATTGGTATACAGCTGGATGAATTTTCACAAAGTGTACACGTATATTAACCACCACCCAGATCAAGTGAGAGTACACCACCAGCACCTAAAGCCCTCCCCATGCCCCCTTCCCGTCAGCGCTCCTTCCTTCCCGGTGGTAACCACTATACTGACTTTGGCTATCGCTGATTCATTTTGCCTTTTTGGGAATTTTATGAGTAAACTCATGCAGTAGGTATTCTTTTTTGATCTAACTTTTTGCTCAATTATATGTGTAAGCTTTTCCTAGGTTGTTGCATGTGGCAGACATAGAATTTATCTGTTCCAGTGCTGAAAAACATTTGAGAGCATTGAATAAATATTTTTGAATGTGCAAACGAATAAACTTCCCTAAGACTCAGTTTCCTCATCTGTAAAACAAGTTCAATAATACAATCAATATTTATTCCATCAGATTGCTGTGAGGATTAAATGGGACAAAGCACGCAGAAAGTCTATTTGGGGACATACAATAAGTGGTCATTAAGTGGAATCTACTTATAATTATTTCAGGAGCCCCTTCAAAAGGATTTAGACAATAGGGGAATTATTGTAAGGAGAAATACTGCCTTAATCAAAAATGTCTAGAATGAAGTTCTAGAATCATGAAGGAATCAAACCAAAAGAAGTATTTGCTGTCTACCACCACCCTGTACTTGGAAGCTGATTTAGCCCATCCCAGTACCATGTTCTGGATAAACAATGAAGCAATGGATGCTTCAGCATCTTCATTGCTTTGGGTCTTTCATGCTCTCATCCTAGCTTTGCACTTGTGCTGTCCTGTTCTACCTGGCCCTCTACCCTTGGCATTGTCACCTGGTTTCTGCAACACACTTGCTCTTTGCTAACCCACCTTGACTTGTACAGATTGACATTTGCCGGTTTTTATGCCTAAAACTGCATTTGACCTACCCTGAAAGTTCCTTCTACTCCTGGTCATATTGTCTAGGGTCCTTTGCCCTAATTCAAGCCCAGCATATCTAAACCTCTGAAGAGAATTCAGACAGTCATCGTGCTGAACATATGTGGGGCATTCAGTCTATAGACATTGATGGCATCTTGGCTGTCGATTAGAATCATGGTTAACAGGAAGCAGTGAAAACCTAATAATAGATTCATGCACCAAAGTCACAGGAGTGGCCTTTAGGAAATGGTTTGCTTGGTGTATCATTGATTACAGAGAAAATTATAACCGCCTCAGCATAACTGTGAAGGGCTAATTCGCGCAATGTTGTCACATTTCTCTGACTCCTCTGTTTGTGAACCATCTTCAGTCAAATGTCTTTCTGCAATATATGCGATGCCAACAAGATCTCTGAGTCACAGAGCTCTCCTGTGACTATAGTGAATTCAACTACCTGGTGGCTATCTTGGCTGAAATGGCATCCAGACATGTGAAACTTAACATGTCCAAGGTACAGTTTATTATCATGTCCTAAGCATTTTGCTTGTATTCGCTAACTCCAGCCGGAATCCAGGGTATTGTCTTTGATATCTCCCAACAGCCCTCACCCGCCACATCCAATCAATAACCAAGACCTGTCTATCCTGTCAACTAAATAGTCTCTTTAACATCTGCCTACTTCTCTTCATTCCCACTCGGTTTTCTTAGAATGCCTAATTTCTAATCCATAATAACACATAAGACTTCCAATTCCCTTGGCTGGTTTTTCACTTCACATTTCCACCCCCACCCATACGTTCTCCATCCTGCAGTCAAAGAGGTCTTTTTAAATTTCATACCTGATCATGTCACTTCCCTGTTGAAAATCCTGTCATGGTTTCTTCTTGTCATTTGGATGAATTGAGGCTGACTGTTTAGCAATGGACCATGAGTTATTCCATGATTTTGTCCCTGGGAGTTCACCGCTTGGAAACGTCTCCTCTCCAGCCCTTCTGAAATAGTTGCTGTTCCAAGCACATGTCATTTTCATAGTCATCTGTGGACCTTTTCTTGGAACATTCTTCTACTCATTCCACCTTCTCCAGGAGAGTCCTAACTATCATCAGGTTTCCACTTCAATAATAGCTCCTCCAGGAGAGGGCTAGCGGTCCTTTCTTTCCCCAATGCGCTATGCTTACTCCGTCTAGCCAATCGTGGATTTTGCTGAAATTACTGGTTTACCTGTCTTATCTCTTCCTCAACTATAGCTGGTTAAGAGCAGAGATATTCTATTCTTGTTTTCATTTTATCACCAGAATTAAGCACAACACATGGCAGAGTACCAGCTCAAAACATATTTGTTGAATAAATCAGGAAATGCATTAAAAGTTAACCAAAGATGTGCTTATAGGAAAGTATCGTCAGCTGCCAATTTTGGATGGCAGTGTACTACATATCAAACCGAAAGCATCTCAGCGTATTGTGTATACTTCCTCCAACTTGTCCTGAAGAGACAGATAATCTGGCAAATGCCAGACGTTAATGGCGTGCATTGAAGTAAATACCACATTCCCAGCAAGTCACGTTTTCCCTCATGAACTGTGATGGCATCACTGACCCAATGTCATCCATTTTATTCTTTCCACAGACATTTTCTATTTTCAGCAAAAAAAAAAAATCCAAAGACCATAAAATTTGAGTTCTTTTCCCACTATTTAAGATGAGTATACATATTCTTGCTCTCAGTGTCTAGTGACTTACAGATATCTCGGTTGGAGAATAAGGTAGTTACAATGTCGGAAGAAAAGGTGTTCAATTTGGAATCAAATACATGGGCTCTGTCATTTACCAGCTGAAGGACATTCTGTCAATTCTATCACCAAAAACATCTTTAAATCCTTTTACTTCTCTCATCTTTCTGTTAACGTCCTAGCCCGGGCTACCGTTAATTTATCACTTAGTCTCTCCTCATTGACCTCACTGTCCCCAGCGTTGTTATACCCCCTACCATTCTCCAAGCTTCAAATAGTCAGGATGATCTTTTCAGAGGACACATTCGATCATGAGATCACTCTGCTTAAAACCCTTCGGGGGTTTCCCATTGGTTTCAGGATAAAGGTCAAACTCCTTATCATTGCTTAGAAGGGTTTACGTGATTTGGCCCCTGCCCACCTTTTTCCCTTCCATCTGAGACCACATTTCCTCTCGCTCTCCATTTTTTTTTTTGAGGGGGAGGGTATGGGGGAATCTTTATTTGAGTGATGCTCAGAGCTGTCAATAGCCCCTGTTGTTTGTGAATAGTCCATACTCCTAGTTACGTGGTCCTCTGCCTTCCACCAACCCTAACATGGAGTTCCCACTGCTCTCTGCACAAGCTCCACACTCTAGGAATGTGGAGAATTGTAGAGTGCACAGCTCCCCAGGCAGACAGACCGGTTTCAATACCTAAACACATGAGTATTTAAAAAATAATAATAAAAAGAAGAACAAAGATATTCACTACTTGTTATACGTGCAGGTACTATAGCAGATTGGTTTTCATGTGTCACCTCTTTTAGGTTTCAAAACAACCAGCCATACAACGATTCCCATTTGATACCTAGAAATCAATATGTAAAGAGGATAAGGGCCTTTCACAAGTCATCCGGTGAGCTAAGAGAAGTAGGGATTTAAACCAGAGTCTGATGACTTCAGAGCCAGATTAACTTCTGTCACATACGTATACATCACATACAGGGGAAAAGGTGTAATAAATACTTAGTGTGCTGCCAAACACATATTAACATTTTACTATAAATAATTGTTCTCGATGTTGCTCCACTGTAGGAGGGACCAACCCTATCTCCTCTGTCTAACCACCTTTTTTTCTGTCCTTCGATGTTAGGCTCAGGCATAGCTTTTCTCAACCCCTACCCTGGACCACCTCTTATTGTCTCCACCATTCGTTTTGGCTTTTTCCCCCACTCACTGTGCAGGATCGTAAACACCTGGAGGGCACTTGTTGCTTTTCATGGTTTTCTGGCATCTCTTTCAGCACATCACAGAGTGAAATGTAATTGTAGGCCACTCGATAATGATTGTTGGATGGATGCATTAAACCTCATAATCAATCTTCTGACCCTGAACTCATTAGTACTATACTCTAAAGAGCTGAGATATCTCGAGTTAAATTAAGCACAAGGAAAATAAAATGGAGTTTCTGTTTTTCAAGAAAGAAGAGCTTTGTGAGCCCAATCAATGGTTAGCCCAGTGGTTGTTAACTGGGGGAGATTCCCCTCCAGGAGATATTTGGCCATGTCTGGAGACATTTTGGGGGTGTAACTATTTGTAGTGTGTACAGGCCAGAGATGCTGCTACCCACCCTGCAATGTACAGGACAGTCTCCCACCCCAAAGAATTATCCAGCCCCAGATACTGGATAACAATGCTGAGACTGAGAACGCCTGAGTTAGACGAGGCCATCAAAAGAGCATAGAACTTACATAGAATTTATTAAGCAGTTTATAAATATGTACTATGCATGTGTACTGTATGTGATGTTAGATTCTGTGTAAATGGATAAAGAATAGAACAAAATCTCTATGGCTAAAGACTTTTAAATCAAAACTTCAAAGTTCCTGGAAAAACTGATGTATAGTTAAAGCTCACTAATTCAAAATAACTTGAGGGAAATCCATTGCTTACTTCGCAATTGATGGAAGAGCAGCCAGGCTTATTATTTGACAAACGATACAATAATTCATTGTGGCAACTAACAAACGATGCTTATAGATTCTTAAAATGGCTTTTGTGAATTGATAAAAATCATCTGTAACTGACGTGTTTATATTCAAAGGAGTGATAAAGATGTTTTGAAAATAACTTGAAAGCTATTTATAATAACCTAACACTTCCTCTCTCACACCTTTACAATCGCAACTAAGAATTGCAAACTGTGCATCAAATAGCACAAATTCTAACTAGCAAATATTTGATGACAAGATCACAATCACATAATTCTTCCACTAAAATATATTTAGTACACACACACACACACACACACACACACACAAATCATAGCGGCCAGACTTTTGTACAGAATCTAAGAACAGGGTTATGAATGAAACAAAAAATGGCTCTAAGGAAGCACGGGATAGTAAAAGCAGAGATTATATTTGGTGTATAATGTATGTATCTGTAGGGAAGAAATTTTTATTTTTATATATATTTTTTATTACTTTCAGGTGCACAAAACAAAGTAATACTTAGACGTTTATCATTTCTATCCCTCACACTGTGTGAACCCCCCTCCCCCATCCACCATCCCCCTGACATCGCACAGAGCCATTACATTTCCTCTGTCTCTATTCCTAATGCTGTACTCCGCTTCTTGTAAGTATATACATATATACATATACATATACATATGTAAGTATATACATATATATATGTGTATATATGTGTGTGTGTGTGTGTGTGTGTGTGTGTATAAACTTGTAGTTGACATTCATTATTGTTCAGCTTCAGCTTCAGGCATCTACATCATCCCTGAGGTGGTCTCCCTAACGAGACAAGTGTCCATCGGATAACCTACAAAATCTTTACAACATTATTGATTACATTCCGGGAAGAAATTTTTATATCAATTTTGCTACTGTATTGTAATACACTATTTTTTTAAGCAGTTTTAAGCAGTTTCTGCTCCACAGCAAAGTGGAGCAGAAGGTGGAGATTTACCACACCCCCCAACCCCATATATGCACAACCTCCCCCATTGTCAACATCCCACATTTATTATAATTGACGAATCTACATTGTTATATTAGTATCATCCAAATCCACAGTTTACATTAAGGTTCAATGCTGATATTACACACTCTGTGGGTTTGGACAAATGTATAATGACATATATCCATTATTATAATACCATGCAGGGTAGTTTCACTGCCCTGACACCATTATTCTAAATTTTAAAATAAAAGTCAGAATAGATGAAGCACATAATGTTTCTCAATACCAAGAAGATAGCTTTCCTGTTCAAGAAAAGTATGCCTTTCCTAGGTCACTTACACAAAGGAATTCCATTTCCAGAGGCAAACTGGAAACTCTAAATTAGACATCAGATATAGAAACGCTTGCTCATTCTGCCCTTAGTTTTCTCTTCAACCACATTACCCCTTAGAGTGTGGAGGAAATCACTTGGTATATTTCCATCCTGAAGGATGGAGAAAGTTGTGCAGCCTCTGACAAAGAAGAGAAGACTGCTTACAAAAGAGACATCTTATAAAACAGTGATAACCAAGAATTCCTCCAATTCTGAACCCCTCAAGACGAGGAAAAACTTGATGAAAATAAAATGTGAAACCTTTCAGGCGAGCGCGATAAACTTGTAAGATATTTGTATCCCTGTTAGAGAACCTGCTGTACAAAGAGGTCATGCGGCAGTTTAGATCAAAAGTCGCCTTAAACACGGGCATGCTTACCAGGGAAGCTCCCTAAAAGGAATGTGTCCACATGCTTACACATGTCACCCCTGCAATCAAGAAGAGAAGGCAGATTGAAAAGTAACAACCAATATCTCAGCTTGATCTCTGAGGATTGTATTGTTCAAAGAATGCGACCACTTTCGTTACAACTGGAATTTCTTGATAACTTGGCCTAACCTGAGACTTTTGAAAGCGAGACTAGTACTTACTGACAGTATCAATAACACATCTGCAAGGTCATAATAATGTATGCCACAGACTATTAGGAGAGGCTCCTTGGTGCAGTGTGATGAGGGCAGGGGGTCAGACTAACACTAACTAGTCAGCCCCGTCACCAACTAACCATGTGGCCTTGGACGTGTCCCCTCACTTCTATGAGCATTGGTTTTCACATTTCGCATGGGAAACATGTTTCACAAGCTCACTTCAGTTCTGAAGTGGGTTGCCTGAGACAATGATTGCTTAAATCTCAGGACCAGGAAAAGGCAGAACAGTTGGTGATGAGGGATTGACAGGAAGACAAAGACGAGCTTGATGTTGGAGGCGACATGTATTTGGTTTGCAGGGGGATTAATCCAAGCTGGGTTTCATTTCCTCACTCAACACAATGTTGAACCTTGATTGGACATGCTGCTTTTATCTATGATGAAGGCATTCACTCACACATGAATACATGTCAGGCCCCAGCAGAGTGTCTGATGGAGGAATTAAACTAGGAACAACACGTGCGAAGTATCTGCCTTACAAGGCCTATCTGTAAGTGCAAATGGCTACTAACCACGTGTGCCTGTGTACAAGGTTGTATAGAGAAGAGAGATGACTGGGTCCTTTAATTTGTAATATCTTATCTGTCAATTACTGGGTTTCCCCGAAAATAAGACCTAGTCGGACCACCAGCTCTAATGCATCTTTTGGAGCAAAAATTAGTATAAGACTTGGTGTTATATTATATTAAAATAAGACCTGGTCTTATATTATATTACATAAGATCCAGTCTTATATTAATTTTTGCTCCAAAAGACGCATTAGAGCTGATGGTCCAGCTGGGTCTTATTTTCGGGGAAACCCAGTATTTGATGACTATCTTCCATTCTAGAACTCCTCAGACTCCCTCTTATTATAAAAATAATATGAATAATAATTACCTTGTATGTTGGTCGCTAATGTGGAACACTTTCAGAAGGTATATATTGTTACTTGCATTTTACAAATGAGCAAATCTATACTCAAAGACAATGGCATTTGACCAAATCCCCACAACTGCTAAGTAAAAGAAGCAGGCATCATCCCTAGGTTTGACTGCATGGAAATCTGAATTTGCCTGGCTTTCTTTTTATGGAGATGTGTGTATCTTTGTTGTATAAAACTGGAGAAGCACTGAATGCCTGGGATGGACTCTCGGCCTACCATTGTTTCTAACAATGAATTATGGCCATGGTTTCCTTGTAACCCCAGCTTCTTACTACACTAGCTTGGCGACCACCTAGCTGGAGTGATTTATTGAAATATAGCTATTCTTGTTTGGATGCACATAAGTGCATCGCCAGTGCACCTTGGGGTAATTATATTGTGGTTGAAGAACTGCCATGGCAACCACCGATGGAGTTGTTTATGTCCTGGAGCTATGGTGCATGGTCCCCCAGAGGGCTCTTCCGCCTGCTAAAGTTTGCAATGGATGGTGGAGGTTGGGGTGGGGGTGGGGGATGAGCACTAACCTATTACCATGGAGACAGAGATGCTGATAAAGAGCAGGCATCCTAAGGAAGAAACATCTGGAAGAGCAGTGTTGCATTCCTCAGAGGGTGCTGGTAGAACTGAGTAAAAATGCTGACCTTTTTCTAAAGGCCCATAAATAATTTACAACTTCTATCCTAAATTTGTTCCCTCCATAATTTTTGGTTCAGACATTCAACTCTTTAGACAATGATCATGTGCCAGTTCAAAACAGATTCTCACTCTTGAAACATTCTCACTTTGATAGGCTCTTGGGTTGCAATTAGGTAATGACTTGGCTCAGCTACCTTCAAGCAGGAGTGGACATGGATGGGTTTGTTTTTGCATTTGAATTCCCTTTGGATGGCACTTTATGGCTCTCTGAATAAAAGTTTCACCCGAGAGCCTCTATTTTCAGCTGTATGTAATTAAAATTTCAAGAACGGGTCTTCCCCTCTACGATGGAACCCAACCAAATTTTGCAGATAAAAAGTGAAGAAAGTTCATTGGTGTGTATTGAACAACCTCTTTTAAAAATCAGTTTTACTCATCTGCTGATATGAAAAGGCAATACTTACTTCTTAGAGCTTTTACAAGAATGAAGATGTGATGCAGGTGTGGCAAATTCAAAAGTCTGCACAGCCATCGGTAGACGACTAGATTAAGAAAGTGTGGTGTATTTATACAGTGGAGTATTACTCGGCTATAAAGAAGAATGAAATCTTACCATTTGCAATGATTTGAATGGACCTAGAGAACATTATACTAAGTGAAATAAGTCAGATGGAGAAAGACAAATACCTTATAATCTCGCTTATATGTGGAATCTAAAGAACAGAGTAAATGAGCAAACTAATCAGGAACAGTCTCAGGGACATAGAGGAAAAATTGATGGTTGCTAGAAGGGAGGGGGTGGGGATGAGGGAGAAAGCGAGGGGATTAGAAATCCTAAATTGGTGACTACAATACTGCCACGGGGATACAAAAGATAGTTTGGGGAATATAATCAATAATGTTGTAAAGATTTTGTAGGGTGTCAGATGGGCACTTGTCTTATTAGGGAGACCACTTCAGGGACGGTGTAGATGTCTTACCACTGTGCTGCATACCTGAAGCTGAAGCTGAATAATATTGTATGTCAACCATAATTTAATATAGATAGTCACAGGATATGAAGTACAGCATAGGGAGTAGAAAGAACGGAATTGTAATAAATGTATATGATGTCAGAGGGGCAATATATTGGGGGAAGGGTGTTATCATTTTGTGAGGGGTGAAATGTCTAACTATTACATTGTTTTGTACACCTGAAATTAATTAAAAAATAAACTTAAATTCTACAAAAATAAATAAAGAAAAAATAAAACATCTGTTCTTTCATTAACTAAAAAAAAAAAAAAAAAAAAAAAAAAAAGACGAAAATGGCTGCAGGGCCGAGCCGATCATATATGTGGGCAAAATGGAGTGAGTGTCAGGCAATAGGGCAGAGTGGGGCCTGCAGCCAACTGGGGAGCACACGTCAAAACTAATGTAGGCATTTGCTTTTGAGTTTGGTCATTATTTTTAGAGAGAAGCCAGAAATGGGAAAAATGGTGAAATTCCCCCAGTTTTAAATAACAACTAATTAAAAATATTGCATCATCTGGTAGGTAAAAAAAAACACACAAATGCATTAAAAAAACACGTCCTGGATTGCCTTTGAGGCCTCAGGTGATGCATGTTAAAAGCTTAGCACAGTGCCTGGTACCCAGGCAGCGCTCAGTAAATGTTAGCTATTCTTATTTGTTTTACTGGGAGAGATGCTGAGAGGTCTGTACTTTTCATTTACAGGTGAGGCCCAAAGATCTGAGCCCAGATGTGAAAGAGCCTGACCTAAGTCTTTCTGATCCCACCCCTCAGTGACCTACACAGTAGTGGGTAGTTAAGAATGTTCACTAACAGCTTATAATGTTTTATGCTGATCTGATTCCCCTGATTTTTTTTAATAGCAAAACATTATTCTTGCTGCTTGCATCACTGTTGTATTGCACGTTTGTCTTAAATTCAGAGAAATAATACACAGAAGCTTCAAGCGACTAACTGACTAACTTCCTTGCTTTTTTCTCTCTCTCTCTCTCTCTCTCTCTCTCTCTCTCTCTCTCTCTCTCTCTCTCTCTCTTTCCTCTCTCTCTCTCTCTCCATTCATTCATAATTGAAGACTCATGCATAGAAATCTTCAGTTCAAAACATATTCTAATTTTTAAAACATCCTCTATTCACAGGCAGGGAGAGGTGATTTCATTAAAAAAAGAAAACAAAATGGACCAGAGGGGTATTCTAGATTTACTGCTTCTAGGCTAAATTACTTGCATTGTGACAGCAGCAAGATCTGAATTCATAGCTGTAATACCCCTTTCTTATCTTCAGAGAGAAGCAGTCTCGAAAAGTCTTCTGTGTCCTCCGCCTAAATGCTACTTTCTCCAGTGCTCTGTCACTTTTAGGATAAAGAGATTTCATTCTTGGTATTGCTTTCAAGGCAAGAACTATGAAGGTGATAGTTTATGTTCTGGCTTCTTTGTTTTCCAGGTCCAAAATGTATACATTCTAGTTAGGGGAACTAAGAAGCACATCAAGGTCAGTTAAGAGAGGTGAGCTAAGGACCCAGGAATCAGTACGGGTTCGTGAGTGGAAAAGTGAATGTCTGATGCAGGAAGTAGAACTAGATCAATTAAAAAAAAAAATTAAAATTAAAAAAATTAAAAATAAATAAATAAATAAACAAACAAACAAAGGTCAACTCGTGTCCCAGGAAGTAGAAGCTGGTCAGAGAGTGGACAGGTGAGCTTGTGACTGAAGAAGTAGAATAAGATAGGCAAACTGAGGAAAAGTAACTTAGGTAGAAAGTGGTTCTTGGAAGCTGGGGATGAGGTTTTCTTTATTTTGCTCTCTCCACGCCAAGCAAAGGCCAGCAACACCAGGGGACATTTGCAGAATGACTGGTTCCTTTCAAATTAGACTTTGTAGGTTTCCCACCTCTGCAGCTGTGAGGCTTTGGGAATTTACTTAAACGCTCTCTGCCTCAGTTTCCTCATCTGTAAAATTGAGATACCAATATTGTTTCGCCTCACAGTTTGTTGTGAGAATCAAGCGATATATGTAAATGCTTAGTATAATGCCTGATATAGAGTAACTCTTCAATAAATATCAGTTATTGTTATTATCATTTTTATTCACATCTTAAATGTTTCAAATTGCCTTCTTAATAAGCATATGCTTTCACCTACTGGTATGTCTCTCACTTACCTACCAGCTTCTTTACTGCACCGAAGCATCTACTAGTCATTAATTAATAGTCAATAAAAGGATCCTTGGTGAGACAGGTTTTCTCATGCTATTAAATGCTACAGAAATCACATCTGCTCATTCAGTGCCACAGAGTCCCGCTGCCCCAGGGCACTTTCTTCAGAGTAAATCTATGATGAATAAATTGATAACAAAGGAGTTGTTTATTTGCTGGTAAAAGGATTGTGGAAGGAGTCAGAGAGATTGATTTTGTTTTGTAAAACAGATTTTCATGTAAAAGATAGCTTTAAATCAGAAGGTCTGAGTTTGGTACACAGAGAGCCTGGGGATGGAAAGAGAAATCCTTGCCTCTTTTTCTTGACATCATTTGTCAGTTGAGTGGGAATGTCCTCTCTATTGTAGGGATGTAAGTATGATGGAAATTGTGTCTACTTGGCTTGAGGTTCTTATAAAGATGAGTTTGGGTAAGTGCTATATAAGTATTAATAAAAAAGCACACTGAATCTCTTCCATCTATCCCCATAACGGTGTGTGTTTTCATCCAGTATCTATTTTTGCTATTACCTGCTTGATTTTCATTGCTCATTGATCGGCATTTTATTTGAATGCTGCAAAATATTTATTGCTTGTTATAAGGTATGATTATAGGTCCCTGGAAAAGTCAAAGTCCACAGCAATATATGGCACGTGTCCAGTGATAATAGCTTGATTTCCATTGGTTTGCCGGTTACTTAAACCACTGAGCTGTCATCAAAGCAAGGCCACTACACACGGTGTACACCTAACCCCTGCCCCAAGTTTCCACATTTCACATGGCTCAGGGAATGTCATTTCTGCAAAGTAATAACCACTCTTCCTGTGTGCATCGTGCTCTAAAATTTCAAAAGCTCTTTCCCACACATTTTGTCATTTGATTTTCATCACAAACCTGTGAGTCCAGCAGGGCATTATTAGTTCTATGTTATGTAGAAGGAAAATAAGCCTGAAAGAATATAATCAGTTCATAAAAAGGAAGAGTGGGGATTTGAGCTCAAGAATATATGACTCCAAGGGCCTTGCTTTATCCGCTGTTCACAGGCAGGGAGAGGTGGTTTCTCAAAAACCTCTCTACTACTTAGAATGCCTCTTTTTCTAAAAGGATCTGTGGACCAAAGAATACTTAGAGGCCCAACCAGAGCAATGAAATGCAGCCATTTTTATCCATGGTGGCTCCGATCCTGTTCCAGTTCATTACCTCTTCAAAACTGTCATGAGAGGGTCACAAAGAAATGTGAATTCTCTCTGAGTTTCAAATTTGTCGGGACAAAAAATCATCCATAGGTTGCTGATGTCACTTGGCACTGGTGTGATGGCATAAAGAAGTGAAGGAGAGTCAGACTTGGGTGTAGAGGATGGATCCATCTGTTTCTAGCTCTGTTATTGTGGACAGTTTCTCTGATCCTCAATTTCTTCATCTGGTAAATGGAAACAATAATAGTATTTGCCTGGGATGGATGGCATGAAGATTGAAAATGTTTCCTGTAAACTGCTTAGCAAAGAACTTGGTTTCATAACCACTTAAAATAAATAACATGGTTACTATTGTTTTTACTAATTTTGCCTTTGCTATTTGAATATTATAGGAAGTTTCTCAAGCATATTTTGCCTTTGAGGTCTTCCCTGTCTATGTTTCTTTAGACCCCCGAAAGGATGAGTAAAGAAACTAATGAATAAGTGTTCTGTGTTCATGCCTTCTGTGACCCATTTTACCTTCTGCAAAGATGAATCATAATAATTACCATGTTCATTTCCAAATATTCAATTAACTTTAACAAGTGTCATCTGAGGGCCTACTATGTGTCAGGAGCTCTGCTCGGCACTAGGGTGAAATGTGGTTAAGACATGGTCTTCAGTTTCAAGAAGCCTTTCGATGAATGGGGATAACAATAATTCCCACACAGGTTTTAAAACTGTGTTGCAAGTGTTATGATGGTTATATACCCAGAATGGTATAAAAACTCTAACAGGGTAACAGTCTAGGGCTTATAAGGCAGTAGTCAGAGGATACTTGGAAACATTTTCCTCTTACCAGAGTATAAAGTTAAAATCAAGAAGAGGAGGAAAACAACCGTGAAGAGGATTTCTGGAGCCAGGTCATGGGATTGACAAGATAGTGGGCTTTGTCTTCTAAGTCAGAGATCGCAAAACAGTACTCTATGAGCCACAGACAGCCCAAACAGCCCATACAGAATATTTGATCTCCTGGATATTTCGAAAAATGAATTCACATAAACATAAAATATGGTTTTACTCACAAATCCCAGTGGCTACCTTCTGCAGAAATCACTCAACCCCCATTTTCACATAGTATCAATTAACTGGGGCTGAAGCATGGCTGCCTATAAAATACTAAGCGTGCATTCTCAGATTTGCCACAGTTCCTATCAGTCCCTTTTAACGACACTTGGCCTATTGCACTCATTTTTATCACATGTTATACACCTACTGGCATTTGAGACTACTTTTGGCTTCTTCTGTTATCCAGCCCTTAGCAAGCATTTGAAACTACGCCTATCAGAAAACTAGGTATCATTCTATTTGTTGTGTGGGTGTTGCCTTTCAAAGAGTCAACAAACTGGTTCACTCCCCAGATACCAACAATCTCATCAAGCCATTTCTATCTAAATCCAGCAGGTTCGGGTAGAGGGGGAAGCAAGAGGCAACAAATTAACAGCCAGTCCTACTACTTATGTCTATTAATAATAACAATAGCTAATGTTTACTTAATTCTAAGTACCAGCAACTGTGCTATTATGTTTACCTGTATCATTTCAATTCATACTCTTACAAGAGAAATACTATCATTATCCTCATTTTACTAATAAGAAATACAATTCCTTTCTTTATATATGTCAGATAAATGTGTGAGTACTTGAGAACCAAAAGATATAATCAAGAAGGTTCTTAGGAGTATTATTTGTAATAGCCCCAAGATGAAACAACTCAAGTGCTTGTCAGTAACAGAATGGATAAGCAAATTATGGTGTCCTCACTCAATAGGATACCGTAGACGAGGCAGTGAGCAAATACAGTCCATGCGCCAAATCTGGCCCATCACCCTTCTTGCAAATACATTTTGCTTTTAATACAAATACATGCTCATTCTTTTGTCTATTTGCAATGGCTCCTTTCATGCTATGACAGAGTTGAGTTGTTTCAGTAAAGAAACAACATTTGCAAAGGCAAAAAGGTTAACTGTCTTCTCTTTATGGAAACAGTTTGCCAACCCTTGCTATAGATTGATGACAAGAAATCATCTATGGCCACATTTGTTATCATGTATGAATCTTACAGATAAAATCTTGAGTGAAAGAAGCCCAATTGAAAAAAAAAAAAAAAGACACGAATAGCATGCTTTAAATTGCGTTTCTGGTCTCCTTTCCCTACTTCTAGAATTTTCACTATGTAAAAATTGATCTCTGTCCTTCCAGCTGCCCAGTACAAAGATATATGTTCTCACATCCAATCTATCTGAAAGTATCATTGGCTTTACCTTTGAGATACATGACAAGTCTAA
Organism: Rhinolophus ferrumequinum; assembly: GCF_004115265.2. Classification (NCBI taxonomy): domain Eukaryota; kingdom Metazoa; phylum Chordata; class Mammalia; order Chiroptera; family Rhinolophidae; genus Rhinolophus; species Rhinolophus ferrumequinum. The sequence goes on from NC_046297.1 coordinate 62,993,048, forward strand.
CCATGTATCACCACCTCTTCCCGTCATTCTGATTTCAAGGCATTATCATCCAAGGCATCATCCAGGACAATGGAAACAGCCTTCTCACTGAGGGTTCTTCTTCTGTCCTTTGCCCTATTTACGGAAGGTAGAGTAATGCTGTTGAAAAGCAAATCAGCTCGTGCTACACCTTTGCTCAAAACTCTTTACTGGTTTATTTGTTTAGAGCAAATGCCAGGATTCTTACTATTACCAATGTGGCCTCACGTGATCTGACTTTAGATCAGCGTGCCGGCCTCATCTCCTACCTTCGTTCACTCTAGCACCAGGCACACTGGTCTCTGCTCTACCTTGAACACATGAGTGGTCAGAGGCATTGTCTTCGCTACTTGTTCTGCCTGGTAATGCTTTCCCATCTTTTTACCAGCGAAACCTCCCACACTCCTGGCATCCACTTGCCTGCTTTAATTATTGATGACTCTTGAAAATACTCTATTTTATTTTGTAAGCTCCACAAAGACCAAGGTTTTGGTTTCTGTTGTTCACGCTTGTATCCCGGGCACTTCCAACAATGAGATGCACAGAATAACACTTAATGAATGTTGTCCAATAAAGAAATGCACTGAGACGTTTTTCTGGAATGCTAAGCAAAAGTATAAAATGAGAACAATGACAGCAGAAATGATGCATGTAGAGAGAAAGGAGGTCTGACCTAAACATAACACGTGTTTATAAGAAAAATTCAGAGTAATTACAACATACACATCAAAAATATATATACTTTTAGTCCTGATAAGAAATTAGATTAGAAAGTAAAGACAAAAGGGTTCTTGCTTCTCTGATGAAATCAGTGAGAAAGGACTGACAAAACATGTTCCAGCAAAATTTATGATGGACCAGGATACAGGAAACTTTGACAAGTACTCAGTTAAGGGAAATCAAACAAACAAACAAACAAACAGTTTACCAACAAAAGAACACAAACCCGTCTGGCTTAGACTTCAGTATTTCAAAAGTCAGAATGTAAGGAGTGACAGCTGAAGGACTTTAAAGGAAGAAGGTTTTGACCCAAAATCTTTACACCTATCCAGTTATCTTTCATGTGTGCTAATACTCTCAGATATTCTCAGACAACATAGAGATAGGCCACCGCTGTATTTTTCTTGTAAAAAAGAATGACCTGAATTGATATTTCAACTGACTACAACATAAATCCAAATTAAAAAAAAATTAAGAATGAACAAATAACAAATTAGATACTAATCCCTCTGTTTTTATCATCAGAATGTCTAATACTGAAGAAGAAATATGCTATAGCACAAAGAACATAAAGTGAAACATCTGGGTGTAAATCCCAGACCACTCACTAATTAACTTTGTGACTTTGGGCAAATCACTCAAGCTCTTTGAGTCTTAATTTTTTTATTTACACTATTAAGGTAATGATACCTAACGTTCACAGTTGGGTTGAGCAGATGAAATCAGATAATGCATGTAAGTGGGATTAGTAAATTACTCTAAAAATGTTAGTACTTATTATTGCTCACTTATGATTACCCAGTTAAGGGTTTATGCAGCTTCCATCAGAGCAGCTTTCTTAAGGACTCAGCTTTTGTGTTCCCTGCAAATTCATATGTTGAAACCCTAATCCTCAATGTGATGGCACTAGGAAGTGAGGTGGAGCCTTTGAAAGGTAATTAGGTCAAGGATGCAGTGAGAAGACAGCCATTGAGGAATCCTAAAACAGGCTCTCACCAGACACCACATATGCGGATGTCCTAACCTTGGACTTCCATAACAGTGAGAAAAGAAACGTCTGTTGTTTAAGGCACCCAGTCTATGGTATCCTGCTTTGGCAACCTGAACTAAGACTGGCTTTTAGTTGTCTTTTCCAGGACAAAGCCATTTCCACGAATAAGGGATTTGTTGCGGAACAGCGAAGACAGCTCGCTATATTTGGAAACAGAAATCTTTTTATTATAAGTCTCATTTCCATAATCCACATCTAGCTACATAATAAGAAGTGTTGCTTTCTTCTACAGAATTCTCCGGAACTGGGTCTCACCCTTCAGTCTTTGTGATATCTTATATTAACCAGTCAGGTTAATCTCTTAACAGAAGTGACAATCCCTCAGCATGATCATTTCTTATTCAGGATATGTGTGCATGCTTCAATCCTGGCCCAGGCTGCCTCAATCCTATGCCTTCCAATTCCTTTTCTGCATGAAGGCTTTCCTCCTATCTCCAGACATCCGTCATCTCTGGTCAGTTCCTTTAAAATTTTTATTGTGAACCACACAAGTACATTATTTACAGGTTAGTCATAGTCTTTACTAGTCTCTATTAGTAATTTAGGATTGTGTCGGTTACATTTTGCACAAACATTGATGCCAGAAATACAACTAAATTGTAATTAACTGATGTCAATAAAAATCTGTCCAATGATAAAACTATGTTCATGACAGAGCATTACAAGAAAAAAGGAAGCAAAAATCACGGGTACCGCATGATGTACACTACGTAAGAGTGCTAGCAAAAAGATTAGAAAGAATTGGACTTCGTGTTGAGAGTGGTTATGTCTGAAGAGTTGAACTAGCACATTATTTCAGAAAACTGGTTTTATGAAGCAATAGTTCCCTGAAATATTCCAAGTTGTCAAAATGTTTAAGAAATTCTATAAGTAAAACCCTCACCTTGGAAATTTACATCACAAGTAAAATTATTGAGCCCTTACTATGTGTCAGTAATGTGCGCTATTTAAAATATGAAATCCAAAGAAAAATGGTACACTTAGGAAGTCAATAAGTATCAATTTTCTCCCCATATGTAAGAAAGTTGATGCTGAGTTCATTGAATTATAAATTTCCAGTTCCCCGATGATGACTTTAAACAAGTTATCCCGTTACTGGTCCATTAATTTGGGCCTTTATGATGAAAAGCACTATCTTATTACCTGGGAATTGACGTGTGAGTTTAATAAATAATAACATTCACTGTCCTGAAAACCCCAGGAGAGAAATGCTGCAGAATGTAATTGAGATACTCTCCGTCAGTTTATTTAGTGACTACTGAGACGCAAGCATAAAGCTGTGAAGTCCTATGCACGCTACCTTGCACGTATAAAAGAGGTCAATACTTGATTTTCTGATCACAATCTTTGTCATTTCAAATGGGATCCTTTAGTTTCAGTTCTGAAAATAATAAAGGAATCGTTTAATCAGTGTTTCTTTAACAGTGAGTCTATAATGTGGTAAACAATAAAAATCACTCACACTCACACACAACACACACACACACCTACCTCAAAATGCTGATATATTTCCTTAGGAGTTGAGCGGGAGTGACGACGGAAACTAGCTCCATTTGTAGTCACTGTGTTTTCCATGTTCCACCACCAATCAACATACAGCTTGCTATTTTCTTTTTTTTTATTATTAGTTTCAGGTGTACAAAATATAACGATTAGACATTTATACCCTTCACAAAGTGATAACCCCACCAAGTCTACTACCCCTCTGACACAGTACATAGCTATGACAATACCTTGCTATATCCCCTATGCTGTACTTTACATCCCGTGACTATATATGTGTGTATTTTAATTATACTTGACATTCAATATTATTTTACATTAGTTTCGGGTGTACAGCACAGTGGTTAGGCATTTATATAATTTATGAAGTGATCCCCCCAATAAGTCTAGTACCCATCTGACACCATACATAGTTTGTACAACACTATTGACTGTATCCCCCATGCTGTATTCACACCCCCGTGAATAGTTTGTGACTAGTGATTTGTACTTCCTGATTCTTTCACCTCCCTCCCCCATCCTTCCAACCTCCCTCTCATTGGCAGCCATCAGTTTGTTGGCTGTATCTGAGTCTATTTTTGTTTGTTCGTTTTATAATTTCTTATTTTAAAATGATGACTACAGTGGACCCTTGAACAACACAGGGATTAGGGATGCTGACCCCCAGCACAGTTGAAAATTTGTGTAGAACTTTTGGCTCCCCCGAAACTCTACTGTTGACTGGAAGCCTAGCCAATTACACAGACAGTCAATTCACATATTCTATATATTGTATGTATTATACACTGTATTCTTACAATAAAGTAAGCTAGAGAAAAGAAATGGTATTAAGAACGTCATAAAAAATAGAATATACATTTACAGTATCGTGCACATTTATTTTTGAAGAATCCACGTATAAGTGGACCCGCACATTTCAAACCCACATTGTTGGAGGGTCAACTGTATTTGTTTGGTTTTCCAAGTATAAAATTGCATCTCCTCAATATTTTCTCTAAAACTGTGCCCTGGATCATCACTGGGGTAGCTAGTCTCCAGATTTTGTAAATCCGGAAGTTGAGGCTCAGAGACGAGATATGATCTATCTGCCCAAAGTACACACAGCTTGTGGACAGAGTCAGAACAAGATGTGGCTCTTTCCCTCCAGCCCACTGCTGCTCATTCTATTTTTCACTCTGCCTTCAAGAAAAATGATAATGGGGTCTAAAAGAAAGCCTCTCTCAACTTCAGAAATTTACTTTGAATAATTGAATCAGTAGGTTTGAAGCTTCTTGGGAATAGTTACGTTAGACCTGGGATAGAAATAGCCTATCCCTTAGCTGAGACGTGTCACGTTGAAATTGATACTGCTTTTCCCCGATGTACAATTAGGAGAGACAAAGACCTACTTTTGTAAATGTTGTTGAAGGAAAATGGAGCAGGTGTCTCCTTCCTCTCGTTTCTCTAGGTCAGTTCGGTTCCTGAAGTCTCTCTTTGTCTAGATGTCTCTTGCTGTGAATTGCCCAAATGATTCTCCCGATGGCAGCCCAGGGTTGCTTTAGGTGAAAAGACAAACTCGCAGGGTCCCGGGCAGGGGGCACCCAGCATGTGTCCCACGCTTCTCCTACCCTGGGTCCTTCAGGCTTCACAACCTGCCTGCAGCCCAGGCATTGCCATTCCTTTGTGTATTCATCATCCATTCATCTTACATCATCGTCATGTAGCGCCAGCCCTGTGGACATGCTGCTGGATAAAATCGACATTGTTCCCATTTGGGGAGACCTCGCTCATAGCACAATAGTCAGACGATAAATAAATAATGACATACAATTGTCACCAGTAACACCATTGTTCAGATGACGAACCTGAGGCTTAGTCGATTAAAGTGCCTTCCCCAAAGCCCGTTGACCAGTCAACTGGGAGAGTGCAAAGTCCACAGCGTGCCTGAGTTCCACCTCACTGACTCTTAGCTTTCTGTTTCCGGAGGAGATGTGTGGATAGGGGCTGTCCAGGGAAACTTCCTTTCGCAAAACAAAGAGGGCTGAGCCTTCATCAGCAAAAGCAGACAAATGCGTAGGGTCAAATGCGTAGGGTCACTAGCCTGAGATACACCTGGAAAGGGGAATCACACCATTTTGAAAACAGAACTCCTCCCGTAGCCTTTTCATTTTATTTTATTTCTTAAAAGATTTTATGTTGCAGGTCAGGTCTAGGTTCACAGTCAAGTTCACAGCAGGAAGTGGAGGAAGTTTCCACCCACCCCCTGCTCCCACACCTGCACACCCTACCCCGTTGTCGTCATCCTCCCAGAGAGGCACATTTGTTACAGGTGATGAACCTACATAGATGCATCATTACCGCCCCAAGTTGGGGTCAATCTTGGTGTACATTCTATGGGTTCAGACCAATGTATGAAGACATGTACCCACCATTACAGTGTTACATAGAATACTTTCACTGCCCTAAAAATCCTCTGTGCTCTGCCTGTTCATCTGTCCCCTCCTAACACTTGGCTACCACTGATCCTTTCCTTTTCTTCATAGTTTTACCTTTTCCCAGGATGTCACACGGTTGGAGTCATTCAGGATCTAGCCTTTTCAGATTGGCTTCGTTCACTTAGTCATATGCTTTTAAGGTCCCTCTGTGCCTTTTCATGGCTTGATAGCTCATTTCTTTTTAGTGCTGAATAGTATCCCTTTGTCTGGATGTCCAGCTGCACAATTTTAATTCTCTTTGCCCCAACAATTATTTTTGAGATTTGAAACACAGGCTTAACTATAGTGAGGAACAAGGGAGGGTGCTAGGAGCCCAGAAGGCACACGTCATGCATTATGTAATTTCTCTGACCCTCAATTTTCTCATCTGTAAAATTCCTATGATAATTTTCACTTCACCCTGCTTTTGTGCAGAATAAATGAGTTGAGCCTAGAAAACGCATCAATAGTAATTTTTTCCAGACTGTGCTTTGAGGTATGTCTTTAGGGCCTTTGCTTATGTCTGCGTGATGTTTTTCTCGGGGAAAGAAAGATTTTTCTATCTCCTAGACTAGACCTTCCCAGTATTTGCCAGACGAATGTTCTGGGGTCCATGTTTTGGGGTAGCAGCCTTTGTATTGTACAGTTTCTCCAATTTAGATTAAATTATGTTTTCTTCAGTACATTTATTGGAAACTGTTATCCAGAGACTTTTACACATTCATTTCCTGTGATGGGCCAAGCTTCTAGAAAACCCAGTACTATGTCTTATTCTCTTCACGTTCCTGGCAACTAGTTTGCCACATATGAGATGCTTAGTAAACAGTTGCTGAACAGAGAGTGAAATCGGATTATTAAAGTCATGCAGTGTTAATATAAAAATCCTAAAAACATCCTTTTGTACTCTATCCTCTAATATAGGGTTTTTCAACTTCACCACTCTTGACCTTTTGGGTGGAATGGTTTTCTGTTGTGGGGGCCTGTCCTGTGCATTGCAGGATGTTTGGCAGCATCTCTGGCCTCTACCCACGAGAGCCCCATAGAATCCCCTTCTCCCACAGAAGTTGTGATAATCAGAAATGATTTCCGACATTGCCAAATGTCCCCTAAAGGACCAAGTCCCCCCCCGGGTGAGAATTACTATTCTAAGCTACCTTGATGACTGCCTCACCCACCATAAGTTCCCAATTCCACTTTTATCTTTTCCACAAAAATGCCCTTACTTCCTTTTCTTGCAGCGTAGTATCCCAAAGCATCCAGTGATGCAAGCTGAAAACTTCAGAGACATCTGTCACGTCTTTTTGCCTTTGTTTCCCTCATATCAGATCCATGGTTAAGTCTCGAAGACTTAACCCCAAATTTGTTCAGCTCTTTCTGTTCCTGAGGACACTGTTCAAACTCAGGTCCTCATTACCCTTTGCCTGGACAGTTGTAATGGTCTTTTAATCCATCGGCAAGTTTTTGGCTTTCAGTAATATAAAACTTGGATCCCACTGGCTTAAATGATAGGACATATATTTATCTAGAATAAGGAGTCCAAGGTATCTGCAGACATAGTCTGGATAGGGCTGCAGCTCAGCTTGTTGGCATTCACTTGGTTCTGTGTCCCTTATTGGTCACCCATACCCACAGACTGGTGGCACGATGGCTGTAGCCAGTCTAGACATCACACACAGACCCAAAATCTGCCGGAAGGAGAAAAGGGCCGATCCCCTCTTCCCTGGGTTCCTCTAGCAGAATTTCCATCTGCTGCACAGGCCAGAATTCCTACACCTGCCCATGCTGACACCAGTTCCTGGAAGGACCTCCAAACTCATTCTCTCTAAGCAGGATCCAGGCCCCGAGGCCGGGGCCAACCTCCTCCGAAGGATACGCCTTCGTGGAGGAGTCAGGGAGCCAGAATGAAACTGAGGTTCTGTTTGATGGGGTTTGGGTGTGTAACCAACGGCCTCCTAATTGGATCTTCTGCTTATTCTTCCTAGTTTTTTTTTTCACAGCAGGTTTTACTTTGCTTCCATTCATCCAAAGAACATTTGTTGACTCTATGTTCTGCGCCAGATGCCGGTGGGTACATTTCTCTGACACAAATCGGAACATATTCTGTTTCAGTCTGAAAGCTTCAGGTCCCCCCTTTGCCCGCCTAATTAGATACTCACTTTTCAGCTTGTCATTCTAGGTCGGCATCCTGTGTTCTCGTTGACGCATCCTATGCTCGACCAAGATGCACTGTTTTCTCGACGCCTTAATGTTTTCCTGACTCTACCTTTTGTTTATCATGTTTCCTCTGCTTTGAGCACCTCCATTCACCCCTCCCATCTCCTCCTGTCAAACGCCTCATTCCTCTTTCAGAGACAAAAATGCCACTTACTACCTCCCAACCAACCACATTTTCGCAGCAACAATAGTGACTACTCCTTATTTTGTCTGCTGTGTTACTAGGTATTTTACACGTTATTCATTCTACACAAAGTGGACAGGAAGCGGTATAATTATCTCCATTTTTAAGAAGCAATCTCTCTTCGTTGTCGAAATTGCTGGAATGATTTCTCCCTCTCCCCCTTCCACTGCTGTAAGGCTGTAAGGCGTGGGTCATGCAAATCTTATTCACTTCTCCATCTATTGCAGCGAGCAGATGCTTGGCAAGTCATCTATGCTCGGGAAATAATTCCTGAGCGTATGACTGAAGCATGGGACAGTCAGAAATGACATCTCCTGTATCATTACAGACTGGCAAACAAATGTCTGTGAGAATTTACTGGGTGTTAAGATGCTGTACTCATTGCTTTACATGTATCATTTCACTACAGGACCACAGCAAACTTTGAGTGAAGTGCTAGTAAGTGACATGCTTTCCATCATACAGAGGAGCCAACTGAGCCTCAAAGAGATGCCGTCACTTCCCCAAAGCAAAAGTCTTGTAAGAATTTAGGAGAAAGAGATAGTAGTGGACCGGAGAGGTCCGTGAAGGCTTATTACAGGCGAGGAAACCACTCGAGGTCTGAAGAGTACGGGAAACGGGGGCAAGGGAGATAAGGGAAGCAGCCTGTGTTCAGAGGTGGGGGTGGAAGAATCTGAATTCAGCTCACAGCTTGCCTTGAACGTGCTCTAACTCTCACTGTAGCATCAACACTAAAAAAAAAAAAAAAAGTAAAAAGCTCCCTTTCAAGTTAAGCAAAGCAAAGAGGTATCAGATTTAATTCCTTCTCACAAAATCATCAGCAAGTAAGGCAGGCAGCTGGGATGACAAATGAGGGTAGGATAGCTATCTGGCAAGTGTCCCTTGTCAAGGACTAATTTCCTTCTGGGTTTTAGTGTTCATGAAATGTGAAGTTACTGCACCATCTAGTGGTTTTACTGGACACACATTTACGTCAGTGAGCTTTCTCGATTGATTATCACTGACGTTACCTGACACGATGGAGACTCTAGTTTTCTGAAGGATCAAGATCAATCTTTGTCCTTCAAGATTCTCAAGGACCGAGCTGTATTATTAACACAGAGAAGTGAATTAAGGCCCCCAGGCACTCTCGTGGGTGGAGATGTCTTGAAAGATCTGTTTTCCTGTTCCAAACACAAGAAAAGGGTAGATTTCACAAGAAATTTACTGGTAACGCTATTGATTTTGAATTCTAGAGAGAGAAAATTTCTGTGTGAAACACAGAAAGAGATCAGTGTCAGATGGGCACTTGTCTTATTAGGGAGACCACTTCATGAACGGTGTAGATGCCTGACCACTGTGCTGGACACCTGAAGCTGAAGCTGAGTAATACTGAATGTCAACTACAATTTAATATATATATATATATATATATATATATATATATATATATATATAGTCACAGGATGTGGAGTGCAGCATAGGGAATAGAGTCAATGGAATTGTGACAGCTATATGCAGTGTCAGAGGGTTGTAGATTGGGGGAAGGGGTTATCACTTTGTGAGGGGGGTAAATATCTAACTATTACATTGTTTTGTATACCTGAAACTAATTTAAAAAATTAAAAAAATAAAACCAGAAAGAGATCTCAACGCCAACGTTGTGAGCCACAGCTCAAGTCAGACTCTTTTGGGTTACGGGAACATTTCTATCATTAGTCATTTCTGGGTCAGTGTTAAGATACCAATGTCTGTCCTTACTGTGTTTTGCATCACGCTACTTTCCCATGCTGGGCCATTGTTGAGTGGCTGTCAAACATGGTCAATCTTACCTTGTAGGGTCCTGACATTTTTGTATGTTTGTAAACATTCTTGAGCTTTGTCTTAGGACCCAGTTAAGTTACCTAGAAATAGGTTGATCCTTTTGAGTTTTGTTTTTAAGCTGAGTTGGGTGGTACCAAAGCAGTGTTTAGTTTAGAGAAGGGGCTGCTTTTTGTACCACCTACATGCCAAGAATGGGTTTTACATTTTTACATTGTAAAAGAAAAAAAAAATGCAGCAGAGACTGAATATGGCCAATAAAGCCTAAAATATTTACTACTAAGCCCTGTATTAGCAGTTCTCCAGTACTGAGTCAAGACCCCGTTGCCCTGTCTTTTATGAGAGTTTGCACTCTGCTTCCTGATGATTCTTCTGACTTCTGCTTGGATGTGTGATGTGTCACATCCACTGGCCTGCCATTAGCCAAAGCAAACCACGTGGTCACATTTGACAAGGGGATGAAGAGGTAAATTCCGTCCATAAGAAAACACTTCAACTCATGCCACTTCGTGTCACCAGGTGGGAATCTATCATCGTTGTACTGGAAGGAAGAGTGCGTACGTCTACATCAAATCTATTGTACATGCCTAGATCAAATAAGACAAAGATTCTTTTTTAACACGATGCTAACTTTGAGTCTTGACGTGTTTTTGCAGAGTTTCTCGTAATGCCAATGAGTTCCCAAGAAGAATTTTTGTTTTCATTTTGTGTTTATATTCCTTGTATGTAATTTTATATAAGGTTATTTGAAAATATTAATGGCGATCCCGAATTTAACTCTTATGAGGAGATTTCAGAGCCCACATTTACATTCGTATTTTCACAATTTTGATGAGAAGGGATAGAAGCAGGGAACAAACAAATGTGCAAATATTTGGGTGTCTGTGACCTCCCAGGCACTGTGCAGAAGCTAGATATTTGTTCCTTCTTTTTATTCTCACTGGAACTCTCCATGGTAGGTATTAGTAACTCTATTTGATGAACAAGGAACTTGAGTTTTACGTGAACTAAATTAGTGATCGTTTAAATTATCAGGGAATGGTGAGGTAGGGGTTAGAGCTCAGGTTGGTCGACCCCAAACCCATCACCTTATCTGCCATGACATAACCTCCCCACAGCAATCAGGGAGGGAAGTGAATTCAGCCGCCATGCCTAGTCAGCAGCTTGTAGCCTCCTGAGTTCCTCCCTACTCATTCATACGTAGTGGCCATTGAGAAAATGAGACCCCTTTCGATGAGAAAAAGCCTGAGACTCCTGGCTCGCAGTAACTCACGATTCTCTGAAGAGGAATCCAGAGCTTATACTCGTACTTCCTGATTGACTAGGGCTGAAAGCAATCATCTGGTCAAAACAGTGCTCTGGGGATAGTGGCTTGATTAACACCAGCCATACCGCAAAAATTCAAATGCTCTGTATACTTAAATATTTGAGATTCTCAAAAGAAATCATTGCTCACTACTGTTTTACATGGATCTAGTTATATGGCAGTGGCTGTTGCTTTTTAAAAAAATTTTAAGCCTAAAGCATAATAATCCTTTTTGTAGTTTTCCCATCGTTTATTCAATCAGTGCCCTTCTGATGGGCATTTGGATTGCTTCCAGTTACTTGCTATTACAAACAATGCTTCCTTTCTGTCAGCTCCTGCTACAACACACAATGTAGCAAAAAACCACAAACCTCAATTGAATATATGAATCATTATTTATTGTTTACGCGTACATCTCTTGAAGCCCAGCTTTGTAACTGGCACACTGTCACTTCATTCATGTGCCATCATTCAAAGCAAGCCTCAGGGTCAAGCCCAAGGTCAAAGGTGGAGCCTGGCTCCTGATGAGGCCATGCAAGGTTTTAGATATAAGGAAGGCTGAAGAATTGGCAGGAATAACGAAATCTACTGCAGTTTCATGCAAAATTTGGTCAATGCAGTTTGAAATATACTCCTCGAAGATGACGAGGAGAAAGACAAAGGGCGTATGTCATTTTTCTAGATGTTAGCAAATTCTCCTTCATAGTAGTTTAAATATATGTTTTTTAAAATTTCTACAAGCAATATATGAGATCATTTTCCTACAGCCTGTTTTGTCAATCAGTATAGGTTTACCTTTTATTTTTCTTTTTGCGCAAAGTTAAGGATTTTCAAATAAATTGAATAGCCATTTACGTTTCTTATACTGTGAACATTTTGTACTTGTTGGAGGAGGTAATGGAGAGGTCGTGACTGCCTGTTGACCTGAGAGCTGGACCCAGGCGATCAGAGGCTCCTCACCCTGCCCTGTCCTTGGAATGTACGCTCTGCTCACCATTCCCACCGTGGGGGCCATTTCCAAGGACAGAGCTGCGAGAGAGTAAGATGTTAAGACCATCTGGACAGTGGAAGTGACTGAACCCTGTGAAGACCCCTATATAAACTTTTAACATTCTGACAGGTGAGTGTAGAGATCTACTTGTCTTGCAGTTGCCCAGGACAAAAACCTCAGAAGTAAATTTCCTTGCTTATTAAAAGCACCACCTACCAATCTGGAGCCGTCTGCCTCTTTCTTCAGGTTCAGATTTCATGGGGGAACTTCCTGAGTTTTCTTGAACCAACGGTGTCTCTGGCCCTTTATTGATTTATTTATTTTGGGGTAGTAAGATATTGACATTGTATCTGGAGTAATGGATTTCTTAATATAAATCTGCATTTCAAACACCGGAATAAATCATCGTTAGTCGTGATGTATGTTTGTTATTGTGCTATTGGATTCTATTTGCAAATATTTTATTTAACATGTTTGCATCAACATTTAAAATTGAGGTTTGTCTCTAGATTCCTTTTTTTTAGTATAATGTTTGTCAAATTTATGAACCAACTTTATTTTACTTCATTAAACTAAGTTGGAGTTTTTGTTGTTTGTTCTTTTAAGTAGCATTGGGTTTATCTGAACTTTAAAGATTTGGAAGAATTCCCCTGTGAAACTATCTGGGCCTGGTGGGAGGTTTTTTTTGTTTTGTTTTTTTAATTGAGGCACTTTAAACTACTTTATCTATTTTTCACGCATATTAATGTTTTTAGATTCTGTCTTTACTGGGGTCAATTCCAGTTAGTTGTATGTGTGGTTCATTTGTTTGTTTGTTTTGTTTATTTAATTACAGATCCCACTTAGATTTTGAAAAGTAATCTTATGATTTTTTAAAATTTTTCTCTGTCATTTCTCTATACATCTCTATCATGTATACTTGCATTTTCTCCGTGTTTTTTTTCTGTCCAGTTTAAATTAGTGATCTATCTACTTCTTTCGTGGTTTTTATACAAGAATCAGCTTTTAGATTTTTTAGTTTTACTATTTTTCTCTTTTCCAACTCATTATAGTATAATTTAATCTTTATTAAACATTTCCTTCTGCTTTTGTGTGGTTTTTGTTATCTTTCTAACTTTTGGAGTTGAGCGTTTATATTATTTTCGTTTTTTCTTTTTACAGATATAGTTATTTAATACTATTAGAACATGCCCTCCAATGAGTACTATAACTGTATTCCATAGAGATGGGTATGCTATGTGGTCATTGTCGTTATTTTTAAGAAATTTTGAAATTTTATCTTTCCTTTTGAACTAAAACTTGTTTAATGGCATATTTTTTAAAAATCTAGGTAGAAGAGCCTTTTTTTTGCTATACTAACTTATAGTTTCATTGTATTGTCAGAGAACGATCTTATTGCTGTTTCAGTTCTTTAGGATTTATAGAGGTTTTCTTTGAGACATAGTACGTATTTAATTTTTGTGGTTATTCCATGTGTACCTGTAAAGAACATACATGCTCTAACAGATCAAAGTAGGATATCTATATATATTATCTATATTCCACTTTATATGTATTTTTTATATCTGCTTGATACATATCTACATCTAGATTCAACTTTATTGATTCCGTAATTGTCTTTGTTTGGAGACCCTAATACAAGGACTTGCATTGTACACCTGGTCTGTTTACAGGGTCACCCTGGGAGCAGGAGTGAGGACTAGAAAGAGGGAGGGAAAGAAGAACAGTCAATATAAGAGTGTGGTGTGGAGGTGCCACTTGATGGAATGGGGCTCAGTGCTCACCTGGCTTCTCCGAGCATCTATAAAGCCTCTCACAGTTGTCCGTTCTGGGTTGAGTGATTCCGTGATGATCCCCAATGTTTTGGCTTCTCCTTAGAGGCTTCGTTTCCCTGTGCTCTGGGACTGTACACACGTGCTTTTCAACGGGACCCCTGCTAGGGTTCAGATGTAGACTTTCTGCAGCAGAAAGTGAAAGATGTATGGAAATACGTGCCTGACACAGGACCCCGTCAGCAGGAGTTGAGTCAAACGCCACCTGGAGCTGTGTGCCACTCGTGTGGCAGAAATCAGAGGGGAGGTCCAAGGCGTGGCTTGGGGACATAAGCAGCATCAGAGGTCGCTGTCTAAGTCTCAAACACGCTTCCTGGTTTCTGGTCGGTTTCATCTCTTTTGGATTGTGATGTGTATGTACGTTAAAATCTCCTGTTATTAGTGTGTGTTTTCTCTTTTGTCTCATTCACACAATGATTTATGGAAAGTGTTGGATGTCATTAGATGAGCCAATATTAATGCCTGTAATTGCTTTATCGTACATTGCTGACTTTAGCTTTATAAAGTGATTTTGAATACTTTGAGATCTAAATTCAATCTTGTTCATCACAAATAGGTCGTGGCCCCTACTTTCTTTCCATTTTTTTTTTTGCCTATTATTAGTATTTTACTATCTGTCTGTTTGTTTGTGTCTGGCTATTTTTTAGAGCAGTTTGAGATCCACAGCAAAACTGAGCAGAGAGCACAGCGATTTCCCACAGACCCCCTGCCTCCACACATACAGCCTTCCCCATTGTCAATATCCCACGCCACAGTGGTACATTTGCTATAACTGATGACCCTACATGGACATGTCATTATCACCCAAAGACCATACTTTACAATTGGGTTCACTCGTGGTGTTCAGTCCATGGGTTTGGACAGACGTCTAATGATATGTATCTGTCTTATTCTGGCCACAGAATCATTTCATTGCCCTAAAAATCATCTGTGCGCTGCTGACTCACCCTTCCCTGTCCCCAACTCCTGGTAATCCTTGATCCTCCAATAGTTTTGCTTTTCCAGAATGTCATAAAGTTGGAACCGTATAGCATGCAGCATTCTGAGATTGACTTCTTTCATTCAGTAATATGCATTTACGGTTCCTCCATGTCTTTTCACGGCTTAATAGCTCAATTTCCTTTTAGCAGTGAATAATATTTTATTGTCTGCATGGACCATCTTTTTATTTTTAACCTTTCTGAATCTCTTTGTATACAAGTATGTCTCTTGCATACAGCATAATATTATATTTTATAAATCTCTCTCTCTCTCTCTCTCTCTCTCTCTCTCTCTCTCTCTCTCTCTCTCTCTCTCTCTCTCTCTCTCTCTCATCCATGTCTCAAGTCCAAGCAGAGAGGGATCAATCTCTCAACTCCCGAGCTCTCTCTTTAGCTCCTTGGTTGTGTGTTGATATTCAATGTGGAAGGGAAATCTAAGAATTTTTTTCTGTTTTCAGAAATTCCGTCTCTGTATTATGTTGCCCAAGCACATTCCATTCTTGTCAACTAAATTTAAGGGAATTTCTTCTCACCAACCGGGGTGTGACCCCCTTCCTGTCCTCCTCTCTGACTCAAGAGCTGAAATCCCCTGACTATCATCTTATAAAATAACCCAGAGAAAGCCCCTTGTTTCCTTACATTTGCTGTTCCAGGTATCCTATTTCTTGCATTTTTGTCTGTAAAGCTAGATAACTTTTGGGTTGCACTGGGATATCACACTTTTGCACAATTACTGGTTAGATGTGGTCACGTCGTTATAATTGCTAACTGTTACACAAATCATGACTGTGGCATCTGGAAACAATAAAAATCACGGGAGAGGAAAGAGAATTACATAATCTAGAAAAGAGCTAGCAGACAGCAGAGTGGTAGAATGTTTTAGAGGGAATGATAATTAATTTGGATCTGAATGGAAATGGACCCTGCATATCTGCCTTTGCTTTAGAGAGAAACTATTGTTGGGCGACTTGACATCTGTGCTTTGGTAGAACTTTATTGTTGAAATATTCAAATGTAGAAAGAATCTTCCACCTGCCATTGTTAAACAGGGTTCAACGCCAAGCCTTATCGCTCTTAATCACATGATCTCAATGCCCTATCTTTTGAGGATGGAACTTCCAGATGTAGTTGTAAAATACAAGACCATTAATATGAGAAATTATTTGTGTTAGTGTGTGTGTGTGTGTGTGTGTGTGTGTGCTGATAACAGAAATGTAAGAAAATGTTACTACATCCAAACCATTATCCGTCCAATTCGACACTTGTCATACGGAGGAGCACACAGAAGGTTCAGAAATAAAGGCAGTTGTTCTGGGGTTTATTACTCACTTGATTAGAGGGCTATATACTACGTATTGTTTTCTTTACTACTATTGAGACATGAATACATATTTTTTTAACCAGAAATGGGATTTACTTGAGAGTTTCATTTCCAATGGTGCTAAGGGGGAATGAAATAATTTCAATTGGCTTTATGAGGGATTTTCCTTTTAGGAAAGAACTTTTGGACCAGATGAGGTTGACTGCAGTCAAGTGTGGGAATGCATTGTAGAATGAACTTGCTCCCCATAACACCTGACAGGGACCAGAAAACAATTTACTCTCCAGTGCATTTGAAGTCTGGACTTCCTATTTTGCTCTCATTAAATCCAGAGCATCTGGAAACTTAGGTTTCTATCTACCTTAAACTCTTAGACATCTTTCTATTCACTAAGCAGTAGCCAAACCTTTCGAGGTCTATATGTAGGTTTTTCTTCTAAACTTAGATGGGGCTTCTTGTTTCTACCACCTACTTGGCACCCACCACAAAATACACTCAGAAGAACGCCTTATTTATCCAAAAGCTTGACGGGGGCACAGGGAGGACGAATGACATATGTTTCAAAACAGGCTTCAGGTTTATGGGAAGTTTGATCCAGTAACATCCCTTCCTGGCTGTGTGTGCTTCGTCAAACCATTTGGCTTACATATGTGTCATGGGGCGGTGGCCTTCCTATCCTAGATGCTGGGCTGAACGCTTCACGTTCATCAGCGCATGTTAGCATCACAAGTACTGTATGATGAGGATACAGGCCTACCTTGTTTACCTGTGCTTTGCTTTATTGTGCTTCACATCTTTTACAAACCAAAGTTTGTGGCAACCCTGCCTTGGTCAAGCCATTGGTGCCATTTTTCCAACAGGCTCAGGGGATGGTTAGCGATTTTTAGCAACAAAGTATTTTTAAATTAACGTATGTACACTGTTTTCTAAAGACATAATGCTATTGCACCCTTAATAGACTTCAGTCTAGTGTAAACATCCTTGTTTATATGCACTGGGAAACCAAAAATGTGTGTGAGTTGCTTTATTGCGATATTTGCTTTATTGTGGTGGTGTGGAACCCAGCCTGCGATATCTCTGAAGTTTGCCTATACTACTATTATCCTCCTTTCGCGGAGGAAAAGGTGGCACAGAGAGGTTAAGTGAGATGGGGTTGAAACCAGAGGGTCAGCTTTCTGTGCTTTTCACCTCTGTTCTGAACCATCATGGGACAGTGCCATGCAGAGTAACTAGTATACAGAGGATATCCAACACACGTGTGTGTCTCCAAAAATAATCGTTTAGAAAGTATGACTGAATTGGTAGAAAAGCAATCTGCACGCTGGAGCATAGTATCTCTTCCAGTGTTGTCTATGGGCCACACACCTCAGAATCTTGCATTGTGTTTCACACCTACTGAGTCAAAAATGCAGGAGCTGAGGCACAGGCATGCTTGCTCAGGGCAGTCCTCCGGCAAGCGTTTCGAACACTGAAACTGGAAGGCTACTGACATGGTAAAAAGACCATGAGCGGGGACTCCAAGTAGCTGGGACATGAATATAAAATCTGGCGCATATTATATCACATTCTCTCCAGTTTACAACTTGCTTGTATGTGTGTGTTCAGAATTATTTAAAGTATATATGTGTGTGCATATTCAAAATAATTTAATAGAACAATCCCAGGGAAACCGTTGACAGCAAGTTTTTAAGGGCAGCTGTTGCAATCAGCAGAATGGGTTATGGTGGCAAAGAGGAAATAATCGAATGATACTTGACCGACAACCAACTTTCCTGCTGTACGAGAGGATTTGTGGGGTCAGAGCCAGTCTCTCTTGCTCCCTGCGTATCCTATACGGAGAACAACATATTATGCTGACATACAGACGTTATTTAATAAATATCTGTGTAAATGAGGACAAGAGTTCTATATAATAGAGAAATAGTTCTTCAATTGATATCCAACCAAGCTATTGCACTTTTCCTGCCTAAAGTTAGGAAGCTCTATAAAATGCTTTTTACCAGGGCCAACATTTGTATAGTGACTTTTACAGGCAGGTGGAATTTTTCAGATCAAGTTTCCACTGGAACTTGACATGCCTTTTAAATTTTCTGAATTCACCCAGGTTTTGAATTGCCAAATCAACATAATTAAGGACAAAAATGCATAGTTACATGAAAAGATTCCAAGAATTTCCTGTAATTAGAGTGTTAGCTCTGCGATAAGAAAGAAGTGAGTGAACCTGAATGTGACGATGCCAAATTAGGGGGAGAGAAAGAGAATGAGAATATTCAGTCATGGTTTTTTAAGGGAGGAAGATGTCATAATAAATTGGTAAGGAGGGCTGGTAATTGAAACCACATCTGTACTAAGGTTATATGGATTGTAATTTGCTATAAATATGGGCGCAGATCAGAGGTGTGCAGCAGCACTGTTATTTATATAACTTTAACCAAAGAACTGTCATCTACTTCCCACCTTCTCATTAGCCAAAATCGTAGAGAAGTAAATAGGGAGGGGAGCTCATCAGCCTTGATAACTTAATTACCCAAGCCACCTGATGAGGCCACGGCTAGACACTACCAGGGAAATAATATCTTTCAAAGGACAGTATTTTTAAAAATCCATTCAAAACCAGTTGGTCTTTATTATTATCTTGTTTTGAAGACGGGAGAGAGGGTCAATACTTTGCTAAAGGACACAGCTAGTAAGGACATGCACAGTATTCAGAAGGGTTCCCTAAGGTAAGGTCTTCCTCCGACCGCAGCACAATTCCCACTAACAAGATAAATGACTTCACTGAGTGAGACTCTTCAACTCTGGCTTCTTTAAAGGAACGAAGTGGAATAGATGAAATCTAACATTTGAGGACGACGAATCCTTTCCTGTGTGACGCCTCTCAGCACCAATTGCCAGCAGAGGGCGCTAGAGCCCTTTGAAAGTTGATTCTTGTCAGTCCGGTCTTTGCATTCAGATTACTGCGCCTTCATGAATCAAATGATTGCTTGAGGGTTTTGGGGGGGGGGGGGGGGGGGGGGGGGGGTGGACTATTGCAGCGTTATCTGATTCCCTCTTTCACTTTCTTAAGGAGAGAAAAAAAAAAAAACCTTTCCATTAAATTGTAAGAGATATGCCATTACAGCTTTACTTGTTCATCAAAACAGGAGTCCCGAATCCAGATGCAATTAAAACTGAGTTTTCAGACCTTTATCTCCTTCCTCCCGGGTGTGTAGCCCCCCTCTGGGAACTCCTGCTGGGAATATTGCTTTGAAAACGCTAATATGTGTAGCAAGGCCCGTAGGTTTGGAACCAGGGAAAAGGGACGGGGAAGCCGACCTGTCAATTACAGTGAAAGGAATCTAAAAGATGAGAATAGATTGGCATTCCGTGGAGACAGAAATCTCTGGAAGGCATGCCCCAGAGCCGAGTAGCAGAATCATTCTCTCCTGTGGTCTGAGACTAAAGAATCGCCTATAAAAATCCATGTGCCAAATTCCTGGAGAGGTTTTGTTGAGGGGTAGGGGAGGTGAGGGTAGGAGGTGCTGTGAAAGAAGGGTGACATCTAGGGTGGATTCGTGTCTCACGCCTCAGGTAACGTCCTTCAGAGCATTATCGAAAGCTGTTACCTCACTGTGACTTTTCCAGTGAGATGTTTTTGTAGAGCAATTGTACTTGCAGAATCTTTGGGTCCTCTTATTAGACGTTTCTGGGACTCAGCTGAGTATTTCTGAGAATTGTTTGAGGAAACAAAAATGTCGAGCTCTTCCATCGTGGCTACTTGGAATATTTCTCTGAGAATGCAACTGCTTTGGGGAGGTGACATCAAAATTAGTGCATTCTGTTTGCTCTGCTTACTACCAAGTTAGGTTTAATTTCACATGGGCATTACTATTACTTCTCTTTCAAGGGTTGGTTTTCAGGGAGACTGTGGGAGCAGGAAAGAAATGTCATTTGCCTCAGCTTGGGGAACACTTAGGGAGCCTATGAAAGTGTTACTTCATTTGAGACGTGAAGGGTGAGTCAGATGTAGCCGGGCGTGGAGAGGTTTGGGATGTGTGTTTTGGACGAGCGCAAGGCTCAGAAGGGAGATCGCGTTGCTGGCGTTTCCGGGAAGGCAGTGCAGTGGAAAATGATCACTGTCCATGACACTGCTGTGACTCAAAAGAAGAATTAAATCAATTCATCCACAATAGTAAACATCAGCAGTGGAAGAATTTGGTCAAATAGCATTGGTTTAGTCCAAATCAAGAACTGGATGTTTGATCAAGTCGAGAAAGAGTTTTGGAGGGTACAGGAGACTTTGATCTGATCTGAAAACTCTAAGGACAGTGTATATTTCAACCTACACTTCTACAGTATGAAATCTCAGAGAGAGAGAGAGAGAGAGAGAGAGAGAGAGAGAGAGAGAGAGAGAGAGAGAGAGAGAGAGATCGTTGACCTCAATTCCTGTAGGTTTAGTGGGGACTAATTTTGACTTAATTACCCACAATGCCAGCCCATTTCCAGCTTAATATCTTTAACTTGGGATATTTCAGGTCAATTGTTTTATGTGTGACTGACTATGGGATGTCCTTCCCCACGCCTAGGGACATGTGCGTTGTTTGTGTTGAAACGTGTCCTTTTTTATCATCACAATTTCCCAGCAACACATGGAAAAGAGCTCAGTACATTAGAACCCAAATTTTAAATCCCTAGTTTTGTTTTATTTTATTTTATTTCTATTTTAATTACCTGGCTAAAGGGCAGTCTACCAGCAGCGAAAAGGCCATCGTCACCAAAGAGATGCGATAGAGAAAGACTTGATGAGAAGTCTCAGGAACTTATAGCAACGTGCAGTCCTGTGGTTGCTACTTTTTGTGTTTAGAATCTGAGGAATTGGTATGGGGTGCAGGAGGATCAGGGCTACCTTCTGATGGCATCTGGGGGAAGGTGGGTCCAGTAACGTGCATCCGCTGGCTCTAGAGAGAATATGGGAGCTTTAAAAGAACTGTGGGTGTTCAAACACGACATGTGTTGAAAGGAGAAGAGAAAGCCCAGACAGGTTAACCGAGGGGGTAAATGGTTTCTCAGGACCTATTTATGTTTCAACAATTATGATCAACTTTGATTCCAAATGTATCGTTCTCTCAGTTCCTACTATATTCATGGCAGAGGTTTTAGAAATTCGAAGATGTTTAAGACATGGCTTGTCTTCAAGGAGACAATACACAGAAAATTCATGAGACTAGGAATCACCATGTTTCCCCAAAATAAGATCTTTTGGAGCAAAAATTAATATAAGACTAGGTCTCATTTTACTATAATATAAGATCGAGTCTAATCTAATCTAATCTAATCTAATCTATGACGGATTGGATCTTCTATTAATTTTTGCTCCAAAAGATACATTAGAGCTGATTGTCCTACTAGGTCTTATTTTCTGGGAAACAGGGCATTTGATGGCACAGATTTTCTCTTATTCTGTATGTCCTGCATTTGGCATTGCAAAAATTCTTCTTGAATGAATGTACTGGGTAGTACGGACATATGCAAGGAGGGGATATGTGTGTTGGAGCCTCTGAAATGGCCCCACAGAAGCTGTTTTAGCAGCGTTGTAAAGGATGAGAGAAACTCTCTAGACAGACAAGACAGCGAAGGGCATTTCGGAGAGAAGAATTAATATGTACACAGTATTTAGAGAGCTGTCAAGGAGCTTCACAGAAAAGGGAGCGGGGGAGATATAGGAGTTTAGAAGATGTTGGAAGAACCACAGACATAGACCAGACAATGAAGGACTTGGGGTGGCGTCTTTGGACTTTCTCCTGGAGCACCATGTTTCCTCAGCTATCTATGGTGAAGGGCCAGGTGTTGCTCTGTATCCGCCCATCTTTCGCAGACTCATAGGAGTATGGAGTTTGGGCCACACGTGACTTACTGTGTGAGTTCAGCAACATCCTCTGTTGATTCACACATCACACACTGGCATTCCTTACACGGCAGCGCCGAATGTCGATAAAGCCTCCAGACACCGGCTCTCAACTTCTGTGCTTACCTTGTCATGGACAAGAACAAAGTTCTTGGGGGGCTCCTGACCCTGGACCATGCTTTCCGTGGCATGGCTGAGGATGGGGAACCACCAGGAATCCAGGAATGACCTAAGCAGGGACATGCCTTCATCAGATATGGGACCCGGGGAGTCACACTGGCAGCATGTTGGAGAAAGCGTTAGAGGTGGAGACTGTGTTCGGAAGACAAGAGAAGGGGTTTTTCTTAGGACGGAACAAAGATAACACTCAAACTTGAAGAATCTGAACCAGCTCCAACCAGCCAAATTGGCTTAAACGTTATATGTTTAAACATATAATATTTAAGCCAATATATATTTTAAACATATACAGAGGGTGCCAAAAAATGTATACACATGTTAGGAAAGGAAAAAAAACTGTATTAAAATTGTACTACTCAATATATACCGATCACAAAAGATGAATACAAGTCACGTTTGACTTCTGCAATTACAAGAAGTGCTCAAAGTGGTTACCAACGGCGTAATTTTAATACAGTTTTTTTCCCTTTCTTAAAATGTGTATACATTTTTTTAGCATCCTCTGTGTATGTGTGTGTGCATGTGTATCTATCTATCTATCGATCTAAGCCAATGTATTTTATATTTATAAAATTACTTATGCATACATATATTTTACAAATATAGGTAAAATATATTTGTTTTATATGTATATGCCAATGTATATTTTATATAATATGTATATATATACATATACATATGTATAATATGTATAATATGTGTATATATATATATATATATTTTTTTTTTTTTTCCAAAGTTGGTTGTAGCAACGCAGTTTTGCAGTGGAACATTCCTTTCCTCTAAAGTCATGAGCAAACTTATGAATTTGTCAGTGTAACCCTAACCTAATTTCCTGTTTGAGAGCTTCCTATCTTTCACAGACTCAGAAACAAGCCCCAGCTGGCCTGATCAAATGAAAATCGCTGTTAGGTGCACAGAGCACCCGGTTCTGCTGTGCTGCAAAGAACATAGCTTTGCTGCTTCGGCTCAAGGGGCAGTTGGTGGGGAGCATGTGTGTGGGGGTACCCTGGGCCCTGGCTTCATGTCTATTACCTACCCAGCAGAGGGGAGAAATAACTCACAGGCCTTTTCCAGTTTGCTGACACTTGCTGAAACCTCCCACCCCTCTATACCTGTATACTTCATATAAGTCAGAGGCCTCACTTGTATTTTCCAAGTGTATGTATGTCTCTTTCCGGTGACAATTGCTGGCCCCCTGACCCCATTGCCAACACAAGGCCTGCGTTAGACTGTCAAACTGAATAAGGGTTGGTTTTGACTTCCAGCGCTAGGTTGAAAAAGAATGGGTATCTTTACCTTGTTCTGATCTTAGGGGGAAAGCATTCAGTCTTTCACCTTTAAGGATGATGTTAGCTGCAGGTTGCTTGTATATTTTCTTCATCAAATTGAAGTAATTCCTCTCTATAATTTGCCGAAAGTTTTGATCATGAATGGGTATTGGATTTTGTCAGATGCTTTTTCTGCATCAACTGATATGATCATATGCTGGTATTTTTTTTTAGCCTGTTGATCTGGTGGATTATGTTGATTGATTTTTGAATACTGAACCAGGTCTTACATACATGGAATACATCTCACCTGGTCATGGCGTATGATTGTTTTTATACATTGAATAGATTCAATTTGCTAATATTTTTTGAGGATTTTTCATGAGAGAGATTGGGGTGTAGTTTTCTTTCTTTGTACAGTCCTTATTTGGTTTAGTATCAGGGTAATACCTAACAAAATGAGTTGGGAAGGGTTCCTTCCTCTTCTGTTTTCGGAAAGGGATTGTGTAAAATTGGTGTTAATTCTTTAAATGTTTGGTAAATTTCTTCAGTGAAACCATCTGAATCTGAAGACTTCTTTTTTGGGAGCTTTAAATTGCAAATTAAATTTCTTTAGTGGCTATAGGACTATTCAGGAGCCTATTTCATCTTGGTTGGTTGTTGGTAGTTTGTGGTTTTTGAAGAATTGGTCCATTTCTTCAATGTTGTCAAATTTATAAGCATAAAGTTATTTGTATTACGCTCATATTATCCTTAAATGGCTATAAGATCTATAGCAATATTCCTTGTTTCATGCCTGATATGGTGATTTGTGACTTTTCATCTTGTATCTTTGTCAGTTCTGCCAGAGGTTTATTAACTTTATTGAAGAAACCGGCTTTTTGTTTCATTGATTTTCTTTATTGTCTTCCTGTTTTCAATTGCATTTATTTTTGTTCTTATCTTTATTGTTTCTTTCCTTATGCTTCCTGTGTGTTTATTTTGCTCCTCTTTTTCTAGTTTCTTGAGGTAAGAATTTAGATTATTGATTTGAGAACTTTTCTCTTTTCTAATGTCTTAGAATCCCTTTTAGCATGGCTTAAGGTGCACCCCACATATTTTGATATGTTGTATTTTCATTCAGTTCTATGTAGTTTTTAAAATTTTCCTTTGAGACTTCTTTTTGACCCATGAATTATTTAGAAGTGTGTTACTTAATTTCTAAGTATTTTGAGATTTTCCTGTTGTTTTTCTGTTATTGAGTTTTGACTTGATTCCATGGTCAGAGAACATACTCAGTATGAGTACAACTTTTTTAAATTTGTTGAGGCTTGGTTTTATGGCCCAGGACATGTCTATCTTGATGAGTATCCCATTGGTGCTTGCAGAAAAGAAAGAAAAAAAAAATGTGTATTCTGCTATTATTGGAAAGATTGTTCTGTATATGTGAACTAAAATCTTCTATTTAATTGTGTTGCTAAATCTACATCCCTACTAATTTTATATCTAGTTATTCTGTTATTTGTTATGTGTAGAGTCTTACTATCCTCAACTATATGTGCGTTTGTCTGTTTCTCCTTTCAGCTCTATCAGTTTTTCTTTCACATATTTTGAAACTCTGCTGTTTCATGCATATATATTTAAAATTGCTTTTTTCCCCTGGTGGATTGAGCCTTTTATCATCATGTAATGCCCCAACCATATATTTCTTTTTACTACATAATCCATTCTCTTTCCATTTTACTCTGTTAAATCCCTGTTTTTATTTAACAGATTATCATCATCAATGTATCAGGTGATATATGTCTATACAACTGAATTTTTAAAAGTTTTTTTGGTTGCGAGAATCACAAACTCCATGAAAACTAACTTAAGCAACAGAAAGTCAGAGTTAATAAATTTACATAACTAGGAAGCTTAAGAATGGTTATTCTACTTTTGGACAGAGCTGAAGTCAAGGGGTCAGGGGATCATTCTCTCTCTTGCTCTTTCTCCCCTGTCCCAACTCTGTTTTTGTGTTAGCTTTATTCTCACACCTTTTCTAAACGGTATCTAAGATTACCACCCATTGTTTCTCATATGCGGTTAGCAGTTTCAGATAACCTAGATTGTCTTTTTTGCCCAATGGCTTCAGGAAAACATCCTAGGAGGGCTTTGACTTGTCTGGGGTCTGTCACATCCTCCTGTCTAAACCAATCATAGTGGTCAGGGAAATGAGATACTCTGAGCAGTTTGGATCAAAGTCCCAACTCTGTGGGCCATATAATTGACCAACTCAAAAAGAATAGGGGTGGGGTAAATATCTAAAAGGAAGATATTATGAGAGATAAAATATAAGCAAAATGTTTTACAGCATCCTGAAGTCAAAAGACGTTATCCCCCAAAATACAACATTTCTATTATATACTTCAAGTAGAAATGCATTAAGTATGCCAGTTACCTAAACTTATTTTCTAAAAATAAAAAACAAAGCATCTTTTATATTACCATCTTCAACAACCAAATTTATTCTCTTACCCATTATTAAGCAAAAAAAAAAAAAAAAAAAAAAAAAGTGGAAGCATAAACCTTTGTTCCATGAATTCAAAAATAAGTTTAAAGATAGGGAG
The DNA here is from genome assembly GCF_004115265.2 of Rhinolophus ferrumequinum. Taxonomy (NCBI): domain Eukaryota; kingdom Metazoa; phylum Chordata; class Mammalia; order Chiroptera; family Rhinolophidae; genus Rhinolophus; species Rhinolophus ferrumequinum. The sequence goes on from NC_046297.1 coordinate 63,019,344, forward strand.
TCAGAGGAAGATAATATTTGAATGATGGCTGGATTGATATACTGAAAATACTGGGGAGGGCTTTCCATATGTCAGGAATGAAATAGGTCAACAGGCAGGAAGAATATAGTGAGTAAAATAGGAATGGAAGGTTGTTGAGAAGGTTGTTGAAAAGTTCAGAAAGGGAACAGAGTATAAGCAGTTGGCATGTGTATAAGGAGTGATGGGGACCACACGAGCACAAAAGCAAACCAATTGGGGTGAGGAGACCACTTTGCACTTTGGTAGCCTTATCGTCTCTTTATTTATCGTCCTCCCTCTTCTCCTTCTTCTCTACTCCCCATATACAGCCCACCTCGTTACTGTTGAGTGTCTCAAGGTCAGGGACATCCCTTTATTTGTTTATGTGAATGTATAAAAAGCTTTTGGAGCTAATTAGTAAATGATGATAGGAGAGTTTTAATCTCATTCATTGTAATAGCAAAGGTGGTCATTTCTCCTGGTCAACTATTCTTTTAATTAATAAATGCCCAGGTTTCAGGGGGAACTTAGTTTTCCCTTTGAAAGGCGGTTTCTTTTCATTGACTGGTGTACAAACAAATGATCATGAAACCCTAGCTAAACATGTAGACCTCTACGTGCAGCAGGAAATATGTGAGCACCAGGGATTTCCACACCCCTCTTCTTTTACTTTGCTTTCGGGAAGAGGTCCTGTTGTGTGATATTGTGCCTGAGGTGCAAGCAGTCGGGGTGAGCTCTGATGGCCTTCTTGGAAAGGCATTCTCCCCCAGAATCTCTAATGGATATACTCAGCAGCGGTACCGCTCTGCTGCCTGCATCTTCTAAGACGTTAATGACTGTTTCCAGAGTTCCCTGGCCTGTTAATGGTCTCTCTCCTGATAGTACTTATTGCTCATGAGCAATCCCAACACTGTTTAGGAGTGAGTCCAGGCATTCAGGATCAGAGGAGCCTCCAAGCCCAGATTCCCTGAGCTTGTCTTCTGGGAGTTGGAAATCTTCTGGTATCTCATCCCACAAAGGAAGTCATATTCTCCCAGGAGCACTGGTCCTGGCCACCCTGACAGCTGATAACAAGCCTCACTGTCATCCATGGTTTTCAGGAACAGCAGCTGTTGCCTCAAACCATATAATTTCTCTTTTTGTTCTTGTTCTTTCTTCAAAAAAAAAAAAATTTTTTTTTTAATGGAGTCTTTACCTTCCTCAAACTGGTTTCCTAATGTGAGGCCAAGAGATTAAATGGCCTCAGGGTAACTTGGAGCCACCAGCTGTTACTGCTGCCTTCCCGTGATTGTCGGTGACCTCACTGAAAACGTATGTGTGATCTTTCAACATGTCCACAAATGGAGGGGAAAAAAAACTTACTGCTGGAAAAAACTTTCCTGATGTGTCACTAAGTGCATACACATGATGAAATGGGATCTGAGGACAGTCATTTCAAATGATTCCCTGGCCCCTCTGTTCCCCTTCTTTTGATTTTCGCAGCCAGATTCCAAAGCTTCGCCACACAGAGATCAGAGTCTCTTGGCTATGCAAGGATGAGTTTCTGAAGGGAGGCAGGAAGTCTGAGTAAAGCCTGGCCACCCACTCAAGGCCCCTGTCCACGCTTTCAGCAGGGCAATTACTGAATTTCTAGCAACTGCGTGTCTAAGAGTGAACTCAGCCCTGTTCAGGCATTGTTTCAGGAAACAGACACTGGGCTGTGCCCTGCAGATGGAGCAGCCTCTCTCAGGGAGCTGCCAGTCTAGTGGGGAGTGACATATTGCCCGGGTCAATAGGACTGTGAACTGCAGAAGTGTTGGCTGCTATGGAGACTAAGGCAGGATGGCTTACCTAGGCTGGGGTGGAGGACATTCAGAAACGCCTCTTCTAGAAGAAGCTGACTCTATAGTTAAAGTTGGTGCTTCCTTTCATTCACTCAACATTACTGAGCTTTTACAAAGCCAGCCCCTGTGCTATGCACTGTGAATACAAATGTAAATAAGACATGACATCTACCCTCTCAGCGGCTCAGTGGTGGAGAGATACGTACATATTCAATTAAAATATAATGTCACAGTCCAGTGGTTGAGATAAACCGGAGGCTATGAACACACACAAGAAAGGCCAACTCCTCCAACCTTCCCAGACTTCTCAAGGTTATATTAACTGCTCTTCTGATGTGTGGTTTATCTTACCACAGGCCTGTGACAATAATAATATCAGGCAATGATTATTGGCCCAACAGCAAAGGTGGGAGGACATGGTCTCCCCAAGGAGCCACAAGACGTGGCTTCTCTGAAACACATGGCACCCCTGGGGAATGAGGGAAAGGGTGAGGCTGAGGTGTGGGCACCTGGTAGATTTTGATATACCTCTCTTTTTGTGAGAGAAGGAAATGAAGAAAAAAATCCCATGCATTAAGAAAAGAATAATCAAGAAAAAGAATGAAAAACAAACCTGTGTGGACTCAAAAAAAAAAAAAAGGAAATAATGTATTTTCAGTGGAATGGAGCATAGTGTAGGAGACACGCCCGCACAACAATGGGAGCTCCATAAGGGCAGGGAGACTAATAATGATAATTTGCGCTTTAAAATTACTACTATTATCTATTGTATTCACTGAAGACTTAAACAGTGCCTCATTCATAGTAAATACTCCATAAATATTTGTTGACTGACTCTGAATGAGTGAATGAGGCTGATGGGTCAAACCTAAATCATCAAAGTCTTTGAGGACGATATTGGTAAAGATTTCATTTTATTTTCCCTGTAGAGGTATTTTGATGAATAGTTTTTGAATGAAAGATTGATATATGAGCATCTAAGAAGAATGCTTCGGTTACAGTGGGCACTGTGGATTATGACCAGGAAAAATACCAAGACTGCAGAAGTGGGCCATTTAAGAGACCTTTGCAGAAATAGAACGAAGGGCGATGAGAGCCATGAGTCCTTTTGAAACATGCGTTTGGGTCGGACATCTATACAGAGATGTCCAGTAACTATTGGAAATTTGAGGTCTGGGAATTGGGGAAAATATTAGGGCACAGAGAGGAAAATACAAGTTCAACATACATATAGTGCATGAAACTGACTGAGGAGAAGGAACAGGAACAGAAGGAAGGAGGTAAGAGAGCAGACTTTGGAGGAATGCCCTTGTCAGTCGTAAGAAAACCTGGGGAAAAGACAGAAAAAAGCAAGCAAGCAAGCAAGAAAAAGAGAGAGAGAGAGAGAGAGAGAGGGAGGGAGGGAGGGAGGGAGGGAGGGAGGGAAGGAAGGAAGGAAGGGAGAAAGAATGAAAGGAAGGAAGGAAGGAAGAAAACCTGGGAAAGCAATGGGAGAAAAAATAGTCAGAAATGTTCCAGAGATGCACTCAGTATAAAATGACAGAAGGTGCAGTGATATTTCAAGCAATTGGATCACCAGAGATAAATGCTGCAGGAAAGAAAGAGAAATAACATGACTGAAGAAAATCCCTAGAACTTTTCACTAAGATGGCCATTAGTGACCGTGGAGAGAGCAAATTGTCTGAGGGTCAAACCATGTCCCTAGGAGTGGACGAGAGGAGTTTGAGAACGTGTTAGATATGCTTGAGATGTTCACAAAGAGGAGGGGGAGAAAAGAGTGAGAGTTAGCAAAAACAAACAAACAAAAATGCTTATGTGGTTTTCTAAAAGCAGACTCTCAAAATAATTGAAGAATAAAGAATTAGCTAAAGTGTGGGGAGGGTGAGGACATGTGAAAATGGATATCAAAGGAAAAGGAAACTGGAGAGGAATGCTGATGAAGGAACTAGACTTGCAAAGAAATTAGAAGTGTTTTTGTTTTCCTTAGACATTAGAAGAAAGTATGCATTTAGTTTTCAGGAAAGTTTGAAAGGAAGCAGAAAGAAATGTCATACAGGTCTTGGTGAATGAATGAATGAATGCATGAATGAATGAATGAATGAACAAGTGAGTCTCAGACTTCCCTTAGTGGGAATAGTCTTTTTGGAAATCCTTAATCTAGCTTGTGGAAGAGACTGAGTAAATATTTATTGACTAAGGGAATTAGGATATGTATGAAGAAAATCATTCATGCTAAGAGGACAGGGTTGAGATCACATGTTCTTTGTGTGTGGAAAGTGGGAACCTCACTGTGCAAAGTGGGTACTAGGTATGATTTAACCGAGCTGGCTCTTAGCCTTCTGAACCCGGCGGAGGCTGGGTATGAGTTTATAATGTGGCTAATTAGCACCCATGAGTATTTTTCTCCCAACAGTACTCAGAAGGCCTGGAACTGGAAGGTGGAAATTGGAAAGACGGATGGCACGGAGGGTACAGGTGAGAGAGTAGGGGACTTGCAATGTTGTAGTTGAGACAGCCCCTCCATAGTCCGGCTAGTGGGGAACTCAAGAATGATAGATCTGGGGAAATGGGAGGGATTTGGGAACAGAGTTGGGAGTAAAGACAAGGAGAAAATTTAGTGGAAATGAAGACGCAGAATGTAGAAGAATGAAAGTTTGCTTGCATTTTTTTAAAGGTAATGTTTACCCAGTGCTTATATTCCAGGATTTCTTGTACTTGATACCCAATAAATGTCTACATCACTCCCAATATTGAGAGGAGAAAAATGAGGTGTACAGAAGTTACGTAGTTTGCTCAAGGTCACACAACTTGTACATTTCAGAACAAAACCCAGCACCCCAAGCCATCCATTTCCTGAATCTGAATTCTTAGCCCCAACATTATGGCAGCACCTTTGGTTGTATAAGAAACATGAATTTCAGAATCTGAGATATTAGAATCAGATTAGTTTGTGGTGAAGGTGATATCCAAGGGAAGGAGTGGTCTTGTGAGTTAGGTGGTTGAAGGGCAGTGAAGGTGAAGGTTAAAGCCTTCTTATCTCTAGTGTTGGGGCCAACAATAGAAACATTGAAATTTCCCGGGTCAGTTACCAGAAAAACCCAGGCACGTGGTGTTCTCTTGGACACCCTCCTCTTTCCTTGTAATCCTGTGTGTGCGTGAACAGATTGCTTTAAATTTCCATAAGCTGAGTAAGCATCTGTGTTTGGGAAAACTGCACGAGATGCTGTGAAGGTCTTTTTCCTCCCTCTGTTGGTCTTCAGGGGGTTCTCAGTTGCACTTCAATACCAAGAAAAGACTTTTTCATCCTTGTGGCTAAAAAACCTTTGGGAAAAATAAAAACGAATGTAATCCTAACTGTCTAGTTTTTAAGTCAACTGCTTAATTGGGAGTTGACCACTCACTGGCAATTAAGATTAATGGAACTTGGTCACCGGTGTCATTAGCTGCAGCACACTCTGCTAGATTTATCTTCGTACTGCATGAAGCATGTCCTAGTCAGACATGTAGTATCAAAAGATACCCGGGTTTTGCAGGTAGTTGTTAAGACATTTAGAGCCTAGGAATTGAGAAAATTCTCTACATGATCTACCCAAGTCAAACAGGTTTTTAACAATGTAACACCTGAGTGATCACATGTCCTCACTTTATAATTGAAGAAACTGAGGCTCAGAGGTCAGTGTCTTTCTCTCTCAAGGACTTTGGGCCAGTGTATACTATAGCTGGCTTACAAAATTTTTCCTTTTTTTTTTTTTTAGCTAATTCATTGATGACCACCTGTGCAGATTATTGGTAGCTGAGCTCAAAATCCATTCTCCCTTTTCACTTAGTAACAGGCCCTAATTTTTACCTGGGCACCTTGTTGCCTGACCAAATTTCCCACCTACCTTACAACAAGGTGTGGTCATGTGACTACATTTTGGCCAATGCTCTATAAGCAATAGTGTCATTGGGATTTTCCAGGAACTCTTTTCAAAAGACAGAAGGCTTCCTTCTCTCTTCTTTCACCTTTTTTGACTCTGGAATATGAGTGCGATGGCAAATTTCTAAAGGAAATTTGAATCTTGAGGATATTTGGGGACTGGAAGTCATCCATTCTAGATTCTTTATCTGGAAATATCCCCATAACCATATGCTACGTGGAAGTAGGGACATTGGCAGTGTTTTTCCCTCATTGCTTGGCAAACAGGAGACCCTTTGATGAATGAGTTAAAAGAAAAAGAGAAGGAAAAGAAAGAAAAAAGAGAGAGAGAAAGAAAAGATAAAGAGAATTTTATGCATAAATGTCTAAATGATATATAAATTGCGTGTGTGTGTGTGTGTGTGTGTGTGTGTGTGTGTGTGTGTAGGTCAGTTTTAGGTAAAACTTCTTTTTCATAACTAGATTCCTCTTTTCCATTTCTTACCCAGGGTCTCTGGGTGAGGTGCTAATGAGGTGTTCTCTTGAATGTCCAGGTGCCAGTACTATTCACCTAATTAATCTTCCAACTCAGAGTTAACTCTAGGGGTGGCCGGTTGGCTCAGTTGGTTAGATGCATGATGCACGTTAACACCAGGGTTGCTGGTTCGATCCCCACATGGGCCACTGTGGGCTGCACCCTCCACAACTAGATTGAAACAACTACTTGACTTGGAGCTAATGGATCCTGGAAAAACACACTTAAAATAAATAAAAAAGTTAGAAAAAAAAGAAAAAAGAGTTAACTCTGCTGCTGGTTTTAAAGGGTCCCAGACCATTAACCAAACATTTTCCTCTGAGTAATAAACTTTAAGCTCTCCAGCTTCTGTTTTCCCACTGGCGGGTCCTGCATGTTGGAAATATCTGCTGTTTCCTTGAAGTCTGCTGTAGGGGATCTTCTTGGGGAGATGGTTTTCATGAGGACCCTTGGGAGAGTTTTCAGTCCCTGTGAACACTGGGCAGGACCCAAGGCAGCTGGGCCCATGACATGGAGATTGCTGTCTTTTAACACTCCCGTTGCACACATCTTTGTTGAAGAAAGACAGCAAGGTTCCATGTAGGTCCCTGCGCTCCTGGGAAGTAATGGAGATGATGAGTTCATGGAACCCAAGTAGGTGGTAGCTGTCTCATAGCAGGAAGGACCGAGGATAACGGGCATGTTATGTGTCCCCAACTCAACGGCAACTTATAGGCATAGAGATGCTCTGGGAGCTTTGCAGCAGCTAGCCCCGTGGTAACAGTACATACCAGATAAATCAAGAGGGATACTTTTTTATAAATCATGTTATCGAGATATGATTCACATAGCATACAATCCACCCATTTAAAAGGGTATATAATTCAATGAATTTTAGTATATCAGAAGCAAGTCATTTAATGAACTGCTGAGGGGAGGGTGAATCCTTATTCAGATGACCTCGCCACTGCTCAAAACACGCTTGGACATCCCTTGCAAGGCCTTCAGAGCTTAGAGCACATTCTTTTGAGTCTGCCCTGGGGTGCTGAATCTTTTTATCCTTGGAGGGTGGAGTTGATTCAGAGCCAATTCTGTTTAATGAAGGTTGTGACCAAGCTGTGTGATAATATTTGGGGTCAACAACCAAAGGGTGGATTTTAAGTCATTTATTTTCTTGTCTGGCTTGGATGCAGGTCCTAAATGGAGTGAAGAAGTCATTTGACTTTAATCTCTGAAACTAGCATTATTGGGTTAATTAGCCCATTTTCCTTAAAAAGGGATCAATTAATTTCTTTTCTTTATAATCACACTTGCATGTGCAAATAGTCTCTTCACTAGAAAGAGAGGGGTGGACAGAACACGGTACCAGGAAATAGAAGATCAGAGGGAAAATTCAGGTCCTGCTGTTTACTAGCGGTTTGACCGCAGTCTGCCACTTAAATTGACCAGATTTCCATTCCTGCCCGTGTAACTGAGGAGAATACCCTCTACCTTGTGTATTAGGTGAAATTATACATGTAGTTTTCTTTGTAAATAGTCAGTTGAAAAAAGGCTGTACACATAAAAGGGAGAGCATCTAGTCTAAAAATGTTCAGTGTAGCCACTACAAGAAAAATACCTCCCAGAGTTGAAAACTATGAGTATTAAGGATTGGGTGGAGATTTTGCTTGGAGGCGTCAGTTTCTAATAGGGGCAGGCATGGGAAAGAGTAAATCTATGAGTCTGTTATTCTATCGTAATAGTCTTGGTCAACTTGTCCTATAGGAACCCTTTAAGTTCACTTAAGATACAAGGTCTGACAATTAGGTTCACGAAATCATCCTAGAAAGTGCTTCATCCCTCATTGCTGAATATCACTATGGTCACCTTCTAAGTACTCCCCTTGGGGGAGTCAGCTATGCACTGACGCCAGCACCTAGGCCACCATTCAAAGCAATTGTGGAACTCTTTTTCTGGAATGGCCATCAGAGCTATCGTCATATACCCTTGATGTCCTGAATGTCATCAAAACATCTTCCTTTTAATATTTCCTTTATCTTCAGTAAAGAAAGAAGGTGGCACTAGGTGCCAGATCAGGTGAGAAGGGAGGGTGTTCCCATACAGTTACTTGTTTACTGGCTAAAAATTCCCTCACAGACAATACCGTGTGAGCTGGTGCATTGTCGTAATGCAAGAGCCATGAATTGTTGGCGAAAAGTTCAGGTCGTTGATCTTTTTCACGCAGCCTTTTCAGCACTTCCAAATAGTAAACCTGGTTAACTGTTTGTCCAGTTAGTACAAATTCGTAATAAATACACCCTCTGATATCAAAAAAGATTAGCAACATGGTTGCAACAAGGTCGCAAACTTAATTGTCAGACCTCATCATATATTTTTTTGGTTTCTTTCTTCCTACACTCCACCTAGTTAAATTCTATGCAGCCTTTATATTTTCAGTTTAAATATCAGTTCTTCTGTATTCCTTCCTGACCTCCTCTTCCCACAACCAGGTCGTGTTCCCCTGACACATAATGTCATAACATATGTACTTCTATGCAATTCTTTTTTCTACTTACAATATTTGTTCATGTCTTTGTCTCTAGGTCAGCTGTGTGTTTCTAGCACCTAGCGCAGCACCTGGCCTGAGTTCGCTGCACAGCAAATATTGATGAACTATGTTTACAACTAGATTATTTCTCCCCTGAATATCATTAAGCTTGACAGGTTTTTGCACACATGAGCTTATGTGGTACTTTCCTAAAAAATTCTCACGGGGTAGTAAATTTGGAGAGGACATCTTAATTGAATGCCCATATTCTGACAAGGGGAAAACGGAAGCTTTAAAAAGGAAGTGATTTATTGAATGTCAACAAGCTAATTAATGATAGAACCAGACTAGAACTCACCTTAGTTGTTATCAGTTAAACTTTATTCAGTGACCATTTCCTAGTCCAGTCGGTGCTCATTGTGTTACAAAATGTTTTATGAATAGTATTTCCAACAGGTTCCGAGGGTCAGCTCTGTATGAGTCAGGATTTGCTTCAACTATGTGGGAGAGGAAACACCAAGCAGATTTGCTAATTGAGGTTTATTTCTCTTTCAGGTAAGGTCTGAAAGGGTCCGTGTTGGGGACCAGAAACTTCCTATTTTTCATTCTTTCACAGGTGCGTTCCATTCCCCAATTCATCTCAACATCTAAGATGGTCATTCCAGCTGGCACTTAGGAGAAAGGGGGAAAGCAAGAACAGCTTCTTCTGGTTAAGGACCCTTCAAGGAAGTTGCATTCACCACTTCTGCTCACGTCCCACTGGGGATAACTTACAGGGACATACCCAGTTTCCGTGGAGACAGGAAAATGTAGTGTTTATTCTGGAAAGTCATATCCTGGATTGAGAAACAGGCTTCTGTTCCTCAGAAGGAAGTAGTGAAATTATTGGGGGACAACTCCTACAAACTCTTAGATTTCAGAGGCAGTTTATTCATCTATCTATCTATCTATCTATCTATCTATCTATCTATCTATCTATCTATCTGTATATCTACTTAAAATCTCAGAGAAGAATTTTCCAGGACTGGAAGAAAAGATGAAAGTTTAAAAAATACTGTCAGCACTCTCCTATGTTTCTGCATCTGGAAATGTCAGGGGAGTAAAATACTCTGGAAGTTTGCTTTCAGATAGACTAACTTGGGGAGTGGGGAGGTATGTGTGAAATTAAAAATTCAAAGCTCTGGAGCACTGGTCTTATAAAATATTTCATTCCTTTTTTTTTCATTCATACATCAATTAACTAATTCATCCAGTCAATCACTGAACATTTACTGAGGGTCTGCTAGGTGCCGTGCATACATTGAATTTCCAAATATTGTCAGGGATAATAGGTTGGGGTCAACCAATCCCGACTCCAGAGCTCTGCAAGCCCAGTCCTTCAAGTGAGTAGAGACAGAGCGATGCATCTGATGTGTTCCATCATCTCTGTGACCTTATCTCAGACCTTCAGAATAAGACAGTATTTCCTAGAAGAGGATCATTTTGGTTCTTTAGATGCTGTCCCTACAAAATGCTGTCTTCTTCCCTCAAGGTCAACTTTAGCGAAGGTCAGAGGACTTGAGAGTTACGTGTACTTAACCAGGAGTCTGCTTCAGGCAGACTCATGTTGAAAACTAGCATGTTGTTTGATGCCTTTGAGCACAGGCCAGGCGCTTTGGCGTATGGAAACGCATTGAATTGTCACAACAGCTCTGGAAATCATGACTGTGCCATTGCGGTAACTCGAGGTGGCTTGAATCCCAGTGTCTCACATCCTGTACGTCAGTGCTTTCACTCAAGTCACCTCAAATAAACAAACAATTTAGTTTATAAAGTGTATATTATAAATTTCATTTATATGTGTTCGAAACTCATCACTGCCTTTTAAGATGCGCCATTATGCCAAATTTACAGAGGAAGTAACAAAGCCTCAGAAAGGTGACATGACTTCCTGAAGGCCACACAGCGTGTAGGTGACAAAGCCAGGCTGACAGCCTACTGCCACCGGCGCAATTCCACTTTTCCCCATGAAGACTGTCTGAATGAGGGACGAGCTCTTGGGCAAGACCGTGAATGCTAAGGTCACACAATGAAGGCCCCCTTGAATCACTGGGTCCTCATTTCTACAGGGTGACTTGCTAACATCTGTGCCCACCAAGTATCTCTGGAACCGGGCGGTTGACTATTTAGAACTTGAGAGTAGGACTTCTTTCAAGATTTTTTCAAGGCGAACTCCTTGCTTTTACAGTTGAAGATGGAGGCCCAGAGATGTGCAGTGACATCCCACGGTCGCACACTGAGTTAGTGACAGGATTGAGACAACAGCCCAGATCTACTACTCCCCGCTCCTGAAGACCCCGGTACACCTCACGACCCAGACAGTGAGTAAAGAAGAGGCAAAAGGATGTGTGTCCTCATGGAGGAGGAGGCTCTTCTGTTCACTGGATTTAGAGCTGAACGTCTGAGGGCTGTGGAAAGATTAAATTAGGGCTGACGGGTACATGGTGGGGAGGAGGACAGCCGCTGAAATCATTTCCGTCCCCTCAGAGTGTGTGGACGTGAATAAGGCCACCCACTTCCTTCCCACTGGAAGCGGGTCACCCCTTAGTTGTTATCAGTGACACCTTAACTACCCTATCCAGTGACCATTTAATAAGGATTAGTTGATAATCAGTTGAATGAAGGCAGATGATGTCAGAAAGACCGACATGAGGCCTCCTAACAGGAATACTTCATCATATTTCCTTGGTGCTGGTCATGTTTCTAAAAATAAAAAATAAAAAATTGTTTGTGCCAGCATCCTATGGCGGAAAGCGTACTTAGATGAGAATCCTGGTTCCATCATTTGCTACACTCCCCCTAGAACTTGGGCCATGAGTTAAACCCAGCTCCAGCTCCAGGAAGCTACCGCTCCCTGAAAGAAGTGTTAGGACAGGGGCCCTGTCAGTCTTTTCATCAACATATCCTGAACAGTGAGAGCCTGCCAGACGTCGTAAGCCTTTCATTAATATTTGTTAAATCAACTAAGACTTGTGAAAAATACTCAGAATGAAAAGGGTACTGGGTGTTCGCATGGGACTCTTTAGGAGCTATTTTCATAATAAGAAGAATAAGGAAAGATGAGAATCACTGCCCAGGGCAGAAAAGATAACATTAACAGATGACAGTGAGGAAACAGAGCTGTGTGTCTTCTAAATATGTCATCTCTGTCAAAGAGAATTATCTTCTAAGTAGAAAGGACAGAACATGGAGAGGAGGATACATGGGAAAATATAGAAGCAGGGAAGTCAAAATGCAGAAATGAAATGTCGATTCCCCACGGGGTAAAGACAGACGTGTATTAAAGGACAGACATACCAGGTACTGTATTAGATGATCTTTAGGTAGGCTATTATTACACTCCTTTCTCATCACAATTCTGGAAAACACGTATAATATTCATTTTACAGACAAGGAAACTGTGGTGCAAAGAAAATAAATCATTTGCTCAAGGTTACCACCTTGAATAAATTACTTTAAAAAGAGACAAGATTTGAGCTCACATCTAAATCTCACCCTTTTCCGACTAAAAACTCAAAAATACAATTGTAACTCTAAAGGATCTCGAGGAACTGCAAAAGGCAATTGCAGAGGACTGGAGAAGGACAAATCATTCCATGTTAAGAAGAAAGGAAGAAGGATGTTAGAATTTACTTCTTAATTTTATATCTATCCCCCAAGAAAACTCTATAACTGATAAATATATATTTCTCCTCAGCACTTAGAGAAGGAAGCAGTGATTCCCAGGGATGCTAGGACCTGGTATGGATTACCAAGAATAAGAAGAGGTGATGACAAATTCACCTCTCTCCTTTTCTGATGAGTTGTTAGACTAGCGATGCGTTGGACACCACTGATACCATGTGAGTCAGTTTCTGCCAGAGACTCCAACGTTTCCTTCAGAATAGTTTGGAAGACAAACTTGAGAAAGGAAGACTCGATGATAGTAAATTTCGATGGATAAACATTGGTTGAAGGACAGAGCACTGCTTAGCTACCTGTTGTATCTGTCTGTCTGTGGCCTTCTTTGTAAACATTTAAGTGATTGTTTAAAACCAAGACTGAGTTTGTTAAAGTGTCTGAGGTCGTGGGGTCAGGAAACACTGCTGGGTAGGGACCTGCGATCAAGACTTCAGTCCATGAAGAAATAAGATGATGAGAACAGACCCAATCATTAAGGAGGGTGGTTTAAAGATGGAGACACACTCAGGAGACACACTCAGGAAACGGCAATCAGACCCAGTGATGAACTGAGCTACAAGTGAGGGAGTTGTGACGTGGAAGGAATGCGATTGCTTTAATGACAACGGAACTGTGGAGCTGGACAATCCGCAAACTGAATGTTAAAGGGAGTCTCCTGAGCACTTCACACATAAAGACAGCATTGCTCACAGAGGTTAAAGGAGCGTTGCACCCACCAGTTGGCAGTGTGTGCGTGTGCGTGTGGGTGTGTGTCTGGGGAAAGAGCCATGTGTCTCTGGGCAGAAGTGGCATTTCAGCTGGATGAAGAAGAAAAGGACTAGCGGGATTTATTAGTCATCTTCAGGTAATCAATGGGCTCTTCATGTGGAGAAGAATTATTTGTTTCTTTATGGTATTTGTATACGTTTGCTTTTCATGTCCTTTTTCCAATCAGGTTTTGAAGTCACTAAAAAGTATTCAAACTAGACTCCGAGTAGCTTCAGAAGTCAGAACCAGGCCAAATGGTGAACGTTACAAGGAGCTCAGACGAACCATTTGAATTGGAAAACAAAACCATTTGAGTGACCTGCCTGTGCAAGTAGTAAGTTCCTGTTCCTGGAAGTATACAAGTGCAAGGTGACCAGAAGTGATGTGTGAACACACACACACACACACACGCACAAACACACAAACACACTCACACTCTTCCACTGAATTGTCTCAATTGGCTTGCTAAGATGACTTCAAGGGTATTTCTGTACATAGTATTTATTTAATTAAGTTTGATCATTCTCTTGTATGTATTGTTTTGTTTTTAAGAATTTTTAAACACACAACAAACATGCTATGGTCCCAACAAACTTTAGGCTCTGGCTCTAGTCAATATCCTGCACAGCAAACCCCAAGCCTGTGAGGGGAAGATGGCCCTTTGGGAATATAGGTAGTCAGACCTGTGTTTCTGAAACACATAGTAAGTGTGAGTTTATTATTAAATGATTTCCAGTTATTTTGGAAAGAAAATATTATATGTGGCAGAGCTGGGAACAAAATGTACGACAAGACATTTTCTCCAACGCCCCAGCCCCTTGCTCTCTGGGTAACAAGATTCTGTATATGGGCTCTTCATTTTCCCTCTTCTCTGCCCGGACACAAACTCCCTTGCCCCTAATTACTCTTGAGCTCCTGGGGGAGGGCGTACTCCGAGAGGCTATTGACGTGACCAAATGAGGGATTTCACATTTTTTTCAAGGGAGTTTATGTTCAAAGAAAGGGAAAAAGAAACAGAACATGACTCCCTGCTCCCGGCCCTACCAAGGACACGTCAAGCAGGTATGAAATTACAACCATCAGACTCTCTCTTGTTGGCTTTAAAGTCTTGGCCAAAAGAACATGGTCTCTGCTATTTCTCCAAGAGTCAGATTTGCGAAGGCAAGAGAGCAGATAGCACTTCCTAGGGAAGAGTTGTCTGGCCTCCTACAGAAAATTATTCTTTCCCTCTTCTGACCTTTGTACATGCATCTTCTATGTTGTCATTTATTTCCACACCTGCCTGTGTTTAAGAGACAGAGTAAGAATGCTTGGCGCATACACCCTGGAGAGAGGCTGGCTGGGTTCATGTCCTCGGTCTGCCATGTCCTGACTGTGGCCTTGGACGACTCACTCGCTGGCACAATGAAGATAATGGTGTCTGCCTCATGAGGTTGTTGGAGCACATCCTGCGATCGTGACACGTGCAAAACCCTCAATACAAGTTTGGTTCTATGATGATAGTGGCTAATAGAATGGGTTCTGGAATCTGTCCTGCCCGGGTTCAAGTTCTTTAGGTTTGTTATAGCTCTCCATCGTTAACCTCTCTTAGCCTCAGTCTTCCTCAGCTGAAAGATGGGGATAAGTGCTGTATGTGTCTCAGAGGGGTTATTGTGAGGGTGATGCAGGGAAAATGTCTGGCTCATAACCCTGAGGGAAGACTTCACGCTGGACTTGGCTTTTTCAGGAAAGTGACTGGTTCTAGTTCATCTCTGTACTCTTAGCACCTAGCTCGGGCCTGGCACATAGTAGGAACTATTGAATCTAAGGACTCTGGCTCTATGCGCTAACCATTCCCTTACCCTGCCTTCCGCAGCACACATGCATGTGCGCGTGCGTGCGCGCGGGCACACACACACACACACACACCCCACACACATATATACAATATACACCCCACTCACAAATACCACGTGTACATACGTATATACATACCACGTGTACAGCACACGTACACACAAATACCACACATACCACAATACAACACAACAAGCACACAGGCCAACACCCGTCATCTTCCCCTCACCACATCATACCACATAGACACGCCCCCACACACTGTATATACCACACTCACCCACACATAAACATCACCTACACACATCACACACATAAATAACGCACACACCCTGTGTATACAACACACACATGCAAACACCCCACATACCGCAGATGCCCAAACGCCATACACACCGCACACAGCCATCCATGCATGCAACACACACACCACCACAAACACAAACCCCGCGTACTTATATACCTACCCCTTTCCTTTCTCCCTCCGTAGCTCTGTCGGTTTCAAGGATATGATTCAGTTTCCTGGTCCTGTTGCTACAAGCCTGCGGTCCCTCATCAGCTGTGGCCACCTCCCTGCAAAGGCATGCAGGGTGAGTTCCAAATTTGCATTTTGGCCTGAGGAAAAGGGTGTGGAGTAATTTTTTTCCCCCTTCTGATTGTTAAATAACACATCTGCCCGGCCAAGAGACCATTTCTCCAAACAGAGGTATAGGTGAGGCTGGTTATTCTTTCTGAAATCCCACACAGTTCTCATGAATGCCATATGTGTCACAGTTAACAGGCCTTTCTCCCTGAGTCATCAGCATTGCAGAGCAGAGGCACAGACCACTGGGGCCAGAGGGCTTATTGGAGGGTATCTTTCTTGTCCCCTGATTCTCAGACTTTACTGGATGTTAGGAATTCTTGGAGCTCCGGCTATTCAGACGTATTACCAGGCTCCAACCCTTAGAGATTACAGTTCAGTAGGCTGGGGGTGATGTCTAGACATTTGCCTTTTAAATAAGCAACTTATGTGATTCTGATGGAGATGGGTACACAGATGCCCCTCTGGGAAACACAGGAATCTCTTATTTCATAGGTGGAGAAAACCTGATCTCCACAATCCAGTAACAGAGTCATACAGTTAGTCAGTTGCAAGGCTGGGACTAGGCGTCAGGTCTCCTCACTTCTACATCAGTGCATTTTAAGTATTTGACTTGAGTCCATTGGTTCTTCTTGCCTTTAGCTCTCTAAGCACTTTATAGTAAGTCTGTGACCGAAAAAAGCAGAATTGGTCTGAATTTGTCTCAGAATTTGTCTGAATTCGTCTAAGAGGAAAACAAGATTCCTCTGTGACCAAAGTCTCATTCTCTCTGGGAGACTCAGTTTCCTCAACAGACTCCCCTTCTGGGCAGTCAAGTCCACTGGTTATCACATAATTGCTAAGCATGACTGGCCAGATTCCAATTGCAGAGTGTCAGAAAAACGGGGAACTTGAACTTCTCAATTAAACTGGCCTATGCCTCATCCTGCTCAGAAGCCAAACTTACTCTCCAAACAACACACCCAAAATCTTCAGAGTCTTCCTGATTGGTTAGATCAGTTGTGAGAAAATCACAGCCTCTAGGCCAAATCTGACCTGCCATCTGTTTTTGTAAATAAAGTTTTATAGGAAAACAGCCATGGACATTCGTTTGCATGATGCCTATGTCTGCCTTTGTGCAAAATGGCAGAATTGTAACACAGACCATATGGCCTGAAAAGCCTAATATACTTACCATCTGGCCTTTTACAGAAAAACTTTATTAACCCTTGGCTTAGATGGTTACTTAGGACATTCCCTGGGGCCATGGAGCAAATAATGCAAATTAAATCTGAACACAGAACCTCCAGTAAGCTCTTTGATACCCTCTGGAATGTCCTTTTCCGCCTTTTAGTGTATCCTTTATTGATGATGAAATCACAGCAACCTAAAGACTATCTTGCTGAACAGTTTTGGTCATTTCAGAAGCTTCTTTAATAGGCGAATGAAATTTTCATTAGCTGAAGTGATTTTTTTTTTTTTTTTTTCATCTTGGGGAATTTGCTGAAGAGCCTATTGTTTGAAAGTGTATCCTAAGTCAGGTTTGATAAGACATGACCTTGGCTTCTTTGTTAAATGCCAGGCGTCTCTTCTCCTCGCAACTCTTTGTCATTCTCATGAACTATTAAGAATGGTTAGTTTTGCTCTACATTTGCATGGGTATGTCGCTTCCTTCCTGGATCCAGCATCTTTATGAAAGCAGGTCTAGAAGGGTTGGGCTCAGGGCTGAGGGATGTTCCCAGAACTGCTTCTTTCCCCTTCCCATTTGTATTGTTGCCTGGCAACAATTTGAGAGGGGCAAGAGGGATTCCAATGGCCTGAGGACTTGGCACAAAATGATTTGTGAGCCATTATTGAGAAATGATCCCCGAGTTATATTTTTCATGACACCTCCCAATTTTATATATGCTTGTATATTCACGCACCCTTTGGCCATTCAAATAATTTGCACTCTAAGCAGGAATTTGGGGCATAAACGTTCACCCAAAAGTTGTTACTGGGAAACAAGAACAGCGTATAACAAAAAACCATTATCATGATAGGTTTTCCTATAGGAGTCGTAATTTCAAACCTGCTTTTACAGGAAGACTGGCCTCGTACTTGAGCCCATAGGGTTTGAAGTTAGAACACCTGGCTTGAAGTAATAATAGCATCTACTTTATAGTGTTGTTCTGTGGATTAAATAAAAACTTTTTTTTTCTTTCAGTCTAAGCACAGTGGTTGGTGGTCCATGGAGCCTATTTTTTGTTGCTGTTGTTATTGATGATGATGTTATTTCCATCAAGGATTCAATTAGGTAGGGCATTACAGCTGTACTTTTAGGAGGTACAGAAGTCAGAAGGAGAGTTTGGAAAGTGGTAATCAGTCTTGCCTTCATGGGCCCCCGTGATGGCCTCTCCTTATTCATGCCCTTTATCCGGTAACTTGAAATCCCCTCCCCACCTCTGACTCTGGACTAAGAAGGTTTTTCACTTTGGCCATTAGGAAACTAGCAAACAGGCCACAAGTAGAGGTTTGAAAGTCTCTTGCGTGCGTCCTCTTGCATGATTGAGTTCCCTGAACATGGATTTCTCTCAGATCCATGGAACCAAGCTTGTTTCGGCCTACGAGAGGCTGAGAGATCTGCTGAGTTGTCACAGCCAACGTCATCTTGGCCCGGTCCACACTCAAACATACGGCATAGAAGCTCAGCCGAGATCGGCAGAGCTGCCCACCTAACTCAGCTGACCGCAAAAGCATGAGTGAGCCCAGTCAAGATGAATGAGCTCAGCGTGGATCCACAAAAATTCCTAGAACATCTGTAAGTTCATGAGAAATAATGCAGGGCTGTCTTTTCAAGCTACTAAATTATGGAGAGATTTGTTGAATAGCAATAAGTGACTGGTAGAGTATCCATTCAGTACTAGCAAATGATTAGTTCATGAAGGGAAGTCTGAAACATACTGGGGCATCGGGTGCTTTCTATCCCAGACAATGGTGGGGGTCTAGAGGCCCAGAAATGAAAATCGTGCTCAAATTAGCATCAACTTCCTTTACCAAAATACCAATCCAGCTTCCACAGATGGCTAATTGATAAATAGCATGACTTTTAATGTATTAAAATTGAGGATGCATTCTGAAGTATTTCTCACTGCATACAGAAAGGAAGTCTCCTGGAAAGAGATATCCCCACTTCAGGCTAAAAATAACACAGCTAAATTTCTGGGAAAGAGCACCGCACTTCAGACCAGAATTGAACTTACCCGCCCAGCTTCTGGTAGAGTGGGACAGTGAAGCTCCCCCCACAGAGAGATGTTCTTACCACCTAGTGGAGAGCAGACCAGAATGCATATAACCAGCAGACAGTCAAGTTTTGAGGGTTAGAGGAATAGGGAGGGAGAGAAGAAAAGAAGAGTTCAAAATTAATTTGGAGGAAAAAACAATTCAGAAAAAAATTGGTTTTCTTTTTCTATAGACATCATGGGCTTCCTGAGTGTCTGTGTCAGCTTGTTCGTGAAAAGGAAGGCTGAGTAAGATATGATTATGGTTTAAAGTACTGTAGGAGAATGAATTGGTTTATAAAGGGAAGAGCGGGAAGCATAGAAGAGATCTTGGTTGAGAGGGAAGCTCTCACCCAGCTCTGATGCTGTGCTTTGTGGATGATTCAGCTCTGGGGAATAGGGCTGACCGGTTCTGTAGCTCCCTGGCCAGTTGTGAGTGTTCTCAGCGCTGGAAAAATCAAAGAAATGAGAAAGAAAGGGCTGAGAGTCCTCTTCATCTGTAGGCCTACAGCAAAACTGCAAGGCACAGATTGTTCAAGTCGGTAGGCCACATGTGCCAAGGAATCAGAGTTAGTTACAGAGGGTATATAAGTATGTGTCCCTCCTTATTTATCTGTGCAACTCTGTCCTAAGATTTATTATGGGCCATACGAGTGGTGTAATGTTTCCATCCATCCATCCGTTCACTGAAGATGTTTTCTGAGCCAGATAATGTGATAGATACTAGAGACACAAACATAGAAAAGAATATGGTCCTTACCTTCTAAGAATTTACAGGTTAAGGAGAAGAGACAGAGAAAGAAACTGGTATTGACTCTACTGAAAACCATCGTGAAGGAGATTTGAGGTACTGCTTTTCGCTCTGTCAAGGTCTGAGTCAGTGGTGAGGCACAGGGGAGACACACCTGGACAGCAACATGTCAGCTCTGTTAGTGATAAACACTGGATTGGAGGATGTGATATCAGATCTGTCACTCAGAGGTCTCATTGACATCACTTCAGAACTGAACTTTCCTGTGCAACTTCTGGTAGAGTGGGGCAGTGAAGCATCCCCCACAGAGGGAAGCTCTTACCGCCTGGTGGAAAGCAGACCAGAATGCACATTTCCTGCAGATAGTCAAGCTTTGAAGGGTCAAGGAACAGGGAGGGAGAGAAGAATAGGTCAAGATAAATTTTCTCTGCCCTTTCTCCCAAACCCAGAAATCAGATACCGCACTTTTTTCATGGGAAGGAATGAGGGAGGGATGGAGAGAGAGAAACCAGTTGTGTTTCTTTCCCAGGGGTGTCTTCTTATGGAAAGAGGGAGCCAAATATAGATGAAGGGTCTTCCCTAAAACTTTGGGATAACACAGAAAAGAAAAAAATCTAACCTAACCTGGACTTGCGGATCAAAGAAGTCGACCCATTCTTATGGCTTGAGGAGTTGTACGGGTGAGAAAACTGTTAGGGGTTTCAGGAAAGACAGCCATTCAGAATGATTCACAAAAACATAGCATCTGAAATGGACCTTCATTGGTCAGAATTTTGCAATAAGTGCAGGGGCTTGGCAAGCTCGTCCAAGACAGGAAACAAAAGTGAGCTACCACGCAGTGTGATGGGAGAGCCCACATTCAAGGAGAAGGAGCTGCCAACTTCAGTAGGTCCGTGGAGAACGTGGCGGAATGCAGGGGATAGAACAAGAATTGTGTTTGGGGCCAAGTACTGAAGCATCTAGGACGCCAGGACACTAAGGTGGAATGCGAGCCCATTTCCTCACACACCTACCTGACCTCACGGCAGGACCCCAGGGAGAGCAAATGCGGTCCTGTAACTTGATGTCTGGGGAAGAGTGTTTGATAAACATTATGAAAAAGGAATGTGTCCTTCTACTGTTTGGCATGTCCACATTGTAATCAAGGGTCTTTGCAAAAGTGTAAAAGGGTTGACATTTGGTTTGGGGTCGTCTCCTCACTCCCCGTCCATCTCCATCTCTCAGAATCTCTTTCTCAGTCTTCTCGGACCAACCTTAAATTGAAGGAGTCTCGTTTAGACTAACAAATGGCAGCTAAAGATGTAACATGTCGAGTCTCTTACAGACATTGGTTCATTAACTGATTCCATTTTTGGCCTCCGGGTGGCATGCCTGCATTGGGGTGGGACCTATGGGCACAGCTGGAAGAGAGATCTCAGATTGAGAAACCCTTCGAATTACACATCGGTGGCCCTGGGTTATTTGTTCTGTTGAGGTGAACGTCTCTGCTTCAATAGTAAGCTTTGTCTGTAATAACCAGTAATGCAGGGATTTTCAGAGGGACAGACAACACTCTCTTAATCACCAGGAAGGGAAAGAAAACCTACTCATGGAGTTTTAAATTTCCAGCCAAAATGGGCATTTTAGTTTTTTTCTTACTTTTTTTTTTTTAAAGTCCAGTTTCATTGCTTTTTCCTTGTGAATGAAATATCACACAGGGTGAGGTTTCTGAAGGTTATCTATAGCTTTGCCTAAAATGGTTATAACTGGAGAAATGAAATAGTGTTAACTAGAAAGCCTGAATAACATTATAACATTATGCAAAAAAAAAAAAAAAGGCACTTTAGAAGAATAAAGGAACGATGACAATGCAAATCAGAGCCAGTGAAGGTCAGACGTTTTGCATAAAGTGTCTTGCAATCTAATTCATGTGAACTTAGCCCGAGGAGAGAAAAGTGACTTATGAAAGCACAATGCTTTTTAAAAGAACATTACCGCGGGAGCTCTGGATCTGCTTACAAGTCCCACAGGCAGCTGCAAGGATTGGGCCAGGAGCGGGGTATAGGCATAACCAAGCTGAAATGATAGAACCTTTGTTGAGAAATAAAATATCTCAGCCCCGTGATTACACCCAAGCTGGCTTTCTTAACCCTTCGATGGCTGAACTGAATGGGTTTTCCTTAGGGAACAGGACTAGAAAGTTGTTTCCAGCTACTTACAGGCTACCGGGCTCATTAGCTCCTCTTATTCTCCAGGCGAAGCAGCTTTTATTTTATTCTTTTTATAATTGAGACTACAGAGGCTCAGAGAGTTAAAGGCATTAGCTTACGGGATTCCCACTTACAAGTGTTGGAGCTGACCTGCAAACTCCGTTAGACTGTGAGGTTCAATGTTAGCCCACTGCTTCGTACTGAGTAGAAATGACGGTTGGCTACGCCTTGCAATCAAGTCCTGGCACTGAGAGTGAGGTCTTACACGTGATAGGATTATTCTTTAGCTTGACTTCATAGCATCGTATGTCCTCTGACATCTTCTGGCTGCCTTTATTTCTTCTATATAAGATTCCTTTGCTCTAAGAGAGAGGTCCAGACCAATCCTGGCCTCTAACTCGATATAATACTTACTTTATAATGTCATTGAGAGTGTCCATTGTGATCTAGAGCAGGAAGCACTGTGTATAGCTGGAGACCAAGTATCAGACCAAGTTCCTGGATTGGACCCCTGGTTCTACCATTCACGGACTGTGTGACCTTAGGCAATTTTCCTATAAAGTGGGGCAATACATATACCTAACTCAAAGGGGAGTGTAAAGAAGAAAATAATCAGCCATTGAAAGCTCTTAGCATAGTGACTTGCATTATAGTAGAGGTTCTATAAATGTTAGCTCTGTTATGTTTTACAAAAGCTCTTAATACCAGGCTGGCACACTCAAGCCGAGGACTGGATTAAATTCTCCAGCATGATCAGAGCCAAGAACAAGTTTCCACTTTTCCCTCCAAAAGGTCATATATTGGGACAGTCTTGCACAGACTAACCCAATCATTAGAACCTGTTGAAACAGCTAGGTAAATGTACAGTATCAGACCCACCTTAAAACCGGAATCTGGGCTGCACAGGAAAACTTAAGGAGGTTTCAAAATATACTAACGTCGGGTCTCCACCCTGGTCTTACCCCAAACCAGGTAAACCAGGCAGCACTGAGAGCCACTGCACCATACTTTTAACAAACATACCTTATTCCTTGATAAGGCAGGGGTACTAAAGTCAAGTCTTCCCTGAGAAGCTTTCCTTTAGGACCTGGATATAAAAGCATATAAAGCACGCTCGCTTGGCTAGGTAGACATGGTTGGGGAAAAATGACCAGGAAAACTAGAAGACCTTCCTGACCCTAGGAAGTAGAACTCTTTTTGTATAAGTTACACACATGAATAATTCATAGCACAATATAGGGGAGAACAGAAGCTTTGCCAGGACTCTAAGGTCCACAGAAATTCAGCAGAGAAAAGGAGCACATATGTTAGAGGGGAGAGGAGATCTCTGGCTCCAGAGAGAGCTGGGACCAGATCAATGCCCCACTGCGTGGTGACTGTGGAAAAGTTATGTGATGTGGAATGTTAGCTGTGGGGTGTTGTTGTGAGAATTATCAATAGTATTTCACATTTAGCCTAATCGCTGGCGTACAGTGAACATTCGAACAATAGGAGCTGTAATTTCTGTGGAATAATGTCTTCAAAAATGGCTCCTTGGAAGAGGCCATTTATAGGAAGACTCACGCCGCGTCTTAAGGAATGAGAAGGTTTTAGATTCTGTATGGACTAAAAGTGGGGTGGAGTGGGGAGAAAACACTAAGAACAAGGCATTGAAGGTAGAGACTGGTCATCGAATGGGACAGACGTGTCGTTACTTGCTTAACATCCACTTCCATCTTCTTACATGATAGCAACAATCTCTGCATATGCGTAGTTCCAGGCAGCAGATCATGGTTGGTTGAATTCAATCACGAACGCCTTTTTCCCTTGGCAAAAGGCAATTTTGTTGCCTTCCTTCAGCCAAGGGAGACGATGTAATCCTATCCCGACTAATGAGAGTTAAGGAGAATTGGCTGGTAGGCTAAGACATTTTCTTTCCAGATAAAGGGGGCAGATACCTCCTTTCCTCTTTCTTCCTGCCTTTGTTACAGTTCTGTGTCTCAGAGCTGTGGGATCCACTTTGTAACCATTAGGCAACGGGCAATGAGGATGAAAAGCCAATTTACTACGGATAGTGAAGTTGAAAGATACAATTGAAGAATTGGGTTTTCCTGATAAGTGTCCTTGAGCTGCCATATTACCTTAGGATTATTTGTCTATACATGTCTTGATGTACGATGGGGGAAAAAAACCCACCAGTATTTGTTTAAGCACTGTGAGGTCATTTTTCTCTTATTTTCACCTCAAAGCATTCCTAACTTATATAAATAACTAAACCACATAGAAATATTACTTCTTTTTTCTTCTCTTAAAAAAACATGAGCTGGGTAATCCTCTTCATTTAATTATACTCATGGATCTAAGAGAAGAAAGACCCGGAAGGAGCCCTTTTTTGATAGCTAGGATGAAAAGAAGACCTTGATCACCTAGGGTTTTTCTTCCAGTAAATACTTCTCAAATGCTTCTATTTATAGCAAGAATTTTTTTTTCTTCAGCTTTTAGGAAAAGCCACCTGGAGCTCAGCCAAGTTGGGATGACCATTACCTGCTTGACACAAATGATTCATCCCATTTCTGGAAATCACAACCATACCACCCAAAAGAAGAGAGCCAGTCCATTGTTTCGATACGATGTGACACATTTCCAACCGTTTGCTCGGTGTCTTCCACCTTAAGAGTTAAATTCCTCCTTATGAAACCTAAGCGAGCTTGAGCTCTCTGAGGGGCTTTGAGTCAGAGGGGCTTTGAGTCTGAGGGGCTTTGAGTCTGAGGGGCTCTTCTAAAGTAGAAAATGTCACTTCAGGTAGAAGCCGTTAAGCATGAGCATTGTTGTGCATGACTATCAATGCAAAATTTGCCTCTATCAAGTTTCAGGGACTATAGGAGTAGGAATCATACCAAAATTGTATCTTTTTATGAAACTACCGTGTGTTGGGTATAACACACTGCCCATTGTTGTTGCT
This sequence comes from Rhinolophus ferrumequinum, assembly GCF_004115265.2. Classification (NCBI taxonomy): domain Eukaryota; kingdom Metazoa; phylum Chordata; class Mammalia; order Chiroptera; family Rhinolophidae; genus Rhinolophus; species Rhinolophus ferrumequinum. Next base: position 63,044,112 of record NC_046297.1, read on the forward strand.
TAATAAAAACTGAGAACACCTACGCGTGTGTCATAATTTCCTGTTTCATGTAACCAAGGATACAAGCATGGCCCCAAGCTGCTCACCTTGTCATGGCTTTCACTCAGGAGCCTTAGATATGCATCAGGGTAAAAGCTGAAGGTGGCACTCTCTTCCCAGACAGGGCTCTGCCACGTTGAGAAAGCAGAGTTGAGAATGTGGGCTGTCGGGGGAGGACTTGACCTCACCACCAGCATAGGGGAGGGATTGTCCTCTGCCAACATGGACATTTTGGTTTAAGGAATGCAACTTCTGTTTCTCCTGGATGATAAACGGAACTCCGTGTTAGGAAGGCCGTGTTCTCCTTGGGAAGAACGCAGAGTGAGCATCTCGGGGTCCTTCCAAAAATAATATACCTGCACCCAGCTCTGCAGTGATTCAGAAAGCTTGTTTCCTCTCATTCTTCTCCTGTCCACCACCCCAGCCCAGGACTCTGTTTTTATCATGTCTTCCCCTGGATGATTTCAGCATTGACTTTGGCCCAAGAACACATAGTATGTATTTTCCTACTTACTTCCCCTACACTGTCCATGGTGGGGACAAGGGGGAGGGCAGGAGCTGTTGGGGCTGTTGACAGGGAGAGGGCAATCCACAGGCAGCGGTGTTCACTTGCTCCTCCTTATACTGCCTGATGGTTGGAAGTTTTTGCCTCGAGTAAATATTCACGTAATAGTTGTCTGGGTGCACTTTTTACATAAAAGAGAGTTCTTGTTTTCTGCGTCATGGCATCTCTCAACGGAGGCTGACTTTTGGCTGGTCCTACAGGATAACAAGAGGTGGTGTTTCATCGCTCTCATTCGAACAGAAGTTTATTTCAGCTTTACATTTGTAGTAGATACATTTTTACATAAAGGAAAGTGGAATATTATATTGGATACTTGTACATTGATTCAACATTTACTACCATTTGCTGCATTTGCTTTATCCTTTAAAAAAATTGCTTAGTGTTTTAAAGTAGTTTATATTTGAAAGCAAATTACAGATATCTGGACATTTCACCCTCAAATATTTCTGAATGCATCTCTCAAAGGTGAGACTATTATCTCCCATGACAATAATGCAATTATCTTACCCATCAAAATGAACAGTAATTTCCTAGCGCCATGTTTGCATGTTCTCAATTGCCCCAGATGTTTCTTTCATAGCTCATTTCTTCAGACCACACATGGCATCACTGCATTGGAGGGTCTTTTGGGGCTTTTTGAAAGGCATGGGAAGGGCATCAGAATTAGGAGGGCCGCCTGGATCCTCAGTTGGAGAGAGACAGGGATGGAGAATGGCCTTGCTTCCCTTGGTTGAAGCTTTGCCTGAGAAGGTCAAGGCACTCAGCCTTTTTCTTTTTTCTTTTAGGAGTACATATATCTTTTATTATTATTATTATTCGTTTCAGGTATAAGATAAGTGTCCATCTGACACCCTACAAAATCTTTACAACATTATTGATTATGTTCCCCGAACTGTCTTTCATATCCCGTGGCAATCTTGTGACTACCCTTTTGTGTTTTCTGATCCCCTCAGCCTTCTTGTTTAACCACCGAGAATCCGATCAGGAACAGGTCTGTGATTACCCAGGGACATGAGTTTGCGATTAGTGACCAGTATTGAAATCAAATGCAAATCTAGGCAAACGTGACCAACTTCCCACACAGGGGTCAATGGGAAGTGACAAGCGTGAGGATTAGCTCATCTATTAGGAAAGAGAATATGTTCTGAAATTTGTTGAATTGAGGCTTTGTTGGTGTGTTACAGTTTTAACTCTATTTTTTCCCTCTCCCAAGAATGATTTTGGCCACTAGCCACAGCTCTCTGCTTCGATGTTTAAACTGAAATTATTTGTGTTCAGCAGCGAATCTCTTTAGCTGACCAGTGCATATGCTGCCCCTCGGTTGCCCCAGGGGACCCAAGTTGAAGTCCTAATTCTGCCAATAACCCATGTGATCGTCCCGTCAGCTTTAAAAAAATCATGCATATCATATATGCTGGAAAATGGAGGGCTTGACCCAGTTTTCTTTAAAATGATTTCTGGTTCTGAAGTTCCAGGTATCCCTGAAAAAGTCTGATGTTTTTGACTCCAAATTTCTCTTTCTGGCATTTGGTGGGAATTGAGGTCATACGTATTCCTTTAGTGCACATTGCTAGGGAAAAAAATCCCAGTAATTGTGTTAGCTGTCTTCTTATATTGTGATTTTATTGCTCACTTTCAATTTTTGTTTGTTTATGGGAGAGACAGACTATGAATCGAACATTTGGATCTTCATGCAATTTGGAGACTTGCTTTCTCGAAAGGATCTTAAACAAATGCACACATTAAAAAAAAAAAAAAAGTCTTATGGATGCCCTGTGACCGAATTTGATTCTTTAATATTGGTTAGCATACCAGGAAAATAAACAAACACCTTCAAAGATGGAGGGGACTTGGGTGTTCGGAGAGTGTGTCTGGTTTCCCTGTCCAGCTGCCAGCTTCTAACTTTCATCACTCAAAGGGAAAAGGAGAGAACACTCTTTGAGCCCTTACCCTGGGACAGGTACTATGCCAACATGGCTGCATTTAATCCTCAGAACTATAAGAAGCAAGTATTATTATTCCCATTTTTCAGGTAAGGAAAAGGAAGTTTAGAAAACAGGGTTAAACAATATTCTCAAGGTCACACCGAAATGAGTGATCAGTGGATCCACGGCCAGACTTGATGCAAAGCTCTCACTCTTGTTCCTCATCGTCAGTTCACTCGTTCTTCGTTTTTCTCTCTTAAAATGATAAGTGCTAACACAGGCCAAGACTGAAAATTGGGAATGTGGATATAACAGAAGAAGCATTCAGGAGATTTTATTTGTGAGTGTATTTGTTTATTTATTTATTTAGTGAAATTGATTGGGGTGACATTGGTTAAGAAAATGAGATAGGTTTCAAGTGTACAATTCTATAACACATCATCTATGCAGTGCATTGTGTGTTCACCACCCAGCGTCAGTTCTCCTTCCATCATCGACTTTTGAGCTGCGACCTTCTTCAGGAATCAAGCCCTATTCTGTCACCTAATATTAAATTACCTAAACTCTCAATGAATTCCAGGTCTTCACTGCTTTTCTGTGGGATGACTCTCCCCACTTCTTTACCTAGGGTCTCATCACCTCCTCAGAGAGCCTTCTTTGCTTCCTCAGAGCAGGTTAGGGCTGCCTGGTATACTCTCCTAGCTCTCTAACCATCCCCTTTTAGAGCATGTATGTACACATATTTAGCTGCTGCTATTGGTAAGGCAGATTAGCATAAAGTTGAAGTAAATGGGCTCTAGAACTGACCTGTCTGGTTCATAACCTACGTAGATTCTTCTCCTTACTAGCTGTTTAGCTCTTGACCAGGTTACTTAGCCCTTGGGTGCCTTAGTTTCCTCATGTGTAAAATGGGCTAATGATACTACCTTGTATTCATTGGATAGTGGCAATGATTAAATCAATGAATCCACGTAAAGTCCTTATAATGGAACATAGCAGGCACTCGATCATTGTTAACCGTCATTATTTTGTCTTACTTTCTCAACAGATAGTTCTGCTGTTGGAGCAGATACCATATCTCTCCTATTTACTGTTGTATTCCCAGTGTCTACCCACGTTGCAGGTAGTCATGAAAGATTTATTGTATGGCCTCATTACTCCCTTTCTGAATGACCCAGCATGTGTCCTACTCAATACTTGCTGTGTGATGGGAACTTCCAAACATATAATTTCTCATGATTCTCATAAGTGAGTTATTCCTGGCATAACTATTTTACTGAGGAGGGAAATAAGGTTCAGAGAGGTAAGTGGCTCTACCTTGGGTCACACAGCTATTACATGGTTGAGGTAGTATTGGAACCCAGCTCTGGGGGGACTCTGAACCCACTCTTCTTGCTCCTGTCTCTTCCCTAGGTGGCTGCTTTGTGCCACAGAAAGAGCAATGAACCTTATATAAACCCTATGGAAATAGGAGGTTCTGGTTTCATGAAACCAAAGCCAAAGCAAAGTAAGCAGAAGTTAACAAAAGAGTCACAGTCATCTGATATTAAAAAAAAAAAAAAAAAAAAAAAAAAAGACATCGCCTCCTTCTCTCCTAGATACCAAAATGAATGTTGATTCCTGAGTGGAGATTGAAAATCATGAAGGTCTTTCCCATGCATGGGACTAATGCTGATTTTTAAGTGACCATTATGGTCCCAGTCGGCCACTCAACTGTGATAATTCCCAGGATTGGACTACTACCATGGATGACTGTTGGGGAACTGTGGCTACTTGTACTGAATTCAGGACAGTCTCTACCTGCGCTTCTCAAACTTGAATATGAACAGGAATCACCTGCGGGGCCTTATCACAAAGGCAGATTCTAACTGAGTAGGTCTGGGGCGGGGCCTGAGATTCTGCATTTCTAACCAGTTTCCAGTGCATGCTGCTGGATCACAGACCGCACTTTGCAAAGCAAGGTTTGATGGGACTTAAACCTCGGGCTGCATTCTAGCCAAACACCATGACTCCAGAAAAGGATGGCTTTTGCAATCACAGAAAGAGAAGGGGTCTACTTGGGGAGCCACCTACATCCAAGTCCAGCTCTGCCACTTAGTGGGAATGGACCCATGGGCCAGATTTGCCCTTAAGATTTGGGTGTCCTCACCTATAAATAGGTGTGCTGAGAATTGGGAAGGAGCAATGATTTGATGCAAATTATCTCTAGGGCCCCTTTAGATTCTACGATTTCATGACTGCCTGACTCATTCTAATGCTGGCATTGAAGCTGATTTTTTTTTTTTAAGAAGGGAGTGGGGAGGGGCTTGGAATCTTATGAAAGAGCCTTCTAAGCAGTAACCTTGGAAACCAGTCAAAACCACAGAGACCCCTGTACACGATGCAACTCCTTCGCCCCTTTCTGCTCCTCTGATGTCCATGACCCCTCCACAATGCAACCAGCAACATTTTGTCACCATGGTACACTGACTGGTATTTAGTCCTCAAATTTCTTGACCTTGAAAGCAACCTTGAAAAAATGACCGTGACCTTGAGCTAGAGTAATATGATCATGGACCTTCAGAGCTGGAATGAAGTGTAGATGCCACAGAGCAAAAGTCCTTGTTTCAGAGAGAGGAAGAGACTTTTCCAAGGACAAACAATCAGCTGGAAAGAGATTTGGGCCCAGAGTTCCTGTTGGCCCACCGCCAGCCCCATGTTTTCCCTGCACTGTAAATGGATGTAATGTGCAGGATTTAATAACATGCCCTGGATGTCCTGAGGCAGTTGTCATCAAATGAAATAATACTCCCATGTAATGAACATTATCTGTGCTTTCAAGTTGCTCTTGAAGTTTTTATTTTATGTATTTATTCAGGCCATCCAGTTTAAAAATAAACTTCCTAATACCTTTCTCAGGGTAGAGTGTTGGCATAGTTGAATGCACTGTGACTACACTGGCTTTGAAAGTGGCCTTCCTTCTCCAACCGTCTGTGGGGAGAATCAGGCCTGTTTCCCAGGGACTGATGCTGCCATCTTGCTCCAAGTACACTGAACACTGAAATGTGCTTACTTATGGTGTTAGAGAGCCAGGTAAGATTAAGGAAAGACAGAAAGAAAGACAAAGAAATGCAGGGAGAAAGACTATTCATGGCATCATGGAAACCTATAAAATACACGCACCATCTTTCACACTTTTCCCATCTTCCTGGGTTCCATACTTTCGGTGGAATTTGCATTCTCTGGCATATTCAGGGCTTTTGGAATACTATTACAACTAGAAAGAAAGAGAGAAGGAAGGAAGGAGGGAGAGGGAGAGTGTAGGAGGGAGGGAGCAAAGTAGGGAGGGAGGGGAAAAAGCTTACTGTTTCTCAGTGTTTGTTAACATAAAACTTTATGAAAACACACTTTACCATAGAGCGTTATTGGGTTGGCTTTCTTCCCAAGAAGTGAGATATTAGGACTATCAAGAAAAGAAAGATATACCTTTCCATCTAGAGTCCACATCTCATGGTGAGATGATCACATTGGCTACAGTCCCTGACTTCTTTGGATAGATAGCAGGTCAACATACCAGGGATGCCAAAAAAATGTATCCAAGTGGACACTTTGGTCAACGTTGCTCAAGCAGTAGTTCGCCATCATCAGAAGTGCCTGGACGCTGATGGTAACCGCTTTGAGCACCTCTTCTCATTGCAGAAGTCAAACGTGACTTGTATTTGTCTTTTGTTATCAGTATATATTGAGTATTATAATTTTAATGTTTTCTCCTTTCTTAAAATGTACATACATTTTGGGGGGCACCCTTTGTATATTCAGAGCTGATTTTACATCAGGGGCCATGCACGGTGTAACAGGAGGTAGAGAGACACATCGTACATAGAACCATGGCTCCCAACACGGTGAATTGTCAGGTCCCCTCCTATGAGACAGTTGCCAGAGCTATAAATTATCAGGCATATCCTTGCCTTGTCACGACGCAGTCAAGCATTTCACCCTCACATCTTTCTCACTGTTCACAACGCCAGTCTTGAACCTGATAGCCTGCTCCCTACATAGGATCCCACCCTGCCCTTGATCTTCCTAACTCCTTGCCTTGCTATTTGCTTCATCCTGTCATTCATCTTAGTCCTGAGGTTGACTGTTCAGGCTCTTTTCATCTTTCTCTTTGACTTGTCAGGTCACATTCTCTTTCTGGCTGCACTATTCCAGGTCATCTGAATAAACTCTATAAATCAACACTGTCCTAGGAGCTCCCACATTATATAACCTCATGGGCCAGTGTATTTGTTTCTTCTTGCGGCTGGAGCAAATCACCGCAAGTTCAGTGGCTTAAAACACAAATCAGTTATCTTCCAGTTTGGAGATCAGAAGTCCAAACTGGATCTCACTGGGCTGCAATCAAGGTACAATCAAGGCTACAGGACAGGGTTCCTTTTGCGGGGTCTAGGGGAGATTCTGTCTTCTTGCCTTTTCTGGTTTCTAGTGGCTGCCTGTGTTTCTTGGCTCATGGCTCCCTTTCTCCATTTCCAAAGCCAGCAATAGACCGAGAAGTTTTTTCTCATGATGCCGTCTCTCTGGTTCCAATCCTTCTGCCTCCGTTGCCTCGTTTTAAGGACCCCCACGACTACATTGGGCAACTGGGTATTCCAGGAAAACTCCCTATCATAAATACAGCTGATTAGCAACCATTATTTCAGCTGTGACCTTCATTCCCCCTTGCCGTGTAATATACTATACTCACAGGATTTAATTTGTTGCCTAAACCTGGGAGAAGATTCTACCCAGAGGTGGACAGAAGGTATTGTGGGGAGGCAACTGGTCAGAGAAGATGAAAGAGGCTTCAGAAACATTCTTGCCACGGTGCTACATGGCTTGCTCTCACCTACATCACAGTTTTGCCGAGAATCATCCTATCTTGCTGAAAAACATATTAATCATTCTGAGACTACAACAGAAGTTTAATATGTAGCCATTGCCATCAAAAAGACAAAACAAACATGCATTGAATATTTAAATTACAACCTAAGGGACATATATTATTAAATGCAACATGTTATCAATACAGTAAATAATGATAACAAATAGTTTTAAATATTTTGAAGACAACTCTGCCAAACAATGAGCTGAGTACTTTCCATGCAGACTTTTTCTTTTAATTTCTAAAACAGCTCTATGAAGTAAGTGCTACTGATATGCACGTTTTCTAATAAGGAAATATAGGGCTTAAAGAGGCTTGTATATTGCAGAAGGTCACACAGATAATATATGGAGTAGAGGAATTTCAACCTGGGTTGGATTCCATTGCCCAAACACAACCACTAAGGTACATCACCACTTCAAGAGTTCAGAGCGGGGGTGGCGATCAGAATGAGACACAAAGTAATGAAGAATGATTCTTGATGGTGATGCACGTAAACACACATTTAAAAGGTTGCTCAACAGGAATTCCTTTACAATTCTTACAAGACTCTAGGGAAACGAAAACTTATTTATACTTCAGCTACCATCACACATTCACCCCCAGGGCTTGCCTGGGCTCTTAGGGCAACGTCCATTTAAGAACCATGCTCCTTTGATGTCCACTTCCCATTCCCACCTTGGTGAGGCAGTTAAAAAAGAAGTCACCCTTGTTTTCTTTAGGTCTTTGATTGGCCTCTTCCATGCAGCCCTTGAGGGAACATTTCCAGCCTGGCCAGACGAGGGCGCTTTGGGTAACTGGGGAAGGACAGAAGGAGGTCCTGCGTGGGGTGTGCTCCCCGTGTGCTCTAGAGGTCGTTTGGGGAGCACCAATCAATACCAATGAATTTTTTTTTTTTAAGAGAGAAGAAGATTTGCCACTGACTTTGAAGATGGAGGAAGAGTCCATGAGTCAAAGAATATAACTCTAGAAGCTGCAAAAGGTGAGAAAACAAATTTTCTTTTAGTGTCTCCAGAGAGAGTGTGGTCCTGTGTTTATCCGGATTTCAGCCTAGTGAAACTGATTTTGGAGTTCTAACTTTCAAACTTTCAGCCAGAGAGAGCTGGCTCCTAAAGTAATCCCCCTTCTCCATGGTTCCACTTTCTGGGGTTTCAGTTACCAGCCATCCACCAAGGTCGGAAGATATTACATGGAAAATTTCAGAAGAAAACATTTCATAGGTTTTAAATTGTGCCCTGTTCTGAGTCGCGTGACGAAATCTCGCGTGACCTGGACCATGAATCAACCCTGTAACCAGCGTCTCCGTGTTGTAGACGCTGCCTGCCCCTTGGTCAGTAGTCACCTTGGTTGTGAGATCGACTCTCTTGTGTTCAAGGAACCCTTTTTTTACTTAATAATAGCCCCAAAGTGCAAGAGTCCTGATGCTGGCAACTCAGCAATTCGGATACGCCAAAGAGAAGCCGGAAAGGGCTTCCTCTATGTGAAAACGGTGAGTGCGATATACTAAGATATGTTGAGAGATGGAGAGAGCACAGTCACGGAATTTTTATTACAGTATACTTTTATAATTGTTCTATTTTATTATTAGTTGTTGTTGTTGATCTCTTACTATGTCTAATTTATAAATTAGACTTTAGCATAGATATGTGGGTATCGGTAAAAACAGTACCTATATGGTTGGGTACAATCTGGGGTTTCAGACATCCGCTGGGAGCCCCACAGATAAGGCGAGACTACTGGGAGCTGGAAATTACTTGTATCCCCTTAGGGACTTTGCAGGCCACAGGAGTCATTCCTTCCTCCCTTCCTTCCTTCATTCCTTGTCAAGTATTTAGTTTTGTGGGCAAAGTGTATTTAGAAATGAGCAAGGCATGGCCCCTTCTTTTAAAGATCTAAGACTCCACAGGAAAAAATAAATAAATAAAAATCATTCTCTGTGAACAAATTCAGACTCAGATGCAGTAAATAAGTATTAAGCACAAAGTGTCAGGAGTCTATAGATCTATACATACATTCACCATATTCTCATGTATTTGTATCCATTTTGTGACTCTGTTCGAGTGAGATCTCTTTGAAGACAAAGGCTGTTAGAGCCCGCTGTGTTTCTCTGGAGAGCACCACATGAATTCTGATGCTTAGGAAGGTTAATAATGAGTGTTGGGCAGACACAATCCATTTTAATATGCCAAGGAGACCTTGGGAAATGGCCGTGATACTTCGTCACTAATTCTAAGACTGGAAAAGAGGTGGTGCTGCTCCTTGGAGTGGTTTTGGAAGGGTCCTAGGATTCAGGGACAGCTTGGTTTCCAGGCATGGGAAGAAGGACGACAGTCTAATGCTTAAGATCCTGAGCTTCAGAGGCAGAGAGAGCTGGCTCCTAAATATGCGCCTGCCACTTTCCCTTCCTGGGAGACCATGGTTCCATCGGTTAAAATACATCCATGATGACAAAAATATATCCACGATGTTTATGATGATAATGAAGAAAAGTTTACATTCATTGAGTCCTTACTATGGCCAGGTACTAGTTCTAGCAATAACATGTGTCAAATCATTTAATTTTCCCACCATGTCATGGTAGGTAATATTTTTCTCATTTGTTGTATGGCAAAACCGAGGCACAAAGACTCTAAGTAATTTTCTCAAGGTCACCACCCTGCTAGGAAGTGGCAGAATGGGATTCAAATCAGATTAGCTGGCTACAGAGCCTGCACTTTATTATTATTAAAGTTTCTATGATAATTGTGACTTTTTCAGGGGAATTTATATGAGGAATTATAATTTCAATAGAACTGGGATGGAAGTTGCTCAAGTCTGAGTTTGGAACCAGTGGTGGCTCTGCTCTCTCTTTTATCTTTTCCCTCTAACATCATGAGCGCTAAAAGCACTTTATCTGCTTATGATGTTTTGTTTTTCGATTTTTTTGAAAATTCATTAAGTGATTGGTGTTGCTACAGAATGGAGTTCCTCATGTCACCTTTCCTTTCTTCTATTAGCAGATAAGTCTCTCTCTGTGTGGTGTGAGATTGTGATGGAGTGATTGAAGAGGAACTGAGGGGAACCGCTGTGTTGAAGGGAGAGCAGCTGTTTTGGCAGGAATAGCTGAGGCAGTGGTTCTATGCAGGTGGTCCGTCAGCAGAAGAGAAGACTGGGGCCCATGGTGGTGGCACTCAACCACCTGACACATCGATATCCCATGAGGCCGCTGGGCTTGGTGGTTTAGATCCTGAGGTGTGGTGTGCTGTGGAGGGAGGATGGCTCGTGTCTCACGCCCACCTCCACACTTCTGAGCCATGTGCCTCAAGGAAGCCACTTTCGAAGCCTCACTTTCTTTATTTGCAAAGTGGAAATTATAATACACATCCCAAGGCCTCATTTCCATTTCTAAAATCCCCAAATATCTGGAAACCAGAAAACATTTTCATCAGCCCATGGCATACTCATGTGGCAGCTAAACCTGACCTGAACTAGCATGAGGGTTTTTATGATCTGTCTTTATCCCACTCGCGGTGAATGTGCATGTGTTTTGCTATAAAATATTCATGTGTTTGATTAAAGCACATTATCCCAGGCCCAGCTGATGGTGTCAGATTAAATATAGTATGTATACCATATTACTTTTCTAAAATAATGAAAATAGTTATGAATTTCAAAATGCATCTCGCCCCTAGAGTTTTGGATGAGAGGTAGTATAGTTGTACTAACTACCTCATTAGATTTCTATGTGGATTAAGTAGAATAATATATGGAAAGGGTTTAGCGCAGTTACTAGCACATCATAAATCAACAACAAATATTTCATTTCCTAAATAGCGACAGCATTCAGTGTGTTAGGCACATTAGTTGTATTGTGCCATCGATTTTATTCTCTTTATAAAAACATCGTAACACAACATTGTTTAAGAGTGCTTCCCTACAATCGCCAGGACTTTTTTTTTTTTTTTCCAAAATGCCTTCCGAACCTTTTTCTGCTGGTGCTTTTGTGATTTTCGGAAAGTTTCCACTGTTAAGATTTTTTAGGTCATAAAGAGGATTTATGGACCTTGTTCCAAAGGGACCTAAATGGTTTGACGACTGAAATTGTGGAGAGCTTGCATTTTTTCACCACACCCAGGGATTAGCCAAGCTCACACGTGCACATACAATAGCTACCTCACATCCAGGGCACACCAAGCACCCATAAGATGCCTTCAATGGTGAAGGGACAGGCCAAGTTCAGAGATAAAAACCTTAACAAGCATGCATGTTAGAGCTGAAGAGTTGCAGCAAAGAGTAGAATGTAGGTAGAGTTCAGGGAGGCCGTTTTCAACATACTGTGAGAAAACAAACAACGACAAACAAAGGTGCCCCACAAATAGATTTGTTAAAGGTGGGCTGGACTCCTTTGGTGTTTTGAGCCTTCTGTTCTCTGGCAGTGAGGAAGCAAAGACTGGAGAAATGCTTTTGGGGGATATTGTCGCAGGACTTCAAATTCCTCAGTGCATTGCACCAGAATGATCTTTGAGAACCCTGCCTTCCTGACTCTGAGATTCCGTGAGACTCAGCGAGACAGAGGAGACAATCCAGCCGTCTGGAAGAGAAGCCCAGGCGATTCCCTCAACCTCCCAGGTTTTGTTTGCCTCTTGGACTGTTCTCTTTCGAGTGGCTGGTTTTGATGGTCAAGTTAAGTGGTCATCACTGAGCCATTCTGCCCTGCTTCTGTCTAATGAGCAAAGTAGAAAAGAAAAAAAGAAATGTTGAGTTTTGAAACAGCTTTCAACTGTGATGCAGAAAAAACATTTCCACTTCACATGAAATCGTGGATCAACTTGACTTTTGCAGAAGCCACGAGAAAGCTACTCACAGTCATTGAATTAGCTCCTGCTAATGCACATTGATGGTCTCTGAGGGAAGGAGTGCACACAGCACAGCCCCTTACCCTGCTGGAGCTCTAAATCAACAAGGAGCCCAAGGGGCTTGACAGATGAAGAACAGAATGCCAGCTCTCTTACTGACAGAGAAAATCTTGGAGATAAAGGCAACAATGAGCTTTCTAAAAGTGTCCTCCAGAATTAGGCTGGCTTTTCCACTCAGTGCTGGAGAAAAGCCATTTTTCTCTTGGGGGTAGGACCTTACTCTACATGGCAGAAAACACAGCTTCCCTCTACAAGCAGTTATGGGCTGTGAAAGGCAAGCGGAAAGGTGCACTACGTATGAAGGTGTGACAATTAAGTTCGTGAACTTGTTGCAACGATGTCGCTAACCTTTTTTGATATCAGAGGGATTATTCATGATGAATTTGGACCAACTGGACAAACACTTAACCAAGTTTACTATTTGGAAGTGCTGAAAGGGCTGCTTGTAAAAGTTAGACGACCTGAACTTTTCGCCAACAATTCATGGCTCTTGCATCACGACAATGCACCAGCTCACAGGCACTGTCTGTGAGGGGGTTTTTAGCCAGTAAACAAATCACTGTACTGGAACACCCTCCCTGATCACCTGATCTGGCCCCCAATGACTTCTTTCTTTACCTGAAGAGAAAGGAAATACTGAAAGGAAGACATTTTGATGACATTCAGGACATCAAGGGTAACACGATGACAGCTCTGATGGCCATTCCAGAAAAAGAGTTCCAAAATTGCTTTGAAGGGTGGACTAGGTGCTGGTGTTGGTACATAGCTTCCCAAGGGGAGTACTTCAAAGGTGATCGTAGTGATACTCAGCAATGAGGGATGTAGCACTTTCTCTAGGATAAGTTTGCGAACTTAGTTGTCAGACCTTCATAAGCCCCATGCTTTGTCCCAGACTCCCCAGTGTGATGACTTTGGGGCTCTCAATGGGGACAATAAGCAGAGGGACAGCCGAGTTTAGGGAAATTTTTCTTCAGGGTGACCTGTGGAGTGGGGAATGAGTAGTATCCACTTAATTAGCCTTTCCTTGTTTGAAGCCCCCTTTTTATTGGGGGGGCTATATCCTTTATTATTTTGGTAGCATCACACATTCCTGCATGGGATTTTATATTTGCAAACTTTCACATACAGAAAATTGTAAATAACCCTGACCTTGATGTTCGCGATAAAAGAAGGGATGCACTCTATCAAAAGGAGGCATCCATTTAGTTGCATGACGATGTGGTGATGAAGTATTCATTCTTTGAAAAGTTTTCTTTAGCTACATCCGCGCAGAGCGAACTAACTGTGAACTTGGCCAGGTCGCATCACCTCTCTGGGTCTCTTCTCTCAGGGGTTAATCCAGTGGTACGTTGGATGGCTGCCTGCATCCCCTCCTTCCCTCGCGTTCTCTCATACTCCGCTCTCCTATTTCCAAGAACAATAATCGCCGCAGAAAATATCATCTTGCGCTGGATTGTGATCTTCATTACTTCATCCGTGTGAACGGACAAACATCAAAAACCAGCTGAAGCATAACAGGATCCACGGCGATGTCAGGAAGCCCTTCCTTGAAACCTCCAGTCGAGATAAACTTTCAAACAAACAGCATTTGTGTGTCAGGAGCAGGAGTGGGTGGAGGTGGTACAGTATGAAGCAGAGTCTTTATTCAAGGTAGAAACTCCCATTTCCTGCGACAGTGAGAACTTTGTCCTTTTTGGAAAGCCTGCCTGAAAGGTTTGCCTATGTTGTCGCTTGAGGATAGGGAAGAAGAACGGGATGGGATGTGTGTGAGCTGCTTCCTTCCGACACCCTTCAATCCCTCTGTTCACCCCAAGTCTGCAACCTCTGTGGCTGCTGGCTAGGCTCCAGGGCAGGGGACTGGGCCAAATTACACACGCGTGCACACATACACACACACACACACGCATATACATACAAGAGTAATCGTACATCTTTCTACCACTGAGCTGAGATAGGACTGAGTCCCCGTGCTGGAAAGGACAAGGTAGCTACCTCACCCTCACACAGTGTCCCTTCCTGCCATTCACATCCTTGCCTCAGGAGGGGGACCTACATGCTCTTGCCTTAAAGCCACCGCGGTACAATGCACAGGCCTCCAATCTGCTGTTTTGCCTAGTAGGACGCTTAGTGTGTCTTCACCTATGTCCGTCCCTTCTAGAACATGAACTCTTTGAATGCAAGGACTGTCACTGATTTCTTTCTGATTCCCTAGTCCCAAGCCCTGGTATATAAATAACATGATGTTTTTCAAGAATTTGGAGCTAAGGAACATAGTAAACGCCATTGGGGTTTGAAGTCTCTGACCATTTCACAACCACCCCCATTTACTGAGGACAACCACAGCTCACTAGTAGCGTGGACCCCTGGCAACCTGTTTACACTACCTGAGACCCATCACCTGGCAACAGTGGAAGAGACCTTGACTCAGGCTGGGCCAATCAAATTCTCTCTAGCAGGTTCAGATGGTGGTTCAGCCTTTCCCGTAGAAGTGCCGTTCTTCTGCCAAGTGGGCAAAGAAACAAAATAAGCTCTCCGGAAGATATAAAGACTGTTTTTATTAACAAGAGGAATGCCTGCTTACTATAAAAATTCAATGTGTACATACATGATGTAGAATTTAGTGTTTAAGAATGGTTAAGAATATATTATTAAAACAACCAAAACAAACAAACAAACAAAACACCTTGTAAGGGTGGGGACTTGTCCTACCAAATAAAAACAGTATGGCAGTGGAGAAGTATAAGTGTGTTGATGGGGCAGATAGGATTCAGGTACGTACGGGTACTTACTCTATGACAAATGTGCCTTTTCAGTTCAGTGGGGGAAGGACAGAGCTTTTTGTTGTTTTGTTTTTAATGGTGCAGTTGATTTTACATTTGGATGACAATGAAGTTAGCCTACCTGAAACTTCGTATAAAAATAAATTCATCTGGACAAAATGGAAACATAAACATAAAATTATAAATCATCGTTAAAATAATATTAAAGACTGTATTCATACTTGAAGGTAAAGGGGGGCTTCCTGAGGACACCATGAAACCCAGAAGCTCTAAAGGAAAAACAAAATTAGCAGCTTTGGTTCTGTTAAAAATCCATGTTAGCAATTTTAAAAATCCTACATGCTAACAAAGTCCATAAAGAAAGGAGGCGAAGGAGAAAGTATTCGCAGCTCCTAGGACACACAAAGGGATCCTAAGTCTAGGGTACGAAGACCACGTACAAATTAAGAAGACAAACCGTCTGAAAGAACGATGGAGAAGGGCATAGCGTTAAGACCCTCTTGTGCGTGTAAAATACTGATTTTTATTCAAAGCAACAAGCAAACCAAAGCCCTAGGTGGAAAGCCTATGAAATTTTGTGGGAATCAGCTGTTTTTAAACACGAGCTGCACAATTCTGACGTTGACTTCACCTCACCTGTTTTAACAACAGAGTAATTGAGAATGCGCGAATGGCCACTGAAATGCATTCGGGCCCCTATGTGTCAGCAGCATCTTCTCCCACACGGGAGAAGGTGAGAAGTAAGGGTGACAGTACTGTACCTATAACATCCCAGGAGCCCAGGAGCCGGGGCTGGCAAACGTGGGGCTTAATTCAATTATTTGCTTTCCACGTTTCCTCTTCTCTTGCACAGAGTACTGAAAAGCAGGAACTGTCTCAAATACATTGTTGTATCCCAGTGTTTGTCACAGTGTAAAAAAGGAGGAAGGAAAGAGGGAAGAAGGAAGGGAGAGGAGGAAAGAAGAAGGAGGGAGGGAGAGAGGAAAAGAGATCTGGAGAGAAGGAGGGATAGAAGGTAAAGGAGGGAGGGAGAGAGGGTCTAACGGAGGGAGACAAACAAATCCTGCAGATTCCGTTCCTGGTGCAGTTCCTCCTTCAGCCACATGATGGCGGCATGAGCATGGCAGCACTCCAGTGCTTGCAAGTCTGGCACTTTAAACCTCCGTACTTTAAAGCCAGGGGCGCCTGGGTGTGTTTGTGTTTGTGCCTGCGAGTCAAAGCTATGCTTTGCATCAGCACTGTCAGCTGAGTTGTAATGCAGGTCGACATGGAAATCTTCAAGGGTTTCACGGTCTTTCTTTCTAGAAAAATCCCAACAGGACTTTGATGGTAAGAAGGACTTTGTAGTCCTTTATCAAATGGGGAGAATTTCCTTAAATACACAGCATCTGCTCCATGGGGTTTGAAATCTGTGTGCAGGTATTGCAGTTAATGAGCCAGTGGCTTGCAGCTCCCAGGGCCCGGCTGCAGCAGTCAGCTGGTGGAATGCTGGGAACTGCAATCAGTAACTTTGCACCAACATGCCCCAGGATGGAGTGTGATTTGTGACACAGCAGCTTGGGAATAATAATGAAAACATAATTGCTCCAGGCGGATTGCTCTCTATCTTTCAATCGCAAAGCTGCTTTGCATCCTACAGAGGGAGTGTGGTTCTTAGCTTTTGTTTCTTTAGGACAAGCAGAGGCACACCCAGCAACTGTCCTTCTGCCCCCAGTTGCTTAGATGTTTCTTTGAACCCCAGAGAAAGGCTGTCCCCAAACCAGGAAGAACCTGCCTCAGCTCCACGTTCCCTGTGGCAGCCTGTCTGTTCAAGCAGAAACTCTCCAGTCATGGATGTGGCTTTGAAACCTGTTCAGCTCATCCTGTGCTGCTGGGAACATGCTGCCATGGGGTTTTATTTTGTTTTATGCCTTTTGAAAAAAAAAACAAAGTAAGTCCTTGCATATGTACTTTTCTTTATAGTTTACACGCAATTCTCATTTTGTCTTCATCACAACTCAGGAAGTGGGGGTTATTGACATGATCTTACAAGCAAGGACTCCAAGAGTCAGAAAGATGAAATGATCTATCCAGAATCTCCATTTTCCGCTCAGTGGTAAGAACAGGGGGCTCCAAGGTGGGTAACCTGAGTTTGAGTGTCCATTCAGTTACTGTAGGTTACCTGACATGTCTGAGGTTCGGTCCCTTGTCTGTGAAATGAAGAGAAAGTTGCCAGCCCCTGCGGGGGCTGGAGAGAACCCATCGAGATATTGTAGGGAACATCTGCTGAGGCAGGGAGTAGTGGGAAAGCTGTGTGTCAAGCACCTTTTTACACAATGTCCCATCTTGTATCTTTTCAAACAGCTCCACGCAGTTTCAACAGCTTTTGTAGAGGGGTAACCTTCCTGCCACGGGCTTCTCTGGCTCACTGTAAATCTTTGCTCGGCTTTTAAGGATGAACTATCTGAGACGTTAATGCTGGGTGGGGGACACACGTGACCAAAAGGGGACTGGGACTGTTGGATAAATGTACCCCCTTTTCATTCCCCAAGTGAGTGGTTCTGAGACCTATTATTATATTGTAAATGAGGGAGAGACTAAGCTACATTCACTCCCGGCGGCTGCAGCATTGATAGCATAGTTTTACATTCCTGTGCCTGCCTGTTTCTCTTACTGCTGCTTCAACTTAACAATTCTTGTGATCACCTCCCAAATACACTACCTCCTACGAGCTTGGCTCAGACGCTTCATTTGGGAACTCAGGCTAGGATAAGATGGCAGAGAAGCGAGACCTCTGACTCCAAAATCAGGAATGCCTCCGTTCCCTCTCTCTCTCTCTCTCTCTCTCTCTCTCACACACACACACACACACACACACACACAAGCAGATGGAGCAAGGGGTAATAAGTCTGATTAGCTTTGGAGTGCTTCCAGAGCGTCTCAGAAGTGGTTGGGGGTCTCCAATTTGCAGGTGTCCGATAGGCGTGGGTTTCTGTGCGTTCATGGGTGTTAGTGTTCAATGTCCCGACAGCAGCAGCCACCTTAGATCTGGCCTGGCGTCCTGTAGAGCCAGAAGCTGTCTCCATGGTGTGATTTAAGGGAACCATTAGGCTCTGCGATGCAAATATATTTTCAGGGTGGGGTGACACGTTGTGCTCAGGTTGTGTGCCACACCGGGGTAAGCTGGAGTCTGCAGGGGAGTAGGCAGTCCTAGGTGCGTGCCACACCCCCACCCGTTAATTGACGACCAGTTGGGAGTCAGTATCAGGCCCACACTGGACACACATCAGTCTTTTCTTAACCCAGGCTGCACCATAGACTCACCTGGAGCAACTTGTAAAATGCCGATGCTGGTCCCCACTCCCCAGTCTGTTTTAACTGGTCTGGGTGGGGCTTCCCCACTCTGTTTTAATTGGTCTGAGGGTGGGGCCTGGGCATCCAGAAAGTTTCTCAGGTGGTTTTCATGTGCAGTCAGGTCTGAGAACCACTGGTACTAATTGTCCTTTTTCACTCTCACCCGGACCGTTTCCAGGAAGACATTCTTACCCACCCTTAATTTTCTATAGAATTGATTCCTAAGGAAGACAGGGTGGGGTTGCAGGGGCCTCACACACTCTGGTTGGAGCAACTGAGCCCTGTACTATCTCCCCCCTCCCTAAATGGACAAGAGAATTGGGGGTCACTATGAGGGGACGGTCATGGGTGGAGGAAGAGTGATGAAAGCCTGAGGCATTTGCAACATTGGCTCTGTTAACATTTCCTGCCATATTGGAAAAGACCGTCCTCAGGTTTGGCAGATGCAGGTATTACTGGTACAAGGACACAAGCTCATGTGTGAATTGCACTTACCTCCTATTTGGGGTCAAGACACATTTTCTGTAAAGGGTCGGATAGGAAACATCTCTTAAGCTTCTGGCCCATCTGGTCTCTGACACAACTACTCACCTCCGTTGGTCTAGAGCATAAAAGCAGCCATAGACACACAGAAATGATTGGGCATGTCTGTCATCTAATAAAATGGCATTTACAAAAACAAGCAGGCAGACCGGATTTGGCCTGTGGGCAGGAGTTTGGAGAACACTGCTCTGTTTTGCTTGCTTACAAGCATGACTGGGACAATTAGCTAAACTCCTCCTAGCCTCACTTGATTCATCTGTAAAATTTCAAAGTAAGGGCTGGGTTAGGTACTTATAATAGCTACCATTTTCGGTCTCTGAACACACACACACACACACACACACACACACACACACACACACACACACACACACACACACACACACATTGCTAATCTTCCCAACCTGGATTTGGTTTCTGGGTGAGAACAGTGAGGCTAAGGATAATTTGATCTAATGCTTCACGTGTAAGAAGTAGAAAGCCAGCATTTGCACCTGGGCCTTCTAGTAACTAAAGCCCAGATTCTTTTCTAGGCTATAGTGGTGCTTCTAAGCAATTGTTTGAAAATACTTCTAGCCCAAAGAGCTATGAGGCTATAATTTCATTCACTTTCTCTAAGTGGCTGTTTGCCCAACAGGCAGACAATGCAAAAATGTACCAGCCAAGTCTATTTTTTTTTTTTTAATAATGTACCTAAAATTTAAATCTATTTAGCTGAGCGTGTTGACTTAGCATCCTGTAGCCAAATGTCAGGAGACCAGTTTCTGCTGGACCCCATCTCTTGTATCAAGGAAATCTTTGGAAATGCACTGGAAGCCCCTCCTTATTTGTGACCTTCCATCTGTCTTCTTTATCACAGGGTCATGTAAGCATTGAGAGAGTCTCATCCCAAGGACACCAGTCTCGTAAATGCAAAAGGCCACTCTCTGTGTGTCACTGGCTATCAGTGGCCTCTCCGGATATATCCAAGGGGCTGAAAATCACTCTGGTCCACAGGCCCGCTCACCCTGTCACTCATTTCTCCTCTCCTTAAATTTGAGCCTAACATGTGTTTATATGCCCAACGACTCTAGGTGTCCAAATGAAGAATACAAGTATGGTCTCTGCATTTGCCCTCTTCGTGCTGCAGCTCCAGGGCTAGGGTTAGATACTTATAGTTGTTACATAGATTCTGCTATTTAATTCTCCCATTAGCCTTATAAGGTAGAGATTTGACATGCATAGAAGACTGTGCTAGGGTGGCATCTTCTCCCCTTGGAGGGCTGGGTAAACTTGGTTCAAATCTCTGCTCTCTGGGTGAATCTTAACCTTCCCCTGAGGTTGCCGGAGGCTGGTCAGTGGTGCAGCTTTTTTCATGCTTACTCTGTGGTGCACTCAACAATATTTTTGAATGGATGAGTAGAAAAAGGACAAGCTCTGAGTCAGGCAGATTTATATACCAGTGGCTCTTAATTCTTTGGGGTCCCAGGTCCTTATGAATATCTGATTAAGATTTTGTGTTTTTTCCCTTTAAAAAAAATGTACAATCATCCAGCGTTTGTGTAACATATCATAGGGCTTCGTGAACAAAAGCACGTACCTGCTCAACGTAGGTTACTATGCTAGATACTGGGCTATGACTGGCATATAGTAGATGCTTCGGGAAGCTGCCCTCTGCCGTGCTCCTCCATAGCCCATTGGCCTTACCACTACAGTACAGAACAGCCCAGCTTCCAGCTGCAGCTCCGGTATGACTCCGCCTAAGCCTTTCTCTTAGAGCTAGACTTGCCACCCTGGTGGCAGCCTGCAGTGCCCAGGAATTAATGCCCCCGGGGAACAGCCGTTGATCAAAGACTGGCAGGAGTGTAAATACCCCAGCTTCATTTCCGTTTGGTGGGATAAGTGTGAGGCACGTGTTCTACAGTGTCCCCCAGTTCGCTCACTGGGACGAAGGTCAGAGGCCCCACTAATGGCTCTTTAGTTTCCCTACTCCTCTGCCAGTGTTCTTTTTATTGTCAAAGGAATTTGTTGTGCTGGAATCCTTGTTTCAGAATCCTTGCTTCTGGGGAATTCAAACTAAGACAGAACATAATAACACTTTGTGTAGAATGATTTTTTCCTTATACGATATGTAAGGCGGGTCTAGTCTTGATGGATATTCAGGTTACAGATGGGGGAACCTGACACATAAGCAGGCTTAGTGACATGCTCAAACGTCCATGACAAAGTTGATCTAAGCTCAACCTGCAGCAATATCTCTTCAGCAGAGACTTGCCCTTTTCTTCATTTATTTAGACAATAAAATTGCTACGCGCCAGGCATTGGGTACGACATTGGGAATACACAGGGCAACGAGTCAAATAAAGTCTCTCATTATATGGAGCTCATAGTGTAGGGAGAGGAGAGAGATAATAAGCACATATACTGGTGAAATAATTAGTAGTTATGATTGGGACTATCAAAGAAATTCATAGCGTGGTGCAATCCAAAGAAAAAATAATAATAATAGAAGGGAAGGTAATCATTAGAAAGGGTTTGAGAGAAGTCCTCACCCTCCCAGGCTCTCCGTCTTGGTTCCTTGTATGTCCACTATTTACCTGCAACAAATACAGAATGCCTACTATGTACCAGCAAAGAAAATGGATGTAATCTCTACTCTGAAGGAGTTTGCAATCTAGGCAGAAGAGTTAGAGAATAAGCAAATAAGTAAATACATGAGGAAACATACCGGTTCACAATAATCACTTTTAGAAGAAGAATAACAGATGATGAGAGAGCGTATTTTGCCTTTTTCAAAATGGGTTCCCTAGAAAATTCAGTCCAATTTTCATAAGGCATACATTGGATATAATTAAGTAGCTTCTGTATGCACTTAGAATAATACTAGTAATATACAATCCTTAAGAAAATTAGGGGGGGAAGTTCTGAAATCATTTGCTGGATTTTGTGGTTCAGATGAGGAACCGCAGTTGAGAAAGTCTCTCTAAGGAGGTATCGTTTAAGCAGAGCTCTGGATGTCAAGAAGAAGACAGCCATTGAGGATCAGAGCTCACAAGGTAGGGAGAAGGGCAACTGCAAAGCCCAGAGAAGGCCAGTGAGACTGGAGCAGAGTAGATGAGAGGAGAGGGGAAAGGGAATGGCACCAGGGAGTGGGAGAGGGCCAAAATGTGGAGAACCTTGAGCATCAAAGTTAGGCGCATGCATTTTATTCAGAGTGTGGAGAACAGTTTATAGAAAGCCAATAATCAAAGAAGGAAGATGGGTTAAGATATATTGCAGTATATCGTAAAGAGGTGGTGGTGGGTTTCTCCGAGATGGTAATGGAGTCAATAGGAATTGCTGATGAATTGGATATGGGGGGGGAAGAAAGAGAAATCAAAGATAAGGTGTGGCTTTCTGAATGGTGGATGAATGACAGAGCCCTTCGCTAGGATGGGGAAGACTAAGAATGTTTGCAAGAATAAAGTCAAGAATTCTGGTTTGCCTATGCTGTAGTGGAGGTGCCTATTTGACTCCAAATAGAAATGTCAAGTTGGCCACTGAGTATGTGAATCCAGTCTAGAGACAGATTTAAGAACGTTTGCCAGGTAGAGGACGCGGTCACCTAGAAAACATGTGTCTGGTCCTGTCATACTTATTATCTGGGTTAGCATCGTAGCTCTCTCAACGTGGTCCTGTTTTAGATGATAAATTATGTTTTCTCCCTCCATGGAGATAAAATAAATGAAAAGGTAAAGACAGTTTAAGAAAGACCCAAGCATGCTTCAGCATTTATTAGACTGAGGAAAAGGGGAAAAGTCAGCCCAAGAAACTGAGAAAGAATAATCAGTGAGGTAGGAGGAACACCCGGGAATTGCGGTCTCAGGAAGTCCAAAGAAAACGTTTGATGAAAGTGAGATGGTCAGTCATGTTGAAGGATGCTAGAAGCTCAAGCAGCAAAGAACATTCATGAGTTCTCTCTATTTGACCTGCTGGAAGTTATGGTTCCGATGGATGAGATAGCAGCTCTCTCTAGGACACAAAACCACCTGCTTCTGTAGAAATCTAGTCGAGGCTAACACGTGATTGAAGGAGAATGGGCAGTGTACCTGCAAAGACCACACAGGATTTTATTTAGCCTGCTCAGAACAACTTAGACAACTTGAAATTTCTTGAGACAAAAGAACAAATTTCTTGCCTATGACGCTGACCGAGAGGAAGCTCAGAACACATGGACATTTATTTCAGAAAACCGAGGGCCGCCTCCCAGGGCTCTGCCTTATTCACGACTGTTCTACTGGTATCACTAAGGTCTGTTACCAGCACCTCACTGCTTCTATCACACCATCTCTTCCAACTCCCAGGCCAGTGCTGTTTTCTCGCAGATCATGCTGCCTCAGCAGAGCTCCTTGGCTGGTTCTATAAAAAGCAATGTGGGAAAGAGTTAATTGGCAAACAGAGTGACTACATTTGCAACCCAAGAAGGCCTGCTGTGACTTGTTATCTGCAGAGCTAAGCAGCTTGCTGTACAAATGATATTTGAAGCGCATGGCTGCTCATGCCATGGGGGCACTTAACACCTATGTAAATGGTCTCAAGATTAATATCTTGCCATTTATTTTATGTTTCTTTTTCCCCTTTGGGGGGGAAGCCTTTTCTCATCTTTTGCCTTCAGGAGCCAGAGCTGGGAGGTCAGATCTGCTAGAAAGCTGGGCTGAGATCGGAAGGTGACATCTGCCTTCCAAACTTCTCCCCGCGTAGCGTGAATCATAGAATTGGAGAATTACTCAGCAGAATGGAAAGAGCCCGGTTTGGGGATCAAACACCTGCACTCAAGCCTTTAGTAACTACATGAAAGACCTACTTAACTCATCTTAGCGTTATTTTTTTCATTTGTTAAAATAAAAAAAAAATAATAATGAAACCTATATCATAGGCTTATCATGGACAATCTGCTCTAATCTGGCTTCTGCCTGCACCACTTACTGAATTGAGTTTTAAAGTGCTATCGTTTCAATTGTATATTCATCACAACTGACCCACCCTCCTCCCTGAAGCATATCTTCTCAATTTCTTTGACCTCATCCACTCCTGGTTTTCTTTCTGCCACTACAACCTCACAGCCTTCTCTGTACTGGCTTCTCCTCGGGTATCTGATCTCAGAACTTGAAACTAGGTGCTCTTCTCTTTACAGTCGCTCTAGATAATTGCCATTATCATCTCATTAAACAGCATGTGTCTGCTGACGACTTTCAAATTTATCTCTCTAGCCTAGATGTGCCTTTTGAGATACGGTCTTGTTCATCCACCTACCCAGTTGACATCTCCACTTGGGTGCCTCTCAGACATCTGACACTTAAGCTGCCTGTTAATCTTGAGCTTCTCCTTAAGTAAATCAATTCTATCCCAAATCTACCACGTCTTAGTATATAGTACCTAATCAACCCCTGTTATTCTAAATCCATGCCTTGGATTGATAGGTCATGCCTCTGTCTTCTCTACTCTCCATATAAAATATATCTGTGCCTCACGGGAGTTCTAGATCCAAGGATGTCTTGGATTTTTCCATTTACCTTCATCTCTACTATCACTTGGGTGGCCTATTTTCCATTTTCCCTTCCAGATCTATTCTCCACCCCTGTATCCTACCCTGCTCTATTCCTCAGCAGCCTGATCTTTATAAGCTACATCAGAAAGCTCTGTTGCCCTTGGGCTTCTGGTTGGATTCAGTTCATGGAGAGTACCGGCAGGAAGTTGCATGGAAAAGACTGAGGTTGGGGTGTAGGTTTGGTGGCCTCCTTCCTTCCAGGATTGCCACAGGCTTGCTGAGGCCCTCAATGGGACGTCCCGTTTCCTGTCAGGAGGCAGCCCTGTCTCCATGTTCTAGTGGTCCCTCCCTCCATTCTCCCCGTAGGTATAGTAAAGGGTCACGCACTGCCCTCCTGTGGCCTCCCTACACCCCACCTCTACCTCTATCCTGTATGAAATTCCCAGAGTATCCTGTTTGAAAGTGCTATCCATTTCCTCTTGGAGTCTGAATGATGAGTCACCAAAACCCACACAAGGAAATAGAAAACATCCTCCTTACTGGTATCCTACACTTACTGAAACCAGCCCATCCAGTCTCTCTGCAGAAGCATTGAGTGATCATTTTAAAACATATCATTTCACTCCTCTGCTGAAAAGCAATCAGAAGTTTCCTATTGTGTTTGCAATCACCTCCTTATTATGGGGCTGACTCCCTTCATAATCTGGCCCCTGCTTTCTTCTCTAAGCATGTCTTGTACTCTTCTATGCCCTTTAACCGTGCAGATTTCATTAAAGTTTTTAAAATACTCCAAGCTATTTACTGCCTCAGGATTTGTTTTTTTTTTGTTTGTTTGTTTGTTTTTCATATGTTCTTGCCTGGAATGTTCTCCTCATGGAGAACTTGAATATTTGCCTCCCTCTTATTGTTGAGGTCTCAGGTCAGTTGTCACCTTCTCAGAAACACCTTTTCTGTCATTCATCCTAAGTAGCCCTCTCCCTGTTATTCTCTGTCATGGCTGTTCTTTTTGTCCTTTTCTTTCATAGCAATGATTTCACTACTAATTATGGATTATTTAATTATTCAATGTTTATATCCCTGCCGTAAGCCATGGTTCTTTTTGTTTTTAGCCCCAGTATGCATATTGCCTGATGTATAGTAGGAACTCAATAAATACTTATAGAATTAAGAAACTAGGCAGGTAGAAATACCTGGCTCATGGTATGTGCTGTGTTTGTTGAGCGTACGAGTACGCTATGTACCAAGTACTTTCTGATACCTGATGTTAGTTAATAATATTAGTAATAGCAAGTCTACTCTCTCTTCAGGCTATCAGTCGATTTTTGAGACAAACCATGGGCATATATACGGTAACTAAATCAATTGATTTTCATAATTAGGGGGTGTGGAGATACCTACTCTCTAAAGACACTATTTTCTAAGTACTGATGTTGTTTTGATGAGTCAGAATAAAGAGAATAAGTGGATTCACCCTTCTAAAAGCTCAAAAAAGTGGAACTTGTCGATGGAGTCTAGGACCAATCTACCCTGATAAATACAAATTATCTTTTGTAGATTTATTATTCATGTGAAAGTATTAATAGATTTTAACACAAAGAACTGAACACTTTTAGATGAACTTCATATCATCTGAGACTACTCCACCTAGTGGTCTTTGTCTGAATTGCAGGCATAGTACTGAGAGGAAACTAACCAGCCTCCCTCCAGAACGCTCCTTTTCCCAGGAGCATATTTGAACAAAGACAGATAATAAATACAAAGAGATATAATGGCTAAAAAGCACCACGCATATTTTGGCCTACTTGGATGATGAGAAAAATTACAAATTCCTGCTACAGAACTTAGATTGAAATAAGTGCTTTTCCCCACAGGATTCTAAATTTCATATGCAGTAGAAAATCTGAAGTGGTTGTCTTCTGTGGACCTGTGGCACCTGGGGGGGACAAATGGAGCACCAATCACATCATTTTATCAAGAGGTAGCTTATACCTGGTCCAAGGTCAAAACAACTCTTTGGAGTTGGAGGTGAGAGCATGTGTACTTGAGTACTCGCCTCCTAATCTGGTAATAATCTGATACATAGGACACAGAAGTCTTCTCCAGGCCCAGATTTCAAGTATTTTAAGTTAATTTAGAGTCCATTTTGCACCATGTGTGGCAATTTTAACATGATGAGTAGTTTAAACAGGAGCCCTTTCATGTTTCTATTCTTAGTTAAGCTGTACAGACACTTTATGAAGTTGGTATTTTGCTTAAAGTGAGAACAGAGGAGGGAGCTAGCAGCTCTCCTGTGGTCACATAGCCATAAAGTGACAGAATAAAGACCTCAGATTTTGGGTGTGCTGACTCCACGTCTTACCACCTTTCTACTTTGTGTGGCAAAACCAATGGAAATGGCTCAGGGCCTCTTGTATTCTTTTCTTTCTGTATTTGGTTGTAGGCGACAATTTTCTTTTAACGCCTGTAACAAAAGTAAAGATGACATGCTTTCTTATCTCTCCCCAGAGGCCAAAGGGTGGCGCCCTCCTCTGAGGGTTGCTAGGGGCTGTCATCCCTTATCACCTGCTTTAGTGTGGCGCCATCTACAGGATTATGAAAAGAAAGTTGAGTCCAAAGGACCTTGCTCCAGAAAGGTGCCAAGAAAAGAGACTTGGAAGGGAATGGGACTTTTCCCTACTGTCGTTATAATTACTTTTTATGGGCGATGTTATGGCAATGTGTAATTACAGGCAAATAATAAGAGTCTTGTTCTCAGGCCCAGAATTCAGGCTATGAGGTTTTGTATAACGAGAGTGCATCTTTCAGTGCCGTGTAGTATGGACGGTGAGAACAGGTCAGGGAGGACACAGACTTGCGTTCAAAGCACAGCTTCATCACCTGCAAGTTTGGTGGCTTTGGACAGAACACTTACCATCTTTGACCCTCATTTCTTCGTATCTCAAAGAAGCATTCTAACATTTACCTCAGTCAGCTTTTGGAAGTTCAGTTGATAAAATGTACAGGAAGTGAATAATATAGAACCTGAAATCAAATGGACACTTTAGAAACCTTGAGTTCCTTCCCCTTCTCCTCCGTCTGATGGTGAATAGAATAGACTTCGCTGTAACACATGTCAATGGCGATGCACGTGAGTCCTATTTTCACCTTGAGTGAAGGTGTCCATGTGGGGGACTGCTGAACAGAGTGATGTGGTCAGCTTGTCCAGGGAACCATTGGCCAAGGAAGGGCCATTTAAACTGAACTTTAAAGGATGAGTAAGACCCAAGACAAGAGGAGAGAAACGAAAGGTTAGAGCAAATGCCTTGGAGGCCATGCCAGGGATTGTGGATTTTAAGAGCAAAGAGGTCATCGCAGATGTTAAGCAAGGGGATGAGATGGTTTTCTGAGAGTTTGATAGGTATTGGGTATTATAATCCTCACAACAGTCTTATGCCTTGGGTGCAGTTGAGCAGATTAAAGCCTAGAGAGATGAATTTGCATAGGTAGTAATGGCCCGGGATTTACCCCAAGGCTAACCTACCCCCAGGCCTTAACTGTAACGGTGGCATGGTCCTGTTGTTCACACCACATACTCTGTTGGGTAAATCTCTCATCTGGCGTGATTCCATCCAGTCCCATGGCTTTCAATCCCCTCCCCCCACCAATGACTTCCCCATTGATGTATCCAGTTCTGATCTTTCCTACAAATGCCAAACTCACCCCCCACTTGGCATCTGCACTTCGATGCTTATCACAGCTCAAATTTCACATGTGAAAATGTGAACTTCTGATTTCCCCCCAGAGTTTTTCCTCCTACAGTTTTCCACAACTGGGTAAGTGAGAGTTTCTTTCTGCCATTTTTGTTCAGGTTATAACTTGACTGACATCCCCGAGTCTTCTCTCTCTCATACCCCAAATCCAATCGGTCTGCACCCTCTCCTACTCTCTCGTAGCCACACTGGCTTCCGTGCAATTCCAGGGACTTTCTAAGCATGTCTCCGCATCAGAGAATTTTGCTTGCTGCTCCCATTACCCAGACTACCCTTCACTCATCTGTCCATATGCAAAGCTCCCTACCAACCTTTCGGGTCTCTGTTCAAATGTCATCCGATTTAAAAAGTCTGCCTAGTTTGTCCCAGGTAAAAGAGTGCCCTTCCCTCTCTTTCCCTCCTACTTTGCTTCTTTATCTTTCTCCTTACCCCTTAGCTCCACTGGCAGTGCGTAGTTCTTTGTGTATTCTCTATTCCCCTACTAGAACGTAAGCATCATGAAAACAGATTTTATTGTATTCACTGTTTTATCATCCGGGACTTGTAAAGAGACAGGCACATAGTAGATGCTCAATAATTTTGAATGAATCTGAAAGTACCTGGAACGTAGTAGATAATTACAGCATAAGTTCTCGAATGTTCCTTGGGTGCCTACTGTGTGCCAGGCATTTGCTGAGCATTTTCACATACACTGTTTCCATGTTTACCCTCTCCACAATCTCAGTAGGAAGGGGCCCTGGTTTCTCTTCTAAGCTTTCCATAAAAAAGATAAGGATATCCCTGAAACAATGTGCTGTGAGAGAGGTTGCGTACAGAGCAGCAGGAAGGGGCCATGTCTCCGGTGTGCTCACAAGTGACCATTCCTGAGGTCTGAGCCACTTCTTCCCTCCAGGTGGCAGCTGAGAAAAGCACTCTCTCTTTAAAATAACTCACATCATTATGATGCTAATAATAAATCAGAGTGAAGCGATTTTTCCTAAAAAGATTAAATCCAGGATCCTTCCCCAGAAATCCAGTTCCCGCCACAATGGGCATCCTGTTTACTGTTCTCTTGATAATAGAGTCCTAACTGGAAGTTGTCAGAATGGAGTGAAAGGCCAAAGGACACATGGCTGTAGCGCTCTGCATTTTTCTTCTTTATTAAATGCCATGCATTTATTATTTTTTTACTCACCATACTTCTGACACCAAATGTGTGGGATCTCGTACCACAGTGAGATATGCATCTCAAAACACTGCCTAGCATTAATCTTTTTTCATTGTGGGAAAATATAAAATGTATCATTTGAAACCATTTTGAAGAGGTTTGCTTTAACATTTTGAACATTTCAGTGGCATTAGCTACATGGACAGTGTTGTGTAACCATCACTGCCGTCCAGTTCCAGGACTTTTTCACTTTCTCAGACTGAAACTCTGTCCCCATAGAACAACAAGAATCCTCTCTTCCCTCCCTCCAGCCCATGGCAACCACTGTTCTTTCTATCTCTGCATTTGATGCCTCTCGTGTAAGTGGAATCACGTAGTATTTGTTCTTTTGTATTTGGTTTGTGTCACTTTGCATCATGTTTTCAAGGTTCACCCATGCGGTAGCATGTGTCAGAATTTCATTCCTTTTTCAGGCTGCATAAGATTCTATGATGGTGTACGAGTATACCACATTCTGCTTACTTATTCATCCTCTGATGGACACGTGGGTGGCTGCCACCTTTTGGCTATCATGAATAATTCTGTTATACACAGGGGTGTGCCAATCTCTGTTCAAGATCCTGCTTCCAATTCTTTGGGGGTACATGAGTTCCTTAGTGATAATTGTGTGTTTAATTTTTTGAGAAACTGCCATATCTTGTGTTGAAGTCTTCTTCAGTCACAATTAATAACCTGGATTGCAAAACTGGTTTTGAGAAATGTTACCAAATAACAAAAGCTGCCAGTCTCCTACCTGGTCTCAAGTCTCACAACTTAGTCACAGGCTTCCAGGCTGCCCTGCAAACCACTTTATCATTATAATAAGGTACGGGTGTTCTGTATTTTTTTTTTCCTGTGTTTTGTTCTCCAAATGAGTCAGCTGAGGAAGCTAAGAGGCTAAGGGAACAATGCCAAGCTTTTTGTATTTCCTCCTTGCCTGTTGCCCTAAGTCCACCAATTCTATACTGTCCGACCTGAGCCAGTGAACCAAGCATCCAGGCTATTTCCTTACAACCCATCTGTGACCTCATGAACCTCCAACATGATATTAACAGACCCTGCCAGACCGAGGCAAAGAGCCGGAATCACACAAGAACGTTAACTCAGCACCCAATTGGAGTAGTAAGCCTTTGAATGTCTGCACTTTGGGTCTGGGATATAGCCCTGGAAATAAGAGTTAGAGGCAGCACTGGGTTGGTTCTTTTCTGTGCTCTGCTCCCATCCCTTTTATCATGACCTTGGCCAAGCTACTGAACTCACACTGGGAGTGACTTAGTCCTTCTTTCACTCCTATTTTCCTTTTTTTAATCAATAGGTCCCCCCAAGCAAATAAAATATTGTACAGAATCTCAATATAGGACACACATAATAAAGGTGCTAAAGAAAAATTATTATTATTATTTTTTTACTCACCATACTTCTGACACCAAATGTGTGGGATCTCGTAGCACAATGAGAGGTGCCCGAACCTGGCCAAAGTTACAAACCTCCTTTCCTTCAGAGACTCAAGTCCCTTGGGGCAGCCATGTGTCCCTATAAAACGTCCACAGAGCATTTCAGCAAGTTCCAGTAATTAAAGTGACTCAGTTAAAGGTTCAGAGCTATAAAACAATTCATTTTGTCCAAGATTGGGTCTTTGGGATTGAATTTTCCATCAATTTCCATGTCTCTTTCTCTCCCTCTTTTCACCTTGCAATGGGGTGGGGGGCGGCTTGTCGTTTTTAATTATGCAGGTGCTTCCTCTTAGGTCTGATTTTCTTCCTCAGGGCTCCCTGCAGAGAATTTGCTATAGTTGATTGCTAAGAAGATATTGATCCCAAGGTCAAAGTTCAGAAATATTCTTATAAACGGATCATGTTGTTAATGAAGGGTCACCCCCAAAAAGGCTTTGGGGTAGACCTGTTGCTGAAATCAGAGCTCTCAGCAATGGTAGTAAGCGACATAAAATGACCCGATGGCCCATACTCAAGAAGGGAAATTAAGAGAAGGAAGGGATGGCATCAGAATGACCATGTATCAAATACCTTGGGTGTGCTAGAATCCTGGCTCTGCTAAAACCGACCTCGTGACCTTGGAGGAGCTTCTTAGCATCTCAAATCTCAGCTTCTTCGCCTGTAAAGTGATATGAATAACATCTTCAAAGGGTAGTGTCAGGATTAAGTAAAATAATGTATGTGAAGTGCTTTGCATAGATGCTGCCGCGTAACAGCAATGGAGAAACGGTTGTTGTCATAGCTGCTATTATCGTTATTACTCGTGCTTTTGGTAAACCCTTAGCAGTCGCCACCCCCCACCCCCGGCGAGCGATAGGAAATCCGCTGGGATTCAGGCTTTCACAATCATAAAGCAAAGATGTGCAAGTCATGCTCTTTGGGTGATGGGGGGAGTTCCCGTCCGTGACTTACGTATGAAAATCGGACAAGACGATGGCTGTTGGGCGAGAGACGCAGAGAAACGATGCCAGCTAAGGGGGCAGACTTTGTTAATTGTGCAGCTGTCCTCAGTTTCATGTTTGGTGTTCAGGCCTTGTTGCGACATACGACTTCACAATAGAGCTTGGGAATTTGCTGTGTGAGAAAAATGAAGATTTATACAAAACCAAATTGAACAAATGGTGAATAATTGATTTAGCTGACCTGACAACCTCCACTTGTAAATGACACAGTGTTTTACTCTGGCAGTAATTTAGTTTTCTGGACACCCTGACTCATTCTAGCATTCACTGTAAAGACCCAGTGCTTTCTGACTTCCCCATACAGCGAAACAATTTAGATCCTGAGCTCCGTTCTCGTGTCATCCAGGCATATTCTATAGGAAATGCAGTTCATATTAAAGTCTCTCTGAAGAATGTAAGGATTTTTTATTTAGTCCTTTCCTTTGATGTAAATTTGGCCTCTCCTTAGGAAGACTTGAGATATATTTGGTTGGCTTCAAGAATGACTATGTTTACCGGTCTTAAAATACAGTCTTTAGGAATATGTATAAAGTAAAATAAATAAAGTGAATATGAAATAAACAATGTTGCATCATTGTTTAAAATCCCCATGCTTGGCATCTGGGTACAGTGCATGCCATACTTAAATACATTTATTTCCAAGCTTGATTGTCCAAGGAAAGGCACAGATGCACACGTATGCATTTTCTTTGGGCGTTCTCTCACTAAGGACTATATGAATGACCGATGGCTTAGTAAACAAGATACAGAAGCAAATGAAGACATTTTAGAAGACATCTTTGCAGCACTCTAAAATCATGGATTTCAAAGATTGGAAGTCTCCTCGAGAGATCGTTTTGGTTACCCTCCTGATTATAGATTCAGTATAGATTCAATAAACATGGAATGACCTCCTAGAATGTGACAGGCATTAAGCTAAGATTATTGGTGGGGGCATGTGTGGTTTGAGGAAAAGCTAAAAACAACAAAGTGTCTGCCATCCAGGAGTTTATAGGCCACTGAAAGAGCTATTTGGGTGGGTATACATGGACTTAGACAAGTGCTCTGAGGATGATGTGAGTAAAATACTCTAGGAGAGATGAGGAGGAGAAATCTAATGAATATTATTAGCCCAGTGAGTGGATAACCATTTTTAAATAGGGCCCCTCTTCATTTCACTGATTCATCAAAACTCTATTGATCGTCTTCGATTTACCAAAACCCTGTGCTGGGAACTTGTGGATGCTGAAAACAGTCATCATGATGCCTTCGCAGGCCCAGAGTCGAACAAAAATGGATGGAAATTGAACAGGAAAGTGCAGTGTTGTGATTCTTAAATGTCATTGTGTTCCCCTGCTTCTATGTACAGCTAGACCTATACGTAGCTGTTGGGGAATGCCTCTGGGGAGAAATGACCCAACACAGGCAAAAGAATCACCCAGTTTTTGATTCCTTTTTCTCAAGTTAGAGGAGGTATACAAAATGTGAGGACAGCTAGCTTATCATTATTAAAAAATATAGTCCTCAAGTAAGCATGGGTTGTGCTAATTTTGCTAGGCAAACTGCATAACTAATGAACTGAAGAGGTCATTGTAATTTCTTGCTATGGTTTTGTGCAGTGGAACCCTTTCTGGACTGTGAGTCTGGTGTTCTAAATTCACGTTTCAGCTCTGCTGTGAAATTAGGTATGTGTCCATGGCGGTAGGATCTTACTCAGTTATACCTCACTTGAGTTTTCTTTGATGTGAACTGAGGAAGCTGTGTCTGTCAGCTGAACTCTAGGTCTGTTTGTTTTTAGATCTGTGTCTGTCGGTGTCCAGTGCTGTTTACTGACCACTAAGAGTCACGCATGACATCAGTCGTGACGTAAAAAGGCTCTTTGGCTGTATAGTGCCATTAAGCTGAAACACGTTTCAAAGATGACATGTGGTTTGGACACAGAACCAGCTGTATTACCTGCAAATGCCACCTTCCCTGAGAGTCTGTTCACGTTTATGATATAGCAATTCTCAATTCTTGGTATCTATATATCTATATCTACCTGTGATTTTTAATGACAGTAAGAAAATGATTCTGACGACGCACACTGCTCTGTGCATGGGTTCGCTGTTTAGGGCTGTGTGACATTTAGGATTTATATCACCTACCTGCAACTCACATTTCTCCTCCTAAAAATAGGGCTAGTAACTGTGTCGGCTTCACTGGGCTATTTAACTCAAGTAAGGTCCATAATGTGACCATTATAGTGTCTGACACATGGCAAATCCTCAGTGACTGTAGGTCCTATTGATGTGTGAATTTTCCAGCTGACAGTGGTGTCCCCTCTCTTGATTTCCCTTTTGACTGGACTGATTTCTACTGACATAGGTGGAAAGTGGCAAAGCTGGGACTTGAACTCAGTCAGCTGTCAGAGACTGTTCCCCATTTACTATATTATCTCCCTGATGAGTTAGCGCCTATGCCTTTTAAATAATAAGACTCTTGACAATGTGAGTCTCTGAAACTTTCCTTCCTGGCAAGCTTTCCATACCTGTCTGTTGACTATTCCATTTACCCAATAAATTCTGATAATTGTTACTAATACTATTCTTCCTGCTTTGTCCTAGGACCAGAGTTGTAGTTACTATTAAGTTGTAGTTATGATTAAACATTAGCATCTCAGAATACACTTGAGAAATACCATGAAAGAGGATAATTTTTTGAATTTTCACCTTTTACATGTTAACTAATTTGTGCGTGCCAGAGGGCTCCGGCTTCTTCCTTGCATCAAAGCTAACCAGGGCTTTACTTAGAGGAGCGGGATATTTGAAGTGTGTGATGGTGAAAACATATTAATAATAGTAGCTGTTATTTGTTGGACACATTATGTACCAAGCACTTTGTATCTTTTACTTCTATTTTATAATAACCTTGCAAGCTAGATATAATTATAGCCATTTGACTGACTTAAATATGGAAGTTCAGAGAACTTAAATACCCTGCCCATAGTTCCTCAGTGTTGGAGCCCAGATTGCAACCAAAATTAATCCATCTCCCAAGCTCAGTAAATTACACTTCTACTCTGCCTCCCCAGAGTGGAAGGAAATAGTGTTCCCAGGAGAAATAGGAAGGGCAAGCGTTGCTCTAACTGATTGAAAATGTGTGTGTGTGTGTACACATGCACATGTGTGCACGTGCACGTGTGTGTAGTGCTTTTTAGTGTGAATTAAGATATTGTATACATTTTGAAGACCTTACTACTTAAATGAATCATGTAATGATACTTTTTGTGAAATGAAAAATACTTTTGTACAGAAAATCACTGCCCCGTAACAACTGGTGTGGGAAATCTTCATTTTGATCTGACAGGTTTACTTAAATGAGCTAGGTGTACAAGTGGAGATTTTTCTCATGACAGCCATGATTGCTTCTCTGATTTCATGCCCATCAAGGGAGTGATCAGAGAAGGGGCAAAGAAATATTGTGGGAGGTAAGGCAGCTGCTTAAAAAAGTAACAGTTTAGGTTCATGTAGAACTTTTACTGTTCTTACTGGTTCAGCTTCACAGCTGCTCTGTGAGCTGGTCATTTTATCATTGTCCCCATTGAATGACTGGACTCATAGTTGAGCAAAGTAAGGTACAGAGAAGTTAAGAGCTTGCCAGATCTCAAACAGTCAGAAGAAGCAGAATCAGGACTTAAACCTTAATTTTTGGGTGCCCCCCAAAAATGCTATTTCATCTATCTCACACTGTTTTGTGGTACAGTAGGTATAAGGAGAGGGACTCTGAGAATTTGGGGGCAACAAGAACCAACAAAAGCAAAAATTTAAGTAGCCATAACTAGTACAGGTTGGTGTTCCTTTGATGTTGTGAATTTTTAACCAAGTACCCACTTTGGTAAGTTGAAAACAAAACTTCAACTACCAGTCATAGCCCTGGCAATCTGTAATCTGATTTATGCTATGATATTAAAAATTACTTCAGAAAGGTTTGAGGTAAATATAATTTATGGAAAATTTGTCGAGCCTATGCCACGTGCAATGCAGTTTTCATTCTAGGAGGAGAAAGGTAAGTATATACATTATTATAATAGAGGAGTAATCAGCTTTAGCATATTTATTATGAATGTTGTAGGATATAGATGACTGACTCTTGATGGTGGCCCTAAAGATAGCCTTTACATAGATGTCAAATGACAAAACTAAAAGAATTTAGTAACAAAGTTGACATCCTTTATTCAAGGGAAAAGAATGCCTGGATTGGGAGAGGGGCATAGCCTCACATGCATTGGGACACTGTTCCTGAGGGGTTTGGGGCAAGACATAGTTTTATAGAACATTAGAAAAGGGTAGCGGGGAAACAGGGCATGGTTGTCTAGGAGATCGGGGATTTCCTTATAAGGGTAAGGGGTCCTATTTTCTAGGGTCGGGTAAGGTAGCTGACCTGAGTTAAAGGATGGTGATTGATCTGTGTTTCCTCTACAGTTGTTTCCCGTAAGTGCAGGCGGACTTAGGTTTGGAAGTGTGATGTTGGCCAGGCCACTGGGGTGGCTTCCATTTTGTGGGTCCTGAGATACAAATTAACTTTATCACAGGCAGGGATGTTTGGATTGGGTTTTGAAGTGGTAGATTCAACATATAATTTGAATTCAAATTAAGTCCACAAATATTAATTTCCACTTTTTTAAAAAGGGTGCTATACTTGAAACCGCAATATGCGCTGGGCTTTATAAAACTATTTATTTTACTGTTTGGGTCTGGTATTTGAGGGTTCCAGGATTTAGAAGGAAAAGCTGGAGACAAATAGGAACTTTCTGAGGAAGAGAGTAGGGGTTGAACTCATAAGCAAGACCACTTTGCAGACTAACTAATGATCTGCTTTTTTTTTTTTTAAAACCTTCTGAGCTGCTAAAGTAAATTCTACTCTTACCGATAGGGTAGGTTTTTCAAGCAGTTTCTTCAGGATAAAATGCAGATATAGTCTTAGTAGGAAATTGCACTTTGATCCTTATCATCCATTAATATCTGAGTGTTTGATTTGCTTATTTCACTACTAACTCGTTAGCAACAAGGCAGGTACGTTTTAAGAAGGGGTCTGGAGAGTAAAAATTATCAGAGATCCTGGGTCACTGGAAGGAAGCTTGGCCTGAGTGAAGTGTAGCCATTACTTCCTGAACTGTCTTTCATCTAACAGAGAAAACTCTGGCTGTTAAGGTGGTCATTGTTGTGTCCACAGGCCAGCCCTTCCATGCGACCTGTAGTCTCCTGACTGATCGACTCTCCTTGTGTTAGGTGTCCACTCCAAGCAAACCAGCCTTGGCCAAGGTTCTAATCTCTATTATCTCTCTCTAAATTCCTGTTACGAGATAAGCTGTCTCTTGTACATCTTTGCATCCCCAATAGCAGCTAACGGGTACTGTAGGAACACCGTTAAAATCCAATTTTACTGATTTCCCACTACATTGGTTTTAGCTTCTCATTAATTCTGACTCTGGTTTTATAAGGGTGTATTTGTGCATGTGATGTGTGAGAGAGAGTGTGTGTGTGTGTGTGTGTGTGTGTGTGTGTGTACACGTACGACAGACAGCATGATACACATTAGAACAGTATTACAGTCCTTTACGGAAAATCAGATGGCAAGCAAAGGGTCTGATACAATTTAAAAATAAATTTTAATAAGATGCCTCAAGGCCACACATTTAGAGAAAACCTGAAGTAGGCACGTCACAGCTCTCTTTATTCATTTATTTTTTTCTTACATAATTGTGAAATACAACGATGGCTGTGGCCCAGTTTCCTTAAATAAAATGATATTCACTTGAAGCCCATTTATTTTACCAACAAAACATATAGGTGTTTGGTATGCGGGCGTCACCCTCTCAGCCTACTTTTTAAAGAGTTACCTTAAATGTGGTCAGAAGAAGGTAATAAAATGGGAAAGAGTCCTGATGAGGAAAGATGGGTATGTCCCCAAACCTTATTGGCTTGAGTTCTCTGCGGCTGCTGGTCATACTTCCCTCGTGGGATGGATGGGAAAAAGCCCCAAGAACCATAGTTGTACCGACATTTGCTGTTCTTAGTCACCGTCATCGTCACATGATTTGTGCATCTTGAATCAAACTAATCTGCTTCATTCATCTTAATGTCCCCATCATGAGGCCTGCTGGATTGCAGCATTCATTAAATCTTTTCTAAATCGTGTTATCTTTCATCGTTCCCATCACCTTCTGCATTTCACGGACTTTAATCTTACGCCCTTCCTCTTATTTATCTGTTCACACTAGGGTGACCGGGTATAGCCAACGCAAACAGAGGACACCCAGCTAAAATGAAATTTCAGGTAATCAATGAAAAAAATTGAGTGTAAGTGTGTCCCACCTGGATTTCTTGTTTATCTGCAATCAGCATTTAACTGAGAGGTCTGTATTTTAACTGGCAACTCTAATCCATGCCACCAGCCCGAATTATTTAAATCTGCTTTCATGCCACAGTCGTCCCCACCCCGTCTCTGACCACCCCCAATCCCACTGCAGCCCTGGCACACACCAGGATGATCCCACCAGGCTGGGCGGGAAGGCCAGCCAGAATGACTCTTGCTTTCATGAAAGGAGAGGCAGACCTTGCGCCCCACCCCAAAGTGGACAAGGTCTCCAAGAGCTTCCTAAAGAAAACAGAGGCTGACGGAGAGAAGGGAGGCATCCTGACCAAACACTTGCCTCTTTTGTCTAAAACAAAGAAAAGAGCTATTCAGACACCAAATTGATTAAAATTGAGGAAAATTGCAGGACCATTGATAATTGCAGCTAAAGGGCAGTGGTCACTCTGACGGACTGTCACTTCAGAGGGAGCTGCAGACCAACAGCCAATCAAGGGCATTAGCGAGAAGCAACCTTTTAGTGACCCACAGTTCCCCCCGAGGGAAGCGTTTCACACAAGCCTTTAAAGCCAGGCCAAAGCGTTTTCCGCACCATATTTACCTTTAATTCCCAAACCTAGGGGGATTGAAAATCATTCCGTCTCTAAATGTCTTTCACATGCTTAAGAGATGAATTCCATTGGCCTCCACTACAAAGTCTTGCTGCATTCACCACACTTTGAAATACGACAGGCGGGGAGACCTCATGGCCCCCACACATTGCAGGGACCCTGGTGACTCCCTTTCCTACACCCCCTTCCGACAGTTCAGAAATGCTGCTTCTGTTCAACACCAGGAAAACCTGAGCACTTGTCTGGTTTGTATTTTTTGCTCTTATATCCTCTCACAGTGGTACTTTGACAAAGATAAATTTCTCCTTGACTTTGAAGGGAGCTTATATTTATAAATTCAGTGAAAGAATTTTGACCTGGGACCTGGGAGACGGGGAATGGTCCTGATTCAAACACAGACATGCTGAAGGGTTTCTGGAAAGTTATGGAACATTTCTAGACCTTAACTTTCTCATTGAGAAAATGACAGGATTGGACGTGGGCCACACCAGTCAAAACTGTACCAATGATTGCCAATACCTGGGAATGCCAAAGGAAAAATACTATAACTTATATATACATAAAACATGTTTAACTAATAGACTAAAATAATATATAATAAACATTTTCTTCTTTGGAATTGCCACACACACACACACACACACACACACACACATACGTATACATATAAATGTTTAAATATAGACTTAAAATAATATATAATAAATATTTTCTTATACACAAATGTTATGATATTTATATATTTGTTATATATATCCCTGATATGTATAAATACAAAAAAAGCTTATAAAAGTGGACACTTTGGTCAATGTCGCTCAAGCAGTAGTTCGCCGTCATCAGAAGTGTCTGGACGCAGATGGTAACCACTTTGAGCACCTCTTGTAATTGCAGAAGTCAAATGTGACTTGTATTCATCTTTTGTTATCGGTATATATTGAGCATTACAATTTCAATAGTGTTTTCCTTCCTTTAAAAATGTGTATACGTTTTCTTGATACCCTCTCTATATATAGCGATTCCAAAGGGGGGAAATATATATGGCGATTCCCAAAACATATTTTTATCTGTGTGTTTGGGACCAGTAAATAAGCTCTCCGGATGGATCTGAAGATTAGGTAATCACTACAGAAAAAGGCCACCAGTCTCCTGGTTAGCGGTTTGTGGTAGGAACACTGAGTGTTTTTTCTCTCCTACCTATACCCAGGAGTCTGAAGGCTGTGCATGTTAGCGAGTGAGATAGGGCCTCCAGGGACATTTAAGAGGTCAAAAGGGTCTGCTCTAGGAAGGGAAGAGGAGGTGCCCTCTGTTCCCCAACCAGGAAACCCGACACACTTCCTTAGAGCAGAAGGATGGGTGAATACCCTGGTTGCCTCCAGGCGGTGAGTTCAGAGCTGTCCATCACCCCGCCCTGGCCAATAGCACAAGAAGCTTTGCTAGAAGAAGGGCTGCCTGATGATTTAGATTAGGCCTGAGGATAAGTTCTGTACATGGATTCTGGGTTCTGATTACCAATTTCCCACCATTTAGAAATCTACATCCCCAATGTCTACAAGCACCTCTCCCTGCAAAAAGGGGGCTAGGTTGCCAGGGACTTGGATTCTGGCTCCAGAGGCGCTGCCAAACTCCATAGATGACTGTGAGCTCTTCCTGGCAGCTTTCAGTGCCTCCTGTATCTCACCTGTAAGTTAGGAGATCGGCTGATATTTGTAAGGTCCTTTCTCGCTGTGGGAAGAGGCAAAACAACTTTTTGGAAACTTCTGTGGTCATTGTTTAGATAATCTAATACAAAGGTATGCAAATATCATTATTTAATAGTTTCTAATGACCCCCCCCCAAAAAAAAGACACAAACATAAAAATAAGGAAATGGCTGCATATTAAGGCACATCCATATGAGGAAGATTACTCAGCCATTTTAAAAAGTGAGTTTGATCTCTCTCTGTTGCCTCTGAGGGATGTCCATGATGACTTATAAAAGTGAGAAATTTATAGAGAACTCAAGAAAGTCAAAGAAGTGTGAGTGTATGAACTTGATGTTTTTAATCAAAAGCACCCAAAGTAGATGGCTATGTTTTACAGGAACATTGAAATGAATGCAAAGATTGTCACCGTGTTAACACTGGTTTCCTAGAGAGACAAGGGACGAAGTGAAGGAACATTAGGAGCTAGTGTTTGCATATCGTCAAACGACTTCACTGGTTGTAGTGAGACAAATTTCTTTTGTAAATACTTTGGAGAAATTAAACAAATGAATAAAAACCCCTCAAACATCCTTATAACAGCTCATCTCCTGAGAAAGGCATAGTTGGTATAGGGTGGGAGTTATAGATCTAGTCCACACCAGCTCCTGGAAGGCATTGCCACACAATTAGGTTTCTCTTTCTTTGGGGGAACATTCTCCATTCCTACTGGCCCCGCCCTGGGGGTTCACCATCTCCTGCTAGTGTCACTGCATCAACCTCTTTGCTCTCAGCCCCAGCCATGCTTTGGTCACATTGCTGCCAATGAAATAGTTCTCGTACATCTGGCCATGTCACTCCCTTTCTGGAAAACATTCCAGGACTTCCCAGTGGTTAGAGGACACTTTTCATCGGAGCAAACCAGACTCATCAAAATCATGCTCCAATTTTTTTTCCCCAATTTTATCTATACGCATTTGCTGTACATAGTCCATGCTCCAGACACATTGAATTGTTCACCATTTGCTGCTTTGAGAATGCTTTCTGATTTTTCATGGCTTAATGTTATTTCCTATGCTATTTCCCTTAACCTGAATTCAGTTCTCCCGAGGCATTGCTGGTGAACTTCTACATGACTGACCAGTGTTCATTTTCTCAACAGTTACGGCTTTTTGTAGCCGTTCTTCAGTGGTGTGCAGGTGCTGCATGGATCAGCCTGAAGAATTGATTATTACATTTTTAGAAACTTTGTGAGCTCGCACTGAAGGCCTGTAATTGGCCACGATGAGAATATTTATACCACAGGAATTGGCAAACACGACAAATCTAGGATTGAGTTGTAGATTGATTGATTTTTACCACAGAACCAGTTTTTAAATTGTTAAACATTTAGCGACACACTGTTGTCTGTCTTTCCTTCTACCCTCCCTCCCTCCTTCCTTCTCTTCCTCCCTCCCTCCCTTTCTTTTTTCCATATTTCATCCCTTCCTTCTTCCTACCTTTCTCTCTTTCCCTCCCTTTTCATTATTGTTTTTTTTTTAATTCTTCTCTGTCTTCTAATATTTCTAATATGTACAAGGTGTTTTGCCAGGCCCTTTAAAAAAATCTCATTTTATCATCATAACAACTCTACATTCTTTTAACTTAATTTTTAAAAGTAAAGAAATAGGGGCTCAGAGAACTTATGTAATGCCCAAAGGGGATACGACCAGTAAATCAGTAAACAGTAGAAGTAGAATTGTAACACATCTGTCTTATTTCAAAGCTCATTTCATTCCTCAAACCTGTACTAACACACACACACACACACACACACACACACCCCACACACACATCCAAAACCAACCAAACAAAC
The DNA here is from genome assembly GCF_004115265.2 of Rhinolophus ferrumequinum. Lineage (NCBI taxonomy): Eukaryota > Metazoa > Chordata > Mammalia > Chiroptera > Rhinolophidae > Rhinolophus > Rhinolophus ferrumequinum. The sequence continues at coordinate 63,086,465 of NC_046297.1, forward strand.
AAAAATCTGGGTTGGTAGTTCCCAAATAGACTTGCTCTGTTTCTAGATGTTACCTTGAAAGATGCATTACTGGATGGCAACCATGTCTTAACATGCCCACGGTACTTCTGCCCCCAGTGGAGTGTATCAAACAAAATTCATGAGGATGGGAGGTGGCAACCTGCCCTGGCATTACCTGGGTAAAGGATTCAGGTGGAAGGTCTCACTACCCACTGGAGAACATGAGGTTTCTTAGGGTGGTCCACAGGAAGTTGCCCTGTCTCGTCAGAGAACACGAAGGGTAGAGATTACTAGGTACCACCCACACCCCCACCAACTGCTGTCAGAATCCCAACTGGAGATACAATTTAGAAATAGTCAAGCTCCTTTTTTCCTCTCTTTAATCCATTATCTCTGGGGGTTGCTCGTTTTCCTCTCTGGGCACTGATTTACTAAAGGAAAGGCTCTATAATGCAGCTCTTACAACACCGAATTCTGGGGAGTCCGGGGCAGATGATTCAGAAACATCTGGATTTCATTTCCTTGTTAACAGACATGGGATTAGAAATTAAGGGAAAAAGTTTTTGGCAAACAGTATTTGGGGAGATTGTCAAGCCCCAAACTAAACACAAAACCTAAAATAGAAACGGATGAATTCATTTACTCATTCATTCAACACACATTTATTCAGCAGGCGCCTCCCGTGAGGCCGGCAGGGTTTTACACACTGGAAAACAGTAGTGAGCTAGGCAGGGCGAGGTACAAAATGAATCTGTAAACCGGGAAAGAAACAAGCCCCTGTCAGTTGGGGTTCAGTGCTGTGAAGAAAACAAAATAGGGTTTTTAACAGTGTCTTCCCGAGAAGGTTACGAATGGTGTTGCCACTTTGTCCTGGGTGTTTAGGGAGGGCACCCCTGAGAAAGAAAGATGGGAGCTGAGACCTCAGGCACTCAAGGAAGCTTTGTCAGGTGTTTGGACCTCCATGATAAGTCACTGTCTTCAGGGCTCTCATCCTTCCATGCACACGTCTGCTTCATGTGTCTTTGAGTCAGTCTGCCCTGGATTGATTCATTTCCCCGTCCGGCTCCTTTTCCACTACTTCACTCTCCCTCCTGCATGCTGACTCTTCACTCAGACTTCAAGGTCTGGTTCACATGAGGCCAAAAGAAGAAAAAAGAGTAGGACCAATGACGTGGATTTTGGAGTCAGACTTGGTTAAAATCTTGGCTTTACCACTTAATAACAGTGTCAGCTTATACATACATGTAATTGGGCATGATTACATTGGACAATTTCATAAGTTTGCACATGACTATACATTCGTAAAACCATCACAAAAATCAGGGTAATGAACATATCCGTCATCTTTAAAGTTTTCCCGTGACTCTTTGTAATGCCTTCCTCACAACGCCCTACCCACGCCCATCCCCAGGCAACAAATAACAAGCTTTCTTTTACTATAGATTAATTTGCATTTTCTAGAATTTTATATACACTTTTCACATACATTTTTATTTTTTTTTTGGCCTGGCTTCTTTCACTGAATGATTTTGAGATTCATCTAGAAAGCACTCACTGTGTATGTGTCAGTCACGACATTAACATCTTAAAAGATGCGATTGTTTCATTCTCACATCCACCCAGTGAGGCTGGTTACAGCATTTTACAGATGAGGATATGCAGGCATGTAGAGCTCAAGCATGTTACCCAACATTGCACAGCTAGAGATTGGCAGTGTCAGGATTCGAACCCGGGACTCTTTGGTTCTCAAGTTCTTCAGTCCTTGATGGTCATGAAGTGTGCCAAGGAAAGGAGGAAGTCTGCCAGAGAAGTTTCATGAGAGAGCTCACGTTTAGGCTGGATCACAAGAGAAATAGGGGCGTTATTCCCCGGATTTGAAGAGCAGTCTTTGTGGGGGAGGGAGATTAAAGGCTGGGAAGGCTTATGGGAAAGTGGGGATACGAACAGCATTGTCCCAGCCAACCAGCTGGATTGAAGGGTCAGTCCTCAGAGGAAGGGGAAAGGCAACCAGCCCCTGGGGATTCAGACGGAAGGTTGTCATTGGATGGGCATTTTGACCTAGGGACTCATTAAGGAAGCTGCCGCACCATACTTTCACAGATGGCCAAACGCCACCAGGTAAAAGCATAACTGAGTATATTCAGACCTTTTCTTTTTTTTCTTTTTCTTTTTTTCTTCCGTAAAGTAAAGGGAGATCCCACTTGATCTGTATGCCAGTTATGTTTCCAAATCCTGGATTCAGACTGATGTGGTTTCTAAGCCTGTATTAGCCACTTAATAGCCACTTGGACCAATTGTTTAAGCTCTCTGAGCCTCAGTTTTCTCATCTGGAAAATGGGGAACATATGAACACTTACCTCATCTTTATAGATAAGTTGGGAGCAGATTGGGGCAAGCAGTGTCTAAGGCAACATACAACCTGTACATGCTATTTGGTGACCTTTCCAATTCTCAGCTTTTCTGATATTAAATTTGACAAAGTGTTGAGTCTTTAGTGATGGAAACCTGGGGTTGAAGATATTGTTATTAAGTATATTGCCTCGCACCTCTCAAAAACTTAGCATTCAGGCAGCTGTATCTAAGATAAACCCATTCTTTATGCTCTCAGAGAACAAAAGAAAGAAATCTAAATTTATTAGCAGGCAATATACTTTCCGCTTTATACTCGTTATGGTATTTCACTCTTGCAAAACCACATTTGGCAAATACTCATCGTATCCTTTTGCATCTGAGAGAACTAATAGATACCATATAAGAAATAAAGAAACTTTCCCCAAATTGTGAAGCGGACACCTAGAGGATTCAGGATTGGAACTCACATCTGTCTAACTCCAAAGCATATGCTCACGACCTTGTTCTGCCTTCCAAGCTGGAAGGGAGAGGCTAAGCACAGAAGATCTGTCCTGAAAATAGGCTGGCTTCCCTCATCGCCCCTCCTAGAAGAGACCCCTGTCTGAACTTGGAAAAGTCTGAAGAAGACTGGCTGGTCTTCCAGGGGAGGTATTGTTTCTTAGCATCCCACAAACTATTTTCTAACCTGCCCATATCCTGTCACTCCAGCTTCCTTCCCCGTGCCGATAACCGGGCCTTGTGGAAGCTGTGGACTTAAGGTACCCTTCACTTGCCTCTTCACCCCACAGATACCGTGATCCTTGATGGGAAAGATTTATGGCCCTCCTACGCTTCCGAGGACGCACGCTCCAGATGCCGAGTGAAGTTTATTGCTCTTAAAACAAAACAAACCAAAAAATAAATAAATAAAACCGCAGCAGCTGAAGGCCTTCGTCCACACCCTCCAGAGCAGACACTTCACATTGCTCACCATCCAGTGTAAGTGACTTCCCTTTTCCTTTCTTATCGCTTTCCTTTAAAGTGTGTCTGGAAGCATTGCAAAGGGGAAAGTATAAACAATGTCAGGGGTGGCGCTATATTGAAAGGAAATGTAGGCCTTGCATCCTGTCCTTCTCTTCAAAAGAAAGAAAGAAAGAAAGAAACTCGCAAGAAAGGCCTGTACGTTTTGTAACCTTGCCTTGGTGGGCGGGCTAATTTTAATGGTTAGATAAGCGGTTTAGTTTTTAAACAGTCTTGGAGCCGGCTTTCTGACTTTCATGTTGAAATGAAAGGCCCCCAAATCCTAGCCTTCTGGACTAGCTAGCCTCTTGTCACTGTAACAATTGTGTTCTTTCTGATTGCAGCAATTTCCTCTTTAACTCGCCCCCAAAAAAGGTAACTTAATAATTGAATTTGAGTTTGAATGGCATAAGAGATGGAAGGAAAGGTAGTGGGAACAAACTGGAGAGCTATGATTGAAATCGTATGGATATTTAAGTCATCATACGGGTGACTTCAATGCTATGTTTAAAAAATGTGAACCAACATTGAATTATTTATAGATTTCGTGTTTTCAAAATCTGACTTTTTGGATTATGTTGAAAAAATGAAAGGTACGGCAACGCTGGGCTGACAGTGCCCCTTGGTAAACATCAGATGAAGTTCATAGCCACGGCCTCCTGTGGGGGAGGTGAGCCTCTTTCGTTGTCTGGTGTCGCGCCTCCTTCTGGGTCCCCGACATTGAAGTAAGGGATCAGTCACCCCTTGTGCCATTGTATTGCCTTTGCACTGATGCTTTTAAGACACTCATTCTTTGTCTCTACCATGCGTCTATCAAAAATAGGGTCATAAGATTTGAACCAAGCCCTGTGGTGTTTTCTCTACATCTGATTCACCCTTTGATTTAATGTTTCCTGCCTTCCCCATTGGCATTGAACTTGACTACCCTTGACCTAGATCAGTGCCTTCAACGAGCAAACCTGGAAACGGAGACCTGGATGTAGATGGTCGCTTGTCCAAGGTCAGGCACGGGGTGAGTCAAAATGCAAGGGTAACAATTCACATCTTGTGACTTGACTCTTATGTGGTAGCCCCTGCAGGAGACGTTTTGGAATTTTTGTGGGGAGAGTCTTGGTTGTCTTCGTGAATGAAAGGCTCAGTAGCATTTAGTGAGTGAAGGTCAGAGACGCTAGAGGCTGTGATACAGTTACAATCAATAATTGTCTTACGTCCCACTTGAGTTTTGAATCCCTCTCCAGATTATTTGAAAAACCCATTTATAATTACTTGACCCTACAACCTCTCTTACATGTACACACATCTTGTGTATACTTGTATATGATTCCTTAATGTACAGTTTTGATATACACAGAATTTTCCAGAAATGAAATTTCGGTGTAAAGCAACAAAGGCACTATATTGGTTAGGAGCACAGAGTCTAGAACCAGACTGTGAGAGTTTGAACCTCAGCGCTATTACTTGCCAAATATGTAACGTTAAGCAAGTGACTTAACCTCTCTGGGCCTCAATTTTTTTCACGTACAAAGTGGGAATCATAGTAGTAACTGTGTCATTTGGGTGTCCTGAGGCTAAAGAAACTAATACACAAAAAGTGTGTAGAACATTTTCAAGCACGCCTTAATCACTGTAAACGTCTAATTACTGTTTTGTTCAGAATTTATCACGAGTCGGTCACTATTTCAGAAAATAGTGGTTGCCAATATAACCGCCCTGTATCAGTCAGCCTGTGCAGGGTTATATCCTTGGTGACGTAATATTTATGAGTGTCTCATTACTTCGTAACGCCTTTTGGGTATTTCTATGGGAAGATACATGTTATTTTAAATCACCTTCCTTTTTCCCATGTATAATACCTTTATAATACTACTTTTTAAAAGTATGTGTGAGAATATGTTATGAAATGTATTTCTGATAGCAAGGAGAAATTGCAAAATACTTGGTCTGGAAAGAAGGTATACATTTGATTCCATTGAATACCGTTGGTCTGGTGCTTTCTACATATGACCTGACTCCCTAGCACTTTGAAGGGACCATTTTGATTAATGGTCCCGTCTGACATTACTACATTTAAAGATGGTCATTTTTGTGCATAAACAAAATAGGTATCAGATTATCAGCTGTGAGTAACTGAGTCACAACTTTCTGGAAGGTGACACCTGTTAATTGGCAACCCCCTAAAAGGGAAAGAAACATGTCCCAGGACAAAGGGAAAGCTTGAGAGAGATTTGTCCTTCTGTTGCCTATTACCTAGGTTTTATAGCTCAACGTTGAAGAATCATCTAATATTTCATTCAAACCCCTAAGTATCTATTACTATGATTCCATTTTATTCCAAGTTTGATGGGAAACTGTTGGAGGGTTTTGAACAAGTACTTGATTAGACTTAATCAGAGTCAGTTACTGTAGTTTCTGTAGTTGCTCTGTGGAACAGCAGGCTGAGAGAGGCAACACAAACATGTTAGGGGATATTATCTCAGGAGAGAAATAAAACTACAAGTGGAGACAGTGGAGGTGATGAGATCTGGTCCAATTAAATACGTATTTTGAGGGATGTACTATATGAGTGTGGTGACAGACTAGATATGGGGTCTGAATGAGAAGTATCAAAGCTGACTTTTTTGGAATCAAACAATATGAAAGGTGATTCTGTTGACCAAGATGGACAACACTGGCTAAGAAGCAGGTCTGGACCTGTGGAGTCAAGGGTTCCATTCTGAACATGGTGAATTTTCGCAGCCCATCATTATCTGAGTGGACATGACAATAGACAGTTGGATATGTGAATGGAGACTTCCTGGAATATCAGGACTAGAAATATGGTGCTAGAGTCCTCAGTGTATTGACCCATTTAAAGCCATGAGCTTGGATGAAATCACTAAGGAGAGATCACAAGGGCCTGTCAATGCTGAGAATTCAGGAATGTGAGGAGGGTGTAGCAAGACAGAAAACGGAGGGAGAGACAGGGATGGGACAAAAAGGAAATGGGAACACAGTGTCATGGAAGATGCGTGGCAAACACATTTTAAGAAGAGGAAATCATCAATTGTGTCAAATGCTACTGATCAGTCAAGAAAAACAATAATTGAGAATTGGCCATTGGATTTGACAAAATGGCTTTTCAGTTTTTCTTCCAGGTGTTTTAAAATTTTCATTATCACATGTCTTAGAGTGAGACTTTTAAACACTTTTGTACTGAGCACTGAGGTTTTTAACGTGGGGACCTGTGTCCTTCTCTTCTGGAAAAATTTCTCATATAATTTAATTGTTTTTTCTTCCCTTCCACTTTCTCAGATTATTCTTTCTGGAATTGCTATCATTCAGATGTTGAACTCCCTGGATTGATTTTTTTAATTTTGTTTTCTCTCCCATTCTTTATCTTGGTGTGTTTGGTTCTACTTCAAGGAGATTTGCTCAACTCAACTTTTTAATGAGGAAGAGAAGCCAGGGTCAGCTAACTGGCAAGGAGAGGAACCTAGGGGGTCCATTTGCTTCATATATAGACTTTAAGACAACTCTTCCAACCTTATACCTCAGATCTAGGGTATTTTATAAGAGGATGTTCATATCCTTTGTCAGTCTCCTGTAGGATTTTAAAAGTTTAGTAGGAAAAGAAAGGAAAGTACCCAAGAGATTTACCCTTTGTCAATCTCCTGTAGGATTTTGAAAGTTTAGTAGGAAGAGAAGGAAAGTACCCAAGAGATTGACTTGTCTTATGGTCGCAGGTTGAAGAAATCTTCCACCCATACAGTGCTCAATCCCAGAGGTTCCCATTGGTCTCAGAGGAATTGGAAGTGCAGGACTTAGTTCATTTTGCGTGGGTTACTCACCTGCTGATAAGAAAGACAGACTTGAAGCCATTGTATCCCCAAGTTCCTTAAGGCTTGGTGCTTAGAGGGTCTAAAACTCTTGTTGTTACATACTCTTGTGCATTCAGCAATTTGACTCATATTTTGTCAGGGTTTTGTTGTTGTTGTTTTGTTTTACCTGGATTTAATTAATGTTTTGTGGTTCTCTAATGTTACCATCTCTTGAAGTGCTGAAATGTTATGATTTGAGTCCATGATTTTCTATAATATTTTTCACCATGTGCTACATACCCGGAGAAGTTTAAGAACAAAAGACATGTTCTCTGTATGTCACCTTTATGAACAAACTAAAAGAATGGGGAAGGGTAAAGGCAACACATCACAGAAAAAACTGTACTCCAAATTTGAGATGACAAGTACGTTTTTTCTTGCATGTCAGTACAATAGGATCTGTAGAGGTTACTTTGAGTATTATGAATTTGTATTAAGAAATTCATGTTGAATCATGCCTGAGTTCAACCTAAAGAAGTGCCCCCATTTGATTAGAGACATTAGCCTTCAGCACAAAATGGAGGAATAGCGTTTTCTTTTCCTTCTGTGTTTTTCTACCCTCCTCTAAATGCTTTAATATTGTCTGAAGGAGAGAGATCCGTGATCAGTGTAAGCTGGATGAGTCTGAAAACATTTCTTTGGTAGGTGGTAAGATTTTGCTCTGAAGAGAGACTCATGAATGACATCCAGGGGAAGGGAACAGGAAAAGGGAGCAAAGATATATGACTTTTTTATGCCAAAGCTTCATTAACATAATCATTAGCATCCAGGAAGTGTGACCTCTGGCCCCAGCTCTATCAGTCATCAGCTGTGAGTCCTAACACAAATCATCCCTTCCTTCTCATTCCATCTTGTCACTCATAAATGACAATTTTATTTCTCAGCCAATAATGTCATTCACAAAGTGAGGAGACGATCACATGATGTGGTATTGTGTTTCCCAAAGAGTGTTTCCTGGAATCCTGTGTTCATGAGATGTTATCTGAAAAAGCATTCTGCGATCAAGTTAACTTAGGAAGTACTGGCCAAACAAAACTCAACTGCATTATTTAGGGCATTTTAGAGTCTTTAATATGCCAATGGTATTGTGGGTTTTATGGGAGAAACATTCTGGGCAGAAATATCCAATTTATGTGACCACAGAACCCTTTAGATAGATGGTCATGAGACACTGGTGTTGATGTGTTGCCGATCTTAATAATCATTTTCCTAACACCTGGCGCTGCACAGGACCCTGGGAAGAGATGCTAAAGAAGTAGATAATACGCAGGTGGCATGTGGATGGTGAGCCATATAGACTGGCTTTGAATCCCAGGGTTGAACTCTCTGATCTTAAAAAAAAGTTGACTAACAGAGAATAGTTGATCTACCAGCACAGTTTCTGGTACTAAGTAGGTGCTTAATAAATGTTACTTCCTTCCTACCATAAAATTGTGTACTTTAGTGAGGGGTACATGGCATTGTGGCTGTTGGCAAAGGGGGTGTGGAACTGGTAAATGTCATGTTTTGTGTAAGGAATAAGGGAGACGAGAACAAACATTTTCACACCCAAACATTATTGATCTGGATGGGCAAAAGGAAAATCCTGCATCACCGTATGACTAGATGTTTACACATTTATTGCTTGCATAGGACTACGGACATTTACGTAGATACTAGTTTTCATCTTGTTGGAGTGGCCACCAAAGAAAGTACTAGAAATCATTTTTTTGGCTGTGATTGCAGAACAGCAGATGTACCAGACCAAGGTGTCACGGGATCTTATCTTTCCTTACATTCCCTTCCATTGGCACCCATAACATTTTTCTTTTAAAAGAACCTGTGGACTGAACTTGGTGCTGGGATGGCCAGTCTTAGATGGAGATGACACCTGGCTCAGTAGCAGCCTCGGTCTAAAAATCCATGGAAATTTGATGTCAAGGGTGGTGTCACTCACCAATAAAACTGGTTTCCTTTGTGATTGGAGCTCATGTAAGTGAAATTGGCCACCCAAGGGAGAACAGAGTAGATAGACAGAGAGAAGACGTGCCGTCATAAGGCCCTTTCCTTGTGGCTCCAGTGAGTTCCTGCTTCTTAAATACCAAGAATCTAAGTAGCATGGAGAGTTCACTAATCCTTCCATCTTAATATCCCCATCCTGTCATTTACAAAGTCTTCCTTTCAGCCAAAAGCTGGGACAAAACTGAAATATCCCATTGCTTAGTTTTCCACCAAGCTTATAGCTTGACTTCTCCCGAGTCCGAGATGAGAGGGGGTCCCCGAGTTGATTACTTAGGAAGGTTGACTTCAAAGTGACTGAGAGACGCAGACTGACACGAGTTTGTACAGATCCAGACGCGCCGAGCTTGGGTGGACTTTCTCCCACTTGCTTGTTAACAGCTTTGATGCTGTGCCAGGTAAAGCTGTCTGCAGCCGTGAACTACTTTGATGACATCAGACAAGTATTACTTGGCAATATTTGCCCTGCATTCCTGTGGAAACTCAGGTTCATCTTGGAGGATCCTCTGAAAAATTCCTTTTGTATGTTTTGGGGGTTCTATTAAAAATTATTGGTCCAATATGTATCTTTCAGATGAGGTCAATAGCTACACCATAATCCTTTCCTCTTTTTCAAAGCCATGGATCCTCCAAGTGAAGGACCGATGCCAGCAATTACATTGTTTTTCAGAGTGCTGGTGGAGGTCCTGCACATTTCAGTGGCTATGAAACTGAAAGGAATAGGCGTGGACTGGGAGTGATGAATCTCAGGTGTTAATCTATGCTCCACCACTAACTGCCTTCGTCATCTTAATCAAATCCCTTTTCATCCCTTAGCCCTCATTTCCTAAACTGGATAGAATTTAGATGCCTGGAGCGAAAAGGCTTTTCTAGAGATCACGGTGTTCCACTGTCTGCATGTTGCAACTGAAAAAATGGGCTTTGTGCAGCGAGCTCTTGCTGGGATCCAGGGTTGCTTCAAAGCAAGCTTTGCCACTCAGCATTCAGCTCCCATTCTTCCAGTAACAGCACTTTGGTTTCCTTTGGACAAGCCCCTGCTTCTCATCTTCCATCCATTTGAAAGGGGCTGACCAGAGTCCCCGCTTGGGGGGTAAATGATTGATTCCACAGACTTAATGCTTTGTTAAGAGATGGGTCATAGCTCAAGCCAGGCTAATCAGGGACAATGAAAATCAATTGGAAAATCAATTAGTATTCTTGGGAAGAGAGACATAGTTTCTACTGTGGTGATTGACAGTAAAGGTAGAGTAAATGAAAGCCAGGTGTCAATCATGAGAGAAAGCTACTTCCAAAAGGAGCCAAAGAATAAGTAGAAGAGCATGGTATGAGAGGAAGGTTGAGTCCTGCAAACAGCATTTGAGTCCGTAGACCCAGCCGTGTCTTAAACTAGATGTTGGAACCGTACTGCACTAGTTTGAGTAACAACTGACACTAACTAGCTATGTAACCACCTTGGGCAAGACACTAGATCTGTGGATATCTTAATCCCCTTATCTATAAAAGGAGATAATGAATGGAAATCTACCTCATAAGGTTGCTATGAGCAATGAATGATTGTGTGTGCCTGTGTGGTGTGTGTGTGTGTGTGTGTGTGTGTGTGTGTGGACAGAGTCCCAGAAAGCAGTCTCCAGGCTCTTGGCCTCACGTGGAAAGGTGCTGGCTTGGGTATCAGCTGTGACTAGTTGGCCATCAGCTGTTACCTGTTAGCCATTAGCCACTGATATAACTCCCATGGCTAAGCGAGCAAACGCGGATGGCAGCTAGCAAGTGGGGTTGGTTGGCGGGCGGAGAAACGGATGGCGGATTGTGCATCGAGTGGAGCCTGCGTCCTGTGTCTCCAGCCCAGCCGCCAGCGAGACTATAGTGGTATGAACCCCCCATCCGTGGCTCCGTGGGTGTTCCTTTTTGGCCTCACCATGTCCTGCGTTCTTATGTGGGGAGGGGGACCAGAGACCCTGCAGGACAGTGTGTGTTTATGTGTTTTAAGCAGGGCTTGGCATATAGTAAGTGCTCTCTAACTGTTTGTTAATATTATTGTTACTCTTGTTCTAACTGGACTTTTCAGTTATATGAGCTGGTAAATTCCATTCTTTGTTGAAGCCAGTTTGGTATCTGGCAAAACTGATTAGTCATCAAGTTAGTAGCAGGTGATAAAAACAGGTCTTCTGAGTCTCATTTCAGACAAACTAACCTCCCCCTCACCACAACCATAGCATAAGTTACAAGACAGAAAATTAGAGTATCGGACTGGACAGAGGACCAGTCTGTACAGTCTCTGAATTTATTTAATTACATGTTAAAGACTGGGTGTCATGCAGGGTGTCATCTGGGACTCCGTCCCCACATTGGATATTCAATACCGGGCATTGCTGTTGATTTTGATTTTGTTAGGAGTAATAATGTAAGAAAATGTTCTCTCTCTTTTTCTTTTTCTTTGTTTTTTTTTTTTTTTTTTTTTAACAGAGATACATGCTAACGTACATAGAGGTCAATGTTATAATGTCTATAATTTACCTTAAAATAATTTAGTAAAAGCCACAAAACAAGATGAAACAAATATGACAAAATGCTGGCAACCGCTATCCAATTGAATGATGGACACTTGGATGTTCATTATAGAATTCTCTCAAGTTTTCTGTATGTTTGAAAATTTTTATAATATGAATTTTGATTACAATTGCTGGCTTCATTGTATGTCTTCTCAAACGTAGGAACTATAAGGGCAAGGAACACGTCTGCTGTGTTTAGTGTTTTCTCCCAGTGGCTATACTATGGTATATGCTTTATAAACACGTAATTAAAGAGGAGCAGGTCAGGCCTTGTCGGGTGAGGAGAGCCTATAGGCTGGTATACCAGAAGCTGTGGGTGTTCAGCCATATCCTGACGTCATCCGTCATTCCCACACGTGCTGATTGCTTCCAACTGCTAGTATCTGGGACCCCCCTCCTTTAGGTTGTCCTCTGGGCACGCAGCCTCTGTGTAGGGCTGGCCAGAAATGCTGGGAGGTTCACATCCTCCAAGAATGACTCTGAACAAATGACTAACAGAAACTGGAAGATAAGTATTTTAGCTTCCTTGCCCCTCTAGTAAAATAACTCGGAGGCTTATTTCACATCATCTTCCAGAGGTCCTGGGTATAACTGCACCCCAGTTGCCTAAAGCAGTATCCTGCCCACGAACACACCTTTGATCAGATTACTTCCCTCCCCTGTCTTACATCTGCACTTCCTACCAGTGCTTCTTGGGATCACTTCCGAAATAAACTGTCTGCCTTTAAATCCTAGTGTCTAACTGTCGATGTCTGGGGTGAACGTAAGGCAGAAAGGCAGAGAAGTGGAACCTAAACAAAGTTACCAAATAGAGAGAAGAGAGACTGGACAGGAAAGCTTTCCGGATTGGACAGAACTTGGTCTCCTATTGGAGACCAATAGGAGGTTATGCAGACGCAGCTATTTCTCCCTGGGGCCATTCCATGGTTTGCACATCTGACCAGGTCACCTGGTTGCCTGAACCCTGGACATTGGGAAAACCCTGTGCTCAGTACCAGCTCCACTATTTCTAGAACTAAATTACCCGGTTACTCCACTCTCAATCTTCTTTGCTTTCTCCCTGTCGATATTTCCTAGTGCTGGTTTTTGAATCATCAGCCAAATATTCTTTTCCTCTCTGCATGGTGACTTTGCCGTACAGTAAAGACATATGCTCTTTCCTGAGAGCCAAACCTCAATTCCATCCTGGCTTCTTCAAATGTCCTTGGATGAAAATGGACATTCCTTTCTCCTGCAATCTTTGTGCTAATTCTTATTCATTAGACATGCTATGTTAAATCCATTAATGGAGCACTTATGTCGAGGAGGCTTCGCGATGGGAACAAACTCAGAATAAAGCCGTCACGGAATGAAACACAAAGATGAGAAAAAATAAAGTCGCCGTCGCTACTCATGGTCTGTGGGGGCATATTATAATCTGCTCAGTGTGACAAGGAAGGGCCTCAAAGAGTCAGAGCTCCAAAAGTAATGGAAAGGATCAAACAGACCTAAATTTGATTTCTGACTCCGCTTCACCACCCTCCCGGGTGGTTTGGACTCTAGGCCGTATGTTTTATTATCTCCAAACAAACAACAGCACACACAGTCCACCATAACACTTCAATTCTTGTTTTCCTGGCAAAAGAGGAGCTTTTTTTTTTCTCATCAGAGAACCATGTTAAAGGGATGAAGGAATCAAATAATACAGCCTTTATCTCACTTCATATTTCCAAATGCTCCCCCTGGATTGTTGTTATAAATCTTGTTACCCAGGTAGGACTGTTTAGAGTATTTGGCTGGTGATTCAAAACCCAGCACCAAGGAATATCCTCAACTTCTTTTACTTAAACTTTTCTCAGAAGTCTTCCCAACTCCTGTGGGTGCTATGTCCACAATGGCCCCTCCCATCTTTGCTGCCCTTTTCACGCCCACCTCCCCGGCCTATGAAGACGCCCCTTTACCTACTGGCTATGTCATTTCAAAGGTTCTCTAACCGGTCTGTCCCCCTGCTTCCATCATCCTCTTCCTACCTCCCACCCTCCCACCACCAGTTGCTTTCACTCCAATCTCTTTTTCACCCACAGCCAATCTCGTCCTAAATATGGGTTTTATTAGATCAATATCTGGTACTTAGATATTCCGTGGGCCCTCCACTGAATTCTGTTTTCTCTCTTGCTAACTAGATCCAGCTTGATTTCTCGGTTCTGTCCCTTGAATCCTATGTGTGCTTCATCCTTACAAGTCCCAGAGTGTTCCCCTAATTCTCCTGCCATTGTGCCTTTGCTCAGTTGCCCTCAGCCCCATTGCCCTTCTCAGATACACATTTCTCAAAGTGCTTTGTATCCTTATGGTGTAGCTCAAATGTTATTTTTTTTCAAAACAGTGATGACTTTTTTTGTTTACACATACTGTAGCACGTGGTTTCTCTATAATCAAATTTACTATCTCGTTTTAGAGTTAATTTTTTATTGTTTTCCTCATTTGCTAGTGAGCTTTTGGAAGGCAGCTAATGTTTTATTCATTTCAAAAATCACCCTTTGGCCCTGGGAACTGTGTTGTGCACAGAGTAGGGGCTCAATAAATGGAATTCCCAGAATAATTATGGGGGAGGGTGGGGATCGGCTCTTGGAAATGTGAATGAAAATGAAGTCATACTGACACTTCTGTTGTCAGTCTTTCCTCTCAGAACCAGCACTCACATTTTGATTGAAAGAAACAGAACTTCCAGGCATCTCCTGTGGTAGGCAGGTACCGATATGACTCTTAAGAATCCCTACCTCCCGGTTCGTGGGTTTGGGTAACCCTCTCTGAGTGTGGGCTGGATCTCAGGATTTAATGAATAAAATATGGCAGAAGTGATAGGACATCGCTTACACGATTAGGTGTCCAAGATGCTATGATGTCCGTCTTGCTCATACTTTCTCACTTGTTTACACTCTTTTGCCCTCTTGCTTACTTGCTGCCATGTTGTAAGATGTTCTATGGAGAGGCCCACGTGACAAGGAACCAAGGGAGGTTTCTAACAAATTGCAAGGAACTGAGGCCTCCGTCTAACAGCCATGAGACGTTGAATCCTGCCAACAAGTAGGTGAGTGAGCTAAGAAACAAAGCCTTCCCAGTTGAGACTTGAGATGACTGCAGCCTGTTGGAGACCCAGAGCCAGACGACCCAGCTCATCTATCTCAGAGTCTTGGCTTACAGACTGAGCTAACCAATTCTGTTGCTTCAAGTCGTTATGCTTTGGGGTAATTTGTTATCAGCAGCAGATAACCAAGACATCTACCTTTGACAATTCTGACCACGTTCAGGCTATCGTGATGTACTTTCTTATTGTTGGATTGCCAATGGCGTCTGTTTACATGGTCTTTCTATCTTCTCCGAGTCTTTCCATCCGGGGGCTTTGTATAAAGATGGTTAGCTTCCGAGAACATGGCTTATGCATTTATCCTCATAGAGCTAGTACAGAATTCTGTAAAGCTAGCAGCTTCATAGATAACTTAAAATAAATCTTAGTGAAAATATATCAATCAAGGATCGCCTGCTGGTGAAGGCATTTACTCGTATGTGGTGTTAAATATGTTTTCAATTGTACAAATAAAGAAAATGAGAATCAAGTTAAGACATTTACCCAACAGCACCCATCCAGAAAGTGCTGAAATCAGATGTTAAAGCTGGATGTACACACTGTCAAAACCAAGGTCTTTTCCCTAACCCAAGTTCTCAACTGTAGCTGTCCATTGTTATCACCTGAGGAATATTAAATAAACTTGAATTTTGATTCATCCCTCTGGGGCACAGCCTGGGCACTGGGATTTTTAAAGGCTTCCCAGATGATGTAAAGATGTAGCCAAATTTGAGAATTGCTAGACTATGCCATCCATAGTCTCTCCCAAACTGCGTTAAATCCCAGTGAAATTTAGCCGCACTGTGATCGCTCCCAATTTCTGAACTTGAAATTAAGGCCCTTGAATTCTTGCGTGAAAGGATAAAAATGCATCAAGACAGAAGCATGTGTCGAGTATAAGCTGTAGAAAGAAACGTTCTAGGTGAGGAAGAAAGAGAGGGGAGAGAAACTCTGACCTTGAGTTACACTGACATTGAAAGGAGGAGGAGATTTTATTACCGACCAGGAAACTGATCAGCAGTTTACTTCACATCTTATATAGCTACACTCTTTACTCATATTTCACTTGTCCTTGAGTAATAGTCATTTCCCTGGAATCATAGTGTATTAGAGCTAGAAGGGAACCTAGAAGTTAATTATTTTATATACAAGAAAAACAACTGAATTTTAGAGAGAGGATGTAATTTTCAGAGGCCGCAGAGTGAATTAGTGGCAGAGGTTGGGTTTAGTCCACATATGTAGACTGCCTTTGCCCCAACGTCTTTTTATGAGTCCTGAGCTGACTATTATATATAAAACAGCAGCTACACCCCAGCATTCTCTATTCACTCTATTTTTTCCCATAGCTTTTACCATCAAGCAAAATATATTTTGTTTTATTTCTGTCTTTCCCCCTTACCCCACTAATTACAAAAACTTTCATCATCCTGAAAAAAAAAAACCAAACCTGTACCTTTTAGCAGTCCATCCCCCATTTTCCCTTCCTACCAGTTTCTAACAAACACTAATCCACTTTTCTATGTCTATGGATTTTTATATTCTGAACCTATATAAAATATGGATTTTATATTCTGATTTATATAGATGGAATCATACAATATGCAGCCTCTTTGGTCTGGCTTCTTTCACCTAGCATAATGTTTCAAGGTTCATCATTGTTGTGGCCTGTACAGCTATTTCACCCATTTTTATAGCCAGGTAATATTCCATTGTATGGATATGACATACATATCTTGTTTATCCGTTCATCAGCTGATAGATACTTGGGTTGTTTCCAGTGTGGGGCTGTTATTAATAAGGAAGGGTTGAACATCTGTGCACAAGTGTTTATGTGGACATATTTTTTAATTCCTTTGGGTATATGCTAGGAGTACAAGTGCTGGGCAATATAGTAACTCTAGGTTTAACATCTTGAGGAATCGCCAAACTGTCTTACAAAAAGGCTGTACCATTTTACATTTTTAGCAACAATGTATGAGGATTCCAAATTCTTCACCTTTTTACCCACATGTGTTAATACCTATCTGATTATAGGCAACCTAATGGCTGTGTGAGATGGTTGGCATGACATTGTGGTTTTGATTTGCATTTTTCTAATAACTAACAATGTTGGACATCTTTCCATGTGCTTGTTGGCCATTTGCATATATTATTTGAGGAAATGTCTATTCAGATACATTGCCCATTTTTAATTGGGTTGTCTTTCTATTCTTGCATTGTATAAATCCTTTATATATTTTGGATATAAGTCCCTTATATATGATTTGCAAATATTTTTTCCCATTCTTTGGGTTGTCTTTTCACTTTTTAAAAAAATCTTTATTAAATTTATTGGGGTGACATTGGTTAGTCAAATTATTATATTTCTATAATACATCATCCACTTATTGCATTGTGTGTTCACCACCCAGAGTCAGTTCTCCTTCCATCATCATATATTTTACCCCTTTACCCACTTCTACCAACCCCTGCCCCCTTATCCTCCGGTAACCACTAAATTGTTGTCTGTGCCTATGATCTTTTGTTTGTCTTATTCATTTGTTGCTTTCAGTTCTGTATCCCACATATTTGTGAAGTCTTACGGCTCTTGACTTTTTCTTTCTGGCTTATTTCACTTAGTATGATAATCCCAAGATCCATCCATGTTGTTGTAAATGGCAATATTTCATCTTTTCTTATGGCCAAGTAATATTTTATTGTATATATGTACCACATCTTGTTTATCCAATCATCTATTGAAGGACATTTTTGTTGTTTCCATGTCTTGTCCACCATGAATAATGCTTCAGTGAACATAGGAGTACATGTATCTTTATGGATAAATATTTTTAGATTTTTTTGGGTAGATACCCAGAAGAGGGATTGCTGGGTCATGTTGTAATTCTATTCTTAATTTTTTGAGGAACCTCCATATGGTTTTTCATAGTGGCTGTACCAATTTACATTCCCACTGGCAGTGTATTTTCACTTTCTTGATGATATCTTTTGAAGTACATATAATTTAAATTTTGATCAGTCCAATTAATTTTTTTCTTTTGCTTATTGTGCTTTTGGTGTTATATCTAAGAGGCTGTTGCTTAATCCATGGTAGCAAACATTTATTCCTATGTTTGTTTCTAAGAGTTTTATAGTTCTAGCTGGTACATTAGGTCTATGGCCCACTTTATGTTAATTGTTGTATATGTGGTGAGGTAGAGTCCAAGTTTATTCCTTTGGATGTGGATATTCAGTTTTCCCTTCACCATTTATTGAAAAGACTATTATTTCCTCATTAAATTGTTTCCCACTCCTGTCAAAAATCAATTCACCATAAATATAAGGTTTGTTCCTGGACTAATGAAATAATGGATTTTATTCCATTAGTGTAAATGTTTATCCTTATGCCAATATCGCACTATTTTGATTACTGTAGCTTTATAATAGGTTTGAAATTGAAAAGTGTGTGTCCTCCAAATTTGTTTTGCATTTTTAATATTGTTTTGACT
This sequence comes from Rhinolophus ferrumequinum, assembly GCF_004115265.2. NCBI lineage: Eukaryota > Metazoa > Chordata > Mammalia > Chiroptera > Rhinolophidae > Rhinolophus > Rhinolophus ferrumequinum. The sequence continues at coordinate 63,104,808 of NC_046297.1, forward strand.
CTAGGGGTCTTCTTGCAATTCCATATGAATTTTAGGATTAGTAGTAAATTTCTTCAAATAATGAGCTGAGATTTTAATAAAGATTATGCCGAATCTGTAGATCAACTTGGCATATACTCCTATCACAGCGATATTGAGTCTTCTAAACTATAAATGAATGTTATTCCATTTATTTATGTCATTCTTATTATAATAACATTTTGTGGTTTTCAGTGTAGAAATCACACACTTTTGTGAAATCGATGCTTAAGTATTTGGTTATTTTTGAGGCTATTGTAAATTGAATTGTTTATTAGTTTAATTTTTGGCTTGTTCATTGCTAGTGTATAAAACTAAAATTGATTTTTTTTATATAAATCTTACATCCTGCATTTTTTAAATATAAATCTTACATCCTGCAACCTAGCTAAACTCATTTATTAGTTCTAATAGTTTTTGTAGTTTCTTTAGGATTTTCGATGCAAAACATTGTGTCATCTGCAAATAGAGATTGTAAAACAATCTGGATGTCTTTTATTTTATTACCTACCTTAGTGGCCCTGGCTTGAACTTTCAGTACAATATTCAATAAAAATAGCAAGGGAGGACAATTTTATCTTAGAGGGCAAAGCATTCAGACTTTCACTGTTAAGTATGATGCTAGCTGTGGGTTTTTAATAGATTCCCTTTATTAGATTGAGAAAGAAGGGTATCTTCTATTCCTAGTTTGTTGTGGGTTTTGTCATGAAAGGTTGTTGTTTCTGTCAAATATTTTTCTGTGTCTATTAAAATGTTCATGTTTTTTTTTTGTCCTTTATCCTATTAATATGGTGAATTACCTTGATTGATTTTCATATATTAAAGCAACTCTGCATTCTTGGAATAAATCCTACTTTGTCATGGTGTAAAATTCCTTTTATGCGTTCTGGATTTAGTTTGCTAGTATTTTGTTGAAGATTTTTGCATCTATTATACAAGCATATTGGTCTATAGTTTTTCTTCTGGTGTCTTTATCTAGTTTTAGTAGCCTCTTACATACAGTGAGTTGGAACTGTTTCTCTTCTATTTTTTTCAAAGAGTTGGTGAAGAAATCTATTAATATTTTTTTAAACATTTGATAAAATTCATCCACACAGACATATGGCATGTGCCTTTCTTTATGGGAAGTTTTTTTTAATTAATAACTCAATCTCTTTATTTGCTATAAAGCTATTTAGATTTTCTGTTTCTTATTGAATCCATATGGGTAGGCTGTGTCTTTCCAAGAATGTGTTATTTTTATCTATGCTATCTAATTTGTTGGCATATATTTTAACATTATTTTCTAATTTTACTTATGTAAGGTAAATTGTGGTGGATTCTTTTTATTTATGATTTTTAGTGATTAGAGTCTTCCTTTTTATCCTGGTCAGTGATGCTAAAGATTAGCTAATTTTGTTAATTTTTTCAAAGAACCGATTTTTTTTTGTTTTGTTGATTTTTCTCTACATTTTTCCTATTTTCTATTTTATTTATTCCCACTCTAAATTTATTACTTTCTTCCTTCTTCTTGTTTAGGGTTTAGTCTGAATTTTTTCTTGTTTGTTAAGTATAATGTAAGAAATTTATTTGAGATATTTTTTCTTTTTTGTTTTGTTTTTATTTTTAATACAGGTTTTTAGAGCTATAGATTTCCCTGTAAATGCTGTTCTAGCTGCATTACATAATTTTTGTTGTCTTGTGGTTTGATTTTTTTATGCATTCAATTATTTTCTAATACTTTTTTTGACCCATTGTTTATTTAGGAGTGTCTTGTTTAATTTCTACATATTTGTGAATTTCCCCAATTTCCTTCTGTTACTGAATTTTAATTTAATTCCATTATTGTCAGAAAACATGCTTAGAATGATTTCAAATCTATAAAAGGACCAAATAGAAATTCTGGAGTTGGAAAGTATAGTTACTGAAATTTAAAAATCTGTGATAAGATCCCAACAACAGATTTGAAATGATCAAAGAAAGAATCAGCAAAGTTGAAGATAGGTCAACTGAGATTGTCCAGTCTGTGGAACAGAAAGAAAGGAGAATGAAAGAATGAAAATAAACAGTTAAGAGACCTGTGAGACATCACCAACTGTATCAATATGCACAGTCCTACTGAGTCTGGTATTCGCTTGGAAGTAATTAACAGTCAGTGAGTGTCAACTATAGAAAATGCAACTCTGCATTCCTGGAACAAATCCTACTTTGTTTGTCATGCTGTAAAATTCCTTTTATATGTTCTGGATTTAGTTTGCTAGCAGTATTTTGTTGAGGATTTTTGCATCTATTATACAAGCATATTGGTCTATAGTTTTTCTTGTGGTGTCTTTATCTAGTTTTACTAGCCTCATACGTACAGTGAGTTGGAAACTGTTTTTTTCTTTCACTACTGTTTCTATCACTCCCTATTCACTTATGTGAGGCAATCTTTGCTGATTTTTTTGTCACCTACTTAGCTCCCACAGGGACTGAGTTTTCAACTTCTGAAATCGTGTATCAGAAATAATAGGAAGGGCATTTTAGAAAGGGAAAACAGCAGAAACAAAGAATGAGAAGTAAGAAAATGCATGGCTTGGTGGGGTAATGAAGATGGGTTTGGCTGAAAAGGAGCTCTCTGTGGGAAGGCAAGAATATAAGTAGATACATCTGGAAAAATAATAATAGGAGCTAGACTGTGGCTAACAAATATAATAAGGCTCTTACATACTATTTTATAACTCTTCATGTGTTTTAGAGAATTAGAGTACCAAGAGTCTCATTTGTTCTCCACGGATACCCTGTAAAGGGGGATTACAGTTATAATTCTACAGATGTGTACATTGGAGCTGAGAGTTACATAGGCTGTCAATAGTTAATAGCGAAACTGGGATCAAAATCCAAATCTTGAAGTTCAGGCCCACTGCCGATAAACAGATAAACAAGTCACTGCAAATAAGCCAGACATGAACCAGAACCTCACTTATCTTGTTCTCTGCTCTGTTCTTGGCACCTAGAACAATACTTAGCACTGGGGTGACATGATTGAATCCTGCCAACCACCGTCTGCTTACTGAATAGTCAAAAATCATTTTTGGCTTCCACAGGGGCTCAGTGTACAAACAGCTCCTGCACGCCAGAACATTTTAACCAAGAGCAGATGTTCGACCTCCGTTTCCTAGCTCCTTGCACAAGCTGAACCCAGTCCTTCATTGGGGCTTTTCTGTTAGAAGGCAACAGGGGCTGGGCTCAGCACAGGACTCCTTATAATGAGGAAAAGTGGCTGCTCTGTGAGATGGTGGTGAATAGGCTGGGCAGTGGGCCAGGTGAATAGGCTAGGGATTGAGGGCCATGGTAAAGGCAGTTGTCACTTGAAACACATGCTGTTTTCAGTCACTCCCAGTAGCTATACAAGATATGACCATGATTTGCTTACGGAGGTAAATATGTCCCAAGCTTTATGCCCTCTGAGGAGGCATCCTTGGGTCCTTATATCAGTGGATCAGTTCCTCATAGAGTCTTTGTGAATCATGTATAAATTATTTGATTTAGATGTGGCATTACAAAAGACTGTAGAATTTTCAAAACCCAAAACATAAATGTTACCCTATGTTATATTTTTTTCATTCATGAATTAATAGACATCTACGCTAGATTTTGGCTTGGTTTATTTCAGAGAGAACCAGGTAGGGAACCTAGAGGCCCAGTTCTTATATGTGCTCCAATGTAGTAACCCTTAGCCCGTCTCATAATATCTCTGAGTCTCGGAATCCTTCCATATAAAAAGAGGGATGAGTAGTTATTAAGAACTTTCCAGGTTTACAGTTCATTTACTTGAGTTTTGCAAACTTGGCGAAGCTTCAAGTTCTGTGATTGATTTTGTTGTTATTGTTATTCCTAATTCCAGTTGAAAGGAATAAGTGTTTAGTTACATCTGTGATATATTTTTATAGTGATCTCAAATGGTTTCAACCAAATTAAATATTTGCTCTAGCAATATTTTATATTTGCATAGCATCTTATAATTATTTAAAATAACATGGATTGCTTAATTTGTTTTACCTTTTCCATAGTAACTCTTAAAGAAACCACATAGGTTGTGGGGAGTTAAGGAAATGATTCCCGTTTTAAACAGGAGGAAATAACCTCACCTAATTTTAGTAATTTAACTAAAATAATATGGCTGAATAATAGAAGAGGTGGAACCAAATACTAGGTCATCTGATTCATGGCCCAGAGCTTTTAAAATTATTATTAAATAACTACTTATGTGTAAATTATTATTAGACACTGGATATGTCTTTAAAATAAGACATGTCCCAGCTTTCCAGGAGCTTCCAATCTGATAGATTTATAGTCAGATAATTCAGGTGCATTTTGTGGGAACTAAAGTGGGAATGTTAGTTAAGGGAACACGGAGCAGAGAGGAGCCAAACCCAGGGGTTTCACAAAGGGTTCATGTAAGAGATGGCATCAGACTTTGGTCTGAAAAAATGGATGCGTTAGCAAGGCATTGAATAGAAGAGGGCTTTCCAGGTGGGAAAAACAGCATGAGCAAAGGTGGGTACAAGGATGGAAGCATGTGTGTATGTGTATGTATGTGTGTGTGTGTGTGTGTGTGTGTGTGTGTGTGTGTGTATACACACACACACACACACACACATATAATTTTTTTTAATGCAAGGAAAAATAAGCGTAGACTGGAGGGTAGGGATTGGATTGACATGAAGCTACAGAGGTGGCTGGGGTCAGATAATGGAAGGTTGTATTTGCCTTGCTAAGGAGCTTGAACCTTTGAGGACATGGTAGAAAGCTAGTGAAGGATTTTATATGGGTGGCATGACTTGGTCCCATCACAGGTGGGCCACTATTGTGGCGACATGGAGGTTGCATTAGGAGACAGGATTCAGGGAAATCAGTTTGGAGGCTTTGCGACGGGGTGGGAATTTCTCAGATGTCTTTTATGGAGCCTTCAAAACAACAAAGCAAAAACAAGCAGCTGAGTACAAATCCTAACAGAAGTGATTATCTTTCCAGAGGAAAGGGAGCTGTTTTGGGTCAGTCCTTGGCTGCTTAACGTTGAACACATCAGTTCTCTTAGAGTTTAGTCCTATGGAGTAAACTCAAAATATGACGTAAACGAGATAAAGCTAATACTGATACACAAGGCTGAGTGGCTACTGTAGTCTAGGCCGTGAGCTAAACCCTGTGAATTCATATATGATTCATTGTTCCCAGAAGCTTTGTGAAGTAGATACACTTATCACAGATGGGGAAATTGAGACACAGAGCAAATAAGTTACCTGCTAAAGTTCACAGAGCGAGGGTACGATCAAGCTAGAATTCAAATCCAGAGCGGATTGTTTCCTCAAATGTAGCTCTTAATCGCAATAGGGTCTTAAGTAATAATAATCAAACTACAGAAAGAAGGGAAGGCGCAGAATACCAGCAGGAGAGGAAGACATGTTGTGTATATGGGGACATGTGTCCCATGAATGCAGCTCAGTGGCAGCTGTGACACCCGATGGCTCAGTGGTATCAAAGATCCCTGTGTTCTCACTAGGGAATAGGAGAAGACCTTCCAGAGTTACTCCCTGAGCGCTGTAGAAATCATGCAAAACTATTTTGCGGCTTGGAAAGCAGTCGAGAGAAGAGGGTTAGAATTTCCCTAATGGCTCACTCTACTGCTTCCCATTTTAGTTTTCTTAAATAGACTCCCTGTTCTGAGTCTTACAGATTTTCCTCTTATTATTTTAAACTTATCATTGGGGGAAATTTCACAAATGCTCAACTGTAGTTCAAGTTTTTATGACTATTGTTTTTGCTATGGGCTAAAAAAAAAATCTACTTGTCTCATTGTTCCTTGTGGATTATTTTCTGTTATCTTTCTTCAGCCTCTGGTTTGGAAATGAGGGAAGGCAAGGAAAAGGGTATTTTGAAGCTGGAAAGAAGTGTTGGGTCATAATTCATTCTGTTACTCCCCTAAATGTAAAATTCATTTTTATAAAACACCAGAACGACCCAGGGTGTTGTTATTACTTTTCAATAGAATTTACTACACGAGCTCCCTGAGGGCAGGCAGTATGTCTGTCTTGCCCTGTGCCAGCTCCCTAGCGCACAGAGTTGTGTCTGACACATGTCAGCAGTCAAGAAACATCTGTTCATTGACCAAATAAATCAATAAATGGTTTTCAATCATTTCCTCTTTGCCTTCAGATCACAGTTGACTCGATTCGTTTTCAGAAACACCTCAAGTACCTGTGAGGTTTACGTAGAAGGGATGTCAATGCAGAGCCACAGAGTTGCCTTCAAATAGTGGAAAGTCCATCTTTGAAAGAGACAGTACATTGGTTCAGTGATGCTCCAAAAGTCAGAGTAGGGACCAGTCGGTACAACGACAGGTAGGCACGTTTCCGTTCCTAAAAGGAAACGTTCTGACAGCTAGAGGAGAACAACTGGAGAATCATCTGCCTTAGGGTCTTGTGAGGAGCACGTTAACAGATCAAGTTAGGTGAGAATTGATCCTTGGACTTGCCAAGCTGGAGCTCACCAATCACTTGGACAAGGTGGTCAGTGAAACTGGGTGTAAGAGAATGAGAGGAGAGGAACTGGATACCATCTAGGATTTTACTGTGAAGGGAGTAGAGAAATAGGGGAAACAGGAAAGGTGTGTTTAAGAGAGAGGGACTTTGTGCACGCGTGTGTCTGCATCGTCGCTGTTGTTTGATTTGGAAGAAAGAACATGATTGCATAGTGGAGGGAATAATCCAACAGAGAGAAAAATTTGATAATGGAGGAGAGAGTGTTGAATTTGTGGAGTGATGGCCTTGGGTGGGTGAGACAGAGCTGATCCACTGCACACGGGGAAGGGCCGGCCTTAGCCTGGGACATGCACGGCTCATCTGTAGTGACAGGGAAGGCAGAGGCCCATCACTGAGCACGGATGCTGGTGGTGGGGTGTGTGCAGAGTGGGAGATGGGGGAACTTCCCTACCATGCTTCTTACGTATTATAGTTGGCTTCCATGCTCTTATCTCCTGTCAGGTTATATAGTCTTTTGGGGGGACAGTGGCTTAGACTTCTTTGACCTTGATTTTTTCCTGTCAGTTTTTAGCTATGTGGCACTTAGTAGGCACATTTAAATGAATGCGTGAATAACAAAAAGATACACCTGCATTTTTTCAATATTAGTGTAATACTGGAGATCTCCAGGCAACAGAGGTGGTGGTAGAGGGTTAAAACCTTATCACAGCAGTATTTAATGAAAAGAAGGCATGTGATACAGCTATAGGTAAAGGCTGCAAAGGGCGCATCCGCAGGTGGGTGGAACTCAGATTTTCTGGCATCCGTCGGCAAGCTTTATTAAGAGCCTCCCAGGACCCAGCCCTATATTCTCTACTGTCGGGACTTGAAGAGAAGAAAGGCGTCAAGTGGCTTTTGAAGACTTTATAATCTGGTGTTGAGTCAAGACCTTATGTGCCGGATTTGGACAAGTGGTTATTGGATAATCGGAGGCAAATTATTTTCTCTGCACCTCGGTTTCTGTGTCTTTAAAATGATGAAATAATTATCCCACTTTGTAGGCTGTAATGAGGATTAAAGGAGTCAATATATATAAAACACTAAGAAGAATCTGACGCATGGAGGTGACACATGGAGTGTGAGAATATTAAGGAGAAAGTGTGAGAGGGTGCACTAGGCAGGTGGGATGGAGAACATTCTCTGGGGTAGCTGCTTAGATCCAAGTAATATCTCCTGGTGGATACGTCCTCCTTACCACGGAATCCTTAGCTAAGGGAAGTGAGGAGAGGGTCATGTTGACCAATGATGAAACAACCAAACGATCCCACTTAGGAATTTGGCATTAAAATGGGAGACACAGGAATAGATTAGTAGGAGCAGAGTCACATTTGTGGCATTAACTTAGCAAAAAGGCCTCCAATATCCTTATGTGGAAGTCCTTGCAGTTCCCTTGGTCGTTTGCCCAGAAGGTCAAATCATGGTCAATAGGTCATGTAATTCATTCATGTATTAAGCTGGTATTTAGTGAACATCTTCTGTTCTAGTATTGCCCAGTATTTGGATTACACAGGTGATTCAGACACAGTTCCTGCCTGCAAGGAGCTTGAGTCTTACAGCCAAGAGATTTATGTGACAGATTCAGAAGAGGAAGGGGTTAGGTTAACTTGAGGAGTTTAGGTGAATGGCGGTACCGTAGAGTATTGTTGGATATGGAACAAGATTTGTGTTCTTCAGAGAAACAATCTAGTACCCTTCTAGCGAGGGGTCAAACTTCTTTTGCCTTTATATTGCTCTGACCGAGTTATACCTCCAAATGTCTCCCTTTCAAGCAACGACAACAACAATTTGGAAATGGAAACTTGGGGCTGGTGAAAATCTCCCTTAGAAATACATGCCATTCTATTCATTTGTTAAAGGGGGAAAACATAACACCTCTCTCAGTTTTGTTTGTTCAGTTTTAAAGTTTTAGTGTAGTATATTTTCCCATGGAAATAATTTTTATTTTTTTTTATTCTGGCCCTTCTTATTTTTTCTTTTTTAATTTTGGAATGCTTTTACCCCAGTTGATCTATTCCATTTTGTTACTCACTATTCCTCTATAAACACTTTATACTAGAGTCATCATGCTCGTATCACCTACACACTCCATATTTTGTTCTGTCTGTGTCTTTCTTCACACAGTTCTTCCTCCCACTCCCTGAAACAACTCCTTGACATGATTTAATGCATCAATCATTCTTAGCTTTTGAAATTCAACTGACAGGTTGCTCACTCTCATGTAATAGTTATCTTCAACAGTTATCTGTCTCTCTAGCTTTCTAGAGCTGTTTGAAGGCATTTCACAGAATGTTCTAGAGAATCTGTCTTATCTCTCCCATGGTAGCCCATGCTCAAAACTTCAGGGACCTTCTGAGATTGAGGAAAAAATACAGATTCTTTTAAGCCCTGGTATGTGAAATGTCGATTTTTCTCACTGGCTTGGTAGGTAAAATAAAAAAAAAAAAGCCAACGTAAGGAAGGGACGGCAAGGAAGACGAAAAGCAGGCTGTGTTCCAAAGGTAACGACTCAAAGTAGAAAACTTGTGAGAGGTGGGTTCCCCGGGAAACAGTCTGATATGGAAATGAGCCTGTAGATGTTTTCTTATGGAGTATTTTTAGAATTAATACATGTGGAAGGGAATGGAAGGAAGCAGGATTGGGAAGTGGGAGATGTCATGTTGTAGGGAATTCTCAAGAGGAGAGGACCCCTCAGAGACGTTCTGAAATGGGCCAAGATGGGTGAGACTTTATCCAAACCATCAAGCTGTTGTTAGCTAGGCCACTCCTGGAAGGGGCTTGTCCTTTCCGCAGAAGTACTGTCAACAGGGATTGGCAGATAAAGGCCGTGTGACTGCAGAACTCCAGCAGCTGGGATCATGAGTCTCTGACTATGGAAACAGGATCTGGTCAGTGTGTCACAGTGCCCAGCACAAGGTGTTCGTATCCCTAGGGGCTCTGTGGGGCCATGTGGGTGAACTGGAAGACAAAGTAATGAGGTTATAAAGTTAGCTTGCAGCTCCTCAACCTTGGACCGAAGTAGCTCTGTAGGGCTTACTTTCTATCAATCAATGTACTGGTGACCAGGAGTAGCATCATATCAGTAGTGACCTCTATTCAGTTATGAAAGTTCAGCATTAAGTTGGTGGCCTTTTTCTGATGGGAACATTGCTAGACAACCCAGCAATACATGCACAGTGTCTTGCACCCAGTAGATAATTCAGCAAATAACTGTTGAATGAATGAATGGCCAAGCACTGAATTACCAGAGAGCTGAATATTCTGTTATAGTTTATGAATCTCTCCTTATCTCCTTTGAAGTCTCTCACATTGCCTTCCCCATTTCATTCCTGGTTTATACAGGGACTGTCTGTCTTCGCGGTCTCAAGCTTGAATTATTATTATTATTTTTTTTACTTCTAGATTTGGAAGTTACCTCTTCTGTACACTGTCTTCTTTGGCACGAAAGGGACTTTTGCTCCTTTGTTCTTTTTGCATCTGAGGGTTGTGTGTATGCGTGTTTGATCTTCAACACACCTTTCTCCTGGCCTGGAATGAAAGTTTCTCATTTACAACGTTCTGTCTTCACCACCCAAGCACAGACAGATCCTTGTGAAAATTCAAATAAAAGTGCATAGGAAGGAGAGATCTCTTAACATGTCCTTTCGCAAGCTGCCTGGATTTACTTGAGCCTTTCTTGCTTGAATTTAAGCCCTGGGTAGTCTGGGGCTTTTTTTCTAACTTTGGGAAAATCTAGGGGGAGTGGGAAAGTCATGAATTCAAAAGATGATAAACTAATCTGAGGATCAAAATCGGTAGTCCTAGGAAGTCATGGTACCAAGAAGAGAAAAAGGGGAGGGGTGGCAAATTAATTAACTTTCTCTAAGCCTAAATTTCCTCATCGACAGGAATATTAGTACCTAATTTTTATTTATTATTAAGATTAAATGCAAGAATATGCACAGAAGAGTGGGAAGGGACATAATGGCTATCTTATCATCATTTGGGATTTTCTCATATTAAGTTCATAGTACATAAACATTTTTTTAATTAAAGTTTATTGGGGTGACAATTGTTAGTAAAGTTACATAGATTTCAGGTGTATAATTCTGTAATACATCATCTATAAATCCCGTTGTGTGTTCACCACCCAGAGTCAGTTCTCCTTCCATCACCATATATTTGATCCCCTTTACCCCCATCTACCACCCCCCAGCCCCTTTACCCTTAAATATTTTTTTCAGAAGAAGTGAAAATGGATCTATTTTGTAAATGTCTAATGATGTATAGAAAATGAAGACCTGTTACCTATATTCCATTAACTGGAAAACGGACTTAAAACATATTTCTATCATTAAACTTAACACTAATCAAAAGAAACTGGAGTGGCTATATTAATAAGAGACAAAGTAGACTTCAAAACAAGAAATATTACCTGGTGTAAAGAGAAACATTTCCAAATGATAAAGGGGTCAATCCACCAAGAAAATAAAATAATTCTAAATATATATGCTCCTAAAAATTAAAACTTTGAAGTGCATGAAGCAAAAACTGATATAACTGAAAACAGAAGAAATCCACAGTCACATTTGGTGATTACAACACTCCTATCTCAATAATGTATAGAAAATATACACAGTAAATTAAATGGGATCAAGAATTTAACAAATAGATCTAGAATAAATGAATATTCATACCTCCACTTAGCCATCAATTTTATCTTTGTATATCAGTATATCATGTCTCTTTTATTTCCTTTTGCTACTTTTAAGTAGTTCTCTTTATCTTTGATTTTCATCATGTTAAGTATGAAGTGTCTAGCTGTGTTGTTCTTGTTTGTACTTTTTTTGTTGTTTTTTTGTTTTGTTCTGTTTTGTATCCTGCTTCAGATTTATTGAGGTTCTTGGAAACATGAGTTGATATATTTCATCAGTTTTGGAAAATTGTTGTCCATAATCTCATTGAATACTTTTCTGTCCTATTTTCTCTCTCCTTCTGTAACTCCAGTTACACATAGGTTAGACCCTTTGATGATGTCCCATCCACTTAATTTTTCCCACTTCTTTGCTCTTTTTGTTTCAGTGTGGATAATTTCAGTTGATCTGCCTTTAGATTCAGTGGTGTTTTCTTTCCTTTGCTAATCCTGTTTGCTGATAATCCCATTAAATAGATTTTTCATCTATAATATCATATTAATTTTTTTATTTTCATTTTTGTTGTTCTCATTTTTCTATTCTGATGACCCTCGTTCTTAAGCATATGCCCAGCTTTCCATTAAATCCTTCACAATATTTTTTTAAAGTCTCTATCTGTTATACCCACTATCTGTGCCATCTTTGGACCCGCTTCTTTTTTGTCCTGACTCTTTTTTACCTTTACTTCACATTTCCTTGATTCTTTACATGCTTCCTCATCGTTATTGTATGTCAGATATTATGTGTAAATAACTGTAAAGATGGGATTTTTTCCCCCCAGAAATGGTCATACACCTTCTCTTTCAAAGATGTTCCTGGATATCTGGTTTTGGGGAGGTAACTCTCTTCCTGCTGCTTCGTTCCTGTTGATGCTGTGAAGGCTTGGAGAGGAGCCTTGGAAGGAAACCTCTGTCTCTTGCCCCATCTCCAGCCTTCAGGACCTTCTGCCTTGCACTCCTCTCTGCTCAGTCTTCGTCATCCATTCCTCATATGTGGTGTGGCCTTGAAATGACTCAGGGGAGCTTCTCAGTTCTCACCCTGAATACTGGTGGTATGTGCAGACTCACTCTGTGGCTGAAGTTCTTTGGGCTTCCAAATCTTCACATCAGCTTACACTGCCATTATAACTTCATTAAATGCTGAGCTGTTTTCTCCTTATCCATGGATGGTGGGGTCATCCTCCTCTTACCAGACATCATAGATGAAAGCAACAAAGGTACTCTTCACTTTTAGGAACACTTGTTACTATCTGGAATTTGATTCCTTAAGGTTTTATCATTCTCAGACTTCTAAAAGCACTTCTCACGCCACCATTTTTGTGACATAGTCCATCCTCAGATTTCTAATGTGTTCTCTGATTGTAACAACTATGATTTTGTAGTTTTTAACAGCTTGTTCTTATTGTTACAGTGAGAGTGATGGATTCTTACTACAATTCTGTAATTCCATGTAGCCACTATTGCTCTTTAGTATTTTCCTACCTGGGTTAGGTGTTGGCAAACAGTTGTCTGCAACCTGCAAATAGCAGTGTGTTTCTGTAGCCTGCAAGCTAAGAATGGTTCTTACATTTTTAAAGGGTATAAACAGGAGGAGAAGAAAGAGGAGGAGGAGGAGGAAGAGGAGTTATCACCGAAGGCATATGGCCCACAAAGCCGAAAACACCTAGTGTCTGGCCCTTAGGAGAAATGTTCACTGATCCTTGACCTAGACTGTACCAAGTTCTGTGCCATAGGATTGTTTTGTCTTTTCTGTGAGAAAGAAGAATACAGGCAGACCTCAGACATATTGTGGGTTCAGTTCCAGACCATTGCAATCGGGGTAATATCTCAATAAAGCAAGTCACATGAATTTTTTGGTTTCCTAGTGCATATCAAAATGATGTTTGCACTATACTGTAGTCTATTAAGTATTATGTCTAAAAAAACTATGTAGATACCTTAATTAAAAAGACTTTATTGGTAAAAAAATGCTAACCATTATCTGATTGTGTTGAAAAAATGTTGCTGACAGACTTGCTCAACGCAGGGTTGCCACAAACCTGCACTTTGTAAAAGAAACACGGTATCTGTGACACGCAGTGAACTGCAATAAAACAAGGTATGCCTGTATTCATTTTGTGATGTGGTTGTATACATGGAGTGGAGAAAGCGAAGTAGGTAGGAGAAGATAGGGAACATACGAATGCGATGAGAAGATAGTGCAGGCCACATATGCTGCCCTTGAAATAGCTCTCCTATGGCTCCAATTCAAAGAGGCATCTAAGAGGTATACAATCTCTTTGACATGATTTTTCTGAAACAGCCTTCCTGCCTTTCGACAGGGTATACATATAGCATTGGCCGACAAATGTTGTTATATTTGGGGAACACTTCATTTATTATATGAGAAATCCTGAAAACCTACTCTTTTTTTTTTTTTTTTTTTTTTTTTTTTAGAAACAATGGTGCTACAAACAGAATTAACTCTGTGTGAACTCTGTCTCTGAAGAGACGTCACTGCCTCAGCATCACTAAATGACTTCATGTCTGGGCTGACCAAAAACCCCCATTGTGACGTCTATGCTATCGAGATGGGGTCCTGACACACACAATGCCCCCTTATCTAAAGCCATCCAAATCCCTTTTCCTGTCTTTATCCTTCCTTAGTTATCTCTGCTCCAGATAGGCAGGTGATGGCGGCTGAAAATAGAAACAGCAGAAACAGGGTCATTGTCACCATGGTTAAGGGCATATCATTTATTTATTTTTTTAGTCTAAGTATTTTTTTAATTTTTTAATTACAGTTCACATATATTATATTAGCTTCGGGTGTACACATAGTGATTAGACATTTATATAACTTACGAAGTGATCACCCCGCTAAGTCTAGTACCCATCTGACACCATACGTAGTTATTATAATGTTATTGACTATATTCCCTATGCTGTACGTCACATCCCTGTGACTATTTTGTAGCTACCAATCTGTACTTCTTAATCCCTTCTTTTTTTTCACCCTGTCCCCCAACCTCCCTCCCATCTTGCAACCATCAAAATGCTATCTACGAGTTTGTTTCTGTTTTGTTTGTTCGGTTATTTTGTTGTTTAGCTCCCACATATAAGTGAAATCATATGGTATTTGTCTTTCCCTGTCTGACTTATTTCAGTCAGCATAATATAGGAGCACATCATTTAAATATGTTAAAGGGAAGTTTGAAATGTGTCATTTTATTTTCCTCCAACACCCTTTTGTTTTTTTCCTATTCATAAGTTATATTTGTTGAATGTCCACATGCTTCCCTAGGTTTAAGGAAGTTAGAAGAGCAACTTGTCTCGTGTCTGTGTCCCAGGCCATCAGTCTGTGAACTTTTAATGAGCATTTATTAAGTGCTAGGACTTGTGGGGGTTGTTGCCTTTAAAAGCCTCCCGTGTTCTTGTTGCTATAATGACTGTTATGTACCCTTTTTTGTGCAGTCCTCACCACACCACTGAGTCATTTATCGTTATCACCACCACGATCATCTTCATCATTAATTCCATTTTATAGATCAGGAAACTGAGCCTGAGAAATGTTCCATAAATTGTCACGTGTCATGTAACTAGATGTGTAGAGCTGGGACTCAAACCAGGCCATCAGATTCTGGATGCTGGATTCAGAATTCCAGGCTCTGTACCACAGCTGTTTCCCAAGCCCATAGCTTCCTCTCGGGCCTAATTTTGATGAATTAAATGTTGAGACCCCACCGTCACTTTTTATAGACTGTGAGTGTACCAGTGCTCTTAGAATAGCTGCATTCTAGCATGGTTTTAGTAGCCAGTTAGCTAACATCTGTCCTTCAGAATTCCAAGGTAATCTCTCTTTGTTGGTGCCAGTGGATTTGAAGCCATGGTGTTTACAGCCCAAATATATTCTTAAAATACTGCAGGAAGAAAATGTTCCGTGTAACTTCCAGTATTATTACTGGTCTAATATATCACATAAGCCAATGACTTAATTACTAGAAAAATTTCTGATACTGTGAAGGAGTCACTGACTACCAGGGATTAACGTCTCTGAGATATCTCACCATCAACCACTGATTTGTGGATGAGGAGTCTGAAGTTCACCGTGGTTAGGCAGTATATCCAAAATAATTGACTCATTCATGGTGAGACTCGCACCCCTATTTTCTAACTCAAGGCCCAGTGCTCTTTTTATAACACCGCATTTAGAAACTGTCCAGTTGCCTGCTACGCACATTGTAACTTAAGTGAGTACAGTCATGTTCATTCAGCATCTGTCCAAAAAAAGACAGAAAGAAATTGATCATTTATAAATAGCAAGTAATGCCACCCTGACTTATCTCGCCGAATGTATTCTAGAGTGAGCATAGCTGTGATGTAGAATCTGCTCTTCCCTTCAGTAATCTCGAGTCTTAAGGCCCACTTGGTGTCTCTCTGTGACCATCATCTGTCTCTTCGTATGATTCTGGTGTCTTCTAATTTATGTATATATATGTATATTTTTTTTCTACAAATCTAAGCTCAGTATTTCATTGTTCAGCCTCAGAAACGACAATATCTTTAAAAACTGTAGGAAATAACTGGTTTTGTTGGGTATAACAGAATTGAGGTGCACTGGTCCCAGAAATTCCCATTAGATTTTCAAGGTGGATTCGTGCTGAACATAGTTTTCTTCCTTTGCATTGATTCTAGAAGGGAGGCTTTACCTCTCCCCCGTTCTACAATCTTGGTAAGATGGGAGTCATCATCTTATTAGCAATAGTCCCTATTCTTCAGCAGAGTATGACTTTAATTCTTAGACTGGAAATAAGTTTATTAAATATTTAAGCTCTTGTTTAAATGTCTCCACCCTTTAGGTAATACTTTCTCCCTGTAGTCACAATTGTCAGTTTAATTTATTTGGGAATTTATCATCTACATTGGCCTACCTCACTTTAGCCTGATCTCTTCTTTAAATCTTTTTATGATGGATATGTTTATGGCTTATCTTCACCCCTTAAACCTTAACCTTATTGTCGTAGTGCCTTATACATACAAGACATTGAAGAGACACTTCCTGTTCTGAACAAATACCTGGAGTTGCGTCCCAATAGAAGTAACGTGATTAAACTCTCCTCACGTATCAGGATTTTGGTAAACTACTTTATGTACACCATTTCAAAAATGCTAAGGGCTGAGGAATTTTGAAGTGGAAGGCACAACTCAAACCTGGAAACAGAGCCTGGGAGAGGTTCAGCGAGTTGCCAAGGGTGACCCTGCTGGTAAGTGTGGAGCGGGCCTCTGTGTCTGCACGCCGCATGCTAGAAGGGTGGTCATGATTCATTCGCTGGTGGATCCGCAGTACTGATGCTTGCTGAGAGGAGTGATCAGGCAAGCCTTTCCACAAGCTGTTCCCTCTGCCTGGGACATCTTCTCCAGGCATTATTCATTTGTCAAGATCAAGGTTAAATGTCACCCCCTCTGTGGAACCATCCTCAAGCAAAATCTGGTTTTGTCTCCACTGGGCTCAAACCCAGTGCCCTGCAAGGATGCACCGTTTCCCATCTCTCCATCATAGTCCTATCCACATTGGTGGTCAATATCTGTCTGCTTGTTTTCTTCACTGAACTGAAAATCTTTTAAGAATAAAGACTGTGCTTATCTAATCTCTCTGTCATCAACTCCCATAGTTGGTTAATTTAAATAATTAATTGAATTCACCCCTTTACCATGTGAATTCCGTCTCATGATTCCTTAAGAAAAAGAAAAATTAACATTATTGCAATCTTCCACTGTTCACCTACAAAATGCCTCACTGAGGTATAGAGTCTGAAGTCCTGAGCAGCTCGGAGATTCTTTGTGTTCAGTGTGAACGTTCGGAGGCTGAGAAGCCACATCTCCATGGCTGTATTTTAATGGATACTATATGGAGATATATTTGTGAAACACAGATATGTTGGACTATGTCGGTATATCTCCCTATATGCTGGCTATCATGGCTTCTATATTGCCTATGGAATAAAATCCAAACTCCAAACCCTGCATTCAAGTGAAAAATCCGGAAGTTCAATGCATCTCTATCTCTAGTTGCTTTTCCACCCTAACCCTGCAGTACAGGAGGTCTCAGCCAAATCACACAACCCACGGTGCCTCAGGCTGTTCTTTCTCTGCGGTTTACTTCTTGCTGCTTTCTCCACCTAGGAGAACATTTTCCCTGTCTCTGACTCTTGAAATCCTCCCCATCCTTCAGGCCCCTTGCAAATTCCTCCTCCTCCACAAACTCAGAGTTAATTACTCCGTCCCTGTGTGATTCCGACCGTCATACGCTATCTAACTTTTCTCTGGCATTTGTCATCCTTCCCCTTGCACTTTTGTAATGTGCATGCATATGTATTCTTTCCTTGAGAGCCGGTTCTAAGTCTTATGTGTCTCTCTACCCTCAGAAGCAAGCACGGCCTGGGCACCCAATGCATATTTGTTCAGTTGAGTTAAATTGGATTTTTAGACCTTGAGCATTTGGAGAGTGGAACTTGTATCTTTTACTCTTGGTGTTATCCATTTCTAATACTGCTTAGCTTATGCATTCGGAGGCTGGGAGAAGACTGCAAGGGTCTCATGGACCCCTGCAATTTGGGGAAGATCCTGGCTCCCCTTCACTTCACTCAAGGGCCCTGATAAATACCCCCAGGGGGGTCCCAAGATGCAAACTTTCTATTCTAGTCCAGCATGTGCCAGGAGCAGACTCATAGACTGATTAGCAATTCCACAGTTGTCACTAAGAAATGACCATACATTCTTGATTGGTGCAAAAGCAACAGATTTCTAGAGAATGACCCTAGACAAGATGCTCTGTTTCTTCCCTAAAACTCCTCAATTCAATGAAGAAGCCAAGGCACTTTCTTCCATTTCTTCTCATGTTAAGTTATTCATAGTCTGGATTTGCCTGGGAGCTGTTATGCTCACTAAGTGTTGTACGCTGAAGTGTGCACAGTAACACACGTGAAATTTACCATGTGAAGAAAGGTGGGGGGATGACAAATTCTGCCACTTCGGGGGGCCAAACAAGACGAAGTGGTCTTTTTTTATAGCAGGAGAGAATTTGGTTAAAAGAAAGGCATTACAGATAATAAATTGTTTATGCAAAAGGCATGGAAAAGGAATCCTAAGGTCTCTTTATTATATCTAGAAATCTTTCAACTATACTATGTAACCTGGTATGAGTGCTGACATTATGAAAATGTGGAAATGGGTCTGTTGGTCCTTATGTCAGACTAAAGTTATAATTACATAATCAAATGGAAAAAAAAGCTATACTATTCTCATCGACAAAATGGTGATGACGATGATGATGATGAAATTACCTTTCCCACAGGAAAAGTAAAATTATTTACACAATATACTTAATGCATTGCCAGGCCTAAAGTAAGCACTTAATAAATGATAGCTGAGGATGAAGATGAAGAAGCCGATGATGATGATGGTGGTGATGGTGATGATGAATGGAAAAGATTGCTACAACTATAAATTGTTTTTTAAGGAAGACGACGGGAGTCTCCTGTGGAAACATTAGACTTAGAAGCAAAAGACTTGATTGAATCTGACTCTGAATTTACTAGCCACGTGATTTTTAGGAAGTTACTGAGCTTCTTTTGGCTTTGGTTTTCGTCATCTGTGATTCTGGGATATTGTATATCTCTTACAAGGTTGTTATGAAAATTAAATGGTAGAGTGTATGCAAGTGCGGGGCACAAGCTTTGGTAAATATTAGAGACGTCAAAGTTGGAAATGTGTGATGGATGGGAATTTGAATTCCCTTAATCCATACCCAAAGTTAAGTAAAATGATAAATAAAGCAGTCAACATAAACTCATTTGTTCCACTAGTAGCCCAGAACACAATGCCAGCCCTACATCTGGACCAAGTAACCAATCACTTCACGGTTTCTCTGAGGTTTATTTCTTGCTGTTTTGACAAATACCAGGAAGGTCTTTTCATGTCATCCTGAAATTCCACTACTAGCATTTTTCTGTATGTCATTGACCCTCGCTCCCTGACCTTTTAAATAAAATGCAAATTATCTTATTAAGGGTTAACATCAGATTCTCCGTGCCTCAGAATGGAAAGGAAGATTACTTTCATGAGCAAGTACTGAACATCTCTTTATGTTCCAATCCCTGTTCTAAGGAGAAACTCCTTGTTTCTGTCACAATTCAGCTCATGCCCTGGTGTTCTGGAGAATTTGGAAGGGGCGGGGACACTGCAAACAGCAGCAGGTTTTCAAAGCTGCAAAACTCCTTTTATTAAACGAATGTAGTACAATGGTTGTGAGGGAAACAAAAAGGGTTTTGCACACTGAGGTTTACATGGGAACTCCTGATCTCTATAAGCATATGGCCCGTTGAAGGCTTGCTAATGCTTTTACATGGCATTTCTGTTACATTAAGTCATCTAACTTAACAGAAAAGGGAGAGCAATTGTCCTCTATTCCAGATATTTCCAAGAGTGGTAGGAAAGCAGAATGTGCCACAAAGTAATGTTTCATAAAAGTAACTATCCTGGGGCGGGGGTGTTCTTTAAAATGTTCATGTGTGGAATCCCACCTAACCATGCGTGGCAGGCAATAGGAAACCACTGAATTCCCAACGTTGAAGGTACTGAGATGTCCTTGGACATCTATGTACTCGCCCAGCTGAACTCTGTTTGCTCTCTGTCCTTTGATTCATGCTCAGTGCCTGCCCACAGCAAGCTAAGAGCTTGCTGGCATCGCTGGCATTTGGGACAAAGCAATGGTTATTTTCTTGCTCTCCTCCTTTTCACAGCCCCTCACCCCCGCCTGCCACCTCCAAGTTGTTAGGTGTCCATACCAAAGCCAAGGAGAGGGGATTAAAGAGAACATGAAAAAAGAAATGGGAGGGCTATGGTTGTGCCCAGATTCCAGCTTCTGTTCTTATCTCAGGCTCTAATCTCTTGCTTCATTAACTTAAAGAAATTAGGCGTCGATGAAGTAGAGTTGTGCTTGCTGATACTACAAAGAACAGGCCCTCCAAAGATACCACTTAGGACCTGGACTGCTTGGCGTTGCCTCTTCCGGTAGTGGAAGTGCACCAGGCAGGCCCGTCAGTCACCGTGTATGGACCCGCTGGGCTTCTCCTTGAGTCATCATATTGTTAGTGGGCAGTTATGTCAAAGAGCGATTCATTCTATCAGTCTCAGACTCTCCTGCCTTCCAGTCCGCTCTCCCGTGAGAAGCCAGCCGGATCCATGGGTGTGTTGGACCTGACTTGTCTGAGGCCCCAAGAGCCAGTTGTGTGCGTCGGCATGCAGTGGTGGTCACGTGTGGAGCTAGAAATCAGTCACAGTGGGACCGTTTATGCCATGAAAAGCAGAAAACACCACAGATCAGAACTGTTCGGTTTTCTTCTTTTTTCCTTACGTCCTGAAGAGCCGCTTGTCAATCATTTACCAAGCGTGCCAATGAAAGGCACTTTTCTCGAGAACAAACCTGACAAGGTAACTTAATCTTCAAGGCCAGCTGAACAACAGCTAATAAGAGAGACTCACTCCCACGTGACCAAGCTTACTGAGCACGTGATCTCAGGGGTGATGCACGTTTTAGATTTCAACATTGTTTGGGATTCTGTATCCAAATACCACTAACTAGAATCTGTCCTACTGTAATTGGAGGTTTCCCCTCAGAGAGAGAATAAAGAAGTGAAATGGCTAAGATGAATTATCATGTTCTAGCTCGAGAACTGATGCGGTGAGCTTGTGTAAAACACCTAGACTTTGAGTTTCCATTCCTTTGATTGAGAGAAAAATATGCCCAGTCTTCCCTATAGAGTTGTCTCAGATCATGGATATGAAAATACTGCAAAACTATACAGATCAATACAAGGAATGGCCACCTCTCCTAAAAGCCCTTTTAATTAAAGTCAATTCCAATTTTCAGCCTCCTCACTGACTGGCTATGGTACAGAAAGTCTTTATCTGCTAGACGCTCGGCCTGGGCTGGACCTCCAACCTCAGAACTTCTCAGATTGTCAACAAGTCAATGAGAGTGATTGGCTCCCGAGCTGTTCACCAAGACCTATGAGTCTTTCTTTTTCCGGGGCCCTGACACCTTGCCAGTCACTCCTCATTGACGAGTCACCCTGTGGCCTTGAACTCACTCTCTCCCTTTGACCCCAGTGCATCTCCACCTGTTTATGCTGTCATTCACTACTTTTCCCTCCCCCTTCCTGCCTTCTCACCTCAGCAGTGACAGGCAGCAGGGCAGTGACAGCAAAAGGCAGTTGAGTTGCAAGGTGACGCAGGATTGGAATGATTTCTGTCATTATCTCCACCAACTATGCCATCCAGTGTGGCTTTATCGCTTCACACACACACACACACACACAAACCCAAAGCAGAAACTGTCTTTAATGCTCAGAGGAGGCATTTTATCAAATTAATCGAAAGAGTGTCCCAGGCTATAAGTGATTTCCTCGAGTTTAAATGACATTGAAAAGCCTTTGACCTATATAGCAGAGGCCCAGGCTTTAGGGTCAGACCTTGGCCTTAGATGAGTTACGTGACATCTCTGAGCTGAAGTTCCCTCATCAATAAAATGCGAATCATTACAGAACTTCCCTCACCGTTCCTTGCACAAGTGGCTACTGAATTGTGAACCCTCGACAAATGTCTGTTGGATGAATGATCAAGTGGGGATTAAATGAGGTAATCTAGATAAAACATATAACACAGTGCATGGCACAAAATGTGCCCAAAGCACAATGGCTGTCTCTGTTACCTGTAGTACAACTCAGTCCAGGTGTCTGTCCAGGCCTCTTCCTTCTGTTTCCTTGTCCCTTCCTTGTCCTAAAATCTTTGTAGACGAGTGATTAAAAGCTTTGACTCCAAAGCTAGATTCTCTGGATTTGAATCCTGGCTCAACCAGCTGTGTGGCCTGGAGCTAGGTATTCGTTCTTTATCTGCCATTGTTTCTTCAGATGCATACTGAAGACAATAATATGTATTTCATATAATTGTGAAGATTAAATAAGTTTTTCCATGTGTTATGCTTAAAATAATGCCTCACAGGTAATAAATACTCAATGAAATTAATTTCTACTGTTCAATTCTTATTAGAATCTGTCTAGCTTGGCTCTTAGAAAGTCCAGACACAAGGAAATTGCTCCAAAGCCGTTCTCCTAGGCAGATAATCAGGTATCGTTTCTCTTTACAAGTCTCTATTGTCTCATCCCACTGGACTGTGACTCACCCAACTAGGAGTAGCTTCTTTCCTTCTTCCCTCCTACGCCAGCATACTGCTGGGACACCTTAATTATTGCATTTACCTTAGAAAAGTGTGTCTCATGGAATTGGTATAAGATGTAATCTTTTTAACCATGAAGTTTTAAATCTCTCAGGGCCTTAGCTATATTCAGATCTACTCCTCATTCTGCATTAAAGAAAATGGCCCAGAGAGGTTGGGACTTGCCCACAGACACCTGGTTTGTTAGCTGGTTCTCAGAACCAGCTCTCTTGGCTTCTAGTACAACACCCCATTCACTCATTAGTTAAAAAAACATGTAGGGGGGAAAAAGATTCACAGCATATGGATCGTAAAAATTGTCTTAAAAATGTAAACCTATGGTCCTGTGCTACACCTTTTCTTTTCTATCGTTGATTGCTGGAAGGTAAAAACCACCTTCTGTCAGGCATTCAACTGAGCAAATAAAAAATATGAATGAGCCTGACCTGAGATTACTCTCTGTGTTTCTTTTCTGTCTGGTCCCAGTACAAAGGGAAATGTGGCAATGAAGGGAGAATTTGCAATTGTGAAAAAGAAACAGGGTGGTATTATGCGATGCATCTTGGACCAGGCAGATTTTGCTGCTTATAACTCCTTTCTCTTTGCCTTGTCTAGTCAGTTCCCACCTTGGAGTCTCAGTTTCTTCATCTTTTAAATAAAAGAATTGGAACTAGTTAAGTTTTGAGTCCTCTCCCCATTCTACCATTGTGTGCGGCTAGCTATGAATAAGTGCTAAGTGGATAGTCTGTGCACAAGTGTTTCATTTATTATTACCTCATGCTCCAGCTAGGAGTTTCTGCATCGCCAGAATTCTTTTCATACAATGCGTCTCTTTGAGTGACACACGGGTAACTGTTAAACACAACTGTAATGTGAGAATATGCATTAAATTAGTGTAAAAACTGTGAGCCTCACAATTTCCAGATGTCAGAATCTCGTAATGTCATGTTTCTTTTTTTCTGTTCAGACGTTCATGTAAATGGAAGGGATATAGCTGCAGGAACCATCTCCCAACAGCACATTCCTTCTCATGTGCCTTTACCAATTTGTTCCTGGGGGTTCACATCCCCTCTGAGGGCTCACCCCAGTCTTCCAGATTATCACAGCACCACAGCAATGCCTCCTTTACGCATTGTCTAAAATATTGGCTCCTATGTTACTTTGAACACTTGAAAACACAGACAGCCTGGTGGTAGGTAGTATTTACCCAAATTAGAGAAATTAAACTCTGAACTGTTCAAGTTTCAAGCAATCAGTTCCAGTTGGTACACACTCTATTCCAACCGCAGGCATCTGAAGAGAAAATGTGATTTTGGCAGTGAGAGTTGCTAGTAGGGGTTTAAGTCCCAATCAACATAAAATGTACATAAGTGCCAAAGCTGAATATTGATCAGGTTTTCTTTGGCCTACTTTTTATCAGCTGAGAAACTTAAAAGCTGTCTTTTTTTTTTTTTTTTTTAGAAGAGAAGAAAAGAAATGCAAACAATTTAAAGCAAAGATTAAATTTCGTTTTTGTGGTACAAGGAGGTTATAAAGCCATGATAGAAGAGCTGTAAATTAGTCTACCTTTTAAATCATTGTTGCTTTAATCTTTTATTAAAGATGACACCAACTTCTTTTGTTGGAGACACTTTAGAAGGAAATGTGCCTTTTCTTCTGACTCACGTGGCTTGGCTAAGCTACACAACTCCAGCAGGCATGGTTCCTATTATATTCTACACATACAGAGTGTGCCCAAAAAATGTATACACATTTTTAAAAAGGAAAAAACTGTATTAAAATTGTAATACAATGAATGATGCTAGCACATGTTTGATTAACACTTGCACGAACGTCATACTACATATACATTGCTACCATAATTACATTCAACTTCAAAAAGTAATACATAGATAACATCCCGGAAAATGTGTATTTTTTTTGGCAGCTCCAGTATATTCATCAAATAGAATGGGATAGGACCCTCTGGAGGTGTTTAACGGGCCAGCCCTAACCAAATCTGAATGTGAACATGGGATAAAAAGGAATGAGATTAAACCAAAAATATAGTGTGTATAGGCATGTTATATATTTCAATCATTATGCAAACGCTGTGAAATATAATACATATAAGGAAAGTGAAGCTCAAAGAAATTAAGCAACTTGCTCTGCGAGGCAGTCTGGGCTAACATCTGTGACAAACTACCTCAGAGTCTCCTTATTTCAATACAGTAAAGTATCTTTTTCTCACATCACAGTATGATTGGATATTTGGCAGGTGGCCTTCCAAGTGGAGATTGAGGGACCCAGGTTCCTTCTATCTAATGGTTCCAAGATCTTATGAACTCTGAATCCCGCAGAGGATCCTTCATATTGTGTCTGCAGACAATGAAGAGAGAGCATTGCGAGTCTCCTGGAAAATTCTGGGTAGGACCAGACTGGAAGTAGCTGGCCCAGATCACTTCTACCCGCATTCCATTGGTCAGAGCTCAGTCACATGATGTCATCTCGCTGCAGGGGAGTCTAGGAAATGTAGTCTCTGTGAACCCAGAAGGAAGAGGAAAGGAGTCTAATGAGCACAGTGCATTGTCTTTGCCACTTGTGCGCC
The DNA here is from genome assembly GCF_004115265.2 of Rhinolophus ferrumequinum. Classification (NCBI taxonomy): domain Eukaryota; kingdom Metazoa; phylum Chordata; class Mammalia; order Chiroptera; family Rhinolophidae; genus Rhinolophus; species Rhinolophus ferrumequinum. The sequence continues at coordinate 63,129,875 of NC_046297.1, forward strand.
AGAGAGAACAGGGATCCCTTTTCGGTACCTCCAAATCCTACGTTCTTTCTCTTACAGCAAGTTGTGGAATGTATTTTCTGAATGACTTTTGACCCCATTCCAAGGACAGGTGGAGTTACACACCAGTGCTTGAGGCTGAAAGTCATCCTGGTGTTCCTACAATGCCTCATTTATGCCCGTATGGACACCAACTGAAATCTTTGACTGAATTTTTCAGATCTCATTTATGTCTAGCTCAGATGTTACCGAAGAATTTCTTGGAGATATTTTGTCTGGCTATGTTTATGATGCATGATAGAATCTTGGGAAGGTTCTTGTCCCTGCTAATTTTTCCTTCTCTCTCTGACCTCATCTTGGAGACGTTAGCTACTTCCGTTGTTCCAACTATAAACACAGTGTGGTTTACCCCCCAAGACGTATTTTTGTTGTCATTTTCAGAAGATGACGACCATCTCTTCTGAGTTGAAAGGATGATACCCGACTACCTATTGGTCTTTAGGATTCCACATGCTTTTGCAGCCAATATGTATACATAAAAGTTTATTTTTTTCTCTCAAAACATGTCTTTGTTACCATTTTTCTAGTTACTTAGATTATTGACTTGTGATTTATTTGCATCACTAGACTCAGGTTTTGTGGGGTCTGAAGCTTTAACACTTTTTAAAAATGTAGCATTAAGAATACAAATTAGATTCAAAAGTAAATATGTAGAATGAGGAAAGCAATTAAAACAAATTAAGAACTCAAAATCCTGATAAATGCTACAGTCGCACAATACAGAAAAATCTAGTCTTATGCTTTTAACTTCCTGACACATACTGGTGTTATGGTATTTTTTCTTACATTTTTGAGCTACATAAAGAGAAAAATAAAGATAAGTTAGTCTTATTTCTGTTATTCAATCATTCTATCATTTTAACTATTGTTGACAGCAATTTGTTTTTGTTATCCATGTTTTACTGAAGTATTTTCAGCTTCTTATCCATAATATCATATAAGCTTTCAGAATTTTTTGTCAAATTTGAAAAGCTATCAAAGCTCTTTCCTGGTATTTTATATGTTCTTTTTAAATGATTGTTAATCTCAAATGTCCTTTGAATTAGTGACACTTGTTAACACTGGCAGGGCACCTGCCGGGGCGTTAGAAGTGCTTTGTGTAAGTGAGTGGCCATGAATTTCTTTCCTGCCCCCCTTTTTTACTTCTTTGTTAAGTTTTCAATTACAGTTTACATTCATTTTATGTTATATTAGTTTCAGGTGTGCAGTATAGTGGTTTGGCATTTATATAATTTATAAACTGATCATTAGATTTCATTAAGTTCATCTACTCTTTTTTTACATGGGTTCGCCCTCACTTTCTTTTCCCCCAATCAATTGCTAAAGTACTTTCAGTATCTTCTTCATGGTGGATCTGTCTCCATCCCACCAGTCTCTTACATACATCAGTACCTTACACAGCAAACACTGCAAACTTCTTCTAAATTTTCCACCAGAGGTCTTTGTCATCTTCTTCTCATTCTGAAAAATAATCCCAAATTAATCACTTCCATTATTTTAAACCCTCTTGTTTGCCAAATAAAGTGCAAAACATTTTACTGAGTTTGCAGGCCATGCATGATATGACTCCAACTCATCTTTCCAGTGTGATCTCCTACAACTTCACTCTAGCCTAGAAGTTTGGACTTCACTCAAACAAGGTTGACAAACGTGCCATTCCATCCATCTTGAACATGATTCCTTCTTAGATTGGAGGGATAACATTCTCAGCATCTCATAAGTGCCTTGACCTTCTGGAAAGGAGAAGCAGTGTACATAGTCATTGGAGAGTTCAGATGTAGCTCACTGACCCTCGATCCCCTTTCCTTCCTTTGGTTTTTCTCAATGGTCCTTAAAACCATGGCATTCCAAGTACTATATTTTGTTTCCATTTACTAGTTTGCAAGCTCCACGCAGGCAGAAGCATTTGGTTTGCTTTGCTCGTTGTTGCGTCCCCACTGCCTACAAGAGTGTCTGATATATAAAAAGTTTTTGAAAATGCTGAAATATTGGCCATATTTTGCTAGTGAGATCTTGAGATATTAAAACGTGAGTTTCCTCATCTGTAAAGTATAATTATCATAGTAAACATTTCATACAATTATTGTCAAGAGTTAGTGATTAAAATCAATTAAAGCTCTTTGTTGAGTGCCTGGTACATAGTAAGTGTTCAATAAATATTATCTAGCATTTCATTTTAATTAGAATCTTCACAAGGGAGTGCCGAGAAAGCAGCAGCATGGGATGTCATAAGGAATTTGAGAGTTTTAGCCCCAGAGGGACCTGACATTATTATTGACTAGCCTGGTCCTTTTGTAACATACTTTGATTTTCTGAGCCTCAGTTTGATATATCTGCATAATAAGAATAATGAGAATAACTGTGCTATAAAGTTATGATGGGGATTAAATTAGGTCTTAAAAAAGATCTATGCAGAGCTATAAAATATCATTATTAGGACAGGTATTGGAGTAGGGGGACTTTCCCTGGGCCCCTCACAGGCAGCTATCTGAAGGTGCCTGCTGTGCTGTTTATACAGGATAGAGAGGCCATTGAGAATCCCTGATGAATTGTGCTGTGGAAGCAAAAAGTATTGTTTTAATTGTAAAGTCTAAAATGTTTTTACAGAATAGCATCGATGATTAACACTGCTAATTTTGGAGATAAAAAGAAAGCTGAAGATAATCATTTGAGCTAATTTTACCAGACAAGCATTATATTTTAAATTTGTTTTATTCCTAGCCAACTTTACTCCTGGTACAGTCTTGGGAGACCTTTTCCCCTTCTTATCAGCGTCTTTACGGGGTGTGTAGAGAGCCTATTTTCCTCTTTGGGAAGGACACATGCCAGTGCCAGAAGGGGAATGAAGCCAGCGCGACTAGAGGTTTGAGAGCTTTGGAAACATAGCCAAGGCCAGATCAGAACCGGAATAAGAATTTCTCCAAGCTGCAGCAAACAATAACATTCCAAAATAGAAACTACCATTGTGATGCAAAGAGGGAAGCAAACATGATTAGTACAGAAGCCTTTCTGAAGGAAAGGAGATGAAGGGTTGAAATGATCTTAGTGTCTGCTACACCAATTCCATATTTGGCATCAGGGTTAGCCATGTACATGCCAACAGCTATAACCAGACCCCATGAACGGAAGCTGGTGAAAACCTTTGGTTTTTGGTGGCGGCAGACTAGGGGTCACTGTGCAATGGTAGAGACAAAATCCTATCATCACAAGTAAGGCATGACATCCCTGCCATTAGGACAAAAGGTGAATTGTCCTTGGGTGATAAGGGAAGAAGAGCCCAATATTTATTAAGAGACAGTTATCATATTCGTTATCATTCATCATGATGGGCTTTGGGGTGGGCAATGAGGAGGGCATCCTGACATCACTCTCTAGGGACCATGTGATCTTGAGCAACTTATTTAAATAACTTCTGAGCCTCCATGTCTCGACTTAAATCGTGAAGATAAAATTGCAACACCTCCATTGGTGAAGATTAAATAAATATATCATGGAAGACGCTTAGAAGAGCGAGTCACTCTGCTCAATTCTTTGCCTGAACCACCTAATTCAATCCTCACAATTCTATGACGCAAGTTTTGCCATCCCCATTCTGTGCACGAGACATCGAAGGCTCCTAGCTCAAATACTAAGAGGGTGTTCTGTGCAAGGCCTCAAGAGGATGTTGTAGACTCAGAAGTACCTCTGTCATTTGAGAGTGGCGATGGGGGCCTCAAAAAGGAAAAGGAACATTTGAAGAAGATTCTTTTACCCAACACCACCCCACTGAACCATTGACTCTGGGTTTTCTCCTCTCTGAAGAAAGTTTAGGTGTTCCTTCCCACTGGACTCGTATTCTGCACCCCTCCCCCCCTTTCACCATCCCACTGTCACAGCAGTTCAATCCCAAGACACTTGTGGAACAACAAGAAAAAGTGTAAGACAATTAGTCCTGTCATAAGGAAAGCTTTCTCTGTAAATGGAGCAAGTGCAGCTGGTGGTGAATTTGATTATTAAACAATTACATTGAGTGGGTCACGTGAGTCCTTTGCTTGCAGGTTTTCTGTTTCATTTGGAGGCTAGCTATATTTTGAGAGGTCCATTGTTTATAAGAGATTTCATATGACTACTGGACCTGGAAAGGAAGTGAGGTGTCATCTAAACAAGCCTCCATGGTTGACAGATGAGGAAGCTGAGGCCCAGGGAAGAAAGGAAACTTCCTGAACTTCACACATTGACTTCAGTGGCTGAGTCGGAATCTGCTGTTCTCCATATTATTGTTCACCGCTTCCTCTCCTTTCACTAGCTGAAACTCTTTGCAGCTCCCAAATATATTTTCTTAAGGCTCTTTAATTTGACGTGAAACACATGCTATACCTGAAATCCCACATATATTCCCACTTTTTGTGTTCTTGTATTGTTTGTTTTGATTTGTCAACACATCCTCATCCACAGTACTCAGATCAAACATTATCTCCTTCAGAGAAACTTCCTGCTTACATGTTCCTTCAGTTGTCCCTGTTTATCAACCTCACAATCTGATTTTGTTAGGTCTGTGTATATGTCTGTCTTTCATGGCTGGAAAAGGCTGTATCTACTGCGTTCATCACCGTATTCCTTGTCTTTGGCACCGTGACTGGCATAGAGGTGGAGGGTCAACAATATTGGATGGATGGATGGATGGATGATGGATGGATGGGTGGATGGACGGATGCATGGATGCATGGATTAATATATGAATTCTTTTTTGAATATGTATGGAATTACCTAAAACCCTCAACAGGTCTCAGGAAGCATGAATTATTTCACATTTCCTGCACATTGCCTCATAATATTCTTTGCTATTGGTTCAGCATATAGTCCTCTAATGTTTCTAAGAACAGGAAAAGAAGACATTGTCTGATGTAGTAGCAGGTAGGAATCAAATATCTTCTCACTGTGAGCTTTGGTTGAAAGCTTTTGACTCACTATTTCCGAAATTTTTTTTTTTTTTTTTTTGTGTGTGTGTGTGTGTGTGTGTCTTTACTCACTGATTTATCCCCTTAGACCAAGAGGATAGGAGAACTTTATAAGAGTCACAAACAGCCCCTTAGTCAGAAAGGTAAAGTGCCTTCGTGTGAACATATCCTATTACGTGGGAGCCAATCACGTCAGGACAAGCACTAGTGGCTGCCTTGGTGAAATACCACCTTGATTTAAAGTCTCTGCTGTGGAGATTTCTACATGGCGTATGCAGTGGCTCAGCCTTGCCTACGTTTCAGTTCTGAGGCGTGGAAGAAAGGATGCTTCTGGGTTCTTTGAGTGACAGAACAGTAATAGACTATTGCATTTTGGCTTTATATTTACCATAATTTGATTTTCTTTCTTCGGTGCATCTTCTCTTTTGTAGTCTCATTAGCTCAGAAGGTCAAAGCTGAGATGCCTGTCTAGACAGACAAAACGTAGAACAATGAGCCCATGACAGAAGCGAGGCATGGTATTAATTGTACATTAAGCTTTATAGGTCTTTGAGTCATTCATCCCTCTGACAGTGGTAATAGGAATCCTGAGTGCTATTATATTTCCTTCACGGCAAAGATTATAAAAGGCGGCAGGAATTATACACGCTTCTACCTCATCTTATCAGCACGCTGACAAGGCCTACAAGTGTGCATAATCATAATGAGTTCCAGAAGGTTCCGCCTTCAGACTTTGCTAATTTAATGCAATATAACAGACATTTACTGAGCATCTATTAAGTACCAGGCATGGTGCCTGGTGCAGGGGATAGAGAAATGAGTTAGCGGATATGGTCTGTGCAAACAGAAAGTGGAGGTAGAGACATGCACAGCCAGTGTATGTTTTAAGTTAAATTTGGATTCTTCCTAGCAGGTGGATTCAGGCAGAGTTCCCATTCACCATTATTATTATTATTATTATTATTATTATTATTATTATTATTATTATTATTATTATTTGGGTGACCTTAGACAAGTCAGCTCACCCCTTTGGGATTGAATTTCCTCCTCTATAAATGGAGCCCATTTGAACCTAAATATTTTGTACTTCATCTCTCTTAGCACTTGAAATTTATTCTGTTGGGAAAAGATCTGCTAAGGATGGTACCAGGAACTAAAGTTGGGGGTGGAAGCGCCTGAAATAATAACAGCTAATTTACATTCTTGAAGTACCATGTGTGTAGGAGCTTTTCTCTTTGGAGCATCATGGGAAAAAGCATTCTTTAAGTTATCACCATTTCCTGAGAGGCTCTACAAAGAGATCTTACCATAACGTTAGCTCATGTCAAACGCTTTTACCCCATGGTTTGAGAACATATTTGGGTGGGGAGGAGAGCAAATCAATCATAACACATGAGTACCTGATGACACCATTCCTCATCTCTTGATGGGTGTTTTCTGCAGTAATTAGGACAATGTGGTCAGGTTTTCGGAAAGTTAAAATGTGAGATGTTTCCTTGATATGCACCAAGTGAATCATTATAATGAATGGGTCTGGTTTTCAATTGTTTTGGACAATACATTGAATGCTTAACTATTCCTTAATGATGGTTAGATTCTATACATGAGAGATTACAAAGGTAGCACTTGCAGCTTAATTATTAAGAAGCTATGCAGATGCTTACATATCTGTTTATACTCTGGAGGTTAAAGTTATAAGATACATACAGTGGTTGTCTGACCATCTAGTAGTCACAAAAGCTTGTTTATGATTCTTACCTCGTGGTTTTGTGAGAAGACGTTTTCTTTGTGATTACAGAAAAAAACAAACAAACACATTTCCTATAGTTCTCTGTATATTTAGATTCTGTGGTATTATAAGGGCACATTATCCAGAGAAGCAATGAGTTTGGTAGACAGAGAATGGGCTTCAGAGTTAGACAGGCCTGCATGTGAATTCCAGGTTAGTTGCTTAGTACCTGAGTGACCTGGTAAGTCATTTAACATCTCTGAGCTAGTTTTCTCACTTGCAGACAAAGGACGACACTAGTACTTACCTCACTGGCTTTTTGGGAGGGTTAAATAAAATATTGTTTGTGAATGTGCCTTGAAGGGTAATAAAATAGAATACAAACAAATGAGTAACAGGAAAGTTTACAAATGAACTGTAGTGTAAGATTCATTTATAACTTCATAAATAGATAATAAATATCCTTTTATTAAGAATATGGTATGGGCATTGACTGTTGATTTTGCCTGAACAACATTGAGTTTTATTAGAAGTGATTTCTGATCTTATTTTCTTCAGCTGGATTGCAAAGCATAACTACCGAATCTCTTGACTTTTTGGCCTTTATCTTTGTCTTCCTTTTCAAAGATTGGAGAGAAAGGCTGAAGAGATACATCTGGCCTCTAAAATGTTTGTTCCTCCTCTGATCCCTAAAATTTTCACCCAGGTGATACAACCCAGCCTGTCTTAGGATTCTAAAATTGCTGTATAAATGGTAAAGCAGTTGATGTTCCTTCAAGCATGGTCCGGGGGTGGAGACCATTTGGTGCCAGTTCAGGAGATAAGCACAGAAATTCAGAGTGTCTAGAAACTTTAAAGCAATTTGATAGACTAGTTTGTTTTTGTTGAATCTAGTAATGCACGTTTTGAATTCATATTTTGATATTTTTTAAATTTACATTTTCTAGTAATTCATTTTCTTATACGTTACAAAACCATGATCGATTGGAAATTATTTTTGAAAGCTGAATCCTTCAACTCAGACAACAAGAAAAGCTCTGATGTAAAGTAACATAGACATGCTTTTTTTTATTCAACGCTTCTGTCATCAAACTTCTCAAATTATATAATTTCCTGTTTAACATATTGTGTGTGGAATTCTAGTGTAAATTAAATAAAAATCTTGTTATACTTCAGATTTCTATTTCTATAGATGAAGAATATCAATACTGTACCTTCTGGGGTGGACCCTGGGCTGGTGTCCTGGGGAATACCAGCTTGGGTAAGGAAGTGGAGGAAACTCATGGAGCTTACAAGGTTGTAGGAGCGATACGATATGCCCACTATTTATCCTCACAGGAAGCAGAGAGTGGTACGTGGCAAAAGCGAGATCTGGATAAAGTTATAGAAGAAGTCAGATACAAGAAGTCTTACTTCCGGTTAGGAGAGAGAGAGACAATAAAGAAAGGGCAAGAAAATGGGATGGATTTCAATAGAGGCCACAGTCATCAGAAGGACTCTGATCCCCTTTAAAAGTAAATGATGTAAACACTAAACCTAAGTGTGTACGTAGATATGAAATATATCACTGTACTGGTTACTTTTCATTAAATGAATCTAAAGAATGTGAGAGTTGAAAGAAACCTAAGGAATTGTTTAGTTTTCATTTCACATTTCACAGAAGCGTATAACAAGGTCCAGACCAGGCAAGTGACTTGTCCAAAGTCAAACGAGAAAATGCATGTGAGGCCTCCAGCTAGTAAAAGTGGGCTATGTCTGCCTTACCATTATCTAGTCCATGCCCACTGGACTGAATGTTTTTTGGTTTTCGGTTTTTGATTTTTGTGTTTGAGGTTGGCTGTCAGGTTGCCATTAGTGTGTATTGGAAGATGTAAACAAAACAAAGCAAAACAAACAAACAAACCAAAAAAACATTGCAGGATATTTTCAAGGCAGCATGACATAATAGTAGAAATAAAATTGAATTGGGTTCAAAATCTGATCCACTAAGTTTTGACCTTGCACACATTGATCAACTCATCTGAGTCTCAATTTCCTCACGTCTCAAATGGGTTTCCTAATTAGTGCTGGCAAGAGATTAAAATAAAAGACAGGCATTTAAGGACATAGCATAGGGCGCAGTGTGAAGTAAACCCTGAAATGTGTAACTGTCTTTATAAAGCTTGTCACCACGTTAGCAGAACAGTCGGGTATAAAAAGCTCCCAAGTCTCCACATTCTAATCACACACTCTTTCCACTGTACCATGATGCTTCTCTTTTACCACTTGCCTATTGGCTGAGTTTGCCATTCTGCTGTGTTTGTTTCAGCATTGTGGCAGCAGATTCTGCAACTGTAATAATAGCCCCGGTCATGATAAGAGTTTTGGGAGTAGGACCATACAACTCCAGGAACTAGCTTATTTCCTACAATATGTTTGTCTTTAGTTTTTTTGTCCCCAGTAAATGAGGGTAGGACTGTTCAGCGTGAATTCAGTGTTGCACCTGGTTGACCAGCTAGCTGCCCATGGGTCAAATCATCCATGAGACATAAAAGTAAGTCTTGTCTTAAAAACCAGAGAACCAAAAGAGCAGACCACTGTCTGGAAATAAACGGTTGACTCTCAGGAGCCCAGAAAGCATTGCATTCATTGCATCCTTCATTTTGGTCCTGATTATAATATTTGCCAGGGGAAGTTTTGCTTGCCACTTATAGTTACAACTTGTAGACATTTTTCAAAGGTGCTATAGAAGCAATGACCTGATGGTAATCTGGAAGCCTTAAAATGCCTCTGGAGAAAAGAGAACCCCCAGCTCAGGAAGCTTACTGTTCAGGGCAGGAGGAGAGAAGAACGGAGGGGACCAGATGTGGTCACTGGCACATATTTTGCATACCATGCATCAGAGTTGACCTTCTGGCTCCAGGTCTCCTGCCTTTCTTGCCTTGAGTCCCCTCGCCTTTAGGAATGTGTGTTGATTAAGTACCACAGCTGGGGACATTGTTGGGTTTTTCACGATGCTGTTTTATGTTCAAAGGCATCCTTTGAACCTCTCATTGAACCCTGGAGGGTGAAACCTTGAGGAGGTTCGTTTATGCGGCAGCTTCCTCTCATTCTCTTTACTATTGTTGGTGACACCATCTATTACCCTGGGAAGCTGTTCCTACTCATGTAGGATGTCCTGTTATGTGCCCCAATGCTGTCTTTATAACTTAGCACTGGCCACAAATAGAAGGGGAAGGAAATGAAGATTCATTGAGACCTTACTAAGCATCAGACCCTCAACATCCAGTATCTCATTTAGTCTTCACGATGGAAGGACAAAGTAGAGATTTTTATTCTCGTTTTAGTTATAAGCAAATTGAAGTAGAACACATTGATCTAATTTGCCCAAAGTCACTCAGCTAATAAATGACTGAGTCAGGAGTAAAATCCGTGTTTCTGACTCCAAAGTTGAGTTTTCTATTTCATCATGCTGAAACCTAAGAATGGCTCCTTCCTGGTAGCAACAAACATGAACAAATTAGCCCTTTCCCCCGTTTGACATGCATTTACATATGTGTAAATAAGCACATGTTTATACATACTTGTATTGGTTTAGGATCTGAAGATAGATCGGTGAAATAAACAGCTATAGTTCCTGCCCTCAAGGATTTTACAAATGAATATACATATATTCAAATATATAAGTGGGCATTTATACTCCAGGGTGAAAAGTAATATAATGGGGGAAGTTTGAGGTCACAGGAGAGGACACAGAAGAGGCAATTACTTCAGAGTCAGGAAATGCTTCAGGAAGAACTGTATTAACAGAAATCCTTAGGAACGACGAGATAAAATGGAGATGGGTTTTGAACATAAGCATCCGTAAATACAAAGCTCCAGAGACAAGAGAGAACTCTGTGTGTTGGGAGAAGTGAAAATCAGTCTACATAAATTGTATGGGAGGAATATTTTCCAGCACATCACTGCCTCCACTCCTAACCCTTCACATACTAGGGGCTGGGGATACAAAGGTGAATGGGCCATGGTGCGTCCTGTTACGGGGTTTACAGTTAGAAATCACCAAGAGGCAGTGGATGCTAGAGTGAATCAAGAGAAGCTAATTCCTAAAGTTGGGGTGAGGGGAAGGTGAAGTCAGATAAGACATCAGAAAGACTCTGAAGACTGAACAGATTTTGAAGGTCATGGTTGAGCAGGGCTCCACTAGGAAGGGAGGCTAGCAAACTGCATTCCAGATGGTGGACATGGTATGTTCAATGGGAGGCTGGGGAGTATGCTTTTCTTAGAGATTTGGGAAGAACTCATTAGTCATCTTCTTTTCCTGATTGATTTGAATGCATTCTTCACCAAGCGACAAGAGGATACAAGATGACATCAGAGTGTTTTTACTAGAAGTCATAATTCCAGTCCATTGAATGTTCCATGTTGACCGGAAGTGGGTACAAAAAGAAGCTTCAGGAAAATAAACTTTTAAAGGAAATAGGTTGTCTGGCTACACCAGCACTAGACTTGCAGTCAATTATTACAAGATGCTAGACCAAATCGAGATTTGGTCTCCTTATCTTTTTCATTTCAACATCTGTTCCTAAAACCCAGCTCAGTGTCTGACTCATAGTAGGTGTTCAAAATAGTCATGGAATAAGTAAAAAAATTAAGATGTATTTCAACCTTGCTGACGTTCCCATTCTGGAATAATTGGGATGATACTCTATGGTTAAGCACATATCTGGACTTGGCTTGAATTTGAACTCTGCTGCATCACATACTCCCTGTTTCCTTTTGGATAAGTGATATAACTTCTGGGGCACACTGGGCGTTCATCTGCCAAATGAAGTTAACATTAGCTCCTCCCAGGAATGGGGAAGATGAAACGAAATAGGCATATAAATGACTTAGTGTAGGGCCAGGCACACGCAAAGTTCTTAGTAAATATTAATTAACATTACGATAATTGTTAAAAGATCATTTTCAAAAAAATTACAAAATCGTGACTCATCCAGATATAAAAATAAATCCATATTAAAGATCTCATTTACCTCATTAATGAGGAAACTAGTGAGGTGTTAGTGACCAATTCAAAGGAGATTTCAAAGAACAGAAACATGTATAGATCAGATGTTGAAATGAATGTGCAAATGGAGGAAAAATTAGTCTTTTCAGCAGTGGGGGAGGGAAATCATTTGCACTTTCACTGGATATAATTGACCAAATTCGGATGTCTATGGACAAGAGTCACTTTGCATCGCTATCAGTTATCTGTAATGCACAGCGTTGTAAAATAGCTCCCATAGAAGCAGGATTAGATAACTCAGACTAATACGCTATACATACTGCATAATTTTCCGTTGAGGTAGAAATATCACTCTGTGTTGGTATTATTATGATCTCCGACTTAATACTATTAACATGGGTCACACGATGATGTTATATAAAGAGAAATGATTCTTTCTCATCTTTGTGTATTTTTCATTTTATTTTACTTTCAACATTGGTCCTTTTAGTTTTTTTGCAATATTATTTTTTTAGCATATGTTTAGCAGTTATTAATATGCTTTATTTTCAAAATGGTACTAGTTTGATAGATTCTTTTGATTATAAAGATGTTGCATATTCAATGTAATAAAATCACTCATACAGAAAGGTATAAACAAGGAAGTAAAATCATCAGTAATCGCCACCTAAAAATATTGTTAATACACATACATATTAGTGTTAATACGTATTATATGTAGTGTTAATACATATTACCTATAGGAAAATGGAAAATTTTTAGTAAATATTAATTAACATTATGATAATTGTTAAAAGATAATTTTCAAAAAAATTATAAAATCATGACTTTCATATGGATATAAAAATAAATCCATATTAAAGATCTCATTTATCTCATTAATGAAAGAATTAGTGAGGTGTTAACAACGAGTTCAAAGGAAATTTCAAAGAACAGAAACTTTTTTTCTCACACTACAGAGTCCGGTTTGTAATCTAATTTTTTCACAGTTTACAACTTATTATCATGGTCATCTTTTCATGGTAATAAATATCAACATCTCTTTTAAAGATGAATAACTTAAAGTGCTTAGAATATTTTACTAAAGCTCTCTCTATGATTTGTAAATCAATAGGAGCACAGGTTGAATTTTTTAGTCTATAACGGATCTTTCCATTTGTTTGGCTTATAAATAAACTCCAAGTACGTATATGAGAATTTTATATGAGAATTTGCATTTTGCCCAAGATTTCGTCTGTGAACCTGAGCAATTTCCATTGCACCTTTTTACCTCTTCATTTCCTTAAGGGATGAAGGAAATGTAAACTCGTGGAAAGCTGACAGGTAAAAGATGCCATCCTTATGAAAGATGTCGTCCTTATGAAAGCTGAGAAATCTCTGAGCGCCTGATGCCCATTTGACCGACTCCCAATAGGCATGACCACCCTTCTGAGAACATGAGAGGAGGTATTCATTTAGAGGTGGAGCTGGATAAACAGCAAGGGACAAAAATATGAGCAACGTCACATTCAGTCCCAATGGGAGTTGTCACCACACAGACTGGTTCCCTCTGTGCTATGTCCGTCTCTTTCTCACATGTGTCCTTCTCCAGCTGCCTCAAAAGCTCCTTGAGGAAAAGGACAACTTCTCTTTCATCTCTCTCTGTGGCCATCAAACTGCCTGCCCCATGATAGATCCTCAATTAAAGTTACCTGTCGGAATTCATGAATGAATGAATGAGAATAGGGAGGTAGATTTCCATTCATGGTCTGTGTCATAATGAACCTGATCAAGAGCTCCATAATTGCCTAATTGAAGGTGCTTCTTTTTCTCTACCTGCAGCTCCTGAAAGGGTACCACTACCAACCTAATCCTTCAGACATGGGGGAAAAATTCAACTTGAACTCTTCCATCTTCTGTACCACCTCCCTTTTCCACTCCCACTCAGTGCTGAAGTTTGATGGGTTTGACTACCTACCACACAGCATCAACCCTTTCCCTGCCCCCGCATCCTGCTCCCCTGTTGCCGAGGCCCCTCTTCTCCCTTTAGCTATAGCGGCAGCCCCCAACGGGTCTCCAGGGTCGCTGATTTTAGGTCATTCTTTACCAGGGCCAAGGACAATTATTTGGAACGTCAACTCTGACCATGTTTCCTTATTTAATATTTTATGGATAATCCTTTTACCTGTAGTTATAGTTCTCAAATTTGCATCAGAATCCTCTGGATTCTGTATGAAGGCATGGATTGCTGTGACTCACTCTCATAGTTTTTTACTTCATAGGTTCATTCTGGGGTAGAGTCTAGTAATTTGCATTTCTTCCTTTCCAGGTCATGCTGATCCTGCTGGTTTCAGGGCCCACTTTGAGAACAGTAGCTTGTGTTTTAAAGCGAATTCTTCAGTGAGGAATTTACTGAGATTATTCGACTATTTACACCATAGTAAATATTATACACTACTTTGCTAGATCCCTCTTCTACTGCTTTGCCCTGTCTTCTCTCACTTCAGGCACACAGTGTTGCATTCAGTCACAGCAAACCAACAACCCTTCTGCATGTATTCCTTCTTCTTCCCCAGTTCATCTTGATATGTAATGTTCTTCCTCATTAACTTTAATCAGTGAAAATTCTACTTACACTTGAAGCCCCAACATAAACAACCCAAACCTCTTCTTGAAAGAATCTTGGCCCGTCTCCGAGCTACCCCTCTTCCCAAACATCCAGACAGACTCAGAATCACAGGAAACTTTCTCTGTTTACACTTCATTCTGCCTCTTCTGTAAAACCCTAGATTAGCGATGTTTATTTCTATGCCAATATGCTTAGCTCAATATAAGCTCTGGAAGGCAGAAGTTTTTCTTTCTCCTTTTCTCTCTCTCTGTGTCTCTCTGTCTCTTTCTGTCTCTCTCTCTCTCATCTCTGTCTCGTTTTCTTTTTAAATCACAAAAGCTTACCAAGTAACTACACAAATGAGTCCCATCAAATATTTATGAAATTTAGTTGAGTTTATGGTGTACTTTATTATTAACACAGTGCTTGGTATCTATCAGCATGCCAATAATGATTTGTAATAAAGTAGAAGCCATTTTATGTGAAACACTCAGAACTTTTCCAGCACAATCAAACGGGATTCATTTTTGCGAAGACATTCCAGGGTTCGTTCATTTTCCTAAGGGTATCTCTGAATTCCTGGAGATTAAACATCAATCACTTTTAAATCTATGGTGTCATGATCTTGGTTAATTTTCTCTTGTTCAATTGTTAACATTTCTAAGCCAGATTTTTGTAAATGTCTTTGAATATGGTTCAAGCAAGTCGCTCTCCTGAAGCTTTTGCAATTATTTGTAATTTCACTTCATAATTGATTTGTATCATTCAGTGGAAGCCTTCTTCAACAACTCATAAAAATGAAAATACATCTTAATTAACTTTAAACATATAGGTCAACATTTCTTTCACCAGTCTTTCAATAAAGGGCTAAAGCTTTGCCTTCATATATGAGTCCATAAAATAGACTTTTTTCATAAACACCTTTAATACACTAATACATACTCCTATGACCTTTGTGTTTGCTCCATTTGAATGGAGAGAAAATATAAAGAAATGAGTAGCAATGTGAAGGCGAAACTCCTCTAGATTTTTAAGGTTTCCCCAATCTTTTGCAATAGTGTTGCACATACCACTGTGGAAGGTTGCTTTTATCATCTCTCCCCAAATATTTATTTCCACGGAAATAAAACCCCTTTTCTTTTCAAAATCATATTTGATATGTTCACATCACCTTTGGTGCATCAATTAATTCCACCCATATAAATAGCTTTGGAAGTCAACACAACTGATTCTTGGCACATAGAAAATTTTAACTGCTAAAAATAGAAATACCTGAAGTTGGCGCCTACTAGAAACCAGCAGCCGATTATTATGGAACTCAATCAGAATGGTTTAACGAGGGGGGAGTGACCCTGGAGGTCAGTTAAGAAGTCAGTTGAAAGACTTCGTACCGTATTTCACATAGAAATGTCACCACAAATCCTATGAGCTCGGTGTTTTTATTTGTAAGGAATCTCCCCTTCTCTCCTCAGTGTTTCTGAGCAGCCCCATGCAATAAAGACTTGGGAATATTAGGAAGACTCTGAAGTCCTTGTTTGTGTCTTTCCCACCTGCTCACGCTTCTTCAAGAGACGCAGAATGTATAAACTGATTGGCATTGGAGGCGGGGGAAGGAGCCCTGAGCATATGGAACCCCCCTCTGTTCTTCAGTCTCTTTCAGATGCAGCCAACTGTTGAGATACACAAGTTCTCCTCAACTGCACACCTGGCGTTTCTTCTCACGGTAAGAGAGACCAGCGGTTGACTAATGGCTTTGCCAAGCTTGAGTTCATTCACTGGGAGAGATGGGGGCCTCTTTTGTCTCAGGGCCTAAGCAGAGTTCTCTGTTCCAGAGTCCTAGGCAGAACGTGTGACTAATTTGACAAAACGTTAAACATATTATTCTTATTATACCCACTATGTTATCATAACTAGGTGTATCATTGTCTTCCCCCAAATAGCCAAGAGGTAGGCAAAGAGCGTTATCAGCGTTTTACAGGTGAATTTGACAATAGCAGAAGTTAGATGACTCGTTGAGTTTCTGACGCCTAGTCGCAAGGAGGGCTGAAATTTGAATCCGTTATTCTTTTACACAAAACTTTGATATTGGACATTATGCGTGTGGTTGATATGTGAACAAAATGGTTACAGTCCGTACCACACAAACTTACTAGGAGTTTATACCTCAGAGGGGAAGACAAATGTTAATTAAGTAATCGCATAAATAATCGTGTAATTACAAGCTGCAGTAATATCTTCAGAGTCTACACAATCTTGCTTTGACGCAGAGATTTGCTAGTCCTGGACTTCACATTATTCTTTTTATTGAATCATTCTGCCATTCCTTACTTGATTGCTTTATTGTGACCAACTGACACATAAGCAGAACTGAAAACCACTGACATGGTAAGATCATGAGTGTGCTTGGCGATCTGTGTGTTACCAGCATCCAACATCCGACGACCAGCATTTCCTTTAAAGGGGACAGAAGGGTTCCTAACGTCTAAATCAAGAAGTCACATACCCAATGAATATTATTTGCGGTTGCATTGTTGTTGCTGTGGCTATTGATTTCTGGTTACATCGGCATATAATGTTTTAAATAAATGATTTTAAAATGTAATGCCAGGGTGGGGGAGGGGCAGTGAAGAAGGAAACGGGACATAGGTTTTAGCAAAAAACTTCTGATGTAAATTCAGTTTTGTTCTAATCCCAACCTGACTGAACACTACTGCTTTGTAAGTTTGTTGCATTTTTCTGTCTATTTTAGTGCCTCACCTGAGCTCTATGCAGAGTGTATGTTTAAGAGTCTCTATACACAGCAGTTATTATAATTTGGCAAAAGAATAAATGAATCGAGGTTAGTTAGGGGAAGAGTCTTGTCTAGACTTCAAGTCTCTTCAGCGCTAATCTGCTTCTCCTTCCTAGACGGTGGAACCAACCAAAACACTATCCGCATTTCAGCCCCCAGCGAAAGCTTTTCAGTTTACAGCAGACTTTTCTTCCAGGCCCGTTCAGATGATCTGCCTGCCCTCCCCACCCTCCCTGCCCCATTTCCATGTTTCTGACTTCAGGCTCTGCCGCCTGATGAAGGCAAAATGTTTTCCCTCCCAATTAGTGGAGCGGAAACCTCACATGTTTGATATTGTAGCAGACAATGTTTCATTATGCTCTCTTGATTTGAACAGAGAATCGCTGTTTCTGAAGGCAGCCAAAGCACACTCTGGAGGGTAGAGTTACTGAGTTCCAGCCCAGAATTGGAGACCACAAGGGAGGAGGCTAGACTCCAGTGAGAAAATGCATCAGCAAGTGTGGGCACATAGAAATGCTTAAGAAAAGATTTCATGATCAGCCTCAATAGATGTGTGTGTGCGTTTTATGAATGAGAATAAATGTATTCATGTTCCTAAAGTGCTTTCAGATTCTCTGGCTGAAAGGCACTCTTCAGATTTTTCTCTTGGGGCTCTCCCTGAAATAATACACCATTTTACACGCAGGAAATGGTGAGCCAGAGTTCCCCAAGGGCCCCACACAGTGGTGGGAAGTTGTATCTTAATTGTCGAAGATCCTGAAACTCTGTTTTATAGTATTTCTGCAGCAAAGGAACCTAAACCCAATGGTCAAAAATTATTTCAGATTCTCCAGGTCTAAAATATATAACCAGGGTGCAGTTACAAAATAAATCAATTCTCACAGTCCCTTTGCGGGAGAAGGGGAGGGAGTTTGAAGATGTCAACAGGCCCACAGGTAGGAGAACATTCCAGGGGGAGGGGTCCGATGATGGACTAGCCTAAAAGGCAAAAGGCATCCTGATTGTTGGAACATCAACTGTAGGCAGCAAATGTCTGAAAACAAAGTTGGAGGGACAGGGATCTACCCAAATTGTCTTGTAGGCCGGGTTACATACCATTCAAGCAAAGGGACTGGCTTGAGGTACATTTTAAACTTGTATTACGTGCATTTACATGTACAGTGTCCATATTCTACCAAGCTCTTCTTTTAGGAAACTGGAATGTTTATATCCGTTTTCATTCTTCCAGCATTCTTCAGATTGTTCCAGTGTGTCTCTCAAACTTTGAGTTTGTGATCATTACTATTAAAAATGGTGCTGATAATCAGGACAACTTACAACTTCATGATGTCATTTAATCCTCACGGTACTACTGGGAACAAGACACCCACCGTTGGTTTTCTTGTTTCTGTTATATGGGTGGAAACCATGAGGCTTAGAGATATTAACTGACACAGGAAGTGGAACGGCAGGTTTCCTTGTGATATTCTTAGTTATGACCGTTGACTTTCTTTGAATGTCCTGAGTATTTCTTTCCAGAACCACCCTTCTCTCCCCCTGCCTATCTCTGCTAAGTTATATTACACCCCGGGCTCAGCTTCAACTTATGGGAAAATACCCACTGTACCTCTTCTCCTTCTAGATTTTTTTCAACCTAACATGTAAGCCACCCTGGCCTTCCACACTGATAGCAAATCATAAATTTTTAAAATCAAAATGTGGGACATTATCATTCGTTTCGTGTCATATGTTTCAACCTGACTTGTCTACATAATTTTATCCTAATACTGTCCTCTAGCCTGTTAACTATCTCCTCTAGCTCTGAGTCACCCTTGAATTTGAAACCATGAGTTCGCAGGGCTCTAAAAGAATGGGAAGCCGGATTTTTCCCGCAGACAGTGAGGCAGTGCATTTCCCGTCCTTTGAGTTGTAGAAAGGACATCATGCCAAAACTAGGTACTTGGGAGCATAACACCTCCTAAAAACAGGGAACCAATGTGAACACCATACCTCCCTGTTTTGCCAAGATTCAGTTTTTCCAATCTCTACAACACCCTGCTTGCCTTCGTTATGGGCCAGCCAAACTCCATTTATGAAGCACTGCAGAATCCTTGACCTTCATACTCAGTGCTATGCATTTACCCTCTAAACATAAACGTCTCAGTCATACGAACCCTTTTGTTAACTTTCAGAGTCAGTAATTACCTCTTCATGGTCTCCAGCAGGTATGAATTTGAAAGTTGCTTTATTTATGTATAGGGCACTCTATGGGTGCTGGGGATATAGCAAGGAAGAAGGCAGACCTTGCGCCCACCCTCACAGAGGTTACTACCTGACAGAAAGGTAACAGAAAACAGAGGTAGTAGTAATAGATGTTTTCAGAAGCAGTGTTTGGTTGCTATTGTTTGATGCAGTTGGACTTTTCTGTAACTATTTCTATTTATCTCCTTTTAAGTTACTTTGGCAAATTGATTTTCCAAGTTTTCTTTCCATGGAAACATGTGTTGTGAGCCTAAGAAGTAACTTCATTATCTTGGTTTACATTCTATTTATACTAAGGTAAATGAAGAGCTTCCTATATTTAAAGTTTAGAAAAGCTTCGGAGTGAGAGGTAATTATCTAATTCCTTCAAGCCTTGTCACTTCTTAAATAGGACAAATGTACCCATCTCAAAAGCAATGTTATTTGTCCAAACATTGATCTTCTTTGTAAGGTTTGGATGTTAGCAACCATTAGCATTTGGCCAGCAGCCCCTACCTGCCTGGTAGGAGGTTATATTTAGTACCGTGTGAAACTTTATTTTCCAGTTTCAGACATCCTCAGCCCTTGCTGTTGAGTTCAAACACGCATACTTCCAAATAAAGAGTTTTTCTGGAATTCTCCTATGGCTGTAGATGCTTTGACAAAGGTTCTCACCACATCCAGAATAACCTGACACCAGCTAGGCCTCCATGGCTCGGAGACAGTCTGTTGTCACTTTGCCAAATTAAACAAGTCCAATCCTTGTCATTCCTTTGCTTGTTTGTCAGTCTAACCAAAGTCCAAAGGGAGCCTTTTAACATTTAAAATCACATAATCAGGTTTTCTTATAAAAAGAAGAATGGAAAAATTTTGAAGTGAGATTCAGTTCGTGTTTACTCAATCGTGTCACTGCAACATGAAAATGGTACCTCAAAATTATGTTTGAAAATCTCCTGTGGTCCTGGTACTCAGTTGTAATGCTAGACTCATGTGAGAATCCAGAATTTGTCCTCGTACTTTCCATCCTTGTACGTGAACATTCCTGAGTAGCAGTGTGATGAAGTCTAGGACACAAGAGTACACTAGTTAAGTCCCAGCTCCTTCTTCCCTCCCATCCCCACCCTCTGTTATTAATGGCTGTGTGACCTTAGAAAAAGTGTTCAACATTTCTGATCTTCAGATTCCTCGTCTGCAGCATAAGGAGAGTAACTTATCTGCCACGTATTCTTCAAAAGGCCGCTGTGAAGACCTAGTCTAGAGGAGGTACGTAATAAATGTTGGATGGTTACATGGATAAATAGATGAATGAATAAGAGCAGTATATGACAGAAAATATGTTATACACTGTAAGGTAGGCCACAGCAGTAGTGCTCATTTAAAGAAAGTTAAACGATAGGACTTGCCAGCGCCGTTTACGTTCACAGCGATTTTCCATGAAAGGGATTCTGGGTGAAGCATTTCCTGGGATTGGACCTATTAGAACATACTTTAGCTAACCATGATCAGGCCAGTCAATCAATAATGGTGTAACAGATTATTGAGTGGGACTTAGTCTGTTGCTCTAAAATTATGACTAGGAACCAAAGCTGTAAGAAATCATTAGGTACTCAAAACATCTGTATAGAGCTACAAGTAATCACAGGCAGAAACCTCCCTTGGGGGTTTATTAAGAGGCACGTAAGCCGTTCTTCTCTTTACCACCATTATCCCAGGTCTTCACGTATTTCCCATATCAATCAGTGTAAGAAGACACTTTGAATAAGAGGTGTAAAGAGTTGGAAATTTGTCCGAGTCGTGAGTTGTTGAACTAGTAGCACGTACAGTAAAATCTTCATATACTTTCTGAAGCCAAGAGAAAGGCATGGCTCCAAGGGAACCACATGTAGATAGTGAATGTCTGCGTAGGAAGCTTACTCTGTACTGGTGTGTCTACCTCTGCAGGTAGGTAGAGATGGGAGCATGACAGGGGAAGATAAAGCACCCTCTGCCACCACCCTTTAGTGAGGATGTGTGAATTCCCACAGGTCAAATAAGAACCAAGAAGGGAGTCCCATGAGAACAAAAAGCCACCTAGGATGTGGGCTGGGGCCACAGGACCACAGCCTCAAAAGCCATAAGATGTACAGCCCATAGGGGGACCTGAGAGATTGAAGAGATCCACTGGTATGTCTCCCATTGCACAACTGTGGAAGGCTTCATGAGCCCGAAGAAGAGTTCACATAGGCCCTCAGAAAGCCAGCATCTGGAACCTGCCTACGATAAAGCCAGGACGAACGGTGGGTGTTGCCAAAGAGGCAGGGACACCAACAGTTTATCTCACACACCTTCAAGTGTCAGTGCAGGCCCACAGGCTGGGCTGCAGAGAGGAAGGAGATAATGCTGGAGCTTAAGATGGGCTTGACTCATTGCACGTGAGAACATAAATCTATTGGAACTCCCCAAGATTACACCAAGGGTTAAGGGGTGCAAAAAATACAAGGTAAGCTCTTTGGTATTTATAAACAAGAGATAGCTCATAGAAACAGGGTGCCTCAAAAAGGAGTTCCCTGTTCCTGATAGCATGTAAACAGTTGATTCAGAATCAGGTTGTGGGGATATTGCCACCAAAGTTAAATGACTTGGGGGTCCCAAATAGTCAGCGATGGATCCTTCATTTGACTCTCATCTCTCCCCAGAACCCATGTTTTCAACCACTCCGCCCAGACTGAAAGGTGGAAAGAACTCAGCACTTATCCTTCCCCATTGCATGTTTTTTCATCATATGTCCTCTAAACATTTGTCCAGCCTTAGATTTCATACCAAACAAGGGGGGTCAGGATGCCTGAGCAAGACCATATCTAGATAATTCAACTGCTAGGAATCATCCTTGTCTTTCAGCAATAGCCACCCTCCTTGTAATTCTCACTCTTGTGTACTTCTTTGCAACTCTACACATTGCCAGGCTCAGTGGACTCACAGCAAATATTGTCAGTGACCTTTTTGAAATGGGGAAATCTACAAGTATCTGTGTTGAAGTTGTAATATTGAAAGGAAAATCATCAACCTTAAAACAATAAACCATTTATTTTATCCTTGGACAGGCACTGTCTACTGGAAAGTTGAAATGTTTCTTCAGGTTGAATAACATTTACTTTCTTTCTATTGGACTCCGTCAAATCTCCTGGGTGCAGTGTTTTAAATCAAGTTGGTGCCTTTTCTCTGTCAAGAGTCAGTAACTGTTTGGGGTTTTGTGGGCCATACAGTCTCTATTGCAACTACTCAACTCTGTCATCTTAGAGCAAAAGCAGCCGTAAGGAATACATACGTGAATTAGTGTAGTTGTGCTCTGATAAAACTTTATTTACAAAAGCAGGTGGTAGGTTGGATTTGACATATGGGCTAAACTTAGGTGATCCCTGTCCTAGAAAAATCTTGCTGCTGGAATGTTTAAAGGAAATTTCATTGGACACTTATCACTATTATGAAAAAGAAAATCATGCTTATCAGAGAAAAACATTGCAAAGCAGAAAAACATAAAGAAAAATTACTAGCAGCCTCAGACGATCACTATTAAATCAGTGTATTTTCTTTTAGTTTTTATATGTTGTTTTATATACTGTGAACCTGCTATTTAAACAACTTTATATCCTCCTTTTATCCTTAGTATGACTTTGTAAGCTTTTAATATGTAATTTTAGACTCTTTGTTGGCATTATTTTTAATAGCTGCATAATATTTCATTGAATAATTGGGCCAAAGTAGAAGTTTCATAAGCAACCATTCCTCCTCTGTTCATTATTTAGGTTGTTCCTTATTTTTTGCTGTTGAAAAAAATACTACAAGGAAGAACATTTATATTTTTCCCCCTGTATTTTAAGCTGTTTTCATAGGTTAGACTTTAAGAAATGGAATAATTGGATTGAGGTTTTGAACACTTAAAGGCTCTTTTTACGTACCGTCAGTGACTTTCCAAGGGATCATTGCCACGTGCGTTCTCAACAGTAACATATAACCACGCTGATTTTAATGAATCCTTAGTGTCACTAGGGCTTATCACTAAGAGGAAAAAAATAATCTGTGTTGCATTATGTGAAATCTGGTATCATTGTTTTAATTTATTTTTTTGTTGGTCATTTTCCTTGTTTATTATCCATTTATTATTTTCCTTTTCGTGACTTGTATATTCATAACAAGATCATTTTCTAGCATGATGATTAATCTTAAGTACAAACATAAGGCGAGAGAAATTTTCTTAATAAAAGTAAGAGCTATGAATTGCTGAATGCTTACCATGTGCCAGACAATTATATATAATTGTGTTTGT
This sequence comes from Rhinolophus ferrumequinum, assembly GCF_004115265.2. Lineage (NCBI taxonomy): Eukaryota > Metazoa > Chordata > Mammalia > Chiroptera > Rhinolophidae > Rhinolophus > Rhinolophus ferrumequinum. Next base: position 63,153,489 of record NC_046297.1, read on the forward strand.
GTGTGTAATTTTATTTAAACCTCACAGTGATATTATATGGAGGCTATCTGAGCCTTTTAATGTAGGCCGATACCCCATACGCACTGAGTGGCATATAAAATGCAGTTCAAAGACTGGGTTTAGTTTGCATTTGCTGGCACATATCTCTGTGTACTCCCCAGTAATACCAGCCTGCATTTATTAAGCACTTAGATCTCGGGAATTGTGCAGAATAGTTTACATGTATTATCTCAGTTACATATCACGTCAACTCCATAATGTGGGTCTTTTTCTTCCAGTTTTACCAATAAAGCAGCCAAGGTTCTGGGAAATGGAATACTTTTTCTCAATGTGACTTGTGAGCGACAGTGGCTGGAACCTAGGTGTGCCTGCCTGCAAAGCCCATCGTGAAACACTGGTGCTGCTTCTCCACCTATTTCCTGGGTGTTGGTTTCAAGCCTTGCACCCTTCTTATCGATTCCTACACTTCTGTTTGGGGATCTTAGTGGATGCCCCTTTTGGCTTCTTGGGCTTCAAGCTTCTAAAATGACTCCATTTTACTCTCCCCTCTAGTTCTACCACAAACATTCATCACACACACACACACACACACACACACACACACATGTATACACACATGCACACACATACACGTGTGCATACATACGCACATACACACAAGACGCCTGCATGCACACATGTACACACATATACACATACACATGTGTGCATACATATGCACGCACATACACACATGTTTACGATTTCAGATAACACTTTGTTCCAGAATGCTTTCCAGGATAGGCGAGTCTGGGCTTCCAATAGCAAGCCCCTTCTATGAGGAACTCATTTTTAATGTTTTGATATTTGAGTTCTTGCACTGAAGGAGTTCTGGATTTTTTAAAAAAGCTTCTTTAAATATCACCTTTCTGTCTGTATGCAGTACTCCTTATTTTAAGATAATTTATATAAGTTATGTGGACCCAGATTTCAACTTTAGCATCATTAGGGCTTATCTTTAAAAGAAAAACAAATTTATGTTGAATTATGTAAAAAAAAGGTATCACTGTTTTAATTTACAGATTAGATTACACCGTTTTAATAAGGCTAGCATCCTTTTTTAGCACATGTGAGGGACTTCATAGTCAAATCTCTTTTTTCTGTATGCAAATAAGCTGCAACCAAATGGCATAGCTGATCCCCACCCTTCTAGTTCTCTTCCAGGCTCTTCTATTTCCTTCTTGGCCAGGTAAGGAACCACATATTTGAATATCATTCATGGGTTAGGTTTTAAATTTGGTTGTGGTTTGTACTGAGAAAAACGGCCTAATACTGGAAAGGTACTCTTCCACAGTTTGTGTTACCTGCAGGTTAAGAGAGGCTTGTAATTTCTCATTACAATCTAGTCTCCCTCAGAGTCTGGGTAATGTTGGACTGAGACCTATTCTGCATCTTAAATGAGGTTGCCAAAGTTAAATGACTTGGGGATCCCAAATGGTCAGTGATGGATCCTTCATTTGACTCTCATCTCTCCCCTGGCCCCACATTTTCAACCAGGCTACAGGACTACAAAGTGCAAAGAGCTCAGCACTTACCCAGCCCCACTACCTGTGTCTCGATAGAATACCCTCTAAGTGTTGGTCTCGTCTCAGATTTCATACTATTCAAGGGGGATGCCTGAGCAAGACCATCCCATATCTGGATAATTAAACTGCTAGGAATCATCCTTATCTTTCAGCAAAAGCCACCCTCCTTGTAGTTCTGATTCTTGCATGCTTCTTTGGAACTCTATACATACTGCCACGTTCAGTGCACTAATAGCAAATGTTAGCAGGGACCCATCTTACATGAAGAAATCTAGAGGTATCTGTGTAGACATTATGAAATTGGAATAGAAAAACAGCCATCTAAAAATACCATTCCTTTCATCATTTGAGAGGCACATTCTAGTGGAATGTTGAAATGTTTCTCCAGGTTGAGTAGCATCAGTTGTCAAGCTGTTGGTTTACATCATGGCCCCATTGAGGTGGAGAGTGAGGTCTTCAAAGGCTTCTGCATTGGTAGGTCTTGGCCCCATGTCCACCTTCCTAGGTCAATTCTGGGAAGCCCTGTACTGAGATCTCTTGCTGTATCAGGAATACTTTTCCTGAGGCATCTGCTATGTAGCTCCTACCTAGAATGGAAAGATCCTCCCAAGTAGTTAGATTAACAAACACAAAGGCAGGGAGATTACTTAGTGCTACCATGTTTCCCTGAAAATAAGACCTAGCCGGACCATCAGCTCTAATGCATCCTTTGGAACAAAAATTAATATAAGACCCGGTCTTATTTTACTATAATTAAAGACTGGGTATAATATAATATAATATAATATAATATAATAATATAATACCGGGTCTTATATTAATTTTTGCTCCAAAAGATGCATTAGAGCTGATTGTCCGGCTAGGTCTTATTTTCAGGGAAACATGGTACCTCATTTTTGCAGCAACACTATGAAAGTTACCCTGGATTTACCTCAAGTTCAGAGAGCCAGGAACAAGGGCCACAGACCATACCATGATTTTAAATACAAAAATCAGTGGAAAATTTGAGGCAACCACTGCTTCAACCATATGACTTCGCTTCCCAATTCCAAGTCATTAATGATCCCTCTATATAGATGCAATTTTCCTAATGTTGGAGAACAGCAGAAATTTTTCTAGACATGGAACCGAACACCTCTGGCTTTCAGTCCTCCCTGTGCCTCTTATAAGTCTTCTCTACTTGGGAAGATCCCATTATCTGTTTAAACCTCAGTTTCCTCGTGGGAATAATAATACATGTCTTGCAGAACATTTGTGAGAGACTTCAAAATTCTAAAGTATGGGAAAATTCAAGTCGTAGAAATTGGAACATAATGCATATTCTTAATGTTACGTCCTGCCTGTTAATACCTGCCTGTCTTTCCTCCTTTCCTTTTTACTCCTCCCCCCGCCCCTTTTCTTCGTTTTGAGTCCTTCCATCTGTCTTCCATGCAAAGTCTAGTTATGAGTGAAATACATCCTTTTTTCCAAATACAATCTTGCTTTGGAAGGCTAAACTGAATCCTGGGAGGTGAAAAAGATGTGTATATATTATGGGCCAGGAATGGGGCAAAATGCAGAAGGAAAGTGAACAGACATGTCCTTTGAGATGATGAACCTGCCATGAAATCTCTGAAAGCCAAGGACAAGAGGCCATTCTTTGGGTTCCAGGTTTATAATCAAACCCTTACCATGTTTCCCTGAAAATAAGACCTAGCCAAACCATCAGCTCGAATGCATCTTTTGGAGCAAAAATTAATATAAGACCCAGTATTATATTATATTACATTACATTACATTACATTACATTACATTACATTATATTCACCCGGTCTTATAGTAAAATAAGACTAGGTATTGTATTATATTATATTATATTTATTATATTATATGTCTGGGTCTTATATGAATTTTTGCTTCAAAAGATGCATTAGAGCTGATTGTCCGGCTAGGTCTTATTTTCAGGGAGACACAGTAGCAGTTCTCTGAGTGACTTGCACCCCATCTTCTCCCACTCATTTATGACTCAACTCATTTATTTATGACTCCCACTCATTTATTCTCAGCTATGGATTCCCACAATGTCTCCAGGCCAGCCGCTTCAGCATCACTGGGAACTTACTAAGAAATGCCTCTTCTCGGACCCACTTCAGACCCACCAGATCAGAAATCGAGTGGTGGGGCCCAGCTGTCCATGGTTTCCAATGCCCTCCGGGTGATTCTGATGAACACTCAAGTATGGGAACCACTGTCCTTTATCAGTCCAGCTCAGGTTGCCCTTCCTACAGCAGGATGGGAAAGACAGCTGGAAACTTGACACTGGATGCTTAAGGCTTCTCAAACAATTCTCAGGCCATGCGAGCTGCAGGTGAGCTGACTAAATTCACTCTCGCAGGCTATGACTCCGAGATGAGTGAATATGTTGATTCATCTGACATAAATAGAGATGAGAAAACATTTCTCCAATAAATGCTTTTGAAGTGTCTGAGTTACATAAACATTTGCAGTGAACCCAAACGTTTCTACTTGGCCTCTTTCATCAAGCCCCTCTCAAAATCTTCTCTTGGATCATGGTCAGAGGAGATTATGAAGACAATACAGGTTTAGAACCCCTGCTGCCCAGGTCTGAGGATTCATGAGCTATGAGCACCATCCTGCTGTATGTTTTCACGGCTATCACTTTTTCCCCAAAGCATTTAGGATAAACATTCCTTCTTAACAGAAATGAATATAGAAAAATGTCCTGTCGTGTGTCAGAAGTTTGTATTCCTAGATCAGGAAATCAAAATTGAGACGGGTTAGTATAACAGAGAGGGCCGCTTTCCTACCCTACATCCCCAAAGCCCACCACTGAATTCACTTGCAGCTGACAACATTTTACATCAGGGGCTTTTTCATTCACGTGCACAGCAGCCTTAAGGTACCAGGGGCAGATCTCACACAGTGAGAGAGTCAGTGGCTAAATATCCCAGCCGTTCTGTCCCTCGGTGGGGCAATTTGGAGCTGCAATTTACAGGATTCCTGAGATGCTCCCTAGAAGGCTTGAATCTCAGAGGCCCACAGTGGTAATAGATCACTCAGACACTCTGTATTGCTTTGTCTCCCTTCTCTGTCTAACTTTCCTCGTCCCCTCCATGATTTGGGATCAAATTCCAAATAAACTCATAGCTCCAAGTTTTTATTTCAAGATGTGTTTCAGGAATTCATAGGAAGACAGGTAATTTGATGAAGGTCATATATAGAGTTAAGGCAGACTAGGATTCATCCTTTTGCTTCTATATTGCAAAGGTAACGCCTGGTTCTAATGGTAAGCTTAGTGCTTAACTGTTTTTGTCAACATTTCCCTAGAGCCTAGTATTGTGCAAATATCAGAGGTGATTGAGACTTATTTGATAAATCAATAGCTATTGGATTCTCATATTCCCAAATCCATCAGCCTTTTGTATAGCAAGTTACCTTCTGCAGTGTGCTTTTCATAAATCCTATTAGTGTTGATTTTCTGAACACCTATATAACATAGGCAGAAGCATAGTGCCTGATAGGTAATAATTTTTTAATTTATTGAATCAATGAGTAAATCATGTAGCACATTTCAGATTAGGAAATAGGGGCCTAAAATTTTTAAGTACCATCCAAAGTTGCATTACTGGTTAAGATCTCAGGCAGGACTACTAGCCCCGTCTCTTCAGGTCTTATCCAGTGCTTTTCCTACTCCATCTCTTAATGCTCTGAAGGCCACATGTTTTTCCAGGAACTTTCCATCACTGAAAGAAAAATCATATTGTTTAGAGCAATCTATTATTATGGCGAAGAAATTATCCAGAACAAATTTATACTGAAAAATTCTACTTTGAATTTTTGGACAAAGGAGATCTTTGGGCAGCTGAATATGAAAAATGCAACAATGGGTATAACGAGCATCCTGGGTAAACTGTGACCAGAGGACAACTCTAAGGAAGAATCTTCTGGAGGCTCTAAGAATCTCCAAGTTACACCACTCTGAAATGATGGCAGTGACTTACAACACTTGCTTACCTATCAGTCAATAAGCATGTTTTCGGACATCTGTTATATGCAACCAGGAGATGATAAATTCTCCTTTATCTACTAGTTTCCATCTTCCACCACTACTCCAAATACAGGACACCATCTTAGTGTTAAGACACTACCATGTCTTCTAGGTATAAGTGAAATATTAATAGCTCCTCACCTGATGTTTGCATTAGGTTTTTGGTAAATACCCTTTGTTAAGTTATGGAAGTTCTCTTTTATAGTTTGTTAAGATATTAACACTTAGCAAATGATTATTCTTCATCGATTGAGGTAATCGTAAGATTTGTTTTTCTTTAATCTGGTTATGTGGTAAACTTTTATTTTTGAATGTTAAACCAACCTTGATTTCCTTGCGGGGGTGGGGGAGTAGTTGGTGATGATATATTTTCATTTTTATATATTACTGGCTTAGGTTGGCTGATATTCTGTTTAGGTTTTGTATCTATGTTTATGAATAATGTGGCTTATAATTTTTAAAAATCTTTTAGTTTTGTGATATTTTATTATTGAGATTATTCTAGCCTCATGAGTTTGGACGTATTCCCTTTCTTTTTATATTCTGAAGAGTTTCTTTAAGATTGGAATTATTTGTTCCTTGAATATTTGGTAAAATTTATCCAGATAACTGTCTGACCTTGTGTTTTCTTTGTAATGAGATTTTAAATTATTGGTTTCATTTATTTGATGTTTATAGGAATAATCAAGTTTTCTACTTCTTGTTGAGTCAGGTGTTTTAAGTTTTGTAGAGATGTGTCTATTTTATCCCTGCAGTCATAGGGATATATGCATATGCATATATGAAAAGATTGTTATGAATTTTAAATGTGTTCATTTGTGTGAAACACTAAGAATAGGACCTAGCAGGCATTAAGTAATAAATAAATTCTGTTATTATTAGAGTACTCCCTATTTGATTTAATTTACCCAAATCAGACCTTATTTATTATAATGTTACAGTTCATATTAATATTTGGTATAAAATGTACTCTCATATCAGTCCTCTTTTTAAGTATGTCCTTAGATTGTCTCCTTCATTTATCCTTTCTCACTGTCAAATTTAAATCACTACTGGAATTTTTATTAGAAATGCTTTAAAACGTATACATTTGACTCTTTCAAATGATAAAAATCATAGCTTTTGTAACAAAAAATGTGGATGTTGTTTTGTAGTTGGCCAATAGGAAGAATTTTGAGCTGCATGATTTTAAAAATCTAGATTCTCTTGAACAAACTATTTGTGGAAATATGGACGTCTTTGGAGAATACCTGAATTGTCATAAATAGACTGTTGATAGAAATATGGATATTAACAGTGTTGTTGATGAGGGCTCAGGTGGAAATGTATTTTGGAAAATGGGGCAAATGAGATGCTTCTTATGTAGTAGCAGAAGGCTTAACAGAACTGTGCCATGAAGTTATATGGCAAAAAAAAAACAACTTATGAATAATTAACTTAGGTATTTAGCTGAGGAGATTTCCAAGCAAACATTGAAGGTTCAGCTTGGTTTCATCTTGCTGCTTATAATAAAGTGTGAAAGGAAGGATACAGATTGCAGGAAGATTATTAAATATTAAGCAAAAACCTCCAGGACTTGATGATTTCGGAAATTCTCAACCAATCTACATATGTAAGAGACCTCACAGAATGATCTAGTAGGTAGGGGAGTAATCCAAAGAAAATTAAATTGCTGGGTAAAATTTACATAAGAATTTTTGACTTTAGGGGAATCCAAGTAAGTAGTTGAAGGGGTCCAGAGAGATGAGAAAGGTGGAAACTAAGAAGGGAAAAAGAGGGGTTTAGCAACATGGTGGGAAGTTAAGGACTGAGGATCAATGGTAGACAGCACCAAGTTCTCAAGAGCAGGAATGACTCAGCGACAGAGGAATTTGCTGTCTAATAGCCAACCTTAGGCTGCTTGTTGTGATGCCCTGTGAGATGTTTCCTGCCCCCTCTGTATATTGCCCCCAAATCAATCAAATACATTAGAAGGGAGGAGCATTCAAATCCTACAGAACCCAAAAGGAAGACCACTAGAAAGAGGTGAGACACAGAGCAGAAGAAAAAAATCAGAGAAAATGGGGAAAAGGTGATTAGAAGTATAATTCCTGAAGATGTAATCTCCCCGGGTGACCTGCGAAATAGTTTAGACGGGGTTAGTAGGATGAGGGAGCATTTTGGGCTTCCATCTCTATGGGGTATCAAGTCTTGATTTGATTCTGTTTGAAGCAATAAAGAACAGAATGACCTCCATAACCTGAAATATTGGGGGCACTCAGTGATATCTGGATCCAATATGAAAATCATATCAGAAGCGAACAGTTGTATTATCTGCTTCACCATCAAGAAAAAGAAAATAAGAATGGTGCCCACATTGGATATTCCAGTCCCATTTCTCACTGTTCATCTATGTAGAAGCTTAATCTCAGACCCTCTTCAGGTGAAACCAAAAGGCTGATGCAATCCAGAGATGACGCGACATGACATAATTGTGCGGAGGCTTTGGCCTTGACATTTGCTGTAGTGAGTTCACTCTCCTCCAGGGTTACTGGTGACTTGGGCTGAGATGGCCCATTCGCGACCATGTGGCTAGAAAACTAATTGTCCATACGAAGTGCCCTCATTTCTGGGACTACCAGATGAGCGCTTCTCTCATCCTGCCACAGTGCTAGTTGTGCCAGAATTGAACACCATCAGTAATTATGTGACTTTTACATTGGACATTCATTATTTTCCTTAGCACTGAAAAATTTATGTTGCTGTTATTTGCTGCATTTTAGAAAAGTATGGAAATTAAATTCCTCCTCCAAGATTTTTTTTTCATTTAATCCCATTTTACGTAGTATTTGCCACCCCAGTGTGTATACTATTGCATTTTGCTATTTTTCCCTGAACATTGTGTTGCAAAAATTTCCTCATGCTCTCACAACCTTCAAGATTATTAAACTACATAATCTACCAGAATTTATTTGTAAACCTCTTAGGACCTTCAGATTGTACTATTATACATAATGCTACGATAGAGTATTTCATATGCTTATAGCTCATTTGCCATAGAATAATCTCCTTAGCATGAATTGATTGGGATAGCATGCTTAGTTCAATGCATTAACGCATGTTTTTAAACTCATATTAACTACTGTTTCTAGGTTGCCATTAAAACACACAAACATACTATCTCTCCCCTCACTCCCTGACATACACACATATGCTCTAAGATGATCTGGGGTTTGCTAGTGCTATTGCTTAATGCAAATAATGACAGTGGATAGTAAAATTTTAATATATTTAAACTCAACTCAGAGGACATGATAACTTCAAGATGTGTAACATTACCTTTGCCAGAGGCAGCTTTCTTTTCTAACTTTCTCTTTTAAGGTGCAGTTTGGAGGGGTTGGTATTTATTTTCCTGATTTGGCTGGTCTTTTTTTTTTTTTTAATGGGGATATTCCCTTAGAATTCATATTATTCTCAAAATCATTTTGAGCATTTGCATCTAGTATTGGGACACTTACGTGCCAAGAATACTCGCGAAAAAAATACTGTCAAGTAATGAAGACGTTTTTGAACTCTGTCCCAGGAAATGGGATTCTTGGTGACTGTGAAGATAACTTGAAGCTCAGGGAGAATCATTTTTCCAGCTCTGTCAGTTATCTGAGATACGCTTCTTGATCAGAAATACATCAATTTGGAGAAGTTGATCGATGACCATCATTTGATGACTCTGACGACGCTTAGAAAGATTGAGCAATAGGACACCAGCTATGGGAGGAATAGCGACTGAAGGACTAGAATGAGACCCTCTGTACAAACAGAATGAAGAATGAAATAAAGGGAAAGGGGTCAGTTGTTTATCTATTTTCTATAGATTTTTAAATGTTGACATCAAGTTTATAACGTTTAAACACTGCTTCTGTAGTCTTCTCTCAACAACAGAGACCCCAGATAGCTTTATCCTCATATCTGTTCCCAGAAGCACTACTTAAATTATTGCTTATTTAACTTGTTCATTTTGTTGACTATAAACTTCCTGAAGGTACAGAGCTTTTCTTACTGGGGCCATATATATGCCTTCACATGTAGCAAACCCTAGAAATAATTGTTGAATGTATGAATGAAAAGTTAGCCTACATAAGTGACAGCATCTGCCCTGTGGATCCCATGGTGTACTTTATATTTTCAAAATGAGTTTTATAACCACCCAGGCTATAGCTTTTTAATTTTGCAAAGTTAAACCCAAAAACACAGAATACCCTTTCAGATCGTTCCTACTGGACCCAAAGCCTTGATGACAACAACTAGAAACTGAAAAAATAAATAAATAACAATGACCTGAAGGCACTGGAGAGTGAATAAAAATGGGCCAGTTCTGTAGGGGAGATAAAACTTGGAGAAAAGGATGGCATGAGATGAGTTATCCATGCTTCATGGCTTTTAGCCTGATGGGAGGTAGAAGCAGTGCCACATAGGGTAGCTCGCACTCCAATAGAAAATATGTGGCATTTATGACAAGATGGCAGAGTTCAGGGAAACCATAGCCACTAGAAAGTGAGTGTTTAAGGGATTTCTGGAAGTAAGGGAGCCAGAGAAAAGGAGTCCACAATTTTAATGGATGGCCGAACCATTCTTTTTATTTTCTTAAAACTTTAGTGTGTTTTTTTATTTTATGTTTTTATTAGTTTCAGGTGTACAAAACAATGCAATAGTTAGACATTTCACCCCTCACAAAGTGATAACCCCCTTCTCCCAATCTATTACCCCTCTGACGTCGTATATATTTATTACAATTCCATTGACTCTATTCCCTGTGCTGTACTCCATATGCCGTGACTATATATGTTATGCTAGGCAGACTAAAAGCAACATAGCTAAAGGTAAAAGAGCTGAACAGAGCTGCCCCTCAAGGGACAGACTTTACAATTTGGAACCAACTAAGTTAATTTCCAGTTAAAACAGAAGTATCAACACCTCCAGAGTACTACAATAGAGTTCAGGATACAACCCATTATTATTTGCTATATTTAAAAACAACAACAGCAAAACAACACAGGAAAATGTGTTCATTTTCAAGAGAATAGACAATCTATGAAGGCCAAACCCTAGATAACCTGGCTGTTACAATTCTCAATAAATGGACTTTAAAGCAGTTATTTTAACGATTTTCAGGGAAGTAAATGAAACTATGGTCATAGTGAATGCAAAAATAGGAAATTTCAGTCAAAAAGTAGAACTATAAAAAAGAAACAAAAATTCTAGAAATAAAAAATAATTGAAATTTAAAGTATTGCTGGATGAGCTTAACAGCAAAGTAAAGATGAAAGAGAAATGTCAGTGAACTTAAAGATAGATTGGTAGAAATTATCCAATCTGAAGTAAACCTGTGGGGCCATATCAAAAGGTCTAGCCTATATGTAAGTGGAGTCGAACAGGAAAGAAAATAAAGAATAAGACAGAAATTTCTTTTTGAGACACATTTTTTTTTAATTGCTAGATATTTTTTTTTTGTCAATTTTATGAAAAGACTTAAATTTGCTGATTCATAAAATGCAGTAGGCCCCAAACAGGAGAAATACAAAGAAAATACATAGGCACATTATAAGTAAGTTTCTAAAGTCCAAAGATAAAGAGAAATCTATGAAGCAGCCAGGGACAAATGACACATTACTTACAGAGGGACAACAACTTAAATGACAGCTGACCTCTCATCAGAAACTATCAGGTCAAAAGACAAAATCTACCATCTGTAAACTTCTGAAAGAAAACATAAATCTGTGAACTCAGAATTCTATAGTCAATAAATACAGCCTTCAAGAAAGGATATGGAAATGAGTTTTTAGATATACCAAAGGAACGATCCATGAAAAAAATAATTGATAAGCTGGAATTCATTAAAATTAAAAACTTTTCCTCTGTGAAGACAGTGTCAAGAGAATGAGAAGGCACAGACTGGATGAAAATTCTCGTAAAAGACACATTGACAAATGACTCATTCAAAATATAAAAAGAACTTTTAAAATTCAACAATAAGAAAATGAACAACCCAATAACACAATGGGCCAAAGATCTAAATCGGCACCTCACCAAAGAAGATAGATGCCAAGTAAGCATATGAAAATAAATTTAACGTTATATATTATTATATGTTATTAGGGAATTGAAAATTAAAACAATAATGAGATGTTACTACACCTATCAGAAATCACCAAAATCCTAAACACTGACAATACCAAATGCTGGTAAGCAAGTATTATACATAGAACGAAAGGAGTCTCCATTCATTTCTGGTGGGGACACAAAAATGATACAGCCACTCTGGAAGGTAGTTTGGCATTTTCTTACAAAACTAATCATACTCTTACCATGCAATCCAGCAGTAGTGCTCCTTGGTATACTGAAAAGAATTGAGGATATGTTCACACAAAAACACCCAATGTTCATAGCAGCCTTATACATCATCGTCAAAACTTTGAAGCACCCAAGATGTCCTTTAGTAGGTGAATGGGTAGATATCCTGTGATCTATCTAGACAATAGGATATTATTCAGTGCTAAAAGGAAAGGAACTACCAAGCCACAAAAAGATATGGAGGAAACAAAATGTGTACTGCTGAGTGAAAGAAGTCAGTCTGAAAAGGCTACATACTGTATGAGTCCAACTCTGTGACATTCTGGAAAAGGCAAAACTATGGAGATCAGGGGTTGTCATGGGTCGTGGGAGAGAGAGATGACTAGGGAGAGCACAGAGCTTTTTGAGGGCAGTGCAAGTATTCTGTATGATACTGCAATGGTGGATGCATTTCATTATGTATGTGTCAAATCTCATAGAATGGGGGACACCAAAAGTGGAAAGTCTGCACTTTGGGTAATAATGATGTGTCCATGTAGGGTCATGGATTTTAACCAAGTACTGCTGTGGTGTAGGATGTTGGTAGTGACGGGGGCTGTGCACCTTGGGGAGAGTGGGTAGATGAGAACGCTGTACTTTCTGCTCAGTTTTGCTATGAAGCTAATACTGCTCTAAAAGGACAGTTTATTAATTAAAATATATATAAATATATAAAATATATATATAAAAAATATAAAATGTTTCCCTGAAAATAAGACCTAGCTGAACCATCAGCTCTAATGCATCTTTTGGAGCAAAAAATTAATATAAGACCCGGTCTTATTTTACTATAATGTAAGACCAGGTCTTTACTATAATACAATACAATATAATATAATATAATATAATATAATATAATATAATATAATATAATATAATATAATATAATATAATATATAATACTGGGTCTTATATCAATTTTTGCTCCAAAACATGCATTAGAGCTGATGGTCCAGCTAGGTTTTACTTTCAGGGAAACATGGTATGGTTCGGAATTTTAAAAAGGAGCTTTGTCTGTTTCATTCTACGAGAAGACAAAATATACAAAAAAACCCCAGAGATCTATAAGTTTGAGAACAGAGTGATTGTGAGTTCTGGCAGTTAGACTCTGAAGTTACACATTCATTGATGGCTTTTAGAGGAGCTGATGGCATGGAAGTCAGAGCCATACCTGTCTATTACTTCTAATCTCTAGGCCATCAGAGCGTACTTATTTGGGGTTTTAAAGCAGTGGTTCTCAAAGTGTGGTCCTGGACCTGCAGTGTTAACATCATCCAGAAACTTCTTAGAAATGCGAATTCTCAGACTCTACTTCAGATCCACTGAATCAGAAACACTGGGGATTGGACCCAGATATCAGTGTTTCGAAGCTCTCCAGGTTGCTCTGACGCTTGGCTTGCCAAAGTTTAAGGATTATTATCTTTAGATGTGATGCTGCTATGTGCAACCAATTTCTTAACTGAGTGCTCCATAGTGTATCTATTGTTTAGGGTCTGTGATTGCACGCAACAGAAACTGTCCCAAGCTGATGTAAGTTAAAAAAAAAAATGATTGTACCAAAAGATTGTACATATTTATTTACTTACAATAAATATTTAACTTCAGAGTTTATCAATGGTTGATTTCCAGAATCAAAGAAAGGGAGAAAAACCAAACCTCAGGAAGAGTAACCAAGGAAACAGAATCTCATAAGGAGTGTTTTAAAATTCATATTCCTTTAACTGCCTTCTGCACACGTGTGACTTAACTACAACCCAGAACGCTGAAATAGAGTCTGTGAGTGACAGAGAGAAGAGGGGTGGCACTGTGACTGACAGTAGATCAAGTGTAATGGCAGGTCAAGTGGGATGAGTGGTAAGGCAGTCAAAACACCCAACTTTGTGGGGCGGTGGGGGGTCACGGTGTAATATACATGGCTTTGGCATTGAACATGTCTGGATCTGCTGCTTGTTAACATTGGTACCTTGGAGAAATTATTTAATCTGCCTGAGCATCAGTTACAAATTGAGCTGGATCAACATGAGAATTAGAGTATATGTAAGCATTACACCTGGCACATAGTAGGGTAGTACCTTTCCTCACTGTCAAACATTGGGCATTATCACCAACCTTTGAATCATCAACCATTGTTTATTTCATTTCCCACAGGTTTTGAGAAGGTTTCTTGGGTACCACCTATGTACTCCCTAAGAATTACCCAATGATACCCTAGGGGTCAGAGCAGGTTAGTTCTCTCCCTAACATGTCGCATACATCCAGAGATTACATTCAGCTGTAGAGAATGTATCTGAAGGTGGAGGAAAGTAGGCTTTGATATAGTCATTACCCGCTGGCCTACCCTTTGTATTCCAGCAAGGGGAATGACTCACCATTTCCCTGCCAACATGTATGTGTAAATACAGAACAAGGTTAAGCAATTGCCTGTTCTTGCTCTAGTCTCTGTGGCCCTAACCTGCTGTCATAGTAACAGCTTGTGAAATGATGAAAAATGCCATGATTGCATGACCTAATTCAGTCCTGGTGCTTCAAGCAGAGAACATGTGTGGGCCTCTCTCTTTCATACACACACTCACCGCCTAGAGCAATCAGCAGGGATTTTGAAACAGGTCCTTGTGGAAATAAATCCAGGGCCCTACACCTACTCATTACATAACTTGAGGTTAAGGAAACAAAGCTCTATGGATGGGTGTGCCTGGGTATGTGAACCAGAGAGATATACACAAGATACCAGAGCCCTGCCCTGTCCTTACTAAGCAGAAAAGGGAAGCCAGAAATGACCTCTTTATCATAGATAGCTAGAATATTATTTTCTGAAGAGGATCCAGAGGGAGAAGGAAAGAGAAGGTTAACATCTTGGAGCACCTACTATGCATTAGAAAATAGCCATGGTTATTTTCCTAAATTTATCTCAGTCTTCACAACAGTTCCCGTATTTTAAGCTGAGCTCGGTGAGGTCACAATTCTCAACTCATGGATGAAGAAACTAAAGTTCAGAAAAAGGGAAATCAAATTGTTAGTGAATGACAGTGGCAAGCTCACAGCAGATAGGAGTATCTGTGTGGCCACAGGTCCACATTCTAGCTCAGCATCTTACTGGAGAGGGAAAGAAACAGAGCCAGGTCTGCAGTGCTATTTGGCCCTACCCCAGTGAGGTGGTGGGTGTGAGATGAGTCGGATTGTCATTCACCTTCACCTGGTGAGCATCCACAGCTTACAGGAATGAATTCACCTCCTGTTACATCTTTTTGGAGCACAAAAAGGTGTGCACCATCCGCAGTAGCCAAAATGTAAAAGGGGCTATACACTTGATTACAAACAGATCGATCAACTGCAGAGCTGCACAGCTCACCTTTATTTTTGCACAGGATTCTCAGCAAGAAAGAGGACTGTAGACTTGAAAGGCACAAAAAGCTTTTGCTGTGTTATCCAGACACAAGTCTTGTTCTTATTGTTGAGTTTTCAATCTTCACCATGCAATGAGCATGAAAAAATCATTTTCCCAATGTCCTCTGAAATCCAATAGAAGTCAGTGTCAAATCAAGCCAGAGAATGAATGGTCCACATTTTAAAATCATTCATTCCTTCTTGCCTTTATGCATTCATTTAATCACTTAAACACAAGACATGTTTATTGATAGATTAGTATATGTCAGGCATTGCATCCATTGCAGACATGGCAGCAATCACTACGGCCTAGACCTGTTCTTAAGGGACTCTAAGTCTTGTAGTGAAAACAAGACCTGGGCCATGGTACAGGTATATGCAGGGCTGCAAGAGCCCAGAGGGTGGGCTCCTCCCTGTGGACAGTCTGACAATTCCAATAAGAAAGTGTGACAGTACTAAAGATAAAAGGCTGGAACAGGCACCTGCTAGAGACAGGGAGAGGTAGGGAAGGACATGTCTCAAGCAGAAGGATGACCAAGTGCAGAAAGCAAACAGCTATGAAAGAGTCTTATGCTTTTGAGAAAGAGCAAGTAGTACACAGAGTTGGACTGTGAAGCTTGAGGAACATCTACAAAGAGATGAAACTGGGCACACAAACAACTAGATCAGGGAGGAAGTTGAGCATCTGCTCGGGCTCACAAAGTTTGTCAAGTAGTAGGGCAGGGGACTCATGTCTCTTGCATCAGATCGTAAGATCTGTCAGCTATACAAAACTTACTCTTCTATAAAGATAATTCCTGGCCTTCGGGTTTATTAAAAACTGCTGAAAGAATTGAAAGATTGATTGCATTTCCTTCTGTGAAATCCACATCCAATCCTAGCTTTTGAAGTTGGTATCTTTTACGGTGATTCTTCTATGTGGTATACAAGCCATACCTTTGGCCAGGAAGAAGCACGAATAACCTCTTGGTGTTTGGCTAAAGTAAATTAAGCCCTTCCAAAGGCGACGGGTCCCTTCCAGTCTATTATTCATGTCTTCATTTGCATGCATGTTTGGATTTCACATTTACACCACCAGGAGCTTTTCCTTCTCTGTCTTCCTACCAGTGCACTCTCTCAGAATACATGTATTCTGGAGCTCCACACCCTCATATAAGAAGCCCAACTCTCTGAAGCCCCCAGGCTGCAGAGACCGTAGAGAGAGAGAGAGAGAGAGAGAGACAGCATAGAGATAAAGATGCCCAGCTCTTCAACCAGCAGCCTTTTCAGTCTTGCCAAAGGAGGCATCACACTAAAGAATCCTTTGGAATAAGCTCAGCCCCAATCACCACCTGAAAACAGCCTCATGAAAGACCCCAAGTCAGGAAAGCCTGGCCAAGCTGCTCCTGAATTCTTTACCCTCATAAACTGAAAGGCAATGGATGACGATCGTTGTTTAAGACAGGGGCGACTTATTATGCAGATATAAGTGACATTCATTATGCATGGTGCTTTGAGTGGAAAGGCCAAACAACACAGAATACTGTTTCTTCCAGTGTCTGCCTGTCTGTATCTTTGCCCTTGCTGTTCTTCCTTTTCTTCATCTATCCAACCTTGCCTATGTTTGAAGACTCAGTTCAGATCCTAACTGCTCCGTGAGTCGTTATCTGATAACTCTAGTCCATAAGGATCTGACTTATTTGAGATCAAGACCAAGAGTTCACAGACTTGCAGAATCTTTGCTGAGTTTGTCAAAGAAATCTATGCCCAGGCCCAACCCAAGACCTACTGTAGCATAATCTGCAGGGTGGGGACCAAGCATCTTTACTGGTCTGACATCAGTTGGTGGACCGGTATGGATCAGCCTTTGAAAACCATTCATCTCTACCAAGAATCTGAGTACAGGCTTATTCACTGCCTTGTAATAACCTCTCATTGCCAAGAGTCTTTAATTATTTTAAGAGTAGAATCCTGTCTCTTTGTCCACTCACTGCATGAAGATTTATTGGGCTCTTGCTATTTGCTGGGCATTGCAGTAGGTGATGGCAATACAGAGATGAGTAAGTGCAGGGTCTATATCCAAGAGATCTCAGGCAATTGCTGTGGGGTAGGGACCAGGCAATGACTCAGGAAAGCAGCTGAAGGTGGAATGAAGTAACATGCTCAGCTGGTACTAAAAAAAAACCCTGAAGCTTTTATAAGCTGTCAGCCAGGCAAACAGGTACGACGGGGATGAAGGAAGGGCTGCCTCTCATTTGTTCTCCTTCCTTTTATCCATTCCTGTTCGTGCACCATTTCCCCCCCCCACTTCAAGGCTTTACTTGGTATTCAACAATCCAACTTTGCCTGTAGAAATTGTCTTCCAGAAGGACCACACCATATGTTCTCTGAGATTTGTGCTCTGCAAGGGAATGTCTTGCACGCAGGAGAGTCAACGCTCTAACACACCATTTTTAAACCATATATTTGGCACTTGTTATATTTTACGTTACTGTGCTAAGCAAGTTTGCCCCACTCTCCTCTCGGAGCATGTGAGATAAGCACTTATATTTTCCCACCATCTTTTCCCTTACTGCTACACCTGCCTCTGCACCTACCTTACTCAGTACCTCCAGTAACACACTCAGCATCATTTCTGCTGGCCTGCCTCTAGCCAACGCAAGCACCTGCCACCTAAGAATATGTTTTCCAACATTACACTTCAGCGCCATGTAATGTTTCCTTGTTGCTGCTGTTAAAACAATGATCACAGCTTGGTGGCTTAAAGCAACACACATTTATTATCTTGTATTTCTGGAGGTCAGAAGTCAAATATGGGTCTTACTGGGCTAAACTCAGAATGAGAGTAGGGCTACCTTGCTTCCAGAGGCTCAAAGGAAAAATCCATTTCCTTGCCTTTTCTATCTTCTATAGGTGGTCTGTATTCTTTGGCTCATATCCCCTTCTGCCATCTTGAAAGCTAGCAGTGTAACATCACCTCTCCGCTCTGATGTCCTGCTTCCCTCTTATAAGGACCTTTAGGAGTACATTGAGCCCACATCAATAATCCAGGATAATCTCTCCATCTCAAGATCCTTAACTTAGTCACATCTGCAAAGACTCTTGCCATGTAGGTAAAATATTCATAGGTTCTGGGAAAATTAGAATGTGGACATCCTTGGGACAGTTATTATTCTGTGTATCGCACACAAAGTTCCTGAGCAGTGGACTATTTCATTGTTTAAAATTCTCTTCATCTCTACTTTCCACTGGACTCATTTCATCCAAGGATCAGAGGAAAGGAAGCCAAAGTCCATGCCAGAACTCTCAGGTCTCCTTCAGTGAATCTAAGGGCACAGAGTAGTGATCCATCTATTCCTGAGTCTCATTGTCTTTACCAGTTGTCTGACCCCACTAACCCTACTCGGCCCTATGTTGCAGTTTTGCTTGGCCATTGATAAAGGACGGCTCTCACATAACAGTTCCTCCTCACTGTAACTTTGTGAGTTTCTGTCTTTTCACCTATGCCTTATTCTCATGTTGTCTTGTGGAAGGTACCTTTTCCAGCCACGCAGACCCTCTGCATACTCAAGCTATTGTACCTCGACCTACTTGCCTTCGCTGAGATGTAGTTGATACTTAAAGACACCACATTCACTAAAATCCTCCAAATACAAAGGCCTTATTGACCCACATCCCACCTCTTTTAGATTCTCTCCATCTTAGATTCCATACTTCTACTTTTCAACCACTCTTGTTGTTGTTCTTTTCTTTGGTCTTCACTTGCATCCAGCCAGTCCATGGGTGACCCCCGCCTGCCTTTCCTGTGCTTTCCCCCTACATTCTGAGAGTACAGACAACAGATTACATAACTGAGAAGATGGGCATTCTTGTAAGTTCAAGGTCGCCCACAGCAATTGGTTCCTCAGCTCTGCCCGCTGACCTGACAGTGTTTCTCCAAAACCCTCCTTTCCCTTACCATTTCGGTATTCTCATGCTTTGACCATACTTCAAGGCCCAGCCAATTGTCTTCCTCTCATTCAAGCAATGCCTGAAACCACTTACTCTGTCCAGTGCCAGTGCCTCCCTCCTACCAGTTCTCAGGGCATTGTCTGTACTTGTCTTGGGATACCCGAATATTCTCCCTTGGGGCATATCATACAGAGTTCTTATCTTCTTCACAAGTTTGTAACCTCTTCAAAGCAAGTTTCATTCTTTTTGCCTTTTATTTAATCCCCTAGGAACTGGTCTTGATACACAGTAGGCCCCAAATACAAATGTACCAAATGTATAAATGAACGAGTGAACACAAAATAGGGAAGCTTTCTTCAGTGACACAACCATGATAAGTTGGAAACTCACTCAACAGAGCTTATATAAAAGCTACTACTTTCCTTCAACAATATACTTTTCTCCAACAGAAGACCCAGAATACTAATTAGAAGAAAAATCTCCAGTCACTTGTAGTAACAAGATTTCTTTCTCAAGCTTGCAGATTCTTGTTCTAAAAAAAAAGAAACCTAACAACAACAAAAAAATGAGGAGTACATGAGATGTCTGTATTTGTAGCCAGACATAGAAATCTTTTCAAAACCCAGCTCTTGACAAAATATTAAAATTTCATGTTTTGTGAACACAGTGTAATGATAGTCAGATTCCCTAAATTATTTTCAGTCTCCACATTTCTGGTATTGTAACCTTTCCTGGAAGAGGCAAAGGAGAAGTAGAAATAAAGTAGGTGTTGGAAACAAGGGAAGGATATGAGAAGAAGATGCTTCCAAACTAAATCACAGAAAATGGAACACCCCTTCCAGAAATGAGGCTCCATGCAGCTTTTGACAACAGTTCAAAGCCGTCATGCTTCTTTAATTCCTAGATGCGTCAGCCGAGAAAGGTTTCAGTATTCCCACCGAAACCAGAGCGACTTCAGATTTATGTGATCCACACCCTTGGAATCAAGGCACCAACATGTTTTGCTGGAGGCATTGAAAAGCTTAGCATCTCTCTTTCAAAAAGGAAGGCTTCCTGTAAAACAAATGGAGCCAATCACAGGTGGAGCCGGTCCAGGTTATTACAGGAGCTCACATGGCAGAGGTGAGACTGGGCCGAAAGAGACTTCATGCTTGTTCTACACCTCACTTTGGCCTATCCTGATGTGTTTCTCACCGCTGGCTGTTTGAGCTTCAAAGTCTGGGCAGACCATGCTGTGTGTTTGTGAGTTCTCCAGAGATTTAGCAAAGCACCGTCCTGGCCTAATTTCCCCCACACCTGGACAGGTGTATGACTCATCTTCATCAACTGCCCTGGGAAGTCAGCCTTGCTGGGTAATTGTCCTTTCATGCCAAGTAGATGAGCTCTTGAAGCACTTAACTACTGTTAACTCATTAACTTACCTGTGACCGTTTACCTGCCCTGGCTCCAGACCAAGTGGAGGCCAAGGTCATAAGCAGAAAAGCAGATTCATTTGGTGAGATTCAGATTCGATGTCTCTTGTCAAAGTTCATTGTTTGGTTGGCGTAAGAAGGTTTGCCTTCATTAAAGTCACCAGGATACAAGAGCAAATAAGAAATCCTACAGGAATTTCCCTACAGGAGCAATTGCTAACTGGGACATATGCTCCTTTGAGCGGCTTTAGCTGATCTGTTGTTGGCATCCAGGGAGGAGAGGGAAGAGTTCAAACTATTCTTGACGCGCCCTCCTAAGGCTTCCCAGTCTCCATTCGAGATTGTGAACTCACGACTACTATTGGGATTCCGTAATGGTATTCCGCAAGTCTTAGGGGGAAGGAAAAATGTGGTTAACCACTGCCCTTGAAAATGTTTGTTTTAATATTTGCAGATTACACTGGGAACCCAAACATATTCAGTTAAACTTGATATCAACCAGATTTTCAACCATCTCTGTATGTGTGAATCATTTCTGGTTACTTAAAAAATTTTGGAGCCAAAGCCCCTTCCCTGGGGATTATACTTCATTAAATCTGGGGAAAGGCTTTGGGGTGTGTGCATATAAATGTATACATATACAAACGTGTGTGTGTGTGTGTATATATATATATACATATATACATGCATATATGTGTGTATATATGTATACACACACACACACACACACACTCACACACACATACATATACCAGGGATGCCAAATAAATGTATACAAGTGGACACTTTGGTTAATGTTGCTCAAGCAGTAGTTCATCATAATCAGAAGTGTCTGGACGCTGATGGTAACCACTCTGAGCACCTCTTGTAATTGCAGAAGGCAAATGTGACTCGTAGCCATCTTTTGTTATTGGTACATATTGAGTATTACAATTAATACAGTTTTTTCTTTTCTTAAAATGTATATACATTTTTTTTGGCACCCTCTGTATGTGTATTTAAAGTTAACATGGATTAATCGGTGCATTAATGTTTATTTGATCAATAAACAAAATAAGTAACCAAAATTGCTGTTTCATTCAACTGATATTCACAGACAGCCTACTCAGTATTAGGTACAGTGATGAGTAAAACATGGCCATGCCCTAGAGGAATTTATAATAAGTTCCAACAATTAGACAAAAAAGAAAAATAATAATGTCTTGTTCATCTTTGTAGCATCCCTACAGCTAACACAGACACTGGTTCATGGTAGAAATTCAATACACATTTATTACACAAATGAGTGACTTTATGTTCTTCCTACAGCATATATACCGTGTTTCCCCCAAAAATAAGACCTAGCCGGACAATCAACTTTAATGCATCTTTTGGAGCAAAAATTAATATAAGACCCGGTCTTATTTTATTATAATGTAAGACCGGGTCTTATAATATGATGTAATATGATATGATGATATGACATGATATGATATGATATGATATGATATGATACTGGGTCTTATATTAATATTTGCTCCAAAAGACACATTAGAGCTGATTTTCCGGCTACTTCTTATTTTGGGGGAAACAGGGTATGTTGCTTTTTTCTCCTGAGTCATCTTTCTTAAGGATCTGCCAGTATTCTTTTATGTAGTTAGGCATTCTTTCAGTTCACTGAGTTTGTACTGCTCCCTCTTACCATAGAGATGTTCCATTTCTCATCTCCTCTCCTCCTACCTTGTTAGCCTAGTTGAGTTCTATTCCCCTTGTAAATGTCAGCTCAAAAACCACTTACCCATGAACACCTTCCTTGATGTCTTCTGCAGACCCTGTTTCCTGACTTATGGACAACCTAAACACACTTCTTGTCTCATATTCTCTCTTGGAACCATGTTTCTTCTGCTCAGGACCCTTATATAAGTTTGAAATTTGATACTAATGCAATTATTTCTTTAGCATGTTTTCCTGTCTCTCTCACCAGAGAGAAAGCTCTGTAGGGACAGGCCCAGGGTCCATTCTTGTACCCCCAGGAATCCACACTGCCTGCACACAGCACATACTTAAGAACTATATTTTTCCAAGAATTATTAGCATGAATAAGTACATGGGGGAGAGAGAGAGACTTTTCTCAGTTCAAGAGCTAATAGGTAAGGTAACAAGCAGTCGCAGGGGTTAAATAGCAAAAATGTGTACTTTTTGCCAAAAAGACTCAGGACTAAAAGAAGTGAGAATAGGAGTAAGGGGAGAACCACTTTCCTTCGTCCCTGTCCCAGAAAAAATAAACAGGGTGACACGTCCATGGCATAAACAACATTCACTGGGCACTGTTTTACCAACCACGCACTGGTGCCAGTGCAAAGGTCAGGCTCGACAGTCAGGTTCTCACATTCCTCCTCTCGTCTTATCCCTTAGCTTTCACCTTTCAGTGAATTGAAATATCTTGACTGACACGCTGGGAAAGCAATTTCACAACATACTTAAGAGAGCAGGCTCAGGAAGCAGGTTGCCTGGGTTGGACTCCTAGCCCTACGTCGAATTAGCGTGAGGATAGGAAAAGATCCTCATCACTCCGTGCCTCAGCTTCCTTATTTATGAAATGGGATGCTAACAGCACCAGCTCCCTGGGATTGTAACGAGAATTCATGGAAGTTATGTACCGAGTTCACATGTGGGCATGTTAAGTTCTCACTATGTTGCTAGTGCTCAATTATTGGTAGCTAGATCAAGAAGGAAAAGGGAAATATGGGAACTAGCATTTATATAGAACACCTACTATGTGTCAGAAACTGTCACAAGTACTTTCGATCCACTTAGTCCTCATTTAACCCTCACAGCAGTCCGGAGAAGTGGTTAAAACTTAACTGCGAGGAGATTGTAGACCTCGCCAGTTTTCACAAAGAACTTCTGGTACGTAGTTTTCCTGCGGTGGGAATGTTGATTCTTTAAGGAGCAGAAGTAGATTATATCTCGCTGGGATGGTTTCTTAGAAAACTTATTGTTAAAGGAAATTCCTTACAATCCATTAAGACAATATTTGTATCCAGGGCAACTCTCCCCACTTTGAAGTCAATGGCCATCATTCAGATTTCCCCGTGCACAACCTCAAAGCATATTTAAGCTCAATCTGAGAAGAGGCCAAGGCTTGGCATAAAAAAAGTTTTGGACTTTAAACCAGTTCCCTAACTTCTCTGAACTTCCCTTTCCTCTTTTTTTTTTTTTAAGAAAATGGGAATGATAAGTGGGGATCATAACGTCAGCCTTACCTGCCTTATGTTGTTGTTCTGAGAATTAAATCAGTGACACTCAAAGCACAACCTGTGTGTCTGTCGACCACCATCGAACCCAGAATCACCAGTCTCAGTCCAGACTCACTGAATCAGACTTCCTGCGGGTGGAATCTGTTTAACAATATTCTTTAAGATGATCCTTCTACATGTTAGCATCCATGAAGAATGGGATTCAATGATGCAATAGATTAAAAAGAAAAAAGCATTTCATAAACTGCAACACATTTGTACCAAAAAAATGCATTCTATTTCTGGCCACCTCTTCCCTACCTACATGCTACCTCTCTGCTCCTCCCTCTTTATTTTCCCCACTCTATCTCCTGTATTTCTCACCATCTGCCATCCACTTCATGTTGTCCTTACCCCACCAAACTTAAAATATTGTGTCTGTAGAAAGCCTGCACCTTTCCAACGCAATCTTCAAGGTTCTATAAACAATAGGTGTTCAAATAATGTTTGATGAATAAATACATGGACAGATGCACAAATTGCACCGGATGTCCAACTGTGTCATCATTTTTTCTTTTTCCAAATTAAATCTTATTATATCTACATTGTAGTGCAAGGGATCCTGCCGACTTCGCCATGTGTCATGCAGGGCGTCCGGCGGGGTCTCTGGTCCCGCTCCCCACACAAAAACGCAGGATATGGATAGGCCAAAAAGGAACACCAACGGAGCCATAAGTAGGGGAGTCATATCTCTATACTCTCGCTGGCGGCTGGGTTGGAGAAACAGGAAACAGGAGCCACACAATTCTCAACCCTCACTGTGCCGCTTGCAGGCTCAGCCACCATCTCCTTGCTAGCCCCCATTTTTCTGCTAGCCTAGCCACGGCAGTTATATTAGTGCCCAATGGCTCACTGGTTACAGCTGACGGCCAACCAGCCACAGCTGATGACCATTTGATCACAGTCGATGGCCATTTACTACCTGAGCCAGCACCTTTCTATGTGAGGCCGAGAGCCTGGAAACTGCTTTTTGGGGCTCTGTCCCCACATACATAATACCGTGTTTCCCCGAAAATAAGACCTAGCCAGACCATCAGCTCTAATGCATCTTTTGGAGCAAAAATTAATATAAGACCTGGTCTTATTTTTCTATAAGACCGGGCTAATATAATATAATATAATATAATATAATATAATATAATATAATATAATATAATATAATATAATATAATACAATACAATACAATACAATATAATGTAATACCGGGTCTTATATTAATTTTTGCTCCAAAAGACATTAGAGCTAATGTTCCGGCTAGCTCTTGTTTTCCGGGAAACGTGGTAGTTTTTCCCTCAATAATCTCAAGTGCTTTCACATGATCTTACTGAAGTAAGCAGAGGCCGGTGCCAGTGCCTCACCCCCAGCTCCTCAACCTGGACAGATGCTGAAATAGAAAACGAGAGAGTTGGGGTGCTTGCCTCGTAACATACAGAAACAGGAATAGTCAGAATTGGAGTCTAGTGTTTAGATGTCCCAGCCCCTGACCCATTGTCCTCATTTCCAAGGCCTTGGGGTATAGAGAACACAGAAGATGAACTGCAGCTCCTCTTTCTTTAGCAGTCGGGTCAAGGGAAGCATAGGCGACCTCTCTCTACCCGGATGCTCTGAGACTGAGAGAGAGAGCATTTGTAAAATGCCTGCAGCGTAGTTAGTGCTTGATAAATACTACATCTCTTCCCCCATGTTCTTTCGGGCTGGCTCCTGCCAATGTCATCAGCAAAGTGACTTGGCTTGATGGCGACGAAGTGTAGTCCTGCCCTTTGGTCTGCAGTTCTTCAACAGCTGGGGTGAAAGGCTTGTTTAAGCTCTAAGTGAAAAATACAACCAGTACAGTTTTCACAATGTCTGTTCCTTAGACTATTTGAATCCAAATCCCTGGTGGTATTTTGGTTTGTTTGTTTGTTTGTTGTTGTTTTTTAATGCAGATTCTTGAATCCTACCCAAGAACTCCTCATATTCCCAGGGAGTGGATCCTGGAACGGTGTGTTTTTTGCAAGCACCCCAGGTGACCCTTATGCCCACTCAAGTTTAAGAACCATCGGTTTAGTTCATTAAGTGTCAGCCTTGTTTGTACATTAGAAACAACTCGGGAACTTTTAAAAAAACATTGAAGCCCAAGTTCCTTCCCAGAACAATTGAAGAAGAACATGGTGGTGGGGGGCGGGCGGGGGCGGTACAGTGAATGAGGGTTAGGATGGAAGACAGAAGTCAGGGAAGAAGTAGACCTCTTTTGCCCTCTAATTAATCCATTAGCATTTAAATTTTGAGCTGTTGGAGGAGAAAGAAAATGAAGGCGAAAATTATATTCGTGTTTTGAAGTTTTCTTCCTAAATTAAGAGCATAACTTGAGGTATCCCTGGCATGTTGAAAAGAAGCCCTTTTCTCTCTTTCTGTGTAGTATTCGCTAACAGTAATAAGGCCAAAATGAACTGAGGGACAGGTTAAGTTTCTCCCTTCAGCTGCCTTGTAACAGTAAGAGAAATGCTGTCCTCACGTGAGCGAATGCACTGCTGCATTAAGGAACACTACCTCACATTTAAATAATCTGCACGTTAATTATTATACTAACATTTTGTCAACTGTCAAATGCTTGGAAATAATTTAATATCCTCCCATGTCTATGCAACACATTTATTGATATCCATAAAGTGAGTTCCTCCAGCAGTGTCTAGACTGAATGTCAATAGGGTCTGCTGAGGGAGATTCTTTACACGGAGGGAGGATATTAATAATGGAATTCAGAAATTATATTTTATTTTGGTTGAATAAAGGATTAGAGGGGACAAGACCACTGTGCCCTCTTAATAATCAGATGCATAAATACATGCAGCATAGCCAAGCCATTTTGAATATCGAAAGTGAAAAACGATCAACGTAACTCGCTTTTAGCGAGTTATTTTACATAATTTTACAGGTTAAAGTCTAGTCTTGTATGGTATATACCACAGAGTGGTTTGCTTGTGTCCTTTGCAAATAGAATGGTGCATTTGGGGATGTAGCCTCCCACTTTCGGAAACCTGAA
This sequence comes from Rhinolophus ferrumequinum, assembly GCF_004115265.2. Taxonomy (NCBI): domain Eukaryota; kingdom Metazoa; phylum Chordata; class Mammalia; order Chiroptera; family Rhinolophidae; genus Rhinolophus; species Rhinolophus ferrumequinum. Next base: position 63,180,495 of record NC_046297.1, read on the forward strand.
TTCTGAAAAAGGTGAAAAACTGAATTTGGCAGACATCTTTGGCTCTGAAAAAATAGGGACCTCCATCTCAAAAAGAGGGACCTGCGGATGTCCCTTAGAAAATAATCCAAGTTTCATAGTGACGGGAAAAGGAGACTTGCTGTATGTTCGAGGATCGTATAAAAGTGTTACCGTCCTTGGCCATGTAGCAGATGCTCTGCTAAACCCTTCAGAGCTTCTTCACACTTAGTCCCTGGGAGATACACCCAGTTAGTACCGCCTGACGTTATGGTTGGTTTCTGAAGATTTCTGATTCAGAGAGTTGAGTTCATCCCATTCCCCAGTATATGGCACGTTTAAAAGCATTTTTCTGTACAAAGCCCCCTTTCACTTAATTATCCCTTTTTTTATCCTTATGCCCTACTCCCATTCCCTCCCATACCCCACAAATTGCCATTCTGGTGTATTTATATGCATTTTCGTTTGAACCTGCTCTCACACAGCGTGTAATGTGTGAACGGTAATAATGTTAGAGCTGTTTCTTAACGTTTTCAGTTAGAGTTGTTTTGAAGCTCCACTGATGTTGCTCTATGAACCTCAAACGCAAGGTACATAGATGAGTCCAGTTTCACAGATGAGGGACCTGAGGCTTAGACAGTAAATTGCTGAGCACAGCATCACATGGATATTACGTTGTAGACCTTGTCTCCAGGTCGGCTTTACGCCACAGTTAGTGCCCTAGACCACTTCCCTGTATTGCTTCTCTTTGGAAGTGTTATGTTGTTTGTTTCCCACAACTCCCCTGTGAAATTCAGAGAGGACAAGTAACTTGTCCAAGTTCCCCTGCGAATTAGACTACAACCCAGGTCTGCCTGAGCCCTGAACCTGTGCGCTTTCCATTTTCTGATCTAATGAGCTATCACTGTTAGAGTCTTCTGAGCGAGTTCACTCTTCAAACCTCTTGCGCTGGGTTTTATTGTTCAGTGGACTGGGAAGGGGGACGCTTTTCCTTATCAAACAGCACGATGTGAGGGATAAAGCGTCTTGTGGAGAGAGGCCTACTGGTTTGTGTCAGTTCCAATATCACCACGGCTGGTACTAACGTGATTTGTCCCACTGAAACCTAAGGAGCCAAAGAAGGTGACACAGGTAACCTCTCCTCTCAGGGTGGGTTTCCGCCAAGGTCTCACACTGAAATGGTGAGAGAACTATTTCATTCTTTCTCTAAGGCTGACATGATGCAAGAGGTCTGGTGACAGGAAGGTTTTTTTTTTTTCCCTCTAGTTGCCCTTGGACTCTTTGTCTCCTGGGATTATGTAAAGCTCCTTGTATGCCTTGGCAGGGGGCCTCAATTGCATTGTCCTTGCTGGTAAGCACCCAAGCAGAGTGAACTGAAGAGTCAATTCTTCAGAATAGTTCCTGAAGCTAGCTCACAGGTCTAGTCCACTAGGCCTGAGCCGAGTCTTGTAGACCAAGGTTCTTATGCCTACATTAGACTAAAGGTATAAAAGAATCTACCTGTACACTTTTGTCTTCAGCCATTTTGCATTCAGCCAACTATTTTAGATGAGGCAGCTTCCTTGACATCAAACAAAGGGGAGAGAAGACTTGACATTTTAGAAGTATTGAATAGAGGGTTTTTTTTGTTGTTGTTATCATTATTCTGATACAAATTTGAAGGATCGTCTTATGTGGGAAAAATGTGATACCATTTTAGAGTCAACCAATATAAATATCTCACAGTCGCTTCTTTTCAGCGTAACCTTGGGCGATTTACTTAACCTCTCACTTCTTTTTTTTTCAAACATGAACTGGAGACCATGACATCCATCTCTCAATGCTATTATGAAATAATATGAGAAAATGCATTTAAAATACCTGGCGCATTATGAAACATTCATTGAATGTTAGGTCACATCAGAAAGAAGAGATTGGTGAATATTATTGTATCTCAGCTCATTTTCAAGATTTTTCTAGTTGAGGTTAAATTATAGATTTTTTTTTCCTTTGCCCTTTCAGTTCATTTTGGTAGAGGACAGCTTACTTGGGCCTTGCAGCATTTGGAAGGTCATTCTGTGCATGAATTTGTTTTGGCATTTATTTCTGCCTTCTTTATTTTATTTTATCCACTGCCAAGAGGGCATTTTGATTGGCATGGAATCCAAGTGAAACGAAGCACTCCCTCTGAGGGACATACATGCAGGAACTCTGTGAGAATTGCCTCCTTTCTGTCAGATGAGGGCTGATTTTCTTCCCCTTCGCTGTGTTTCTGAGCGATTTTTGATGTTTTCCTGGCCCTTTCAGTTTCATTCCTGGCCTGCCTCATTCACCAACACCACGGCACTATCAGCTCAGACCCAGAAACATGATGCCAATGTTGTAGAATCCAGTTAGACATGGTAACGTCTCGTCTGAGGCTTACAGGACACTGTGACTAAATGTATTTTCGAGACTAAATGGAGAGAAGTGTTTCTCTGCCTGTCTCACACTTGGTTTCATTACTCACCCTCTTTCCTAGTGATAGGGATTTTCTTCACTCTCCGTTGAAAGATATCAATCACCTGAGCTCACCTGTTCCCATGAGCTGTGCTTTTAATCAGTGGCTCCAGAATTTGGGCATTTTGGAATCATCTGAAAATTTCTACGGCGTTAAGCAGCACCCCTTTCAGGTAGTTAAGGGATGAAATGCATCCTTCAATGAGCTCCATCACAGAAACTCTGGAGAGGCGGTAACTCTGCTTTAGGAGAGAGTCTGCGAGGGTCACGTGTTCGTTATAAGCATGTGTTACACTTTGCATGGAAGAATCTTCAGGAAGGGAACATGTGTAATGAGCAGCAAGGCAACTTAGATTAGATTAAGTTGGTGGGGGTTTAAAACCTCAGACCTAGAACCCTTGTCTTTCAACACGTGGTACCTCACTAGCAACCCCCACACCTTTCATTTGCTCCCTAACTGGAAGAGTTGTTGTTTGCTAATCTTTTGATGTAAATCCAGAGTTTTTCTTTGCATAGAAATAACTTGCCTAGAAGCAAATATTTGAGTTTCTGTTTCAGTTTCCTTAAGCTAAGGAAGAGCTTAAAGACACCTAAAGCCATCTGGGTGCAGAATATGTCTTTGAGATTTTTAAAACCCCTTCCAAACCATCGACAACTGTATTGCCCACACTTAGTTCAACAGAAAACAACAAATGACAAATCACCCTTAATTGATTCTTTCCAAAACGTTCAAGTTTTCATTGAAACAACACTTTTTTTCTACTCATTCTATCAATTTATAAAAAAGTAAGTACAATGTGATTGTACAGGTTTGGGAACAAACACAGTTCTCTCTTGGTGAGACTGGTGGGAGTAAAGGTGAAGCAAAGACGAGTTGTTTGTTGGCCTGAGTGCTGAGTATACCGTGGTATCAGCCAGCATATTTAACAGCAGAAGAGTAGAAAGTTGTTAATTTCAAGGGAAATCAAGTTTATTTAGGAGCTATCCTACTGTATTTTATTTACTTATACACTGGCATTCTGATTTATAAAGATAAAAAGGAAAAATGAATCAGCCATAATAATTTTATGGTCATTGGCCACCCATTATATCTAAATGATATAAGTGATACCTAAATTCAATCTTCTCACAAACCCCAAGGTTCCCCTCCAGTTGTCAACTATAGGAAGCCTCCCACGTGCCATATTCCACGCTCAGAACTCTTGGCTCTTGTACTTTTCAGTTATTATTTCTGAATTATTAGATAATTTCTAGTCTCCTTTCTCTTAGTCCACATTTTAAGGGGAAGCTTCTGGGATGCAACGTCTATGCCAGTCTTTTTTCACAGAGACCACGAAGACGTGATCTAATTTATCAGCATATATTTTATTATGTAAGTTTTTAGTAAAAAAAAATTAAAAAAATTAACATATCTGCAGGCATTTTATGCTTTATAGTCGACAAAACGCTCTCACTCCTCTTATTCGTTAATCCAACAAATAATAATAGAGCAATTTCTGTGTGTCCCGCATGATTCTCTACCTTAGAGAGTTGGAGAGGTCAGATGAGGCATCTCTGAGAAGGTGACATTTAAGTTGCTACCTGAATGTGAGAAACAAGCAGACTCGTGATAGACAAGGTGAAACATTCTTTAAGTTCCAGAGTAGAAGTCAATGGAGCCTGTTGGAGACACAGACAGAAAGTATACTGAGTGAAGGGAGAGTGGCAAGAAGTGAGGTCAGGTGGGGGATGGGGAGAGAGGTCCCGGTAGACGTTGGCAAAATTTTCTACTTTATTCTAAATGAAATGGGGAGCGCTTGAAGGGTTTTAAGGAAGGGGATGCCTTGTTCCTTTTACAAGTTCATCCTAGCTTCTGATTGAAGAATGATAAAAGCTGGAAAATCAGTGGGCAGGCTAATGTGGATTAATCTCACAGACATTATGTTGAACAAAAGAAGCCAGACACGAAAGAGTGCATCCTATACTAGACATTGATTTATGTACATTGTAGAAATGCACGGTTCTGTCATCTAATGTCTCTGTGGTTTACCAGTCGTCCGGGCAGGAAAGGATGGCGATGGTGATAATGGTGAGGGAGAGACCATTAGTGAGTCTAAGCCTTGTCACAAACTTTCTAACAGGGGGAGAGGGATGCGATTATCCTCCGTGTTATATAAAAAGGAAACAAGTCAGAAGAGCAAATTGCCTTATCTACACTCGCGGAACTAGTAGCCGTCGATCTAGTTCTCAAAATCAGAGTAGTCTATTTATTTTAATTACTAAGAAACATTCAGATATATTCATTTATGCAAAGGACTTTTACTCAGCAATAAAGAGGGAAAAAAAATGACTGGTCATGCAACGATGTAGATCAATGTCACAGACTTTACATTGAGTAAAAGAAGCCAGTCACAAAGAGGACGTATTATGTGAAGTTTTGCAACAGGCAGAACAAATCTATGGGATATTGTGACAGAAGTAAGAAAAGTGTATCTCTGTGAATGCAGGGGTTAACTGGAAAGGGCCATGAAAGAACTATCGGAAGCAATGGAAATATCGTATACCTTGATCTGTGTATGGATGACGTGGGAATATATATTTGGCAAAATCCATTGAACTGAATTCTTAGGGGAACAAAGTTCAACATACATAAGTGATTTCCCAAACATATATGGTCAAAATATGACAGTGCTGGCATGAGCATCCAAGTCTTCTGAAGTCAGGTCACATACTCTTGCCTTAGAGTCATAGAGCTTGGGCTTGAAGCAACTCAAGAATCCCAGCTTCCGACCCCCTCGTCAAGTGTCATGACATACTGGTAACCAGACTAACCATCTTCTGTTTGAACATATAACTCATAAAGCCTAGAACTCAAATATGTGTCTCACATGCGCAATGTGAACGTCCTTCGAGAACAAGAGAACCTCTGCTGAGAATATTGGAGAATTTTTCATGACAGCAGATTTCTTGGTCTTGAACCGTGTGAGAACATGGTTCTTCTAAGAAAAGCTCTCAAGATCCAGCATGAGACAAAGAACCAAGACAGCTTAAAATAAGTTCTGTACAAGGACTGGTTTAGCTTATCAGAATTTAGAGCCACTCTGGTGACACCTCTGACAATGGTGTCCGTATGATTGATGCAGCTGAGCAGATAATAGGACGCGATACCCTTACAGGAATGGCATTTTGGCAAAACACAGTATCTTCTGACTAACAGTTCATTTTTTATAAGATTCTATTCTTGGACCTCATACTTACACAATCTCATTAGTCTGCCATTAATCATTTGTGAGTCTGTCTATATTCTGTGATTTTCAAGACCTGGATTTGCATGCGGGAAAACAATATGTCGCATGTCTTGATAACGCTGGCCTCCTAAAATGAGTTTGGAAGTGTTTCCTTCTCTTCAGTTTTTTGAAAGGGTTTGAGAAGGATTGGTATTAATTCTTCTCTCCAAGGTTTGGTGGAATTCACCCGTGAAGCCATCTGGTCCTGGACTTTTCTTTATTGGGAGGTTTTTAATTACTGATTCAATCTCTTGACTCCTTAGTGGTCTTTTCAGATTTTCTATTTCCTCATGATTTAGTCTTGGCAGACTGTATGTTTCTAGGAATTTACCTATTTCTTGTAGGTCATCCACCTGGATCCCATAAAGGCATTTAGTCCATGGATAGTGTCAAATATTGGTTTCTGTGAGGGGATGTGGTCTGGGAATCTCCTAATCTGCCCTCTTGCTGATGTCACCAGAGTTAGTTTCTTCTGTGGGCTGTGAGGGAAGGACTTGTACCAGGCCATTTTCCTTGGCTTGTAGGTGACCATCTTCCCCAGATGTTTCCTTGCATTTTCTTCTCCCTGTGCACATTTTTCTCCTTTTTATAAGGATAACAGTGATGGGGATTAGGTCCCTCCTTAATGACCTCATTTTCACTTGATTATCTCTGTAAAGACCCTCTCTCCAAATAAAGTCACATTCTTAGGTAGTGGGGGTTAGAACTCCAACATATCAGTTTTGGGGGAACATAATTCTACCCATAATATATTCTGACCATTTAGTATGAAAAACAGGTATATTTATCTCACTTTGTTAGTTAACGTAGACTACTAGTCAATGTGTGTAAAAGCACTTAGTACGCTGAATATTTGTGTATAAAAGTAAGGCAGTAAAATTAATGAGAGAGAACGACATAGAATTAATAAAACCTCTCTCTTGACTGAGAACAGCCATGTGCCTGGCACACTTCTAAATGCGTTAACTCATTAGTCTTTAAAATGTCTTGTGGAGGTGGGGGAATGAATAGTATCACCCTCATTTAAAGAGGAGGAAACACGTGCGGCAAGTTGGAGCAGCTGGTTAAGAACACAATGGTAGGAGCGCTTGCGAGCCACTCCATCAGAGGTCAGAGCCTACAGGCTTGATCTCACCTTCCCAGTACACTTCTTAGTGATAGAATCAACTGTAAATTTCCAGAGTAAAGATTATTACAAAGATAAAAATAAATAGTAAGGAATAAAAATAGAAATAATGTCTGTAGACAAGGTAAATGGAAAAATAGTTGAATATGTGGACCTATTGGAGACAGCATAATATTATACACTACAGTATCATTATGTAGCACATATGTAGAGAAGTTGATTAAAATTGATGAGTAGGGAAAACTATGAACTTCAATTTTTCTTGTAGTGGAATTCCAAATAAAGCAGTGAAGTAGTGATAGAGAGTAAGGTCTTCCTTCCTGACTTCGAATTCTGACTACACTATTTGCTAACTTTATGATTTGCCCTGTTACTGTCTGTGCCTCAGTTTCCTCATTTTAAAGAACAGGTATAGTGAAAGTATTACTTTTGAATGTTAACAGGAATCAGACGTACTAATATTGATAAAATACTAAAAAAAAAAACAAGCAACGCTTGGCGTAAAGTAAGCTATCGACTCAAGGAAGGTAATTCCAGAGCAGAACTAAGAATCTGAAGTTCAGAGAAACCCTCCGCCACCCCTAAGATCCACCCCATAAGTTGATCAAAGGATAACTGAGGGATAGTTAATACAGTAGGCTAGTAGCAGTACCTTCAACCCACAGATAAGTTTGGACCTTTCTAAAGAGAAACTACAATTGTTTTAGACCTACTGTGTGCCGGGCTTTTATCTAATATATACATATGCCTATGAAATCTCATCCATCAGTAGTTCAGAGGACATATGCTCTTATTGTAATAAACCATTTTTTAGGGATGATTAAACTGAGACATGTCCAGGGTTATACAGTCTTTGATTCAGGTTTATTTTACCCCAAGGCCTATGTTATTTTCCACTAAACTAAGTAACCGGAAATATAAGCCACGTATCCCTTTTCTTATATCTCTTCTTCTTTGAATCCCTAATAGTGGATACTGTTACCCCAAGTACTTGAATTGATCCTATACCTTGCCAAGAGATTAAATGATTAGTTAGTGATTTGAAAGGAATAATTTCTTCCTCCAAAGAGATGGCATCTTTTAATTTCTCCGACAGATTTTTCCCCCCTCTCCTTATGAACAATCTATGGAAATTACCCAGAGAAGCCTGTAACTGCAGGTTTCTGATTAATCTTTCTTTGGATACCCCTGTATGGTGACAGAATGGTCAGTGGGGATAGTTTTGCAATTGATGTTTCCAACCATGATAGGAACACAGAGCTGAAGAGAGGATCAAAAGGCATTTCATGCAGTAGAGACATCTGTCTGTTTTTGCAGCAGCAGAAGATGATACCGTGATCTGATTATTACTGTCAACCAGAAATCATTAGCACTCGTGAGGCTACCTCTGAGTGCAGATGCAGGGAAGAGTCCCTGGCAGAGGGACTCAGAGTTCAGCCTCACAGTTTAATTTCAGAGACTAAAGCGTGTGTGTACCCTCACCTACTGCATCGACTCCAAGGCACAGAATGGCCGGAGAGAAGCAGAGGAGTTGAAGAAAGCACCTTGGGCTGAGTCAGGGCAACCAGAGGTAAACGTGCCAGACTGATGGCCCCAAGGGGCCATTCTGTGTGAGGACCACCTAAGCCCATGCATGAACCAAGGGGATCCCGAATATATTAGTACCTAAAGGAGGAAGCTGCCTCCCAGATGTCTGGGAAAATGCCAGGTGACACTGAGCCTTAGTCCCGACGTGGTCACTGCGAAATCCTGGGCAAGGACCATCTCCTCTCTGCTGGAGCTTCTGGGCCTCGTTTTGCAAAGCATAGGCCTTTCGGATGCCTAGGCTCTGGCCGACTCTGATACCTCTGCCTGCTGCGGCTTGGGAAAGAGAGCTTCCAGGATCTAGATGGGCTTTTGGTTTGGCTCTTCATAGCTGTATTTACTCAAAAGCAGGGAATCATTCTTTTTTTAGGGTATTTCATCATTGAAGTCCAGTTCCATATATGTGGATATGTCCTAGCATTTATTTGAATGGAAAAAAAGAAAAGGACTTTATATCAAAAATTCTAAGTTCAAAGCTCAGATGTAAGCACTCTGAGCACATTCCTTAATCTTTCGCAGGCTCAGTTTACTCAGCTGTAAAAGGGAATGATGAGATCTGCCAACCTATGAAATAGTGGGGAAAGGGAAGGCGAGTAGTATTGTCTTCCGACTGGCACACTACTGCGTGCTGGGGGTCACACCCATCATCTCACTTGGTTCTCACAGAAGCCCATTGGAATAAGCTTCGCCTGTCCCAGTTTCTAGGAGCAAGTTGTTGACACACGATGAACACCGGGATAGAATTCCCGGCCACCAATGGTGGCAGTTCCAATGTTCAGTATCTTCTCGTTGTAACCATCTTCATCAGGCATGCTCCGAAGAGTGAAATGAGCCAATAGGGTGGCAGCCCTTTGTACCTCCTGAATGTGCATCTGATGGCCGTGTGGGGAGTACAGGAGCATGGCGTCTGGGGTCCGATTGGCTTGGGTGCCTCTGCCATTTATTAATACAAACACCAACCTGGGACAAGGACTTCAATTCCCATTAACCTCAGGAGTGTGTGTGTGTGTGTGTGTGTGTGTGTGTGTGTGTCTAAATTGGAGACATGAATATTATTTACCTCATGGTTTTATTTAAAGCATGATGATAGGAGGGGTTTTCATTCTCTTGGCCTCTTTACATCCATCTAGGGAGAGTTTTGCTAAACTTTTACTCCTGGCTTCATCTGACCCCTCGCTTTTTCAGTCTTAATGAGGGGTGACTTCAAAATGACAGGTCCTGCAATTTCTGCTTCATTAGCCTCACAATGAACCCACACAGCCCCTGTGGGCACGACCTGGTGTGTATCAGTCATCCCTTTACTGCCTCCCCTGGGGCAAAACTGCTGCTCGTGAAGCACCTTCCAATCAGAACTCTCTTCTTTCATGGGGCAGCTAATCCTCCAATGTCTATAAGAAACATTTAACAGCAGGTGAGCACCCTTTCAATCTAAAGAGCATTTCCACAGGACCTTTGCAAATGCTGTTCTGTTCCCTTGTTGCCATATGCACAATGTATCTTTTAGGAATGTATTTAGGAATGTAAATTTCCGTCTCTTAGAATATGTGACTCACCACCAGTCTTCTTAGTTGCCAATTGCCAAATAAGAAATCAAATCCAGTGTGTTACTAAGTGAAAGAAATCCATGCATCCTGTATGATTGCAACAACATGACATTCTGGAAAAGGCAAGACGATGGAGGCAGTAAAGAATCAGTGATTGTCAGGGATTAGGGACGGGGGAGGGATGAATAGCAGGAACACGGGGGATTTGGGGACACGGACACTATCTCATATGATACTACAATGGTGGGTGTATGTCATCCCACATTTGTCCACATCCATGGAATATTCAACACCAAGAGTGAAGCCTCCTCATGGAAACTGCGGACTTTGGGTGACTGTGATGTGTCCACGTGGGTTCATTACTTTTAACAAATGTGCCACTCTGGTGGGGGCTGTTGATAATGGGGGAGGCTGTGCCTGCGTGTGTGTGGCGGGATCAGGAAGTGGATGGGAACTCTCTGTACATTTTGCTCATTGTTTCTGTGAACCTGAAACTGCTCTAAAAAAATAAAATCTATTAAAAACAAAAACAAATCCAGACATAGGTAGGTAGAGACTTTATCTGAAAGGATTATCACAAGAAGGGGAAAGGAACTATTGTAATAGTGAGAACGAGCTGGCTGACTGTAGGCAAATAAGCGTCTGGTCTTGTCACAAGTAAACATGGAGGTATTTGTGATTCTTATCTAACTCACGTGGGGAAGGGTCCTTCTTTGCAATAAGCTGTTTTCCAGAACACAAAGGGATAGGGGTGGGTGGTGGATTTCTTTCTTTTTCTCCTTCCTTCCTTCCTTCCTTCCTTCCTTCCTTCCTTCCTTCCTTCCTTCCTTATTAGTTTCAGGTTATATATATATATATATAACCTTCGTATATTTGCTTATAGTTGACATTCAATATTATTCAGCTTCAGCTTCAGGTATACAGTGCAGTGTCCAGGCATCTACAGGAGTTGGATTTCTTAATCTTTGCTCTTTTCCAGAAGCACAATGCTCAGGTAAAATTATAATTGTCACAATCTAGTTTCCCGGGAGAAGGACCAATTTTCACAAATGGAGGTTACAGTGTCCCTGGCCCATAAAATGGGAGAATTTTCCAAGGGTCTTCTGTAATGGACACCTGCTGCATTTCACACTATGGGCTCTAAGGCTTAGTTTCATCATCGATAAATTCAGCTAATACTATACACTCTGCCTGTAAATTGTGAGGATTACATGAGGCGATGCTAAGTCACAAGTGGTGAGTGTCTTCAACGTGTTATTTCTCCTTTCCTCATTACTTCTATCTACAGAGCAATGTTCCAGTATGATCCAGAGCTGCCACCAGGCAATGACCTAAAAGTAAACTGATGGCTTCCCTCCGATGTGAAGATCGTCCCTGTTTGCAGTGGCAGCATGTTTTGTTTGTGACGCAATTTTTATGGGCTGGGACCTTTGTGCTTGAGGTTCTCTGGATGCCTCACTTCCCTCCTGGGTTAATTTCCATGAGGCAAAAAGAAGAGTAAAGGAGGGGTAGCAGGAAGGGAAAGGGAAAAAGTAAGGACTCAGGATGTCATATCCTCTTGTCAACTAGGTGGAGAAGCATCTCTCAGAGGAACAGTTCTAATAAGCTACAAAGCATTGACGAAACAATCTTAGAGAACGTGCAGATCCCAGCAAGCCCGACGCTGACAAGGGGAAGAGCAAGTGAAGACTGTTTCTCTTAACTGCTAGGAGCACAGAGGAAAAGTGCAGCTATTTTGGGTTTGGGTACAGCTGTTTTATTTTGGAAAACAAAAGTCTTGGCCTAAGTGAGATGGTTTCAGGAACTCAGTAAGGATTGCTGCTCGAACTTATCTTGAAGTTACCCCAGGGAAAAAAAAACAAAACAAAACTGAACTAAAGTTGAGAGAGGAGTGCTGTCTATCAGTCATTCTTACTATAGTAAGACATAATTTATTCAAGTTGTTTTCCCTTAATACCTAAGATTTAGTTAAAATCAACCATTCTTGGATAGAGTTGCTCAAAGAAACCTCAACATGTCACGGTAACCAACAGTTTCCGTATCAGTCTTCTTACATCCAGGAGCCAAACAAGCTAATTTGAGCTGTCTCTGCATTTTTATTCATGGAAATTTGAACAGAAAGTGACCATACATCCCAGTTTGCCTGAGGCGGCCTCACTCATGCTTTTTCTAGTGCCCTGTCTGCTTTAGCCTTTGTCCTGTTGTTTTCCTTTTGTGAGATGAAGTATTATTAATTTGCGTTTGAGGTCACCGAGGATGAGTTTGGTAGTCATCCACTTTGTTCTTCCAGCCTCCGTGGTGGTCTGTTTCATCTGAGAGTGTGTGGAATGCAATGCAGGGAACGGAGCTCTCACTGTCTTTTGCTGACTTTCGCCAGATCCCTCATTATCAATGTCTTCCTTTTCAAGCACAATCAGGGTACTTGCTGGCGAAATAAATTGCACTTGGACTGCAGGGGCCAGGGCCAGCAAATTGCTTCTGACTCCCCCTGGTGGAAGGAGGAATATTCAGTGATATTGCCCCACTAGTCACCTACTGTCCCAGCCAGTTTGTGCCAGATCCTATGTCAATACCCGTGAGGTTGCAAAAGCTCATCTAAAGGGTCAGTGGGAAACATGGGAAATTATAGGTTAGATGCACTTGGAATGGTGTTTGAAAAGGGAGCTGAGGAAATGGAGAGCAGCCTAAATATCTTGCTGCAATGATTTTGCCATTTGTTGTAAGAGCTAAATTTACAATTTATTAATTTTGTTGTTTATTAACTTATAACATTTTTCAATAAAATCTTTTGATAGCAATTAGGTTTTTTTTTTAAGTATGTTACTGAAAAGTTAAGGATGATGACAAACATCTTTGATGACAACCATGTGACATACAACATGTTGATTGACAATTTACTTTCCATCAGAGGGGCGGTAGTGATGTCACAGACCTTTTGAAAAGCAGGATATTCAGATCTGCTGAAGAAATGTTAGCATCTACTTAAAAAGACAGAAGTTATTTTAAGAAGTCTCTATTTGAATAAACTGTATATGTGTGTGTGTGTGTGTGTGTGTTTGTATATATATATACACATCATTATAAAAAGCATGACTTTTCATTTAGATCAAGTGGTTCTGTTTTCTGTATTAATTTCCCTTGGTTTCAATTCCACATTTTCTTGTGTGCTTATCAAAACTGAAATAATAACTATATGAGAGTTGGTTTCATGAATGTAAGAACTTAGTAAATTAGAAAGTGATACCAGCTTTGTGCTAGTGTCAGGAAAGCCTTCCAATAGAAAATCAGTTAAAATAATTCCAATAATTATTTATTTTATCCAATTCATGGAATCAAAGTAAAGTGTTTAGAAGTGCATTCTTCCAAAAGTGAGATATTTCACATTATTGTGAATGCTATTGCAAATTCAGCAAAAGAGTTCAACAATAAAGATAAGATTACTTTATATGACTGTAAATTTTGGTGGTACATAACCTTATATATCGAAACTATACATACTTGACTAAGAGACCTATGAAGAATTATTATTAATTTTGTGTGTATAATAAGAGTATTATGATTATATTATTTTTAAAAGCAAACTTTGCCTTTTAAAATACACACTGAAATATTTATGAGTGAAATGTTTTGATGTCTGAGATTTTCTTCCAATAAACCAATGTTAGGGTAAGGGAACATACACAGGTACAAATAATACAAGAGTGCCTATGAATAGATGGTGGTTGTAGGTGAGTGATGGGTACATGGGAGCTTACTGAACTGTTTCCTATGTTTCTTGGATGTTTGAAATTGTCCATAATAAAGAGGAAGGAGAGAGAAGGAAAGAGACAGAAACAGAGAGACAAAGAGGAAGAGAATAACTGAAGAAGTTCCAAAAGTTTGGTTATTAAGCAGATGATGAATTCAAATCCTCAGCATCACAGTATGAAATGAGATTTTAGAAATGTTGGCTTCTTTGAAAAAAAAAAAAAACATTTAGGAGCCACCATACATATCAAATATCCTACAATGGTAACTGTTTGTAAACAAGTCTTCTCAATGTGGTTGCATTTTACTCAGCATCAGGTGGAATCTTCAATATGCAACGTCAGTGTCTGGAGCTCTTTACAAACTGTATTTAGGAGAACCTGAAGGTTAAAGGGCTTGTATCATCACCTTCATTCACCCGGTGATCAGCATTCCTTATCATTGAGGATGCTTGCTTGTAGTCCTTTGAGCACCTCTGGCTCTCTTATGGGCTCCCTCTGGCAGGCTTACGAGTGTGAGTGATGCAGGAAATGTTTTCTCAGCTGTGGTAGTATCTCCACAAATATCCCCAGAATCCTTTCCGTTTAGTTGTTTTAGTTTCACCTGCTCCCATGGTGATTGCACTTCACACAGTTTGTGCCAGAAAACATGATTCACGCTGTTATGATTATTTTTGTTATTAAAGAAGTAATCTTCTGTAGCGAATAGATCTTTGCATTCAATTCATTGTTTTAGTGGCCCTCTGGAAAAGTATTATTTGTATTTCACTTCTATAACACAGAACCAAAAAATAAATAAATAAAATACCGTTAGCGGAGACATTCAGAAACATGTGTGTCTTCACACAATGCATACGTAACCGACCTCCACGGAATCATTTATTGGAATTTTCTTTGTTTTCTAAATGCAAAACAAAGGCATTTTAGTTTATCATCATATGGTTTTTCCATCTATGTAACTTTTTTTTACTGTGACAAAGAAACAATGTTTCACCAGTGGTATGAAACTTCTGTCTTACTAAGAAATTTCAAAAAATATTGCTAAATACCATAAAGTGTAGGTAGTAAAATCTAATAGAGCGTTGAATCCAATATTAAATGATTTAAAAGTCATCGCTAAGTTATAGGATGTTGTTTTCATGTTGTGGATACTGAAATTAAGTTGTCTTGTTAATAGTAATGACTTCCTGTAATTCTTCCTCAAGGCACAAATATAACAGTAGGACAGATTTCAACATTAATGATAGTAGATACAATTTCACGTATCACATAGTCTTCCTGACAATTAGGACTTTTTCACTGACTTCTTGTCATGTGTGATTGTATCACTATTGTTTTATATACCTCATAACATAGCTGAGGAAACCCTTCTGCCCTTCCAAGTTCTTTTATTTACCTGTTCTTTGCATCCTGAGTATAATCTTGAACTACCTGTTCCCTGCAGGAATATTTGAAAGATATTTGTTAATTCACTTCAGGTATTACGAGAAAGTACGAGGTGTGACAATTAAATTCTCGAACTTGTTGCACCGATGTTGCTAACCTTTTTTGATATCAGAAGGATTATTCATTATGAATTTGTACCAACTAAACAAACAGTTAACCAAGTTTACTATTTGGAAGCTGAAAAGGCTGCATGAAAAAGTTAGATGACCTGAACTTTTTGCCAACAATTCATGGCTTTTGCATCACGACAATGTACCAGCTCACACGGCACCATCTGCGAGGGAGTTTTTAGCCAGTAAACAAATAACTGTATTGGGATACCCTCCCTACTCACCTGCTCTGGCCCCCAGTGACTTCTTTCTTTACCCGGAGATAAAGGAAATATTGAAAGGAAGACATTTTATTGACATTCAGGACATCAAGGGTAATATGACTACAGCTCTGATGGCCATTCCAGAAAGAGTTCCAGAATTGCTTTGCAGGGTGGATTAGGCACTGAAGTCAGTGCATAGCTTCCCAAGGGGAGTACTTCGAAGGTGACCGTAGTGATAATGAGGTATGTAGCACTTTTTCTAAGATGCATTCACGAACTTAATTTTCAGACCTTGTATGTTCTCTAACTCAGTGTACCCAGGCACGTGTGAACTATACAGTGTTACAAGATGCTAAGAGTGACTGACTGAATGAGGATGCCTGTGGAACGCTCTTCAGATCATGTATCTTCCCCTCTCCCCCTTGGGGTCTTCTCTCTTTTCTATCATAAGTGATTGTCTCCCTGATGAACTGAGAGCATCAGTGCCTCTGTGTAATTAAATAGAAATAAAACTAAATTTGTTTCTTTTTTTCTTTTGACAGCAATAACTAGAAATAGAATTCCTAAAAGTTTCTTTTCAACACCAAGGGATCATTTGTCACTGTTCACTTTGGAGATCGTTGATTTAGATCAGGGTTTGGTGAATTTCCATTATAGCATGAAGGCAGCCAGAGGAGATATGTAAATGAATGAGCATGTCTATGTTCCAATAAAAATTTACAAGAACAGGTGCAGGCCAGATTTGTTCCACGGGCCATAGTCAGTCAAACTTTGATATAGGTGATTAATTATGGAGCCAAATGTGTTTTGAAGGTGAGATCTGAAGAGACCTGACTTATAGGGAGGGCTTGCAAAAACATGAAATGTCTAAGAGTTGAATGAGTGAGAGTTTGAGAGACCATAAGTGTTAGAACTTGAAGTAAATATCTACAATGCCAGTGCTAAGACTCTACTGTTAGAAAATTATAGATAATATCAAGGGCACGAGTCAGGCTATGATGAGGGTGGCTGAAGTGCAGTGAAAGTAGGATTTTTGAAGTTGGGAATGTCTGGGAATAGATGGCCTAATATTTAGAAAGTTGCTGAAGGGATGTCTAAAGTTCCAAGGAGATTATCTCATGTATCCCTCTTGCGTTAACAGATATTTTAGAATTTAAACATTGTAGGATTTGTGTTCTTTGGGAAGTCGAGGAGATAACTGGATCATTTAATAGATTCCCTTAAGGCAAATAAACTCCCAGGGGCTGGCCATTCTTCCTTCCTAGGTCTTGGGAAAATAGTGGTAAACTTTAGTTGTGAAATCTTCCTTTTAAGAACTGTGTGGCCTGGCCTTGGGAATTTTATAATAGAGAGGAACAAACAAGCAATGTGCAGATAAACTGTGTATTAGTCAGTGTGGACTCCATAACAAAATGCTATAGACTGTGTGGCTTAAACAACAGACATTTATTTCTCACAGTTCTGAGAGCTGGAAGTCCAAGATCATGGTGCCAGCAGCTTCCGTTCCTGGTGACCCTTCTTCCTGGCTTGCAGATGGCTGCCTTCTTGCTCTTCTTATAAGGATACTAATTTCATCATAATATTCCCACCCTTGTGGCTTTATCTAAAGCTGGTTACCTCCCCAGTGCCCCACATCCAAATACCAGCACATTATGAGGGTAGGGCTTCAACCAAAAATTTGGGGGGGACGCAACTTTCAGTCCATAAAAAGCTGTTTGGTCCAAAAAAATACACATAGGTTATGAAATGGTACTATGATAGAGTCAAGAAAGAGAGGGTATTTCCCTTAGGGTCGTCTGGGAAGACCTTTCTGAGATGGTGACATTTCATCCAATATTCAAAAATTGAGAAGGAACCACACATTTCTCGGGAAGAACATTCTAGGCAGAAAGAGCAGCAAGAACAGTGGCCCTGAAGAAAGAAAGAGGCTGTTACATTCCAGAATCTATCAGAAGACTGCTGAAGTTGCAGTACAGGGAGCAAGAGGGGAAGTGGCACTAGAAAAGGCTTGTCCCCTCTGACCTATGCAAGGACACCTTGTTACATAGGATTATTAGATTTCAAGGGAAGCCATGGTATGGGCTTCTGAGTTAGAAAACCTTTGTTTAACCCCCTGCCATACAGATTCGGAACTGCATACTCTTGAGCGAGCCCAAAGGCTTCACTGAATTCCAGTTTTCTTGCTTGGAGATGACCACGACATCTTCATTACCAGACAGGGTGGTTGTGAGCAACACATGAGATCCTATAGGTAAAAAAATGTTTTGCAAAACAATCTACAAATATAACAGATTATCATGTTTCTTGAGGCTCACTCCCCTTTTCAGTTCCAATCCAGTTTGCTCATTGTGTGTAAGATGGCATTTGTTTTTTCAAGAGATACCATTTCTGAGGAAAGTAGCAATTAGGAAACTAGATTCTGAGTCTGAACATGCTCTGCTACATACAAGCTGGGTGCCCTGGGCTTCAGCTTCCTCATCTGTAAAATGGGGACACATGGAATTTACCTTTCAGGCAGCTGGTGTGTGTGCAGTGCTTAGAACTCTGCCTGTCACTTATGCTGGGACAGTGTTAGCTCTAGTAGGCCACATTTTGAGTCACTGCTTTGGTAATCCCTCAGATTTTTATTCCTGTGAGGCTCACCATGAAGATTGCTCTTCACGACTCCACAACTTCTCATCACACAGCTGACCCTGAGCTGCAACTTGGACATTTGCCCCTCCTCTGGGGTTGCTGTAGGGTGTGAATGCCAGTATGGGGGCGGGGGTTGGAGGGAGGGTCTGTCTTGGCCTTTGTCCAACAAGATTTAATTCCAGAGGTGGCACTAGAATGTTCAGTTCTCAGTCACATGGCCCCAGAGTATGGGCATGGGCCAGGAGCCATAATAAAGTTATGGCGGCCCCAGTAGAATCCAGTCTAGACGAGGACTTTTCTCTAAGGCTTTCACGCACTGAACCCTCAAGATCCAGGCCCTCAAAAAGCAAGTCAGCTGTTTGGGCATCTTGGGACTTCTGTCTCTGACTCTCAGCAGCTTTTCAGAGAACTATGAGTTTAAATGGACTATACAGACACTTACTTCTGGCCTTAGCCTTCTCACTATAGAAGACTAAATTGTGTTTATAAGTTTTCACCTCTGCGTGGAATTCCCTCCTCCCTTTCTCCCGTATCTACCCCCTTTGTTCCATCACTGCCCTCACTGCCTCTACTCGCATGTCCTACCTGGCTTCTACTTCATCACATTTAGGGAATTACTACAGTTAGCCCCTCCTATGGGAAGCCCCCTGGTGTCTTCCTCCTGCCTTTGCCCCTTCCCCCCACCAGGTGGGTTAGGGTCTCTTCTTCCTGGCCTCTCTATTATCCTGCACAAACCTCTATCACAGCAGTTTCTACACATTCGGTGTCCAGGTGCCTTTTCCGTTAGACCATGTGCTTTAGCATTAGAGTCCCTGTGACTGGATCTTATTCAACTGTAAACGTCCCGTGACTACCAGTTGCTCAGTAAATGTTTACGGAATGAATGAATGATGACTGAATAACTGTTTCCTCTAGTGTCCTTTATGCAGCAGACTTCCCGGGCCCCAGTTCCCCATCCTCAGTCCCTGATCATCCCCTCGCATCCCGTATTCCCTTACAGCGTTCTTCCTCTGCACGCGTACCTACTTTAGGCCATCTCCTGCGTTGTTAGGCTGCTCTGTTTTTAGAAAAAGTCTTTGAGCAGAAACTTCAGTCCAAGCATCTTCCAGTTTTAGGGATTAGCTCTGCCATCGGGGGCAAAACGAACTTACTACTGTCTTCTTTATAAAATAATCTTCCCCATACTTAAGACAATTATTTGTCCTTTTTCACTTTTTTTTCACCTCTGGAAAAATTTCTCATTCCCTCTATTGTATATCCATTCACTCACTTAATAATTCATTCATTCAACCAATAACTCATTCATTCATCCATCCATTTGCTCACTCACTCAATCGATCTTTCATTGTACGAATATTTTGAGATCCTAGGATGCCCCGGGTCCTTTCCCAGAATTGAAGGTGTAATGGTGAACAAGCGAGCCACGAATCCCAGCCTTCCTGTCTGTGTTTAGTTTGATGAGAGGGACATGTCAATATGGAGTGATAAGTGCTTTCATTAGAGAAATACAGGGTGATGCCAGGACACAGGGTGGCACCTAACCCAGATTGGAGGAGGCCGGGAATGCTTCCCACTGGGAATGACATCTAAGCTGAAGCTAAGTAGATGTCAATAGGATCAATAAAGGGGCAGGGAGAGTGTTTCAAGCAGAGGCCACACAAGTGGTAAGATTCGGGTAAGTGGTGGGGCAATGGCACGTGAGCAAGAATAAGGGAGTGTTCCAACAACCAAAAGAAGAGGGGTAACTTGACGTGCAGAAGGAGCATCAATGTCATAGCAAGGAGGGCTCTGAGCTGTGTCAAAGAATTTAGATTTTATCCTCACTGAAACAAATATCCATGAGGTGTTTGACGAAGAGGAATAAAGTGGCCAAGATTTTATTATACACATATAACTTGTTCCCTGTGTGCTTTCCATTTAATTTCCTGACGACTCCTTTCTGGATCTCTCAAGTTTAGATTTGCCAAAAATGGTCACAATTTCTAATGAAGAACCCAAACTAAAAAAAAAAAAAAAATGAGTTAAGGGAACTGAGACCAAGTGTCCCTGTTTAGCAATTGAAGCACGTTTTTCTAAGGATGTGCTTTCTGACCTCATGGAAAGTATCTGAGGCTCTCGCTCTGGTCCTGGAAAAGAAGGCACCTGTTTCAAGGAATGTCCAGCCCCTTCTAACTTGGCAGCTGCCCCTCCAAGCTTGTGACATTAGGCATGTTGCAGAGTGAAGAGGCTGATGATGACAATTTGGTCAACCCGTGTGACTATTTTCATCAGCTTTATTTCTGCAGTGTGCTGTACCCACGGAGGGGACACAAGATAACTTTATAATTCCTTGACCATATTAAGATACAGTTACACCCAGGGCCTTAAAGGCAAGAACATGATCGAAATGTCAAATGGGGGCCTGCTGACCTAACTTGTATAGCCCTCAAAACCAATCTCTTGCAATCACCTGTGTCCTCTGGGGGAGGTTTCTAAACAGATATAACTCAAACCACAAACTTTCAAATAGGGAAGCTCATGACCCTCTGGTCATCAGGACAATTATGGAATGATTGCCGAAGGAGTAGAGAGATGAGCTGGCTTTTCTCTGGATACAAATCTATCAATGCCACAAAACTGCCCAATTGCCGTTGGTCCAGGACCACACATTACATTTCCCTTGCAGGATTACTCTCTTGTCCGACCTTCCCCTCTCTGCTTTCCTTCCCTCCTCTGCACCACCTCTTTACTCACCGCTGACCTCCTAGCCCTGAGGTCCAACCCCATGATATCCTTTGTTTTTCCTTCCACAATCTGATCTCTCTGGCCTCCATGGTTTTTGATTCGGTCTGTTGTCTCTTTTTTGAGTCCTCTCCGGCATGAGTAGGAAAATATTGTTCTTCACTGGAAAACTGCACATTGTTTAAATCACACCCTTCCAGATTATATACATCTAATCTTTTGTTGTCTTGGAGCCATTTTATAGCTCTGAAATAGCAGTAATGCATATAATTTTTGTCTATAGACGTAAATTCCAGTGGGGGTGTCAATGGCTTGCCTTCCGCATTGTGGAAAAGGCCAGTTATAACTCTGTTTGCTCATTCATTTCTATATTTTTGATCTATAAATGTATATATATTTTTTCTTTTTTGGATTCTCCCTTGAACTCAATACGTCACCATTTTCCTCATTAATGAGTTAAATCTTTAACACATGTTCATATATATGTTAGTATGAGAGTCCTGATTTTTCCCTTGTTTGAAAAATATCTTTAAGTGGATGATAAAAAGAGAAAGGGAGGGAACCAACACGGTGGCTCAGGTGGTTGGAGCGCTGTCCTAATGCCTAGGTCGCGGGTTCGATTCCCACTTGGGCCAGTGAGCTGCGCCCTCTACAGCTAAAGTTGTGAACAACGACTCTCCCTGCAGCTACGCTGCCGTGAGCAGCCGGAGGTTGGTGAGAGCTGCTGCGGGCTGCCGTGGGCTACTGTGTGCTGCCCGGAGTGGCCAATAACCAGCGTGAGTGGCCGGCAGCCAGCGTGAGTGGCCCAACTAGACTAAGAAACAATGGCTTGAACCGGAGTAGGGGTGTGGGGGAAGAGAAAGGGACAAACAATAAGTGCTGAGTTCCGACTACAATCCAGAGGGGGCAAGATGCCAGGCCACAGGATTGTATTTCTCCTGAGACCACCACGTTACAACCATATGGATTGTTATAAATTGCAGATTCTTGGGCACTCCAAGATAAGGGTCACGAATTTGCCTTTTAACAAGTCAATGTTCAGGAGAGTTAAAGAACCATGTGACTAATGATAAAAAGTATAAAGACTCTCCGATACTTAAAACTACATGGAGAGAGAGACTAATTTAGGGATAAAATGTAGAACAACTGGTGAGAGCTAAGACTGATGTATAAATTGCAAAATTAACTGAAAATGTGTGTGTAAGGCAAATCCAAGTAAACCAAAACAACATTTCCCATGAGAGACAATGGTAAACAGAAGCGTTAGGAGAATATCACACAGCCCAGCCCTTGCGCCCGGTAAGACATTTTATATCTTTCTAGCCTAGACTGGTATAAAAATTTACATTAGTAAGTAAAATTAATTATACGTTTCCTTTTAAGGACAATAAATAGGCCAATATGCTTTGTATGAATTGATTAATACAGCAGACATGGCTTGAGTATCTTCACTGGGGATACGACATTAAGAAGGGCTCTTTAATTTTAGTGTTTCTGTTGCTTTCTTAGATAGGAGCATGGACAACATAAAACACTCTACATGAGACTGAAATTGTTGGCAATACCTTTAAGGCTATAATGTTATCATTTGACAAGATTTACCCCCAAAACACTGTGGTGCTAACCAGTGTGCTTTGGTCGCAGCATTTGTTGTCTTCCCAGATGCAACGTTAGAAACCCGTAATACAAGAAATTTCTAAATGGAAAGTATGAGCTTACAGAAACCACATATAGGAAGAAGTGCTAAGAAAGTGCATAGATGATAACAATAAATGATATGTGAGAGCACAAAATCAAGAACAGCCAGGGAAGCTCAGAAAAGAGAAATCAGTAAGGCAGGTGTGGAGTCGAGGAGCTTCCTGGAAAGCTTCCTGGAATTTATGAAATGCTAAAGTCTGAGGAGAGTTTGCATGGGTAGGATGTCAGCTTGGGAAGCTTTCCCTGTAAGAAACGTTGTATACAAGTCCAGAAGTGAGCCTGAGCTGTCTGCTATAGAAAAGTGTTAGTTAGCAAAAGCCTCCCCATAACTATGAAAGACAAATACCCTTTCACGGCACATCACCTGCCTGCGAGCTACATGCCAGGTGCAGGATCTCCTACGGTAGACACACATCCCCCTGCTAGATTGATCTTTCTTAGATAGCTGGGCAGAGGGAGAAAAGCTTCACCCCAAATACCAGTTGCCTCCAAACGTCTGGATATTTGGTGTCATGTATTCTAAACAGCTGATGTAATACAGCCGTTTTTACTCTCCACCTGGATGCTGGTTATCAAGTCCATCGTTAACTTCTGGGAGTTCCAGATCCTCAGGAGAGAAGTGAGCGGATATTCCTGCCTGCCGGCAGAAGCAGCTTCTGTGTGAGCCCCCACTGGCCACACGCCTATATTTAATCGGAAGTGACATAGCCCTTGGGGTTTCCTGTGGATTGAGTCTACCGAGCTGGAAGGTTTCATCTTGACTGTTCCACTCCCTCCCTATGGAGATTTCATCAGATTTCTCCATTAGCCACAGAAGGACTTTTAACGTGATATACCCCCCTTAGTTGCTAAGGGGACCCTCGTAGCATGACTGTGACATGCATTGCTGATAGACCAGGCTTTGTAAATGCTCATAATTGTAACACTACACTGAAGAATAGATTTTCTACTCACGCAGATGTTTGCCAGTGGGTACATTTTACCCTTTGAAGGCATCGACTACATTCAAAGTAATCCTCGTTTTTCCTTTATGACCACAAATCTCTGCATCTTTCTTTCTCCCCGTAACTGGGGTCTCCTGCCCCCAAAGGTAGGCACGTCCCTGACAGCAATCTCAGAGCCATTCTGGACCAGAGGCAAAGTCATGACACTTTTTTCTTCTATCTGTGTGCGTCTCCTTTTCAGGATCAAATTATTAATCTTTTCCCTCTCATTCTTGAGAGTAACTTTGTACCTGTCCGAGTCCGTTTGCTTGCTGGGCTCAGTAATCTCAGACTACGGCTCTTCCACACTCAGCACTTTCAAAGATATTTTTTGTCATTACACCTTTTTCCTGCTTGCTTTTATCTCCTTTTGAAGGCATTTCACCTTCCCATCTAGATTGAGCAATCCTTGAGACCACAGATCTTAATTTGTGTATCTTTCCTTCCTCTTCCCACCCGGCAGGATGTGTCCATTTAACAGACCCAGTGGGTTTTAATGGGTTCATATTTGGGGAGAAGCAGAGAGGTGAGGGACTGTCAGCCAGCCTGCAGAGGTTGTGACTGTCTCATTCAACATTATCTCCTTAGGATTTAACACATAGTCTTGCAAATAGCAAGTGTGAATGAAAAAATACTGAATGGACAAATTAATGTAAAATAGAAGTTTCTTAGGCACTACCTTTAGACAAATCTGGGTTTATGTGGTGGGCAGAATCACGGCCTCCCAAAACTCCTACATCTTAATCCCCAGCTCCTGAACTGTCAGTTTGCGTGACAGAAGGGTTTTACATATGTGATTAAATCAAAAATCTTGAGATGGGGAGATTATCTGAATTATCCTGGTGGACCCAATGTAATCACAAGGGTCCTTATAAGTGAGAGGCAGGCAGGAAAGTCAGAGTAAAAAAAGGAGATGTGCTAACAAAAGGAAAGGTTGGAATGATGGAATTGCTGGCCTTGAAGATGGCAAAGAGCCACAAGCTAAAGAACGCGAGCAGCCTCTAGAAGGGGGAAAAGACAGGGAACCTGATTGTCCCCTCCTACCTCCAGAAAGAATGCAGCCAATGCCTTCATTTTAGCCCAATGAGGCCCGTTGCAGACTTCTGCCATCCAGAACCATAAGGGAATAAAACTGTGTTGTTTTATTGCCACTGAATTTGTGGTAATCTGTTCCAGCGGCCACAGGAAATGAATACGGATTACATTCTAGTTCAATTAGTATCTCTCCAAATTGTGCAGACCGCAGATTTCTATTGTGTAAAAAGGCTGAAAATCATGCTGTCACAGCTTAGCACATGTGGGCAGAGTACTTGTTTATTACAGTGATTGGCATTTGTCTAGGCTCTAAATGGATGGGAGGATGAAAGAGTATAGATAAAGTGTTTAGTTATATTTCTGATAAAATGTACGTCCTTCAAAACACAGGAGTTAGATTCTGAGAACCTACAAGTAGGTGCATTGGCAAGGAGCGAAGTCATTTAATTTCAGGAACCTAAGGAGAGTGGTGTGAAGAACTGAGCGGGCTAATAAATCAGTGAAACTCTTTATGAATAAATATTTAATTTACTAATACACAACATAATAAGGATGTCATAAATAAGATAATGTTAGCATTTTACACATTTTAAATGTGCAGTAGTAAATCCTTCAGTATTCATGGGCAGTTAGAATTCATTGATACTAGAAACTCTTTAGGAAATAACTTCTACTTTGTTTCCAATATGCCCTCAGCTTCATTGAGGTAATAGGAACATACTGGGATGCTTGCTTTCCTGTTTTTCCTGGAGGCTAGTCCTCATCTCTGCATATTGGATCTGATAAGTGCAACAGTGCTTACGTCCCTCATCACTCCCAGCCCCCAAAACCTCCCTGAAGCCGGCCCCTCCCTTACACCTGCTCCAATTCTAAACTTACTGCAATTCTGAAACTGGGTTCCAGTTTTCCTCATCCTCATTGCCTTTCTCAAAGCTTCCCCCCAAAATCCTCTTTACTATACTGCCACTATTTTATCTTTATTTCCTACCCTGGCTCCCTCTTTTTCTATCTGTAATAGGCATCACAAAATTCACATTTGCTGGAACCAAAATTTTTGTGGTTGGCGAAAAATATACAGATGTCAATTCTTGTATAATGAGATTCTGTGTAAGGAAAACTCTCAACTGGGGAGGGAACGTCATGCGGGATAAATGGCAGTTCCCTTCCTGCTTCCCCTGTCCTCAGGCCAGCCTTCCAGCAGAGGTCCTGCCAGCTGACTGCAGCTACCTGTCTGCTCTGGGGACTGAGACCCAATATTGCCATGTTTCAATTAAACTGCCCCGCACAACATGGACGAGTGGCTTAAAAATCTTCATGTAAAGAAACTGCAAAATACTAATACTGCCAGTACCGGACCTCAACAAGAAAGTAGCAGAGCTGGACCTCCCCTAATTCTACTACAAGGTTTTCGTGACCCACCTTTTGAAGGAAGAGCAAGGGTGAGCCAATCAGATCTGACAGGAAGTTGGCCCAACAGTGACGTTATCAATAAGTCTATTTGAAATATGGATTTACACCCACTAACATTAGCTATGAATCTCGCCTCAAGTGTATCTGTGCCATGAGGTATTAGTGAATAACAGAGCAAGCCATCACAACGAGCAAGGCATTCAGTGAGCAAGTCGAAAGAAATGAGAACACATGCTGACAAGGTTTTTCGGTTTTTTCCAGGAATGTTTAAAATCACCCATTACTCATTTCATTGTTTCATAAAAATTGTAGTAAATTTAGTGATTTAGAAGATTACGTTTAATTTCTTGATTTTTAGAAGATAAAACGTCGTACGTCACTGTGGTACAGTGAAAAAGGTTGAGATAATAGATGCAAAAGAAGATGATAACAAGCCAAATGTATTCCTTTGTCAACAAATGCTGTGCTGCGCTACATAGACAGCATTGCTGAATATTTAAAGAAATACACATTCAAGCAATCACAAAACGGAATGTCATACGACAAAATGAAAATACAGATGTTTCTAACATGTTTCTGTTTATAGCACTTTCTAGATTCCCATTTAATATTAAAGCAAGCATTAAAAAATTGTTGTGTGTGTGTGAGCCAGGAAGCAAAGATACCCTCACACACATAGTTGAATTAATAGATACAGTGTTGTATAGAAAAAGTTTATAAATATAATCATTGTGGGAGCAGGTACTCTCGTTAGAAGCACAGGGGTTGGGGAGGGTATGTTGTTAAGTTTGCAGAAGGCACCGCACTTAAAAGTTACTTACTGCGTAAGTCATAGACAAGCTATTGGATCAAAGTTGAGATGAGAAGCATAAATAACGCTGTATAGCATGCAATTAATGCAGTCAATGTCTCCTAAACAAGAATGAATAAGTAACATTTTTGCAATATTTCCAGGAGATGAGAAATGGCTACAGAAATCTTTTCTATCCCACCGATTTTAGTGTGGAAGTTATCGCACAGCAACATTTAAAAAGGGGCTACAGGACAATAAAGAGAGATACGCATTTGTCTTTTACAGCACGGCCGATGTTCTAAATTTGCTGACTCTCTCTGTAATGATATGTGACTGTCAGTAGGCAGCAGATATATTTGTAAAAATAAACCCCCTGGATCTGTCCCTGCTAGGAAAAAGTGGCATTTCGCGTTGAAACAACTGCTCTCAAAAGAAAGTCATACTATGAAGAGAACATTTTGAAAATACATCTTTGGAAATATTTGCTTTGCTATGTGATTTATTTATTTGTTGGGTCAAAAAGGCCTAATTGGACTAATTTATCTCGTAAAACACAGATCAGGCATTACCCTATAGTTAAACAACTCCAATCATCCTCTGAGTTAGGTAACCCTTTTCTCAATTTCTGTCCTACAACATATGCTATTGTACTTATGACATGGTACTAGAGTATGTTAGTTACATGTGTATCTCCTCCATTAGATTGTGATTTTATTGGGATCAGGAACTAAGCAATTGTCCTACTGAAAATGAGAACAGAATTCTTCAAAGATATTCTGTAAATATTTGGTAATTGAATTAAAAGACAAACACAGCATGGGCCAAGAAACTGACATAATTGGCCAATATAATAACAATCACAATTAATGACAACAACGATTGTGATGAATTATCACCACAATGGCGAATGCTTGAACTATTTTATGTTTACTATGTCCCAG
This sequence comes from Rhinolophus ferrumequinum, assembly GCF_004115265.2. NCBI lineage: Eukaryota > Metazoa > Chordata > Mammalia > Chiroptera > Rhinolophidae > Rhinolophus > Rhinolophus ferrumequinum. Next base: position 63,208,210 of record NC_046297.1, read on the forward strand.
GCATTGATCAAAGCATTTTGTACATATTTTCTTATTTAATATTTACTACAATCTTATTGGGAAGGACTGTTATTACCCCTAGTTTATAGATGTGATAAAGGAAACAGTTAGTTGTGTGAGATACAATCCAGGTGGTCTGTTCACAGAGCCCAGATTCTGTGAAATGTGGAAAAATAAAGTGTGGCATCAGTGTCAAAAGGAGAATTGCAAACTTATACAATATTTAGGACCAACAATAGAATGGCAGTTATATACTAAGGACAATTGGTATAACACAAATTATTCTACCTTAACCATATGGGAACTTATGTCCCCTGAGGTTACAGATTTTGTCTTCTCAGTCTGTATTGTCAATGAAATAGTATTGGCTCATTAGACTGTACAATAGTCTCTATTCTGTTATTGTAGAATAAATAAATGAACACAGGAATGAACAGTATGGGTCAGGGAGTTCGTATAGTTGGTTATCTCACATCGTATCACGACAAACCGACTAGTAGTCCTGATACAAAGCCTAGGAAACATCGGCTCAGAAAGGTGCAATGTTTTCCCCAGGGTCAGCAGCAAGTGACAAGGCACCTCCCTTCTCCCAGTTCACACTGCCCCTCGGGCTGTGACTCTCAGTCTGCTTTATTTCAGATGGAGAAGGACACGCTGAGGTGGAGTGCATCCAGAACAGTACAGCCAAAACATTGTGTGGCCCAATCACCATGTCACATGAGGAGCAGCTGAGGGGAGTAGGGACATTTGGCCTGAAGTAAAGCAGACTCGGGGAGATGCGATCACAATCTCAAAAAGATATTTCAAGTGTCATCAAGTGGAAAGGGGATTAAGCTGAAGTAGTGTAGCTCTGGAGGGCAAATCTGTGATTGCTGGGAGAAAGTGAAAAGGAGACAGATGTCAGATAAAAGGAAGAACTTTCTAGGATTTGAAGATGTACTTTCATGGGAAAGACCATCTTGTAAGACTCAGATGACCGATGGCCAACAAGTTTCCGGGGCAGCTCCTACAGGAGGTGGTAGGTAGAACTCGCCCACCGCCTGTCTCACAGACTTTATCTGATGAAATAAGATCAAGTGGGGCTGAGGGAGGTCACCTTACCGTGTCTGAGGTGGCATTGTTAGTAATTACATACACTTAAAAAGGAACAAGAGCAGCTTCTTACTATTTCTAACTCTTTATTCCAAATCACCAGCATCTATGTTATTTCCTCAACTATGAAATGGTAACAGCAATAATAGTACCTTTCTCGTGGTGTCGTTGAGAGGATTACATGAGATTATATCTATAAAGGATGCACAGTGATGCCTAACACATAGTCAGCATATCGTTTTTCCTGCAATTTTGTTAATAATAATAATAATAATAATAATAATAATTACATACCACGTATTGGACTCCTCCTGTGTGTTACACACAGTATTTCAGGTAGGCCTCACTGTATCCCTACAGTGGATACAGTGGATAATTAACGTCCTTATTTAATAGGTAAGAAAACTAAGACTGTACCCAGCATACCGTGCTGTTATTATTCATCTAGTCGTTATCTCTGAACAATACTTCATGACCAATTATGCTAATTTATGACAAAGCAGCTCCGTGAAACTTCTTCTAGGTGAGAAACCTGATATTGAGCAAACCAAGCACCCATTTAGCCCTGGGGCCGCTGCCTGGGTCCAGGCTGCATGGGTCCCGGCTGCCTGGGTCCCGGCTTCCCCACCAGTCTTGAGAACAAAGGCCCGTGAAATGTCCCTTTGCGACTGGGTTTGGTAAGAAAGGAAAGCGCTGCACTTTTTCCTCCTTGCTGTGGGGTTCAGGTCTGTGTGCATCAGGAGGAGAGAGCCAAACCTGAAGGTATAGGTACAGCCCTCCAGGTAGCTACCAGACTTTGCAGAAGAAAGGGAGGTGGGTGACAGGGTTCAGCAGGCGGCACTGAAAACCAGGCCCCGGGGTTCCTCCAACCTGCTTTCTAATCGCAACACTGCCACGTAGGCAAGTCATTTAACTTCTTCAAGCTTATTCCTTTCATTTATAAAATGGGGGTGCTAATGCTTACTTGTCAGGGAGGCAAAGGAATTGAAAGACATAACGCGTAATTAAGCAGCTGTTGCCATGTCTGTCTGGGACCCCAGGCAAGTCAGCCTTCTTCCTGTTCATTTCTGTCCTTGATGGTTTTATCATCACACCTTCCATCAACATGCACGTTCACGCCCCCGCCCCACCTCCAGTATCAAAGAGCAGAGCGACTCCTCATCTGACCTCATAGTTTGGAACTTCAACCCAAAGCAAGTACTGTTAGGATCTCTCGAAACAACACGGAAAGTTAGGATTTTAATGGAGCCATAAGAAGCTTCACCGACAGCCAGCGGCAGATGATTCAATAGTCACCATCGAAGCACACAAAGGATAAAACAAAACTGCTTGAAATCCCACCATGCCAGCTCCCCTCCTTTGAAATGATGACATTTACACCTGATAGAAACACTGGGAGTTTCAATCTTTCCCAGAGGGTAAGGTTTGGTCTAGGGATGTGGCATGCTACAAGGTCTTAGGAATTGGAGAGGATCGGATCACAGGACTAAAATATCAAACTGCTAGGACCACCATAGAAAAATTAGGCACCTCAGGACTTTACCCAGGATGGGTCTGAGGTAGAACGTGTTGAATGTGCAGTGCCACCAGAATTTAACGAGCTACCCTATTTCCCCGAAAATAAGACCTAGCCGGACCATCAGCTCTAATGTGTCTTTTGGACCAAAAATTAATATAAGACCTGGTTATATTATATTATATTATACCCGATCTTATAGTAAAATAAGACTGAGTTTTATATTAATTTTTGCTCCAAAAGACGCATTAGAGCTGATGGTCCGGCTAGCTCTTATTTTCGGGGAAACACAGTACTTCAACATATCCTGGAGCCTAGGAAAACAAATGTCACAAACTCCCATTAAACTGTCAAACACTTTTCCAGAATTTCCTCTCCTATTATAGCTGATTATCAACACACACACACACACACACACAAATATCTTGATAAGTTACTAGAAAAAGCAGAAAAACATCTGACAGTTTAATGACATTTGGGTGAAAGAAAATTCTGTATTTTAATGTTTTCTAGGCAGTAAAATAACTCATAAAGTTCCTGAGACTCATTCAGCTTGGCTATATTTCTTAAAATATTTTCATAAACATTGAAGAACAAATCCCATTACCGGGCACTAAAAAGGTCGCAGTTGAATAGATCAGCCATTCCGCCCGCATTCACTCAGCTCAGCATTCGCCCAGCTGGGTCTTACCAGCGACCAGTGGTCCTCAGACTGAGCTGTGTCCCATGGCTGGCATTGCTCAGTGAGGCGAGGCTTTCTGCATACACAGGGCTGGCCTTAAGGTACATTAAGCTGACAGCAGGTGGCCTGTAGAGTGGTGATTGTAGCGTGTCCTTTTCAAAGACATCTGAAGAAGTGTGGATCAGTGTGTCAGGGACTGAACAAATCAATGTGCAGGTGATGTTTCAGAAAAAACCATAAAACATCGGATAAGTAACGTGTAGTAGATAACTTCTTTTTCTTAATTTTCTTAAATTCATTAGGATGACATTGGTGAATAACGTACAAGTTTCAAGCGTATAATTCTATAACACATCCTCTGTATACAAGGCCTGATAATTAAGTTTGTGAAATTGTTGCACGGATGTTGCTAACCTTTTTTGATATCAGAGGGATTATTTATTATGAATTTGTACCAACTGGACAAACAGTTAACTGGACAAAAAAGTTTACTATTTGGAAGTGCTGAAAGGCTGCGTGAGAAAGTTAGACAACCTGAAATTTTCACCAACAATTCATGGCTCTTGCATCACGGCAGTGCACCAGCTCACATGGCACTGTCTGTGAGGCAGTTTTTAGCCAGTAAACAAATTACTGTATAGGAGCACCCTCCCTACTGACCTGATCTGGCCCCCAATGACTTCTTTCTTTACCCAAAGATAAAGGAAATATTGAAAGGAAGACATTTTGATGACATTCAGGACATCTAGGGTAATAGGACGACAGCTCTGATGGCTATTTCAGAAAAAGAGTTCCAAAATTGCTTGGAAGGGTGGACTAGGTGCTGGCGTCGGTGCAGTTTCTCAATGGGAATCCTTCAAAGGTGACTGTAGTTATATTCATCAGTGAGGCATATAGCACTTTTTCTAGGGTGAGTTCACGAACTTAATTGTCAGACCTCGTATTGCATTGGGTGTTCATCACCAAAAGTCAAATCTCCTTCCATCAATGTATATTTGACCCCTTTGCCCTTTTCTACCCTTACCCCCCTCTTTCCCTCTGGTAACCGTCATACTGTTATCTGTGTCTGTGAGTTTTTGTTAGTATGTCTTGTTCAATTGTTGCTTTCAATTTTATTCCCCACATATGAGTGAAATCTTATGGTTCTTGAATTTTCCCCTCTGACTTATTTCACTTACCTTAATATTCTCAGGATCCATCCATATTGTTACAAATGGCATAATTTCATCTTTTCTTATGGCTGAGTAATATTCCACTGTATACGTGTATGTATCACATCTTCTCTATCCAGTCATCTATCAAAGGATGCTTTGGTCATTTCATGTCTTGGCCACCGTGAATAATGCTGCAATGAACATAGGGGTACATATGTCTTTACAGATAAATGTTTTCAAATTTTTCAGGTAAATACCTAGAAGAGGGATTGCTGGGTCCTATGGTTATTCTATTCTTAATTTTTTGAGGAACCTCCATACTCTTTTCCGCAGTGGCTGTACCAGTTTACAATACCACCAGCAGTGTATGAGGGCTCCTTTTCCTCCACAACCTCTCCAACAATTATTATTATTTGTTATGTTGATAATAGCCATTCTAGCAGGTCTAAGGTGGTATCTCATTGTGGTTGTAATTTGCATTTCCCTGATAGCTAATGAGGTTGGGCATTTTTAAAAATATCTGTTGACTCTTTGTCTCCTTGTGAGAAATGTCTGTTCAGGTCCTCTGCCCATTTCTAATTGGATAGTTTGTTTTTGTTGTTGTTGTTGAGTTGCATGAGTTCTTCACATATTTTGGATATTAGCCTCTTATCAGAGGTGTTGTTTGCAAATATCTCCTCCCGTTCGTTTCATTGCTTTTTTATTTTGTTGAACTTCTAAGGTGATTTTAAGTACAAAGAGTCTGGGATTCTGAGGGGATGAAAGAAATAAAGTGTGCTGCAATGTGGCTTGTTCCCAGCCCTGAATCCACTGAGCTTGAGAGTCGCATGGAGCAATTTCCAATATGTGTGTGGTACATGTGGTTGAGACATATCTTTCACATGTATTCGGAGATATGATACAATTAAAATATGAAATAGGCATGAAAGTGATCTGCACTTCAGAGGAGATGGAGGATCAAAGGCTGAAAAATTGCTCCACAATACAATATACAGATGATTAGAGTTGTACACTTGAAACCTATATATGTTTACTAACCAATGTTGACTCCAATACATTTAATAAATTTTTTTTAAAAATTACTCCAAACCACTCAGTTTATGAATTTCAGAACTAGGATAGCTCATTGGAGTATAAATCCTGTGATCTTCCTGTTGGTTTTTCTAGAGCAATTAGGAGGCAAAATATCAATGGACATAATGACAGACTGGACCTGGGAGAACTTTGAGAGTGTTCAAAGACATCTCCGAAGTTCTGAGCCACTGTACACGGACGATTGGTGACAACACTGATAGAAAGAGGAAAGGCAGTGGAGACACTGTTTTGTTTAGAAATTGTTGATGTTTGAGCTACTTATGTTTGAAGATGTCTGTGATCATTGAAAGAACAAAATCCAAAAAGCAATCATAAAGTAATAACAGCTAACATTTAATATTTGCTAGACAACTATTGTGGGGTTTGTGTGTGTGTGTGTGTGTGTGTGTGTTAACTAGCAACTCTAAGAATAAGCACTGAGTGGGAAAACGGAGGCACAGAGAAGTTAAACAACTGGTCCGAGGTTGGGCATTGAACCCCAGAGTCTGGCTACAGAGTTCACACTTTCAGTCATTACACTTTGGTCAAAGGAGGTTTAGAGGATATGCATAGAAATCTATAGCCACACGATTTGGGGCACCTGACACACCTGGGTAGGTAAGCGAAGTCTTTCCAGAAGAGGTGAAGCTTGGGTAAGAAAGTTAAGAAACTCCTTTTCACATACTGGTATTTGATCTTGTTTGACCACTGCATTTTTTTCTCATAAAAAAATAAGGTGAAAGAAAAAGAAAATGAGAACTAGCTCTATAAAAGTGTGTGACGGAGCTCAGGTCCCAGTAAATCCTCTCTGTAGTTTTCATTTTTATCTGCTCACAAGACTGGCTTGACTGGTTGGAATTAAGGACCAATCACTTCATCCAAGTCACACAACAACACTGTGTGTTTGCTCATCTTTCAAATCAGTTTTCTAACTGTACAAAAACTGGATTTTAGCAGAATGAAGCCATCAGCAAAGCTGATTGTCTTTACAGACATGGTCAGGTCAAAAGTAGATGGAGAATATCCTGGTTTCACTTGTAATCGATCGTTAGCCCAGAACTCTGTCTGATACGATTCTTAATGGTGTTTTCTGAAGACAATGTCTGCAGGCATTTGCTATTAGAAATGTGAAACACCATCTTACAAGACGGAGAGGTTAGACTGAGGCAGAGTGATGTGGATGGAAGGTTCCTGAAAGCATTGTGGGAAACAGCACTTGGATGTGATCCTTGGACAAGCAGTTGATTTATTAACATTGGAAGGGTGCATGGGAGAAAGGAAGTAAGAGGTTATGAGAGAATGACCCTCCTGTCATGGTGGTGGGAGAATTCTTGTAGTGTGTGTGTTAGCATCGCCGTGTCATGAAGGTCTTCTGCTTTCCTGGGTCTGTGCTGTCCAGCGTGGTAGCTACTGGTCATCTGTGGCTCCTGAGCACTTGAAATGTGGCTGGTCTCAATGGAGATGTGCTATAAGTGTAAAACACAAACTGGATTTCAGACTTCGTACGCAAAAAAATAACATCCAATATCAAGGATTTATATTTGATTGCATATTGAAATGGGAAACATTTGGATATATTGATTTAAATAAAATATGTTATTAAAATTAATTTTTACCTGGGTCTTATTAGGTGTTGAATGTAGCAACTAGGCAATTTAAAATTCTTATGTGGCTGACGTTCTATTTCTGTTGTGCGGCAACTGCCTTGAACTTTTCAATGGGCTGGACATGTCCGTGTTGGGATGGAGAAGTTGGTAATAGTGGTTGGCTTGAGAGTGGATGGGGTGGGTAACCTAGGTGGGTGGGTTATCACTGGGACTCAAAGGATGTCTGACAGCATTATATGCTCCCTGACTGTGGAAAACCCATCCTGGGGAAAATAAGTTAGGAAAAGGTTTTGCAGTCATGGGAGGAAAGTCTCCTGCCTCTAGCTAGAGACAGGGCATGAAGAGTCTATGACTGGATTCGTGGAGGCTAGAGGCAGAGAGGGAGCTAGGAATCAGTGATCCCTGAGAAACAAGAACTGGACAAAATGCTTGTACCAGGACTGGGGCTCAGGATGGTTTCCTTCAACACAGTAACCTGCTCTTTGGAAAGATACGTAACTGGACACTTCTTGTACTCACTGCATTAAGTTCTTTTATGTTCTTCCTCTGTAAATATTTTTCTTCATTTCATTGAACCTCGTGTTTGCCCTGGGAATACAGAGAATTTTTGTACAAACTTAGCCAAAATATTAAAGGGACCATGGCATCATTCCAAGAAACAGATGTACTGATATGTATTGGGGGATTTTTTTAATGTTTGAGAAGATGAAACTCCCATGACACCAGAAAAAGTGTCTTTATTGTTCTCTGAACCTGTTATACCTGGAACATAGTAGGTATTCAGTAGTCATCTAATGCATGAATTAATGACTCAAGAGGAAGGGATGCTGAAAAGGACAAAGTCAGATCGGCTGCCTCTCCTTAGCAGGAACTACTTGGTATAATTCTTGGAAGATTTTGCTTTACAGAAATTAAATCACGTACTGGCGTGAAAACTGGGTTTTCCACAAATAATGGAGGAAGTGATTCTACTAAAACAACAGTTATAGCTACCATCAATGGAAGAGTTCCCACGAGTCAGGGGTAAGGGCTTTGTGTGTATTATCTCATTATATCTACATCAAAGAATTAACTATGACCTATGTAACATTCAATCTCATTTTATAGATGAGGCAACCGGGATGTAAAGAAGTCAAAGAATTTGTAGTTAGCAAGGGTGGAGCTGGAATTTGAATTCAGACATTCTGACTCCAGAGTCCATTCTCCCAATCATTATGCCATAATTGTATTTCAATTAAGTGGCATCCATACACTGACATATGCATCGTGTCTCTTTTGTGACGGCTCCGCTCTCTGTGTGGATGTGTGGGTGAGAACATGTAAGTGTGCTGTCACTGATGGAAGAGGTGTCTGTCCCTGTCCGGGTCCGTTCCAGCAAGATCTGAGTATTTGATTGGGCTCAGCAGTCGGGATATCTTCTCAGTGATTTACCTGCTTGTTTTAATTACGTTAAAAAGTAGTCACTTTCAACATGGTTGCATGTGTAAATGTTAAATCGAGCTTTCGGATTATGAGATTCCATAACTAGAGCTAATGTTTCTGGTTCTAAATTGCTAATGTACAACTACTATTACTACTCTTTCTACTACTATTAAAGGGGTGTGTGTGTGTGTGTGTGTAGTTACTACTACTACTACTACGCACACACACACACACACACACACACACACACACACACACATATCTTTAAGTTCAAAGAGCTTTCTCAGGACTACTGCCCATACACCTACAACATGCCATCTAGAAAACTGTCTATCCTATTCAAACAAGAGCACCTAGAGATACCAAGCTCTGCCTTTATCTTTAGCTGCTTTTTTTAATTATATGCAAAGCTGTTCTTTCCAGTGCTATACATTTATTTTAAAAAGATGTAAAAACAACGTACCTGTCAAATAAGAGGAATAAGAGTTAAGCAAATTACATTAGTTCCATAAGGTAGCATATGACACTCTATTAAAATTGTAAGGAAAAAGAGGTTATGGATAAGTACAAAGAAGCTATGATTAAAAGTTAAGTGAAAAACAATAGGACATAACCATATTTGAATTAGGGTATCCATTCTATATAGCAGTATTTATAGGAGGAAGGATATATACTGAAATAGTAACAGTGTATCTATCTGGTTGCCTAAATTAGAGATCTCTTTCCTCTCTATATATATTTATACTTTCCAAGTTTTCTTGTATACACACACATTTGTGTGTGTGTGTGTGTGTATGTAAAATTTTTATGATTGCAAAAAAATGTGAATGGGGCTGTCTACATGAGATGGTGTGATTTGAAAAGACCATTCTGAAGAGGTGACATTTGCATTGAAATTATATGAAGGAAAAGGGCCCAGTCATCAAAAGAACATTCTAGATAGAAGAATAGCAAACCCTTTAGGGACTGACAGGTGACCAGGTGACTGGGCCATAGGGACTGAGAGTGGGGCAGTGGCATGTGAGGGGCATGCAATGGGAAGTGGGCGCCAGACCATGTAAGAGTCAGGAGAATGACATGCACGACACTTCTGAAAACATGAAGTGTTGGAGTTCTCAGCAGTTAATTTCACCCTTTCCAAGAGAGGTGTATTGGTCATGCTTAGGATGAGTAAGCTGTCCAAGGTGAATTCTGAAGTGTTCTAACACTAATCCTACAGTTATCGGGCATCTCAGAAGCAAAATAAAAATGTGCTAAGGGCATATATGGTTAAACTAAGGGATAGTTTCTCTCTCTCCTTTCTCTCTCTCTCTCTCTGGAGGGGTTGATGCTACCACAAGAATTTGGCCATGATTTTGCTTGTCAGGTTGCCTGGTATGCATATGGGTTACTCTGTAAAGGCAAAGCCATTGGTCCAAGTTCATGCTGGAGTCCAGAATTGAACATGAAATAGTCGGTGTTGATCTTTGGGCAAACTACAAAGGAGAACAGGTAGCCAAGTCCCCAGAGAGAGGGATGAGGAAGCAAACACTGCCAAGACCAGGGGAGCAATTAGAGAGGACATGAGGAAGGAGATGCGAAGGGCAGGACCGAGACCAGAGAGCAGAGAAGAGGGAGCACGCTGATCTGAGCGGTGCAGTGAGGAGAGATGCCCAGGAACAGGACTCAGGAGGTGGGAACATTAACACCACACACATGACCACACCTGTGGACAGAAAGGACTTTGTGATGGGGCACATAGTAGGGCTCTCTGGAGAAGAAGAGGATGCCTATTACAGCAGAACTAAGTTTATAATTCACCTGGGGAGCAACAGGGGATGAAGAGCAGGCTCAGACTACTTTTCACGTCCGCTTGCCCTCAACACCTTCCTTCAATGTTTTGCAGGTAGACAGGGCCCCAGCCAATACTTCTCTCACGTTTCAAATTAGATGCCAAGACACCCAAAGATACCCCAGAGGTCCCCACGGGGAGTGATGGGGAAGTAACCAGGCAGAACCCTGACCCTCTGCCCAGTCTGAACCAGGCAGCTCTGCTCTTCTCTGAGTCACAGACATACGGGAGATTTGGAAATAGGCTTGTAATGAGAAATAGCATTTGGAAGCCATTGGCTTATGGAAAGGAAGAACACCTCCGTTTTTCCCTCTTGTTAGCCAATTCAAACCAAGACATTTGGGAGCTAGCAAAAAGCAAGACAGGATTCTTGGGGAGATGTTTCACATGTAGCCTAAATACAGATAATCTAATTGGTGTCTTTGGAAGGGGAGCGTCCCCTCAGCAGTAACCACCTTGATCACCAGCTGGTCATCGTGTGTCTCCTGGGCAGCTGGGGCCACCACAGGGAGTGAAGTCCGCTATCGTGTGACTGAAGGAACCCTTGTAGTCATTTTCTCTACTATCTTCCCTTCAAACTAGCCTATCATAGGCAAGATCCTGCCCTTCCTTCCACTTCCGACATTTATGAAGTGAAATTCCCATCTGGCAGCTGCTCACAATAAAGATTGACTAGAAGCTTCTGGGAGGGCCTCCAGAAGTTCTCTGGGCAAGCCCTACATTTGGTTGATTTTCTTTGCCTTCTGCTCTGTATTGTTTTTCATAAGGATTTAGAAAGAAACAAAGAAGAACTATCTGACTTGATTGTTTTTCGGCAATTAAAAATGGGGAATGAGAGTGCCAAGCTTCTCGTGTAGCAGATAATATCCTCTGACTCGGGAATGACTTTAATTAAAAAAACCATGACTTCAGTGACGCTCTCTCAATGCATAATATCCACAAGAATGGTAAAAAAAAATGAAACAAATCTGCAGTTTGCCTTTTGGCAAACTTCCTTCATTTGTGTGTATTTTTAAAAACCCCAGTGTAATAACTGTTCTGGACTTTTAATTTCTATTTTATATTTAAGTGACAAAGAAATTGTCGGATGGTATTTCATCACAGCTCTCTTCCATCTTCTTAGAAATATAAATTGCTTGAGGGGGGACTGCTATAATTTTAGACCAGAAAAACACATGCCAGATGGCGTATATGGAGCTGACCCGCCCAAGGATATATGCCTTAGTCATTAAGATGTGTTCTAAATATTACTGCAAAGCCCAGGGAGTGATGGGTCTGAACGCTCACTTATACTTAACTGCTGACATGTGGCTTTGTTTCTGTGTCTTGTGCTCCTATTTCCATTGATGTGAAGGAAGCACCAATTAGAGAACGCTCCGTTATTAGAGAACCAGGCACAAGCCAGCTGAAGCAGGAGACCTGCCTTCTCCGCAGAAACAATGTCAAGCCTTCCTGGCTGATGGTCCCTTGGCTGCAGTCACACTTTGCTTTTGAGATTCTCCAGCACACCCTATAAACATGTCTCAGGCTGTCCTGTTCAGTTTGTTTTTTTCGAACTATATTGTGCAGGGTAGAGAAAAGGGAAATCTAGCGGAACCCTGGAGATGACAGCAGGGAGGTAGAGAGAGGAAAAAAAAAAAAAAAAAAGGCAGAAAGGGGAAAACAGGAAACAGGCTGGTGAGGAGAGACAAAATGCTCAGAGTCAGGAAGCAGGATCTCTACACTCTCTAATCTCCACGGTGCAGCTGGTTTGCTGCATGGTTTGGACAAATTCAGTGGCGGTCTCTGTACGCCCGGGTATTGCCCGTTAAATAAGGGCTCGTCTTCGCTTTGCAAGAGGAATGGAAGCCTTTGCTTATTCTTCTCTTACATGATGGACCCCTTTTTATTCTCAAGGTCTCAATGTTCATGCGGTTTCCTAACCCTGACCTCCCTGGCTAAACTGGCGTGAATCCAGCCCCATTACTCCTCTATATTTATTTCCTGCATTGCTCTTATCTGTCTTGGTTTTCTAATAGTTTGTTTATTATTATTAGTTATTATTATTCTGTTCATTTATGGCCTCATTCCCCAGCGGCTGTAAACTCCATGAGAGTGGGCATACATCTCTCTTATCATTTCCCTGTCACTGGTATTTAGCACAAGCCTGGACTATAATAGATGTCGAAATAGTATTATTAATTGTGTACATCAATGAATAAGTTTACCAGATGGCGTAGATGGCACGTGAAAGGAACGGGAACGTAGGGAAATATATTTTGTTGTTGAAGTTCTATTTATTAGGACTTTCAAAAATATATCATCAAGCACAAAGCTCAAGCGATGGCAACTGATAAATATTTAAATAAGACAAAGTATGTGGAAACTCAGATATCTCAAGGATTATATTTTAAAGACCTTCCACTATATTGAATCCTTAGGAAGATTTTTTTAACATTACATTATTTGGATATGAAGAAATTGGTGTCTTCTCGCCATTTTTGATATCATTCTTAAAATACCCATTAAAACGAAGCCATTTTGTCCTGATAAATTAAGTGCTATATTGCAATTCCTGGGTAGGCTAAAAAAAAAGCCTTCTCTCTACTCTTTTCCAAATATACAATTTACAAAGACTTAATTATTCTCAGGGAATTATTCTCCAATTCGCCAATTCGAGAGCTATCTGTTACAATCTTAAAAGAGGAAATGGTGCATAGGCCAAGAGGAAATTTGGAAAGGAAATGTGCTGGAAGAAATTATTTTGAAAGGTGAAATGAGGGAGGAAAGAGACAAAGGAAAAAGAAAAATTAGAAATTGGAAATGAAGTCATTTCTGTCCCTCTCGAATAACCTCTGCTCCTTGGAACTGAGGAAGCAGAACTTGACAGAAGATTCCATAGACTAACAAATGGGATGCTTTAAAGATCCTTCTAGTGAGTCAGGGGTCATGGACCACAGGCTTCACCCAGACACACTCAAATCTGGGACTCTGGTTCTTGTTTTCCTCATCTGCAAAATGGGAGCAATAAAATCTTCTACAAAGGGTGATTGTGAGATAAAGTAAGATAGTGTATACGAATGCTCCAAGTCTGGCTCAATTCATAACAGGTTTCTCCCGCCGCTCCCCACTGCCCCCAGCCTTACCCAGATTCAAAGTCGCAGAATAAAGTCAGGCAACAGAAGCAAACACTATTGACTCAACTATCTGAGCTTGCGCTGGACATCCAGCGTCTGTTTTTATTTTACTCCCTGCCATTTGCAATCCTTCTTCATCTGAATGATACTACTTGCCAACTTCATTGCACCCACTGTGGAAGATAGTTGACGTCCTCTTGAATACTGTGGCCCATGAAAATTGTCAGGGTTGTAATTTTAATTATTTAGTTGTTGAGTCCCTTGTATAATGTAATAAAATAGTTGAACCCACATTGAACCATATGTGTACATATATATAGCATGTGTGTACATATGTATTCTATTAGAACGTCCCTGTGTTAGTATATACGGTCTAGTAGAATACATACAGAAATATATATGAAAATATATATTCTAAACCTTTCCTGCCAGCTTGTTTCCTTGTCGGGAATCTCTAATCCTGGCTGGTTGGGGGATAGACACTTGAAGTCCACATAACTGAGGTGCTGCAACAGTTCTGATTGCGTGAGATAGTGTGGCATGCCTCACAGCTGCAGAGTATTTGGTCTGATTTCCCAAACTCAGATGCCAGAGAGTTTCCCGATGCCAAAATCAAGCACTCAAGGATGAGATGCGTAAGGCAAAACTGTTATGGGTTTCAGGGGATGGCGTATGTGGGAGAATAGGATGCAGATACTGCCCAAACACTCAGTTCTTAGGCAATGTTAGTAAAGATATTAAGTCCAAAACAAGAGAGGTATTGATCCCAAGGCATTTGGTAGTGGTCAGACCACACTCTTCAGACAACACCTTTAAAAAGAAGGGGTTGTCCAGGGGGGCCAGAATCTTCACAGCTTCCCCCCGAGCAATACTAAAGGAATCTGGAGGTGCTTCCCATGGAGGAGAGAACCGAAGGAGACACAGTCATTGACTTCCAACCTCTGACAGACTTGTGGGCAGAAGAGGGTCTAGCTTTATCCTGCCTGTTGAGAAAAGCAACATGAGCTCCAATGTGCAGGAAATGTGAAAAGGTAAGAGAGGATTGGCATTTTCAAAGGAAGAGAGGATTTTCTAACAGGTAGACCTGTCTGAAAATGAAATGGTAGTGAGATTTCTGTCAGTGAGAGTATGCAAGGGAGAGTGGGGCTGATGGACTATGTATCGGGGATGTTAGATTCTCGGCTTTTCTCTGAGGCACCAAAGGAGAGTCCGGAAAGCTTTCCCCCTGCTGATTCTTGCCTGAATTCTGAGCACAGGCAGTTGAGATAGATTAGAAAGAGCACACACACCCTTGGAGCCCCTGAGGTCTGTTGAACCCAGTGCCACCAATATAGCACTTTAGGCACATGATCTTTCCATTCCATGAACATGCCAGGTTCATTCCGGCTCCAGAGGCTTTGCACTGGCTATTCCCTCTGCCTGGAATGCTCCAGTTCATGAAATGATTCCAGTCTCAGCTCCATGTCCCCTCTTTACAGAGGTTTTGCCTACCACGCAAGCTGAAGTACTCACTCACCCATTTCTTGGTACTGTTTCTCTCATGCTCTATTTGGTGTCCATCACTACCTGTGATTTTCTTCTTTCTTTATTTGTTTACATGTGTTTATCTTCCCTACTTAAAGTAAACACCGTGATAGCAGGACTTTGTCTTGGTCACCGCTGTATTTTCAGCGCTCAGAGCAGTGCTGGCTCAAATAAGGCCCCTTAAATGTACCTGCTGAATAAAACAGTGGCCCAGAATCACGCTTAGTCAGATAATTCATGCCTCAGTTATATCTATCATATTATATTCCTAGTGATCTTGATCCAGGCAACGCCAACCCCTTCTCTCTTACTCAAGTAAGCATCATGGTGAAACGTATGCCTCTATCAGGGCCCAGGATCCTGCTTCCTTCTGTGGTCACAGTGAGTTGGGTGAGGAGTGAGTATCTGACCCAGAACTCACCAGTTCGTCACCTTCCCAGGAATGGTTGAAACTGGAATGCGAAAAAGAGTTGTAGACTTTCTGTGATGGTAGAAGATGTAGCATGTATAGCTCAGGATGTGTTGGCAACCCCACTTCCCCATCCTTGGAAGCTGACCTGCTGTAGAAGGGAATGAAAGTGGTCCACAGAGAGAAACAGAGACAAGAAATGAGCAGCTGAAATCCCAAGTCCGTTAGGCCTGAGGCCGGGTCATCTGGCCCAGCCTGTGGTTCTGTGAGATCTCCCCAGGATTCTTTACATACATGACCCCTTTTGTCTAAACCAGTTCAAGTAGGTTTTAGCATCAGCCATCAAGAAAGTGCTGATCAATATAGAAATCAACTGAGTGAGATTGACATGGAAAAACCTTGACCTATGGACACATAGAAAGCACTCAGAAACATTCATTGACTTATTTAATCAATGAAAAAACAATACTTATGATATACACACAAGACCTGACACTATAGTTGAGAATAGCTGCATCTGTGCCATGTGACCTTTTCTTCCCTGTAAATTGTAGTCTGTCTAAATGGCAGGTAAACCACGTAGTCCCTGAGATAGAGACGGGAACCCAGCTTGAAACAAGGGCCACCATGACACATACCTTTGACGAGACCCAGCGTTCACACAACATTTTAGGAGATCTTTGGCAACTGGGCGTTTTCCAAAAGAGCAAAGAGCAATGGAGAGGCCTCAGGCTTAAGCTGCAGCGTTTCCTCGGGGTCTCTAACCATGCTGCATCCCAGAGTGTGCTGTGCATCCAAGTAGCTCGTGAGGAAAGCACAGGCAGACCCGGCCATGGGGACCATCCTGTACGGGTGGGGGCCAGCGCGTTCGAAACAGAACGTACAATAGCATCCCAGCCAATCACGAGGGGTGCGCCCCACACACAGCGGTTAAGAAAGCTGCCCGGATTGAGACACCACATCTTTCCAGCCCCCGTCTCCCCCCAGGAGGAGTCTGTGGAGACAGAGCTGCATTTTGGGGAGCAGCATCATGCAATCACTTGGTAAGAGAACAGACTGAGCTGAGAAGCCAGCTTTCCCCTCCTGGGTGACATCCTTAGGAGGCATATAACTCAACCTTTTAACACATAGTCAAGAGAGAACACAAGCTACAGTTGATGGTGACAGTCTAGAAAAGCAAAGGGCCCCAAGGGTTAGTAAAGCCAGATGTTTCCACTTCTGAAAATAAACATAACAAAATGTAAAATGATACAAAGTTCGAATTTTAACAAATGCATGGGGCACTATGGGCAGGCTCTAGATTGTGTGGGGTCTTTGTTGTGGAGATGGCATTCTTGGTTTAGTGTTGCCTACATCTGGCAAAGATATCTGGGCGTAGCAAGGACGAGCTCTGCCCCTCCCCTTGGGTGAATTTGTGGAAATCATTCAATCTCTCTGAACATGATGGAAAAAATGGGGTAAGGATATATGTCTTCTACCATCCAACGACAGAGGGACCGCTGACACAGAAAGTGCTTCTAGAAACGAATGGAGCAAAATGCTAGAATGCGAGTGTCCATATAGGGTCCTGGGTTTACACACGGTGACACGAATCTCAGTACAGAGAAAGGACACTATGGGAAGGAGAAGACTAGTGAAGATTCAGAAAACTAGGAAGTGATAGTAATATTGTTAGCAGCCGTGATGTATTCACAGTGATATGTTCTGGCATGGATGGGAGGAAAGCGATTGGAGCTTGAGCTAAATAACTTGCAACATTTTCTGGGAGGTAGACAGTAAAAATAGTAGCTAATGAAGAAAGGGAAGGATGGGGATTTGAGCATAGAAGAAAGGAAGGAAGAGGATGAGGAAGGAAGACAGGGAAGGAATATTAGCTACCTACTCTGTGCAAAGGATTCCTGCTTTTCCTTGATTCAAAGGCTCTTCTGGCTCAGTCCTGCTTGTTCTGAAAGATGTACTTCAAAAGTCACCACGTCTTAGGGAGCCATTGCTAACTCCTTTGGGCTTCTATATGGCATAGCATCTAATTACGTTGACGTGAAAATAATCCCACAGCTGCTTTTCTCAGTTGACAGTGAGCTCCTTGAGGGCATGTATCATGCCTGTGTCATTCTGATTCCACTGCCTAGGACAGATTCTAGCACATAGTAGGCACTTCATCAATATTTTTGAGTGAATGAATTGCCTCATTAAATTCTCACAACTCTGAGCTAGGGAGGTAAGTAGAGCTGGGGGGGAAAGGTGTCCAGAAGAACTGAGATTCAGATGTGAAAATTTTCAGGTGACCAATGGGGACATTTGACACTCACTGTAGACTAACAGCTTATGAGATTGTTGTAGGGCATCAGACCAGAGATTATCGAACGTCCACTGGCTGTACCTGTGCCAGGTTGGCTGATAAGAATCACATGGAGTGCTTGTTGAAAATCCAGATCCTGGGGGCCTCCCCAGATCTGAAGAATCTGATGCTCATCTTATCACATCTGTCCAACTGCTCCTGAAAAATTGTCATCCTTAGTAGTTTCTCTTCATCTTTATTCAATCTAACACCAATTCCTGGTAATAGATCCTCCCCAAATATCTCTTGCATCCACCAACCTTTCAGCATTACCATCCTTAAATAGACACATGGACCCCTGCCAGGACCTCCTGACTTTTTGATCTGTTTCTACACAGGTTCTTCCTACTGTAGGCTGTTGCAGCTAGAGCAATCATTGTAGACAAAAATCTGACTCAACATTCACTCACTAGATGAAACCTCCTGAAAGGTCTCACAAAGCTCTTAGAACCAAGAGTAACACTGTCATATGGTCTCACAGTTCCCTTTGGTCCTGCCCCGCCTACCTCTCCAGCTCCCTCTCGGTGCTGCCCTCACCCCGACCTGCCTTCAGGTCTTCAAATGCTGCCCGCTCATTCCAGCAGCACAGCTTCTGCCCGAGTGTTTTCTGCCTCCCGTCCCCTGCTCGCCAGTTTGACTTCTACTCATCAGCTCAGACAAGGGCAGATCCTGTCATTGACATGCTCTTATCACCCTGAAAGTTTTCTTATCACAGTTTATAATTATGCATTTATTTGTGTAATTACTCAGTTTGCGGCTCTCTGGGAACACCGCTCCAAACACGAGACTGAAAGGTGCATGAATGCAGGGCCAATGGTAGCTTTACTCAGTGTTCTGTCCTCAGTGTCAGCCGGTGTCCTGACGAATGACGGGCGTTCAGTACCCGAGTGCTCACTGGATACATCAGTAATGCAGTAAGGTCAAGTTTGGGCCCGGCAATCTCCATTATTATAAAACTCTCTAAGGGAGTCGATGCAGACTCGGGGGAAATTATTTGAAAAGGTTCTCCCAAGGTGAGAACCCATGATTCTAGGGAAATGTGTCACTCCTCTGTCCTTCGTGTGTACACGTGCATGGCTTCATGCACAAGAAATGTCCTGAAGCGTTTCGGGCCCCTGGCGGGCGGTCAGCACTTTGTGAGCGGGTATCCTCCCTGTGCTGTGGGAGTAGCCGGCAGCTCTGGCTCCGTTATGGCCAGATGGTTTCCAAGCCCTCTCAGTCAAGTTCAGTCCTACGGTTATTAACTCAGCACTTTCTCTAAGCCAAGCCACCTTCTGCTTGGTACCAAGCCTAAGGCCTGCCTTCAAGGAGAACTCCGCCACAAGCGAAAGACACACGGGAAACTGCAGGCAGTATGAGATGCAGCGTCATTGGCGAGTGGGTGCTCCCACTGTAGCACAGTGCAAGGGCGGCGGGGCAAGTGTGGGGAAGAACTGACACTTGAACCAGGGTTAGAACCATGAGTAAGAGTCTACCAAAGTTTTCAAGGAAGCAGGGAGGGCATATGTGGAAGTGAAAGTTACATTTTGCAAATGCAAAAGTGCGGAGCCTGGGACCTGTGTCATGTATTTGGAGAACTACCAGTCACTGTGGCAGAAGCAGTACAGATGACAAAGGGAGAAGCAGGTAGATTGGGACATGCCTGAGGAATCATGAAACATCTTACCTTCCTTGTAAAGTCGTGCCCCTTTTTCCCCCTTCTGTCTCTCCCGATGCAAGGGACCTGGTTGCATTTCTAACCCCTTTTCATGGCCCTTGATTAGCCCTTAATTCTCGACCCCAATACCCGCCTAGCACATTTCATAGGCAGAGGTACCTCATGGCTCCATGGGAGCCTGTCTTCGTCTTGCTGAGATTGTTGCTGGCAGATTTACTTCCAGTGTGATTGTTGCAAGAATTTGTCTAACGGAATGAATGATCAACCCCGAGTAAAGGGATTATGAAAAACTTAATAGCACTGTAGCAATGTGGCCGTTAATGAAATACAGCTGGCTGTTCCCGCTGTTTGGCACCAACCGACCCAACACTGTCAACATCACAATATGATATTTGTTCCCGATTATTTTACAGCAACAACTGAAATACAATATGGTATTAATCATATTTATTATAAGTATCAATTTGAGAAATTTCTGACATGCCAGAAGATGAATAGGTTTATTATGAAAAGCAATTCTGTTTGGGGCATGCTGACTGCTGCTGTATAATAAATAGCCTCTGTAAGAAATTTTTTAAAAAGAAAGAAAGCAAAAAACAGCACTGAAAACAAAAATGAGGCATCAAGACCCTTCAGATGCCTGCTATTTCCAAGAGCGAAGGATACCCTGTGTCTTTAGGATGCCAACAGGCTAAAATAAGTCTTTGGAACATTCCAGACCCAGTGAGAAGAGAGCAAGGAAGCGTTCGTGACTGGGGTTCAAAGGAAAAGGGACACTGGAGGCAAATGACACTTTTGGGAAATGCAGAACCCTCCAACTGGCTCCTCCTCACAACACTCTCCCAGCATGCAGTGCTTTAGAGACGGTGGTTGTCTTACTGGCTCGCCCAGAAAACTCTTGCTCTAACTATATTACAGGGCATTATATCATTCCTTTACTTCTCTCAGGTGCATTTTCAAATATCTCCTTATCAAAAAGGTCTCCCTGACATCCCCATTAAAAAAAAAAAAACCAACCCCCGCAAAGCTTACATATATTTTATTTCTAATAACTCTGCAACTATGTTTATATTTGCTTCTTATAATTTTCCCCCACTCCCACTAAACTGTAAACCAAATGAGAGCTGAGCATTCATTTTGTCCACTTCCTTGCATCACATGTATGCCTAGCATATAGCGGTCAAAAATCTTTGTAGAATGAATGAGTGAACAAATGAATAACTGAACAAAGGAATGAATTAATCCATTCAGTCAGCAATATCTTTATGAACTAAATTTTGACAGTTTCACCTCTTTAAAACATTTCGTCATTTCCTGTTCTTCAGCTCTCTTCGAGCCCCCAATTTAGTTCCTCCTCATTAGATCTTTCTCAGTAGCTTCCAAACTTGTTCTCTTTGAATCCCTTCAATCCATTCTCGATATTGCCACCGAAGTCACTTTAAGAAAAGACTGCATTATCCCCTTGCTTCATTGAGGTGGTTAAAATCGTTCATGAGTCTCCGATTTTTCTAAGGATAAAGCTCAGAAGTAGAAAACACTTCATGCCCTGGTTCTTGCCTGTTTTCCCAGCTTTAGCTCCCAAAGCACACTTCTGGTCCAGTACGTGCATTGGCTGCCCCCCACACCACCTCTGGTCCTTCTTACATGTTTCTTTCTTTTTTCCTTTTTTGCTGTTTAGTTACATTGAATACCTTCATTTTGTCATATAACTGGGACAGAAAGAGTAAAACACATGGAGCTATGGAAACATGTTAAGGAATCCAGAGTTGTACAGAACTCCCCACACTAGGACAGTGTCTTTCAAGTCAATCAAGTAACAAGAGATCTATTTCCAAAGAGACCTAGCAGAACTCACTAGAGAAATAATAAAGACATGTGTCAGGGGACTTTCAAACAAATGGTGTTCAAAAGTCAACTGCAATCTCTGGGATGGTGTCACAAGTAGATAAAAATATTTCCTGGCAGTAAAGGGGTTTTGTACTTCGTCTAATCTTAAAATAGTGGTAAATTATCATCCAGGAAGGACTTTAGGGTAGATTAAGATGCATTTGAATGTCTTCCAAGATGGAGTTAGGACAGGGAGGTCAGAATTTATATTCTTGAATTTAAAGATCTATCAGAAACCGTGGAGCTGGATACACAAAAGGGGTAATAATACCTCTATTTACCTATGAGATTCAAATCAAGTGTCACTTCTTCTGGGAAGATCGCCATCTGTGCTGGGGCTCTCAAATTCTTCCCCTTTGTCTCCAGTGACTCTTGTCTTGTATTGACGTATTTGTGCCGGCACATGACATTTCTTTGCTCAAACGAGTGTTTCTCCAGCTAGAGCAGAGGACTCCATGCTTCACTCATCTTGTACTCTTAGTGCCTACATGTCATCAGGCCCATAGTAGGTGCTCGATGGATGCAGACAGGGGCTTGAAGAGTGAAAGAAAGGAAGCTCATGAAGTGTAACACTTGTGGAAATATGGTGTTCCTCTACTTTACTGTCAGCAGAATGGGCTGTGACCATGGGAATGAATAACTTAGGGAGAAGTCATGGGAAGACGACTTCACGTGAGTAACTGCAGTAAAGTCAAAAGCTAGTGGCAGCAACGTTGAACCGTAAAACAGAAACTACCATCATAGTGCCTAGCACAATACATGACACACAGTAGGCAATCAACCATTTGGTCAGTCAGTCAACCTAGCAAAAGCTGGGATAGAAATTGGTACAAATATTGCGATCAATATGCCCGAAGGTCTCCAAGGAAACCCTATTAGTCAATCATCTTTTCCCTGTTAAGGTAACTTTTTTTTTTTAGGATTATTGATAAAAATAACAACCAAAATATATCTTACCTTAGTTATCTTACCCATGGCTCCAGTTTGGTTTTTCATAGTGTAGTATGGCTAGGGAAGGCCAGTTTCTAAATGACATAATTTGTCCCTGATTTTTTTCTTTTCTTTTTGTCATAGTCATTCTGATTCTTGCTCCAGTTTTCAAAAGGTCTGTAGGAAATTACAGATCTACATTATTTCTTCCTTTGAACTATTAGTACTTTGTTGGGTAGAATTTATTTTGCATAGAATTATTTAAGATGACTTTTTAATTATAGCTTTTGTCTTATGGGATTTTTACAACCTTATTTTCTGCTGATACAAATAGCTTTTGATCCTTAAAAGGGCAGGGCTATATTTCCCTTCAAACATTTTTAAATCACTAAAGAGAATTAGTTTTTAGTAATCGTGAGGGAAGAACATTTTACTCCTAAAACTTAAGAAAGCGGGAGGCCCAGTAACCAGATGCTGGAAACCAATTAAGGTTTTTTATTCCAGTATCCAGACAGCTGGCAGAAACAATAAATAGCCTGGAAGAAATGCTGGGAAAAAAAAAAAAAACTATAAAAGTAACAAATAAACATAATAGTTTGTCCACAGTATTCCACAAAATGTCCACAAATAGCATTTCTTTTTATTTTATTCCTGAAATGAGTGGGAAATAAACCATTTTGGGATTTAAGGTTTAGCTTAAGATATGGGTGTGGTTATCATAATTGGGAAAAGAGCATTAGGTGACCCTGGAATCATTGTTGGGAAGTCAGTAGCATAAGGTAGAGAGAATTGCAATGAGCAAGAAGGAGTATTGTCATCCAATCTTCATCAATAAACAGGAAGTGGCAACTTTGCAGCAAATTCCAGAATTCTTCAGACTGATCAAAAGTGAACTCTACGAGGGATTCCTATATGGAAGAGGAAAATGCAGAATAAATGTAAGGTCTTTGTTATTGCAAGGGAGAGTAAAAGAGGAAGAAAAAAACACTGCAAAAAGACAAAAATGCATCCAATATTTGGAGGCAAGATTGCAGGATTCCTAGGAAATTGGAGTTTGGAATTTCCTGACCCATCAAGATACGCAATCCACTTACCTTTATTTCACTTCTCAAAAAAGTGAAATGAATGGGAGTTTAGTTCCCAAAGAGGGAGATTTTAGCGGAAATCAATGGTACAGGGTACGGTTCTCCTCAGAGGAAAGTAAGCAGGAAGGCTTCTGAGGGGACAGGTCATTTCCAAAAGAAATGGCTAACGGATTGCATTTGTAGATGTGTTTGGGACCAACCATGATGCCCTATTCTTAGCTGATTACAAAAGAAATTATTCTCAGTTTTTAAAGTATCTTGCTTCTTCCCTGCTGTGGTTGCAGAAGGTATGAATGCACCTTAAAAGAGCTTAAGATGCCTTCCACAGCCCCAGAACCAGAGGCACAGGGGCTCCTGGCAATGGTCCCAGGCCCAAATTCAGATCACCAACCTCTGCTGAACTCACTCCTAGTTGTGCATTTGAAGATGGAGCGTGTGCACTGAATGTCAACAGGAACATGAACACCTGGGAAGGGCCGCCTAGTGTCGCCGGCACAGAATTGACCAGAGGGTCGGGAGACCCCGGTTCCCTCTCGGCTGTGCTACTGAAAGTCAAGGTCAGTGCCATCTCTGAGCCTCACTGTCATCATCTGAAATGACAAGAAGACAACGGAAACAAAGACTAGATCAGGATTTGGCAGACTACTGCCTGTTGGCCGAATCCAGGCCACTTCCTGCTTCGGTATATGAAGCTTTATGGAAACACAGCCACGCCGCTTCATTTTCATATTGTCCGTGGCGGCTTTTGTGCTACAGGGGCAGAGGTGACTAGTTGGGACAGAGACCACATTGTCCGAAAAGCCTAAAAGAATTGCTTCTGGTTCTTTACAGAAAAAGTTTGCTGAGCTAGAGCCAGAGAAATCTGTGGTCTAAGCTAATCCGCTACAGGATTGGGCATCAAAGTTTCCACGTGACGACACATGATGAAATGCGCTCGTGCTAATCTAGAACATAGCACAGGAATTGGTGGACAGAGCTGTCTATGTCAGTGCTCAAATCCAAAAGTCATTCACCTGAACATATAGCAATGTCTCCTGTTATTATCATGTCTGGGTTTGGTATAAAGGGGTGTAAAGGGTAGGAAAATTCCCTGAGCGTTTTTTTTTGTTCTTTTAATTTTTTATTGGGGAATATTGGGGAACAGGGTGTTTCTCCAGGGCCCATCAACTCCCAGTCATTGTCCTTCAATCTAGTTGTGGAGGGCGCAGCTCAGCTCCAAGTCCAGTTGCTGTTTTCAATCTTAGTTGCAGGGGACGCAGCCCACCATCCCATGCGGGAATTGAACCAGCAACCTTGTTGTGAAGAGCTCGCGCTCTAACTGACTGAGCCATCCAGCCGCCCTCCCTGAGCTTTTTAAGTCATTTTACATTCATTATGAGACCACTGAGGCTTTTCTGGAGCAATAGAGAGTGTGAAATAGAATAAGGCATCCAGATCAATAGGTTAAATTTATTGAAAGGGTGAGTAATTGAAGTAATGTTACAGAATATCAAGCAGATTATTTAGATAGCAGGTAAGTTTCCAGTTTGATCAGGTCAATTTGCAGGCCATCAGAAAGTACACAGAGAAATAGAACGTTTGATCCGTGGGCCTTCTGCATTAGAATGCAGTGATTTGGCCTCGTTAGCTCCTTAATGTCTTCCACATGTTCAGAGGAAGAAAGGAAGCAGTGATGAGAGGGAAGTGATGAGCTCATACTGTAATGGCTTCCACAGATAACAATAACAAGCCTTTTCACACCTGCTAATATTTCATGTTGTATTTATAGCTCTTCCCCCTACGCAGACATAGGAACCTGAATAGAGGAGCGGATCAGGAAAAGTCGAGAGAGGATCTAGGAAAGTGGTTGCCAGTTTTACCTGGTTTTAGAACCTCCAGTGGAGCTGGGGCCCTAGATGGACTGAATTGTGGTCTCCGGGTTGGAGTCCAGGCTGTTACATCTTTACCTGATGCTTAGAGAATTAGTACAGCCAGCTCGGGAACCACGTATGGAGTCCCACCCCTTCATTTGCCAGGGATGAGATTGGCTGAAGGTCACAGCCCTTATCTCTTCACCCAGCTCATGTCTCTTACAATCAAACACCAAGTCCCCACAATGGCCTCGTCGGGATCATTTGTACCACGTGTATGACCTATTCCAGCCAGCCACCGGGGTCTACTTCTCTCCTTCAAACACGTGGAGCACACGCCTGCCTCAGGAACCTGGCACTTGTCTCCACTTCCTGGAATGCTCCTCCCCTGTATCCACATGAATCACTTCCTGCTTCATCCAAGGCCCTGAGCAGAGATCAGCTGCACAGAGAAGCCTTCCTTGGCTCTACTTTTGTTTTCTTTTTGGCACTTACTATTACCTGACATGTCGTGTACTTACATGTTTGCTCATGGTCTATTTCCTATTCACTTTGATTGCAAGCCGGGTGTCAGAACAAAAAAGTGATGTTTGTTCACAGCTGTAGACCCAATGTCTATTTCTGCCTGGCACATAGTAGACTCTCAATAAATATTTGTGGATGGATAGATGGATATTTTTTCTAAGTACTGTCCCCTGGACTGCCAGTCCAGTGTAATGATGGAAAGTGAAGTAACGTAAAAAGCTTTGAAATCAAACAGATATGATTTGAATCCTTCATGCATGACTTTGAGTGAGTTACTGATTCTTGCCAAGCATCAGTTTCCTGTGTGTGAGGTTGGACACTGACACGAGAGGATCATTGTCAGAATTCTATGACGCAGCCTAATAACAGCTCCCTAGGGGAAGAAGACTAAAGTAGGCCTCAGGTTTAGGTTTCCCCACCGGAATTCCAAGGGCCTGGGAGGTTGACTGGATTCCCCTGTTGGGCTGCAGAGAAGTGGAAGGATGCTTTAGTTTCTCAATGCTGAAGGAGTGGGAGGTTGTGTAATTCTCAGTTGGTGCTCTTTTGAACCACATTTCATCAAGATATTGTGAAATAGGGAACAATAGGAAGCCGAGTCTGGCCAACATGCATCGGGCCTTGTGCTGAGCAGGATGTGCCAAGGGGAGAGTGAGGTCCCTGGCAGCGTGCATCGTCCTTCCCAGGCCTCTGCTCTCATGGGGCTGGCTGGGAGCGGGCAAGTCACCCTGTGAATCCACTGGGCCAAATCGCCAAGCAATCCCCGGTGGCCATAGAAAACAACAATGTCTTTTGTCTAGTGCCTCCCAAGGTGAGATTTAGGGCTTCTTGTTGCCAGAAGACGAAAGGGAGGAAAGAGAAGCGCAGTGACAATCACGCCGGAAGCCTACGTTCTAGGTAACCAGCGAGTCACTTTCACAATCCTGCCACAAATTTCTTCAGCCCTGTTCATCTATAAGCAGAATGATTGGCCTCATTTTCCAGATAAGGCAACAAGGCTGGGCGAGATGAAGTTATGGAGAGTATTATGCAGTTGGTCAGCCCACAAGCGTGCAAGACCTCGCCCTAAGACTTGATTCTTTTCTCTATTAATTCTCTAACCACAGGAGCCACTCCTGAATTCCTGTGTTTCTGTTCTAGTAACTACTCATTGAACAAGCCGTTGAGGATAGAGCAGTCACCCCAGTGTCTTGCCCATAGTAGGTGCTTAATAAATGCTTGCCACTGCTGTTAATTTTGGCTTAAGTAACCCTACCAAGAGGCAGGGCTAGCATTCTGACTCTGGTTGACCTGGCTCTAAGCTGCTTCTCTTCAGTTGTACCACATTGGTTCTGGTGAGTCGGGCCACAGCGTGAACTTGATAGCCCAAGTAATTCACGTTCGTAAAACGTTTGAACTCCATGGCTTCTGTGGTCCCTTCCAAACAGGACATTTAGTACTACTTCCAGTGGGAGAATCGGACATCCTATTCTGAGAGGTCTCAAGGAAAGGAAGTCTGGAATCTTCCCTGGAATCACATCCTCTTATGGCACCTCCCTTCTCTTCAGGATGCTAAGACCTCTGGCCTCTGTGGGCTTTATCCTCCCATACAACGGGCCGCCCTCACAATTAGTTCTTGGCACTGTCATCAAAGTGAGCTCTCTCCAAGGACGTGGAACAGGATGAAAAACAAATCTTGTATTGTAAACTCCAAGTGCGATCAGGATAGGTGCAGCAAAGAAGGAAGGTTATGCTGTGGGAATTGAGGGCAACAAGGAAAGGCAGCCCACTGCCTGTGCCCCCCTCTACCCCGGTGATTTGTGGGGCTGTGTGTGTGCCCTCTGATGCCCAAAACAGTCCTGCAGCAAAGCAGTGCTCAAGGAACAGACCCACTGAAGATTTCACCTAAACGTACAGTCATTTTTCTCTCTTGTTTCAAGTCATAGCAGGGAAGCGGGCTGGCTACTTCTATCCAGAATGTATCAGGTTTATCCCACAAAATCCTTAGGGCATCAGTGGTTTGCCCTCATCTCCTGACAGCGTGGATGAGCGGAGGGAGCCAAAAGACACAGCATCTCCCTTCCAAAGAAAACTCTACTTCAAAGAAGAAAGTGACCGCGGTTGAGGAGGTGAAGTCACAGCCTCGGCAAACCTTTGAAGCCGGAGGAGAAGATGTAAATTAAGTGCAGACAAGCAGGGTATAAAAATAAAATCCTTGAAGGAAACGCAAAAATCCTTCTGCAATGGGTGTGAAAGCAAAGGAAGTTGGCCAAGGCAAGGAGGAGATAAACAGGATTGCATGATGTCATCACGCTAGGAAAAGGCAAATCAGAAGAGAAATACAAGGAAAGCACATGGAAGTTGTAAATTGTCTATTTTATCTGAGAACTTGGAAGAATGTGGAAGCTAAGTTAATTTTCTCTATGTTCAATTTATTATACACCCGCCGAGAGGACAGGAAACATGATTGTGTTTGCTGTTTCTGCAATAGTGTTATTCTGGTAAGTGACAGACCTATGGGGCTCTGTCCTCTTGGAAGGGCTACGTGCCGAGTGTCACTCTTGAGTTCCTTATATAGTTGTTTTTTGTTTTGTTTTGTTTTGTTTTTTGGTATGTGTCCCATTAGTTATTCATTTGTTTAAGTATTCATTCATTCATCCATTCATTCAGTAAACCCAGTTCCTTGGCCTTTCCTTCTTCATTTGCTTAAGTTAAACCAACCAATTGTTGGTTGCAACTATGAATACAGGGCCCATGAGGAATTTTCTGTTTTTTCTTCTACAGAGAACATGATAATCTTCTCTGTTTAATTCCGTCCTTTTTTTTTTGTTCCTATTCTTTCTTTAGTGTGCTTCTAGAAAGTCTGTGCTGTATTTTTGATTACCTCTGGTCATGATGGAAGATTTTATGGTACATATTTTGTAATCATTCTCTACCCCTGGCTAAAATAACACCTCGTTCTCTCCATCTGGAATGCCCTCTCCTTTAACCAACTTCACGTATCAAAAAAAATAGTGTATGTGTGTATGTGTGTGTGTGTGTGTGTGTGTGTGCATGTGTATGTTTAGACCTAATGTACACCTTGTAGAATAAATACAAAGAAATAACACAGTGATAAAGTTTTACTACACCAGGCTTTACGGAGGCACCATCAGTGGCTACATTGGGACCAATAACATTGGAATCTTCCTCAGCCATATATTTCCTATAGTCATATCTACCCCTGGGTCATTACTGGACTCAAGAGGCAACATAGCAACATATACGAGGTGTGACAATTGAGTTCGCGAACTGGTTGCAACAATGTCGCTAACCTTTTTTGATATCAGAGGGATTATTCATTATGACATTGTACCAACTGGACAGTTAACCAAGTTTACTATTTGGAAGTGCTGAAAAGGCTGCGTGAAAAAGTTAGACGACCTGAACTTTTCACCAACAGTTCATGGCTCTTGCATCACGACAATGCACCAGCTCACACGGCACTGTCTATGAGGGGGTTTTTAGCCAGGAAACAAATAACTGTATTGGAACACCCTCCCTACTCACCTGATCTGTCTCCCAATGACTTCTTTCTTTACCCGACAATAAAGGAAATATTGAAAGGAAGACATTTGGATGCCATTCAGGACATCAAGGGTAATACAATGACAACTCTGATGGCCATTCCAGAAAAAGAGTTCCACAATTGCTTTGAAGAGTGACCTAGGCACTGGCGTCGGTACATAACTTCCCAAGGAGAGTACTTCGAAGGTGACCGTAGTGATATTCAGCAATGAAGTAGCAGTTTTTCTAGGATGAGTTCACGAATTAATTGTCGTACCTTGTAGGTGTTGGCCCTTGAGCCTATGAGCTCCCCTAGGTTCTCTTCGCTTTTACACTAGCATGTAGCACAGGGCCTGTCACAGAGTAAGGAAACAACACATGTTAGTCGAGTGAATCGATGGATGGATTTGTGAATGAAGAAATGAAATATCCAAACTGACAATAAAGAAAATCCCCTCTGCCAACTTGCTGTTTGGTTTGCTTAATATTAATTAGTTAGATACTTGGTAATGTATAGATCCCTAGCAACATGGAGCCACAGACTAATACACACTTCGAGCCAATTCTAGTAAGGTAGAAAAGTATTCCCGTATATTAGAAAGGACTAAATCTGATACTAGAGTCAGTGGCATGATGTATTTAAAGGTGAGCATAAGGCTACTGTTCGTATAACAATCATCCTATGATATTTCTTGCTGGTTAACATTTTTATTCAATCTCGTAGAACAGTTAGAGTGATTAAGACCCTAGAAAATAGAATTCATGAGAAAAGCTTAGAGGAATTGGAATTATTTAGCCCAGAGAAAAAAGTATATGTAGTCATTCAGTGAGACCTCATTATCCAATATCAATTTATTCAAACAAGGGCATAATTTAAACTGACAGCTCTGTTTCCAGTGAACAAATGACCTACTGTTTAAAAAAAGAAAAAAAATGATAATCAGAAACCATTTAACTCAAATGTCATTATTTTCTTTCTGATCTATTTTAGATTATCAGTGATTTATTCTGTATGAAAATTTCTGGTCCACGTTCCGCATGACGGAAGTTAGCAGTTTACTAGATAGCATCAAACAGAGCCACGGCCCACCATCTCTGGCCCTTCACGTCCTGTTCTCTAAAATGAGGCTGTTTGTTCATTCATTCAATAAGTATTGAGGGCCGAATGCACGCCAGGCTCTGTGCCGAGCACTAGCTAGCAATATGGAAGTTGTAACACACAATGTGCATTATTGTATCTAATGCACATAGTAAACATTTCCAGGTACGTCCCTCTCCTACCAAGCTTCAAGAAGCCTGGCAATCTGTTAGAAAGCTATACCACACCCCTAAATTTAAGGCATTGACAAAGCACATATTCAGGTGTTGGGGGAAGGGAGAAAGCAAATGAAGCTACCGTCTCATTTATTTTCATCCGGTTACTTTTCAGAAGGGCCCCTGTCCAAAGGAAAATGGGATACAAAACAAATGAGTTTTGAAAGATAAAGAAAAGGAAAAAGATTTTAAGAACAGAGGACCAAGAAACGTTCGAGTTAGGAAGTACCTAATGGTTGGCTGAGAAATACAAAGGTCACAGAGGTCAACTACCTGCTAAGGTGAAGGCAGTAAATTAGTAGCAAATGAAGACCATAATTCTAGTCTCCTGGTTGCCTTGGAATTCTGTATTTAGTGCTCTCTCCCCATTCATATTAGTTAGTGATTGCATTCAGTTGCCAATAGTAACTACCAGTCTATGGTTGTTAACAATAGAACCCAACACAATGACACAAAAACGTAAATATTTATCCACTCACATATAATCAGGAGATAAGCAGCCCAGAACTGCTATTAGGGACCCAGACGCCTTCAGTCTTTCTACCCTTTGGGTTCGCCGTTACAATCTTCTTGTCACAAGAAGGCTGCCAGGGCTCCAGCTATCACATAGTCTTTAATTAGGTACATTGCTGCCAGGTATATATTCAGCTTTCTATTACTTAGTGGAAGAAAGTGAATGTTGGGTAGGGAATTTATAATCTATACCACATCATTGTTAGGAAACCATATTCCCTGGGCCTCTTGCATTTCTGCACCTTTTTATAAGCAGAGGCCCTGCCTTCCTTTGTTCTGAACTGTTTTTTCGGAGATGTGTGTATAGCAAACCGCCTTGGACACTAGAGACCGTGTCTCCCTCCAGAGCAGAAGGCAGCTTTGCTTACTGTCCAGTATAACAGTTACTGTCTCTCAGGGGTTAGGCGTGCTGACTGCCCAGGATAAAAGATTCAAGTCCCTGAACTCACTATTCCTTCCCTGGAACCCTGACTGTGTGGGCCGCTATTGCATGACCCTATTCGTGTCACCCTATAGGAACTGAGGCTCAGGGAACTGTCTTAAGAAAATGATGTTACTCTGATTACCATTATTGCTCTGAGTAATCAACTGCCATCTGTGTCTGATCCCCGAGTCGCCTATCTGCTGCCAGCCTCCACGAAACTATAAGACGCTAACTTGTTAGCTTGTGAGTAAAACCTCAGACCCTCCACTGTTCCTGACAATCCCCCAGCACTTGCTTTGTATGATACACTGTCTAAGGGGCCTAACTTCCAGGTGTCTAGAATAGAGCAGGTGACCAAGCCACACTTAAATAAGTAAATGACTAAGTGAGGAGAGGCCCCCAGAGGGCATTGAATGCATCCGCCACTTGACATGAAGTCCTGCCTATACCAGTTCGGGGCCTCACGACCTTCTCCGACCTCAGATTCAGGAGCTGGTAGTCTGCACTTCACTCCCTCCACTTGCTCAACTTTTGCTTACTCCCTAACCTACTCCTGCCGTTTGGCTTTGGGCCTCTTCGCTCCACGAAACTTCTCTTCCAGGTCTCCAGTGACCTGTGAACTGCCACAGCCAACTGACCCTGTTCACTCCTTATCTTATTCCCCTCGGCTCTGCGGACGTTTAACTCCTTAAAGCTCTTTCCTCCCTTGCTTCAGTGAGAGCTTCCTCTCCTGGTTTCCCTTACACCTCCAGACAACTATTTCTCTGTCTTGTCTTCCTTTCATCACCCTTAAATGTTGGCAAGCCATGGCTACCCATCCTCCAGATAGCTCTCATCTCACTCTGTAGAATAAACTCCAGACATGTTTTCCACAAAGCACGTTTAATGACCACGTGTGTGCTGATACCTGTCTCCTCTCTATCTCTAGCCCAGCCTGTTGTAAGCACCAGACCTGTATTTTTAAGCCTCCATTCACCATCTCCCCTGGAACTTAAAAAGAAAACACATTCAAAGAGAAACTTATTTATTTTCGCCCCTTCTCAAACCCAGTGGACGTGGAATCCCTCTCTTGGTAATGGTGTCACCATCCGTAATAGCTTTTCACGTCAGAAGAGCTACCAACCCTGGTCAACCTTCCTACTGGGTTCACCTGGTTGTCTCATAAATAGCTCTCAGGACGCTTGTCTTTCCTGCTGCATTGACCTTAACTTAGGTCCTCATTCATTATCTCTAACTTTGGCCCCACCGTAAAACTGTGTCTACAGAATCTTCCCTATTGGATCATAGTTCCCAACAAGGAATGAACCAGAACAAAAATCTCTCACTGCTGTCCTGATTAAAAAACCCTTTGTCGGCTTTTCTTCATCAGAACAAGAGAAAGTCCAAACTCTTCAGCATAACACACGAAGCCCTCCCTCCATAATCTGTCTTCAGCCTGCCTCTTCACTTCACTTCCCAATTCTCCCATCTCACATTCCCAGTCACAATGAACCACTCCGGTTCCAGCATGTTCCCTGAAATCTCAGACCTCTGCACCTTCAGAGAGACTGATTTTTCTGCCTGTCACTCAACATGAACTCCAGACCCAGCCCAGAGAATCTTTTCTCCTTCAGGAACTCGCTCACTAGCTCTAGCCCTGGGAGTATACCTGCAACGAGCGAACTCTCTTAAGAAAAGCGGATTACTCCTTTCTTTGTGCTTCTCTCTACCCTCTCTCTACACGGAAGAATCTTTTTACAGCATTTATCACGCCACACTGTACTTACCTGTTTACATTCCTGAATTTAGCAATTAAACATATCTTATGTATTACCTTTATATTCCCAAGGCAGAGCACAGATCCAGGTGCACAGAAGAGGTTCGGTAAAAATATTTTTAAATGGTGAGAAAGCTGGAGAGTTTCAGTAATGCCAGCAAAAAGAAAAAAAAAAAAAAAAGGAGTCACAAAGTAGAATGAAAGGCAGGACACAATTTACCTTCCTCGTGTTTGCCTCAAATGAACCCTGGAATATTCTTAGGCAATCTTCACCCTCCTGGGCCCTAAAATAAGAAATCAAGTTCACCGAGAAGTAACGGGTTGGGAATTGCACATAGAAACACGACCTCCCAGTCGGTCCAAAGATAAGCCAGTGGGGGAAAGGGCAGCTACAAGGCAGGGGTTTGTCTTGACCTTGCACATAAAAAACAAGTTGAGAACACTGGGAAATGTCCTAGCACATAGGACAAGAAGGCCTACAGGAGGCTGCATGGACGTGTAGAAGGAAGAGCACTGGGGGGGCAGGAAAAAGGGCCGGAAGCCTCGGGCAGACATGCCACTCCCAAACTGGCCACTTCTGGGTCCTTGGGCATCTCTATGCCTCGGTTTCCCCATATGTAAAATGAGAAAAATAATGATACCTTTTTGACCTGCTGAATAGAGTCAAAAAGGAAAATGCACATGAACTGTTTCCAAAGGGCCCGGCACAAGAAAAACGCTCAATAAATGGTACCCAGTGTTTATTGTAAAGATGGTATTAATAAGACGGTTTTCTCTAAGTGGCAGATCCTTCATTTATAAAATGGAGATAATTTCTCTCCCTGAGTTGTGTGAAGATTAAGTAAGGCACACATGCAAAAGTACTTCCAACATTCAAAGCCTTATTCAATCGAGAAGCTATTATTTATGCTGTTATTATGAGAAATAAAGGGTCAAAAACTAGCCAAGAGAGGCCAAAATACATTTGTGGGTTTAGCTCAAAACAAAGGAGTGGGACCTGGGGTAGGGGGGAGAAAAAGCTTCACACATTAAAAGAATAAGTACTACTACTATTTATTAGGCATATCCTATGGGGCCTTATGCTTTTTATTAATTTATTCACGACCTGATTTCTCCCAACAATATACTTTTCCGTTGCTATCATTGTCCCCGGATTAAACTAACAGATACACAGAATATTAATGTAACTTAGGAAAAAAACACCCAAATAGGACTCAACTCTGTTCCAGTTATTGTAGGAGGTGCTGGCAACTCAATTTGTGACTACAATTATTATGAATTTGGTTCAGGCAAGATTCCTTTAGGTGGGATTCCTTTAAGTCTTATTACCAAAATGAATTTCAAATTACCATGTGGAATGACCATCAGAGGTAGTCATTGTAGTAGTAGATAGTTGCTGTAGCATTAATTGCAAAAAAAATTACATCGAGAATCGGCTGTAGGCATGATATGCTATAGCTCTACTGGCAATTTCTGGGAAACCAACGGCAGCCTCATTTGGGTATAACTAAGGGAGATGTCTGTCTTTACCGTATTTCCATCTTCCTACCCTTTCTTTGTGCACACCCTGTAACGTCCACTGGTGTCTTTCATGACACGCCACATTTCCATTTCAGATGGATTACACGCCTATGGTTGTTTCCTTTATTAGCAGTTTTACACTCACTGCAATGAACGCTCAGCCTTTCTGTGATCATTTTCTCAGTTTGTACTAAAGTGCTGTCTTCATCCATTTATTACAAATATTCACCTGTCTCCCTGGTATTTCCACTCGCACGTTCCACAGACAACTTGAGTTTCACAAGTCTTAATTTGAACTCATTTTGTCCTTCCCAGGTCAGGGGCTCCTACTGTGTCTTACGACAGCAGATAAACATCTCCTACCCAGTAGGGCACAGATGCTAAAGCCAGATTTTCAGTGTAAATCCTGGCCCTAATGGTAACCTGCCGTATGACCAAGGGTAAATTTTTAACCCGCCCGCGTCTCATTTTTCTTATCTAATATTGATATTATTTAACGCATATAGAGTTTTTATAAGAGTTAAATAAATTACCATGTGTAAAACACTAAGAATAGTCAGTCCTTGGCACATGGCAATTAGTAGATATACAAATAGCCACTCGCCAAGTAAAATTAACCTGGAAGCCACCTCCTGTTGATCACTTGCTTACTAAATCTCTCAACTGCTATCTCCACTTCAATTACCTTTCCTTACCTTTGTGTAAGGCCCATTGTCTTCCATCGGAACTAATACAACAGGTTCTCCAGGGGCTGACTCCTCTGTCCGTCCATCAGGACAAACATTAATAAATATTCACTCCTGGTTTTGGACCTGACATTGTGCTCAAGCGAGGGAAGCAGTAATGAACTGGACGGGCATGGTTTCCTCCTTCTGGTCCCGCCTTCTGCAGTCCAGAGCAATGTGACAATATTATTGTGCTTTGGTCCTCACTGTCTTCATTCCAAAGTCGACACCTCCCGTATGCCATGATCTGGCCTTATTTACCACTCCATTCCGTCTACTCTTCCCGTCCCACGGGAACCTCCGCTGTGAGCACTCACCTCTGCTTTTTACGGAAGATGTGAGTTTCCTTCTTTCCTCTGGACCCTCCAACTCTCCCCTACCCACACCTTTTCCCATAGCTAATTCCTATGGGCTGTTTAGTTTTCCCTAATCGCTAGATCCATATTCTTATATAACACGTAGAATTCTGTCCTTTCGTGACACCAAATTAAGTGACATTGCAATTTCTGGTTTATTCGTCTTCCCTGAACCTATAGGGTATATAGAGTATATTCATTAAGGAACCTATAGGGTATATTCATTAAGGAAGCCCTTACTGATGTAACAAACGCCGAAACTTCAGGGGCTTATATGTTCACATATAGTGAAAGTGTGTTTTCTGCTTATGTCAGCAGTTGGATACAGGTGTTAACTGTCCAAGTTAGCTTGCCACATGTGATTCAGGAAACCACGGCCCCCAAGTCTCTAGGGGACCGTGTTTATCCAGCAAATGAGGATAGAGAGACTGTAGAAGACATATCTGTTCCTTAGACTGCCCTAGAAGCAATGCACATCCTTTCTGTTCACTCCATTAGCAAGAATTCCCTCTAAGGCCTCATAGGATTATAAGGGACAGCCCTGTCACAGCAACAACTTTCATCTCTGCAAGTGGACGCACATATCTCTGATGGATAGCCAACTGTTTCTGCCACGGTTAGTCAATTATATCAAGCCAGGGATGTGCCTTGTTTATTGTTTGCTTTCACTGCTTAGCATAGTGCATGGCACAGAAGAGATTCTCCATGGATGAATGTGTGAGAAATGAAAGGACACTTGGCTTCCCTCACTCCAGCTTGCCCCATTCCTAATTACACAGATACGGGGAGGTCATCTAAGTCTCCAATACGTGTTATAATGAGCGGTTAGCTTTTCAAACCTTAGAAACAGCATCTCCTAAGTCCCGTGGTTTGTCAGTTTCCCTCTGCCTCTCTGCTCTGAGCATGTGTGGCTCACCCTCAGGCTGCAGCAAAAGAGGAGACACCACGTTCTTTTCTGTTTGGTGATAAAATGGTGCTTCTCCACTGGGAAGATACTGGATTTGCTCTTTGCTGGGAGTCAGCAGACTGCAGGTTTCTGGAGGGGAGGAACTAATGGTTTCCTTCTTTCACTTACAATTCTAGGAGGAGTTCAGTAGAACTTGAAGGGACCTCAAAGATCCTCTGGTCTATAGATGGCAAATCCTTGTCACATATGATACCAATCCCTTAACACACCTATGGCAAGTATTGCCAATCATTCATACCAAACCACTAAGTCTGTCTGTGGCTTCCGGGTTTTCAGCACAGAGATTCAGACTCAGACTCCAAACTTATCGGAGTTGGCCTTGAGACGGTTCTATTTGTCATCTCTGATCCACTCCACCTCCTTTTTTGATGAAGGTATAAAGCCATTGAAGGGAAACGAACTGAAGTCACTACGAGGATCACACAGGAAGTTGGTAGCAGAGCTAAAACCAAAATCGAGGCATCCTGATTCTTGGTCAAATGTTTTGTTTGTTTGTTTGTTTTTTCTTACCACTTAGAAACAGAACATCCAAAACCACATTCAAAGCACAAGGAGCCACTCCAGAAGTGCGGCTGTGGTTTGAGAGAGTGGACATGGCCATGTGCCTTAAAAATAAATTCTGTGTCTCACAATTTGGCCAAGGGCCTCCTCTGGCTTTTAGGAAGGTCTTGTATTTGGGGTTTACAAAATGTCCATTCATTTTCAGTAACACCAACTTGCCATGGAGTGAGGTTAAGATCCTGGGCCCCAGACATGGGCGGGTAAGTTTTTCACAGTCTATCCAGATAGTGGCTGAGTGACCTTAGGCAAGTGGACTTCCTGTTCCAAGGCTCTGTTGCCTCTTCTGCAAAACAAAGTACAGTACATGGCTTTTGAGGTAAGCTTAGGTAACCCATGTAAAGCATTGAAGACAATGGATTGTGGGTATTATCACTATGGCTTTATGCCCAGTCTCATGTCCCCCCCACAACCACCACCACCACATGTTGTCAGTAAAAAGATGTTTGAATAGCTTATGAGTAAGGTGAAAAGAGTACCGCCAAGGTCTCCAGCAGCCTAATTCTAATCCTGGCTCTTCTGCTCTCAGTTGTTCTGCTCTTAGGTGACTTGCTTTGTTTTCTGGTCCTCAGTTTGTTTTCTCCCCTTTAAAGTAGGAAGACTGGGAAAAGGTCTTCAAGTCTTCTTTCATCTGTGAACTCCTATCATTCTACACTCTCTCACTCGGTGAGACCCCAAAATTATGGTTCCTGAGCTGCTCTCCTCAGTTTGGGGCACATTATGAAGAAGGCTGCTAATCAGGTTTATTTTGGGTGCAGTGGCCAGTCGCCCTTGCACTTGGCATTTGAGACGAATCTCCATGAGCAAAGTGTGGTCCAAGTATGACTTCAGCCTGCTGGCCCAGCAAAGCCATTGCATGCTGCCAGCAGAAATGGAAGACTGTTCCAGCCATGAGGCAACTGTCTTGTTATAATTCATGGACATGTGGGTGAGGGGCACGTCTCTGGTGAATATCCTTGTGCCCACCCCAAAAAAGGTCATTCTAGGTAAAGGTTCTCTGAAGAGAAATATTGGTGGAAATATATGGCAGGACTGTAGCCTCCAACTCAAGGCCAACCACCAACATAAGCAGGATGACAAACCAGCATAGGGCTGCCGGGTGTTGGACACACAGGGATAATCAATATGCAAAAATGTGGTCCCGGCTTTTAAGGAGATCACCGTTGACTAGGGCAGACATATAACTTAAGGCAATTCTATGACTATAATAAATAATATCATGGACATTCAACTAGAGATGAAATTATGATTTTAGCAAGAGAAGTTGGCATCTACTTCGGATGATAGGTGGGGATGATAAATTGTCCAGAATCGCTAAGCAGGGCATCCCTTAGAAGAACATAATTCAAAACATGCTAGCCTTACCATGGGTGACTTCCCCTTAAAGCCAGATACAGAAGGAGACTTGATTGTTTTGGAAGAAAAGAGAGTAGAGACCTAAGGCAAAGATCCAGGAGAAGAGGCACCCCCGAGGGAGACAAAGGAGTGGGTTGTGTCTGAGTTGATGGAGTGGATTTGTTAGTAACAGTCCTTATTCAGGTGCCTGAGAATAGTCTGAGAATAGTCTTCAGCAGACACCTAATTGTTAGATCTGTATGACTTTGGGCTCTGGCCAACGAATGCTTCCCCCCTAAACTGTAGCTTTCTAATGTGGGTGTGTAGTTTCTCACCCACATCTCAATGCAATGAGGGTTGGGCTGCTCTCCTCTCTCCTGACACTCTGCCCTTAGAACTCATGTACCTTCTACGTTGCCTTGGAAGGGAGAAGAGAACTGGAGGGTCAGGTTTTTTTAAAGGCTGTGCCTTGAGTAGCTTTGATCACTTCCTCGCACATTGCATTGCCCAAAATTTAGTCAGATGGCCCTCCACCTATTTCAGTGGAGGTTGGGAAGTGTCATCCTGCAGTCCCAAGGAGAGAAAACAGTGTGAGGAATACATGGCATTTGTTTCTGCCATGGTCCCCCGTAATGTATGCTTCTCCCAAGCATTTCTCCAGTCTTTAGTTCCAATGTCCCGAGGCCTTTCTTTTTAATGCACATGAGACTGGAATACTGTGTGTTTCTGATCCGACTTGAAACAATCAATCAGCACCACGGTCTCCCTGGGTATTGTTCTGCCACAGTTCCAAACTCCATGCCTTATGCCACTAAAGCAATGGGAAAGGAAATGTCTTTGATTCTAAAGGCCTGTCCAACCAGCTGGAGCTCCTCTCCAGGACACCATTCTGCCACTAGCTCTGTGGGCTTCCCTGCAGTGGGGCTTTGGATACAAACTGCCAAGGCCAGCGTCTATTTATCCACCCTCATCCCTGTGCCATGGAGAGGACGTTGAGATGAGACGAAGTCACATGGATCGGATCACCCCTCATCCAAAGACACTTAGTTACCTGGAGACCCCAGAATTCATACCGAGAACAAAGGAAAATTCGAGATGTGAACTGCTGGTTCTCCAGCTATTAGACAGGGGAAAGGGAGTAGAACCCCAGATTGGATGTATTTTTGATATAAAAGTGGATATGCACTGGTTGTACCACAAACTTCATTGGGAAAAATTCCACTTAGAGTAATGTGACCCTATTAAGCAGTAGTGTAAGAAGATGGTTTCATGGAGGCGATAACATGTGGAGTCAAAACTGTAAAAAGGAGTAAGATGTTGCCAGGTTGTGCTGGGGAAGGGCGAGGGGAAATAGCAGCTCGGGAAAGGAATAGCATGTAGCACGGGATTATAAAAGAGCATATTCCTTACCCCTGAGCCCACTAGCTCTGTGGGCGTCCCTGCAGTGGGGCTTTGGATACAAACTGCCAAGGCCAGCGTCTATTTATCCACCCTCATCCGTGTGCCATGGAGAGGACGTTGAGATGAGACGAAGCCAAATGGATCAGATCACCCCTCATCCAAAGACACTTAGTTACCTGGAGACCCCTTAGGAATAATCTAGAGGTCCCCTTAGTTACCCCTTAGGAATAATCTTAGTTACCCCTTAGGAATAATCTAGAGGTCCCCTTAGTTACCCCTTAGGAATAATCTTAGTTACCCCTTAGGAATAATCTAGAGGTCCAAAGGTAGAGTGTTTACCCCAATCGAATCCACTGATATTCACATTGGCTCATTGGGTGTAAGTGGGGCTTCAGAGTCACTGCCTGGGTCATGACGGACCTTTGCAAAGTGGCCATGAATGACTCAAAGGAAAAGACAGAGCAGAGCATCTTAGGACACGGACCAGACACTGACTGGACCTCAGGAATGTCTGAAGGTGGTCTTGTGCTGAGTCACTAACACAAGCCCTCACTAGAGCAGCCACCGACAGCCAGAGGGCAAGTGGTGTCTCCTGGGTGTGAAAAGGTAGACACAGGTCTTCTCTATTCGTCACAGAAAGAAAAGACTTGGGAGCAGTAATTCAGAACAAACAGGAAGAGGACCAAGATAATGATACTGCCCTTCACCTGCCTTTCAATATCAAATTTTAGTTAATCTTTTCTCAAATATCCTGAAGCAAGGGCACCATTTGTCACTGAACACTCAGTACTTTATGGTTTAATCTTCACAATGTTCAAAGTGGGCATTGACCTCTCCATCTTATTGCTAAGGAAACTGGGGCTCTAAAAGCAAGAAAGACTTGTGCATGGTCTCCCAGTGTGTCCGAGGCCCACCCAGGATCACACCGGAGGTGATCTGAGTCCAAAGCCCCAGCTGTGTTCACCAATTGGCCAGAAGAAGCTACTATACAATCTGAGAGCCTGACAAAGGCTGGGAATGAAAATGGATCTCATTGGCAGGTTTTCACTGGCTTTAAGAAGGGGGTGTAGGAGAAGGGACAGCTCAAGAATCAGGGCATTTATCTAAATTCAGGGTTCCCTTCCCCCTCAGGAAGGGACCATGGGCATCCTCCAGCTTTTTCTCCAGAATATATGCTAATAACCTTTCTTTCCACTTGGCTCCTAATCTTATGTTAATTCCTGGGTGCAGTAGCTTTTCACTCTGAGCACATTACAACATTGCAGCTCCCACGTCACCCATTTGTCCCAGCAGAGTGTCTTGAGAGCTTAAACACTCAATGTGGTAGAGGAAAGGTTAGCGTTAGTTTTCCTTGATAACAGAAGAATGTGCTTACCAAATACTAAACAGGAGAGTTTATTGCATTCATGTGGCAGGTTACTTGTTCCTCTGCAGAATGAAACACAGCACCGTGTGTCGTTACCAGCTCATTTCTTCTGTAAATGAATGAACACTTTCTGAATTTAAGTAAAAAAAAAGCATGTATTGTGAGTTCACTCTGCAGCAGATACTGTGCTATACAAGGTAAGACAGAAATAGATCGATGTAGTCTCTGCACTTAACAGCTTCAGACTTCAGTTGGGGGTGTCAGCAGGCAAGTGAATGCTTTCTGTGTCATAGGGGTTAAAATAAAGGTCTTTGAGTTCGTTTTAGAAGTCATTGAGGGCAATCCATAAATTCTGAATTGGCAGATTGCTAAAGTAATAGAGCCTTTTTTTTTTTTTTTTAAGTGTGACTATTTCGCACGCATGGAGCCTGATTTTACTTGTTGACTTAGAGAGAAATGCCGTGTGAGTTTCCATACTGGCCACAGTACTTGCCTGAGAACGGAATGCATACAGCCATTGATACTGATGCCAGAACTTACTGGATACTTGCTCTCAGTGAATATCACCTATTATTACAGAGCTTTAATTAATCCCCCAGCAGCACTAGATGGTAGATATAGTTATCACCCCAATTTTACAGGTAAAGACACTGAAGCTCAAGAAGTTAATTCACTTGCCCAGAATCACATGAGAAGATTTGTGGATTCATTTGGTTTTTTCTCAGCTTGCTTTTAAGCTTTCTTAGGGATAAGTGAGTGTCCCCTGAAGATGTGAACTTTCTAACACTTCTGACAAAATTCCTGTCTATTCACCAGGGTCTCCGTCCTCTGGCTGGCATGACCTCCACTGTTCCCCTGTTCAGTATGAGTTCTGGAAACTTTAGCTTAAGGCTCCCTGATAATTCTTCTTGCCCCAAAGTTCTGTTTGCTCAGTCTCATGTATTAAGATGTCACAAGGGGACCCCGTGCAGTTTTCTGGAGCACTTCATCTTCTCCAGTGCTTTCCCCCCAACAAATTCCAGCTACCTTTCCTTCTCCCCCAAAACCTTCCTCCTCAGTTCAGGAGGCTGCCAGTCTGTCTCAGAGCCTGCGCCTGGTCCCACAAGTCACCACTGTCTCTATGCAAAAGCCAGATGATTGCGGTTAATCTCATTTGCTTCCCTTCTTTCAGGGATCATGGTTCTGCGTGGCCTGGTGTCTAGTATTTAAAAATTGTTGTTTTGAATATTTCATACCATTTTCTAGGTGGAAGCAGATGTTCTCTTGTCATCTGCTCATGGCTGGAAGCAGATGTTCTCTTGTCATGTAATAATTTTGCAAAAAAAATATATATATGTAGTAATGAAACATGGGAGGACTGGTCTCATTATTGAAAAGTATAAATGTATGTTAGAAACATATCTGAAAATATATGCCTGGAATGTTAATAGCAATTTCTAGGTGGGTAAGGTTGTAGACATTTTCTTTTTTCCTTTTGTGATCTCCAGTTGGAAGCATACATTACTTAAGTAACATAAAAAGGAGAGCATTAGGGAAAAATTCAATGACAAAATATACAATCTTCAAAAAACAAA
Organism: Rhinolophus ferrumequinum; assembly: GCF_004115265.2. Taxonomy (NCBI): domain Eukaryota; kingdom Metazoa; phylum Chordata; class Mammalia; order Chiroptera; family Rhinolophidae; genus Rhinolophus; species Rhinolophus ferrumequinum. The sequence goes on from NC_046297.1 coordinate 63,251,241, forward strand.
ATTTTAACTAAAATGCGCCACCTATATTCATCATTGGAGTTGAGCGGTGCCAATCAGAATCAAGGTTATCGTACTAGCAAAGGTAATGGTGCTCTGTACGCATCCAGGAATCATTCACTGGCCTTTAAGGAAGTTTTCTTTTTCCAGACTAAAAGTTTTTGACCCAAGATCTTTCTAATTTTTCTCAACAGCTTCCCAAAAGTTCACCAATGCCTCCTCCTTACAAAGAGTTTCTGCTAGAAGTTGCTCGTGACACTTTTGTCGCTCTGAGCTAAACAATATTTTTAACTGTGTTGATTATTTGTTTAAAATGTGCTCCTTTATTTTTTCCCTCCCACTCTAGTCTGTTCTTCTCTGAGAAGAAAGGGAGTCGAAATTTACTATATTGATCAGGCACTGTAGTCTTTCATATATTTTTTCTTATTTGATCCTCAGAATAACCCTGCAAAGTATTTTTCATTCCCATTTGATAGGTGTGAGAACTAAGTCTCAAAGAGGCAAAAGGACTTTTCCAAGATTGTAAAATTAGTAAGCATGGATCCAGGACTAAGCTCCAGACTCCAGATGAACTTTTCAATTTGCTGAGAGACTCTCATCAGGAATTAAGTAGAATTTCACCCTCCCTGCCTTGGTCCAATCTTCCCCAAAGTTTTATAATATGCTAGTAGTTAGTTCACCAAAAATGTGGTTTTGCCCTCTTCAAATCATGTGTCTGGGTACAATACTAGATGGTACACAAACCAAAATAGAGAGATGAGCTTCAGCCTTGAGCCAATCTTATATTCAGGTTTGTGAGGCCACATTCCTTTTGGTCATTTTCTCCCCTCTGCTTCCATAGAACTCAGTTCATTCATGTGCGTATTCTTTTATTTTAAAACTTTTACTTAGTAAGTGATATGCTTGAAACCCTTGTTAGGTAGCAATAAGCAAGACTGGAGTCCTATCCTCATACTCGGAGGGTAATGTGAAGACATTTGTACAAAACTGTGGTGTGAATGGTGTTAGAAGTTGGCATGGAAGGCTGTGAGTGCACAAAGAAAGAAGCCCTTCTTTTACCTGGAGTGGAAATCAAAGATGGCTTCTTGGAGGAGATCATGACTGGATCAAATCGTGAAGGTTAAGTAAGAATGAGGCTGATGGATAGGACAGGAAAGAAGAGTCAGGTATTAGAAATATGCAAAAGTACTTGTAAGAATGAAAAGGCATGGTGTGTTTGAAAATGTATAAGCATTGAAATCTGGCTGAAGAACAAGTACAGCGGTAGAATGGTGAGAAGGAAGATGAAAAATTTGGCACAGTTTAGGTCTTAGGTGAGAGGACATGCAATAGCGGAAAGGTCACACCATACACTGAAGACCGAGTCTTCATTGAAGACTTTCAGGAAACATGATGTGATCAGATCTCCTCTTAGTGAAATCTTGTAGGATCTGGAATGGAGATACTATTCACAGCTTCCAGGGGTTAGGACTTCAAAATATCTTGTGGGGGTACATAATCCAACCCAAAATCGAAGGTATCAAGGAGAAGGAACTTGTAAACATATAAGATTCCCTTAATAGGGCAAGGACGTGAGAACTGTGAAATGTCCGTTGCATTCAGCAAAAAGGAGGTCATTATTTGGTCCTCAGGAAAACGGGTTTCCACGGAGTGTGCTACCACTTGGACACCAAGAACAGTTTGGCAAGTGCCTCCTTGACAGAGCCCAGTCTAATGGAGAAATCAAGCAGAGATTCAGAGGCAGGAACCCCTGGAGGCTTCTTACAGAAAGCCTCCTGGAAGAAGTGATAACTGAACTAGGTTTTAAAAGATGAGCAAGAATAAGCCATTCAAAGCGGAAGGAAAAGCATCCCATTCTGGAGGAACAGAGTGGGCAAAGACACAAAGGACAGAGAAAGCATAGTTTGTGAGGAGCTATAAAGTAACCTGGTATGGATGAAGAGTAGAGAGTAATGGGGGGAGGGGATAGAAGGATTCATCTGGAAAAGGCCTGAGCCACAAGGATTCAAATGCAGGACTTGTGAATTTTCTCTTCCCACTCTGCCTCTCTCCCACCTTCTTTTTTTTGCCCTTGTCCAATTTAGACAAACTGCTTTGAGGGTTTCATTGGATTCAGCTTTCACTTGCTGTAAAAGCATGGACTGGCACATGCCACAGCACAGGTCAGCCAATGGATGTGCAAGTCAGAAAATGCCTTTCTGTCGACAGCCATCCCGACTCCCTATCCCCCACCCCCACCACATTAAGAAGAAAATAAGAATGCCTGCCCAGCTGTCCTGCTTGATGTCACTGGGTAAATTGTCTTTTATTAAGGATCTGTAGTTGTTCTTCACTGAGCTGTGACCTAAATTTAGTGGTGCTGAGAAGTGAGCCCAAGCCAACAGGATTTCCCTGAGAACACCATGAAGTTCCGGTATCAATTCAGTTCATTCACTAGAATTCGAGAACAAGCAGCCAGTTTGTTTTGTTTTGGGCTGTTCTGTTTGTTTGTTTGTTTCCTGTTCATCAGTCAATTGTTTGGTTAGCGTGACCAGAATTTTTCTAGGATCCAGTCTGAGATTGTCAGGAGAAAGCGGTCCAAGCTCATTCATATTCTTCCTGAGGTATTAACTCTGAGGCAGAAACCAAATTACATTCCATGGATCTGACCTCCCTGCGTTTTACTCACTGGACGTTTTCACCCTGAATCGGAAAAATGCCCTCAACTTGGGAAGGGTGACGTGGGATAAAATGAAGGGAGACAACTTGACCTATCATGAAAGGGGAAAAGAAGAGGAGAAAAAAGAGAGAGAGAGAAAATAAAAACCCAAATAAAATACAAACCTAGACAAAGTCCCCAGTGGAAATGCATGTGCTGTAATACAGCCCATGAGAAGGCAGAGAACTAACGTAAATGCTTAATACTTACAAAAAGGTCCTTTAATCATGATAATCCAGCTGAAGCCCAGAGAGGTAAAGAAATTTGCCGAAGGACACACAGCTTTTAAAGCACAGAGAAGAGATTTAAAGCCATGTCTTCTGACTCCAAGTCCAGTGCTCCTTCCCCCCAAAACGAAGCCTTGGCTTCTGACAGCGTGGACTGCTGACCAGTGACTATCAGGTAGACCTTGGGACCTTGATGCACACATGGGTGGGAACAGTCCTTGGACATCTTCCCTCAGTTTTGACAGCAATTCCCCCAAAGAATCACTCCATGGCTACTTCTTCTACTGCTCTGTATGGAGCCACCTGACGACAGATACCTTTCTGTCTAATCCTTCCATGCACCCTTAAATGAGAACTACGAAAGCATGTGGAATATAGAGAACAGTCTCTAACCTACCCTCAAGCAGTTTAGTCTTTATTCAGGAGGCTGAGAGATGCATAATTCCTGATACTCATGTATATTGGAATCATATTGTCACTGATACTAATCATAGTTTAGTCTTATTGCAAAATTGGGAGGCAGATTGAGCAGAGAATATTATCCCCATTTTGCAAATCAATAAACTGAGGCTTTGAGGATTGAGTCACTGGCCTGTGGTCACTAAGATAGTGAGTGGCAGGACGTAGTGTAAAGCCCGTGAACTTGCCTGCTCACCTAGTGTTTTTCCCTGTCTACTGCAATGACTGTCAGGGTTGCTTTCAGGTTCCAGAAGTCCTGTGTCAAATTCTGACTCTGGTCAGGACTCTGGAGTCTGAAGATGGAGCTAGAGGCCTCACAGAATCGTTGAATAAGAGCCTCATTCTATGAATCAGATTTAGTCAGTTTGGGCTGCTCTAATAAAAATACTGGAGACTGGGTAGTTTACACAACAGAAATGTATTTATTACTGTTCTGGAGGCTCAGAAGTCCAAGGTCAAGGTGCTGGCTGATTTGGTTCCTGGGGAGGGCTCTTTCCCTGGTGTTCAGATGGCCGCCTTGTTGCTGTGTCCTCACATGGCAGAAAGAGATCAAACCTCTCCTGTCTCTTCTTATGAAGGCACTAAATCCATTCATGAGGGTTCTATCGTCATGACCTAATCACATGTAAAAGGCTCCAAATACCATCATATTGGGGATAGGGCTTCGACATGTGAATGGGAGGGGCACACACAGACATTCAGTCCATCGCATATTCAGTCTCTGCACTTACATGGCTTGGGCAACGTTAAACAAGTCACTTATCTCTATAGATTTGGCCTTAGTTTCCAAATCTATAGAATGGAGTGTTCCATTGAATAGAGTATAAAGTCTATATTGCCTACTTTACTTTCAGAACTTCCAGTTTTCTTTAACTTGAAAACACAGGCAATGAACTGAAACGTAACATATTGTTGGGTCAGGTATTATTCATCTTGGATTCTACAGTCCAAATAAAATACATCTCTGGTTCACATGCTCTGGAGACAGTTTGCTTCGTACTCTCACATACTGCTTCTCGCTAAGGTCTGACCACTTAAGTGTGCATTGAATAAACATACTTCAGTGCCTGGGAGCATGTACTCCAGAACCAAATGGTTTGGGTTCCAATCTGCTATGAAGCAATCGCATGACCTTGGGCAAGTCACTTTATTTCCTCGACAAATCCATTTCCCGATCTGTAAAGTGGGGGTTGTAACAGTTCTCACTCCTTTTGGTGGCTGTGAATATCAGATGACTTGACATATGTCAAACACTTAATTCCTGACACACAGGAAGAGCTAGGGAAACATCAGTGCTTGTTAGAGCTCTCATCCCAGGAGGAGCATCTAGAAAATATCTTTCCCTGTATAGCAACTTAATTGTTGCTGTTTGTGCCACATTACCACATAGTCCTTCTGGTTAGAGTAGCCTGAGGTTATTCTGTTTATCCTGACTTTGGTAGAGGCAAAGCAGCTTAAAACATACCCCCAGGGGGCTACGTTTTAATAGGGAGTGATCACTCTGTTTCCCCAAAACCCCAGCCAGGGCTTCTCTATTCACAGCTGCACTGAAGAGCTTCCTTCCTGGCCTGTGTCTTCTAAAAGCGGAAACTATTGCAAGGTCTCTAAGAGGAAGGAAAGGGGATCTTTTTAATTAGCTTTCTCTTTTGAATGACGCCATCACAGACCTGATTCATTTCCACGAATTGAAGGGAAAAAAAAAAAATGTGGAGTGGGTGGTAAGCTCTCTGTGAAGGAATGAGTGAAAACTGCCAGGAAAGCACAGATTAGAGGGAAGCTGAAACTACAGAAAACAGCCATGTGAACTTGGCCATCACCATGACCCACGTTTAGGCCAGGAGATGATGTCAAAATCTAAATTTAAAATGGAGGCGGCAAAATGTCTGCTTGCGTGAGTTGGCAACTGGAGGCCAAAGGAGTGATGGAAATGCTGGTCTGATCCTCGGTGTTCTAGAATATACCAACTGATGTATCTGGACTTTTTCATGAAAGGGTCCCCTGTTTGCATACCTGTTTCTGTCTGTGATATTCCACAGGAAGATTCTCTGCTTTCAGTCCATCTTGTGCTGTGTGTGTGTGTAGATACAGTCACATGAAATTACACAAGCCTAGGGCAGCCTATTAAATGCAAACCGTCTTTTCCTGAAAACCTTTACATCACGATACACCAGTGTGACTTTGGGGAGACTTAAGAAGAGCAAGGACCCCGATCATAAAGATGGAAGGCAACACCACCATTTCTCTAGTACTTTCCGTGTGCCAGGCCCAGTATTGATGCATTCAGTACCTTACCTACCTAGCCTCACACCAGTCCTCCGAAGTAAATATTATTAAGTATATGTAGAGACAGACCCAGATACGTCTATTAATTTGCTTGGCCACGTAGCTACTGAGTAGGATTTGAATTAGGAATGATTTCTTCTTCTTTTTTTTCCTTTTTTTTTTTTTTTTTAGGACTGACTTCTTTAAAAGCTTATGCTCTTTTCACTGCTCCATGTTACCTCAAAAAACAATACAAAACACACACACAAAAAGACAAAACCATGATCAAGAAGTTTTGTCCTGTAGACTCCAAATAAGGATATCAACTTTTCATACTGGTTTCTTACCTACGGTCTCTCTCTTTCCTCCAATCTGTCTTCCATACTGCCCCCAGGGTCCTCCCCCTGAAGTATAGTGGCCTCTAAACCTTTGACTGCTGAAAAGACCTTATAATAACTCCCTACTGCCCACAAGATTAATAGGAACCTCGTTAGCCCAACCTGTTGCCACCCTGCCTCTCTAAGCTCATCTTCTCCCTAAAATGCAGCCAGGATCAACGATACACCAGATATTGTCCATTCCCCTCGACCCCATTCATCTTCACGAGATTGAGTTTGTGTACTGTTGCTGGAAAAATTCGGACTTTTCGAGACCTAATGCAAAATCTCTGTCCTCGGTGAAGCTTACACTGACTACCATTGCCTGCCACATCCCCCTAGCCAAATGCCATTCTTCCCACTTCTGTGATGCCACCGCAGATTCTAGGGGATTCTACTGAGTCAGTGACCATATTGTATAACGGGAAGGCAGGGCTCCCTGATAGCTGATGGACCCCCTCATGTCAGGCGACATTGTAGTCATCACCAGTGCCCAGCCTAGGGTCTGACTCATGGTGTCAACTAAACTGTTTGGCGTGTATTTATAGAAGGAAGAAAGGGAAGGAGGGAGAGAAGGAAGGAAGGAAGGAAGGAAGGAAGGAAGGAGGGAGGGAGGGAGGGAGGGAGGGAGGAAGGGAGGGAGGGAGGGGCCTCATTGACATGACTGTTTTCATAAGTAGAAGAAACTTAAACAAGAATCACTGCTCTGAAGTGAAAAGTCTTCTCGTTTTTGACGCAGCCCATTGACTCCTGGTCCAGCCTCCACCACTGGGTGACCTCTCATACAGCATGTGTACATGTGTATGTACGGGCCTCAGTTTCCCTGCGCTGACCAGAGTATGTTGTTTGCCTCTAAATGTTGATTAAATATTCATTAATTCTGTTAACGTTTGAGTTTACTGTGGCTAACGTTACCTCGGTTCTGGCAGTCGGGAAAGCAACTCAAATGGGAGCGGAAGGTTTTCTTACCTGCTCTTCGCTTTCGTGTCCATTTGTGTTCTTGTTGTTTCTGTTTAATCCCAAAGTCAGCCCCAACTGCACTTCAAATGCATGTGTTTCCATCTGGGGCAACAGGTGTCACTGTTGAGCAGTACAAATATGGCCCCTCACACCCTGTACCCCATGTTTGTGCAGCTGAATGTCCTAGTGGCTTACAAGACTCTGCCCAGCCTTGATAAAACCACGTGAGTTAACCCTGTGCCAGTCTCCTGAACAGACCTCCAGGAGCCCCTACATATATATATATATATATATATATATGTATTTTTAAAGCCTAATTAGTGAATATCACCACGGACCTGATCGTACAGCTGTTTGAAATCCAAGTCAGTCCAATTCAGAAGCCTGTGGCCTCAACCATCGTGCAACCCTGCCTCCTTTCCAAGCTGTCAGGAGGTCCAGCAGAGCACCGACGGACAGTGGGGCAGAAATGGAACGTTTCAAGCAGTCCAGGAAGGGGAGGGTTGTGGAAAGTGGAGAGGAGTTCATGGGTAGAAAGTGGTGAACTTCACGAAGAAAAATGTAAAAACCACGGGGGCATCAAAGAAATGTGCCAGGTCTTCCTGGAAATAGTTCATGGCTTCCTGAGGGCCCCACCCGTGAGACCACATTACCCTCTTTCTGTACTTACCCTCTACCTGCTGGTTTCCTCATACCTTCCCCTTACCACACCCTAACTTAGCCTTTTCTGGCCTACCAATTATAGCCAACATGGCAACTAATTTATTGAGGAAGACCCCGGATCCTCCCACATGGGCCTGCAGCATCAGGCTTCTTCTAATGTGATCACACTGTGGTCCAGCTTCTCCTTTCCTGCACTCATTTCCTGACTGGACTCTCTCCATGTACACTCGTCCTCCCCGAATCCACTCTCTAACTTGCAGCCAAAATGATATTTCCGGAGCCCTAATCTGACGATCGGGCAGCATTCTACGAAGACCGCTTTCCGTCACCCTTAGATACTGTCCAGAGTCCTTCACAAGAAGGATCTAGTGCAAAGGTTCTGTGATGAGAGGGAGTGTGGTTAGTAAGTGAGCACAGGATGGATGACAGGATGTGAAAGTGAGAACTGACAGAGTCCGGAGTCTTTGAGCTACAGCACTGACCTGGGTGTGTGACTTCACCCTCCATTGGGAGATTATTGAATTCATGAAATCCCCATTCAGCCTGCGTTTCACACTAGAACACCTGCAATCATCTGTGAGTTCTCTCCTCTCGCACTCCAGATCAGATCGTTCAGTAAACGTTTCCCAATATGGCCACCAATACCACCGTCAGCACAGGTCTGGGCCACGTTCTCCCTACTGGAGAACAGCACAGGGTCCTCTGGGAGGAGCTTGCTGCTCCCCCCAACCCAGTCTAGTCTTCCTGTGGCAGAAAGAGCAAATCTTGTCATACCCAAGACAGACCAGATAACTCCTCTGCTCCAAACCTTCTAGTACTTTCTCATCTCACTCAGGATAAAATGCAAAGTCCTCACCAGGGTGTTACAGGGCCTGATACTCCCTGTTCCTACATCCTGTCTGACCCCACTTCTACCTTCTCTTCCAGACCATCACCCTCCTTCCTGGACCTCGAGCGCTTCAAACATACCCTAACCTTTAGGCCCTTATTTTGCTGTCCCTTCTCCCAATCTATTTCCCCCACATATCCACCTGCTTCTTAGCTTCATTCAGGCTTTGTCTCAAATATACTTTAACAGAGAAAACATCCCTGATTATCCCATCTAAGGAGACCTACTCACTGTTCTTTCTCCCATTTCCTCCTTTAATTTTCTTTTCATCACCTCCTTCCACCTGGCATAATATTCTTTTGTGTCTGTTGCGCTCCTTCCCGCCTTACCCCAGTACAGTATAAGCTCCCTGAGGGCAGGGACGGTAGGCACCTGCTCATTCCCTACTTATCCCTCATGCTAAGAACAATCCCTGCCAGGATTACCAGGATTAATCTTCTGGGTAATCCTATAGAGTGGGAATTATTATTATTCTCATGATAGGGGTGAGGAAAGTGAAAACTTGCCAATGCAGACACCTGCGTCAGGTCATGCGTGTACACACACACCCACACACACAAACTCCGCCGTGGGAGCCATGCTCCAGGCATCACCATCTACACTGAAAATAAAGCATAGAAATAACCATGTGCAGCCCCAGGGTCTCTTACTGTGAAACTCTCTGGGAATACAGGAATGCCTGTGTCCTACGCCATTTCCCAACCACTCCTTTTCGTGGTTGTCAGGCAGATGCACACCCCAGGACCCAGGGCAAAAGACGAACAAGGGTCTGGGTTATCCTGAGCTGCTGTGATGTTCGAAAGTCTTGGTAAACTGAAGAGGGTTACAGGGCTCATCTAATAGACCGGAGAGCCTTTGCAGCCCTCATACCTAAATTTTACCATTAAGCCACAGAAGAAAGGTGGGAAATAATAGAGGAGGAACACGAAAACACGTCTACGGGGTGGTGGTGGTGGGCGGGGGGGGCGGCTTTCGTCCTAAAGAATAGAATACTCATCCTCAGGTAGCTTACCTTTCAACAACTACTGACCCCATTCAGTGATCAGCTTGGGTACTCAGTAGGGCCAGGAGCAAGGGGAGGTAAGCAGGGTCCCAGGGTGCAGCACTGAAGCACTGAAGGAGGCAGGAACTCTCAGATCTCTGTAGGTGCAGGGTTGGCACCTGAGAGTGAATGCCTCCAGACATGCTGCACCCTCAAGCTTCACCAGCCTTACCTTAGTCCTGGCTCTGCCACTCAGTAGCCTGCAGCCAAACCAGTTAGATCAGTAAGTTCTCTTCTCATGGAAGTTCTAGGCGAGAAGGGTGGGAACCTGGGCCTCCCTACAGTGCTAAGGACATGTCTTCTCATTGCTCTCCATTTACCATTCCTCTAGATTTCAGTCCTACTCAAGTTTTAATGTGCATTTGGCTTACCGGGGGATCTTGTTAAATCCTGTTCTGATTCAGGAGGCGTGGGATAGGGCCTAAGATTCTGCATTTCTAACAAGCTCCCAGGCAATGTTACTACTCTCTGTACAGTGAGTCCTAGAAATGGTGGTTCTCAGGCCCAAGCAGTATCTCTCCTAATTATCTCAATTTTCCAACCAGATCAGCACAAAGCAAGGAGAACAGAACAAGTGCAGGAAGTGGGGCATTTGTGAGTCAGCTGGAAGCAGGAATTCAGGAGGCTGAAGGGATAATAGAAACAGACCCGTGGATGTTTGCAGAATTGTGGTGAGGACATAAGATGCAGGCCCTTGGGACAGGTCTGACGAAACCAGTGAAGTTATGTTTGTTGCAGACTTTCCTTTCCCAGCTGCTTCCATCCAGGGCCAGTCATCCTGTCCCCTGCAAGGCACTAGCCCTCAAAGTCATCAATACACCAGCTGAACCTGTTCGGTGCCTTTCCACACACACCAACTCTGCGTAATCCCTGACTACCTATTCATGAACATAATAAAGTGACTAGAAATGAATTTAACTGCCTTTCTCAAAAATGATAGAAACAGACAAAAAAGTCTATACTATTATGGAAATAGTTTATGCTATATGGATGTCTTCTTATTTAAAAGAGCTGATTTTCACAAAATGCCATACTCGGCGTTCTAGAAGGAGATGATATATATTGGAATGTGTACAGCCAAAGAAAGTCCTTGGACAACTGATAAAAAATGTAAAGTTTCTGAAACAATTTTACGTTGATGAAAGAGGACTGAGTACCTGCTATGTGAAAAACATCACGTGATAAACTGATAAAAATTTTCTGTTCTTCCACCTCTATATTTACCTCTACATCCTGATTTCTCAGCAAAATGTCTCCTATATACTTGGTAGTTCATTTACATTTTAACATATGAATAAATTGTTGGAAAAAAGAGAAATGCAAATACTATGTGTGATATCAGGGCTTACAGCCAGTCTCTGGCTCAGAGTTTCCAAAACCCTTGGAATTTCCCAAGTATTGAGTGTGATGAAGGTGTCTTTTGTTATGTTAATATCAACCTTTGGAAAGCCTTAAGGATGGGCGGGTCTCCTGGAGAACCAATTTTCGATTCCACCCCAGACCTCCAGGAGGGGAGAGGGGCTGGAGGTTGAATGGTCACCAATGGCCAGTGACTTAATCAATGCATCTTTGTAAGGAAGTGTCCACAAAAACCCAAAGGGAAAGGGTTGGGGGAGCTTCCGGTGGAGAACACCTGGAGGTGCTGGGAGAGTGGCACACTCAGGGAGGGCATGGAAGCTCTGCCCGAGCCCCACACACCTTGTTCTCTGCATCTGTTCCATCTGGCTGCTCCTGAGTTATGTTTTATAAAAAATTGGCAATCTAGTTAGTAACATGGTTCTCTGAGTTCTGCGAGCTGTTCTAACCAATTAATGGGACCCCAGAAGCGGGTCGTAGGAACCTCTGCTTTATAGCACCTACGTCAGAATCACAGGTAACAACAGGCTGTGCTTGCAAGCGGCATCTGAAGGGGGGCAGGAGGGAGGGCAGTCTTGGAGGACTGAGCCCTAACCTGTGGCCTCTGATGCTATCTCCAGGTAAATCAGGTCAGAATCGAGTCAGATTCTTGGACACCTTACTAAAGTCTGAGAATGTTTGTTGGTATGGGGGAACGCCCCCACCCCCAACATTGGAATTGGTACCAGAACGTATTGACAACGGCACCAGGTAATGTGGAGCAGTATTTTAAGCAGGATTGGGGGAGGAAAGACAAGGTAACATCCTTAGAAGTGCGCCTGGGAAGAACTGATCAGGGAACAAGTTTTCAACTCAAAGGGCTTGGACAGTTAAAACCCTAGTCTTGGCGAACTAAAGTTCAGAGCCGCAAACAGGCGCGAAGCCCAATGATTCTGGCTGTGCCCGTATGGCGGGGGCGTGGTCGAGGAAGCCTTCAGTGCAGCCAGGATCCTCAACTCGGGTCCACCTGGATCCAGCCATAGGCAGAGAAACCATTCCTGACCTCAACGGCAGCCCGGCTAAGGGTCCATGTAGATGCCCGACTTTGTCACCCTGGCCTCTGGAACTGCTTCTTTTCTTCCTTCTCACTCCCTATCGTTGTCCAGCTTCCCAACTTCCTCCATCCCCTAGAACAAGACCTCCAGGAGGACAAGGTCTTTTGGCTCTTCGCTTTACTCTTGAGCATCGAGCATCAAGAACAGGGCCTGCAACAGAATAAGGGCTCAATAAATATTCATTGCATGAATACATCATGGATGAGAATTAGTATGATGACAAGTGAATGCAGGAGAGGCCGGCATGGCCAGAAGCTTCGGTGGAGGATCCTAGCTTTGAATCAGAAATTGACTGGTGTAGAGTATCTTGGTAAGGTCCTGCCCTTGAGAAGAGTTACAAAGAATGTGAGGAAACATGGCAGACACGTGGAAAGGGTTAAATAACAATACAAGAATTAAATAGCAGAGTGAGCGTTTAGGAAAGCGATGGACATTTTCGGCATCTTAACTCAGGTTATTTAATTGGGGAATGAATGTAGAAAAGGAAAGGAAAGAGTTGGGTGGAGTGGCCCCAGTAGAATTTTGAGAGATGGGATTTTTCATGGCTTTTTAAATTTTCTCCATGGGTCTTTGGGATCTTTTTTAGAAGAGCAAAACCACAAATATCCATTGTCTGATGACGCTATCCCAGTTGAAAGCGTGCATATAACTGCCATTTAAAAGGCTGTCTTAAAAGTGGTCGGACTGGGCCAGTGTAGCTGAACAGATTGCTGAGGTTCACAGATTCTTTAAAGGAAGGGGATACTGGTTCAAGGAACAAGGGAGTTCTGGAGAGAAAGAGAAATAATCTCAGTAGCAGCCCCACTCCCCGAGCCCAGGTTTCCTTGCTTTCAGCTGCGTGAGCTTCGGAAGTGCTCAACTTTGCTCCATGTGGATAACCTGGATTGAGTTGGCCCCCCATATATATATATATATATATATATATATATATATATATATATATATATATATATTTTTAATTTATAAAAGAGGATGTGATTAGGTTTCACAGGCAGCAATTAGCATGGATTAGATCAGTTGGTCAGAATAGTCAGTCACCCTAGAGGTAGTGAAAATGCCCCAGACTCAGCCCAGAGATGGGTGCTTTCTGACCCTTATGAGTACACGGTGGCAATTTGCTGTGGCCCTCCCAGCATGGGTGGTATCAACTGGAGGAGGGAGAATCCCTGAGACTCCTTTCCCAAGAAGGTGTTTACGTACAGGGAGATATAAAGGCATTATCAATTGCTCTTTATGAACAATAAGATGTTTTAAAAATGATTTCTAAATTGCTTCTTAGGAAAGTCAGTATGTTAAAGGTAATTACAGTAATACTACAGTAAAACTCATCTGATAGACGACAGTCACTGGACATCGCTTCCAAGTCACACAGAGCTACTGGCTACCTCATGTTCCCTCTTCCACTGGCAGAAGAAAATGTATTTCTTATGATTAGGAGGACTTGGTCATAAGGACGCAATATACCCAGAAATAACTCAAAGCTATGTTATTCTCTTCTCTAGTTGTATGTGGAAGGACTGAAAGAGAACTTATCAGGAGGTGATCTTGATAGAAGTAACTTCATTAGCAGGCTGTGGGAAAGTGTTACATTAATAATTCCTTAATTGGAAACGCTGACGGCTAAGAAGTTCGAAAATCCATGTAAATGAATTTTAATACCAAGTTCGTCTGAAGTTCCATACTAGTGCTCAATCTCGTAAAGTGCTGATAGCAACATTTGGCTATAGAACATGTACGCTATGGTTATTCTGTGGCTAGTAATTACTAAGAGATAGTGAAGACGGGATCAACTTTTTATTTTCAGTTTTATTTTCTCAAAAAGCATTCACACATGTAGATGGGTAGAGTTCCACCTACATACACAGCTTTGCACTCCCCTATAGACAATCTTTATATAATTATTAAAACTAAATTTAAGTTGAGCTATTAAAGTTTACCTTTAAAAATTTAAATGTCAGTAAGTTAAAAGGTTGATCAACTTTTCCAAATAACTATACATGAATGAATGAATGAATGAATGAATGAATGTGTGAATGAACAATTATTAAAGATGGTGAATCACAAGTGAGGGCCTTACTGCCACCTGGTGGCAGCATACCCTAATTGAAGAATTAGTTTTTGAGTGACATCGAGAAGCCTAAACTGATAAAGTAACAGAAATCACATCACATGAGACAATATAACACAAATGAAAGATTATAGGGTCACAATCCCATGTAATTTAAATATGATACTTGTATTTTTGTTTTCTATCTCAAGGAAGGAGGAGAAACACAACTGCCTGGTCCTTGGCACCAGGGTGGTTTCCCTTAGGCTGCATCAAGAGTGTTCATTTAATGAGCCGCAAAGCTGTTTTACCTGTAAGGTGGCCCCAGGCCTATTTGGTTCCCGAACTGACACTAAAAAGGTTTATCATGTCATTTCCATGGGCATGGTGTAGTAGAAATAACATTGGCCATAGACCTAAACCAGTAGGTTCTAAGAATAGTGACTCTTTACCCCTCAAAAGGCTCCAGAGTTCAATGGATTCGTGCACATACTTATTTACAAAAGACTATTTCGTTAATCTCAACACTCAGGCCACAATTAAGACCAATTATATCATTATCTCTGGAGCTCGAAATAGGCATCAGCATTTTTGTTCAAGTTTCCCAGGGGTTCCAATGTGCAGCCAATGTTGAAAATCACTGGGCTGTGGTAAGGAGAAGGTTGAAAGATGAGCCAAGGAAAGATGATTTCGGCTATTTAAAATTAGGCAAATCTGCAGCAACGCTAATTATAAAATTCAAGGGTATGTGAAAAGTATTGCAGCAGAAAAGTAAAATGCCATTGACATCTTTCCTCCAAAATTCTTCAGAAACCCTAAAGAGTGATGGAAAGCAAACTAGCTTTAATGGACACCTTTCTGTACAGGTGCTTTCTACATACGTTTCATTTCATCTTCACCCACACAGTAGTAGACTTGATACTTCTTTGCCCCTTACAGTTTCAGAAACTGAAGCAAAAATAGATGAGCACGAGATCATGCAAGTTATAAATAGCACAGCACAGATTTAAACTTAGGGCTGTCTGACTCCAAATCCCGTGGGCATATCCATGACACCTTGCTGAGTTCAAATGGTTTAAGAAATAGAATCGCATCAGACTTCCAAGGGTCCTTTGATTCATTAGCGGCTTCCTCTTGAGACTTACAAACCAGTAGGGCCAAAACCTAATAGTTTTAGAGATAGAGACTCAGCTCAGTGATCCATCTGACATTCCCCTGCCTCTTCTCCCTTTTTACTAGCCAATCTAGTTAAAGAAACGCCACAAGGCAGTGACTGACAGCTAATGAGGAGAGATGACTCCAAGGCAGATTTTCAGTGGGAAGGTTTGGTAGAAAGAATGACTCTTTCAGCCCTAGATAGACCACTCCGATGATTTCAAACTAAGGTGAGGAGCAGTGTCTGATCTACTGTGTCCTTTAACTTTGGACTCTCGACAATTCTCCAAACTTGCCCAAACATCTGGTTTATAGGTCAACCTCGGAGATACTGTGGGTTGAGTTCCAGACCGCCGCAGTAAAGCGAATATGGACACAAAGCAAGCTGTGATCTTTTTGCTGGTGGAGGGTCTTGCATTCAATTCTCAGGAAAAAAAAAAAAAAAAAGCAACATCTGTTAAGTGCAATAAAACGAAGGGCAAAAAAGCAAGGTCTGCCTTTAGATGTCAGTTCTCATACTCCTTCTACAGGAAAACAGGACTCTGAATCACTGGCTAGGATCAGATCTTTTGTTATGCTCTCAACTCACCCTGATGTTTTTCCTTGTAGCACTTCTCTCATTTCATAAGCTAGTATTTATTTGTGTGGTTATTTGATTACATCTGGCTTTCCTCCTCACCTCTGACCTCCAGAAGGGCAGAGGATGGGTCTGCATCCTCAGTGTTCATACTCAAAGCTAGACCCAAAGTTACTTTTCAGTAGGTGCTTGTTGACGACGGAACACAGCATGTGAAAGTTAGTTGGGAGTAAAGTGGTTTAGAAGGTAGATTACCACTTCCTAGCTGTGAGAACTCATCGAGTTACATAACCACTTTACATTTTTTCATACACACACTAGGTGCCAACCAACACCCTTGGAAGCAATATGAGATTATTTAACTTCATCCTGGTATATTTTTAGTGCATGAAAAGTCACAAAAAAACAGGGAATTATTAATTCCTATGTTTATTAATTAATAGCAACATATTTAAAACTACTACTCTGTGTGTCATTTATTTACAAATAAGGACGGAAGTAAATGGGAAAGAAAGACAGAGACTTCATTGAGCACTGAATGAGTCTTCATAACCCTCAGGTGTCTTTTTTTAGCAGGTGGAGAGAATTTCCCAGGGCTAATCTATCTTGTCAAAAATACCCATGATTTGTCCGTTAAGCCCGGATATTTTTAGTTCTGGAAAATCTGTCAGAATGACCAAAAAGACACAGTTTTACAAGAGTATAAGAAACAAAACCACAGGGGTGGATTGAAATGAAACACAGTCATTAGTAGTAAGAAGGTTTGAGGTTGAGTGCTCTTTAAAAAAAGAAACAAACCTGTTTCTTCTGTTTTTTCCAGTGGTGTCAGTCTCAGAGGCCCCTCTTTACTTTGTACTCTCAGTCAGAAACATACATACCCATTTCTGGTTTCCTGCCATTGTGTTTGAAATAAGGGTTTTACATATTTGGGGGTAATCACCAGAATAACCTCTTCAGTGAAGGTGACCTAATTTACTCTAATTTCAGAACCTTAGTTCTGTGTAGGTTACAAATGACTGACCATCATGCAGTTCCCACCAGGGCAGATGACATCTTTTGTAAATCCTGAAACATAAAGTACTGTTTTTTTCTTCTCTCGCATTCTCTCTTTTCAATTTCCCCTAACCCAAGAGGTGTCCAAAAGGACTTCCCCAAAACACTGTGGCAGAGTGAGGTTTCAAACAGCATGAGAGAGTTCTATCAAAGAGAAGTCATTCGCAGTAAAGGTTTAAAACATCTCTGGGCCACGGCTCCCATCATTTCAGTATTATTTGGATCAGATATGTATTAGTTAGTTTCGGCTTGACCGTGATCACAAATAGATCCAAATTTGTCCTCGCTCAGCACAACAGGAATGTTTACTGTGTCATTATGGAACAGTCCAGTGAGGTAGCAAGGGAAGTGTGTGTTGGGGCTCAGGGGTTTCTGCGCCCCGTCATTCACGTCAAGCTGATCATTCTGCCATCTTGAACGTGTGTCTTTCACTGTCATTCTGGAGGTGGCCATCACAGTCAGCCGGAAGAGGACCGGGGATAAAGAATGCCTGGGGGTGGCCCGCTTCACATCCACTGGACCTGCATTGCCCAAAGCTCAGTCTCACAGCTACAAAGTAACAGAAAGAGAAGCTGGGTGAGGCCATGTCTGTATAGGAAGCAAAAAAGCAAAGTTGAGTTGCCTTTATACATTATTGTAAACAGTATCCGACACAAGATATTGACCCAAGAAAAAATTAAAGCTTTCCATGCAAGAACATTGTTCTTCAATATTATTCCCCATTACTTCTCAAAGTGACCCTTCTCTCAGCCACTGGAGCAGCTTTCACACTGTCCTTCCAAATAAGTCTTCTTCCAGTCTTCCGTCTCTAGCTGCTCCCTCTCTCTGATCTGTGCTATGCACGGTGCCAGGGCCACTCTTCAAATACGTACGCGCAGTCATCTCACTACTCTTATTCTCCCATCACTCCCAGTTATTCCCTCGATAAAGTGAGTGACATAGTCATGTGTACAGGCTCCTCCTTCTTCTCCTCTTCCTCTTCCTCCTCCTCCTCCTCCTGCTTCTTTTCAGGCTCCTTCTTAATCCAGCTCTCAGGCTATGGGATGTAGAGGTGGTTGAGAACACAAATTCTGCAACCACAGTGCCTGGGTTTGACTTTTTCTGTGCCACTTACTGGCTGTGTAATCTTAAGCAAGACGTAGCATCTCTCAGAGTTTCTTCCTTTGTCGCGAAAGTAGGGCCAACACTAATATTCACCTTATTGAGTTGTTGTGAATTTTAATTGACTTCCAATATGAAAAGCCTTTAGAATAACAAACACTCACCTGAATTACTGCTATTCTGTAACCTTGCCTTCCACAATTCCAGCCACTGCACACCCCAGTTCAGCTATACGTGGCATCAAGAACAGCGACATCATCAAGAAAGATAACAGTCGCTCAAACAGTGTAGCCTATGTGCCAGGAACTGCGAGATAATAAACCTTTGTTGTTTTAAGGCACTAAAGTTTGGGGTACTTAGTTATATTCAATAGATATCAGAATGAAAGGTTGTGTCTAATTTAACCTCTCCATGCCTAAGTTTCTTACAGCCTCTGAATCTTCATTTGTCACAGAGGTAATACCCATTTCACCAAATTGTCGTGAGAATTACATTAAATTACTATTTTAGTCTAACTCCCATGGTAGAGGGGATATGCAAGTGTACACTCAATGCTCAGTACTTGGAACATATTTGGAAAACACTTGCTTCCTCCTTCTCCTGGAATAAATCACCACTGGTCTCCCCTCACTACCAGCTTGGGTTTCTAGCAATCAAGATTGTTTATTTAATAGATTCTTACACATAATTATCAGCCCCTATGTTGGACCCGAGGACTTTTGGGAAAAGCATATTTTCTAGACTATTGCTGAGCCTGCCTGGAAAACCTCACCAAAGAGGCTTTCTGCCATTCTCAGTGTCACACCCCAGGATTTTTAATGTTCCGTTTCTAAGAAATCATTTCCAACTGCAGTAAAGGCGTCACGAATGTACAAGGACTTGGTACATTGGTAACAAAGGAAATGCGACGGAAATATGCAAATGCAAAAAAGATGTAAATTTGAAACCATGAGGGATCCCACCTTGTCATGGAAGCCTCCGGGAGTACACTTCGCAGCAGTTTATTAAGAGGCTGTGTAGAAGTCGATACTCAAGCCAAGGGCTGCCTGGGTGTCTATGTGCCAGGTTTTCACAACTGTGAGAGACTAGATGCTGATGGGCCTTGAATTGTCTGTCCTTGAAACTGAAAGAATAAACATTGCAAGGACTCCTCAAGTTCATCATTATCCTCATAAACATGACTCCCTGGGGGTTTTGCTGATTTGTCCTTACTTGCGGGGCGTGAATAGAAGAGACTGGTGGAGAAAAGGAAACACAGAAAAGAGGCAGTGTATCTCTTTCCTGCAGGAGAATTCATCTGGGGGAAGAACCTTTTTTACTGGCTAGGAAGCTAGAGTGTTCTCCTGTTCTTTATTTCTTTGCCAGTGTCTTCTCCTAGCCTATGTCAGAAGTTTGCTTCCAAGGGAAAGCCACAACAATATTAATAATAATAGGTAAAATGTGTGTATGGGTCAGTATTGTTCTCAAACCGACAGACACTCACGTGTGTGTGTGTGTGTGTGTGTGTGTGTGTGTCCAAACATTTTCCAAATGGGGATACTGAGGCACAGGGAAGTTAGTAATAAGACCGAGGTTATATAGCAAATAGGTGACACCTGAAGAATCTCACCCAGACCTTCTGATTCTAGGGTCAATCATATTAGTGTTGTCCAGAAGAGTACCAATAATAACGAATCACTAAAAAAAAAATAAAAACGCCTTAAACATTTCGTACTATTTACAGTAGATAATGTGTTTGTTTGTTTGTTTGCTTTTTCACGTGGACGGTCTCATATATTGACATGGGTCCTAAGCATTCCCATTTCACAGCGGGAGAAACTGAGACTAGAAGAGCTCACGGGTCTTGACCAATATCACTCAATGAGTGGGTGTTAGAACTAGGAGCCTCATATTTACTGTGTGAGCTTCACCACACAGTAACAGTGTGTGATACTGAGTGAGTTGTGTCACCTCTCTAAACCTCTTTAAACCAATTTCCTAATCTATAAAATGGGAATAATCAGAGTTCCCACCTAATGACTTTGTTGGAGCATCAAAAGAGGTTATATGTGTAAGATGTTAGCACAGTCCAGGGTGCATAGCGTGGGTGTGACAAATACAAGTTGTGTTATTATCATCAGTGAAATCGTCTCCATTGTTAGTGGAGTTGATTTGCCTTTATATGTTATTACAAAGGAATCGTGGATAATTCCTCAACAGCTTGCCATCATTTTAAATGTACGTATACTATACGCCCTACTCTTAGAACTACCTCTTTGGGAGAAATCCGTCAATATTAGATGTTGAATAAAGAAAAACTCTGCCCCACCAGGAAACTGGTGAAGTGGAAAGGTGAAATTTCCCTTCATAAAGCACTTTTCTGTACTCCCTTGGAGGTGGACCCTACATGATTTGTGTGTGTGCATTTGTCTCTGCAGCTCTCAAAATTAAAATTCTTTAGAGGAAACCACTGAACACTAATCAAAACGCTTAAAAAATGACATCTGGAAGAGCTCCTTCGTACTAATTCATCAGAGTTAGCAATGATTCAACTGCGATACCTTATTCGGATTCATTTCCCCCACAATATTAAGTGTCGTAAAGTTTTGGAGCATTGTATCTAATGAATGGAGATATTAAGGAGAAAGCAGGGTGAGTGCATGGGAGGAGAACCCTGAAATGTACCCACCCTAGCAGCTCCCTCTAAAAAAAAAAAAAAAAAAAAAAAAAAAGCGCCTTAGAAAGAATGATCACTCAACCTGGTCAATTTCTGCACATACTAGCTACTGATAGGATCACCTATCTCAAACAATTGAAGATTTGTCTCAAGTTTACAATTAGCCTTTCTGTGTCACCTCGAAAAGCCTTGTGTTCCCATTTTACAGAGGGCAGAACTGAGCCACAGAGAGGTTATTTACTCAAGATCAGCAAGTCAGTGATATACTAAGAATCAGGACTGACACCATCTTCTTTCTCCAAGTGTCCTGTTCTTCACACGACAATTAGTACCCAGAGAATGATTAAGAGAAATAATTGCTCAATGATAATAGATGTCCTCGTAAGAAGGCCAAGGTTTAAAAGTGAAGGTCATCTGTTTATAAATTAAATGCCAGTCATTTAACAATATTTATTGAGCACGCACTTTAAACAGACATTAGGCCATGGGTACATATGAAATATAAGGCCCAGGGTCTGCTCACAGGGATGAAACATACAGCTTCATTAGGGAGAGAAATATAAGCTGAATAACAAATTACATGGGAATTGGTCATTACTTTTGACCAACTTTTCCTAAGTTGTAAGACGTCTTTCTAGTTCTTCCAGGTGTTCATACTGGCTCTGCCTTTAAAAACGGGGGGTCGGGGTGGGTGGGTGGCTTCATGGTGGGAAGACATTCTACAGAGACACGAGTTTCTTTCTATTAGAGTCACAATACGCACTAGCCCATCTCAAGTTCTTAAAGTCCCACAGAAATGAAAACCAGTTTTGCTTTATTGCGCCTGCATCCCAAGCATTTATTTCCCCACGAAACAAGTTTACTTAACAAGTCTTGTTGAGGAACTAGTGTCCTAGAAAAGACTCAACCATGAGCATACATAAAAAGGACTTGGAAAAAGTTGTTAAAATAAAAAGTCCTTGGCTCCACCCTAGAAATTCTGATTCAGGTCTCGGGTGTAGTCTGAGAACTTGTAGTTTTGACAAGCAACCAGCTGATTGCATATTGCAGGTTTGAGAACTAATTTTGGGTAGCATCTCTACAGAACAGTTGCTGAAATGTTCCTCTAGAATGCGAGATCCTTGCTGTGGACTGAATTGTACCTCCCCTCCAATTTATATGTTGTTGTTGTGTTTTTTTCCCATTTCATATTTTGAAGCCCTACCCCCCAGTGTGATTATATTTGGAGAGAGGACTATTAGGAGGTAATTAAGGTTAAACAAGTCATAGGGTGGGGTCCTAACCCTATAGGACCGGTGGCCTTGTAAAAAGAGGAAGAGAAAGATACCTCTCTCCACGTGCACACACCGAGGGAAGGCTATGTGAGCACACGGCATGAACGTGGCCATTTGCAAACTAGGAAGAAAGCCCTCACGAAAACCAGACACTGCTGGTATCCTAATCATAGACTTCCAGCTTCCAGAACTGTGAGAAAATGAATCTGTGTTGCGTACGCCAGCCAGACTATGGCATGTTGTGATGACAGTCCTACCACACGAAGAGAAACCTGCTCAGAGCCTCTGCATTTTTATAGTATTCATGAATACATGTAAATATTTTCATCATTACGTACACACAGTTACATCCTTTTAAGTGGCATACCACAAAGAATACCTGATCTAAGCAGGAGAAAAGAGTGAAGGAAGAGGGTATCTTTAGAAGACCATATCATTCAAATTCTGTGTCTCCCGCTATTAAGATACGTGACTTTGAGCAAAGAGGGGAGGGAATTTCAAATCGAGGGGGAAATGTACACAAAGCTAAATGAGAATTGTCATAAAATATGCAGGCAACAAGCTATTTAGCTTGGCTGGAAATGAGGAGACAGAAGTTCTGTCTAAGGAAGGATGCTTTCGTTGAAAGCAACAGCGTGTATGGAACAAACTAGATGAAGTAATAAAGGCAACGTATTGGCTCATATTACTAAACTACCTAGAGGCACAGTAGAGTTCCTGTTAGGCTTGGTCCACTAGCTCTTGCTCTCTAGCATGTCCGCTCCAGGCAGGCAGGGGGCGTTCTGTTTTGTTAACTGCGCTTCTCCTGGTGTCTAGTACATTCCGTGCATTAGGGTAAGCACTCAATGAATTCATATTGCCTGGAATGAGAAAACGTCCTCAATGACTGGGATTCTCTCAGTCAGTGCTGTTCTTTCCTCGTGGTTTCCACTTCATTCTTGGTCTAAATTGCGTTGGGGACACAAAATGGCTGTTATTAGCTTCACTAAACTAAATGCTTCCCTTTTCACACCTGGGAGAGACTATCCAGCTCTTCTCTGAACCAGTTTTCTGCTCTTCCTACGTTCCCCAGCCTGTCTTATAATTAGATGTAGCTATGTAACTGAGTTCTCGCCAATGCAATGTGAATAGCAGTGATAGCCACCGCGTGCAGATCTGGCCCTAAGGGATCCCGGACACTCCTTCCTGACCTACTGTTTAATGCTAGTGAAGTAGGGCCACCTTAGAAGCTATGCATTGAAGTCGGCAGAGCTGTCGTTTGAAGTTCTTTGTATATTTTTAGGTCTGTTGTAGCTTTGCTTGTTGTTGTTACAGCAGCTTACCTTAATTTACCTGATGTAAAAAATAGAATCGAAATAAATAAAGCATTTTGTCCTAGGTTGCTCATCAGAAATACTGAGATTCACTCTGTTTCAACTGGCTAAGTTCATATGACCATCCCTGAAACGCGCACTAAGGAAACGTGCTGATTGACTAAAGTCAAGGTCACATGGTCCAAACCTGGAATTGGGTTTTGGGGTCAGTTTCCCTAGAACCACATAGACATCCAAGTGACAATCAGGCTCTGCTGACAAGGAGGGGACAGATCTCGGAAAAGCAACTACAAATGTCAGTGCCAGGTCTGCAAGTTCTAAGGCAGGAAGGGCTTTCTGTTAAGGGATTTGGATGTTGTCTTCTAGGCAATTGGAGGGCACTGAAGTTTTTAAGCAAGGGAGTAACGTTGTCAGATTTTTTGCAATTATAAAATGATTTAACAGGGAGACAATTATAAAGAATAATATAAGGAAGAGTTATGCACTCACTGCCCTGCTTAATCCAGTATCATGCTTTGTCAGGCTCGATTCAGATTTTTTTTAAAGTAAGAAGACATTACAAATGAAGTTTAAACATCCTGTATGTCCCACTCCTAACACATACTCCTCTTCCCCAGGGGAACTACTTTTTGACTTTGATAGTTATTTTCATGCATGATTTAATACTACTGCTTGTGTGTGTGTGTGTGTGTGTGTGTGTGTGTGTGTTTGTGTACTGGGAGTGCCAAAAAATGTATACAAGTGGACATTTTGGTCACCATTGCTCAAGCAATAGTTTGCCATCATCAAAAGTGTCTGGAAGCTGATGGTAACCACTTTGAGCACCTCTTGTAATTGCAGAAGTCAAGTGTGACTTGTATTTACCTTTTGTTATCAGTATATATTATAACAACTTTAATAGAGTTTTCCTGTCTTAAAATGTGTATACATTTGTTTGGCACTGTGTGTGTGTGTGTGTGTGTGTGTGTGTGTGTAATTGTGTGTTTTTAAACTTTATATAAATGGTATCAAATGATCAAAATGATTTTACAACTTGCTTTCTTTAACTTCATCTTTTTTGAGATTGCCAGTAGAGGTGTTTCTTTAGATCATTCATTTTGACTGTAATATTATATTTTCATTGTATGCATATCCCATGGTTTATTCACTGATTTCCCCTACTGATGAACTCTATGTTTCCATATTTTACCATTGAAAATAATTCTGTTCTGAATAGTCTTGTTCACATCTCAGGGTGCCCATGTGCTGGAGTTTCTTTAATGCATTCTAGGGTATATTGCTGGGTCAAAGACTACATGAGTCTTCAAGTTCCCTATATGTTACCCCAAACACCACATATAGGATTAGTGTGAGAGTTCCGGTTGCCCTTCATCCTTAGGGTCACATTTCCATGGAACAAAAATGACCTGTGGGTCAGGTTGACCGACGAGAAGATCATTGCCAAAGCCAGAGTGACAGATGCTGAGTTTCTGAGGTACACAGACATGACAGAGACAAAGTAGGAGGGGAAAGAAGTTAACCTATTTGGGAATAAAACTCATAGGACTTGTTCATGGGTTATGGAGACATGAGGAAGAGGAAGGAATCAAGAACGAATCTTTAATGTCTAGCTTGAATACAAGAGGAAGCTTATGTATCATTAAGGTGAAGATGAATTCCCTTAGAACATGTTGCTTTTGGAGACACAGGAAGAAACCAGAAAGTACTGCCCATCAAGCACTTGTATATTTAGCAATTCTTATTTCCTTCCCTGATGCGTCTTTCTGCACACCATGGAACATCTTTGATGACAAGATGTAATTCACTTATTTTTCTTTAGTGTCTGCTCACAATCAAAGGTCATTCAAGTAGAAGTTTGGGTCCAGGGAATAGATCAAGACAGGAAACAAATCGTGAATCATCAAAATAGGAGAAATTAGAAGAGTTGGCTTGGAGAAAGTGTGTAGAAACAGAGGACAAGTGAGCTGAGAAAATATCCCTTGGAAACATCAACATTTAAAGGGGTACAGAAGGAAGAGAAGACTGCAGAGGACATGGAGACTAAAGAAGGAGTCGAAGTGTGTGATATCATGGCAGCCAGAGGAATAGAAAGTTTTAAGGAGTAGGTAGGTGGTCAACCACATTAAATACAGCAAGGAAACCAAGAGGTGAAACTGAAAATTAAACATTAGTGTTGTAATGAGACCATTGAACCTATATTAAAGAATGTTTCAGGGGAAGTATAGGCATAAACAATTGCAATTGGTTAAGAAATCAAAAGGAAGAAGAACAAATGCAGATAACTAATTTTCACAAGTTGGATTCTCTGCAGATAGACTCTGAGATGAAATCTGAATACAAGATAATTATTGGAAATCAACACATGCCAAAGGAATAAGAATGAACCCAGGGAATTTGACTTCAGAGTCCACGAATTTAACCAGTATGTTGTAGTGCCTCTCTATCCTTAGAAGAAACTAAATAAATAAACCCACCTCGTGGGTTCATCAAATCTGTTGTGTGCCACCATGATCACTGTTTTCATCCTTATAGCCCTAACTTAGAAGACTTAGAAGAGCAAAGAACCTAAAAGGAAATGTGTATTTCTCCCTCACCTTTGCCGTCTTTGATTTTCCACACCGTTGCTAGCCTAAACACTTAGAAAACTATGAAATAACCATGGGTCTGCAAATGAAGGCCCATAATTATGAACTGTGAATTCCAGGAGTGGAAAGACCAAAGGTGTTGACACAGGACCTCTACTGCTAAGGACTGGGAGGGCAGGTGACGTAAGCTCACTGAGCCTGGTCAGACGCAAAACAGAAAACAATTGTCATATTGCTTCTTTGTCATGGGGTGTCTCTGAAGAGTGGATGAGAGCTCCCTGTCGGGCTCAGGTCCTGGCGGGGCTCACTACGTGGTAGCACTGGGTGCCCTGACCCATTAGTATTGCTGGAGGAGGAGCCTGCTCCAGGAAGAGCTGGAATGTAGCCCGGAAGGCCAAGGATCTGGGAAAGATGCCTCCTGTCTGAAACAGGCTTCAGTTCACTTCAGTCAACTTTCTTAGGAGCTAAGAAGTGAAAGTTGAACGTGACTGTCAAGGAACATACCAGTTGTTAACTGGGCCCCCAGGAGGAAGTCAACAAGCTCTACCACATCTAACAATGCTTACTGCTCACAGCCCTTCCCCCAGGTCAGGCAGCTCTACACCTAGCTCTTCCGTGCACCAAAGGGGGAGGATGAATGGGCACCAAGAGGAAATTATTTCACTTCCTTCCCAGAGACAAGAAGGGGGTGAAGAAATCAGTATATACTGACCATCTACTATGTGCTGGCTGCCTTATGTATGTTGTGCAGTAGTATGAATGCCACTATAGGACATGGAGGCTCAGTGAATTGTTCAAGACACACATCTGGTTATTAGGGAGCTAGGAGTCAACATCATGTAAGGCCAGTGGTACCCAAGTCCCCATTCCTTCTATAACTACGCCAGGTGTTTCTCCTGATAGTCTGTATTTAAAAGCACAGACTACTACAGGAAAGGAGACTGCCTGTTGGAACATATCTCTTAAGGAAGACTTTCATCATTACTCTGCCTTCTTCCTCTTGGTGATCTCAGCACTTATTATTGGGCCCTTCTCTAGGAGTTTGCTATCTAGGAAGAGAGGATGACACATGAGGAAATCTTTTCAATGTCATAATGTAAATGTAGAGCTAGAGGAATGCACTGATGACTATAAAGAGGGTTGGGGACACCTAACTCAACATGGGGGTTCATGAAAGCTTCTCAAGGAGTAACTCCTGAGTCCTAAAGTGTCTGTGAGAATTGGGCAGAAAAAGAGGAGGCAGGGAAGGAATTCCAGAGAAAAGGAAATGTATGAGCAAAGGCACAGAGGCCTGCAATAGCCTGGAGTCTTTGGGCAAATTACAAGCAGACTGGAAATATTAAAGAATGAAACACGAGCTCAAGAGAGGGGAAGAGTAAAGCTGAACAGATAAACAGAGTCAGGTTACAAAGGGTCCTATGCAGGGAAAATTCCAGGCGCTGCTATAAAGATACAGAAAAGAAAACATATATGGAATATTTTAAGACCTTTGTCAGACATTTTAAGAACTTTGGTAGACATTTTATTAAGCACTTCCATCTTTGGAGGCAGACTCGCATATCATATCCAACCTAATAAAATGTACACACATCACTTATTGACACATTAAGTCCACAAGTATTTACTAAGCACCTACTATATGCCAAGAATTCTCTTCGTCATTTAGTATCCAAGCACTAAAAAAAAAATAATCACAAAAACACTGCCCGACTTGGACTGACCATCTAGTGTGAGCAGGCGATAAAGAAAATAAGTGAATTATATCTTATCACAGAAAATATAGCATGCTATGCAGAAAGATACATCAGAGAAGGGGTAAGAATTGCTAAAGAAGGGATTACAGTATTAATAGAATGTTCACAAAGATCTCACTGAGAAGGTGATGTTTGAGAAAACACTTAAAGGAGGTAAGGGAGTTGGCCAACCTGAATGGGGGGAGAACATTCCAGAAAGGGGGACCAGCCAGTCCAAAGGCCCTGAGGCAGATGTGTCGCCATATTTGAAGAGGGGCATGGAGACCAATATGGATAGAGTGGACTAATCAAGGGAAAACGTGGTAGAATGAGATTAGAGAAAACACTAACAGATTAGGGCTTTTTAGGTCATTGGGGATTTTTTTTTTCTTCTTTTTTTTTCTTTTCCCTGAGAGGGAAGGGATGCCACGGGAAGGCTTTGAGCAGAGGATGATATGATCTAACTCAGATTTTGATTGGGTCATTTCAGGGCAAGAGTGGGAGCAGGGAGGCCAGTGAGAAAGCTGTTGCAATAATTCTGACAAGAGGCAAGCAAGCCTGGGCCAGGAAGTGAGCCATCCTGAGTGACTGCTCTAGATACAAGAAAGGGCGGGCAGGAGAGAAGGGTGTCAAGGATGACCCAAGATTTGAGCCTAAGAAACTGAGAAGAACACAGTGAAATTCTGCTTGCAGCTCTGTTTTGCTTTATCAATATTTGGAAATTATGCTTTCCGTTGTGTTAGTGAATTTTTCTATATGTTCTTGTCATTTAAATTTCACTATATTTTAATTTAAAAAATTAAAGGTTGAGTTGAGTTAACCTTGGTATTTCATGTTATAGACATTTCATGAACATCTACTGATTTTTCATTCTTTAATGTTCTTTTCAAATTTTAGAACAATATATTTATTTGGGGGGGGGGTCTCAGGTGGGCCACTGAAAGGCTCCTAGTCCTAATTCCTGTTTCTATAATGATGAATAAAACATCCCTGCCTTCCCTCTTAGAGTCCAAAGTCAAGGGCAGGAAAAAAAAAAATAGTAAAAGCATGTATTTTTAAGTAGCATAGTTTGGCTTTTAAAGCTCATATGAATTACTTAATTCTCACAACAACCCTACGAGGGAGATACTATTATTAGTGCCTCCACTTTAAAGATGAGGAAATTAGAGCACAGACGGGTTGAGTGACTTGCCCAAGGTCACAAAGCTGTGTGTTGGCTAAGCTGGGATTTGAATCCAGGAAACTGAGTTCCTGATGTCATTGTGTTCTCTTTATCATGTCTAGTGGTTCACAATCAGGAGTGGTATGACCCCCCCTCAGGCAGGCTTTGGAGATGGAGAGGGGGGCTGCTGGCTCATTCCACGACTGTGAGCGCCAGTGTGGCCTGGGAGGGGCCACAGAGGGTTAGCATCTGTCAGCCAGTGGAACCATCATGCCAGGAGGGACTGTCCTTCCCAAAAGGCCAATCGTGTCCCCCCTCCTTCACAAATCCCAAAGGCTAAGCCACCTCTTCCCTTGTGTTGCCCATCTGCACCTTGTGATTGAAATGCTTGATGACAAGGGCTAGATGTTTGGCGTCTGTGAGTTTTGTGCAACCTCTCATGTCGCCTGGCTTCTGCTCTCTGTTTCCTGAATTGCCACCACCCTGAGCTGGCTGTAAGAGTCAAACACATTGCAGTGGTTCTGGGGGGTGGGCAAAGTCCTTGGGATTCTAGTTGCTAAATATTGCTCATTGGGACTTGATGCTATTTTCACTTCAATTTATCTAGCAATAATATATCTTCTACATGTAAAACCAATACATGGAACATCTTTAAGGTATTCCTGAATGAATACAGGGCACCAAGGCAAGAACTGAAAATATCTAGGAGGTCTTGAAAACCTGCTTTGAGACAGGCACTCGCATAGGCTCTGAAAGGTTAAGAGCACACAGCCAGTCAAGGACAGAGTCTGGCTCCAATGTCAGATGCGAGTCCATACACAGCCCATGTTTCGATGCTACATCCTGTTTCCTCCCTTCACTGGGAGTCGGAAGTACTGGGTTCTAATCCTGGCCTGCTGTTACCTAGCTGAGTGATACCGACGAGATTACGTCACTTCTCTGAGTCTCAGCATCTACATGTGTACATAAGGCTAGAACACTACAGCCTCTTCTGTCTCTTCCAACCGGTGGTTTTATGGGCTCTTGCTCAGGAAATGGCTGCTTCTGTTTTAGGGAAACAAATTTCATCCCGATGGTGTTGCTGGACCTGTTGCTCTCCACAGCTATAACGACTGCTCTTTCGTGACGTTATTTGCCCAGCCAATCACCATTGGTATACGCGGCCCTGGCATGCTTCCTAGGGCTAGCATATAGAATTCCGCTAATGGGTCCACTGCGCCTCTGAGACCACGGGGTTACTTTGTCCTACCATGCCATTTGCAGTTGGGCAGGGATACAAATTGGCTTGTATGATTTGGGACCAGAGCATGAGAGAGAGCAGGGTACAAAGCCAATGTGTCAAGAGGCATGAGTTTATATCCCAGCTCAGCCACTGACTGGATGTGTAGCCATAACCAAGCCTTTGTTTAAATGTCACTTTCGCAGAAAGAACCCCACGGTCTCCCAAGATGGCTTAGGCCAGAACATTGGTTTTACCCCTTGGTAAAACGCTTCATAATTAACAGTATATAGTGGGCATTTAATAAATACTTTGGGAGTGAATGTTGAGTAAATGTTTGTTGAATGAAAAGTCACTTAGCCTTTCTCAATCTCAGTCCTCACTCCTGTGAAGTAGGTACAGAACAGGACTGAGTTCTTGTACCAAAAGAGTGGGTCAAAATGCTTCAGGAGCAGCAAAACTGTCACAGGGTAACAGCACGATTACTCTCCGAGATAAACTAGCTCAGAAAAGAAAATCTCAGATTCAAGGGGGGCTTTTTTGGGTGTAGTACCTGGAATTAGAGGAAAAACCCAGGATGCAAAGTTTACTGAATGTCTAGGATAGTCCAGGCTCGGTACGAAAGCGTGAATTTCCAGAGGAAGGAAACACGGTCCGGACACAAGCAAGGTTTGCTCTGACTTTTCACACACTTTATTGGGCCTTTTGCTTCTCGTTTGGAACTTTTGAGGCCGCTACTGTTAGAAGGAAAAAGCTAGTGATGCTTATCTACGTTCAAAACTAGAAAAATGCCCCCATCCGCTCCCTAGGCTGGCCCCGTTGTTGTTCAGGTGCTGCTTTGTGAACACACACCCACAGAAGACGGAAAAGATGAATCCGCAGATTGCTACACACACATGCTCATCTAGGCGAGGTGACAAACCCTGCAGAGTTGGGTCTACCAATAAGATACTGTCCCCTTCCAGGATGACCACACCTTTCTAAAAGTGACAGTGGTGTAATATGAAAGGGCAGTGAGTTCTGCGGGTTGGACCCAGAGTCAGAGCCAGAAGGTCCAAATTACAGCCCAGGATCCATTGCTTGCTCATGTCCTCCGGACGCCTATTTTCTCACAGGCGAAATGAGTCACTGACCATCCATGCGTCTGTTTATTCATTTATTCATTCACTGCGTAAGCCTGCAGAAAACAGCTGCTTTCTATGTCCGGGACTATACAAGACAAACATTCGATTCCTACAAATGCCTGCAATGAAAGAGTCACCATCTAGTGAAGGAGCAAAGCATGAATGCAAAAAAATGAATTTAGCAAACATTTCAAAAATTCTTACTGAGATGTAGGAAACGGGTGACGTGATCACAGAGGAAAGAGAGAAGAAGCACTTTCACATGAAGACTCATAGTTGAGTGAGTCTTAAAATATGTGTTAGAATGTGTCATGTAAAATAAGTAGGTAGAGAAATAAGTTCCAGGCAGAGAACGTTCTAAGGCAGTGAGTCATGGCATGGCACAGTGTCTAGCCCGGAGTAGCCCCATTAAAGATTTGTTTTACGAATGAATACATGTGTGAATGAATGAACTTTTAGAGAGGTATGAAAAACCCATTGTTCCTGAATGGATTGTGTAAGATTTAGAGACGATAGCAGCAGAGATAGGAACTGGGAGAAAGTTTATAATAAAATTAAACGTACAAATCAGTAGTTTTGATGCCACTGTGTTTTTCTCATTGAGTTTCCTTACTCGCTTCTGGCTTGAATATTGACGAGGAGATGCAGCACAGGAGAAGAATAGCTCGTGATAGTGAAGTTCAAGCCCCAAGTTCACTGGATGTTGAAGATTATGGCTTCGGTCCCATTCCGCTCACCATTAATTGCGTGAACACCAGGCTGATCACACAGCCCTCTGGGTGTCCCAACCCTCACTCTAAACACGAGGGAGCTGGGTTGACTGTCCTTAGCAATCTTGTCTTGTGCTGATGAAAGACACATAGTCTTTATTCATTCTTCCATGCAGCCTAATATTTACTCAGTTCCTGCTGTAAACCAGGCATGTTACATCAGGAAATGGAATTCAAGTGTTCATTTCTGCTGTATTCAATGATACTTATGATTTTATCTTGTATAAATAAAATAAAAATAAAAACAGTGTCACTCATTTGAGGTAAGGATGACCTCCCCACACGAGCCATGGGGAGGGAAGGGAAGGGAGAGCTCAGTAGGTGACTACCAGTGATGTCCTGTTTCTCTTAAAAGAGAAAACAGCCCCAAACCCACTGGACTGACAGGGTTCTTATGTGTTCAGCTGGGAGTCTGAGTAATTTGGGTCTTTCTATTTCCTTCCTCCACAAAGAGTACAAAGTGAGCGCCATGCCACTGTGGGTCCGTGTGGATACACATACCGTGTGTGGGAAGGAGTTTACATGTATAGTGAACGTGCATAGGAGTGTATTTGATTCTGTGTGCATGTGTGCTTGTGTGTGTATGCATTTCTTAGTTGGTTATGTGTAGGATGTGGGGTATGTGTGCTGTGTATGTGTATGTGTGACTAGTGTGTGGGAGCCTGTGTGGGTGTACATAAAAGCTGTTCTGGGTTTTATCTTACTCTAAAAGCTGAGTAATAACAGAAAAAGTGTGAGTCAGAAAGGTGAAGGGTTAACTGTGTAATGAATATGACATTCATTCAGAAAACTGTGCTTTGTACCTGGTCAGAGGAAGTATTGAATAGTTTCTCGTAACGTTACAATGGCCAGACCTGCACAGGAAACCGCTCCTAGCTTGGAATTCCAGAGTGCTTCCTAGAGTTTGAAAGGTGGCCAAAAAATGACCGGGCATTTTAAAGCGAAGGGATACAGTGGGGCATTCTGGAGTCAGGGGCATAAATCCATCTTCCTTTTCCATCCACCATTCCTCTCTCTCACTTTTATAGATAATTTGAAGATGACATTAGTGGATCTATACTTCACATCTTCTCTCTTACCTGTTTGCTTTTGTTTTCCTCCTGTCCTATCTTCTAGTGTGGCCCAAAGCATAGTACAGGAGGAACCCATAACCCTGAAGTCCAGCGTATCTCCTACTAACTAGACTCCGTTTTCTCATCTGTCAAATGAGTATAATAATTCTGACCTTGAACGTAGTTGCTGTGAGCGCCAGCTGAGCGTACGCTTATAGCTTATAGTCCGTAAGCTGTGCAGAAGTAGGAAACACTCCTGGTTTGTTTATCTTTGTCCATCTAGTGGTTAGCACTGTGGTATTTAATAAACCATGAAGTGCTATTATGAAATCATTTGCTGATAATGGTGAAAGAGAAGAAGCAGGAAAGAATGCCTCTAATTTGTATTCTACAGGTGTTTTAAGAGAGGGTGGGAAAAAGAGACAGTCTGGGTGGGAGATGGAAGCTGGAATCCACAAGATGGACGGAGGACATCTCGTGTTTACAGACAGGCCTCCTTCTTCACTGTCAGTCCCCTCCCCTGCTAAGTCCCTCACCTATCTGTACCCTCGGCCTCTCATAAACACAGATCCCTCCATTGACCAACAGGGGGTGCTCCTCTTATGAGCTTGGCACTGACATGGACGTCATCTGCTCAACATGGTGGGGGAAAGAAGGGTTTTGCAGATCAGGCATATCCAGGTTCATATTTCTACTCTAGTATAGATGTGGTCAGGGCCTGGTATTAATAAGATTACATTTATACATAAAAAAAAACAATATCGGACACTTACAATTTCATTAAAATAAAATATACACCAGAACATGAACCTCATGATCTGATATCATGGAATGTTCCAGTGAGCCTTCCAACAGAGGACAAAATTGTGGGTGGCTATCCAAGCAAGTACCCAAAATACTCAGTGCTCTTCCAGATGACTGCTAATTTAGGAGAACAAGCCACATGCACACCAGCTGTCATATATCAGGGACCACAGCGCTTGGATTCCAACAGCCAACCACAGCGCGCCCTGAACTATTTGCAATCGTTGCAATATATGTTTTTTTCCTTGCTGAAGGGTCGGTTCATAATTTCCTTAAGTGACCTCATTTCAGGTATGCCTCAAACATTCCATCCCCAGTAAGTATATGTCAGGCTTGGTTAGGAGCTCAAGGCACAGGGATAAATGGGACAGCATTATTTTCCTTCCGAAGCTCACCGGGACACTGATTTCTTTATTGTAACAGCTAGCTGCATGGTTTTCTCCCTCCATTCTAAACACCACACAAAGGCCTTCAGGTTCTTTTTCTCATTTGGTTCCCACCATCGTTCTGGGTGGTAGGTACTCTCATTCGACCCATTTTAAATATGAGGAACTGAAGGTGAAAATGGTTACATAACTTGCCTAAAATCAGTCCAGTTACTCATAAGCATTCAAAATTCAAATTCAAACAGTCTGACTCCTAAAGTGGATGTCACTTCTGTGCTAGGAAAGAGAGATGAATAAAATGGAATGGAGCCATCTCTGTGGCCACAGAAGCATAGGGAGAATTCCCTGACTAGACGCACATAGTGAAAGAAGAAAAGCGAAGGCGTTCTGGGCAGAAGAGACAGCATTTACAGAGCATCTCAGAATTATAAAAGTCCCTATTACACTCTGAGACTGAACTCATTGGCGAACACCCTCCCTTCTCCCAACGGGGCTGGGTTAGGGGGTGAAAATGAGGCTAAAAGAGTCTAAACTTTCTCAGTCAAGACTCATATGGCCCTCTTCTCAGTGCCAGAGAGGGCCTCAGCCTTTGTGTGTGCTTTGGATTTGAGACACCGGTGATTGAAGAGTCGAAAATGTGAATAAGTCGCATGATGATCATGAATCAGATCAGATCAGTGCCTCCAAGTCCTAAGGCGAGTTTTCCTGTGTCCCTCAGGTATGACCTTAGAATATGGTGGCTAAGGTCTGTCCACTGTGTGTTCAGCAAGAGCATCCGAGTTACAATGGCCCAGACAGAAGCATGGGTAAGGATGTGTAAGACGCAGAGTGATAGTTCAGGAGCAGGGGGAAGACGGGTGACCTTTCCCAGCTATGAACATGTCAGCAAAAATGTGATTGCCTTCACCGGCGCATCATGACCTGTGAAATGGGATGAAAGGTACAATCCTATTCCAGTTACCAAAGGATCTTAGGAGATACATCCTAGGCACACAGACTTGTCGACAAGAAAGTCACCATCAGAATATATTTATTTGAAGGAAGATTTAAACTATTTAGTAGAAGCGATATGTAAGATCTCTCTCTTTTTCTTTTCTCCATACATGTTATCTAGCCATCTGCTTTCTTATTTGCTACATTCCATCATACTTACAAAGGAAGAATCTTCACGTGGCACTTTGCCTTTGTTTTTAAGGGTACAACCTGGTGGTTTGATATACATCTACATTGTAGAATGATTACCAAGATCCACAATTAACATTGAACACGTCTGTCTTTTCATATAGTTAACATAAGTATCTCTCTCTCTCTCCTGTGCGTGTATGTGTGTTGAGACTGTTTAAGATGTACGTTCAACCCCTTTCAACTATACCATCTCATATTATTCACTATAGTCACCGTGCTATACATTAGGTCCTCAGAACTTCTTATAAATGAAAATATGTGCCCTTTGTCCTAACATCGCCCCATAGGGCATGTTGAAAAATGTCTCTGCATACGAGGGATGGTGCCTGAACCTGGCTGGGAAATTGTGACAATCGTCAAGATACGTGGGTGTCCTCACCTCTGTGTCTCAAAATGTCCAGCTCTCAGGTTGAATGTTTTCCCCCATGAAATCCCCCATTGAAAACAGAAACCAGAACTCTGAACTAAAAGAAAAATATCTATTTGAATTTTTCTTCCGGTGAACTGCCTTTTTCGCTATTTTAGTATACTTTCTTGGTGGGTGAAGCATAGCGAACAGGGCTGTGTTTCTTTCCCACAGACATCATATTTCTTCGAATAATACCTGAAATGGTACATATTACAGGGCATGTAGCACATAATATCAAAGCCACTAGAGGAAACATGGGCTGGGGAAGGGGAAGAAGCAGTGGGTACCACCCACGTGGGGACAGGTGGCGTGTGAGAGTTTCACAGAAGAGAGTCTTTTCTCTCCTGCGTATCGACTGCCATCCCTGTGCCCCACTAATCCTGGAAGTTAAGGGAATGAGATCCTCAGTGCTGAAAGCTGATCAGTCATTACTGATGAATCATGGAATTGCAGAGTTGAAAACCGGACAGAAAATCAAGAGGACATCTGAGCCAGCCTCCTAACTAGTAGTAGCAGGTGATGGGTTATTATGCTCATTTGGGGGACCAGGCAGCCGAGGCCCAGAGGTGTTGAGGCATCCACCACCGGTCCAGAGGCCAGCTCCAGGAAGCTGGCTGGCTCTGACAGTGCGGAAGGATTCTCTTTCTGTTATCACACACACCTCTGCAACTCATCAGCTTGCTGATTAAAATCTGGGTTGTACAGAAAATCTGCCCTGTTGCCAAGCCTATACGGCGGTGGAAAACACAAGTTTCCCCTTCTACACACACACATTTACAGGGTGTACTACAAATGTGGAACAGGTCGTCACCCCTGGGGGTTCGCTCTGGGACTTCCTAATACTCAGAGCTGCATAAGCAAAACCGCCTCACTTTGCATAGCTGAACACGGGCACAGAGAAAAATCATATGGGCGTTCTGTTCTCATTTGTAGCCAGGTATTTTTAAATGCTCTTTTTTCACACATTATAAAAATAACATGCCTCTTGTAAAAATAAAAGCTAAATATAATGATGCTTTTTCAAAAATATAATTCTGCAATTACAAAAAGTCATTACTAACATGCTCGCACACAGCAGCAGCAGTCAGCAAACTCTGCTCTGAAGAACTAGATGGTACATATTTTAGGCTTTAAGGAACGATGGTCTCTAGCACAGTCAGTCAGTCCTGCCATCATAGCACAAAAGTAGTGAGAGACAATACAGAAAGAGCAAGTGTGGTGCAGTTCTAATTATTTACAAAAACAGGCGACCGGACAGAACCCGGCCACAGGCCATGTTAGCAGATAGAATTTAGAAATATTTTGTATGCGTATCACATCATGTATACAACTGTGTAGCCTGCTCTTTTCACTTTACGTTATGTCATACTTGCTCAAGTTATTGAATATTCTTTACACAATATTCTGCAGTCACCTGTTGTGTAGTACTCATTTTAGGAATATCCCCAAATTTGTGTGACCACCAGGCATTTTTCTTATTATTTCGCGTACTGCGGTGAACACCTGTGTACAGGCATATCTCAGAGACACGGCAGGTTGGTTTTCAGATCACCACAACAAAGCGAGTGTTGCCATAAAGCAAGTCATAATCTTTTTGCTGGTGGACAGTCTTTCCTTCAATTTGTTAAAAACAAAAAACAAAAAACAAAAAAACCACGAAACAAAACACACAACATCTTTGAAGCACAATAAAGCAAAGTACAATAAAGTTAGGGATGGCTGTACATTCAATTTTTGTCTGCATGTCAGGTTATTTCCATAGGACAGGTTTCCATAAGTGAACATTTTAAAAGTACTTTTAGAAAATATTGCCAAGTTTTAGTCTCAAAGGACTTTACCACCTTACTCCCAGGGCTGTGTATGAAAATGCTCGTTTCCCCACCAACACAGAATATTACCTGTGATCATTTGATAAGAACCAGAATGTCTCAGCAGGTGAGGAACTGTGCAAACACGGTACCCAGGTGGCTCAGCTTCCTAACCCTTCACTCACACAGATGACTACAACTGGAGGGAATGCTGAAAGCTCACACTCTCCTTTCCGGCACCTTCCAAACCTCCCCCCTCCCTTGCTCCAGGCAGAAGGCAGAGAATGAAACACATTATCTTTCCAAAAGCTCCTTCCCTCTTCCTGCACATCACACATCTGGACTGAATACAAATCCCCTGGCTTCCTGTTTCTTTCCCCACCGAAGGTCCTAAATGTCAATTTCAAATTAACCCTTTTTTGGCTTTGTGCTTCTCTATCTGATTTCAACTCCAAACGCTTTACTGATATATTTTTTTATTGTCTCAAAATGAGTTGTGTTTTTTTTTTTCGTTTTTGTTTTTTTCTGTTGCAGGGAAGGCTGGGTGGAAAAGGTAAAAAGGTAAAGAGATTAAGGAGTACAAATTGGTAGTTACAAAATAGTCACGGGGTTGTAAAATAGAGCACAGAAAACACAGTCAAAATGAGTTTTAATGAGCTCTGCCTCTTTAAGAGGCTACATTGGGCCACTGGCGGTTAGTTATTTTATTGGCACAGGCAGTTCACATGAATATGTGGACACTAGGGAGCAGTGTGGTCTGTGGTGCAGGCACTCAGATTCAAAATCTGTCAACAACTGTGCCAGCCGGAGAAGTCAGGTCAAATGACTAGGTCACGCTATAGGGTCTTCCATTTGCCATCCTGGTTCTAGGCAATTGGCTTCTTCTACCCATCATGTCTTTTGCATTTTTCACAGATACTAGGTTAGGGTCAGATCAGTTACACTCAAATTTCGGCTGTGAAACTGATTAAGGATGTGACCTAGGCAGAAAGCACTTAGCCTCCATCATCTTCTATCCCTCCATCTGTAAAGTCGAGATAATAATCCCTGTCTCCTGGAGTTTAATTAGTTACTATGATTCCACATTCTAATAACTCTGCCTATCTACTCTTTTATCCTCAGTGCCACTCGCTTAGTTCGGGCCAAAACTATTGCGACATAAGCTCCATAGTGTTTTTCCACGACAGCCGATAGCCATGCACACTGGGTTTTCATAACTTTCCCCTGTCCAAACTTTCACTGCTTCTCCTCTCCCTGAACTTTCCCAGGAACCCATCCCGCTGCTAAACGCAGCTGTCCCCACACACATTTTAGCACCGCTGGTCTTTTGCTTACGACGGTCCTTTTTCCTTAAATGTCCTTTCCTCTCTAACATCTTTCATTAAGAAAAGCTCAAATACCTATCACCTCCCTGATACCACCTCTCTCTCAAGTATCACCTCCCCCAACAAGGCCCATAGCCTTTTACATACAACCACATTGGAGTACTTCTGACCTCTAACAGGTATTTATTAAGCATCTCGTGTGTGCCAGGAATTGTGCTGGGCACTGGGAATCCAGTCGGGAGAAAGACACACCCTGATGTTCTTCTCATCACAATCCAGTTGCTGCATTTTGCCCGTTGCAGTGATTAGAAGCCAAATGCGCCTCTCTCCGACTGGGAGCTCCCTAAGGAAAAGGGCGATGTTCCATTTGTCTCGTAGCCCTGAGCTGGGGATCCTGTAGGCATTGAGGGAATGTTGATGGAATGACAATGTTTTGTTGCCAACAGGAAGCAGACACGTCCTTGAGACCAGGATAGTGTCTGATGCACCTCTGCATTCCCCCTAAGCAGCTCGCACAGAGCCTGGAACCATGAATCCTACGTCGAGGAAAAGGAGAGGGAAGGAATGACGATGCCATATTGCCTCCTGACCTCCATTCCTTAACTCTCACCAGCGACAACAAAATCCAGCAAAAGGGAAACTAGAAGATGGGAAGAAAACTGGCTCCCCAACCTGAATATCCCCATAGATAAAGAAATCCTCTATTTCCTGGGACATGGGAGCTTCACAGATTATAAAAATCGATACACTTTTAATAATCATCATCATTGCCGATGGCTAATTTCTACCTTCACCTCTTGTTGGCTGAGGAAGCTGGGGTAGGGAAGTGATTGCCTCTGGGCCTCAGTTTCTTTTTCTTTAAGTTGGAGATAATAAGCTTTACACAAGTGCGTTGAGGGATAGTTATATTAAATAGGGTAAAATGTGCCCATCTCTTAGCACAGAGTAGATATTCAAGAAGTGTTAGCGTTTTCTTCCCCCTCCCTATTAGTCTAATAATCTAGTATGACAGTAAAATTTAAGCTTATTTCTAATCAAAGCGCTTCCTATTTTTCCTCCAGTCAAAAATATAAATTTGTAGTGTTTCAAGAGAGTTATGTCTATTGATTGACCCCCAGAGAATTCTAATTTTCTCAGTGTACACAGTGGTGCTGGGCTAAGGGACTATAGTTTAATTAAGTGTGTTAACTGGTTAAGTGTTAAATATGCTGTGCCCTCAAGGGACCTGCGTTGAGTTCATTCATCCATTCACTCACTCAGCCAACACCTATGTATGAAGGACTAGCCATGTGGCAGGCACTGTACTAGGTAGGCATGGCGTACGGCGGAGAGCAAATCCCACCCTCATGGAGCTGACTACAGAATCAAACAATAAATTAATAAAATTTCTACTTGAATCGAAGATGAGTGTTATGGAGAGAAATAAAAGGTACGGGGCAGCGGGGAGAAGAGACTGAATCTTACCCACAAAATGTACAACGAAGAGACCCTGAGCAGGAGCAGCACCATAATTGTGGGGCCCAGTGAAGAATGAAAAAGCAGGGCCTGCTGTTCAAAAATCACGGGAGTGAAGGTAGAGCATGAAAGCAAGTGAGAGTCCTACTAAGTGCAGGGCTCTGTGCAGTTAGTTGCACAGGTCACATGCCCAGGAGCCAGCCCTGACCTTGGGCAAGCTGTAAGAGTTTTCTCTGCCCTCAGTGTTTAAATGGGAAGGGACTAGGAAATACTGACACGTTTGAAAAAGGACAATGGCTCTCAAGATGGTTTGCCCTAGGTAGTGTTAGACAGTATTGAGGACATTTTTGCCCTCAAACATCTTATATCAAGAGCTCATTGTTAAAAATATATATATATTTATTGTATAGGTCTCATGGAGCCCTAGAGTGGATAGAGAAGTTTGCCAAAGTTCTAACAACCTTCTGGAATGTTGCACAAGAGTGTGTGATTGCACGTTTGCACGTGCATGTGTGGTGTGTATGCTTTGTGTGTTTGCATGTGCACACACTGGGAGATGGGCCCATAGTCTTCCTCATATTTTTAAAGAGGTGCATGACCCCTTAAAAGGGTTAGGGACCATTTATTTGGAGAAATGGAATCAGAAATGTCACTTACCTACAGGGAAGCAGTAATGTTCATTTCTACTATGTATGTGTCCCTTATTGTTATGACATGTTCGTATTTCATCTCATGGGCGCCCAGGACAACCCACTGGGCAAGAAAGAGCAGGGAGTTGAGTGTAATTTTTCTCAGTGATTCTAGAAGTCCTCTCAATGGGAGGCTATTGCTGTTTCCCCTCTCAGTTTCAGCAGTGCTATTGAAAGCAGCCAATCAAGGGCAGAACCACAGTTTGACCTTAAACTATTCAACTCGACTTAATTACCCATTGTAGTGGAAGCACGTAAATACAGGATGTCCCCTCACTCTGCCATTCTGCTTTGCATCATTATCAAAAAGACAAATGCAATTCATGTCCAATTACTCACTCACCGCAAGGTCAGAATATTTATTTTTATCATACTTGTGATTTTTAGGATTAGGGATATCAGTATTTATTTATGGCTAACCTAAGTCAAACATCCTGTTGATATCTGTAAAGAGCCATATAGTTATTGTCGCAGGTATGCTGAGTCACAAAGCACATTCAGAGTTTATGAGTTGACAGGGAAAAAGCTGTAGGGAGGTAAAGAGATAAGTGCCCGGATGATCACAAGTGTCTTGCGAAATATCCACTTTGTTTATTTATATTGTCCATTTATTGAACTTGATAAGTGCTTGGGAAACTGAAACTAGTTAGAAACAAAATAGTGAGCTTGTTTTTTTAAATAATGATTTTTTTTTTTTTAAATGTGATGGTGGCAGTGTCGTTTTTGGTGAAATTCATCAAATACTCATTTTAAAAGCTCTTTTCTCTTTCAAGAAGAGAGTCTTGCCCAGCTAGAGAAAAACAAAGCAAGAAGGAGGAGAGATGCAGAAATAGAAGGGGCTCGTGTGACGGATTAATTTACTGAGAGATCTAAAGTAGCAGTAACTACTGTCTGCCCAAAATCCCTGTGGTCAATGAATGAGATTAATTTAAAGTGGCAGTATTGGAAGGGAAACCCAAAGACGTAAAAGTAGCAGTATTCAATTGACCTATTTCTTTCCCGTTCAGATTCACCCAGCTAAATACATTGTATTGTCTTTGGCCACTGTCAGCAAAACAGTATTAGCTAGTTAATTGCCTGCGCTTTGCATCAATGCTCTATCTTTGCAGACTGTTACAGCTGGTGCCTGTTATTCTATCTTTATTTCATTGATCTATTTGTCTGTCTACACTAACAGAATATTATAGTTATATATAATATATATGAATTATACATTATATATATTATATATAATAAATATATATTATATATAATGAATATATATTATATATAATGAATATATATTATATAATATATATATATATATCCCATTCTATTGTTCCCCTTGGCGATCTTAGACAGACTATCAAGCAGTCTGGGAATTAGGCTTCTAGATGAGATCTTACTAGGAGTTAGTAGCTGTGAAATGTGGGCAGGTATTTCATCTCTGAGCCTTGGTTCTCCCTTCTCTGAAAGGAGGATTTGAAATCCAGTGGTTTCTTTGGTCTTTTCCTACTCCATCCCTCTGTATTTCTATAATCATCTATGGAGTTTCTTTCCGTAGGACGCATGGTCGTCAGTAATGTGCCAAATGACTCTCCTGATCTTACTCAGACAAGCCAGTTTGGGGGATTGGTGACCAAAGTTTTAGAGTCTTTAGTCGATGGTGAATGGAGTCATTGATGTGATATAAGCTCCAAAAAGGTACATGTGATGTTTGAATACAGAGAAATATGTTAGGTTTGAGAATATGAAATTTCGATTTGGGTAGATCAAAAATGGTTGAAAAAGGGCTGTTTCATAAGGTTCATACTCTGTGGAGTGAGATAGAGGTAGGAAAAAAAAACTGCTTTGCTCTGTTCTGCTCTGCTTAGCTCACACTCAATGCCATACAAAAAAAGCGGGGGGGGGGGGGGCTAATGGATGAAGGCGGAGACATAGTAGATGGAGGCAATGTCGGGAGGGGACTGAAAGGATGTCTGGTTAATGGGGAAATGTATAAAAGGGTCCTTTAGCGTAGAGATGTTAGCAGCTTCCTAATATTGAAAGATACGTTCAAAAAAACAAAATATTTCTGCATATATATTTCTTTTATTTTTCTAATTAAAAGCTAAGACAGTGACTAAAAAGTTCAGGAAGACTCAGATTCACAGAAGGAAGAACTTTTTGGACACAGCAGTCCAAAGTTTGAATGTGCCATGGTCAGTTAGTAGTGACTGTGCCACGGGCAGAGAAC
Source organism: Rhinolophus ferrumequinum (assembly GCF_004115265.2). Taxonomy (NCBI): domain Eukaryota; kingdom Metazoa; phylum Chordata; class Mammalia; order Chiroptera; family Rhinolophidae; genus Rhinolophus; species Rhinolophus ferrumequinum. The sequence continues at coordinate 63,294,362 of NC_046297.1, forward strand.
TGTAAGTCTTGGCTGAGTGCAGGGACTCCAGAAACACGGGGTGGCGGGAATAGTCCATAGGCCCTCAGTCTGTGGTAGGCTTGTCCCCCAAGGGACATTTGGCAACGTTGGGAGATAGTTTGGGTTGTCACGAGTCTGGGGTGGGTGGAAGGGTACTACTGGCCTCTAGTGGGTAGAGCCCAGGGATGTTGCCAAACATCGGCAATGCAAAGGACAGCCCCCACCAACAAAGAATCATGTGGCCCAAATATGCGAAAGTTGAGAAACCCTGGTCTAAAGATTTTGATAAAGACGTTGAGTTCCTAATATCCCGTTCGCTGGGAGAGAAAAAAAAAATGAAATTGCTCTATTATCAGAACAATGAGTACGTAGGCAATTGTTTAAAATGACATTTTAAAAAGAATTAATGGCATGCAGAAACGTAAATGAAAAAAGGGAACATACAGCATTAAGCAATTACAAAAAAGAACACACATATCTGCGTTGGAAATACAACAAACATATTGGTTTGAGAGTGATTATCTCTGATTAGTGGGATTGCTCAGTCTTTTGTTTTTTTTTTGTTTGTTTGTTTTTCTCTATTTTCTAGTAGTTATAAAGTGCAGATGCTACTTTTAAATTTAAAGGCACACACACACACACACACACACACACACACACACACACACAATCTAGATTGAATTTTGAAAACCTGATATGCCCCTGAGGACCTAATGGCACATGGGAGTAAGACTAACAGCAACTTCAGTTTAGCTGGCGAGCGTTTGCGGAGACGGGCCAGCTAATTTACTCCCAGTCAGAATGTAAATTGTTCTGACCCCTTTGGAAAACAATTTGGCAATAAGACTGCAGAGTCTTAAAAATACTAGCCTTTGCCCCAGTCGTTCTAATTCTGGGAAGCTAGCCTAAGGAAATAATCAAAAAGAGGCACAAAGATTTATACAAAAAGATGTTCATTTACGCATGATTTATAATAGTCCAAAATTCAAGTCGTAATGGCTGCAAATTGAAAACAGCCTAAATGAAGAGAAATAGTTGAATGTTTAAATTATAATAAGTCCATGTGATGTAATACATAACTATCGAAAATAATGTTTATAATGACTGTTTGATGATGCGGGAAAATACCTACCAATACACTGCTAACTTTAAAATAATAAGGGTCCAAAATACATGAAAAGATAACCCCCCAAAATGTAAGTATACAAAGAAAAAAAAGTGTTTGGAAGGAAATATATTAAAATGTTAGTGGAAAGTAAACATTTTTAGTATGTGAAAATGAGTGGCTTTTATTGTCTTCCTTTTTAATATGTTATGGCCTTTTCAAATTGTGTAAAATGAAAAATGTAATTGTTATAACCATACAAAACATTGGTAGGATTTATCAAGTGTCAAAACTGAGTCCATTGCAACTGTGCATTTAAGGAACATTGTCTTATTTAACATTATAGCTACTTTCAGGATGGTAGGTACCATTATGCCCATTTCACAGATGAGAAAACTGAGGCTGACACTCTTTAGTCTCCATTTCTTATCTTAGATATTGTTTCCTCCAAGAAACGTTCCTTCCAAGTCTGGTTAAGTTACTTTTTTCCTGAGTTGTGTTTCTGGGTTTTTGTTTGTTTGTTTTTGTATAGATAATGCCTAGCAAGTATATGTCACAGAGCATTTTATGACTGAATGAGTGGTGAAAGAAATGAATAACCTACCCGAACTGGTGAGTGGCAGTAGTGGCCAAGTCTGTCTAACTTCAAAGTCAGTGTTATCACTGAATGCTCCAGATGGATCATGAAGACCAAAGTTCATTTCCGGCACCTTTCCCAACATGCAGGACTTACTGTTGAAACAGAGTGGAGCCTGGTCTGGAAGTTACACATTTATCCAGCTCTGCAGGCCTAACTGCCTTCAAAGAGCAGCATGGATTTTCTCTGTGACTCGTGAGCATTTTCCCAATGCTGAACATGGTAGCTGGTAATGATTACGACTCTCATTTCCCTTTGAAATTTCATGTCCGTTTACTTAACAGGGTATTACTAATCCGGAGCAGGGGTGTGGGTGAAGAACCCCATTTGTACAGAGGATAACAGGTTCATGAAAAGAAGCCGAGGTGTGGGTAGGTGATAGTTCCATTGGGATGATTTAAGGGCCAGCCTTGGCTGGCTGGTCATAATAAGGACCACGTTATAGAGGGAATTTACGTGGCAATTACCATGGTTCTTGCTAGTGGACTACAATGTTTTAGGGCTCCCTGGGTACTTAAGATTAATGTCTGAATCAGTAGTGTTATTGTTGTAAGACCTCGGCGTGATGGGGAGCCATTTGAGACAGGAATTTTTATCCCTTCCCAGAACATGAAATATCTCACAGTCTATGAGAACACCAGTGCCTATGGCTTGTACCTGCCCTCAAACTAGGTTAAGTATCATGTGGATTGAGGTTTTTCCTTGGCAGCTAGAATGCATAAATCAGTCTAGGGCTACTTTTCTCATCCAGGTAATGTGATTAAAATGGGAATTAGACATGTTCAGTCATTCAGAGATGAGGGACTAAAATCAGCGGCCTGAGCAAGGCAAATGATGATGGAGAATTTACTATGTAAATGGTGGATCGGGCTGTAATTAAGGGCTTTCCATGTAGCCTAGAGCAGATTCATAGCACTCTCTGCAAACTCGCCATGCTTCTACCTTGGGGTGGGGGGGTGGAGGGGAGTACAGTGAAGATGGGGTAAAATCCAAGAAGTTTTCCTCCAAGACAGTGATCAAAATGAGAAACACGTTAATAAATCACCCTGGGACAGAAACAATCCAGTCAATGGGATCAGTGCCTTAGCTCCTACTCCCAGACTCCCCACAGATGAAGTCTCAATACCATCTCAGCCGAAATGGGATGCGGGACCTAGGCACAGAGAATATGCTGTGCCGTGGCTTCCAAACAATCAGATAGAATACTGACCAATGCTGTTGAAACAAGAAGTCACTTTAGAGGCTGTTGGTGGGCTTGGGGTGCCAGTGCAGAACCATAGGAGATTTGGCCAGGGACGTGTGAATAAATGTCTGCATCCCTCCCTTGCCCATAACCACCCCTTCCCATTAGATATCTGAGAGCAAAGAAAGGTTGGAGATATTTCTGGCTTAATGTTCCAGGTGAGAAAATGGAAGTTTAGATATGTTAGATGCCTACAATTTGTCAGCTAGAAAGTGACAAAGTCCAGATTCCAGTGAAGGTCTGTGTGTCTCTAAAGCTAACACACGTAACCACCACAAAGTAGAGTCCATTACATTTGTGGGAAAAAGCGGGGCTTACATTGAAAAAAAATCTAATTCGTGCTCTATCTGGCAAGGGAAAAAAAATTCTGAAGGCAATGACGTTGGAGCTGAGTGGGTAAGAGGTGGACGGGGTTTGTAGCAGTGAAGAACATGCAGAAGGCCCCCCCCCATGGGTCCTAAATGAATGAATGCTGCAACATTCATGCAGCATATTAAAGATGGGAGGATGAAGACGTGTTTCTGTAATTCCTTCCTTTTTCAAATGCACAATCTGAGTGTTCCAACCAACATTCAAGTCACTGAAGCACTTAAAAATCAAAGAAGCTTCCGATCCACCTCTGAAATACACAGCAAATGAAAGAACATGGTATTTACCAAACCCTTACTATGGGCTAGTACTTTGTGTAGAGCCTGTCATTGAAAGCTCAAACCGCCCTGCAAAGAATGATGTATATTCATTCACAGAGTTAGAAAGTAGATGTTGGAGCCAGTTGTCCAAAGGCCTGAAACTCCTAAGACTCCATGTTTGAACTCACACACCTCTGACCTCAAAGGTCCAGCAGTGGTATGCCGATCTGGACTTGATTTTCTTTTACGCACTTCAGCAGTAGATTGAAACCAGAAAATGGTAACGTAGGTTGCCTTCAGTTAGGAGAACTGAGGGACTAAACAACAGAAATGGAGAGAAATTCCCATCGATGCTTTAGGTCTTTCCAATTTTGAACCATGTCAACTTAGTACCTATTCAAAACAATTAAATTGTCAAAATTAATTTTAAAGGGGATTAGCATGAGCATTAAATAATAAAAAGAGCCCTTCTACCATGTGAGGACACAATGAGAAGACAGTCATCTATGAAAAATGGACCCTCACCAAGACACCAAATCTACCCACTGCCTGGATCTTGGACTTCCCGGCTTCCAGAAATGTAAAAAATAAATTTCTATTATTTATAAGCCAAAATAATAATAATAATAATAATAATAATAATAATAATAGAAAGAAACTGATTATTTCTGAGTACAAATCCATATGATAAATTTAAGAAATATATGTATGTCAACAAAGAAACAAAAAAGTTCTCAAAGAGAAGCACTGGATTTTTTTTTTCTCCTTTTCATTTCAATTAAATTCAATAAATATTGGGGTGGCCTGATGGCTCAGTTAGTTACAGCACGAGCTCTGAACAGCAAGGTTGCCGGTTCAATTCCCACATGGGATGGTGGGCTGCGCCCCCTGCAACTAAAGATGGCAACTGGACTTGGGGCTGAGCGGCGCCCTCCACAACTGGATCAAAGGACAGTGACTTAGAGCTGATGGGCCCTGGAGAAACACACCGTTTCCCAATATTCCCCAATTAAAAAAAAAAATGAGTCACAGAGCCGGGTTAAATGTTAAAAAGTATAAAGTTTAAAAAAGTAAATAAATAAAATAAATAAATAAATTCAATAAGTATTTAGTAAGCAACTCCTCTACATCAATCTGGGAATTATGCAACTTTTTAAAATGTTGCTAAGATTATAGGTGAAAAAAGATTACCAGTGAAAAATTCATTATAATTTCATTTACCTTGTTTCATGTACAAGTTTGTTTATAAGCTATTTTGAAATTCTTTTCTAAAATAAGACAGGGAAAATCAAAAGTAAATAAAACAGATCTAAAAATAAAGTATTACAATACTATCTTTCTTCAAAGTTAGAAATTACCACTCAAAAAGGTAACTTTTTAAACCTACTATTGTCACCTGATACAAGTAGAATCAAAATTTTCCCGAGAAATTCCACTTACAGACCAAGTAAATTCAGCTACAAATGTTAACAGATGATAGGTGTGTATTTTCCCTCTCTCTTACTTTTGGTAACAGTAATAGCCATGTTGTTGAATGACTACTGTATGCCTGACTCTATGTGAAATATTTTTCACATGCTATTATTTAATCCTTAGAATCCCCTGGGGAGTAGATATAATTAGCCCTATTTTAGAGATGAGAAAATTGAGGCACAGAGAGGACAGTCCTATGATTACAAAGAGGTTAAGGGGGGATTTGAACCCATCTGACAAAAGGCTGTGCTCTTAATTACTACATTTTCCTGCTTGCCAAGATCACAGGATGCCTGGGCAAGGCAAGGGCTCTGCTCTTTCTAACCAGAACTACCACTTGGTAGCAGCTTTGGGTCAAAAATGAGAATGGACGTTGACCATCATGGAGGGAGACCCACATTCCTTACATGGATTCATTCATAAGCAACTAGATTTCACAAGAGGAAATGATGAGGCATTTTTCTGAGGTGTTGAAATCATTCCCTTTGTCAGTTACCAACAACAACAGAAAAAGGGCTCAGAAAATTCCTCAAAGGTAAAAGGTAGCCTTTCTTTTCTGGAGGTTCTGATATGGTCCCAAAAGGAAATAGAAGCTTGCATAATTCAGGCCCCAGTGATTCTTCTTTCGTTCTTATGAACTGCAAATCTTTGCCACATTTTTCTTTACTAATTAGTTAAATGCTTAAGCTCCTGAGTCACTGGGTTGTCTGCTGGTTATAGCTTGTTCTAGTTCTTCCACCCTCAAATGGAACTTGCAAGGAATTAAGCACTCCAAAGATCCTACAGTCATGACATGAAATCAAGCCAATGATGATATCAATCACTGCCAAGAAGGGTGGACAAGCATGAGCTTTAAGACCCACTAATGCTGAGTCAAGGCCTTCAGATACGGTGCCAATGGGAAGAAGATAGAAAAACTCTGTCTATTCATTTATAAATGTATGCATTCTTTTCTCCAGGCGTCCAGATTTCACACTGGTCCTCTTGTCCCTGTCATAGGGACAAGGAGCAGAGCTGCATTTAACCTGTTGCTTGAGAAGGTAATTGAGCCCCCGCCAGCAGTGATGGAGCCAGACATGATGCCAGCTATCCTGCCCTGAGTGGCTCATGGAGGCTCTAAGAGGCCAGAAGTTTGCCAAAGCCACGTGGTCTGAGAAAATCAACCATGCACTCCTTGAGGCATGACCTGACTTTAGCCACAAGCAAGAACAAGAGGTGGGAACTTAGCCTTCTCTAGAAAAGTCATGTCTTCAGTATAGGTTATTTCAATCCACACAGTTCAGAGCCATCAGGCCACCACCACATGCTCCATTAATAACTGTCATATGAACCACAGGGAACAGCTATGACTAGCATTACCGAACTATATTGATGGGCAAAAACGTCTTAGTATAAATATATGACCTTGCACTTATTGGCCCCAAAACACTTCTTCAAAGCTTGCCTCCCTTTGCTCACCAGCGGCAAAGCTACTGGAATGCTCACTGTTCCCCAGCGCTGTATTCTCTCATGCTTCTCTAATGTACATTCTCCATCCTGCCCTGAAAAAACAAAGAAAAATCAAACCTGGCTATGTCACATGTGCACACCTGTGCACATACCACATTACACCAGATCGCCACGTTTGCATGTAGAATGGAGTCCAAGCACATTGACATGGTGTAAGAGCCTGTTTTCAATTTGACTCCAAACTGCCCCTCCTGCCTCCTCTCCACTCTCCTCTTAGGCAGCTTCTCTTTTTTCTGGCATCACCACAAAATCATCTTCCGTTCCTCATCATTTGTAAAAGATGCCAAGTCTCCCGCCCTCCCTTCCCCAAAATAAGTAAAAGATACCAAACCCAGATTCAGTACCTTCGTGCACTCCTGCTTTCCTACCTGATCTTATCATCTCCTCTATCTCTACGAAGCAAACCGCTTCTCACCCATCCTCTGTGAGCTGGTTCACATGGCTCCCTCTGAGAAGCCCTTTCTGATGCCCCCAGAAGGCGTAAGTTATACCCTTCCCTCTGAGCTCCTCCAGAAAGAGCAGCTTTACTCATGTGAGTATCTCACTTCATTGTCGTAGCTTATCTCACCATGAGACTATGTATTTCTAGAAGGCAGGGATCATTTTTAAATTATTTAAATTATTTTAAATTATTTCTGATTCCCTGTCACAATGCAGAGCACCTAAAAATTGCTTAGTACCTATTTACAGAATAAATAATAAGAGCATTGGGTAACTTGGTCTTTGGTAGGAGACCCTGAATATAAGGGTCTAACAGAAGCAGCCAAGTCCTACGGAGCAGAACACAGGAGGTGTTAGCTCCAGGATTCACTGGTACCTTATACTTGCTCAGGACAGTAGAAGATGCTAAAGGGATGCTTAGAGAGGCAGAAATAACCATCTGGTTCCCTGTACCTGATTGTCAAGTGAGTCAGTCAAGTGCTCTTCAAATCTTACGGTCTGTTCAAGTTTGAGAACTAACTCAATGAAGCAAAATTTTAGAATGCCAAGGCTGAAGGGACCTTGCTATCAACTACTTTATTGTAGAAACAAGAAAACTGAGTGAAGAGGAGAAACAGGAACATAAATATAAGTGATAAATTGACAGATCCGCCACAGCTGATGGTAGGAAACGTTTCCTAGTGGAAGAAAGGAGGTATCTGCGTAAGGGCCTAGCTTTTTCTCTGCTTGCCCAGGAAACGCTGGGCCACAGCCCTGAGTCTCCCCACTCCGCAGTGGATTTCTGATGCCCTGGTGGGGCAGAGAAGATCTGGGAAGCTGCCACGGGCCTTGGCAGTGCTCACAGGGCTCGTAAAACATTGACATTTCTGATCGGGGTGACTAAGAGAGAAGATTTGCCTTGGTTAGAAATTACTCAGATGGCATTTTATTAGGCTTTGCTTTCATTTCTCAGTGAAAGGTTGAAATGCATGAAGCGTTTGGTTTTCCTGTCAGATTGTTTCATTAGCACTCTGTAGTTATTGCATAGATTCCAAAAGCCTCGGGCAAGAGAACCTTGTTAACGAAGGATACCCCAAACACCAGGGGAGGTCGGGCGGGCACTGACTAAGGGGCCTCATGAGAACTCATTACAAGTCCAGGATCTTGATTTTTCTGACTTAGAAAATGAGGGAATTTGACCAGGTGGACTCTGAGTCTCCTTCCTACTCCAAGAGTCCTTAAGGCCTCTGAGGCCACTCGAGTAAAGAGCTCTGCGAATCATATGTACCTGTAAAGCTCGAGAACAAATTCCGTAAAGCGAAATTCTAGCATGCCACGGCTGCAGGGACCCCGATATCTACCTGTCTATTGAACTGTCTTTCACTGGGCACATTTCTCTCCTGCTCTTGTGTGTTGGGCTCTGGGGTTGGCCCGGAGAAGGGAATGACAACAAGACAAACCCCATGCCTACCATCATGGGGCTTTCGGTCTACTGGAGAACACAGACAATAGACCACGGGGAAAACGTACGTCAATGACCGTCGCCAATCGTTACGAGTGCAATGAACGAAATAATGAGTCTCGAGGTCTTCAGTTCCACTGTAGCAGGAATTACACGGTACGGAGCGGTCTCATTTTAGATCAAGGGTCAGGAGTGTCTTCCTTTAGGGGAGGGCTTCTAAGCTGAGAATCAGAAGAAGAAAAGGCTAGCCATTAAAACCAAAGGAAGAGGAGGTTTCACGCATTGCAGGCAGAAAGAACAGAATGTGTAAGAGGCCCAGGTGGGGAAAAGTCTGACCTGTTGGAGAAACTGAAAGGAGACAAATGTGACTAAACCACAGTGAGTAAGGGGACAGGGAGGGATTGTACAAAATGAGGTGAGAAAGTAAGGTATGAATGGGTCCAAATTGAGTTTCAGTATCAGCAGAAAGGATTTCATTAAGAGAAGGTAACATACATTTGACTTATACTTTAGGTCTATTGTTCTGGTGGCTGTTTGGGGAATAAACTGAACTGGGGCCAGCACAGCAGAAGAGAGATAATTTAGGGAGCTAGCGAGGAGACCAGGTAAGGATAACGGTGGTCAGGTTGAGGTGGAAAGACGTAGATGAGTTGGATTAATATTTTTGGAGAAGGCATTGATAGGACCTCTCGATGGATTGGTATTTGGGTAACCATTTAGGGGCATCGCTGAACTAGGTGCTGGGTAAGAGGAGCGTCAAAAATGAGGAGGACGTGGTCCCACGTCCACACCTTTAGGTGTTCACAATTCGCATAATTGTCACAGAACACCCGGGAGCGAGAATTACGATAGCAGGGATATGTTCTTTTGCTTTCACAACATGGAAAAGAGCGGCTCCATGATAGAGAAGGAAGAAGAAAAGGTGTCACAAGGCAGAAGGCCTGTGAGCTGGGCCATGAAAGATGGGTTCTGGTTTAGCAAGCAGAGAACAGAGAAAAAGCACTCCAAAAGAGGGAAGGCAGAGCCAAAGTGCTGTGAAAACACGCGCTATGGTCCGGGACCTGTGAGCAGTGTGAGAATGAGACCAAAACAGAGGGTATTAGGAAGACCAGGTTGAAATGTGGGCTGAGGTCAGATTTTGGAGGGTTTGAAACCCTCCTAGGGTGTCTGTGCTCATTAAGAATTTCAGAGTGACGTTATTCTAAAATTGGAAAGATAATTCTGGGGATGAGACCTATTAAAGGGTAAGACTAGCCTAATCACTGAGTGATTTGACACTGGAATGGTTTACAAATTACTCTAAAACTCTGCTATTGAGGTGTGAACGGGCAGCCAGCATATGGCACCTTTTCCAGGCCTGTGCTCTGAACCAGCTGAACAACAAAAGGGTAACAGTAATAACAAATACTTGCCGAGTATTTACTTTGTGCCAGGCACTGCTCTGAATGCTTCATGTATAATAAACTTACTGAATCCTTACAGCTCTGTTTGGGCAGGTAACAGAGTGGGGACTTGAGTCTCAGCTGTTCGAGTCCATCACCTATCTACTTATCCTCACTGATACTAGGTATCAATGATACTAGGTATCATTGTTCCTGCCTCAGACAAATGTAAGATGAAAATATTACCTGCGTTATAGAAAATGTCACTTTGAAGAATGGGTTTATACCCACAGGCATGTGGCCTTTTGCATCTAAATCCCAGATGCTTCTAAATCCCAGAAGTACCCACTAGGCACAGGCAATGCTGGGCTATCCCAGGCTTCAGCTGACCTGTTGCATAAAATTCCCTGCACGGCCAAGAATGATGGCAAATGCGCATGGTCTCTGGGAGCAGGCCAGTTCTGGTCACTGACGGGTGCGATTGGAGGAACTATGCTCATGGACTTGACTTTCCTTCCAAACTCACAAATCCTGTTCAGCACTCCTCTGGGGAGAAATGAGGAAGGGGTGTGTGTGGGGGAGAACATGACTGTTAGCATGGTGGAACTTCTGACCCAGGAAGGGAATATCTGGAGCAAAGAAATAGGGCCTCCTCCCCAGCATTTGTTATCCAGCAAGGTTGGTCTACTTAAGAGTAGAAAAATATAGTTTTTTAAAAAGAGTAGACAGTCTGATGTAATAGAATGTAATGGACTTAGCACTAAAAGTATGTTGAAGGAAAATCAACGGTATGATGTGGGGGTATTCAATCAAGGCACAGTTATTTGTGTGTCTACCAAGCATCTACCAATGAGCCGTCATTAAAAATAGCCCTGATTTTCTATGCTATCAAAGTATAAATCCTCCACCTAACCAAGAGACCTGAATAATTCCCAATGAACAAATTTGTTATGCCTAGAGATAACTCTGTCTTCTTTCTGATGAGGTCTGTTTATCAAAAAATAGAAGCATCAGGGGCAATAAGAACAATTCAGACCATGGCACCCATAGGCTTATGGAAATGTTAAAATGAACACATTCCAAAGATGCCTGTTCCAAGCCTTGATGTTGTGTGACAGGTGTCGTACTATGAAAGTTAGAATTCTTTGTAACTCAGGCGGTCAGTCCAAATTAGGAATAGTTTTTCACTAAAGGGTGGAGAGCTAGAAACTAAAACATGTTTCTCACAATGAGCTAGAAGTAAATGTACCAATATAGGCTGAAAACACTGTAAGATAGTTCCTGAAATTTATTTAAAATTGAGAAAAAAGATTGGGTAATATTGGGAACATTGGGGTTACACAATATTATCATAACATTGCATGACCATGTGATAAACAAAAAAAAGATAGTTTCTATATGAGGAAATTATAAAACAAATGCAAATCATTGGAGACAGTTCCTTGTCTATAGTTTTCCCTGTTAAGGAAGACAACAATATTCAGTAATCAGCTAAGCTTCCTTTCAGTAAGGCATAAAGCTAGATCTTGTGTTTGCTTGAATGTTTACTTTACTTAAGAATGTTTACTGTTCACTGATAAGAACCCAGCATGGAGAAAGAGACATGGGGGCATTGCAGATCAGTGCAAAATGGTGCCCAGGCAGCACCCACAGAGCTAGGAGTCAGCAGTCATTGTTCTACCACCTGCTACACTTGGGTGACCCTAGTCAAGTCATTTAAGCTCGGTGCATATCAGTTTCCTCGCCAGCAAGCTAAGAGAAGTTGTGCCAAATCGTGTCTGAGGCCTTTTCAGGTTGAACACACTAACATCTTATGTGAAGTTTCTAGAAGTTCAACTCATACCTCTGTCAACTCTTGGTATAATATGACTTAAAAAAAAAAAAGCTGTGGTTTGGTTATATAATTACTATTCACTCTTCTCATCTTCATAGCAGGTATCAGTATGATAAATGCCCAGGGCCGGTAACATCAGTTATTAATATAACGAAGGTTTTTTTGTTGTTGTTTGTCTGTTTTTTGACACACATACAAACCCAGACTATTAGATCATTATCTTAATGCTCCTGCTGCGTGAGGCTCAGAACAGAAAACATGTTCATTTCCTATCTGGAACATTACTGAACCACGTTCCATAGAATTCAACATAATTAAATCAACAAATGGACACACCTCAAATTGCCCAGTGTTCATTGCTCCCAGCCAGAAAAGTCAGATATACATGTTTGTAGAATACGTCTTGTTATAACCTATTCAGCTAAGTATCCAACAAGCCAGAACGATTAAGATAGAAATATCCAATGCCATAATCTGAAAGGTGCTTGTCACATACAATATAAGACATGAGATTTGAAGAAACTGTATCACTTATTTTATGCAATGTTTTCACCTTTATGGTTGAAATCCTAATTAGCCACTTCCTCTTATGAAGAGTTACAAAGTTACAAAGAAAGGTGTCAGAAAGGTAACCTTAAACCTCCCAAGTAACGAATCAAAAGAAAAAATAATGTAAATAGATAAAGAAATCTCTGGGGTTATACATCCTACCACTTGGACTTGAAGACTTGGTGACCCTGGGATACAGCCTAAAAACAGGTCCTTAATCCTAATAATCATTGATTACAAAAAATGATTAAAAATCTGGAGGTCATCCAAATTGGAATTATAATGTCCTAATACAAGCAGTCCTCCACCACCTAACATTCTGCACAAAGTAATTAACAAATACTCCTGTGCTCTTGCTGCTAAGGGAAGTGGGACAAGAGAAGGGGCACTTATTTTTAATAAGGACTACACATTGGAAGCAATATTTTCCGACAAAAAAGGCTGAAAGTAATAGCCTATTGCTAGAGAGTAGAGACTCTAGATCTAACAGAGGAAAAAAACCCAACAAACAGAAAACACAGACCCAACCCACATGAGAGAGACAGAGGGTTGCAGCTGAGATGCCTGACTGTTCCAGTTCCCGAGGACTATCCAGCTTTAGCACTGAAAGTCCCATGTCTCCAGAAACCGCTCAGTGCTGGGGAAAGCGGGACAGTTGGTTATCAAGCTGCAGCATCTTGCTGCCATTCTGTAAGAAGCAGAGATAGAGGCTTTGTCATCAGTAATACAAGCCTTGCAAGCCTTATCAATACAGATCCTGTAAATCAAAAGCTGAACACACAGAAGATGCCAGGACCAAAATGAGATGGTCCCCTGAGCCATGCTGCTTAGGGTATCTGCCATTGTTTAGTAAGGAAGAACCAAGGACTAAACTGAGCTCCCATTACATATTCTCTACGGTGTCCTATGTGAAGCTGAGATGGTAAATGCCTGATTCACATGGCACCAGTCCACCCCCTGCCCAGGCAGACATGACACATTTACCAAAACACTCTTTCTTATCGGTCTCTGGTTCAGGAAAAACACAGAATTTGCTCAAGACATGGCTGCAGACCAGAGCTTCTCAAACTTTAATGAGCATTGGAATCACCTGGGGATCTTGTCGAACTGCAATTTCAGTTGGATGGATGGGGGTGGGAGGGGCCTAAGAATCTGTATTTCTAACAAGAGACCTCCTAGGTGACCTCCACAGACCTCACTGTGAGTGGCAAGGCTGCAAGCTCCAACAACCAACCAGATTGAGAGGCAGCAAGATGAAACCTATTTGACATGCCTTTCCTATAGCAGTGATACCACGTCATAGGGCTGTTCTGCAGATGAAATAAGCCATATAGAGCTCCTAGCATGGAGCTGCAGCATCTTGGTGCCTGAACCACACGACTTCTCATGCCAAGTAGTGGGTTCAGTCGTTCTTGACCAATTGTTTTATCAGTTTAATCCATATTAAAGCTTGAGGCAATCTGGTTTGTAGAAGTCAGTCAGCAGGGTGGGCTTCTTAGTATGTGTACACTGTGTTCTGGGCTGCGGAGAGAGCAAGGCTCCCACACGGCAAGATTCAAAGGTGATCTGGTCTAGTGCGGGGCCTCCCGGCACTGTCTATACAGTAGAATCACATGGGCAGCTTGGAAAAGGTACGCATGCCAGGACCTCACCCTCTCATTAATTAAATCTGAATCTCTGGGGGGGAGGTCTAGGTTCCAGGAGTCCAGAAAATTTCAGGTTATTTTCAAGTGTAAGAACCAGAGCTGCCGAGGTTAAATCTCAGTTCTGCTTTGGCAAACTTCCTAAGCGTCATTTTCGTAATTTGCAAAGTAAGTGGACTAGAAGTAACTGCAATGCCTACCTCAAAGGGTTGTTTTGAGAGTTATGTAAAGCCCTTAGAACAGTTATGACTATAATACATGCCTTTTCTCTCTATCTGAATGGGTAGATGGTATGTGACCCTTATAATCGAGATCCAAGATCTGGTATCTAAGTAAGAATTAGCCCTTATAGAATTCTATTATAAGGTCTGTTTCTATCCAGGATGCTACATCTTATACAAACATTATTTTAGGCATGATAATATGACAACTTAACCTGCGTCCCTCAGCACATACTATTTTTCAGGCACTATATGTGTGAAAGGCAAAAAGGTCCAATGGGAAACAGATTCAAATACTAACTGTTGTTCTACTATTTACTAAATATGTGACCTTGAGCAAGTTACTTTACCTAGCTCCAGCCTGTTTCTCTCTGTGTCAGTGAGGATTATGGTAATACCTACTACTTAAGAATGATTTCAAAGAATGAATAAGATAATCAATGTGAACAATCTGATACACCGGCCAAATCAATATGTGACTCCCTCACCCCACCCAGCAAACTAAGTCCTCGGGACAAGGGCGCTCTCTCTCTCTCTCTCTCTCTCTCTCCCCCTCCCTCCCCATCCTCCCCCTCTCCCTTCTCCCTCCCCCCACCTCAGCCAGGCCCATTCTCTTCCCTGAGAATGTATCACTAATACCTGGGACCTATACTCCTTTCCCTCTCTCTCTCTCTTTCTCTCTCTCTGTCTCTGTCTCTGTCTCTCTCTGTCTCTGTCTCTCCCTCTCCCTCCCCTGCTCCCTCCCCCGCCTCAGCTGTTCTCTTCCCTGAGAATGTATCACTAATAAAACCTGCTTGCATATTAAAAAAAAAAAAAAGAATCTGATACAGCACCTGGCACTGAATACGGGCTTAATAAGTATTACTCTCCCACCCCACCCAAGTGCTCTGGCGGTACAAGAATGAACAATTACTGGTCCCCGTTTTCACAGTCACTTGAGAAGATAGCAAACAGAGACATACATGGTACTTTTAGGTTTCTTCTTCTTTATAATGTGTAGTAGGGGCATGCGATGAGAAGAGCTCGCATCTATTTATAGGAAGTTCGTCATGTTCAGGCCCCTGTTCTTTGAGAGGGTACATCTGGGGAATTTCAGGTTTTCCTGTGCTTGGTTGGTCACCGTTTTCATGTTTGGTTTGTGGGGTTTGGTTGGTTTCATTTGTTATGCTTTTTTTCAGACACGATTTGGCAGATGGTTAGAGTCGTCAGTGAGCCTTGCTTTTGGTGTCTTTGAGAACAGAGAGTCCTGAGGGCTTGGATGAGGTCTTTCTATAGGTCGTCGTCTCTAATAGCAATGCGGCTTATGAGCGTTAAACAATATCACTCCAAATTCCATAAGAGGCCATTCTTCAGGAAGCAGGATGAGTGAGTGTGAGAAAAAACCCCAGCAGATTCCACACGAATCTCGTTCAACTCCACTGGACGAGGGGCAAGTGATTTGGAGAATTAAATGTTTCCTGTAATCTACTTGGAACTTGGAGGAAGTCTGAACCCTGGTAGTTCCCAGGTAAATCGATGAGGGTGGTTTGGTTGATAATGCTGGTCCATTGGAAATAGAACGCTGACTCAGGACTCAGGAGACATGGGCCGAATTCCCATTTATATCCCGAGCTAGATGTTGAATTGCATTAAATATCGTTGAATACGGAAGTGACATGATTTACAGAAAATGTCCCCACCACCATCTTTGGATCTGCACATCACTCTGTATAGAATTACTGTTCCTTCCTATCCCTATTTTGCAAATGAGTAAGTCAAGGCTCAGCATCTATAAGTAATCAAGGCTCCGGTACTCACCTGGTCCACAGAAGCACCACCTGTGAACCCCGGGTGTGTCTTGTATCCAAAGACTATATAGTTCTTCCCATTAAGTATTAGCCACAATCAATATCAGGAAAGTTACTTTACCCGTCTCTGCCTCAATTTCTTGATCTCTTGGCCTTGCTTACCTCATAGCAATCATATAATAAAAATATAAGTTAATGAAAGGAGCTTTGAAAACATAGAGTCCTGTATGAGCCTGGAGTATTATTATGATGTTTCAGGAAGTGTGGAAATGGACCAGGACGAGATTTGTGTATAAGTAAACCCACCACCCTCATTGAAATCTGCAGACCAGGCACTCTGAAGTTTTAATTATTTTTTGGTTAACACTCTGCATTTCTAAAAGCCTCCTGGAATATATTACTTTCACTTGCCAATTTTTTTTAATCCCACTTGGGCTGAGTCCAAACTTGAAAAATTTCATCTAAAAATGGATTTTTTTTCACTTTCACAAGGTTCGGAGCATAAAGTACTCTTTCACAGAGAATGAAAACAAAGTTTACAGTGGAAATCATGTCGTAGACAGGCCATGGGGCACTTTGCTCCCCAGGCAATCCGCCAGAGCTGGGTGAGTTGGAGGATGGAGTCTGGCCCCAGAGAATAGCCTTTTAGGGTAGACCCGCCTTACTTTACACAGCTACTTCTGCTAAGGGCATTGTAAGCTCTCTGAGCTTGCAATGAACTTAGAAAACTGTTTGGATCTTGGTTCCATTTGATCATAGATTTTGGGAGAATAACTTCTCCCATCATCCAAAGGAAACATGGGCTACTCATCAAAGTTGGTCTAAACCAGCTGGACCATTAAATCTGAAATCCAGGGCTGTTAACAAGGGGAGCAAGTGGGCCCCATGCCAACTGGCTTTTCAGCCCCAAGTAGACTTTATTTAAACAAGGCCATGAACCATTTCAGCTACTTCCCTCCTTCAATGCTTCTTAGTGAATTTGAAACAAGAGACCCCCCAAGCCATAGTGAAGAATTCAGAGCTGCCATTTCCAAATACAGTGAAATGAAGCCTTACCTTTTGTTGCCCCCTCCCAGATCACGCTCCAATGAACTGTGACACCTACAGATGTCCAAATGTGCCCTGGTCTCAGCTGCCTCCATGATTTTGGACCATAGAACCCATCTTTGAAATCTTACCCTCACTAATCCATCCCCACCCTCAACCGTCTGTATTCAGAACACAGGTCAGATTCTCCCTCTTCCAGGAAGCTCTCCCTGATTCTTCAGACTGTTCTGGGGGCTGCTGGTCTGTACTCCCACTGCACTCCACGTTTGCTTCCACCTCAGAATTGATCTCCCCATTTCTTGCCTGTATTCCCCTGCATTCCACCAGTTGTGAACTCTTTAAACATTCTGATACATTCTTCTGTACAAGGTTGAGATAAAGAATGACGTGCAGACAAAATATTCAGTGTAGTGAAGGTGAAAGAAACTTCTAGTTATTAAGTGTTTTCAATATGCCAGGCATTTTGCTTGGTACTTCAAGTACCTTATCATTACCATCTCACATATGCCTTGAAAGTGATATTATTACCAAATCATCATTTTATAAGTAAAAAAGCTGCCACTTAGATAAGCTATCTGAGAGGGATTGTCCCGAGCTCACACCAAGAGTGGAATATCCAGAATGGAATCCTAAATCCGTCTGACTCCAACTCTCAGGCCAGTTCGGTCATCGTGCTGCTTCCCCTACTCCTAAGGAAAAGCACTGCTTTTCTGTTTTCAGATTTCGTGTTTGGTTTGAATCAAGCCAAGTGCCAGATGCACTTTCAAATTTCCTTCAATAGGGACCTGTGGACGTTACAGTGTGTCACCCAGAATCAAGGCATTCGTTTCCCCAGCTGCCTCCAGCTGCCAGGAACGTTGGATGTTGATGGGAATTGCCCACTTTGAAGCCAGCTACTTTGCCCTTTGGACAGAAACACTTACACCCTTCCCCAGGACCAGCCCAATCCAGTAACTGGTCAGTGTGGAGGTACAAAGGCTCTAAGAACTCTTTGTTTCAGGGAAATCTGCACGGCCATCCCGGCTCCAGAGCCCTCTGTGGGATGGGCTGAGGCTCCAGACACACTTGCATTATGGTTCCTCTTCCCTCCCTGCCCCGTCCTGCTTCCTTAATCTCTGACCACGTAGTTCCCAAAGACACTGCCCAGTAAACTTCCTGCATGCAAATCCCCATCTCAGAGTATTTCTCAGGAAACCAAACCACAGATAAGACAATAGGAAGTCGTGGACTACAAATTCCTAATCAGAGTAAGAATTCAGGCAACCTTTTAGCAATTGTTTAAAGACAGGATGCAAGTTTCAGAGAGGATGCTAGTCTCCAAGCTGACTCTCCATTCCAGAAAGTGCCACAGATCATAAAACTGGAAAAGCACCCCACCCACTGCTTGGGGGTAAAAGATCAGCCCCTCAGCCTCACCACTCTGTGGGTTGACTCTGTCCAGGTCTCATAATCGTCCTAAGCCTCTGTTTTGCATGGGACTCCACCTCCACAACACTGGGCAAGCTTTTCTAGTGTGCCCTATAGTTAGGGAGGCAGTGCCCATGGGCACCAGCCGCTCTGCAAAGTCCACTCGTCCCCTCACTGAGGTGGTAGATGGAGCAGCAATCTGCGCTTTGAGAAAAATGAAGACCATTTTCTCAGTGGAGTAAGCCATGACTGTGTACACCAAGCCACATTTTTAAGTAGATATACACGGTCAGACAATTAAGTTTGTGAACTCATCCTGGAGAAAGTGGTACAGACCTCATTGCTGAATATCACTACAGTCACCTTCAATGTACTCCCCTTGGGAAGCTATGCACTGACGCCAGTGCCTCGTCCACCCTTCAAAGCAATTTTGGAACTCTTTTTCTGGAATGTCCATCAGAGCTGTAATATTACCCTTGATGTCCTGAATGCCATCAAAATGTCTTCCTTTCAATATTTCCTTTATCTTCGAGTAAAGAAAGAAGTCATCAGGGGCCAGATCAGATTAGTAGGGAGGGTGTTCTAATACAGTTATTTGTTTATTGGCTAAAAACTCCCTCACGGACAGTGCCCCGTGAGCTGGTGCATTGTCGTGATGCATGAGTCATGAATTGTTGGCGGAAAGTTCAGGCTGTCCAATTTTTTCACACAGCCTTTTTCAGCACCTCCAAATAGTAAACTTGGTTAACTATCCAGATGGTCCAAATTCATAATGAATAATCCCTCTGATATCAAAAAAGTTTAGCTATATCGTTGTAACAAGTTCGCGAACTTAATTGTCAGACCTCATCTTTTAATCTGAGCTATACTCAGGTAATTGTAGTAAATGGTAGCACTGGGGACCCAAAATCATGCCAGATTCCCATTCAGCCATCACACACCCCTTATTAGTTCTGAGATTGGTGCTCCTAGATTCCAATATCTTACCTCATTGTCCTAGCTTTGGTGAGATTATGTTGGGAAAATGTGAACAATGTATGCCTAGAAATGACAGAGAGTTCTACCCAAGGGAAGAGAAGGCTTAGGGTGAGTTATGATCATTGTAACTACTTTTATGGGGTTCTTTCTCTATTCCAGACAAATACCTATGTTATTAGATTGACCTTAAAAACAAACAAACAGACAAAAAAACCACTGTTTTCAATTCTGCAATATTTTTTCTTCAAATGTCACTAAATTCATGGGGCGTCTACTATCAGAAATAATATTGCTAAGCAAATCCCAAGCTTTCTCTCTCAGGACCCTTGCAGAGTGAGGACCCCACTTCCATTTTATAGATGATAAAAATAAGCCTTACAATGTTTGAATATCTTACACTAGGCCACACAACCAGCAAACGCCTAAGCCAAGTTTCAAATTCAGGTCTATCAGAATCCAAAAAAAAACTCCTTTTTAATCACTGCAGGTGTACATACTTCCTACATCATATAGTTCTCTTCATCTCTGATAGGATAGCATGTGAAAGAGAAAGGAGAGTTGATCTGTAGGTCCCTACTGAGTGGTCCTAGAACAAATAAGAAGAAATTACCAGGTGGGTATAGAGACTTAAAATAAGTGTATCGGCCAGGACCCTATTCAAATTGATCAAAGTTGAAAATCCAGGGAGAATCAGACATAGCTGATTTTAAATGGTCAAACAGTATGGCCAGGAATATGTTTTCTTCTGCAGGCTTCCTTCTCAGGGTTAGACAAAGATGGCCACAAGAAGGCTCCCAAACTATCAGTTTAACAACCCTAGGAGATAGTATATTTTCCCCTTCCTAATTACTCTATAAATATCCCTGGATTAGCTCTGCATAAGCTGGCTTTGACACATATCCACCTCTAAAGCAATCACGATGGGTATGAGATGCTTCACAATTATTGGCCAGGACTGGGTAATGTGTTGACTCTGAAGCTTGGAAGTCAAGTAGGAAGAACTAGGTCAGCTCCTTCCAAATTACGAGGACTGAGACAAGGGAAGGGAAGGGGAGTAACTTGATTAAAAATATGCCCAAATGCATTTCCCTGTCAATCCCCTATGTCAATTATCCATGTCCATCCTGTATATACTGCAGTGACCTCCCAAATTACATAAGTGCACTTGAATCCTTGCTTACAAGTCAAAAATAATAAAATAGGCTGTCTATGAGGTAATAAAATTCTCAGCAATAGAAGTATTCAGTCGTGAATGAAAGAAGGCATTTGGGGATATTCAAGAATAAAATGGGCGATTGGATTGAAGGAGCCATGTTTAAACTTTACTGTCCCTTCTAATGCTAAGTTGAATCATTACTTGTTTTACTGTGACACCTTTACCCTTGTAGAAAAAGAGACCTCGAATTCATGCTCTGGATTTTGAAATGTGTTACAGAGATAACATACAGAATTCTCCGGGGAGGATTTTTTCCTAGAGGTTGTTTGAAAGTATGATGTTCAGCCTCCTTTTTTGTTGTCACATATTCTTATAAAAAGAACATCTTTGGCTGCTTTGCTCTTCGTCACCTTAGGAAGGGCTCAGGGTTACAAGAATATGTCATTTCCTTGGTCCTGACGAGTTTTAAATTTTGACACTCACCATCATCCAGAGAACAAGCCTTCACAAGAGACCCTATAAAACAAAGGACGTATGCGGCTGCCACAAAGAAGTATATGATAGAGTGTCGCCATCTGAAGTTCTTTGTGTCTGTTTGGACTTGTGCCAGATACACAGAAGTATTAAGAAAGTGATGTCTCTCAAAATAAATATATCAATCAAAAAAAAAAAAAAAACACAGATAATGAAAATAACTATTTCAACTTCTTGATGTATGAAAGAATGCATGTCCTATGGAATTTATTCCCAAGTGTTGTCTTCATTTCCCCACTGGTAATTTTCTCCAGCTCCCTTATAAAAATACTAATAATAGACAGAATTTGTTAAGTGTTAATTATGTGCTGGGTACTATGAAAACTACTTAATATAAACTAATACACTGAATCCTCCCAAGAAGTAGGTAAGTGTGTACATTGTCAACATTTTAAGTTCACATGAAGTGAGAGGCAGGCCTCCCTGACTCCAGTGGTATATTTGTAAATACTGTATAACAAAGCATTTCAAAAGACAATGCTTAAAACAATAAGCATTTGTGTTGCTCAGTTGTCTAAGGGTCAGCTGGGCAGTTTTTCTGACCGTAGCTGGGCTCAGTCAGCCATGAGTTGGGTAGACAGTTCTGCCAATATCATTTGGACGCACTCATATGTTTGGGGCCACTTGGCAATTGGCTAGTCCATGATGTTTTCAGCAGAGACAGCTGGGCTTTCCTCCGGCTAGTCTTCGGCTCCATGGGGTCCAGAACAGGTTCGTTTTTATATGCACACAGGTTATCAATGTTTCTCCCTTATGGGGTGCCCAGAGCCATCTCCACACTCTGAATGTTCCTATCAGCTCCCTTAATCTATACACTCTACTTTTATTAATACAGCCCCACATTGGATTTTGTTGGTTTTTTTCTTTCTTCACGTCGTCTTCCTTTTAAACTTGCACCTTATTCGTTTTTTTTAGTATTATAACATTATTTATGTCTATAATGCTTCCTTCTTCTTTAATCTTATTGCATTAAATTGAATTTGGTTTCTCATCCACAGTAAATGATTTGGAATAAGGCTCTCACCCCTAGATTTGTGCAGTTTGTTTTCAAACCAAAGCGCAGGCATCTACCTTTCTCCCTTTATCATTTCCTCTGTGAGTTTGGGCCTATCAATTGCAGGATGCTGTTATCTAGTCTGTTAGTTTATCATTCAGTGGTCCTCTACTGAGACAGTCTTCAATGCAAGGCTCTGTGCTAACTCGTTAGGACACAAAACTAGGTGAAACCCAGCACAAATTCTTGAAGACCTTGTAGGCTCTTGGGTGACATGGTTTAAAGCAGTCTCTTTCAGCTAAGCTCAGGCTCTTTTAGGTGCATGCATATTTTTCAGGATTTCTTTTTTACCCTTCTTCTGTGTTGCAAGAGGACACTTGGGTTGTGAAAGAAGGCTGTGCAGCTTTGTGGTTTCAGGGGAGAACTGTCTGATTTCCATGCCGTATTCCTCTGCAGGCTTCCTCGGCAAGACAAGTGCTCTTATTCTCACTCGGTCCCCAGCCATCATGCTGGTGTCCTCTGCCAATGACAGCCATTGTGTCATCCAGTCTTGAGGTCCACATTCTGCAGGGCCTTCTTCTAAACTCCAGTTCTCCTCCAGGCTCAGGGTCTCCCTGTCCTCCAGGCTCTGATGGCAGTAACACACTGTGGCTCTCTCTGCACAGGGCAGTGGTGTGTGAGAGGGAGCCTCAGCCATCTCTTCACTTCCCCAGTAACCCCACACTACAGTGGATTGTAGCCTCATGCTAACTGTGGAGTGTCTCTGAGGGACTTGCAAACTCCATAGGCTTTGCCCAAGGGTGCAAATAAGCAAGTTCTGATGTTGTCAAATTCTCCTAAATGATGTTTGGTTTCTATATCCTTCAACTTGACATATCACACCAAGGGGTAAGGTGGAACTCGAATAGTCATGCCATGCCCTTATGCTGCCCTTTTTCTGTCCCTTAGATCCTCACGAGCACTAGAGGAACGATCTTTTTATATTTGCAAGACACATAAATCACAGGAGGTGGTGGTGGATTAGGGGTGAGGAAATGGCAGTGTCTAAGACGATTTCCACATATTTGACTTAAGCACCCAGATGGATAGTGATGTCGTACCCTGAGACTGGAAACACTGGGGATGACCAGTTTTAGGAGAAAAGAACGATGAGTTAACGTGAGACAGTCAGATGGGGCCAAACTAGTTATCAACACATATTAGCGCCTAACATTTGTTACACATTCTGATCTGTGCCAGGCACTCTTCGTGTGCTTAACAGTTATTATATTAGCTCATTGACTCTCACATATTACAACGAGAATGGTACTAATTTCTCCCCACTTTACAAAGGAAGAAACTGAAGCCCTGAGTGATTAAATAATTTGCCCTCCAGGTCACACCAGTTGCAAATCCATCCCAAAGCCCATGACTTACCCACTATTCTATACCCTCTCTCCAGGAGATGCTTGAATATCCGCATCTGAATATTTAACACCTCAGAGAAGGGATCTGACCTGGAAATATAAGATTGGGCCATAATCAGGGATAGTATGAACTAAGGGAAAAAATCTACACTTAGAAGAGGAGAACGACTAAGAGTGAGGGATTGGGGGAAATTGGACTGATTTCAGAATATTAATGTTGAGGAATGTTTGATTTTTAAAGGGTAGAGGTGTATTAGTTTCCTATGGTTGCCATAATAAAGTACCATAAACTGGGTGGCTTAAAACAACAGAAATTTATTTTCTCGTGGTTCAGGAAACCAAAAGTCTGAAAGGGTGTCAGTGGAGTTGGTTCCTTCTGAGAGCTGTGAAGAAGAATCTGTTCCATGCCTCTCCCCCATTTTCTGATGGTTGCCAGTGAACCTTGGTGTTCTTTGGCTTCCAATCTCGGCCTCCATCTTCATCTGACATTTTCTCCTATGTCTCGGTGTCTCTCCTCCCTCTCCTTATAAGGACTCCAGTCATTGGATTTCGGCCTGGCCCACCCTGTTCCAGCATGACCTCCTAATAACTTAATTACATCTGCAAAGACTATTTCCAAACAAGGTTACATTTACAGGTTCTGGGTGGACAGGAATTTTGGGAGGACACTATTCAACCCACTATAGAGAGGAAAGGTGACATTGTAAGAAACCATTTTTTTTTTAATTCCACTTTGATTAGGCACCAATACTAATACCTTCCTGTTTTGAGAATCACTTAATTTGAACTCATCAGCAAAGACCCAACTTCTTCCTCACCAGAAATGTTTTTGATCATGTAGTACAGCCGTTTGGTCATGGCTTTTGCCTGAAGATCACATTTCTCTTTTCTCTAGGTCAAGGGTTATCGAAGTTGTCAGACCCCCAGTGTTTCTGATTCAGTACTTCAAGGGTGTGGGCCAAAAAATTTACATTTTTAACAAATCACCAGGTGACTGGTGTTGACATTGCAAGTTCTGGGCCATTCTTTGAGAATCACTGCTCTAGACTTCATGAAATCTGCTTTCTCCAACTCTAGACTTCGGAAGAAGAGTTGACAGTTATGTCCGTTACTTACGTTTCCGTTTCCTGTATGTAGTTAATGACTAGATCCCCCAAAAGAACCTGAAAGATGCAGGCATGTTGTTGCTTCTGCGGAGGTTGTTATCATAATGACGGTAATTATCATTCGTTGTGTCCCACTTCAAGTTGCAAAGTGCTTTCCAGTGTTCTAATTAATGTAGCTTTGGCATCAGTGTTAAGTTGGGCGTTGCTGGCCCATTTTTCTGAGGTAACCTTAGGTGCAGAGGTGTAAAGTATCAAAAGCTCTTTATTTTCTATCAGAATGTTGCTGAACCTGACACCAAAAGTGCTCAACCAATTCACCCCACACATTTGCATCTTTTGTCGCTTCAGCAAGGTCTGCTATTCCAGGCAGAGCAGTTAGTAGATCATCTCCCACACCAGCCATGCTCACTGGTGGCCTTGCGACTTCACACCGGTGACCTGCATCAGAGTAGTTAAAAACACAAGTTTGGGGTACAGCTAATTCTAGACGTGACTTCTCGCTTCTTCCCTCACTTTGCGACGATGAGCAAGTTGCTGGCTTCGCTGAGCCACTGTTTCTTCATCTGTAAAATGGGTACAATAATATCAACCTTGCTTAGTGCCTGTGAGATTTAAATTGATAATTTATGCACTGAGGATCATCACCATAATTGGAGCCCTTGTTATTTGTATCATGTTATCGCCCCAACGTAGAGCACGACATGTACTTCTTTCTTTCTGTCCAAATATTCGTAAATACTCACCTCACTTTTCCTCACATGAAAACACCCGGCGGAGGCATACCCTCATCCCCGGTATATTTGTAGTTTTCTTAGAGCCTTGGGGCTGCATAGCAAGTATCCTCCTAACATTATGTCCCAACCGATTGTGCCTCTTTCACACAAGACATGGCTCGATGAAGACTCCAGTTCCTTCTTCAACAAAAATAATAATCACGATTTTGGATCCTTAAAATTTGTTGCGCATCTGCAATGAACACCACTCCCCAGTGTGGTAGGTCTAAGATAATTCCCATTTATAGGAGAGAAATATGAAGCTTGGCGAGTTCAAGTGGAATCGCAGTCTCTCAATTGGAATTGGAAGGAACCCTAAAAATCTACAGCTATTCCATTGCACTAGACTGATACTCTGACACTTGGATTTCTTTCCCAACTCAGCTGGAGTTCTCCTATGATGGGCACCTACTATCTCTGAGGTATGTGTAGATATATATTATAGATCATATATGTAAAATCGAGTTATATTAGATAGATAGATGGATAGATAGATAGATAGATAGATAGATAGATAGATAGATAGATGGATGATAGATAAGATTATTTACCTACCTAATGACCTGCAACTTTCTTAGTGACTTTTGGCCCTCATCAACCTGGCATAAGAAGCTTAAGTGCCCTGGCCCCTTTCTTTCTCTCTCCCTTCCAGTAGCATAAAACAAACCCTGCCACATATCAGATGGTTTCTCATCTAGTACTTCTGCTCATATGCCTTTCCTTCTCTTGCCTCCCTGCTTCTTAACCTGGGCACCCTTCTACATCTGTACAACTAGGTTTAGAAGTGTCACTTCCTCTGGAAGTCTTCCCTCTTTATTCACTGAGGCTGGGTGAGGAGCTCACGGACTGGATTGCTACCCTGTGGTGTAATATTCTGTCTACGTATCGATGTGTCTCCACCAGACTGGGAGCACCTGGAAAACAGGGCCTGGGGCTTTGCTCACTGTCTTATCTACAAGGATCTCCGGCAGCCCCTGGAATGCAGCAGGCTCTCACTAAATAGTTACCGAATGAATGAATGTCTTTAGAAATTAGCATAACGTATGAGTCAGCATGATTTATGAATGCCGAACACAATGGTGAGCACACAGGCCCTCCCGAATCATTGCTTGCTGACTTGGTCTTCCTTATATACTCACGATGCTTCTGGAGCTCTTGGTGAACCTCCCAGTGGAAATGACTGGTCCACAGTGGAGACTTATGAAGGAGTTGTGAGGCAGCTGATAGGTGGTGTCTGGTGGAATGCCACCTCGAAGGCTTTCTTGCTTCCATTCCCAAACTTGAGGTCTCCTATGGCCACAGGGACAGTTGCCTCTAGGGATGAAATGAATAGCGTGTGGGCAAATCTTACTTCTAGATCATCACTCAAGTATGGCACAGAAGTTGCTACAAGTCAAGGTATTTGGCTAGGAATTTTCTGCTAATGTGCATGGCTTTCCAGTAAGGTACAAACACACACCCAGGGCTTCCACACATCACCCTGCTCTTCCCGTCATCCTTTGGAACACCACCATGGTGTGCCTCAGCTCCCATCCCATCTGCACTTCTCCCTCCACACCCCCTCGGAGCTGCCTCGGTGATTCTCCAATAAGGTCACACCACACAACCCAACAAACCGGATCTCTCCAGCTCCCAGCCCGGCCACTAACTGTAACATCTCTGCTGGACTTGAAAACTCCTTCTCCAAGTTCCCATTTGTAACCTTGATGCAGCTCTCTTGGTGTTTTAGGATGGGGAAAATAACACTTCATTTATTTCCATTTCCGGTCCAGTCGTTGCGGCAGCCATGCTCTGTGACAAGGCTCCGATTATGAGGCTGCTGGCTGGCAGGGTCGGCAAATGACTAATTCTAACACAGTATTCAGTGTTAGTTAAATTGCACGGGGGAAAGAGAAAAGAAAAAAACAAAAATAGAAGCATCCGCAATGGCTTCGTTGAAACAAGTGCTATCTGGGAAAAGTAACTAAATCAGAAGATGTTAATTCAGTGCTACTCCATAAATAGGTACTGGGGAAATAAAACCAGTGAAGGAGACAGGGTGTCTCCTCCCTGTGTGTACAGGCTGATAGAGAACTGGACCCGCCAAGCGCCAGCTTTCGAGAACTCTTCTTCGCTCTAGACTCATTTGTAAAACAGAGTATTGGACTGGCGCCCTTTTACCACCAGGAATATCTCTTCTGTTGCTTTTGCCCCATGGATCCAATGTTTTGAAAGAATTTCCTCCCAAAATACATGGTGGTAGTTTTCAATTAGTACTTCATTCATGTCCCTTTTTTTTTTTTATTGATTGAAGATATGTAAATTACTAATCAAAACTTCTGGTCAATAGGAGTCAGATAGTAATTCCAGTTTGAAGCACAGTTTATTTGATGTTTTGGTCAGTTCATAAAGTATGAACACAAATTAATGTAGAATTTATTTTAGGCTTTTCACAATACTGAGAACTGCTCATGCCCTCCCCACTTCTGACTCAGTGTTACCTTTGCTGGTCGCTCAATACTGGGTCTAAATGCAAAGTGATGGACCAGAATTAGCTCAGAAATTCAAGTTGTCTCCTCAGTCCTTAGGTATAGATAATTTTCAATTCCATATAGTTGAATTTTTACATTCCTTCATTTGAACTGATTATGGGAGTTCTTCAGGCTTGCTAAAATTGGACTGTTTATGAAAATAAATCCTGCATGTTTTCAGCAATTACTGAGGGCACGAATTCTGTACTGTCCTAAGTTTGGCTGCCACCCAACACTTAGAAATGTTGTAAAGCTCCTACTGTGGATGGTTGATGCAAAGCACATCATTAGAGAACAATAGATTTCATGTTTTAAAATTTATTTTAAACTTTAAATTATTTTAGTTTTTAGATTAAATTTGTATCCTATTTCTAGAATGGGTTATACCGTTAACCCTATAAGGGTTATAATACCCTATAAGAGGATATAAAACCTATTTAACTTTACCAATGACCATTGTAAAAATCAACTTTCACTCTGTTGGAGAGAGAGAAGGAGAGAGAGAGAGAAAGAGAGCCAAGTTCTGAAAACCTATTTGGGTTCCTGAACTTGGCCATGCCTGAGTCCAGTAAAACTTTCATGGGCAATTATATGAACCCATTATTTTCTTATCCCACCCCCACCCCCCCGCCAGAACCTGTTGGCAGTAGGTTCCTGTCCCTTATTATTTGAAAAAGTTACTACTAGTACCCTTCTCACAGGCTACTAGTGCAGTACAAACTACATTTCTACATAAGGGTATTAAGTTGCACAAAATGGCATCTGAAATTTTTAACACAAAGTAGGTGCTCAATAAATTGATGAACAAATTTTTCTGGAGAAATAATTCGCTCTTCTTTTCTCATAAATACTTCATTTAGTTTGAAAGAAATGACATCAGACCTTACATCTTTTAACAGTACTTCAGGACTTTCAAGATACTTACACAGCTATTATTTTATTTTGTCTACAAGCACCTCACCACCTGTCCCAGCTATTTCCCAGACTATTGGCCATGTATCCAAACTGAAAGAGAATAAAGTTTGAGAAGAAGGTTTGTATGTAGCGGGGGAAGGATTTCATTCCAAAGTCAAAGAGAGATGATTATCTATCCAAAGATATTTTTTGGGTCCCTCCTACGGCAGGTCGTGGGGTGACAGTGGTGAATATGACAGGTGAAGTCACTGGCTTAGTAGACTGCAAAATGCCCAGACCCAGGAAATTAGGGTCATTCCACCCAGGGCTAGAGAGAGTGGCAGGCAACCACCTGTCTTTCATCTTCTTTGTCTACCTGCAAATGAACACATCAAAATCAGGTGGAATTAAAACGGTATGAGTTTGGACAAAAACCTTGAAGCCACCGCTTAGTCTCTATAGGACTTGGGTCACAGAGCTTACTTAACCTTGTGAGGCACCTCATGGGACCTACCTGACAGGGTTGCTGAGAAGATAATGCATGTCACATAACGTAACTGGCACACTAAAGGTGCTCAGTAAGAAAAAGGATTGGAAATTGAGAAAAACAGAAGGAGCACACTGGTTTTTCCCAATAATGTCTATTTTGTGTTCCACAGTCAGGATTACAGCACTACATAGAAATCTATATACTTTTCATCCATAATATCAGCATCCTCCCAGAAAGCCCACTTCCGTTTGCCTACGTCCTCTTTTTCCCCTTGAGCACCAGCAAACAAGACATTCGAAGGGCTATCGTCAGGGTGGAGTTGCTGTTTCGGAACTCATTTTCTTCTCTGAGTAGAGCACAGAAAGTTCCCCTGTTTACACACTACCTTGGTTATAACTACAGCACATAATTTGAGCATTATTTTTTTAAGCGCGCACTTGCATTGCTTTCAGTGTGCTTCAGTGTAAACGGCATGGCGAAGCAGCAAATGTGCCACTTCTTGCACTGTATGCCTTTCAAAGAAGTCCTCGGGATTACAGACTTTATTTTGTTCTCGTCTTGCAGGGATTTGATGATAAAATAGTATTTCAATTCCCATTAAAGTCCTTTCAAACACTTGTGCAGATTGGCGGGAAGGGGGTTCATTGTGAAGTGTGAGGTGACTGCCAGGGAGAGCACTGAGGTTCCCCCGCAGTGCAAAGGGCCTGGGGTGCGGGGGGAGATAAGACGGAGGCTGAGCGTGTGAAGTGGCTGTATGGGTGGAAAGGGTGGAGTTCCCTGTGGAGGGTTTGGGGGGCAGTGGGATTCGAAGAAGGGGATTTGCTGTGCAGGGTGAAAGGACAGAGGGTGGGAAGGATGAGGGTTCACTGCAGAAGGTGAAGTGTTTGGAGAGAGAGAGGGGATTGTGGATCGCTGTTGGTGTGAGTGCTTGCGGATGTGCAAGGATTGTCCTTTGTGTGGAGCATGAAGGGTGGAGGGAGAAGAGGTATCGTGTGGAACGGGAAGCAGTGATGGGAAAGGAGGACTGAGGGTTACTGTCGGGTGTGACGTGGCTGTAGACGGCTGATAGGTGCTTACTGTTGAAGGTAGACTGGTTCGGGGCAGAGACGATTGGGCTTGTCACAGAAGTGAGGTGGGTGGACGTGTGCTGTGGGGAAAGGAATGGCACTTTCCATGAAGTGTGACATGGCAGCAGAGGTGGGGGAGGGCTGCGGAGGGAAACTGAGGCTTCATAGTCAGTGTAAACTCTATGCGGGGAGGGAGGAATGGTGCTTAATGTGGAGAGTGAAGTGGTTGCCGTTCTGGGAAGATTGGTGATTACTGAGGGGCTTTAAGTGGTTTCCTGGTAGGAGGATTGGGTTTACTCTGCAGTGTCAAAGGTTTGTGGGAAGGAGGATTGGGGTTCATGTGGTGTGTGAATTGGCTGTGGCTGGGGGATTGTCATCCACTACGGCTTCCTTTGGAGGACGACACGGCCTCATGTGTTATTTTTGGCCTGTTCTTTTGTTCTCCATCTCTCCACAAACTGTCTCCCAAACCGGACTAGACATGTCTCTCCTTGGGAGACAAATGAAAATCAAGAGAGCTCTTCCACCACCCATATACTTCCCTCCATTTTTTTTCTTATTCAGACCATATTACTTGAGCACCTATAATGTATCTGACCCAATCCTAGGAACAAGAAAACCAGTAGGAAGAAAACACAGGTTCTTCCCTCACAGAGTTCTCAGTCTGAAAGCAAATAGGCTCGAGCAGAGAGAGAGCAAGTCATTGATTCTTGAGTCCACTCTAGACTCCACAGAGAGTGGAAAAGCACACCCTCAGGTTTCCACCTCGAGCATCTACTTCAGTTCTTTGAGATGAAGCGACGCTTGGCATTCTTCTAGATAATGGATGTTATTGTCTAGATAACGTCCATTCTTCTGGATAACGTTCTTCTGGATAATGAGCATGGTTCTGGCAGCAGCTATTTCCTTAAGGATCCTGAACAGAGCATATGATGTGTCAGAGACCGAGGCACCCTAACACTAGTGAGCCCTGGGTCCTCTGGGACAGGGATATTAGAGGGCAGCATAGAACAATCTGGTGAAGAACACGGACTCTGGAGTTGGCTACATCGGGGCTCCATTCTCAGTTCTATTAATATAATTGCACTTGGCATCTGTCATTCAGCCCATATGAATAGTTAACTGCTCCATGTTCTGCTGGTTCCAGAGAATGTAAATCTCTGCTTTCCAACACAGAATTCATTTTCCTTGTTGTTGCCAGATGTGGCCTAGACTCTGTGAATCAGATGGGTCCTGGAGGACGTTTTTAGGGCAATGAGATAGATTCGTGAAGAAGGAGGCAGGCTTGAGGGAATCCATCCTGCTGGCACAGACTGACAGGGAGGTAACCCTATTCTGGAACCCTCAGCTAGGGTGGCTAGTCCTCAATCATGACAGGACAGCCGCTCTCTGGATGGGTTGGTTCCATGGTGTGGCTCTGACAATCTTTCCTGGAAGTTTAGCTTAGAGTCTGTTACTTCAGCCTCTTCATCAGTTATGCGAGGTATCTACATCTTTAATGGATCCTTAGCTTCTTGAAATAGCTAAATATAATTAGGTTGCTTGCAGTAAAGAAACATGGCTACTACAACTACTAGTTCACTTTGAAACATGAAGTGAATCAACCTGCACAGATTGCGGGGCCTACACGGGTAAGACAGCCAAAGGGTTAAGGCTAAGGGCATGGCCTCTGGAGCAGGACTACCCGGGTTTGAGTCCTGGTTCTGACACCAGTTGTGTGAGCTTGGATAAGTAATTTCACCTCCTTGTGTTTCTGTTTCCTCCTCCACGAACTGAGAATAATGCCGTCTTCTTCATGGGGTTGTTGTGAGAATTACATAGGCTAATTCATATAGACACTTAGGAAAGCACCTGTGACATATGAAGCCCTGAATAAAAATTAATTATAATTATCACCTCTCTGAGCCTAAGTTTTCTCTTTTATAAAATTGAAGTGACGTAATTTAAGTCATAGGGTTTTAGTGACAATTAGGTTTTTAAATGATGCATTTGATAATTTTTGCCTGCCTGCCTTCCTCCTTTCCTCCTTTTCTCCCTTCCTTCCTTCCTTCCTTCCTTCCTTCCTTCCTTCCTTCCTTCCTTCCTTCCTTCCTTCCTTCCTTCCTTCCTTCCTCTCTGTGCAAACCTATTTGCTTTTAGACTCAGAGCTCCATGAGGGAAGGACCTGTGTTTTCTTCATACTGTTTTTTTTTGTTCCTAAGACTAGGCCAGCCACATTACAGGTTCTTCTTCCCTCCTTCTCTCCCTCCCTCCCTTCTTCCCTTCCTCTCTTCCTCCCTTCTTTCCTTCCTTCTTCCTTCCTTCCTTCTTTCCTTCCAGAATAGAGAAGAGAGGGCATGGCTGTCCACCAGAACCTGAGGGCCACCTAAGGCAAACCTGACCTACTTATCAATTTTGAACTGTTTCCTGTCCTTTCCTCTACCTAGAATTAAAACAGGAGGAATACATTAGCCAGGAAGAGACAGAGACTGAGAGAAAGAATCAAGCTATGTGAGTTGATTAAGTTAAGTCTACTTTAAGAAGTCAAGCTGTTCACATTTATTTAAGATCTCACTGGACAGAGAACTTTCAACAAGATTTTTATTGTTGTTTTGCTTTTTGTTTTGTTTGTTTATTGCCTGGCTTTTAAATATCTTTAATATGCACCCCTCCCCCCTTTTTTTGTAGTGTTTATAGTTGTTTTTTTTCTTTTTTCTTTTCATTTTATACCTTGAATAACACCTTGTCATTAGGGAGGAGATATTCTTCTTTATTCTCAAAAAATATGCTCCCCACTAAGGAATGTAAAGCTATTAGAACATGAGTTTTTTTCCTCAGACAATTATTAGAACCACTCTGAGGCACCTAAAATTTTGCAGAAAACAATAAAGAAACTTTAGATCAGCAAAATAGTACACACTTGGCCCCTTGACACGTTTCTTTTCCTCATGTGAATTTTAAGCTCTACATCAGTTAGATTCCAAATGATTTCATTGCAAGCCATGGAAAACACAACTCAACTTGGCTTGGGGACCAGGAGGAAGTTGCATGAGTGGCAAATTCGTTCATGGCTTGAAATAGCCTTACTCTTGTTAGTGTGAGTTGCATTCTAAAGCAAGATTTAAGCTAAAGGGTATTGCCGCATGTTCTCCTACGTTTATATGCCAGGAGATAAAAGGTACACCTTCTCTTCCCCCAAGATTCCCACAAAAGTGTAGGGCCTGACTTTCAGTGGACCGAATCAGGTCACATGACCATCTTTGGACCAATCACTGGAGCCAAGACAATGCCATGTTTTGATGGTCAAGGCCTGAGTCACAGGTCCACTGAGAGAGTGTGGATAGCTAGTGGGGAGGGGGTGATACCCCAGTGGAAAATCAGGAAATGGTTACCTAAACAAGGGAGAAGGGATCCTGGACAACCCAATAAAAGCAACTGTCCACTACAGTCATCTCCAGATTAGGTTTGGACCACAGCTGAAGAAAAGTGCAAATCTTTCCATTAAAATGAACGTACATGTTGTTCCTCTGGAAGCATCTACCTGTTAGTTCTCTAACTCCACACCTGTCACTGGGGTTAGAATCCTGAGATTTCAAAGTCACGCTCTGGATGAGTGATTCTTCAACCAGGAAGGATGCATCACACAGGGTCGGGACAAGGGGGAAAGCAACTGAATATTGTTGAGAAGGGGTTCTGATGTCATTTGGAAAAGCATACTGAATATTACAAGTACATGTCTGTCGAATAAAAAGTGCAGATATTTTTATAATAGCAAGCGCAAATGGAAAAGAAACACTATCTTAGCCAGTAACAATGGGGTGAGGTAACATTCGGCATAGATGCACTGGCCAGTACATATCACCAGGAGGAGTGCGCTCCTGCCATGAGAGGGATGTATTGGAATTTCAGTGGCATGGAATTATTACGCAAAAGGACTGTCACTGTTTCTTGGAACTATGTCATTTTTGATTTGGGAAAATGTCACCTTTTCAGGGATGTCTACTGTGACCACCAACTTAAATCTACACCCCGACAATTGTTCTTCCCAATTATTCCTTCACAGCCTTTTCCTCAGGTTGCAGTGATCTATTTATTTTTCACCTGCTTGCTGTTTTTCTTCCCCACTAGACTAAATGTTCCATGAGTACAAAGGTAGTGTCTGTTTTGTTGTCACAGTGTATCAGTTTAGTCAGCATAGGACAGGCTCTGCCATGGTACCACATAGGTCTCCAAATCTCAGTGGCTTAGAAAACTAGCAGTTATTTCTCATCCATACGAAGTCCATTTCAGTTTGGACAGTTTTCCTTTGTCTTTTAGCCATGTCCTTTAGTACATATGGCTTTCAGGGTCACCAAGGCAGAGACGGAAGGGACAGAGGAAGGTTTTAACCGATTCCGCTCACAGGTGACACATTTCTTCCACTTGAGGCCATTGGCCCAACCAAGTCTGATGGCCCCAATCAAAGAGCAAGGGAGAATGTATGTGACAATAGATATGTGGAAAGTATCTACTGGCTCAACCTCAACAATTATTCCCAACTTTTCTGGTTTCCATGACGAGGAATTTATCCTAAATGCTAAGGCCGGTCTTCACCCTCTGTTTTACCCTTCGTTGGGAGGGGATCTAACTTAACTACTGGGTATGTTTGGGAGAAGGAGCTAAGCTTGTTGGAATAATCCCTCCCTTTCTTTGATTCCCTGCGGGTATATCTGACAGATGAGAGCATATGTTCTGCCTGCTCCTCCATGCTGCAGGTTTTGCTGAAGAAGGACCCCCTCACCCACACAGAAGCAGGAGGCCCTGTGATGGCCCCGCAGTGCTTGAGAAAGGATGAAGACATTCATTTTATTCTGAGGGTTGGTGTTAGGAAAGCCATCACTCTATTCCCTTTATACCCTCAGTTGTGTTTATCTATCATCGTGGTGATCTTCTCATTTTCCATCTGCCTGACTTCACTGTCTTTCTCTCAACTGTTTCTGAACTCAGGCAGGAAACGAGAGGGGTCGTCCTAGAGCCTGTAGCCCGACCTCACAGGTGTTCAGTCAGCATTCAATGAATGAATGAACCTGGAGGACACCTGAAAGATCACCTCGTCCAACGGGGTCTTGCAGAAACCCAGAGAGTGCCTCTGACTGCTCAGAATCATTTAGCTTCACAGCTGACCTGCAAATCTCTGCTCCCTCTACTGAACACTGCTAAGGCCATAGGCAGGGGACTGTAAAGCAGGATGTATTACGTGGCACATTCCCTCCATAATTTTAGAGACCTTTCCCAAAAGGAGGGGAAAGACTTAAAAAAAAAAATTTAAACTCCTCTGAGCACATTACATACTGTTCTTTGCCAGAAGATGGGGGTGGGAAGTAAATTCTTTCTCTGTCCCCCCCACTCCTACCACCCAAACCGTTGGGAACTTTTAGGTGAATCATTCCCAATCTGAACCGGTAATCCTCCCAGCAATCTTTTCTCTCTGGACCATAGAAATGCAGCAGCTTGTTAATCATACAACTATTTAACCCAGTCCCTCCCTAGTTCTACAACTGAGCTCCCAGCTCTTAACTTATAATCTACCCACCCACACGTATTGCAATGTGTCTATTGTTCCCACAGAAAAGAACCTGCTGTTGCACAACCCCAACTTTGTTCCAGAGAGTGATAAAAAGGAGAAGGAAAAGGCCCGGAGTCCTTTGATAGGCTTCTAAAGAAGCCAGAGAAAGAATGTAAGATGCCCTTCCTGGTACACAGTGTAAAACAGTGTTCCTGCAAACATCCAGAGTGCTCCCACCCTCCGCTTGGCCACGCTCCCTCACCCTTTGATCTAGTAGCCATCACACATTGCTGATAGGGGTTGTCCAGCTGCATGCACTTATCTCTGCCCAAAAAGGAATGGCGGCCAGGGAGGAAGAATATCCATGCAAAGCACACTGTGCGGAGAGAGAACCCGGGCTGAGGAGCAGGGTACAGTAAAGAGGAAAGGCTTTGGGGTGGGTGGTGTCCACATGGAGTGGACCTGCCACTTACTAGCTGTGAGAGTCAAAAACACAACTACTGATGGAGTCGATCTGCCAAGAACTGTATTAGGCACCACAGTTGTGACCGTCTAAGACCATGGCAGACTCTTCCTCTCCTACTCAGCACTACCTTCTCCTTTGAAACGAGGATGGTAAATTCTACTCCACATAATGGTGATAAGAACATGCAGGGACCGTGCCTGGCTCGCAGTCAGCATGCAGCCAACAGAAGTGACGATTCTTCTTGCAAGGTGTCTTGGAGAATGGAAGCCATTGATGGGAGAGCCAAACACCCAGCTGCAACTCTGGAGAGAGGCCCAGCTAAAGAAAGTTTGGGGCCAGAAACCAGAGTTTGCGCTTCAGTTCCCTGACCAGCCACCCCAGAGACCAGAGGAGCTCTTTGGTTAAAATGACACATCACAGGGGACAGTGAGAGAGGAGTAGGAGGAATGGCACCTCTGGGCTGGGATACTGGCAGTAGGAGTCAGAGATGAACTCGCAGGAGGCTGCTGGAGGTGTTGGCAGAAGATAGATAGATAGGTTGTGACTTTTCCATCATTCCGTCTGACAGAGGCAAACATGAACAGAGTAAATCAGTCTGTGCTCTGAAGGTGAAGTTCTAGAGAGAAAGTGGCAAGGCTGGTGATCTCTGCAACTGTTTCCATGATCCCTCCCAGCAAAGCCCAGATCCCGAGGGCATCACTGCCCCAGGCACAGCCTTCTAATGGAGCCTGAAAATCCATTATTGAAATGTCTGTCTCCTCCTAAACTGGAAACTTGTCCAGTGCTCGGATTGTGTGGTATTTTTGTTGGTCCTCAGTGCCTTACACATTGACATATAGATACTTCTACAGACACAAGCACGCTTTTAAAAAAAATTAGAACGATGCTCTCTAAATTGTTTTGTCCCCTCCTTTTTGCTCTTGAAGTTTCGAGTTGTATTCCTATCTTTGTAGTGGTTTCAAATCTTTCATCAAAGAGAAATAATCATAATGAACATAAACATGCGCTTCTGATGGCTATTTGCAAGTTTTCCTCTTCCCGTTACTTTCTCACATAAATCATCCAGGGTCTTTGCATCGTGGATTGCAACCTACCAATAGAATCCTGGGAGTGGCTGTCATGTTGTCTTGTGTATAGTGAGACAGTAAGTGGTAAAGAACAAGAGCTCTGGAGCCGGACCACATTGACCAGCTGTGTGAACTTAGTAGAATATTTAACTTCTCTGAGCCTCAGTTTCCTTACCTTGAACGGTAGCTGATAATAGTAACCAACTAACAGAGTTGTTGCAATGAGTAAATGAAATAATATATGTAAAGCACACGAGACTATGGCCGGCACCTAGTAAGCGCTCTGTGAACATCTACTGTTATTTATACTTACATAGCTGTATCCCCTACAACTGGGAGACCCAGGAGAGTAGTGGTCATGACTCACTCAGCCATGAATTCTAAACCTCCAGGACTTGGCAATGAGAAGGAGCTTTGTGCGTATTTGCTGAATAAAGAAGAAATGCAGGTGTGGGAATCAACCCCTGACCTGGTTGTTGCCAATATTTCACAGTAATTGGTTCAAGATAGAGTTTGGATTAAATCTCTATCCCCAAATATATACTGAAGCTTACTGGGCCTTTGCAGTGAGTTTATTTGATGTTTTCTAGAGGCAAAGATTGATAAGAGGAAGGAGAAAGACTCACCAGGAATCCAGGTGCCCTAGAGAAAGAGCCGAGCAGAGGGTACAGGAGTGGGAGTGGCCAACCTGAAGACAGATGCCAACGGCTCCCTGAATTTGCCCAGGGTTGGCTCTGCACCTGCGAAATCATATTAGAAGCAGATTCCTATTCAACTGTGGCGGATCGTTCCCTCCTCCATCAATAGAATAAACTTGAAATGAGGAAGCAAACAAGAAAGAAAGCAAAGGATTATTGAATGCCTACTATACAGCAAAGGCTTCTAAATAATGAT
The DNA here is from genome assembly GCF_004115265.2 of Rhinolophus ferrumequinum. NCBI lineage: Eukaryota > Metazoa > Chordata > Mammalia > Chiroptera > Rhinolophidae > Rhinolophus > Rhinolophus ferrumequinum. The sequence goes on from NC_046297.1 coordinate 63,332,569, forward strand.
CTGATTTGAATCTCACAGACACTCAGGGGAGTCTGTTTTTTCATCCCCTTCCTATAGCTGAGAAAGCTCAGACACACGCATGCAGGTTCATATAGCTCGGAAACACAGAGCAATTATTTGAACTCTGACCTCCTCACCTCCCTGTTCTAACCCTTCCGTCCATGTTGTAGGAGAGCCCAGGCAGGGTTCATTCCCAAAGAGCAAAGCCTTGCAAGCTTAGCGTTCTGGCTTCCTCCAGCAGGCAGGAGAGGAAAATATACATTAACTTGAAATCTCATCCCGAAAGCTGCCAAGAAGCAGGAACAGTCATTCGCCTTTGTTTCTGCTTAGGCACCATGGTTGGCGATGGGAAGGAGCAAAGGTGTTGAAACAGGTCAAAGTAAGCCCGCGTGACCAAGTACAAGTGAGAACTTGCATCCTCAGGGAAGAGATACTGTTGAATGTTTCCATAGTTAGAGGGAACCCAGTGCAGCTGAATATCAGAGACAGTCTTCCAAGTTTTACAAACATTTCCTTTCAGTCACCAGCTTCCCTCTTGGTTGTAAAAAAGAGGAAAAAGGAAAAGAAACAGAATTTTGTTTTCAGTTTTCATTTTTGACTGTGTCAAACTGTGAGCCTCATCAAAAAAAAGGCTGAAATGATTCAGTGGTGTCCGTACTGCGGGTTTGGTATTTTCTGGAGAAAAGTGGAAATGTATTTGGAATATATGTACAGCTTGGGCCTATGAATCATTCATATCCTAGACTAAAATCTTAGATTTATTTTCAGTGTTGCTTTCAGGATCTCGTAACACAAACCTGCACTTATTACCTCATCTGTTACCATCTCTTAATGGGGAAATCAAATAGGGACCAGAATTTATTTTCCCACCTATGCAGGTGGGAAACCCAAGGAACTATGATTCAGTAATTCATCTAAGCACAGAAAAATAACAAGCATTTTTTAAAAAGAAAGACAAACCAACTCATCCGGGGGCCTAGAATCCTAAACCTCAAAAGAGACTTTGTTGGATGTCACATCTAACGATGTTCCTGTAACATGGCCACCAACACAAGGATTTTCTCTAGCACATTCCTGGGCAGTGGCCATCCAAACCCTGCTCCAGCTCATCCAAAGAAGAGACAATGTTTTTCCTCTCAGTGGGGTCCCATATTTCAAAGAAAATATTCCACATGAGCAATGCAGCTACTCGGCAGGCATCGAGCAGGCCTGGGGAAGGCTGGAATCTGTCTGCCGGGCAGTGTTAATCCCAGGTGGTTATGAACAGTGCCACGCTCAGCTGATGGTTTATTGAAGTACTAAGGAATGTTTCTTCAGGCCCGGTTATATATGTGGCTGCTGCAAACACTGAGTCAAGACTTCACCTTTGCTCATGTTACCCACTCTTTACCTTCTGTTTGAACCTTTGTATAGAGCTGATAGTTACAACCTGACTGTAGTGAATATTTACTGGATGCCAAACACTTATGAAGCACTTTGAATTTTATCCCACAGTCACTCTGTTGAAGAAGGATTACCCCCCCCTTTCTAGATGAGAACATTGAGGGTTCACATTTGCCCCCCACCGTGAGGGAAGCAGTACACCAAAGAAGCCATTAGTGGTGAGTACTACACTTAGGAATTACTTTAGGAGTATTTAGAAACAGTAAATTCCAGTTGATAGAGAGTTACCTCTTGGAGGGGATGGCTTCTGAGATCAGCCCTGAGAATGAAGGAGGGAGTGAAAGGCATTACAGATAAAAAGAACACCATGAAGAGAAGGCCAGGGACCTTGAAAGAAGACAGTGAATTTGCAATACGTTTTTTTTGGTTTTCCAGTTACAGTTGACACACAATATTATATTAGTTTTAGGTGTAGTGATTAGTTTTAGCATAGCGATTAGATATTTATATACCTTGTGAAGTGCTCACCCCAATAAGTCTAGGACCCATCAGACACCATACGTAGTTATCACAATATTATTGAGTATATGCCCTATGGTGCACTTTACATCCCCGAGACTATTTTTACAATCGTCAATTTGTACTTCTTACTCCCTTCCCCTTTTTCACCGATCCCCCAACTCCCTCCCACCTCACAATTTCTTCTCTGTATCTATGGGTTTGTTTCTGTTTTGTTTGTTCATTTATTTTGTGTGGTTTTTTTTTATATTCCACATATAAGTGAAATCTTATAATACTTGTCTTTCTCTGACTTATTTCACTTAGCATAATACCCTCTAGGTCCATCTGTGTGGTCACAAATGGTAACATTTCACTCCTTTTTATGTTCGAGTGATAGTGCACACGTCAGGTAACTCACCTGATCCCTGCCCTGGCTTTCTTCACTGAACCCTTATTCAAAGCAGGTACCGGGTGTACATTTATTGATTGTCTTCTCTGTGACTCAGAGGTTGAACTTCACAGTGTTTGTCTCTGGAGATGAGTCCCCAAACTCTCAAGTGTGGAAGTAGCTCTTAAACCCCACTTGCTATCAGAGTGATAAGAATGGCATCGGCTGATCCCCAAGCAGGCAGGGAGGGAGTTGATTTCAAGTACGAGGCTTAGATGGACCGACTGCTCCGGCCTTCCAGATCCCATCGTAGGAAGTGGAAGATTTTCTTTTCCGTCAGTGATACCTGTAATAAATTTTGACTTAAGGCAGTAACTGGCTACACTCACCAAATGGCAATCCAGCTGTGAGTTTCAACCCTCAGGGAATTGTTCTTCCTTTAAAAAGAAAAGTCCCATTTAAATAATTACACATTGGCCTCTGGGTTAATGCAAATTGTGGGATGCACTACCAGGACTTTTGCCCAGAACATATGAGACATTATTCGTAGTACTCAGTGTTTTCTGCTTTAAGCTATTAACCCATTCTGAGCTTTAAGGAGATCAGCTGTGGATCTAGAACATGCTGGGGAGTTTGACACTGAGTCAAATGAGAGAAAGGTAGAATCAGAGAAACGGAGAAAGGTCTTAGGGATGGTCTCTAGGACTTTCAAATGTGTTTTTATTCATGGAAATGCTTTTCAGACAGCATGTTAAATAGGCATCCATTCCTCCTATTTTGCCTCCTTCTTGATAAAAAACGAGGTCTGACAATTAAGTTCGAGAACTTGCCACTGTGCGCGTACACTGGCAGCACTGCACAAACAGTGCTAAGGTTTCATAACCTCGGTACATCAGTGACTCACAACT